>NC_138544.1:38860704-40060704 GCF_964234715.1 Podarcis melisellensis
TTCTTTGTCTCTTGGGGGGTGGCATATGTAGGTTCTCCAGTGCTACAATCCCAGAGCCAGGATGTTGTTTATAGCTGGCTGTTGATTATGAGGTCTGTGGCCACCTGATTCTACTGAGGAGGTCCATTCAGTAGCCCACCAGATTCACAGGTCCCTATGCCTTGCCACATGGGTTCCAGTCTTTTCATTGTCATGGCTGCACTGGGACCCTTGGCAAAGTCATTCCCTCTCACCTTTATCTATAAAATGGGAGTATTGACTTACCCCAGAGGGTGTTTTATATGTGCGTAAAGCAAAATAAGGATTTAAGAAGCCCTTACCAATCAACATTGCTTTATAGATGATAAATGACGGTAACTTAAAACCTGCAGTGATAACTCTCTATGATAATCTTTAATGAGCAGAAGTTTTCTGCAAACATGGAGTGTGAGCCTGAACTTCTTATTTTTTTTAGAGGTTCATAAATATAAAAAGTTTGCAAGCCCTTAGCATAAAAATCTTCTTCAATTTCAATCTGAGGTTTTGTGGCATATGGTGTTCATTAAATGAACATAAAACCTGCATCAATAGAAGCCTACTGTGCTCTGCAAAACAAAAACTGAACGGCTTGCAACGGCAGCTGAAGTTGTTTTACCTCTAAACCAGCACAAATCTAATTTTTAGTGCTTGCTTTAGTACAAAGTGGGATGTTCCAGCTGATGTGGGCAGTGATGGAGATACAGGAAGACTGGGGTGTTGAGACTGTAGCTATTTCTATAACATATTATATGACATGTGCATATGTATGGAATGGGAGGTGCGGAAAAGGCAAGTGGCAGGAATTTGTAGCAATTTGACCCTCATTAATACAAATGTATATGGACGCAACAGGCAGAAACAGTATTGTAAGAGAAGGCAAGGGATTCAAACATGTTCTAACTGGGTTACCAGGAATCACAGCAAGATGTGATGGGAGTGATGCTTTGTTTTCTACATCAGCAGGGGCATGGAGTAAGAGAGCCTTGAGGTCCAATCCAAATTTTACGTGAGTCCATGATAAAGTTGAGAGAGCAGAAAAGATGGAATGCAACAGAGGTCTCAACCTACGAGTGGAGATAAAAGAAAGAGGACCCAGCTGCCTGTCAGGAGCCAGAGTCAGGAGAAGGTCAGCAACAAAAAACCCCACTGGTGTTAATGAAGTTAACTCTTTATTCAAGGAAACCAAAACAGTGCAGATCTAGTGATCACAGCAACTCTTTCCAGTAGGTCTTGCCCCAATGGGGAAGTTGCAAGGACTGAAGGTCCCTGCCTTCCCACCGCACTCTAAGGCTCCTCTCTTGGTTGCTTTGCCAGCAGCCTAAGGCTCTGTCATCTTGTCTCTCGTTGTTTTGCCCTCTTCCCTTCTCTGCATGTTCTGGGAGACCAGGGGAAGGGGAGCTGGTTGCAGCAGGAGGGGGAGACTCCCTGGATTCTTCTGCAGTCTGCCTCTGCTCTGCCTCTTGACCCCTCTTTTCTTCTGCCTCTGATTCTGGACTGCTGTCTGCCCCAGCCCCTTACTGCTCACTAAACCCTGTTGCCTCTTCAGCCTCTGACCCCTCGTCCTTGTTCCACCACCAATCCCCTGGATATGAGTCTTTTTCCCTTGGGAGTTTTCCAGGTGATGTCTCCCACAACTCCTCTGCAGCCAGCCAGCCCATATACTCTGTGCCACCTTATTGGAAAAACGAGCCTTTGGTTTGTTTTAGCTGCACAATAGCACTACCACTTCTAGTGGTCAGAGTGGGTATTACAGCTACATGCTCAGCAAGGAACTTATAGAACAATTGTCCAATAGGGTTTTACCTGATAATATCAAGCTGTTGATTCATGTCTGGTTTCTTAGTCTGAGCTACTTAGAAGTCTGAGCTTCTAATTTCTCTGTGTGGTCACTAACCATAACAAAACATTAGGGAGAGGGGAGTATGTGCGCATATCTTAATCTCATTGAGGACCTCGGCAAAGTTTTTTGCCAGTTGCTAGTTGTAAATTCTAAACTGCTAATACTATGATACAGCCAAGCATCTAGTGCAGCTAATAATTATTCACAATTGAGTTATTAAACATGCAGGTCACCAGCAGAAGTTAATGTATGCATTTAGCAAAACATGCCATTTCTTGATATGCCTAGTTTGCAATGCTTATTAATTTGATAATAGCACAGGAGTCTCCTTCTTATCTACTCACTGCCAATTTGCTGGGAGATAAAAGTGCCGGGATTTCCTTTGAAGTAAATGTTAATTGTATGTATGTAAAGTGGGCACCTGTAATCTTTACAATTACCTCACATAACTAGCACTTTATTGGTGTTTGAAATACTTCATTCGCATTTCTTATGCTACGTAAAAGGGAAATGGCTAAGAATCGCCCCTTTAATTAATTTAAGGTGTCAGTGAATGCATTATGTGGAATAATTTAGTTTTAACCCATATAAATAAATACAGTGCTACCTCAGGTTACATACGCTTCAAGTTACAGCCTCCACTAACCCAGAAATACTGCTTCAGGTTAAGAACTTTGCTTCAGGATGAGAATAGAAATTGTGCTCTGGCGGTGCGGCAGCAGCAGGAGGCCCATTAGCTAAAGTGGTGCTTCAGGTTAAGAACAGTTTCAGGTTAAGTACAGATCTCTCGGGTTAAGGACTTAACCCGAGGTACCACTGTACATGTGAATGCCAATGCATATAATTTTATATAAACTTTAAAAAACAAGACATATATACTCAGTTTGTGGCTAACATGATTTTGCTTGGGAAATATTATGTTCTCCTTTTTGCTTTCCCATACCTTTCTCATGCCTCTTAAAAAATGCATAGAATATGAAATATGGTACTAATAGCAATCACAGTTCCCTGTGTGCAGGAGTAGCCAAAAAGGCACCACTCAGGCACCAGAGGGAGACATCATCAGACATGGGACAACCGTGAAGTTTGCAAGTGCACAAAAGAACTTTACCTTCCGGTTCGCCTCCCCACATGTGACCTAGAAGGAAAGCAGCAAGTTGGAGAGAGGGAGGGAGAGCAATGTCAGAGAGCAATGTTTAATGTCTGTTTGAATCCAAGGCTGCAGCTATGGAAGAAGCAAGGCCCTCTTGAGTTGTTGATGCTGTGAACCCCTCCATCGAAGGCTCGGGTTGGATATATGTGTAAATAAACCATATATACTAAAGACACCACAGTCTTTTCTGTGCTTCCTTCCCAAAAAGGAAACACAAACCGTGGGTAAGGGCCTAGAACCCCTGGAATCTTGCACCACTTGGTGTGCGACACTATGCAAAACTGTGTGCATATGTGTTCAAATGCTTTTTTTTCTGGGGAGGGGGCCCATAGCTTTCATTAGATTCTCAATAGGGTCTGTGACCATGAAAAGGTTCAGAACCACTGCTTTACCTGTATTCCTCTGTCTTCCTATACAAAATAAATGTGGCATTCCAGCTTTCCCCTTTACAACCAACCAGATATTTCTACTGATCGTAGATACACCCACTAATCAAAAATGGAATTGGAACGCATTAACCAACACAATGCTATTGCTGTCACTATTTGCTCCTGGCCAAAGAGCAGAGGCGCTGATGGCACTGGTGATTTCATCTCCAGTTGAAGTACTTTATATGAATTTTGCTTCCACTGTGGACTCCAGGAATTCTGGATATGTTGTTGATCTCCCTCCCTTCCATTCTGTTAAGCTGTAGTGTGGTTCGAGTGATTGATTAGCAAAATGTGCTAATCATTTTGATTAGCAAATAATTACATGCAAAACTAATGCAGCTAATCTCCTTGGCAGTAATTAGTGGAGGCGGTGCAGAAATTGCTTTAGCTGCTACAGAAAAAGAAAGAAAGAAAGAAAGAGTAAACTTAAGATTTTAGTCGCTAAAAGCCAGAAAATATTATGTGAAACTGAAAGACTTATTAAAAGATGCATCTTCTTGAGATGTGGCATACAGGAAGAAAAGTGACTGCTACTGAATACACTTTCATTTTAAATGTTATATTTAAAATGGAGAGATGCTTTGCTCAGAGCAACACACTTGGTAATTGTGATACCAAGATATACAGTACATGAAGAATTTGGAGCTCTTGGTTTAGTTAGGAATCGCTTGAAGACATCAATAAACTAGTCATATAGAGAGTGAAGTTACCTTTGCTTTGTGTTCTGCTGTTTTCATGGCTCTTTTGTGCATTCAGCCTTGTGGACCTTAGAAGCTGTGGTTTCAGGTACTTTGTTGTTGTTTCGTCGCCTTAGTCATGTCCGACTCTCCGTCACCCCATGAACCAGAGCATGCCTTGGAAATTTCTCCTCAAAGCTTCTCCTTTTTAATGTCCATGGAGTTTTCATGGCAAAAATACTGGAGTGGGTTGCCAGTTCCTTCTCCAGGTGGATCACATTTAGTCTAAACTCTCGGCTATGACCTGTCCGCCTTGGGTGGCCCTGCACAGCGTAGCTCAGAACTTCTTGGAGTTATTCCAGCCCCTTCGCCACGACAAGGCAGTGATCCATGAAGAGGTTCAGGTACTTAGCACCTCCCAATTAAGCATTGCTTGGATCTGAAGAAAGGGAGTGGAACCTCCCCCCCCCCCCGGGGGGACCCCTTTCCTCAGTGGTGCACTTCAGTCTCCATCTTTAATTTATCATTTATCCTTACTTTAGCTTCATCAATCATTTATTATTACATTTATATCCTGCTCTTGCTCCAAAGGAGCCCAGGGCAGCAACCATGTCAACACCAAAACAATGCAATTAAAATTGCTTTAAAAAATTAAAAGCAATTAAAAAGCAGTTTAGAAACTCTGAAAGCAATAATCTGCTCTCAAAACTAATAATCTCAGGGTTGCCAGGGGCAGGCTTTTCAGCTATCAAATGACAGGGTAAACGAGAATGTTTTAAAATTCCTCCTAAAAGTTTATAACGGAGACTGATGCACCTCATAAGGGGGACATTCCATAAACCGGGAACTAGGACAAAGAAGGTGCTTAGCCTGGCTGGCTGCTGGTGCCGGTCCTCCTGTTAACACAGGACCATGGTCACTCACACATGTGCGCACATGCACACACAAGTGCACATGCATATAAAACGGACTGAAGCAGGGTTTCTAAAACCTTTGGCCTACAGGCACTGCGCTATAGCATAGGAATGTTGCCCTTTTCACGAATAACAGGGCTGGACACAAATAACAGTTAAGGGCTAAAAATAAAGGTTTGCATATATTACAAAATAGAAAACAATTAATAAGGAAGGAAAGTGTGTTAATGCAGTATACAATTGCTACACACAGCTATTTCAATACTACTCTTGTGGAAAGTGATGGGGATTGATTTTATTTATTTATTTTTATAATTATTTATGGTTATTTATTGTGTTATACTGTAGAAACAGCCCTGGGTACTGTGCTGTTTTTCTAGAAAAAGAGGTGCCGGAACTCAACATGAATGCCTCCCTTGTTCTCTTATAAAGGCAATGACGCCCACTCAAGAGGTGCCAGAACTGAGTTCCGATGAATTCTGGCTAAAAAAAGAGAAAGGCCGGACTGTGTAGGAATCGCAGGAAACAGATTTGCATTCCAAGCAAATGGATTTTGCTCAGGAGTATTAATTTCTATTGAATTTAATTAGGAACCCTGTGGGCCTTATTTGGTCAAATTTACCTAACTCACCTTTGGAATTGAACAGATATTTTAAAGAGAATAATAATACATTTGATAGCGAAATATTTGTTTTGAACAGTGCTGCATATTGATGTTCACATACTTGTATTGGCCTAATTTGCTATAGCGCTCTGATTAGCATAATCTCAGTGAACAAGGCAATCAGACCCAGGGCTTAAATACACATCTATGCACGATGATGAAAGACAAAATGCGTACATTCTACAAATCATAGATAAACAGTTTAAAAGTCCCGTCACTACTCCTATCAGTCACCTGCTTATATATATATATATATATACATATGTGTGTGTGTGTTTATAAAATACAGTGGTACCTCGGGTTACATACGCTTCAGGTTACATACGCTTCAGGTTACATACACTTCAGGTTACACACTCCGCTAATCCAGAAATATTGCTTCAGGTTAAGAACTTTGCTTCAGGATAAGAACAGAAATCGGGCCCTGGCGACGCGGCAGCAGCAAGAGGCCCCATTAGCTAAAGTGGTGCTTCAGGTTAAGAACAGTTTCAGGTTAAGAACGGACCTCTGGAACGAATTAAGTACTTAACCTGAGGTACCACTGTACATAACTTACAAAATATATTATATGCAAGTGAGGTATCTAATCAAAGGCAGCATTGTTACTCTTAATACGCTAAGATGAGCTTGCTGGATCAGGCAAATGGTCCATTCCAACATCCTGCTCTCACAGTGGCGAATCAGATCCCTCTGGAACACCCGCAATCAGGATTCGAACTCAAGAGCCCTCTCCCTTCCTGTGGTTTCAAGCAACTAGGATTCAGAAGCATTATTGCCTCCAACTGCAGAGGCAGAGCATAGTCAACATGGTTAGTAGTCATCAAGAGCCTTCTCCTTCATGAATTTGTCTAATCCTCTTTTAAAGCCACCTCTGCCTCCTGTGGGAGTGAGTCCTATAGTTCAACTATGCGGTGTGTGAAGAAGTCCCTTTATCTATCACGAATCTTTCAACTTGTTATGGGAAGGACAGACTTTTCTCTATCCACTTCCTCCATGCCAAGCATAATTCTATAAATTTATATCATGTCACTCTTACTTGCTTTTTCTCTAAAGCAGGCATAGGCAAACTCGGCCCTCCAGATGTTTTGGGACTACAATTCCCATCATCCCTGACCACTGGTCCTGTTAGCTAGGGATCATGGGAGTTGTAGTCCCAAAACAGCTGGAGGGTTGAGCTTGCCTATGCCTGCTCTAAACTAAAAAGTCACAAATGTTGTAACTCTTTTTCACAGGGGAATCCTTGCATCCCCTCGATCATTTTCATTGCCTTTTTCTTAACCTTTTCCAACTCTACAACATCCTTTTTGAGGTGAGACAACCAGAACTGTATACAGCATTCCAAATGTTATCACACCATAGATTTGGATAATGGCATTATTACTCTTGCTAAAGTCCTCCGGGGTTGCCATATTTTGAGGAGCAAAAAAGAGGACACATTTGCCAACTTCTCCTTTTAACTATGGATCGCTTTGACGACTCTCGTTTTAGATACCCATGAAAAAGAGGACATGCCCTGGAAAAAGAGGACATATGGCAACCCTGTATGCTGGCTACAGCTACAGTATATGAAAAAATAGAGATTATTATTAGCACTCCTGAGCACTCTTTTTTTTTTTTTTACTGCAGTCTGATATACACTTATGTGACTAACTTCTAAGTAGACATGCATAGGGTTGTTCAAGTATTGTGTTGAACCTCAAGGTGCATTTGCATTATCGGTTATAATAAATATTTGATCTATGATAAAGCGTATTTTTAAAGCTTTTCCCTAACAATTTAGATATGAGACTGAAATTGCAAAATGAGAACTAAACCTCTTAGGCTACAATCCTAAACACAATACAGTACAAGCCCCAATACCAGTTTTCACAGGAAAGAGGGGCAATTTACATGTAAATAAATGGAATATTTATGTATACTACACAGCATTGGAAAGCTAGAATGAAATAGCATTGTCAATAGTATGCAGGTGGAAGCCTTATATAAAAGGCACAGATACAGTTGAAAGGCTCATTAATGCTGAATGTGGTCCTTGATGCTTAATTAGCCATAACCTATTGCCAGTGTTTGTTTTAATAAGTACTTTAGGCAACTAATGGCTGATGGCTCACTCCAGTTGGAATCTCTTTTCCTGTTAATGTATCTGTTAACTAAACATCAGGCTTTCATTTTATTTATGTTTAAATCTCCATCCATCTCCCAGTTAGGTGATTTGCAAGCTTTGTGTCTTCAAGGCACCTTAGGAACACCAGTTCCCCTGCTGAGGAAACCCTGTGTGTTTGCAGAGGACAAATAGGGCATGCAACAAAATGTTGTAATGTGAAGTGCTCCTCTTCAAGATTTCAGCCAGCCATATCCTCTCCCAGGTTAATCCATTTCAATCCCTTGGGTTTACTATCCCTCCCATACTACAATCAGTTGGTATTCCATGTTGGGACGTTGGCTGTATGTTTCTTGGAAGCTCATTCAAATGATTAAACTCAGCCATTTGGTGGAGTTGTCTTTATTAGGCCAACCCCAGCATGCACCATTATACATATACACACTATTTATGTTACAAGGAGTCTTCTCTCTCTGAGCCCAGAGAGGGTTCTTTGCTAAAAGGTCCTTGCTGTGTTAAAGTTCATAGCCAAGTCCTAAGTTCAGTTGCTTCAAAGTGCTGCAACTGACAGAGCTCTCTGAGTTCTAAAGTCTGGCAATTTTCCAATTTATTCCTCAGGCGATCTCTTCAAAAAAGTCTTCTCTCAAATCCACAGTTCCAACAGATAGCTTTAAACAATTCCTGCAATCTCCTACCGTGACCCACACAGTATGTTGTAGCCTGACACACAAAGTTACTTGCCGGATCTGCCCAGTAACACAGACAAGAGAGTCACAAAATATCTGCAGGTGCATTGTGAGGAATCAGTCATCTCTGCTGGCTCACGGAGAATTAAACCTGTTAACTGCATTCCTTAACATCCATGCCCACTGAGCATGCTCAGTCCACATTAGGCTGTTTCGGGTCCCTCTTCCTTCTCCTGCATGAAGTTGCCTGTGTACTGAGGTCAATGTTGGAGGTCCTGCTCCTGGTTCCTCCCCTTTTGAAGGTAGTCTGTGACAGTAGAAGCCAGCGGAGCAGTGCAGGCAGGCTGGTGCTGCTCACATGGTTTCCCAACACCATGTATCACTGCTGGTTTCCGAGAAAGAGAGGGGGAGGCAGAGGCGGAGCTGTGTACCCGGGGAGGCGAGGCCAGGGGGGCAGGACCAGGATCCTGGGGGGGGGCAGAGTCCTGGGGGGCGCTGCCCACAGTGAGCATCCAAGGGGGGTGCCACCTGTGGCAAGTGTCCCAGGAGACAAGATGCCCATGGGTGTGGAGCGAGCTGCCCATGGTGGGCTGCTTCCTGGGCAGGGGAGAGAGGGAGCTGTGCCGCTTTGCAAGCAGCCTTCCTCCCTTCCCCCTTCCTTTTGACAGCTTGGGGGAGGCTTCTTCCCCAGGAAGCAGCCCGGGAGTAGGGGGGGCAACGGCGCGCTGCCCACCCGCAACTCCCAAGCCTCCCCCGAGCTGTCAAAACAAAGGGGGAATTGGGGAAGGCTCCGCCAAGGCAGTGCAGCTCCGCACCTTCCCCTGGGGGCTCAGGATAGGCTTGGAAGTTGCAGGCGGTGCACCGAATGTCACCCCGTCAGTGAATACACCTGGGGCGGACTGCCCCATCACCCCCCTTCCTTCGCCCCTGGGGGAGACACAAGGCAGCGGGGAGACTCGTGTGGTGCAAGTACAGTAGTGGACCCATTTTGATGCTCCAAACACTACACTTGCATTGGATAGAGCTCCCCACTTAGTCACTGGCAGCAGTGGAGATTACAGAGATTCATTGCAGCCATATAGTGAAATTAGGCAAGAACAGGACCATCTTGAATGCCTAAAAGACATCAAAGTATGGACATTCGGAACATAACAGTCACTTACAAACAACCAGCTAGAAAGGGGTGTGGGTGTGTCTGTGTGCTCTTCACATGAAAGTGTCCTTGCATCAATCATTAGCATGTGTCTGGAGAGATGTAAACATGCAGAAATCAATGCCCTTTAATTTCCATTGCCTTCTCTAAGTCGGAAATCAAAGAGAGCCATAAGAATTTGGGCATTTTAATTCAGAAAGAAGGCAGGCAATGGCCAGAGGACATGAGAAGTGCACAATTTTTTTCTTGGTGTGGAGAGTATGCCTAGAAAGGCATTTCCCTCCCTCTCTCATAATACCGAAACCCAGTGGGTTCATCCAAGGAAGCAGAATGTGGGAGTCAGATGCAGAACAATCAAGAGGAAGTACTTATTCACGGAGCACATAGTTAAGCTATAGAGTTTAGTATCACAAAACATAGTGATGGCCACCAATTTAGTTGGCTTTAATAGGAGATTAGGCAAATTCAAGGAGGGTAAGACTATGATAGTTTTAAATGACATCCAGGATTGATATGCGAAGCGCTTCTGAAAATTGAAGTAGATTTTCTTGTCTTTTTTTAAGGTTATATGTCAAGGAGAAGAAGAGTCCTTGCATTCTAGTTCCTTATGCTCCTGTATCAATTAATAGCCTTCGCTGTGCTACCATATGAATGAATAAAGCAGCATTTTGTCATTTATGCCACAAAGTCAACTCTCCTTAAAACATTGTCAGGGACATTACACTCCCTGTGGATATTTACTCATCCCTCGGCTCCTCTTCATCCTTCTACCACCCGAAACAATTACCGTTGCCATTTCTAAGCGCATTAATACTGCTCTCTCCGTGCCTGCTTCTTTCAAATGGTAGGGCATTGGAAGAGGTCAGCTCCCTGATTGACTCTCTGCTGGTGAAACAGAAATGTCAGAATTGTAAAAATGTCTTGAGCTCAATCAAATGTTCATTAGCATGTCAAATGCTCCCTTTAATTAAACAAAACCCCTGTCTGGGCTGCCTCAAGAGGAGGGATGCACGCTGAAATCAGAAAAGAAATGTGACCTTATATAAAAACATTATGTGCCAATTCTTCTACCAGCAAATGAATGGTCCACTGCAGGACACAGCACCAAGTTGCAGGTGGCTTCCAAACCCTTGGCCTCGTTTTCCTACCTCTGTATCGAAGTAGTTTAAATATTAAACTTAGTTTTGATCTGTAAACGCAGACCTCTAAATGTTCTAACAATTACCTGTTAGATTCTCTCAGATTACGAAAGTGAGTTGGGTCCAGACAGGTGCAATGGTTGCAGGTGCGTTCGTGGTGGATTTATACTGGATCGTCCACACATCATTCTGCTCTATCAGTTGTTCTGCAGCTCTTCCCCAATGTTAAAGCATTTTTGCCTGCGGGAGGGGCAATCTTGCACTATAACACAGTGAAAGCAGGACAAACAAATGAACCCCAAAGTTTTTGTGGTATGAAAAGCTGCAGAACATCAGCAGGAAGCTACAGGACATGCAAAGGAAATATCCCCAGGAACCAAGAGACTATGGGAATTTTAGCTTTTGAGAAGGCATGTCACATAGGCTGGTATAAATACCTTTCTAAGCTACAAGCCCTAGATTCCCCTACAAGCCACGTCTCTCTCTCTCTCTCTCTCTCTCTCTCTCTCTCTCTCTCTCTCTCTCTCTCTCTCTCTCCCCACCTCCAGAGGTCCTGAGCCTGCACCAGTTCAGAATATTGCTTGCTATCTTCTTGCATTACTTCTGTTTGGCTCTAGCAGAATTCACAAGTGCTGGACACCCCATATAGATACCTCCCTCTATTTCCCAACTTCACAGGGTGAGTGCTAATGCCTCTGTAACTAAGATGGCACCACATACATAAAAGAGGATACCAGCAGCCTCAGAGGAAACCCAAGGTGTGCAGAAGTACAAAGGAACATGAGGGGGGAAAGTAAGTGGGCAACCTCCCCCAACAAAACAAGCTAACAGTCCAGTAAGGACTGAACATGTTCTGGTGACAAACAATCAAAAGCACAATGGACAATGCATGCAGTGTGTGACTTACTCAAGTTCATGGCTATAAAATTAATTGGAAGCAAGTCTCACATGGTGGGCTTAGCGAGCCGCTAGGTGTATGGCAAATGCAGGACCATTTTATATGGTTCTCCATCTGCTACTGAAAGAGACAGAGAGAGCAGAGCTTGCCATGAAATACCAGTTGCTCAAGCTGCCAGCCTTGGTTTGAGGCAACAGACCATCAGTTGTGAAATGATGCAGCCAGCGATGGCCTCCTAGAGATACCAGTTCTGAACCTATGGAGATGTCTTCATGAAATCAGCATCTGTCCACACACCCCAATTCTATTACAGTCATCTATAAGCTATAATCATACAGTTTAGATATTATTAGCCCAAACCACAAAATCTTAACGAAACGTCAGGTTTTACGGCGTGACCTGTGAATTGATCTTCATTCATCAAACTTTGGGTAAATGTGTCTGTTTTTTGTCGTCGTCCCCCCCCCCCAAGCCAATTCTGTGCTCAGTTTGGACAACAAGAATGAATTATCACACAATTATCTCATGACATATGCCTGTCTCTGCAGCAGCTCATTGTCTCCAGTAAGTAACACACACAGCATTCTCCATAAATCAAAAGCAAAGCCTCTGATTTTCTCGTCCTACAAACCTGAAAATGTCTTTGACCTTATTACATACTGGGTGGAGAGGATGATGTAGGGTTGTTTTTGAAAACTCCTCAGATTTATTCCACGAAATAAATCACAAGGGAAGCTGTTGTGTTGGCATGATGGAGAGAAAGAATAGTTACAGCTACACTTCACTGCACATTGAAATAGTGAACAATTTGTTAAATATCCCATGAGTGGATTAAACAGGCATATGATCAGTTAGGACGACGCCAAACCCCAGCAGGAACCAATTTCAATTCACCGGAAAGAATTCCAGTGGAAACGGATGAATCTGTCAAAACCTAATTAGATTTATGGAAAACAGCAAACAACTAACTTGCCACCGTATCTTAACCATTGAATATCTTTATAAATAATATATAAGCAACGCACGGCAAATTGTCAACTTTATTTGCCTGTTTTGGTTCATGGAGACGCAGCTCTACCATTTACTTTCTATTAGTTTTAGATCAGTTACTTCAAAGGGACTGATGGTTAGATTCCGAGTCAGACGAAATCAAATTGAGCCATCTGGAAAATGGGGATTACTGTTTGTTTTCATCCATGGGCAACTTTCTATAAGGCACTTCAGAATACGACTTGTTCTGCTTGCTTGAAATGAAAGGCCGATTCATACAAAATGTGGGAATTTTTAACTGGATCTCCTGGTGTTGTTGTCATTTAAACAGCTTTGAAATAGGGTCATGGATCTCTGAATTTTATCAGAGCAGCAGCAGTGAGGAAAGGGGTATTTAATCTGTTACCCTGTAGGGTCAGACCAAAGCAACTTGATTCACCTCCTCTTCTTCTTCTTTGGCAATCACTCGTAGCTGAGTAAGATTGTCTTCCATAAACACGGTTTTAACAATGAGTCCGTAAGTGACTGTGGAGACTAATTCTGGATCCACATATCCTTCCACAGTGGGGACATTGGTTTCCGGGCGGGAGTTGATCACAGTGTGGATTTGCCAGGCGTGCCTTCCTCTTAGCACGCTTCTCCCTTGTGTCCTGAATTCGAGTGTCTTCAAAGCCCATGACACCTTGGGTAAAGGCTGTTCTCCAACTGGAGCACTCGCAGGCCAGTGTTTCCCAGTTGTCAGTGTTTATACTACATTTTTTAAGATTTGCCTTGAGACAGTCTTTAAACCTCTTTTGTTGACCTATGTGTGTGTTGGCATCCATCTGTTTTGAGAGACAATGGATGGGAGTGTATGTAAAGTCAAACTGTTGGAGATCTGATCTTAGTCTATAGCCCTCATAACAAACAGCCAATGATATCCTTATTCTGCATGAATTTGTCTGCCAGCTCATGTTGTTTCTCTGATCTAATCTGCCATCCATGATGCTACAATTAGCTCTGTGTGTTGTGTAGGTCAACATTTGTGATCACCCCATGCTTCAAAAACCACAGCATAATCATTTGCAGTGTTGGCCCCAGAAACAATGTTCATGCATTTTACAGCAACAGCAATGACACTATGAAACTGCATAAAAAGGTAAAGGACCCCTGACAGTTAAATCCAATTGCGAACGACTCTGGGGTTGCGACGCTCATCTCACTTTAATGGCTGAGGGAGCCAACCCTTTGTCTGCAGACAGTTTTTCCGGTTCATTTGGCCAGCATGACTAAGCCGCCTCTGGCAAAACCAGAGCAATGCACGGAAACGCCATTTACCTTCCTGCCGGAGCGGTACCTATTTATCTACTTGCACTTTGACGTGCTTTCGAACTGCTAGGTTGGCAGGAGCAGAGACCGAGCAATGGGAGCTCACCCCGTCGTGGGGATTCGAACAACTGACCTTCTGATCGGCCACCCCTAGGCTCTGTGGTTTAGACCACAGCGCCACCCGTGACCCTATGGAACTGCATAGTTGATCTTAAAATTGTAGCATTGGTCCCCATCATCCTACATTATTCGCAGTCTTTAAAAGATCTTCCACATCCCATATCATGGCTTAGCCCTTGCTGTGTCCATCAGGGAGTTTTGTGAATCTTAGGTTTAGTCTGAGATTTACTTTCCCCCCAAGTCTTGAGAACACTGATAACCTGCAATACATTCCTCTATTTCATAACAAACTGGTGTCTAATATCTGCTGCTTGCCTAACAACATCTGCAAAAGACAAAAGCAGAATCCATCCTACATCTCAGCAGCCACAAATAGATCTCCTCCCTCTGAAATAATGAGGACAGTTTGTTCTACACATTTGTTCTTATTGGACTAGACAAAGGAATTTGCCTCAATCACTGTTGTCCTGTAGTAGTGTCAGGATTAATAGCTTTAAACTGTGCTTCTTATGCTTCAAGTAGTTTGTCAGGCTCCGGGGTTGTTCAAGTCTCTCATGAAGCCACCCTGTACCATTAACTCTGAGGTCCTCTCATCTCTTTACCAGATGGAATAAACCAACCGCTCTCTGAATGTGCCCATCACCCCCCTGCAAAAAAATAAGTATTTGTTTTTTCCTTTGCTATAATATGCAGGCATGAATTTTGTTTTTGCAATATTTATAGAATGTCTTTTGGCTGAAAATTGTTCATAAGGTGGTTTACAAGAATTAAAAATGCAAATCAAAACAATCCATACCAAAAAGAAAAGCAGTGCAACTAAACTAATCAGACATTCTCAAATATTCATATGCCTGTCTATATTTCAAATGAAACTTTTCTAAACAAACTTCAAATTCACATTCTGCCTGTGAATTTTTGTGCCTTAACATGCAAGTGTTTGCTAGTACTCATTGATCCTATTGATCCTGGTAGACTTCAAAGATGACTCTCATAAAGGTACGACAACGATATGGTATCAATCAAATGCTGTCAGATACTAAATACCATTTCATGTTAACTTTCAAGAGCTTAACTATCATGTTAACTATCATGTTACATGTCAACCACCAGATACTGCAAAATATGATATACAAGCAGTAATAACAATATTCTGTGGAAGGTTATTGGGAATTCCTCAATAGCTAAAAGACAAATCTGCCATCTGCTGATTTTCCTCTGCAATGCACACTCTCAGGGGAATGTTGGGTTTTTCTAGCCCATAATGCCACTTAGTCCACAATGCGCAACTACATCGGCCAACATGGTCCCCTGTGAACTGGGTGTACCCTGTGAAACATGCCACAAAATCCTGTGCCATGTGCAGACTTTTAATAGCCGGCATTGCTGTTGAAAGTGTGACATAGATATGAAAAGAGAGACAGCTTGATTGGAAGATGAAGAAGCTGGATTATACGTACAATTAGAGGACATTTGTACCTACTGTGATACTCTGAAGGTAGAAAGTGATATTCAAAAATTAAATATTTTAATTTATCAAGTATTGGAGATCAAATATTAATGTCATTGGGTATCTAACAGAGACATCAAATATTTAGAGGATGGTGGTTGTTTTTTGTATATATGGAAAAGATTAAGGAGAAAATGCAAAGATATGCTAGCATATGTTTTTCTTTTGTGTTCTGCTTCTAACCTGTGTTGAGATGACTATTCTTACGCTCAGTGCTTGCAAAATTTCACCCTTTAGTAGTAATGTATAAAGTCATGCCATTCTGCCATCAGTTCTTCAATCTGTATTCAGCTGCAGTGATCAACCAAATGCAGAAGTCAGACAAGGCTGAGTATAGCATGTGCCTAGTCAATTGGGACTCTCTAGACTATAATCCCCATGGTCCTGGGAGACAGCAACTGCACAAATTTCATATTCAAGATGTCACATCTAGTTATATGATCAAACACTGCACATTACAGGATTCGCACCCTTCATTGGCTCACATCTGGTCCAAGTAACACAAATGTTTAACACATGCCAAAGCTGTTACACGGAGCATGCTCACTACAGAATGCTCTGTTGTGGTGCTGTAAATTTGGGCAAGAGAATATTGAGCAGGATTTGTGGGAGCAAATTTGTTTCAGCTCCGCTCTGGGGGACTCTGGAGATGCATCTTTTCCTTTCATGAATCCTGCGATACGTCCTTCAGTCTTTGCAACCTTGGTCTGCATCAAATTTCTGCAAAAGTTTGCTCTGACTCCACCAGATCCAGCTATAAGTTCTGCAGTGGATGTGTCCTTGTCAGGCCAATTTCAGGAGGAACAAAATCAGGCTTGTACTGAACATGCATCTTCTTGAAATGTTAATTATAGAGCAACTGCAGCTTCTCTGTACTCTGACCTACCACACTATAACTTTTTGTGCTTCACTTCTTCTGTTAGTAAGACAGGAACATAACTTAATCTTGTACAGTGGTACCTCGGGTTAAGACCTTAATTCGTTCCAGAGGTCTGTTCTTAACCTGAAACTGTTCTTAACCTGAGGTACCACTTTAGCTAATAGGGCCTCCTGCTGCCGCTGCACGATTTCTGTTCTCATCCTGAAGCAAAGGTACTATTTCTGGGTTAGTGGAGTCTGTAACCTGAAGTGTCTGTAACCTGAAGCGTCTGTAACCCGAGGTACCACTGTAATACTCATGGCAAAGGGAGATGGTGAATGTTTAGGAGAGTCACTGAGATATCTTGCTTATAGAGCTCTAATACATGAGCCCCTTTAGCTGCAACCGTAGCATGCATACTAAGGAGAATCTCCCATTGAAATAACCAAGTAAACATAGTGAGGGCTGGGTTGCAAGATAGACTTCGGTTACTATTTTATCAATATCACAAGCATGGGTCAATTAAAGTTAGGTGCTGTTAGGTCAGATTGATTTGAAATGAAGAGGTTTAAGCACGTGCTTGATTTTCCAGTTGAAATAAATAATGCTGCAGTTTTTAATAGTTGTTGGCTTTTATGCCTTAGGTAAACACTTTTTAAAAACATGTGCATTAAGTTTTATATTCTATTTCTGTACCATATTCCACCAGCACAAGAGGATATGGGTGGAAATCCCATATCCACATGCCTGGAAGCAGGGCTTGGGAGAGAAATTTGTTAGTTCCCATTTTAAGGTGAATCTACGAAATTCACACTTCCCGAAATAATATATTAAATGAAACACAGCCATTCTTTAAGATTCACACATCTGTGTATTTTGCAGTAATGTGTGCAAAAATTCATATGCTAAGGAAAAGTGTCCCTATAAATTCATCTATTAGTGAAAATGGCCTAACAGAATATATCAGGAAAATTGTGTATCAGCAAAAATGTATACTAGGAGAAAATTGCACTAAAATGCTTATTATATTTCACGAGTCCTTTACACACACACACACACACACACTGACACAGAAATGTGAAGAACTGAACTTAAGATTGGAAAAATGAGAAACAGACAGAGCCCAACAGATTCTTCCATCCCTACCTGGGAGTAAACCTCCTTGAACTCAATGGAACTCTGTACACTTGAATAGGATTGTGTTATATTATTAGCTATGATCCTATCCAGTAGGTGCAACTCAAGGACAGAACAGCTCCGTCCGTCAATGTAGATTCCCAACCCCAACCCCAATTCATTTTTTCATATATGGGAAAGGCAAGCAGTGATTTAAACGGCTTTTGTTAAAACCTTCAAACATGCACTCTCCATTTCTTTCCGTTGACTTGCCAGAAGAGAGGCAAGCAGGGTGGGTGGGGGGCAAAGCAGTGTCTGCTCCTGAAGTGGAAAGCAGTCAACCTTGGCAGCTTGAGTTAATAACTTGCGTGTGCTGTGAATATACAGCTTAGAAGATGGAGTTGTCACAAGGCTGTGCTGTGCTGTTTATTGCTTATCACGAAAGGCAAGCAACCTTTGGGGCTGCCCAAGTCCATCCTGGACAGAGTAACTAATTTCTTCAAGAGACCTGAAGCAGAAAGAAGTCCTGCAACTATGGCTTCTTGCATCGCGGTGTTTTAAAATAAAGGACTTTGCTAGGATTAAAATCCTTGCAGTAAGTAAGCGTGCCTCGTTCAGAGCCAATTTTGTATTGGTGGAAAGTTTTCTGAACTAAAAATATTAAAGGTGAATCAGAAAAAAAGAATTAAGAGGCTTTCTGCTTCTCTTGCCTATTTACTGTATGAAAAAATTCAACTAAGCCCTCAAGATGACCTCTGGCAAGTAATAACCAATACACTGTTAAGGACTCTAATCTTCCCTGAGTGCAGAAAAGTTCATAGGACATTACACGTGTTAGAAGCATCCCCCAGTCATTCTTTTCCATGTAATTGTGTGAAGAAAGTGACCCACCAATATAGGGACAGGGTAGAGTTCTGGAGGATCTTGTTTCTCAGCTGCAAGAGGATTCCCGCTTATACCTCGTCCTGTACAAGAGGACCCAATGGCCAGCCTGTGGGTGCTTTGTGCAGGACCTGAAGGCACTGAGAAGCTGCCAGCCGCAGTTCAGTGGCTTACCACATGGGGGCAGCTTTCCACAGATCCTAGAACCTCCTAACAGTAGGACAAAGATGCTATCAATATTGATAAATCATACATTTTTCACACTTCTGGTGTGTTTCAGTAATTGTAACAGCCTAGCTGATAAATATGCATTTCAATATCTTGATGGTAACACAAATTACACATATACCATTACATTGTCTCCAGCTATAGATATTTTGTATGGATCTGTTAGAAATACTGCCATAAAAAGAATTATCTGGCTATCACAAAAAAATAAGCAGCAGCGTTTACGGAACAATTCCCCTCATTTATTTTTTTTCAGCACAAGATCATATCCATCAGCTACAATAGCAGTTACGCATAAAAGGCAGCCTCCAGATTCTGGCAAAGCAAGAGATAAGAAGCATTTGCTATTGGAACGATGCTGGTCCCATTTTTGTGGAGAATGCATTTCCATTTTGAGATCTGCTGACTTGGCACTTTATACAAGGGATTGGTTTCCTTAAAGGTGAAAACGGCGTTTCCTGCAGAAGCAGCACTGAGCTGCTTCCACTTGTTTTTCTTGATACTTTCTTGTTTTCACAATTATAGAAAATGAGAATGCTAGCTTTAGGAGAATGGGCAAGTCAGCAGCAATATTACAAAGCAACAGAGGTACCCCGTACCTTTGCAGTGGCGGCACCATATAGATTATGCAGAAATGTCTATATAAAACAAGCCATGGCTTTAGAACAGGCTTCCTCAAACACGGCCCTACAGATGTTTTGAGACTACAATTCCCATCATTCCTGACCACTGGTCCTGCTAGCTAGGGATCATTGGAGTTGTAGGCCAAAAACATCTGGAGGGCCAAGTTTGAGGAAGCCTGCTTTAGAAGGCTGTCTCAAAAATCCCCCCCCCCCGGAGATAGGTATGGGGGAGTCTGTCAAATTCAGTCTCTCTCAGTTTATCATTTCCCCCCAATTTCAAGTTCACTTCTCCTCATAGATTTTTATTGTGTGTTTTTTTAAGTCCTCATGAAAATTCATCAGGGAATATATTCTAATACACTCATTTTTGAATGCAATTTTGCCTGATACATTCATTTTTGCAAAGCAGTTTCCCCTATCAGAATGCATTTTAGTCTGTAATTTTCAGCAATATGTGCATTTTAAGGTACATTTTACCTTACTAAACCCATCTTTCTACACATTGCTTGGCTGGAGAACTGCATTGCAAAATTCATAAGACAAGTGGATTTCGAAGGATTGCTGCGTTTCAGTTTGTGCATTGTTTATGAAAGTGCCATTGAGGTAGGTTCCCCTTTAAATGTGAACTGAATCCAATATCTACCCTTTCCCAACCTAAAGATATGGTTTCTTCTCCATCAGTGCTCACTTGTCAGTCGAAATTCAGGCTTGGCATAATATCATGAGTGAACTGAAGAGGAGGCATAGGGGACACTTTGCACAAACAATGTATAACCAAGGCTGATAACAAAGTGGGAAGGACAGAATCTGCCTAGCAGATAAATCACAATTGGTTCCTCAGAAGCCTTACAGGTAATTCCAGTTGTCTTCCTGTTGCAACCCCCATGATTACTGATGGTCTTCCCTGCATTGTTATTGCAGTGAATTGGAGGCTAGAGAAGTAGATTGATACCATGCTGTGACGGGTAAATGCCCAGCAGGTGTCTTGGAAGCAAGGCAGTGGCAAATTCAGAAGTACAGAGTCCCTTTACAGCCACACCCCTTTCCAAGATTATAATAAATCTTATAATTATACAGTACAGTGGTACTTCGGGTTAAGAACTTAATTCGTTCTGGAGGTCTGTTCTTAACCTGAAACTGTTCTTAACCTGAAGCACCATTTTAGCTAATGGGGCCTCTTGCTGCTGCCGCGCCGCCGGAGCACGATTTCTGTTCTCATCCTGAAGCAAAGTTCTTAATCTGAAGCACTATTTCTGGGTTAGCGGAGTCTGTAACCTGAAGTGCATGTAACCTGAAGCGTATGTAACCCGAGGTACCACTGTATTACATCAAAGGTGAAAGTGTGAGCACTTGTGGCACAAAGTCAGTCAAGCACAGATACCGCCCTCAGCACATGAAAGTAAATGTGACTTTTATGCCCTATTAGTTCTCAAATGGAATTGTGTTAAGTCTTGCTAGTTTGGGGAAAATTAAGCATTTCAATGCAAGCCCGCAGGCATGCATAACCTTGCAAGAAATATTGCCATGACCAGGGATGCTCATGTTCCCTGCTCCACTCAGCCGTCCAGTCATGCCCTTATCCACAATACTTCATGCAGTTCCCATGCTCCACCCATTTTTCTATTCTCACCTCAAGTCAGTCAGCTTCCCATGACCACTGAGCTCATTGCTGTGTTAGGGAACAGGTCCCCTTATGTCCTTCCCCCACCAAACCATTTCTTAGAGCTTCTGAAAACCTTTGGCTGCCCAAAGCCTGATGATTCCTCATTGCATCAGGATGGTGCTATTTTGACTACATAAGGATTCACACTTAGCCACTGAACTTCAGAAAGATGGACAGTGTGTGTGTGTGTGTGTGTGTGTGTGTGTGTGTGTGTATCTAGCTATCTACACACACATACATAACTATATATAGATGACCATTAAAAAAATGGGAGAAGGATGAAAGAAAATATGCATCAGCTTTTCAGCAAGATCTATTTTCTGTGCATGTACCGGGGCAAATGATTTGGAGTGCTCCAATATCTTCGTTCAGAGTGACTGAGGTTCTCTTTCCTTGAAGTTTCCTTGTACATAACAGAACTTGCACAGTGTTCTCTTGGAACGGAACCAAGTGCCTTCTTCAGAGTGACCCTAGGAATCAATAGCCCCCCTCCAAACCCCACACCCCAATCAGGACCCAAATGTCATAAAATTATGACTGAGTGAGAAGAGGGGATGTGACAATCAGGTGAGAGGGAGAATGAGATAGAGAGAACTATTTAATGGTCTGGATGGGTTGTTTTCTGGTTCACACCGAGAAGCTGTTTTTGAATGCCCTGAGTGGCAGATGTTATAAATCGATGCAGAAATGCACTTATAAATCAATGGAGAAATCCAGTATTTTAATGTCGCTGGGATTGAGCACAAATGTGTCCATGCCCCCCAAACAGGCTTATTTGTAGGCAAATAAGTAAAATGGTTGGCAGGCTGCCACAAACGTGCCAGGGACTCTGTGGGATTCACTGTTGTTATTGCTATGCAAACTTTTCCCATTACCACCCCACACCGGATGTGATTGTGTTTGTATACATTGCTGCTGGGGGAGCATAAAATCCCAACTAGTTCTACTAAAAAACATTCCAGTGTAGTGGAGGTGTCCCTCTTAACTGGACCATAGTATTGGGTTTCCCATGCTTTATATCTGCTGTTGGCTGGCAGTATCTATAATGAAAGGATTTTATTTAAAAGGAGGGAAACATACCATCAATTTTCCTTGCATGTTCTATCAAAATATAGGGCGTTTGATTTTTGCTATAGGCATTGTGTGAAGGAATTTTAGTGCAGGAGGGGGGGGACACCAGAAACTACTCCGTGTGTGTGTGTGTGTGTGTGTGTGTGTTCTGACCCTGAACCCTAACTGCATTATTCTAGAAAATCCTTGCTCACAGCTGGAGTCCTCCTCCCTGCTCCCTCCAACCTAGGATTTTTTACTGTGTTGCAGTGGCTCTGCATTGCTGCAATTGCCATGGTGGTTTCTGGGAATGGTGCCTTTGCTAAGCAGTTCTGCAGCAGTGCAATGCTATATTTTAATCAATTCAGTTGGCTGAGAATAAATCATTGCGCAGAATCATTTCTTGACTGCAGAAGAAATCACTATTGTTTCTGACTGCCATTTCCAAAGAACATGGCATGGCTGCAACACACGCTCGTTTCTGAAGGAAGGGTAAAAAGCAGAACAACACTGCAGCCTTCCAAAGTCATTGTGTACCTTTGCTGCATTTTCTAAGGTTGGGTTTTGCATATTTTAGCGTAGAATCCGTTATTTAGCTATGCTTTTGAAAAGTGGTTCTCTTAGGAATGTCCTGCAAGCACCAAAGAGTTTATGTTGACACAGACTGATGGAAATAGGTTTGATTTAAAAATAATAATAAAAAGACAAAGCAAGCTTGTCATGTATGCTCAGTCAAGAACTGCTTTGCAATGACAACCTCCAAAGTCGCTCCTAGTTAAAGCAAACATAGCCTAGCCCCAGAGTCACCTCCATTGACTCTAGCTTGGTCAATGGTCAGGGATGGTGGAAGTTGTAGTCCAGCACTGTCTGGAGGGCCAATGCTTCCCCAGCCTCCGTAACACCTGGCTTCCTTTTCTTGGGTAGCAGCATCTTCTTGTCCATAAAATACAGGCACCCCATTATTAGGCATCATTTATATTGCACTTTTTATTGGCTATATGGGTTATGCATGCCCTTACAACCATTGGAGGCACTAGATCACTCATACACTCAGACAGGGAAGGAAATTGATGCAAGATGAGTCCGTGCAAGGCTTAAGCCCAGGCCTGAGTGAAGCAGGGATGTTGGACTTGTAGCCCTCCAGACCTTGTTGGTCCATCATCCTTGACTGTTGGCCATTCTGGCTGGGATTGATGGAAACTGGATCCCAACAACATCTAGACAGCACCAGGTTGCTCCATCCTTGCACTGGAACACCTGCTTAGCTTTCTGCCATTGAAATGAATGGGGCCAGGACAGGGAATCCTAAAGCATAGATGGAAGACATGCTGACTCCTATGAGATTTACTTACAAGATAAAAATAAAGGGATGGGTGAGAAGTAAAATGTAAAATATTTATTATGGTAATTCAGTACGGCATGTGTTTTGAGCTATCCCTCTTCTCTGGGGCTGTTTCTCTGTGATCCAGGGCCATCCAGCCAAGGGATAGCTTTAATTGCCTTACTTTGTTTTAATCTTCGCAAACAGATGCATCTTTCAGCTGGATTATGTAGAAATTGCCCCTAAGGAAGAGCAGCAGCTCCAAATGGAAAAAGCCCCGGATTCTCGGAATAAATATTCTTCAGCACCTGCAGCCTCTTTCTTCTCGGTGTTTTGTTCCCCTTCACTTACTTCCAAGTAAATCTCTTTAGGAATGGCTGTTAGATGTGCATAACTTTGCCTGGATCATGCTCAGAATTTGATAGAGGGCACCCATATCACCAGGTAAAGTTAGCACAGCACTGCTATTTAGTTTTTTCCAGTAATTCTAGATTCTGAAATGCAACTTAATGGCCTAACAAAAGACAATTTTAAATACCTCATAGATGGTATTTCTTTGGTTCATCAAATTCAAATTAATATTGATAAAGATGGTGATATTGATAATTTAAGTACATTAATATTTAATTAATTCAAAAAGGATTTACATACAACTTAACATTTCAAAAGAAATTAAGCAGTGTACATCTGCCCCACATTTATGTATTTAAAAGAATTTTTACCCTGTCTTTCAGCCAAAAATCTCCCTGAGCAGCTTATACTTAAGTACCACCACCACCAAGAACAGTAAAGCCCTTGTCCTCAGATTTAGCATTTTAAAGACAATGTCACAAAAGGAAAATAGGATGAGGAAGGAGGAGGGAGGAAAAGGCAAACACAAGTACCAGCTCTTAAAGCTGAATTTTTTCTCATCAGCTGAGAATTCAGAGAGAGGTGGAGCTAAAATGAGTTGTTCTCCCAGTGGAGCTGTCAGAGTGGCCTTACCTCCCATGTCTCCCTCTGTTGCAGCCTGATGGAGTTGAGCTGGGGGAGCCAATGGCGCTAGTTTCTCAGCAGAGCCTTGCTTCCCATCTCTCCTTTTGCCATAGCCTGATGGAAACCAAAAATCCAAAGCAGTTTGTTGGAGGGTGGGGTGGAACAATCAACAACACTCATTATTTGTGGCCTCTCTAAAGGCATCTCACCTGCTTAGCAAATATATCAAGTTTGTGCTTTAAGGACAATTCATTGCCTCAATTTGCAGTGGAGTATGCAGCATAAATAAGAGCCGATTGTTGTACTGCTAATTAAATTCTCAATGTATATCAGTGCAATTGTTGACCGTGATGACACTTCTGGAATTAATATATATGCGTAACTGTAATCAGCAGATTAGTCCTTGCCCAGGCCTGATCTGGGGCCTGGAGGTCCAGCTCCCAACATGTGGCCCAGTGGCTGCTCACTTTGGAATGCCTGGTGTGTGAACTGTGGCAGCTCCTCTCACCAGGGCAACAATCAGTGAATGAAATCAGTGTAGCTGGTGGCAGGGAGGGCAATGTGGCCACATTGTCATGGCAACAGGGAAGTGTCTTCTGGTCCAATCCCAACAGGAAATATTGGTAGGCATGACAGGAAAGGGGAGAAATCACAGCTGGCTAGCATTAGGAGTCTCAACACCTTCTTTTCCCAGTCTGCTCCCTCTTCTCTCTCTAACCGTGCATTGTTGTCCCACCACCAATTCCCTGGCTGAGCCTTTTACCTTTACCTTTTTTTATTACTACTATTGCCTGGAAGAGTCCAGTTGTTCTAAAAAGAAGGAACCCCTTTGGAAAAGGACAAAGATAGATGGAAAAGCCTGCACCTTAGTGGGTAGAACACATGCTTTGCATGCAGAAGGTTCCAGGTTCCATCCCCAGCCATTTCCAGGAGTGGCTGGGAGAAACCGCTGTCTGAAATCCTGGAGGGCTGCTGCCAGTCAGTGCAGAAAGTACTGAGCTAGATGGACTAATGGCCTGGCTTAGTATAAGCCCATTTCCTTGGAAGCCTACATATTTCATTTGTGTAGATGCTGTTTCATACTATGCAGAACCAAATGAAGATTTGCCACTGGGCATGCAGTGGAGATTTCCAGGGGGCTGCAGCCATTAACAATTCCCTGATGTAGGTTCCAGGGTAGTTTGTTTCTAGCGGGGGGCAGGCAAGATTCCTTGAGTGTGCCCCTAAACTGAGTGAACCCACCTCTTTCTCAGAGATATATCTATTGTTCCTTCCCTTGCGCCCTCTCTCTGCGCTTGAGGAAGAAGGCAAGGCAGGTGAAAGGTGCTTCTCTCTCTCTCTCTCGTTCCTGCTTGCATGCTCAGAGGGGGATAGTTGAATAATAATAATAATAATAATAATAATTTATACCCCGCCCATCTGGCTGGGCTTCCCCAGCAACTCTGGGCAGCTTCCAACAAAGTATTAAAATACAGTGGTCTGTTAAACATTAAAAGCTTCCCTAAACAGGGCTGTCTGCCTGCAGTCAGATGTCTTCTAAAAGTCTGGTAGTTGTTTTTCTCTTTGACATCTGGTGGGAGGGCGTTCCACAGGGCGGGTGCCACTACCGAGAAGGCCCTCTGCCTGGTTCCCTGTAACATGGCTTCTTGCAGTGAGGGAACTGCCAGAAGGCCCTCGGCACTGGACCTCAGTGTCTAGGCAGAATGATGGGGGTGGAGATGCTCCTTCAGTTGAACAGGCAGTAACAGCACAGCAACGAGGAAGAGGGGGAGCAGAGCTTGGAGACTCTGGGGGTTGACAGTGCAGGGCTGCGGCTAGTATCCCGCAACGCTGATGCAGGCCCTGCATATATGATAACATGTGTTTGCAAACGTGCCATTTCATGCCATATACTGTATTTCTCAAGTTATAATATGGGAAAGGCCCCTTGAAAGATGCAAGCTGAAGTGTTGGGCACGAAGGATCTTCCCTTAAATAGCAGGCTAAATTAGGCATAGACAGCGAAAGGCTCGTGGGCAGTCTGGTCTTGTTGCTCAGCCTGCGTTGCCTTGTGCTGCCCCCCTGTGGTGGTGACTCACCTGAGAATGTGAAAACCTTTGGAGAGAGTGAGCCTGGTGCCTGCTAACGGTAGTGCCTCTTTTCAACATCCCCACCATCATTATAGAACTCTGTGATAACGTTTTACTGTTTGACATCTGCTTCCTTCCACTTTTAGATGTAGCGTGTGGAACAAAGGCCTCTGCGACTGCCCACATAGCTCTTCCTTGCACACACTGTTTGAAGCATCTCAGCAGAAATGACTTCAGACAATTGCTCATTATAGGTTTAATTTTCTTCAAGCAGCATATAAGGCACTAATTTCTACATGTCGGCAATGTCTGAGTGACGAGCGAGACAGGGTATTTTCGAGCATTTATACCTAAGAAGCAGCTGCCACTAAAACCAGCCAGAGTCTTGCTTGAAGAAGAGAAAGACCAAGAAGCCTTTGTATGTGATTGCAGAAAACAACTCCCCTACTTGTAACTGACAGATGCAACTGACAGCTTGTCTTTCCCCGACTGAAGGAAGGGCAGCCTCAGCATCTACCCCAAGTGGAGAGCAGAATGACTACCAGCACATAAAAAGAGGCAGCAGTGGAACAAATGGAAACAGACTTTAGAGGACTGACCCTATCTTTGTGGGAGGACAGGTGCTTGGCATACAGAAGGTCCCATGCCCATTCCTGACATCTCCAGTTAAAAGGACCAGGTGGCAGGTGATGAGGAAGACCTGTGCAGCAAAGCAACTGCCTTTTGGGGTAGACCAGGGATGGCAAACTTCAGCCGCTGGGGCCAAATATGCCTCTCCCTGGTCTGTCTGCTTAGCCCATAGGACTCTCCCCAGGCGACCCCTTCCTTGAGTGTTTTCTCCCAGTCCTTGAACTGTGAGAATGCCTCTTGCCTGCCTGGAAGGAGGATCTGGTGTGTTTGTTTGTCCATGTGGAATGGCCACTTTGGTTTTTGCATGCTGGATGTGAGCATAAACTGAAGAGTCTCACACACTGTTCTGCTCGCTTTTGCATCTGTTTTTTTTTTTAAAATATTTTTTATTGAGTTTTCACATTTTATAGACATACACACACACAAACACAAAACACAAAACAAAACATATATAATGTTCATTACCCTCTTTCCTTGACTTCCCCACATCTCTCCTTCCCCCATTCCAATTTCAATAGTTAATTCAGCAAGTTATTTCCTCTTCTCTCTATTATATTTTTGTCCTCTGTTCTTAATATTTAACATCTCTTGTTGGGCTCAAGTTTACTTATCCTATTTTTACACATTAGCTCCTTTCTCTAAGGTCGTCCTACCCTCTCTCCCACGAAATCCTCCCTTTTTATTAAACAATCCATATCAAAATTAAAAAGAACAAAAATCATAAATTTTTACTATTCTACTCTCCCCCTCCCTCCCTGGCCCGGTTTCTGTCCCTTCCCATATCACTATTCTAAAAGAACAGTTTCAGCCCGGATTTCTCACATCCGAGGCTCTCAAGCCCCAGTTAGTCTTTCTCCATCTGTTTTGTTGCTTATTGGCCTTCAGTTCTCGAAGGAGTTGTGTCCCAAGTTCCATCTTCTTTCCTTCCACCAAAGTCAGTAGCAATTGCTGCCAAGGATCTGCCAATCTCCCATGTTCAATCTTAAAGAAAAGGTCCCAATCATGCTTGTTCTTTCCTTCCACCGAATCAGTCAATAGCAATTGCTGCCATGGATCTGCCAGTCTTCCATATTCGAACTTGAGGAAGAAGTCCCAATCATGTTTATTTGTTTTTTTGTATTCCAGTATTCCAGATATTCCAGGGGCTTCTTCCTTTGTCCTTCTCTCCTTTTGCAGATTTACGGTCCACTGGTCCTCTTCTTCAGTTCCTTTGTTTCCTAAAGCTGCAGACTTTTGGTTGGTGCTTTCCATCTGAACATCCTCTCCTTCTTCTTCTTCTTCTTTTCCCCCCATTTCCAAAGCTGTCTCTTCTTTTCCGGCTGCCAGGTTTTTTCCAACTTTGTATCGTCAGCAGAGTTGCTCAATTTCAGATTCAAGGTCACAAGTTGTTTGCTCATATCTGCAGTCTGCTCTTGTAAAGTTCCCACGAGAAAAAACATCCTTTCTATCTCTGCCCATAATTTTCCTTCTGCAGCCATTGCAGTATCCTTTGTTCCCTCCAGGGGGATTGCCGGTCTAATAGTTCTTTTCCAGCAATTCGTTACTTTGTTGTTCAAAATACTTTGTTTCCAATCAGTTCAGATACAATATGTCACCTTTAATCCAAAGAGAAATTTCTAAATATCACAGTTCCAGCCTCTAATCGTCCGTTTAACAGCTCTTTTGACAGCTGTCAAACTTTCTCTTTTTTTTTTCTCAGGCTCACACGCAGGACACTCCCGGGTCCAGAATGGGGGGGGGGGGATTACACAAAAGCTTCTAATATTCCTCTTTCCTCTCCAGCACAATAACTTTTAATCCATTTCGTGCAAGTTGTTTTTCTAAACACAAAAGTCTTTCCACCTTAGTGCTCCTCTCCTTGCTTGAATCTTTTTGTGGGGGGGGGGAGTGTGGACTTCCTTTTAGCACATCCCCCGGTCGTACTCCAATCAAAGGTAAAATTTTAGTGTCGAATTTTCATTTTACTCACGGGTTCTTTGTTTCAGTCCAAATTTCAGGAAGGAAGACAGCGCTCTCCGGCCATGGCTCGCGGCTTCGCTCCGCCGAGGTAGCGATGGACTCTCAGCACCGCGCCGCACCCCAGTCCACTCCGCAGCCTTTAAAAAGGCTCTTCGCGGGTCGGGGAGGGCGTTTAAGGTGCCCACCGAGTCACCAAGTCCGCAGGCTTCAGCGCCTGCGGTTTTTGAGGGTCCCCGTGTCGCCGGCACGGCAAGACCCGTCCTCTGCGGAGCCGATTCCCTCCGGAGCTCGGAGGGAATCCGCCATTACCGGATCGCGCTATCCCGGAAGTCCTGCTCGCTTTTGCATCTGGCCCTGCCTGCTCCTTGGTATGGGGCCTCTGGAAAGCTGCCCCATGTGGTAATGTGGTCCTTGGGGTAGACAACACTGGGCTAGGTGGGCAGTCTGACCTGAGATAAGGCAGCTCTCTGTGACATGAGATTCCCCAAGTTTATAAATCCTCTTAGAATTAAATGCGCTGGAGTTCCAAACTTGGGAACTGAAGTGTGGGAGCACAATGCAGTCAGAAGCAAAGCCCCTCTTCAGTTTCTGCAACAGTTAATCCCTGCAGTTTATTTGCAGCTGAACACACGCCTGTATTGTAACCAGTATTGTAACCAGTGTTATCCCCACCCACCAGATTTAGATGAACTTTTCTTCAAATAAAACTCAAATCAGTTCACAACATGAAAAAATACTATGTAGTAAGCAATACCAACCCCCCCCCCAAAACGTGGGTTCCCTTGCCCCAGCCACCTTTGCCACACTCCACTTTTATGGCATGCTCTGAAGGAGTGCATTTGATGGCCACTGGGTCTGGGTCTAAAACAAACTTCAATCTGGAGAAAACACAGTTTTCCCCACCAGAAGCAGAGGGACAAGGGGAAGAGCGAATAAGCCCTGAACAGCCAATAAAAGCAACTGGATTTGGTGGACTAGTGACTGAAGGATGTCTGGCTATGATTCAACCTGGGAACCAAATCCCTGCTCTGTCCAAAAAGTTTCTGCCTCTTGTAAAATATTCTAAATTGTAGTTGTTTACTGGGCTCAACAACCAGGAGACCTTTTCATGCTGATCACCAGCAGAAAGCCTGGTCAGTGGAACATAGGAAACTGCCTTATACCGAATCAAGTAATTGGTACAGTCAGCTCAGTATTGCCCACACTAACTGGCAGCTGCTCTTCTGGGATTTCAAGAAGGATCGTGGACATCCAACGATGTGGGATGCTGGGAGATTCAAGACTGATAAAAGGCAGTCCTTCAGTCAGTGCATAAACTCAGGAGGAAGCAGTGGTAACCAACCTAGATGGCATTAAAGGAGAATTAAACAAATTCATGGAGGAGATGGGTTCATGGAGGAGATGGGTTACTAGTCATGAAGGCTCTCCTCTGGTTCTACAATTGAAGGGCAGCAGTGCAGTTGCTGGAAGCCACAGGAGCAGGGAGTGCTCTTGTGCTCGAATCCTGCTTGCAAGTTTCCCACTGGCTGGCCACTGTGAAAACAGGCCTACATGGGCCAATTGGCCTAATCCAAGGAGGCTCTTCTTATGTTCTTGGGTCTCTCCCAACCTTAGTTGGAGATGAGGAGACTGAACATGCAACCTTCTTCCATCGCAGGATGTTCTGAAGCATCTCTAGGAATAAGGACGCTAGACTAGATGGATCCCATCTCCAACATTGTACCTTCTAGCCCTTTTTTACGAGTACAACTCGCCACAGCCCCTTGCCAGCGTGACCAGGGGCCGATGGGTGTTGTAAGTCCAGCAAGGAGGTCAGGAGGTCAAGGCTCCATCCGGCGGGCCACTCCCTCGCTACGAATGCCCTCCACCATTACCAGCCGGCTGAGCTCCCTTCCTCTGAACTTGGAGCCAGAAGACCCCTTCCTCCCAGAGAGGCCGGCTCCCGGGCCACCAGGCGTGGGGATTGGGCGCCGGCCCGCCTTCCCCCGGGGCCGCTCTCTCGCCCTCGGAAAGGGGTGGGGGGTTGGCGCGGGGATGGAGGTGACGCAATGCCTGCAATCCCGAGGAGAGCTGCGCAGCGGCGGCCTGAGCAGAGGGCGCGCTCCGAAGGCGAAAGGGAGGCGCCGCTGGGGCTTCTGGCGCGCGTGCGGCTCCGCCCCTGCCGGCCGGCCGAGCTGAGGCGAGGGGGCTGAGGCGCCTCCTATCAGCAGAGCTCTGCGCCGCTGCTCCAGCCCGCGCGGCTGCTTGCAGGTGAATTGAAAGTCGTTGGCGGGGAGGGAAGGACACAGCCGCCGCCGCCTCCTCTGCTTCCTCCTGCCTCTGCTGCTGCTGCGTCCTGGTGGGGCAGCTGAGGCGCGTGAAACCCGCACCCGCAGCCGAGCCCGGCGGCGTTTCTCCTTCTGCCGCTGCAGGGCAGCTGCTGCGCTGCGCCCGTGCCCAGGAGGCGCCCGCCTTAGGGGAGGCACCGGCCGGCCAGGCATGTCTTCGCCGAGGGGCTCCCCGCTCGCCAGAGACCTCGACGGAGCGGGAAGGACAGGCAGCCTCAAGCGCGCAAGTAAGTCTCCCCGAAAGTTTAGCCTTCGCAGCCGGGGGTGAGGTGGGGTGGGGGAGGCCGTATGGTTTGCTGTGAGATAATCTGCTCTCCTCATAGTTTCTGGGTTAGGATGACTCGGCGGCAGTTTGCACATGCTCAGAGGCGCGCTTCTCTTTATTGCTTCACCTTTCCCGCGCCTTAGAAATAGATCCCTTTCCTCTAGCCTGTAAATGGTGCCCCGGTTAGTACCAGCTGCGGAACTGAGCCCGCGTCTCGCAACCTTCCTGCGTGGCTAAGAATGGCTCCAGGCTCTCTTGTCTTTCGTTTCGACGGCTGGAGGAAGGACTTCACTTGCGCCTATGGATAATGAGAAGCCGTCTTGTGTTTCCATGTCCCCTGAGCTTTGGGGAAGACTGGCTAAAGGGGGCGTGGGGAACATGTCACCCGTGGGTGTGGAAGGGGATTTCTCGGAGGAGGAGGGAGACTCTTCCAAGTCCTGTTAAGGAGACTTTGAGGCTGTAGTCTTCTGTGCACTTAAAAGTGGGAGTACATCCCATGGAACACACTGGGATTTGCTTCCATTTAAATGTGCAGTAGGATGGAGTTGTGTGTGGTTCAGTGGGTGATACCCACACAAATGGAGGTGGGGTGGGGATTAAGGGGACTGGTCACTCGTTTGTGCCACTTTCCTTGATCTCCCCAAACCAGCCAACCCCTTGTGAGAGCATTCTTGGTTGTGGGATAACAAGAGACTTTGACATATTAACTGTGTGGTGAGGACTGGGAGACTGTTTCTGTTCTGTTCAAAGACACTTTTTTTTTTTTTGGCATGGCAAACTTTACTAGCACTTTGGAAAGGCAGAATTCTAAGGGTTGGAGAATGCGGTATGTGTGGGTCCTGCCACCCAGGAGTCAACTGGGTTTCAGATTTGGTTATTGCACCTCTGCATTTCCATTGCTCATCCCTGTTCATCCATGATATGGTTGTGGCCATCTAGTGTGATGCTGATTTTGCTGATATTACCTTGGGATCGTTCACTGTTTCCTTTTTTCTCCCGATCTTTCCTCTTCACCTCTGCACCCATCCATCATCTGCAAGGAGGCTAATTTGGGAGCCAGTGGTGACCTTGGAGCATTCTTCCTAGCCAGTAGACCTATAGAACATGCACCTTCTCTCTGGGATGCAGTCTTCTGCTTCAAGCAGGGTTCTGGCAACCTTGGACTTTGGATTCTAAATGCATTATTTGTATGTGTATGTATATATAATCTTTCCCTGGGACCAAGTCCTTCGCTTCAATGCTTATTCCGCTGTGCGTTTGGCTCGCGTTGCCCTTGGGCAAGGGATTTGGATTAAGTTGCCCAAACTTCTTTCTCCTAGGCAAACTTCACCGCTTGTGCTCTGTAGTTGGTGGCTGGCTCCGACTGCAGCGAGTTAAATGCTGCTGCTTCTTGCCCCGTGGATATATGCTGAGCTCTGCAGAAGGACCTGCTACAGCAGCAGTTTGCATTGGCAGATAATCTTCTGGATTTGTTCCTTGTCTGATGCAGGGGAGCAGTTGCCTGAATGATGGGAATTATAACCTTTGGTTCTAGGCAGCCTTTTGGGAAGGAGAGGTAATTTAGGTACCTTTTGAGATTAACACTGTTTTAATTAACTCGAGCAGGCTAATCGCTGGGCACAGGATTGGTTCAGGCTGTTACCTGAAAATGGGGAAAAGGCATGCTAAGAATAGTGAAATAATACTGTGTCCTTTTAATTGGGTTGCTTTTTTATACTCCAATGACTTCTTGCCTATAATTTGAGACCCCTTTTTAGCCTCTAATAAATAGTAGCTACCCTTGAGAGATTGTTTGCATCTGTACACCACGGTTGGAAGGCTCTGTAATCATAAATACTTTATTGTGCAAAATTACCCTTCTTATTATAAGATGCATGAGGAGTTTGCTGCTGCTGCTGCTGCCACCTCACAGAATGGAGATCAGTGTTTCCTTAGGTAAATTTGGGAGGAGATCCATGTCTGTATGACTATATATACCTTTTATATGTAGTACTTTCTAGCATACTAGGTATTTTGCAATCATTGACTTGTATCCTAGGGGAGGTTAACATAAAAATAAACTCTCAAAAGGAAAGTTTCTCCTCTTCACTACAATACACAAAAATGATAACATTTGCAGAACGCAGTCACTGCTTCAGCCATAAAAGCAGAGATTAAAATCACAGAGGTGATGAGCCTTTCCTTATTTTTTCCAGGCGTCATCAGGTGCTAAAAAGATAACAAATGCAGGGTCAGGCAAACTTCCCCAGGGAGAGAGTTACAAAGCCATAATGCAGACCCTATTTCTGGCTACCACCTACCTAATGTCTTGAAGACTGGGGAACACAGAAAAGAGCCTCTGAGGCAGATTGCAAAGCAGGGCTTTTAAAAAAAGGAAAATGTAGAACTGCCCGATGGTATGTGGTTACAATTTGCATGCAAAACGCACACTGCTGTGACACACCTGTGTGTTTTCCTAGTCTGTGCATATGTGCATTCTTGCCACCACATTTAGAAACCTACGTAGAGTAGGATAAAATCCTTGGAGCTGGAATTTGACAACACTAATACAGAAGAGTGTAGACACAAATGCTTCATGTAGCTTTGACCCCAAAAGGTCTTTGTTAAGAATGTCGTATTGGATATTATTGGAATCATTGCTCTTAGAATAATAACATTGACAACTTCGCATGGCTTATCAGGAAAGGGGGGTCTCCGTGTTCTAGAATTATTTCCTTCAGATTAGAAATATTGGTGAATACTCTGTCAAGCAGCCTTTCTCAGCCCTGGGTCCCTAGATGTTGTTGGACTACAACTCCTATGATTCCTAGCTAGCATGGTCAGTGGTCAGGGATGATGGGAGTTTCAGTTCAAGAGCATATAGGGACCCAGGCTTGAGAAAGGCTTCTGTAGAGGGTAGCAGTGGAGTCTGTTGGGAGTGTTTTTGGCAGGGGGAGGTGAAATGGGCTTGCTTGATCAGGGTCTGGAAATCTAAGGGAGCTTGAGCTTCTTAATTTACTTTTCAAATTGATCTCATACACTTTTTACATCACCCAACATAACACAGCTTGCATTTTAAAATATTCTTATTCAAATGCTCATTTTGTGTATGGCTGTCCATTAAATAAGGGTTTGGGCTTGCTTATATGTAAGAAAGTATTTATAGATTGTACAGGGCTTTACTATATGTGTGAACTGAAACAAACAAAAAACTGAACTGCTTTCTATTTTCAAAATACAACAAAACCTTATAATAAAGTAAAACAAAACAGTAACTGTACCAGTGCTAGATAATTCCCAGCTTAATATAATCATGCTAAAATCAGAATGATCTAACTCTTAACTGATAAAAGCCATAGTAAAAAATTGAATATTTAAACCTATTTACAAACCTCAAGAAAAAGAACCTGTTTTAACTGTGTTGCATCCCATAGCTGTGAGGCCATGAACAAAAAGGCCCTGTTACCACCCTTTCAGATTGTACCCAGAAATGAACCAAGGTCTTCTTCTAAAAAACTGACTTGATGCCTTCCATTTTTTCTGCTCCTAGTCAGTAATGCGTATGTTGTATTTTGAACTATTTATGTTCAAAGGCAGCCCCATGCTTGATAAACTGCAGAACGAAGGAGCATTTCTGCCAAGAGGCGGGTGGCAGACCAAACAGGAAAGTGGGTGGGATTCAGACTGTGGAGTGTGGGCTGAGGGATTGTTATGTTCATGTTGGCTCACCTACTTCATTTATTTATCAGCAGCTGTATAATAACGAAGGGCTGTAGCTCAGTGGTAGAGCAGGTTCCCAGGTTCAATTCCTGGCATTTCTAGGCAGGGCTGGGAGGGACTTCCTGTCAGAAATCTGTCAGTTTGCCAATATACAACAGCTGTGTGAAGCAAGGCAGCACAACTGTTACTACTCTGCTTTTCTTAGGCCTACCAAAATGTCACCAAGCTTTCAAGTTCTCCAGAGTGCTTTATTAGGCTATATGGCTGGGGTCAGCATATTCAGCAGGGGGCCAGTCCACTGTCCCTCAGACCTTGTGGGGGGCCGGACTATATTTTGAAAAAAATAATAATGAACGAAATCCTATGCCCCACAAATAACCCAGATATGCATTTTAAAGTGGCTGGGGAAGCTCAGCCAGAAATAAATAAATAAATAAATAAATAAATATTAATTATTATTATTATTATTAAATAAAAGCACACATACTACTCATGTTAAAACACCAGGCAGGCCCCACAAATAACCCAGATATGCATTTTAAATAAAAAGACACATTCTACTAATGTAAAAACATGCTGGTTCCTGGGTCGTCCGTGGGCCGGATTTAGAAGGCAATTGGGCCGGATCTGGCCCCCGGGCCTTAGTTTGCCTGTCCATGCTATATGGCATACTAATTCTTGGAGTGGAGATAGGGAATAAGTTGACTGATGGTGAAGCCGTAGGAACTTTTGTCGCATTTTTATTGGCCTAGTAAAGATATCGCTCTAAAATGGATTTTTCTTCTTTTTAATGGGCTAGAATGGCTACCCTTACTTCTTGTTCCCCTATTTCAGCCATATTCAGCTGAACTCAGTGCTCTATTTCTCTCTGTCGCTAAATTCAGCACTACCCTTGTTAGCAGAACACTCCCCTGAATGACTGTGCCCCGAGGTACCCTACACAGAATGGCAGGAATATAAGCCAACCATCCTGGAAGGTTAGCTGGAAATCGGTTTAACATAGGATAGCCCCCCAGCAACTGTGACAATACAGTTTTCTATCAGCAGAACTTCTTATTCTTTAAATATCCACTTAGTTTCAGGTTTGTTGGGCTTTGCACCTCACTTGTGACGGGCATTCTATTCACAGGCAGCAACCATTTGGCAAGGGCCCAGTTGATGTGCGACCACGGACATGTGCGTTGTTTTCAGACCTGGAAGGGCACCCCCTTACATGTGACCACTGACACACACCATGACCCAAAACGCAACCCCTGCACAAATAGGGAGTTGCCCTGTCTTTGTTTTATACACCCCACTGCTTCTACTTGTTCTCTGGGCGACTTACAAAAAGTCAAAATGACAATAAGGTAACATCAAAAGCTAGAACATTAAAAAACCATCATTAAAGGGCAATGTAAGGAAAGGAGTGGGTGGAACTAAAATGAAAAATCCAATGCAAAGTGGCATAAAAGCAATGTAAAGAGATTTAAGAAACCTGAGATAATAAAATCCTTTGTTTGGCTTTGAAACAACATCAAGGTAGGCACTAGGCAAATCTCCCCATGGAGGACATTCTTCAGTCAGGGTGCCACCACTGAGCAGGTCTTTCCTTCTGCAGCTACCTGCCACATTTCAAATGGCAGGGACATTTGATTTAAAAGTAATAATACAGTGGTACCTCTGGTTACATACACTTCAGGTTACATATGCTTCAGATTACAGACTCCGCTAACCCAGAAATATTACCTCGGGTTAAGAACTTTGCTTCAGGATGAGAACAGAAATCACGCAGCGGCGGCAGGAGGCCTCATTAACTAAAGTGGTGCTTCAGGTTAAGAACAGTTTCATGTTAAGAACAGACCTCCGGAACGAATTAAGTTCTTAACCTGAGGTACCACTGTAATGAGTAATTCGGCTTTTTAAAAATGATGGTGCAGAGGGGTGGTGTTCTTAGGTCAAGATCTTGTGGATACATCCAAATGCTCATGTATACAAATACGCCAGGTCTTCCACAGCTTTGTAACCACAACTCCTTGCAGTTTATTGGGTGCTGCTTCCCATAATCCCAACCCTTTTCAGGTGTAGGAAGGGGGAGACCTGACAGCCCTCTCTGATCAAGTGTTTGTGGTCTTCGCTTCAGTGCGTGTTCACTTTTCCTAATTGAAAGTACTTCTCTGTCCCAAAGGCTGCATTTCTGAACAATCCAAAGCTTCCCTCACTCATGTGTTTCTAAACAAGTCTCTCTCTCTCTTTCTCGTTTTTATAAAGGAACTAATCTCATTGCATGTAGCCCAAAGGTTTCGCTAAAAGGGTAAACACAGTGGATGTTTATAGAAGTAAGAATGGACAAACTAATAATGTGGTGATGGCTGCTGTGTTAGACAGCTTTTGAATGGGTTGGGGGAGAAAATCACGAAGGCAGGCCTACTGTCAAAACCGTACATCCTTTGGCAGCTGCTGAAGGCCCCACAGGTGCTTAACCCCTGCTCTGAGTTGCCATGCTTAGCCTGTTTGTCTTTCCCAGACTGCTTTTTGACAGTTTAAATGGTGGGCTGCTTGCAGCCACCTGCTGCAGACTGTACAGTCGCTGCCTAATATTGCCACTGGAAATCCTACCAAGTTGGATTTTGCCTCTACCTCCTCCAGCCTGGCACCAGCCCTGAATGAAAGAGTACATCTCCACTGCTATGATCCAGAATAGCTAAATGGAACTTCCATCTACAAAGGCAAGTATGGGGAGCCCTTAGTCCTGCTGATGTTGTTGAACTACAATTCCCATCATCCCTGGCCACTGGCCATGCTTGCTTGGACTGATGGGAATTGTAGTCCAGCAACCTCTGGAGGGCCAAAGGTTCCCAAAATGTGACCTAAAACAAAGTGAATTGGTTTTTGGTTGCCCCACCATAGCCACTGCCTTAAAAGTATTTCCAAAAGATTGAATTACTGAATTGACAGGATTCTTTGGAGAACCTGGTGGGGAAAGATTTGATGAGTGTGTCAAGTGACCAATCTGGCAGCTCAGTGTCTGTACCCACCCAACTCCCTCAAGGGAGAAGCCCAAGGCAAGAGGTAAGAGGAAGTAAGATTGGAATACGATTGACTATGTTTAATTAAAGAAGTAGATTTATTAAGAACATGCAGGATGCAACACTGCAACCCACCTTGGGACTGACAGTTATGAGAAGCGTGGGATTGATATATTTTTTTTAAGAAATAAATTTCAATCACTTAAACAATTTGACTTATAAATTTTTACAGACAACTAGCATGGGCATGTAGATCATGTGCTGCAGTGGATCCCCTTTTTTGATAGCAACCATCATCACCCAGGCCAGTGAACATAGTGGTCAGTTTAATGCAAATTGGAGGTTGTATACTGGAAATCGTAACAAACAGATGAAGTTATCTAGAGGTATGCAATGGCCACAGATCTGATTTGTACCCTAATTTGGTACCATATAAAGCAACCCCCCCATTGTTGAGTGTCATATGGGCTGGGAAATTAGTTCAAGTCTTCTCCATTTCTCCCCCATTGACTATCAGGAAGTAAAAGAATGACTATAACTTCATTTCCTTTTAACAGAAGAAGGTGAAATGTGCAGATATACAAACTCTTCCAAAATGTGTAAAGCCTGCCAAACCCAGATGCAAATATGTCCAGGTGTTTTTGTGCTGGGCAGCCTTAAAAATTTCTTCTTTTTTGAAAAAAAAAAATATAGCTTTTTAATTTTGGGTCAGACTTCGATGAAATTTGCAACCCTAAGGTTGCCAACCCTGCCAAGTTTTAGAAGGATGACTACAGCATTTTTCCTGCAAAGGCAGCAATTGCAGTCTGAGGATATGTGTGTGTGGGAAAAGGAATAAACGAATCTGTTCCTCGTGTTTTGTGGACAATTGTTCTGCAAATTGCAAGCATGAAAGGGGTGCCCTGGCGAGAAACCTGCTGAATTACAGGCAAATAGCTCCAGGGGCATTTGTGCTAGGAACTTTTTAAAAGTTGATTTGTAGGTGGGAAGAAATAAAAAGGGATTGTTTTCCAGGGAAAACCATTCCCTTTGATTACAAGCTTGGCCCTTTGCCCTCTCCTCATTCTGGGGCTTGCTCTCATTTCATCCATCCTCTCTCCTTGGCATTGTATGGCAAACTTAGAGAGGTTAATTTTTTTGTTTATTTCAGTAGATACTTGTCAACACATTTTTTCTTTTAAAAAATGTTAGGATTGCTAAAGCATAACAAAGCACTTCAGAAGATCCTGGTTCAACTCTTGCCGCTTTGTACTGTTGCCCAAGAGCCCTCCAAGGCACCCTACTTCATCTCAGAATTCATGAGCACCTGTTATACTCCTCTGCCAGGCTCCTCATAGGAACTTCACTGTGAAATGGTCACAGGGGCAAGACTCGCTGCAGGCTGCTAGGCAGGTGAAACAGAGGTCAATTTGTACCGCTGCCCTTTCGGCAAGCAACTTCGGGGTCTGCGTTTAACCAAAGATAAAATTTATTTGTGTTTCCTGTGACTGATTAATGCCTAACTTCCTAATTCTTTGTGACAACATATTAATACATTTTCTTCCTTTAGTTTCATTTTTACCATAGAATGTCTAATATGCAATTCTGTGGTAATGGTGCATTTGGTCTCAAAACACCGCCTCCCCCCACCCCAAACCATATTTGGTAAAGCAAACATGAAGTGAAACACTTAATCCTGCTCCAAGGTCACCTCTTGACAGTTCATCACTCGTAGTCCGTGGAACAGTTATATAATTGCACGCTCAAGATGAGTATATTTCAATTCTTAGTGTAAAACAGAGATCAAGGCATTCTCCTAACTCCTAAAGCTTCTGCTACAACAAAAATGAGGCATTAGGGTAGCTAAGTGGTTCTCAAACTTTTCCCCCCTGGGCCACACTTTCAGAATAAAAATTTGCTCATGCCACACTGAATTTTTAATTGATAAGACATTCATTGGCAGAAGGAAGCAACTCCTAGCAGTGCTCGGTTTATAACACAGAACACAACTGCTTTATAATATGATCCTGGAACATCCAGAAAGGATAAAACAATGCAGCTACATAGGAACATGAATCATTCCCCAAATATAATTATAAATGAGTTTCTTGCATATGTACCTTAAGTATGTATATAAACTCACTGAGGTGTGTGAGTTTCCTTTTGCTGGGCAATCTCATTTATATCAGGTCTGGTTTGAGACCAACAAACTCTCATCTTCTCATCAACACAAAGAAGCCTTTCTCTTTTCTGATCTTTCATATTTGTCAGTTGATAATCGCTGTTCACAACAATGTGTCATGGAGAACTGCAGAAGAATAGCCAATGCTATTCTCCAGCACTCTTTTCAGTCAACTATTCTGGATCTCAGCTAGGATTGTTCTCAGTATAACTTGATGCTCTTGCTCTCTTTTCGAATATCTATCTGTCTATATTCTGCAAATAAAAGTATATTTTGATATTGTAATATACTACACTGAATTGTTCAAATGTTTCTTTGATTTGCCTTGAATATTCCTGTCACGCTTGCCATTCTCTCCTTCCACACCACTATGGCATGCCACACCCTTTAAGAACCGCTGGAATAGCTGTATTTTTTAAATTATCTAATTTTTAACCGACTATTTAGAAGAAATTAGCTGTCATATTATCAGAAACAGTCTACTGTGGTATGTCTTAACATTGTAGTGCCTACAAAAGAAAATACTCTCCTTTTATCTTTGCAGATGTGTGTACTAAATTGTTCTTCTAATTTGCTTTACTTCTAATTGACTGCCTTTTCTACAGACTGCTTTTGAAATGAGATGGAGTCATTTGAAGATGAAAAAAATCGCACTTGGCTGCTGTGTTTTAGGAGACCTGTCACACACACACACACACACACACACACGGTGTTACATGGACATTTTCTCTCTGGTAGGAAGTATTTGTGACTAAAGAGTACATATGCCCTTGCTGTATGTTACTCGGCTGAAAATCCCATATGTATTTCTGCTATTGTTGATGGCGTTTAATTGAAATATTTGTCCTGTTAGGATTGTGGCTGTAACTTCAGGACAAAGTGGCAGGAAAAGATGTCTGCGTCAAATGTGGCATTGTGAGGTGTTAGGAGAAACTGCCAAGGCTGTTTGTGATGATGTCGGGATTTTGTGAACTCCCTCTTGACTGTCAAGTAGCGTGCTTGTCATCTGTCGAGTTGCTAAGGTCACCTCTAGATGCGAGAAGGGACAGTTCAATATCACACAAGAATGTGTGAAGCAGGAGGCGTAGTAATAGTAGGCTCAGGACCCCAGCACGCAAAAGATGTCCACCCAAGTAAAACCGTATTCACCATCAGCAAGTTGACAGACTCTCTGAGCCACATTGGAGCTGACAGTGGAATTCAGAACCAATAATTATTTTGTCGTACTTTCGTTTTCTGATTCTGCTCTTGACCTCTGGTCAATCACGCTCTCACCCCATTTCAGACTCTCCAAGCCTGCCTACAGGAGTGAAGAACCTCAGGTCTAGGCTGAATGTGGCCCTCTGCACCTTTCTGTCTGGCCCTTGGGAATGTCATCATACCACGCTTCCCCCAGGGAACACCCATTAGTGGTCCTGTTTTATTCCCTCTTCACATGCTTTTATTTTATGAAATGTGCTCTTGAACTGTGGTAGGCTTGAGCTGTGTATTTGTAGGAATCTCATGACTTTCGCATGGTTGCTAGTGTACAAAGAATCACATCCTTGGCTCTGCCCACTGTTGGCTTTGTGGCCCCTGAAAGGTTGCTCAGTAAAGAATGTGGCCCCTTGGGCTGGAATATTCCCCACCCCTGCTCCATTAACCTTCTTCTGGAAGCTATATTTCCAATAAGCAGCCCTCTGGCCCTTCCAGTTTTTCTCTCTTGCTCAGGGCCTATCTTCTGAGCTTCTCTGCCTCTCCTTCCGGCTGTAGCCTTTGCCCAGGAGGGGCTCCCGTGGGGCTTTTGTCTCTTCACAGCATGGTCCCTAAGGATTAAATGGCTCAGAAGATGAACATAACAAGAAATGGCATCAATCTGGATGTAACAATAGAGGATCAGAGAGAGAGAGAGAGAGAGAGAGAGAGAAGTGGATTGATAAATCGAAGGAAGAAGTTATGTACTGTTAAATGAGAAAAGTGGATTTAATTGTTTTGTAGACTTGCAATTTGTACAGTGTTCTTCCTGCTGAAGAGTTAGTTTATAAGGATGCTGTGGAAATCTGAAGAAGTCTGACCCAGTGCCATGAAACAATGATTTTCTCCAAGTATTCTGTTTTATACAATACTATGAAGGTTTTGGCACATGTTGCCAAGTGTACTAGTTAAAGGGGAGTGTTTTATATTGTAGATGCTCATCCCTAAGAATCTGCCATAGAGGCGCTTTATTTGCTTCACTGTTCGCTGCCAAATGGCTACAGAATGGAGAGAAAGAATGTTGTTGTTTTTTGGTCTATTGACATGAAATACTCTCTGGCTCAGGGAACTGATACTAGAATGCACATCTTCTTAAACGTAACCATTTCAAAGAGATGCAGGCAGCATTAGAAAACTGCTTGTTCCTTTACGTCGTTCTGATAACACATTGGGACAAAAATTATTAACTTTCATGGATGCATGCATGCATGCTTTAAATTGGTTGTGATGATGACCCAGAACTACCATGGGTCTAAACCACTGAGCCTCTTGGGCTTGCTGATCAGAAGCTCGGCGGTTCGAATCCCCGCAGCGGAGTGAGCTCCTGTTGCTCTGTCCCAGCTCCTGCCAACCTAGCAGTTTGAAATCACGCCAGTGCAAGTAGATAAATAGGTACTGCTCCGGTGGGAAGATAAACAGTGTTTCCGTGCACTCTGGTTTCCATCACGGTGTTCCATTGCACCAGTAGCGGTTTAGTCATGCTGACCACATGACCTGGAAAGCTGTCTGTGGACAAACACCAGCTCTGTTGGCCTGGAAGCGAGATGAGTGCCGTAACCCCATAGTCGACTTTGACTGGACTTAACCATCCAGAGCTCCTTTACCTTTACCTTTACCATGGGATTTAGAGAGAATTTTGGGAAAAACGTGTTGCAGTCGAGCTGGGGGTGGGTGGGGAGAGACGAAATGGTGTCCGGAATTATATTGAAGAGGGTGGAAACAGCAGGCAATTTTAATACCACTTTGTATCTGTTGTGCCCGTCTCTTAAATGAGGCTGTGGATCTGTGGATAAGTAATAGAAAAGTACAGCTGAAATAGCAAGGAACTGGAGCACCATCCCATTGATGACTAAACCTTCTCCAACCTGGTGTCTCCCAGAAGTTTTGGACCACAACTCCTATGAGCCCCAGCCAGCATGCCTCTGCTTGCTGGTGCTGAAGGGAATCATAGTCCAAAACATCTGGCTGTAACCATAAAGCAACTGAGGCATGCTCATTTAATCATCCAAAAATAATATTAAGAACAGGGCACAAGAGATTTATAATTATAAATCACCATTATAAAACTATTAAAGGTCTCAACAGATTGGGATGGGAGAAAAATGGTTTCTCTCTGTGTACATATAAGTAAGGAGGCAGTCAATGAAAATGGTTTCTGGTAGTTGCAGGACAGATGAAGTCCTTCTGCATAATGATTTATTTGGGGGACATGTTATCAATTGAATGAGAGAGTGTGTGTGTGTGTGTGTGTGTGTGTGTGTAGGGGCTATAACCAGTAACTGAACTGGGGATAAAAGTGGGTTTCTGAACCTGTTTAAAATGGGAGACTTGGATTAACATTTAGTTTCAATGTTTTCATTAATGCCGTTCGAGTTGTTGTTGTTTAGTCGTTTAGTCGTGTCTGACTCTTCTTACCCCATGAACCAGAGCACGCCATGCACTCCTGTCTTCCACTGCCTCCCACAGTTTGGTCAAACTCATGCTGGTAGCTTCGCGAACACTATTCAACCATCTCGTCCTCTGTCGTCCCCTTCTCCTTGTGCCCTCCATCTTTCCCAGCATCAGGGTCTTTTCCAGGGAGTCTTCTCTTCTCATGAGGTGGCCAAAGTATTGGAGCCTCAGCTTCATGATCTGTCCTTCCAGTGAGCACTCAGGGCTGAATTCCTTAAGAATGGAGATGTTTCATCTTCTTGCAGTCCATGGGACTCTCAAGAGTCTCCTCCAGCACCATAATTCAAAAGCATCAATTCTTCGGCGATCAGCCTTCTTTACGGTCCAGCTTTCACTTCTATACATCACTACTGGGAAAACCATAGCTTTTACTATACTGACCTTTGTTGGCAAGGCGAGGTCTCTACGTTTTAAGATGCTGTCTAGGTTTGTCATTTGTCATTTGCTATTCGAGAGAGGATGGCAAATAGATGGACTTTCCCTCTGAGAGAGGAACAGTTTTGCAAGTAGAGGGGAAACAGTGGCAAGCCATCCCTGGATTCTTTTACCAAAGTTAAAAGGAGAGTAGTGCTGTGTCTTCAACAGCCCAATGTGACGTAACTTGCCTCTTCTCTCATCTGTCTTAATGACATTAGATCTCTAGGTAGCAGAGTAATTTACCTCCATCTAATGGATGGGGGTTTAGAGCCTGAAATGTATCAAAAGCCTTGGGTAATAGTCTAATCCAGATGTTTGTTAAACTACAGCCCCCATCATCCCTGATCATTGGCTATACTGGTTGTGACTAATAAGTTAAATAACATCTGGAGGACGCTGTGTTGACAACCCCTATTAATGAGCCTCTTCTCCTTGTACCTAAATAACTCCCCTCTCTCATTCTGACAAAGCTGAAACGTGTCACTTGACATGCTCAAGCAGTTCTCATAAACTTTGGGGCTCCATGGGAAGAAGGAGCATGCTTCTTGTTCAGAGCAAATAACCCATCTTGGGTATCTTTAGTTAATAGCTAGTTCTGGAAATAGTAGAAACTCTGTATTGAAGCAAGTTGAGTGACTACAAATAAAACTCTTTGGAGTTGTACTGTGCAAATGGCAGGGCTGTTGCATAATTTAGGACTAAAGTGAAGGATGGTAAGAATGGGTCTTTATTAATACCGGGGCATTTATTAATTGCTTTAGGAAATACTGTTATGGTATAGAGCGTCTAGATGTAAGAAGCTTCTACGTGCATTGTAAGATGTATCAGAGAGTGAATTCAGTAGCTACTTGAATGGCGTAAAAGCTTTTGACAGCATCCTGCACAAAGTAGAACACTTGCCTGAAGAAACACTTGAGTTATTGGACTGAAATAGAAGGTACAAAAAGCCATAGACCTTACTTTTTAAAGGCTCATGGATACAACAGCATAAACTACTTTGCAGTTCTTGCATTTATGCTTCTGTTGTGATGCAATCACTCTGACTTTTCCCTTGGTTTGCTTCACTTCACTTGCCAATTAGAGAAAAACTATTTAGGAGGCCCAACTACCAGAAGTTGTGATATAGCTGTCTGGAAGGTAGTGCTTTCAATGTGCAGCATGCGTTTGATCTTTCCAGACAAACTGCTTTTTACTTGGCAAATCCTTAGGAGAGAAAAATGCTTTTCAACTTTGTTGTATTATTACCTTTTGAGAAATAGCTATTGCATAGTACAGCAGCAGCTAATCTCAATGAAGGCAATTAAACTGCCCTTGTACTTTATGTGATAGCTTGCTGCACATAAATTTTAACACCTAAACTTTTGTTTTCTTCCTTCTTGGCACACAATATTTATTAACACAGAACTGAGTTGAAAGTGTGCTTAGTTCTTACACGAGTCAGTTTGGTGTTGTGGTTAGAATGTCAGACTAGGACCTAAGAAACCAGGTTTCAAATCCTCACTTAGCCAGGAAGCTCACTGGGTGATCTTGGGCCAATCACTGCCTCTCAGCCTAACCTACTTCACTTGGTTAACTTAGATCCATTCGTTTTAATGTGTCTACTTTGACCAGAACTTAGTTGGATACAACCCACTTTCTTGCACAATGTCACATAGAAATTTCTTCTTGCTCTTGTGCTGCAGTTTACTGCCAGAACTTCTTCCACTAGTGCCTCTTGGCACCCAACCAACCATAAGCTGTGATTCCTGCATTGCAGGGTATTGGACTAGATTCCTTACAACTCTGCAGGTCTATGATTAAATAGCCCTACATCTTTAAAACTGCACTTAAGTTCCCAGCTACGATGATTGATCAAAATGGAGTCAAAAATAGACATTTGTGTGTCACTGAAGAACATTTGTTTGAATCACTTTTAGGTTTTTAAAAGAAGTTGAGATGAGTAATGTCCTTAAGCAGACAAAATTTAGTAGGATTGTTGTGAATGGGAAAGGTCAAAAGGGATCTGTGTTGCATTGTAAGTCTCACATTTGCTAATTACCTGGGGATTTCTGGTGACACTTAAAAGTCAGGGTGAGAAAATTAGGGAAGACATGGGTATGGTGAAGGGCCTGCAATGCTTTCACTGGCCTGCTTCACGTATCATGCTAAAAACCACTTTCCCCTGACCTTGGGTTCCCAGCATTATTGGACTACAATCCAGGGTGGGTGGGATTTGTCGATAAGAACATAAGAAGAGCCCTACTGGATTGGACCAGGGTTTAATCTAGTACACCACCCTCTTCTCATAGTGACCAACCAGATGCTTATGGGAACACTGCAAGCTGGGCCTAAATGCAGCAGCACACTCTTCACTTGATTCCAACAACTGGTACACAGAGGCATATGGCTTCCAGCAGTGGCAGGAGGACATAGCCGTCATGGCTAGTCGCCATAGATAGCTTTGTCCTTAATGACACTGGACTAGTTCACAAGTCACTGTAAAGCGCAGTTGATCTTAACAACACATAGAGCTTCTGCACAGGGCTAAAATTTAAGGTGCTACCCTGCTTCTCGTGCTACTGCGTTGCTGTGAGCTAAGGCATGGTTTTTGCGTAGCGTTATGTCTGAATCCTGGCTTGTGCTTTGTTTCCCCTAACAAGCTATTTTAATAAGCCAACAACCACCCTTTGGTTACAGCTTGTGGTGTCTTTGGACAGAAATTTCATTTTTTTTACTTAACTAAACTTGTATCGTCTGAATCCGACAATGTGAACTATGGTTGGTTTTAATCAAGTCAACTTCAAACCCTTGGTTATAAATCTGTCTTGTTTAAACAAATCGTAGTTAACATTAACCAGATGTTTGCTCTTGGATGTCATGCTAAACTGTGGTCAGTTGAAAGTGGAACCCTCTGTTTAGGATCACACTGGAGAAGGAGAGGGGTCGTACAAGCCCAAGGTCTAGCGTGGCTTCTGAATGTTGTCACTGTTACCCTATGTAAGGGATATTGACAAATAGCACTGTTTCAAATACTCTGTACTCAGTTGTGGTATTTTTCACTGAGCAAAGGTCACAGCCATATATGGCAATCTATGTATATAGTTCTGTGTTTGTTTTTTTCTACAGAGGCTTAATTTTGCAAATGCATGCTTGTTTCTTAACGTCCTCTTGGCGTCCTCTTCCATGGTTGGAGTCTGGCAGATTTCTTTGGAGATGCAGAAAGCAGAGAGATCCCCCCAGAAGTGTGTGTTGAGAGTCACAGGACAGTGTGAGCTGCCAAGGTAAAGAGTGTGAGGCTGCTGTCAGAGGAGGTAAGAGTTGTTTGAGTCATTTTCAAAACTCTGTGGTGCTTAAGCAGGTGAAACTCTAAGGGCCAAAAATCATACTATATTAGAGTTTGGAGCTTACGATGTGCTTGGTATTAATTCACATAGTGTTACTTCACGCCACAAGATGCTACAGACCTGCTGAGGCTAATAACTAAGCCTAGGAGTGAGGTAGAGAAGCTCTGTACCCAATCTTGCTATTATGATTTAACAAAGTTAGGTAAAGTTTCTATAAGTATTCAGTAAGTTACTCATAGTTCTTCTGCTTGGTTTTTACCCTCGACCACCAGGGTCCGTTACAATTTGCTTTGTTTCTGTTTAAACTGAAAATAAATAAAACTTAATAGCTAATGAAAAGTGTATGGTTTTTAAAGGCAATTGTGTTAAATCCATGGCAAGCCAATTCCCTGAGCAGCGTGACATATCTGACAATAATTCATGTAATAATAGGTGGTCAGTTGCATGCCAATCCTGTTTCCTCCCTGTCTTCTGGGAGTGTCTGGCAAGAGGGCTAAGTTGCATATGAAAGGGAAGGAATATGAAGATAGGTCTCAGTTGAACTTTTATAAAGTTTTTATATCACCCTTCGATTCAGAATTTCTAGGCTGGCTTACAGAAAGAGCAAACATGGATTTATTTATTTTTCACATGATTCAGCTAAGCTTTATTTATAGTAATGCTTAAAACTAGCTCTGTGATATCCTTCAGCTCTTAAGAGAACAGATTATACATCTTAACTGGGCTTTTGTAGCAAGAGAAATTGGCTAAGGTTGGAATCCTAACCTCACTTACCTGGGAGTAAACCCCCATTTGAATACAGTAGGACTGACTTCTGAGTAGACATGGTTAGGATTGCACTGTGAGTGGTGAAAGGAAACTGCTGAGCAATTTTGCACCTTTTGCTGCAATATTGAGAATTCTTCTTTTCGGCAAAGCCCTTGCCAGGAGATGTGGGTGGGGATTGCCCTTTGCATCTTACAGGAAAGTGCCTTCTGATTGCCTCTTATAAGTAGCTGCTGCAGTCTGCAGCAACATGAGGAACCCAGAAAATGGGTTCCTTGGCAAATCCTTTGCCAAAAGCAGGGAAGGCGACCTGATTCTTTGGCAAAAACTGATCTGAGCACTGTTTTTTAGCTAACATTTTACTGAATGCTTTCTGAAATGTCACCTTTTGCTGCAAAATACAAACCCCCATACATATTGGTGCTAGTATACATCCTAACAATGGGTTTGGGGCAAATCAGCCTCATGGTTATGTCTTAGCCTTTTCCAGTTGCTTTGTCTGTTGTTGCTGCCTTCTAGGTGCCTTCCAGGACAAAACCTCAAGCGTTTTGTCACTTTTAGTTTTATTAGTATTATTATTACAAAAAACACCTGTTCTTCCTGAGATGGAATAATAGAATCATAGATGTGTAAGGGACCCCTAGTGTCATCTAGTCCAACCCCCTGCAATTCAGGAATCCCAACTAGATCATACATGGCAGATGGCCATCCAACCTCTGCTTAAAAACTTCCAGGGAAGGAGAGCCCACCAGCTCTGTTCCATTGTCAAAAAGCTCTTTCTGCCAGAAGGTTCTTCCTGATGTTTAGTAAGAGATGTAGAAATGCACCCTAAAGGTAGCATTTGGGATGTTGCTGCTACTTCATAGTTCTTGCACTTGTATGTGCTGGTTTCAGTGGTCACCTAGAAGTTACTTGGAGCACATGTCTATTCAAAAGCAAGGCCCAGGGAGTTCAAATTAGACCTACTCCCAGGTAAGTATGGATGGGACTGAAGCCTTGACGATAAGGTTGGGTCTACTGTGGGGGAGGGACCTGTGGCCCTCCAGATGTTGCTGAACTACAACTCCCATCATCCTCAGCCAACATGCCCAATGGCCAGGGATTAAGGGAGTTCTGGTCCAGCCACCTCTGAAGGGCCGCAAGTTCCCCACTCCTGCATCCAGTGGAGTTGATTAAGGAATTCCTAATGACTTTTATTGCACTGCCCCAAATCTTCCTCCTATTACACCCCCAAGACTCTAGTGTCAGCACTATGCTGTCTTAGCTGCTTTCTAAATAGCAATTTGTACATCACCTTTGGATATGTGTGTGGAAGATGTCAAACAAACCAACAAACCATTCCCTTTCCCTAGAGCTCAGGCAGAGGAGAATCAGAGTACTGTAGTTCTTAAGAGTGTTAGATTACAGCCAGTGGAGCCCAGACTAAAATCTGCAGCATTAATGAAACTGGTTGACCTTGGCTAGTCCCTATCACTCCATCTACAAAGCAGAACCATGAATGCCACCGGGGGCCCTGTAGAGAGGGAAGCGTTGGATATAAATGTGGTTAATGATGATAGCTGGGTGTAACTCCTAACCCAGCCTAACCCACTCGTAGCCCAACTCCTAGCCCATGATAAAAACACTCCTTTGTGTATATTTATCATGACATTCTACTCAAGATGCAAAGTTTGGCTTTTATTAGTAAACATGTAGCTTTCCTGCTTGTGTTTATTGCCCAATGCTGTAGGATCAGTGCTCTTTTCCACATGCAAAGCAATTTTAAAGATTACTGGGGTGAGTTCTGCCGCTGTCTACGAGCACAAATAAAGCCTATAAAAACATTGCTGGCAACATTTTTGGACCAAATCTCAATCAATCCATCAATCAATCTCTCCCTGCCCCCTTTGGGTTGGTGGTGGGAAGTTTTTCCGTCAATATTTTATGTGTTTGCCTGATGTACTTAAAAATTCTGAGGGGATATTTGTCAAGGGCATTAAATAAGGTTAAGCTTGATTGAGCGTATATCAGATGTACAAGTGTGATGCTGTAAAATATTAAAGCACAGCTGCATTTTATCTTTTTCTCCCTCATTGGTTTTGATAACTTCTATATTAAGTAGGAATAATCCTGAATGAAATATTTGATGCATATCTCATCAGAATGGAAAAGTAGATCATAAGGTTGTTTTAAAACTTTTGCAGCAACTTAATTTCTATAAACAAGCAGGAAAGATAAAAAATTAATTACTTGATGAAGATGAGTTGTGGGCTTTTAAAACCCTCCTCCTCTTGACTATGATGATGATTATTGAAGGGATACATTGAGGAATGCAAGGGAGGTAGCATTTAAAATACAGTCATACCTCGAGTTGAATGTGCTTCGGGTTGAGCGCTTCCGAGTTGCGGTCTGCGGCAACCCGGAAGTAATGGAGCGCGTTACTTCCGGGTTTTGCCACTCACGCATGCACAGACGCTCAAAATTACATTATGTGCATGCGTGAAAGCGGCAAAATGCGACCCGCGTAGATGCGCCGTCGTGACTTATGTTGCGTTCAGGATGAGAACAGGGCTCCGGAACAGATCCTGTTTGCATCCCGAGGTACCACTGTAATGAAAGGGAATAGCTATTACAGAACCAGTATGCAATGGAGGGGCATGTCCTTAGCTACACCTGCACCATAGATAAATCCATTATGACTGCCAAGGCAAAGACTCATGGGAACTGTAGTTTAAGGGTGTTTGGAATTGTAGCTTTCTGAGGATCTACTCTCAGCATCCTTAACAAGCTAGATTTGACAGAATTCTTTGTGTGTATGTGTGTGTGTAGAGTCATGACTGTTAAGGTGTTATAAGAGTGCCCTAAATGTGTTGTGTGGATGTAACCTTAACCAGGTGCAATCCTGCAGTCTTGCTCCTGATCTCTTAAACATGACTGAATGCAGACATAGCATAATCTGATCTAGTTCCTTCCTAGTTCGTTTAGCTACTCCTGCAATGGGAGGAAAGACGTGGGCTGATAAGTTATTACATGTGAATGCAGTCATTGTAGACCCTGCTCCCAGTAGGTAGACCAATGGTGTGACTTGGTAAAAGCCAGCTCATATATGTATTCTTGGAGCTCTTATCTCAAAGAGACATGGAAAATTCTGAGAGCTGTTTTAGACATTGCAAAGGAGCAGCAAGAGAGGAGGCTTCAATGGCTGAGAAAATCTGAAGAGACTCTGCAACTCAGAGAATTTCCTCTGCGTTGTACGTTATCTATGTCCGGGTAACTGAGAATTCCTTGGAGGCTGCAAAATATTGCTTTGCCATTTCTCATCTTCTGCATTTTGAGATTAACGGTCTTCATAAATCCCAATGTATCCATCTTAAAAGTTGGATACGCTTAATTAAATGCATAATATCCTGCTTTAAAGTTCAAACCAAGTTCATTGTTCTTGCGCAAACCTTGTATCTAAAATGAGGAGTATTAGGAATAGAAATGTGCCGGGTTAGTGTTCTAGCAGAATCTCAAATGTTGTGTTTTCACTTTGCCAGATTAATCAGTGATACCGATGGGCTGCACTAGTTGCCCCCCCCTCTCTCTCTCTGTGTGTGTGTGTGTGTGTGTGTGTGTGTAAAAGCTAAGTATATTCATTCTTTGAACTTTTGACATACTGGAAGCAGAACATCAAGGGCACATGGTTTCATTTAGCATGCATCAGGAGATTTTTGCCTTTCCAAGAGTAGTATACAACTCAGATCATAAGCAGCTGTTTGCTAATATGACCACAGATAACCTTTCACCTTGGGGAGGAAACTGATATAAATGTCCACCTGTAAGGAATGTGCATTTCACAAGGACTACGGATAATCTTTTTCAGTTTTAATGTGCTAACTACTGGAAAGGAATGCTGCTGACATGGGGAATGTAGTACGACTTCCTTTTTATGTTAACTTTATGTCAAGCACTTTTAAACATGGCCCTTTGCCCATTATCCATCATGTAACGCTGCCTATAGAGCCTCAGATCAATTTATCTTTTAATCTTCAGTTCCCCTTTGACTCGGGCACTTTTCTCTCCATTCCTTTCTACTCCCTGCAAGCATCTGTAAGTTTCCAAAATCACATTTGGTTAATATCACTTTATGGTTGCATTAGCAGGTAATGATAAGCCAAGAACCCTGGGTTCATAAAGCACACCATTCACATAGCTCGACCTGCTTTCTCCTTTATGCGAGTGGATAAACAAACCCAGGCAGCCAGTAGCTTGGTGATGCATCTAGACCAGAGGTTATCGTTTGTTTGTCTGTTTTTTTCTTTATAACAAGCTAGGATCACAAGCAGCCTTGAAACAAGGTTTATCGTTGGTGTGTGAGTATTAGCTTGTTAAATGCCATGAGTCCCCTTCCTGTGTGGTTTACCTGCTTGTGTCAAGGTGGTGGGATGAAGCATAAGCAGTTAGACTGCATGCATGAGCATGCAGCTCTTACTTGGTATGGTTTACTAAGCCAAGGTTCTTGGCTTACCTTCTTATGTGCAAACGCAGCCGCCTTATTTTTCTTCTCCTCAGTGGCTTCACTGAATCCAAATGAACTCTAAAAGGATGTGATGCTTCTGCCACAATGATGTCTCTTCCGTGTTTTAAAATCATAAACAATATTGTTTAAAAAGTGCTAGAGCTTTTATTCTTTAAACAAACATATCCAGGGGTTACCATCTAGTTTAGATATTTTTGCATATGCGATATTTTTATATGTGATCTGTATTGGTCTTGTTTTCTGTCCCCCCCCCCCCCAAATAAAATGGTCTGTGATTGACTAACTTCAGTGGCTCCATGATATGGAGAGGACACAGTGGTAAAAATACTGGAAGTCAATATATTAAGAGATGCCCTCTAATATTGATTGGCATCTGCCTCAAAATACTTATAGTGTAAGGTGCTCTATAATTATAACCTATAATTTTTCAAGTGGAGAAGTACAGTTTAGGCAAGAGGTGAGGAACCTATTCTCCAGATATTGTTAGACAACAGTTCCCATCTTCCCTGACCCTTGACCAATGCTGGCTTGAGCTGATGGGATTTGGAGTTCAACAACATCTGGAGGGCCTCAGATTTCCCATTCTTCTGTAAACAATCCCTAAAATGTTGACTTCGTACTTTCACTTTTTTCTCTTGAGTGAGGCTGTGAATGACCAGGAGACCAGCTTGATCATTCAGCTTTGTCAATACGCACATTCACAGAATGCTTCTTGTGTGTGTTCAAAATTTATTGTTTGTTGTGTAGAGAGATGTTGTTGAATTTTACTATCTTGGTTTGTTCTGTTCCAGAGGGTAATAAATACTTCCATATATATTATTTTAAATGTGAACATATAACCATCACATTTACTTTGAAGCTTGTTGATGATCCTTACAAACCATGCTTTATTCATCTGTGTCTCTATAGAAGAAGTATTATTTCAGTTTCTAGCTCTAGTCAGTAACTACATCTTGACAGTTTAATGAGACAGGTTTTTCCATGTAATCCAATGCTATAACAAGAAAGCTCGCTGAAATATAATAACCGATTATCACCTCCATGTGTTTGCAGCACCTATTTCCTGTTGTTGAATTGAAAGCTAAACTAGCTAAGAAGTGTATTAAGAAGAATAGGATCTGGAAATTTGGATGTGAAATAATATCCTAATTCTGCTGATGCTCTCAGTAATTACACCATATTTTTCTCCTACAGTACCCTAAGTGGTGGAATACTGTGATTTTAATTGATGCTTTGGCAAGAAACCTGAATAGTTTCTAACTATAGTTTCAAGTGATTTTTTTGTTTTTTTGGTTCTATGTCTACTTTTTAATTTCGAGGTGATTCTGGTGGTTTAAATTGAGTGGTATTTTGATTTTACAGCCCACCCCCCATGCAAGTGAGAAAACATGTGCCCCTTGTTTTGTATGTAATGCAAGAACTTGGCTTTCTTATAGGTCACTTGCATAATTTTTGAAATGGAACAATCTGACAACTGTAATTGGAATGACCTATTACAAAAGAACCATTATACACATTGACTGCAATCTCACTTTCCCCTGTTTTAGGTCTCCCAAAATCACAGCTAGCACGATGCTACTCTCTTGCAATGCCCCATCATGCATCATGTCTTGATGTCAGAGTTACCAGGCAACCTGGGTGGAGTGCAGAGTTCCCTTATGGGAAGTTAGGTAAGTGTGAACATGTGCCATGTGTATGAAAAATAAAATTAACCAAATCTTTTGGAAGGCTAGTGATCTTCATTTGGACTGTTATGGAAAAGTGGATCTTGGCTGGAATAGACACAATGAATACAAAGTGTTTGGGGCTTTCTACCTCTTTAGGTGAGATGTGGGTGGCGCTGTGGTCTAAACCACTGAGCCTCTTGGGCTTGCCGATCAGAAGGTCGGTGGTTCGAATCCCTGCGGCGGGGTGAGCTCCCGTTGCTTGGTCCCAGCTCCTGCCAACCTAGCAGTTTGAAAGCACGCCCAAAAAGTGCAAGTAGATAAATAGGTACCACTCTGGTGGGAAGGTAAATGGCGTTTCCGTGTGCTGTCCTGATTTTGGTGTTCCATTGCGCCAGAAGTGGCTTAGTCATGCTAGCCACATGACCCGGAAAAACTGTCTGCAGACAAACGCCGGCTCCCTCGGCCTGTGAAGCGAGATGAGTGCTGCAACCCCAGAGTCGTCTGCGACCGGACTTAACTGTCAGGGGTCCTTTACCATTTACCTTTTATCTCTTCAGGCAGGTAGGAGTTCCAGTTGCATTGGTATCATTTTGTTGGAGTCTTGACAGGACTATAAGGTCTCTGCTGATGCTGTGTTGCATCTTTTGTACTTGCTGTTTGGTGATGTAGTGCTAAATCAGAAGCGCAAGATGTGTCCCGAAAAGACTGAGCTTCCGAAAGGTGCAGACTGGTCAATTGTGACAATGCAAAACTGACGTCTTAGATTGGATGTGAGCAGCTAGGCCTTCCCTGGCTTAAGATCAGTGCAGGCCAAGGATACTGTGCCATGTTTTCTTCACTGTCAGAGTGAGTCTCAAACAGAGTCTTTTGAGAAACTAAGTAGAAAAAAGGAATTTTACTTTTTAAAGCTTCTGACTAAAATAGCCCTCCATACCAGACAATTGGAAGGTAAGCACTGTAATGCCGACGGAAAAAAAAATTGGAACAATGTAGGAAATTACAAGCCTGTTGGCCTGAACAGTCTTTGGTAAATTGGTAGAAAGTATTGCTTCAATTTTAGAATTGTTAAACATGAGAAGAGCAAGCATTTTTGAGAACGAATTGACATTACTCTGCAAAGAGGAAGTCCTCTATAATAATGTTTTCAGAATTGCTTGAGACTGCCAGTAAACATGTATGTTGGTTATATACTTGGGACTCAAAAGCTTTTGACAAAAAGCTGGTGCCGAGCTATTTTTATTCTAAACATCTGTATGTTTTAAATGAATCTTTATATATATTTAAAGTGCCTTCCATATTAATTTTTTTTTTAATTCTTTGTTTCCACCCCTTTGTTTTTAGCTGTTCTTTTATCTGTAAGGTGCCTTGAGTCCCTGTTAGGGGAAAAGGAAGCATATAATAATAACCCTTCATGTGTTGTCCACGTGAATGGGCTTCATGCATTGGAGAGCTGGCAGGGCCGTGCTTCTGCCCCTGCCCCTGCCATTGCATAGCTTTCTGCCCCTCAGCCTCTGTGTGTTGTGCCAGGGGAAGTTCCACAGCTCAGTGGTAGAACTTAGAATTTGCATGCAGATGGTCCTAAATTCAATCCCTGGAATCTCCAGTTAAGGCTGGAAAAAAATCCTCCTTTTTGAAACCTTAGAGGGCCACTGCCAATTATTCCTGAGCTACGTGAACCAGCGGTCTGACTTAGTGTAAGGTAGCTTCCCTAAGATGCAAGGAAAGAAAAGCCTAATTACGTAGGTTTCACATGATCTGGAATCTGAATGTTTTAGCTGTTCTGGGATCAGCTGGTAATTTACTAAAGAACAGGAAATGAAATGTAGGCGTAGGTGGACAGTTTCTGTAACAAAGAGAAGAAGAAGTGAGCAATTTTTAGATATTTGGTTAGTAAACAGATTCAAATTAGAACTGGCTCCTAACTAGTAGCCAGTTGTCGTGATTGTTGTAGAATGAAATATTCTGTCTTCGTGCACGTCCTTTATCTGAAGGAAAGCGAGGAAGAGACTTAAGCTTGCCATGACATATACTGAGCTGCATTTTGCCATCTTAAGATTGCAGGTCAGGCTGAATGGTGCTGTGTGTGGGATGCGCATACTTAGCCCCCTCCTCTAGCCATCTGCAATGTTCATCATGCAACTACATGCCCAGATAAATGGATCCAGTATCTTGTGCCTCCTGCCAACCTAGCAGTTCAAAAGCACATCAAAGTGCAAGTAGATAAATAGGTAGCGCTCCAGCGGGAAGGTAAACGGCGTTTCCGTGCGCTGCTCTGGTTCGCCAGAAGCGGCTTAGTCATGCTGGCCACATGACCCGGAAGCTGTCTGTGGACAAATGCTGGGTCCCTCGGCCTATAGAGTGAGATGAGCGCACAATCCCAGAGTCGGTCACGACTGGACCTAATGGTCAGGGGTACCTTTACCTTTACCTTTATTTTGTGCCTAAATAATTATGGGCCCTAGAGTAATGGACAAATGAGGAGGAAAAGCATTGTCCTCTATTCTTTAACTGCTTCCAAGAGACAAGAGAGTGGTGATGATATACCACCACAGTGCTCTTGTAACTTTCAAGGAATTTTAGGATCTCTTGTTTTGCATCATGCTGGATGTCAGGGAACTGCCATCGGAACAGGGAAGGGAGGTAGAGGGGCCTTTAGGATCCAGGGATCCTCCAAAAGTTCTTGCAAAGCAGTTCCTCTTCCTGCGGTGGGGAAAGCCTCACCTCCAGTGAGGAAGAGGGAGAGGGATCAGGGGGTGCTTCCGGGAGCCCCAGCACCACTCCTGGTCAAGCTGGCCAGGAGGGAAGCACGCCTCTTCTGTTGCCCACCTTGCGCAGAGAGTTAAAGCGCAAAGAAGGAAGAAAAAGGCTGGGGGTGACAAAGTTCTTATGTTGGGGACAAAACCGGAAAAAGCCACTCCCGGATTCTGCTAGCGATTGAGGCAGACATGAACTTTGGGGTTCTGCACTGTAAATAGTTTTTTGCACCAAATAAAACCTGTACAAGAGCAACCACCCCTGCCATCTGACACTACCTATTTTGCTTTTTTGTCTCAGCAGTTCTGTGTTCTTGACATTTCTGCCTAAATTTTGCTCTTGGAACCATACTGTCAAGCATATCTTTACTGACCAACTCATTCAGGTTACTGAATGATAGTTGAAGCATCTTTCTACAAGATTAAAAAAGCTGTTACTTAGGCTACTCTAGGCAGACAGCAAAGACCATATAATGGTAAACCATAGTTTAGTTTTACATCTACAGAGATCAAGCTTGTGTGCTCCCTTCTCCTCCTCTGGTGCAGCCACATGGAGAAGATTGAAAGCATTTGGGTCCCCCCCAACTATTCATGGTTTCTTGATATTACTGAACCTTGACAAAGTGTGGCTTATTGAAACAGGCTGACATCAAATCGTAGTCCAGAATCTTGACTTGTTAAAATAAACTATGGTTAACACCAGCCTTACTTCCCAATTCAAACATAGCTGAGAATGGAAGTGGCCAATTCCGGTCATCTTGACTGCCAGACTGGAAGGAGAGAGGGGAGTGTATGGGTCCATAAACTAAACATAAACCCTTAATTCTGTTTTAGCATTATAGACAGAATCAGTGACAAGAGGAAATCTAACAAAAATGCTGAATAGTGGGTGCATCTGTGTGCAGTTTTCCTCTGAAAATGAGAAATGAAAACAGCTAGTCCATCAAAACAATGTGAACACTATGCTATTTGGGTTTCCTCCTCATTGCCCTCTACCTCCCCATTTCATTGAAACAGTAACTTCATTGAAATTGACACTTGGGTATACAAAGAATTCATAGTGAATGAAGTACAGCGGCTAAACGTTCCTTAAATAGGCTCTAGCACACAGGGGTGAAATTCTTGCTGTATTCCATCTTGCTTCTTCTTTGATCACAAACTTGCTGAAGCAATGCTGGTTGAGTGTGCAAACAAGCCATATAGAATGTTCCAGAAAAATTCTATTGCTGATGGATACTGGCCATGGTGGCAAGGGCTGACAAAAGTCATAGTCCAAAACACCTGGAGAATACCACATTATTTCCATCAATAATCTTTCAAAGTGAAGGTTAAATCTCTGGTTCCTTGATCTTTGATGCAGTGCTGTCTGATAAAAGTATCAACCTGGTACCTCATAAGCGAAGTGGTGAGTCCAATAATTTGGAATTGGTTTCTCCACATCCCTCTTGGAATGAATTGGATGTGTTTATAATAATCTCTGATTATTCTGGAGAAATGATGTTTCGTTTATTTGTCTTATCTTTTGTGTGAAATTCCGGGTAGCCCTGTATGGGTATCAATGGGGAAATTCTTGGCATCGTTTGCTTCCTTTCTAGGCTTCCTCTTTCATCTCAGTTCTTATGTTTGTACTAGTCGCTGCAGTTGCCTTCATCAGGTCTTCCATCTGTGCTCCATTGTTGTGCTCCACTGTCCGGTACCATTCCCCCCTTGTTATGCTTGGGTCACAGGATCACTTCCTTCCCCCACAGCTTGTGAGAGGTGTTCAAGTTTTTTTTAGTTCAGCCTGTTTGTTCCAAGTATGGGGGATTATTTGTGGCAGTCCCAGTTCATCTGCTGTGGAGGCTTTGGGGACTGTTTCCTGGATTCTGTGTTGATGTCCTATTGGCGCCCGGGCTCTGACTCTTCACTTGATATACTAATGTTTTTACAGTGGTACCTTGGTTCCCAAACACAATCCATTCTGGAAGTCCATTCGACTTCCAAAACAGTCACAAACCAGGGCGTGGCTTCTGATTGGCTGATTGGCTCCGCAAACAATGTTGACAGCTGAAACGGACGTTCAGCTTCCAAAAAATGTTCGCAAACCACTTACTTCTGGGTTTGTGGTGTTTGGGGGCCAATTTGTTTGGGAGCCAAGCTGTTTGAGAAGCAAGATACCATTGTATTTGTTTGTTTCTTTTAATCTACATGTGTAGATTGCCTTGGGATTTCCTTGATGAAAGGCAGGTTAAAAATTATATCTATGAATAAAAAAGGTACTAAATTGAGATATATATTATTTGAGAAGCCATCTGTCAACCCAAATGAAAAGGTTAATTCCTCCCCTCCCCTTCTTGTTGTTTTTAGGGACAGGAGAAAAAATATCTTCCTTTATACCTGGGTGGTGCCCATTTCTTCCTGTGGTTGTAGTTTTTCATCAATCAGTTAGCAGCCGTCACTCTGTGGCAAACAGTCCTCCATCAGCTAACAAACTTCTAGACACTTTGAGGCAGTCAATGATTGCTTTATTGCTTTCTATCCTCCTATTCCCAGCCTCTGGCAGTTTAAAGAAGTTTAAATAAATCTATTTTGGGATGGGGGAAAGAGACCTCTTCCTTCATCTGTGCTAACTCAAGTTGTCATCCTGGACACAGGAGCAAAGTTCTAAGATATTAAACAAAGAAAACTGTTTTGAGACTGTCAGATTTAATTTTCCTAATCCCTAACAGTTATAGTGACAATCTCTTGTATTGCTCAGGATTTTGCCTTCCCTGGTACCATGATGAAAGCATCGCCAAATAAAAAACAAACAAACGGTTTTGGAGAGAGATGCTGGATGGAAACAAAATAAATACATAAAAACTAGGAAGTCTAGGAAAATTAAATTGTAGCATACGGTGCTGGTGTATTAAATTTCATGGAAGCAGTTGCTTGATATGCCTTTGAAATACAATTTCATTGATTCGGAAGCTCTTAGAATATTTAATACCACCCTTTTGGTACATGTAAAAAACCCCCAATTCCTTCTTAGTATTGAATCAACAAAAGAGATGTTCACACATGACATTCAATGAGTGTACAACCTGTGTACACAAATAGTTAAGCTGTAAACTTGCACAGTTATTCACATGTAACGCTCAGTGGGCAAACAATTTGGGCACCCAGTAGTTGTTCAAAGCCGGTGTACAGTCTTTCACACAGACACATGCACATGGGTAGAGACAGCTTGTACATGGGTTCAGGGTAACATGTGAATAAGCCTAAATGGTCCAATGAAACTGATTTAGTAAGCTTTTGCTTCCTTCAAACCTTATGCTGCAGTTAAAAGGAAGAATCCTAACCAGAGCCATGTTCAAACATTTTGGGAAAAGATGGTTTAGTATTGGGGAAGGACCCCCTTTTCTCACCCCCCCCTTTTGAGACATGCCTGTGCTGTGCTATATAGCATTACAGCAGGGTGGGGAATCACTGGCCCTCCAGATGTTCTTGGATTCAAATATCAATCAGCCAGCATGGCCAGTTGTCAAGGATGTGGGTGTTGTAGGCCAGCAACATCTGGATGTCCAACATCTGGATTCTTAGCTCTGCTAGAAGGTTCATGTTTGGAATACTTTTATTGCTACTGTATATAGCTGGGTGGTGGTTTAGTTTCGTAGAGTGCAGAAGAAAAACATTTTTCTTCTTCTTGAAGCAGTTTTAGTGGATTTTTTTAAAAAAACCTCCACCCAAATTCTCACAATTTTCCAGAACAGCTACTGTAAGCTCTTCAGGGTTTGAGCAAGTCAGTCTGTTTCCACCCCCTTCTGTACATACTGCACATCTTTGCGAGGTTGTTTTGGTGGTCGCAGATTTTATTTTGCCCACCCATATAATTAAGGAGTCCTACAAGAATGTAGAAATTATTTGGATGATCCTTCTTTGCTTCCATATCAATAGGCTCTTGATACCAAACTTCATTGTCGGAGGAAATGACTGTTTAGGGGCTGATACAGAAAACCATTTGGAAAGGTAGTCCATTCCTATGCTCTTGTTTCAATATGAAAAGACAACATCTTCCCTGAATTGGACTCCTGTTTCATTTAAAAAACTTCATTATTTGTAAACTATTTTTTACACCCCGTACCTATATAGCACAGTATAAAAGTGGATGGTAACAAAAAATTAATATATAAGCAGACAACAAAATCTGCGGTGCAGAAAATAAAATTAATGTGAGGCATGTAAACAAAGCAAGCTATAGACCAGTGATAAATAAGGCATGGGAGTAAACTACATAGCTAAGTCAGGGACTGAAATTACAGCTAAGTCAGGGGCTGCTGAACTATCAAGATCCCTTAGTTAATAGTCTGCAAGTAAGTAGAAATGATTTTAAAAAGCATATAGAAGGATATTTATTGCTGCCCTTGAAAGAGTCCACATTCAGTTCAATTAGTCTAAACAATATTAGAAATGTACATCACCTTTTTATGAAGTGCTTGCTGGACTATGTCCTATTTGGGAAGTCTGTGTTTATTGCAAGGTAATGAAAGCAGCGCCAAAATCAAGTTTTTTCCTTTTCAGCATTCTGTTACATTAAAAATAAATACATAGGTTAATATTTTAAAAGGGCATTGAATCAAGGTAATAAATCACCTTTACTTATTCAGTAAACTCTCTCCCTGAACCGTTTGGTTCAAAAATTTGACTCCAGGAAATACTTGAGAATGTTTGTCTGACTTCAGAACCATTAGGCATGATTTCTGGTTGCTTGATGCATTTGTAGAATATTTTTAACTTGCTGTTGCCCAGAACAATCCCAGTTTAATTGGGCTCAGTACAAGGCTAGTCCATGGAGTTGTCCTTTGCAAATGGAATAACCAAAACTGGTGCAAAGTGAAAGCTGAAGTTAATTAGCCATGCAAATCTGAAGCTTGTGTGTTTGCTTGCTGGGAGTGGTCTGCCTTATTTTTCTTGCAGCCAGTGTGGTGTACTGGTTAAAGTATTGGACTAGGACCTTGGAGACCAGGGCTCAAATCACCACTTGCATGAAGCTCACGGGGTGACCTGGGGTCAGTCACTGCCTCTAAGCTTAACCTACCTCACAAGGTTGTTGTGGGGCTTAAACGAGGGAGAGAACAATGTACACTACCTTCAGCTCCACAGAGAAGAAGGTGGGATATATGAAGAGAAGCAACAGTACTGTTCTATTCTGCCTTGGTCAAACCATACTTGGAGTCCTGTGTCCAGTTCTGGACACCACAATTTAAAAGGGATATTGACAAGCTGGAACGTGTGCAGAGAAGGGTGACCAAGATGATCAGGGGTCTGGAAATCAGGTATGGTTGAGGGGCTTGGGTATGTTTAGCCTGGAAAAGAGGAGTCTGGGAAGATACATGATAGCCTTCTTCAATTATCTAAAGGGCTGTCACGTGGGAAATGAACAAGCTTGTTTTCTCCTGTTCGTGGGTAAGACCCAAACCAATGGATTTAAGTTACAAGAAAGAAGATTCCAACTAAACTCTAGGGTGAACTCCCCATCTCATATACTTTAAGGCAACGGGGGGGGGGGACCTCAGTCACAGAGGCCAAATGTGGACCTCCATGCCCCATGTAGCCCTTGGGGTTCTGTCCAGTTTACACCCACCACCAGTGCCCACACTCATACCGTCTTTGAGTGTGTTTGCCTGGTTTTTGCCTCTGAGTGGCATGTGGCCCTCAGAAGGTTGTCCAGATGGGAATGTGGCCCCTGGCCTTAAAAAGGTCCCTTTGCCTTGCTTTAAAGCCTGATGAGTTCTATTATCCTGCAAAGTGGTGAGGAAGGTTTCCCCACACGTTGAGTACAGATGTTTGTTGAGATTATTGCCTTGCCTTTATCTGCTAATTCCAACTATAAAAGCTGTTGCTTGTCCTTGCAGAATAAGAGTATTTTTCTTCATTATAATGAGATGTTATGTTCTATCCTATTCTGGACGTCACATCTTCTGCACTTAATTCTAATTCTCTCTGTCACGTCTCTGTTGTGTATGCTAACATCTATAACCATAAAATGTAATTTATCTGCAAGATATGGCTAATATTGTGAGAGCAATTCTGGAGTGAAATGATTCTTATTTAGGCTGGTGAAAGATTTGGATGGTTTCTCTTCAAATTAAAGGATAGGTCATGTTCAGAAACAAATTAAATATTAAACAGAGGAATTACATTGGAGCAGTGCCCAGATTCTAAAACCAGGCTGCCAATAAGCCTATAACCTCTCCTGCTCTTCAGCAAGTTTTAATTCAAATCATACAGTGGAGATATAAAGGGGTAATAGTAGTCACTCAGGATCAAGAGTCCAATTTTCTCCAGCTCCCCATAAGAAATATACAAGCCCTGGTGTTGCGTAGCAACAGGTTAATGTATGGCACTATTTGCACTTAACAATGTTTCCTGCTTTGGGAAGAATTAGGCTGCTGATGGGACTGGTACAAGGGAAAATGATGTCCCTTTGCATGCATTTTGCTGTTTTCTATTCAGTCCACAATGAGAGTAAGTGAAGGTCGTCTGCTCAACTTGTTCAAAGTCACAAAATGAAGCATTGGTTTCTTTCCAGTTTCTGCTGGTTAGGTGTCCATGTTACTTTACTTTCCCAAGAAAGACTGACCCCTTTGGGGGGACACACTCCATGCTTTTCATAGGTGTAAATTAGGAGACTTCAGTGACTACAGTGGGCTGTGGGAGAAGCCATTCTGCCATCGCTGTATGGAGTGAGTCTGTTGCCACTAAAATAGGTTGGAAAGGGAAGAATGAGCATTCATGAGTCCTGCAAACCTTCAGAGCTGTCATCTAGATGTTCCTGAATTCCATGACTAATGGATAATATTTTATATTGGAGATGCTTAGAGAGAGCATAACATGTATTTCACTCCCATACTTAAAACAAGGACTGGCTACAGTCATATACACAGTGGTGAGAGTGTAAGCACTTTAGTTGAGATTCTATATGACTCAGAATCCCTTCCAACTCTACAATTCTATTATTCTAAATAATAATAATAATAATAATAATAATGATAATAAATTTATACCCTGTCCATCTGGCTAGGTTTCCCCTGCCATTCTGGGTGGCTTACAGCAAAATATTAAAATACAATAATTCTTCAAATATTAAAAGCTTCCCTAAACAGGGCTGCCTTCAGATGTCTTCTAAAAGTCCGATAGTTGTTTATTTCTTTGACATCTGATGAGAGGGCATTCCACAGGACGGGCACCACAACCAGAAGGCCCTCTGCCTGGTTCCCTGTAACCTCACTTCTCGCAGTGAGATACCGCCAGAAGGCCCTTGGAGCTGGACCTCAGTGTCCGGGCTGAACGATGGGGGTGGAGATGCTCCTTCAGGTATACTGGTCCGAGGCCGTTTAGGGCTTTAAAGGTCAGCACCAACATTCTGTGACTTTAACCAATGTTAGGGAGTTAAGGTATCCCATCTGTCTGTCTTTTAGGCTCGTTTAAGGTTAGCAGAGGCCCTCTGCATGCAACTTGCTCTTTTCAGCATTGTGGATCCACTTGTATATTCCTTATTTCAAGTAAAGGCAATTTAAAAATTTGGTATGGTCTTACAATGTACAAGTGAGGCCTAGTTTATGCGTAGGCCTAGTGTGAAGTATGGGGCAAGAGCAAAACCAATACAGTGGTACCTCTGGTTATATACTCTTCAGGTTACATATGCTTCAGGTTACAGACTCCGCTAACCCAGAAATAGTACCGCAGGTTAAGAACTTTGCTTCAGGATGAGAACAGAAATCGTGCAGTAGTGGCGTGGCGGCAGCGGGAGGCCCCATTAGCTAAAGTGGTGCTTCAGGTTAAGAACAGTTTCAGGTTAAGAACAGACCTCCGGAACGAATTAAGTACTTAACCCGAGGTACCACTGTACTGGATATAAATATTATGGATTTAATTGAACACCTGCATTCATATTCTATTCTTTGTGAAATGTGGATAGCTCCTATGTGTCACAACATTCCCTTGTCCTAAAGGGTAGACCCAACACTTGCACAACAAGCTAACTTAGACTGAGTTTTGGCATCAATAGAAGGAAATGCCCTTCATCCTCAATGTGTGTGATTTTTGCACAAATACAATCTGGGGCAGGGGAAAAACTGCATCCAGAAATCAGCGGTGGTGTAGGCTATGGAAGTTTGGATTTGAATCTGGGATTTGGTTTCAAATAAATGCTCGTTTATTTTATTCTAAAATAAAATGGTAAAAAATGTAAAAAAAAAGGACAACCATTCTTATTTCCTCAGTTCCAGTGTCACTTAAAAATAATAACCACCTAGTGTCTTATTGTAAGTTGCTAGCAAATCATACAACCTGGTCAGTCTGAGGGACTTAAGAACATAAGAAGAGCCCTGCTGAACCAGGTCAAAGGCGTGTCTGGTCCAGCATCCTGTCCTCACAGCGACCAGTCAGATGCCCGTGGGATGCATACAAGCAGGACACAAGCACAGCAGCACTCTGCCCACTTTTGGTTCCCAACAACTGGTATACAGAGGCATACCACCTCTGGCAGTGGAGGTTGAACATAGCCACTGTGGCTAGTAGCCCTTGATAGCCTTGTCCTCAATGAATTTGTCTAATCTTATTTTAAAGCCATCCAATTTGCTGGCCATCGCCGCCTTCTGTGGGAACAAGTTCCATAGTTTAACCATGTGCTGACTTCTCACCACATGGGCGCTCATAGATAGCTGGCTGTATGACTGTGTTGCAGAAAGCTTCTTTTGCTAGATTGAGTTTACTTGTTACCCTGTCTTATCAAGTGAAGGATGTCAACTCCCACCCAGAAACCTGTGTCCCCACTGGGGAAAGATGTGTGGATCCAGAATTGGCCTCCTCTGTCACTTACAGACTCATTGTTAAGACCGTGTTCATGGAAGACAATCTCGCTCGGCTACGAGTGGTCGCCAAAGAAGAAGATAGCATATAGTCAACTGAAGGTTGTCTTCTAGAATTCAGTAGAGTTGGCTTGTTGGCTTGTGCTTTTCCTGATGGCTGAGTGGTGGCTTCAGGTTTTTAAACCAATAAATATTTTTTTGTGAAGTGTACCAGATTCTGCTCACTTGACATGAATGTAAGGGTTGGTGGAGATGGGAAGAGGTAGATACTGATGCTGATAATGGAATGGAAAGCTCTTTAGTTTCTTGCAGAAGACTGACAGTGGATGAAAGCCATCATCCAGTTCAGCAAGCTATTTAGAATGAGATGTGGGCATTGGCTCATGATATTAGTGGACGGTTGCGTGACTAAGACTTAATGCAATTGAAAATAATTAGGATCCTTGTCAGTTGTCTTGGCAGCCAAGCCAGGGATGGAATGAGTTCAGGGAAACTGTTCTCTAAGAGGCTAGTCTATCCAAGTCAGGATTGAGGCATAATGACAGCTACTTCTAAGAATCTTCTCTGCCTTGAAAAATAATTCTTCTGTAACTAAACTGGGTTTTTGAAGAAATGTGGTCCAGGATTATTTAAAACAGCTGATTGAATTAACATATAATCCACAATGTTCATCTGGGACTAACTATTCAAACTCATAAGGGTGGTTGAATAGCATTACTTTCAATTGTCAGGTACACTTTCTATGCACTCCAATAAGCAGATAAACCTAGATATACCTCTCTAGATTAGGTTGGCTTTATATTTTTTAAGTAATTCGTTCATACACATGCTTGTGTGCGTAGCAATTAAATCTCTTGCAATGTCTCAGAATGGGCAGATTGCTTGCTTCAGTTTTATAGGGGTTTTTTTATTTTAAAAAAGAATGTATTGTATTAAGGAAATGGATCTCATTGACAGATTATAAAGTCACAGCAGTTGTGTCTAAGGGTGACTTACAGTGTTGCCCACTAGGAGAATACTTTTCTGTTTGTCATCCCTACCTCCTGGCTCTGATCTAACACTGTGTATAAACCCCAGGTCAGATGTTTTGCGATCAGTTAGTATACTTGGGGTGGGGGAAGAGATTGGACAAATACCAAATTAGAAATATTTCCATAGGAAATAATGGAAATCATGGACTCGTTATGTGAACACTTGCCTAATGGAACGATTTCCATAAGCGGGGACTGTGTGTATATGCAATCTACAAGTGACAGCACTGTCTGCACATAAGAAGGATGTATTGGTAGCTTTATGGGTACCCCATAGATTAGAGAGATAAAAAATAAAGTTAAGGAAAAGTTCTGAGGGAGGGAAAACCCCAAACAGCCTCATGGGTTAGGCAGAAAGTAGAAAACAAGGGGAGGGGCTTTGGAATGGCATATCCTGGAAGAGGGCCTGGCTGAAATTCTGAATAGGAGCACTCCACATGTGCAATACCACACTTTCTTATATAAGTGCTGAACAAGTCTTATTGTGATGAAAACAGCAATGTTAAAAACTGTAATCCTACCAAGTCAAAATGCTAGCAGCCGCCACTGCATGTGTATGCAAAATGTTAGCAGCCGCCTACAACATGTGAAGTGGGCCTTAGCAATCATTCCTCACTTCATTACAGTGAGTAATAGTAGATGCCCTCCTCCCTACTTCCAGAAAGTACCGCTCATATCTTTATTTAGACAGTCTTTTTAAAAAGAGGAAATGAATTGTGCATCCTCTGCGCCACTCTCTAGTAGGGCTGGCGATATCTGGTTTTCAACATCATGATATATCACCAGCTAAATATCACAATATCTTGACACATCATGATATCTGTGGCGGCAGAGGGCCTTGCTGGGGCTCCCACGGTGGCAGAGGTTGCGCCGCACTTTGCAGCAGCAGAGGGTCTTGTGCCTCCCCTCAGTGGCAGAGGGTCCCACCATGCTTCTCCATGGCGTGGAGGGTGCACTGGGCTTCCCTGCTGCAGAGGGCATTGACGAGGCTCCCCAAGGCGGTGGAGGGCCTTAAAATGTAAGGAAGTAGTAGATTTTTAAAAAATATTAAATGAAGTTCCATATAATATATTTAATAGATTTTCAACTAATTTAAGAGTAGTTTAAGTGATTTACTAGTCAAGTTGCATCTGCTTCCCCACTCACAGGTCTAAGTGGAATCTATGCACGCATAAGCCCCACTTATTTCTACTTTCCTGGGAGTAAGCCTCTTTGAATTCAGTAGGGCTTGCTTGTGAGTATACACACATTTCCTTGCACTGTTTCCTGAAAAGCACCCTCCCCATCATTCTCACATGGTACCCAGCCTCTCATTTCAGCATAAGGCAGCCAGCTAAATCTTCTCCCCTACATTCCCCCCCCCCCACAGAAGGCCCTCCCAATGGCACGCATCCCACCGATCTCTCCCTTTTAATCAAAGGGAGGGCAAGCAAGCAAAAAGATACAGTGGTACCTCGGGTTACATACGCTTCAGGTTACATACGCTTCAGGTTACAGACTCCGCTAACCCAGAAATATTGCTTCAGATTAAGAACTTTGCTTCATGATGAGAACAGAAATCATGCTCTAGTGGCGCAGCGGCAGCAGGAGGCCCCATTAGCTAAAGTGGTGCTTCAGGTTAAGAACAGTTTCAGGTTAAGTACAGACCTCTGGAATGAATTAAGTACTTAACCCGAGGTACCACTGTAGTCTCCTTTAAATAAATAAAACCCTTCCTTTTCTAATAGGGAGGAAAGCTATTTAGGGGGAACCAACAACATAAACACCAGCAGAAAATAAAAACAAAAATTATTTCCCCTCTTTTTTTCTAAAAGAAAGAAGTGCTTTCCAGTTCTTTGTTTATGTTTTTTGTTCACTTTGCCACTGGATCTTTGATTGTCTAGCTGTGGGGTGGTTTCTCCTATCTTGTTAGCGGGCTCTGCATAATTAGCAGCAAAGCTGTAGACACTGTGCCTGCAAATTATCTGAAGAGTATCTGTACCCCCTGGGAAGTTGTAAAGTGGCCACCTTTTCTCCACTAGTATATTGCCTTGTTGAAGCACTTCTCCTGATATTACTTCCACACTGGTATTCAACGATATGGCACAGTCCTTCTCCCTAGTTAGTCGCTCTTTCTTTGGCAGTAGCTATGCCGTGTAATTGTTTACTTATCACACTTTCCTTCTCCTGACCACAAGCCAAGTTCTACAATGTCTGCGAATGTAGAAAACACATTTTGGTGAAATGAATGTTAAATCCATAATTGCTTGACAAGATGATAAATTGAACACTAAATTTTCCTGGCTATGGCTTTTTCATTATCTACCATGGACTGGCTGTTTACTGTAGCATAAAGTTTAGCGATGTGTTCTTGAAAACTGACACATCATCATCATCATCATCATCATCATCATCATTATTATTATTTAAACAACAGCATTTTGTTTTCATTTGTGTTTTCATAGATCAAGAAAGAAATGTAGCACCCTAGATTTGGCCAAAAATAGGACTATGCCTTGTTGCCAACAATGTTATGGTGGGATTGAGCTATAAATCTAGTTTTGGATGGTGTTTTCAAGACAATAAAAGCTTACTTTTTTCCAACTGCTCCCGAAATACACATGTACACTCTTTATGAGGCATAAAAACAGAAGTTGTTTCTAGCTATATGGAAGAATCTGTGTTTTAATGAATATCTTGTAGGGAACACTGGTTGGTATAAGGAAAACACAGTTGTGTGCCTATATTATATGATACTTCATATTTCCAATTAGGAATCTGTTTCTTCTTGAAAGTCGTGCTTGCTTAACTACAGCCAGTTACTTAATGGACATGCTTTGCCCCTTACAGTGTTTCAGCTATACTTAAGTGCAGTGCTTTTTTCTAAAAAGAATTTAGGGCTACACTCATTTTCCTACTCACATTGAAATACTGCCCCTCAATGAGGCCAAACTTAGATTCATAACATGTTTAGGGATACGCGTCCCCCCCCAAAAAAGCACAGCTTAAGTGAGTGTGACATAATAGCTAAAATATTTGGAACAGATATTGGCATGGGAATTCTGAAACTGAGCCTCAACATGTTTCAGTGTGTGCTTGTTTTCGTGACTGCGTCAGTGGGCCACCGCAGTCGTAATACCGACTGCCTTTTACAGAAGAGGGCTGTGGGGTTGTTTATCTGTTTGCACATAAATTTCCCCTGCTTGCTGCCAGTGGCCTCAACCAGGGTTAACCATGGCTGCATATAAATGAACCATAGTCAGTGCCAATCTCAGTTCGCTCCTAGCCAGGATTCCTAACCAGCTAAGAATCCTAGAGCCAACATGGCTCGGTATTAATTATGGTTAACATTTGTGCTACCACGATTATAAATAAGATGCGGTGGTGGTAAAGTACGTTCCTTAACTATGTGAGTCATGGGCATTGCTCCATTGTCACTGGTCCCTGTACCCCTCAATCGTACTTCTGAAGCATCTTAAAGAATCATATACTGGATGATACTCTAAAATGATACTCTTCGAAGTATCTGACTTGGTTTGTAGACACAATGAAATTATTGGACACAACTAACTTCAGTCCATTAATTTCTGTCCATCTACTCTGGGTAGGGCATTGATACAGGATTCCATTTGCCCCCTGAATCATATTTCATGTGTTCTTTGTAAGAAGCAAAGTTCACCGGCGTGCAGTCGAGGCTTACATTCTTCTTAAATTAAAAGAAGCTGGATAACGTTTGACTTAAGATGTATTGTGGTGATAACACAGTCTAAACCTAATTTAAGCAAATTGAAATGTTCTGAGGCATTCAAGTAATGCATAGTTTGCTTCTATATCCTGTTGTGGCGCACTGACACCTAAAGGAGGCCTGTGGTATTGACACACTGAGGTCATCTCTTCCCCCTTACAGTGTAGATATTTATAAGTTTTGTAGGCTGGAACAGTGCTTCCCAAACTCCCCCCCTCCCCCCTGCAACGACTTGGGAATTGCTGAGGGTCTTGCTAGATCACTTAAGGATTTTTCTAACTGTTGTAGCAATTGCAATGCACTGTGCTAGATGCTGTATGGTTTTTGAATTGCGTTTTCCTTACTGCTTTTATTTCTCATGTGTTGTATTTTACTGTGTTGTGATTAGAATTCCAGGAAACTAACTGCAAATGCAGCCTTCGGTAACCATAATTATTTAAAAAACAAAACCCTAATACCTCCCCCAAATAGAAATAATTTTTAAAATATTTGTAATCAGATGAAAAATCATCCAACAGAATTCTGCATTCATCGACAGGCATCTTCAGTTCAAGATTTCACAATGTTCTAAAGTCATAATTTAATTTGGGCAGCAACCTGTGTTCCTTGCTATACTCCATAAAAGAAATCAATCTGATTAGGAATTTGCCTTGCTGTCCCTCGCTTTAAATTGGGGATGAAGGAACTGTGGCTTCCAGATGTTATGAAACTGAAACTCCCATCAGCCTCAACTTTGCAAGTGCAATAGTCAGGGATGATTGAAAGTCTTAGGCCAGTAACATCTGGAGGGCCTCAGTTTCCCCATCATTGCCTTAAATCTTACATAGTGTATTCATTTAGACAAAGAAGAAACTTTTCTTACCTATTTCTAATTGTCATATTATTGGTATTGTCAGTAAACTCGATTTTCCTGTATAAAGAGTCATTGCAGATGCAACTATAGGGAACTGGAATCCTGGGATTTAAAAAATCATCCTATCTGAATTTGCAGACTATCTCATACGGGCAGCTGTTTCAGCAATAAGACGGTTCCTAAGGCAGCCTTGGTCCCAGATAGGGTTTCTATGCAGATGACCCTCAGAGCCACAGGCATCCGCAACCACCTTCAGGGATGCATGAAGTCCTTTCTTCTGTTTAATTGCTAATGCAGATATCAAAGATAATTGGTTTAAGGAGTGGGAAGATCATGGAGGAGGCTAAAAGCTCTGCTTGATGCACAGACCCTGATCACGGGGAATGGCGTGCAATTAGTTTAGGAAGAACAACAGTATTGTTTTATTGCTATAATCTCTCTCTCTCTTAACATAAGCAGCTTTTGAAAATTAGTTTGAAAAAGTTATGTATAAATAATTAATATCCGAAGAGTTTAGAGCTCCTTCATTAGAAGAACCTTTCTGAGCAAAGGCTTCCTTAAGCCATCGGAAGAGAGTGCTTTCAGTTACCCCCTCTCTCTCTTCATCAAGTGTAACTTAGTGAAACCCCAGCATATCTGCAGGTGCAAAGAGCATCTATGGGGAAAAGTCAATATCAACCCAGTGAAACAAAGCTGCACTGATTCTATAGTTACCCCAGTCAGCCTCATGGAACATAAATGTGAATAATTTACAGCCCTGGTATGTTTTGTACTGCAGAATCAGATGGGCTGTATGTGTACCACAGCTTACCCTGTTTTCCTCAGATTTTCCAAGGCTGTGCTTGCATCTGACGTTAAGCTATCAATTATGATTTAGTAAGCAAAATTGTGAGCGGGATGCACAGTATACCAGTTTATAAAGTTTTTAGTGTAGCATGGTGTCTGAACCTGTGATTGTGGTTTGTTTTGTCCTAGCAACTTATGACTGCTAGACCAACAAGAAGTCACGGTTTAGGGTTCAGATGTCACAGTAAACTAAATCCTTTGTGGTTTTGTGCGCCTACTCACATGAATGGAGAAGCAAAGTGGGAGCAGACAGTTCTTGCACAGTGCAACTTATGAAACTTCATTTTATAGACTAACATTTCATGTGCACATGGCCAGTGTATCTTGCTTGCACCATAATAACATTCTTGTTATGGTTGTGCGCTTCTGCAGATTCTCAGCCTATCTTCCTTGTGTGCATCTTCCTTCTGTGACTCTGCTGAGTTTTTGATAATTTTCAGTAAAAGCTTCTGCAGGAAACCATGCACAGGACACCTGCCAGTTAAGAAGGCAGTTCTGTTGGCTGATGGGGACTGTGTAAGAGAGTCAGAGCAGCCATTGAAGTTCTAGCGTGTGAACACAGCTAGAGATGGTGCTCCTCCTTTCAAGCTACTTAATTCTGGCTGAATTCTTGCAAGTCTTTAAGTGATGGAAATGCATGTATGATTTGTCCTGTTGTACCAGCATGCATGTGTTTAGGATGAGGGCTTGTTAATAAGTACAACGCTGCAGAACACCAAGTTATGTAGGTTTCCTATAGTGTTACATCAGGGTCATAGGCAGACTTACTAATGCCAATTTCATTTTTTTTAATGACTTTTGAAAAGATGACACTTGTGTTAGTGTCCTGCTTGTGGATATTTCATAAGCAACTGGTTGGCTACTGCGAGGACAGGATGAGCCTTTGACCCATCCATTAGAGCAGCTATTAATGTTCATAAAATGCTATGCTGGAAAGCTTCAAACTGAAACTTTCCTTGCTGCTAAATTTTGGGGTAACCGAAATGGTCGATTATTCAACTGTTCAGTTCCGCACAACAGTGTCCTCACTATGTGCTGTCATGAAAGGAGATTGCACTCTCCTTTTCTCATTTGTTTTCCAAGTTGATAATTAGGTTATGAGAGAGTGCCAGCAGTTTTGTTAGCTTGGTTGACATTTAAGCAAGAATGCCCTGGATTGTTGAAATTGAATGTAGGCCAGAAAGGAAGGACAGAGGGGAGGACGCAGGTCATTGGCAATATTCTCTAGCACATGTTGTAGACATGGAGGGCTGGCAGGATGTGAATGGTGATATTTGGATGTGTTTTTAGTCTTGAGCATGGCTGTAGTAGCTAAATCTCCTGGCTGGCAATTAATACCCAGTCTTTTTGTAAGCAACTGTCTGAATGCCACCTTTGTGTTTTGTGCCCATTCCAGAGCTTAGACGTGGTGCTTGTTCTCCTGCCATGGCAATGGAGTTTTACTGACCCACCACCTTCTTCCCAGATTGGGTACTTACTTACTTTTCTAAAGTAAAAACATCATTTCTCCCTCTGGCATGGCACCATGGTTAGAAGGACTTAGAGAGAGGTCTGGGAAACAAAAAAGGAGGACTCCTTTTTCTTCTCTCTCCCTTCTCTAACCATGGCACCATGCCAGAGGGAGAAATGGTACTTTTCAGAGCTAAGAAGTCCATTTTGAAATACATTTTTGCTCTCTCCTATCTACCAATGGCCCTTCTAGTCTGTTATGTACTGAGTTGAATAGGATCCAAAATGCAGCAGTCTGATTGGTGCTAGAACAATAGGATTCAGAATGCAGCAGTTTGATTGGTCCTAGAACAATGCAGCAGTATGATTGGTCTGCAGGAGATTCCAGCTCCAGATGGAAGTGCATCTACAACCTGATTGGCATACAGGAGAATTCTGGAATTAGCCAATCACGTGCAGCCCATTGTATAAATAATGTATATAAAGCAGATACTTTGGGGAAGCATTCATTCCTCCTCACCACTATAAGCTGAATAAAGAGCATGAAATCCACTATCAACTCTGAGTATATTTCATAGTCCAACATCCTGGTCTCATGTTGGCTACTGAGATAACGGGTGGGAAACTCCCGAGCGCAAGAGCCCTCTACCCTCCTATGGTTTCCATCAACTGGTACTCAGAAGCATTACTGCCTCAAACGGTGGAGACAGAACATAGCCATTGTGGCAAGTAGCCATTAGCAGCACCCTTATCCTCCATGAATTAACTGAACTGGCATGGGTGCTGTCAGAAGGTTGTCCTTCGTTGCTTTTGTCCTGCACGGTCATGTTATAAAAAGTCACATGGTTACACTTGTGTCATCCATGTGACTTCTATCGTCTTAACCATGCATAGGCATCTTTGTTTCCCCCCCTCCTGGCATGCTTCTTGTAAAACCTAATAGATGATGCTTTGCTTCACTGGATGCAGAGGAGTCTCTGGAGGTTATGAGTGAGTAATGGAATGAAGTATTATCTTAATGCATTCAACAGTTGGCCATTACAAACCAGTGGGATGTAGTGGTTAGAATGTCAGACTAGGACCTGGGAGACCAAGGTTCAAATCCCCACTCAGCCATAAACCTCACTGGGTGACCTCGACCAGTCACCACCTCTCAGCCTTACCTACCTCACAAGGTTGTTGTGGAGCATAATTAAGGGGAGGGGGAGAAGAACCATGTATACCACCTGTAGTTTCTTGAAGAAACAGGCGGACTGCAATAAATAAATTCAAATAATCATAAAAAATCAAGTTAGTTGCACAATTAGTCCATGTGCAGCAGGAGGATTAAGGACACATACAATAGAGCATCTTACTCTTTGGACCCTGCATATTATAGTTTTGTTTTTTATTAAAAATGTTTTTAATAAAACATAAAGAGCCCTCCTTCCTGAATACTGTAGAACTAAGAGTTTCTTAGCCCAATGTGCCGAAAATGTATTTTGCTATTTGTTTCAAGGATGGATAACTTTGAAAGCAATAGCATCCACTGTGGACAGTTCACTGGTGCCCAATGTAGTTTACTGAATTGCTGGTGACAAGAAGTCAAACATTCCATCATCAGTCCAATTGTTCCAGCTTCTGTCTTTCCATTCTGAAGCTGCTCAGTCTGAACAGGAGCACCAACTAAGGTTAAAACATTTATTGCTTTACTAGGTAAACCTATTTATAGATGCAGGAAGTGATGCCGTGAGGCTTGTTCATATTAGATTACTTGTTGGATAACTGACTCTGCAAAAGCAAATTGTTTGGAGGTCATGATGAATGAGCACAATTAACTACACATAAAGATATGTTTTTGCATTTTTATTTTTTGTCTAGTTTTTTGTTTTATGTGAACATCTTGCTTCATACCTAGTGATTTGGTTTAAGGTCTCGTTGCACCATGTGATTGATGTAGCACCTATCTCACTACTTTTCTCCTTTCTCTGCAGGAGAAACAAAGATGTAAATAGATTTCTTAAACATGCTGCAACAACCTTCCATAACCTGGTCTGCAATAACACCGTTTGCCTGGTGAAATAAAATTCCCTGCTAGGAATCGGCCCTTCTTAACTTGTAACAGTAAGCTTTGTTGGGGAACGGGGAATTTCTGAGTCTTCAATATTTACACCAACAACTATTAATTCTTATAGCAAGTTATGTGCACTGCAATTGTTGTTGTTATGTTGCTAACATTCACTGTCTTCCGTCCTCCTGCAAATATACTATGGTAGATGCACATATAATATTTTATTGAAAAATTTCTCTCTACCTACTCACAAACATGGGGGACCCTCCCAATAAGACTTTTTCTCACGCATTCTCTTGATTGTCTTTGTTGCATTGTTTTAACAGATAGGTCACACCCACACCCAGGGACGCGGACTTATAAAAAATATTGGGGGGCCCCGGGAAAGCTCATGAATAATAAATAAGCTCATGAATATGCAAATAAAGTGGCGCCGCCTCCTCGTGAGCGAATAGGGGAGAGCGTGCTGCGCCTATTAATCAGCTCCAAAGGAAATTGGGTGGAGCTTTTGCTCGGGAGGGAGGGCAGGAGGCATGCAGCCCGCCCCTCCCTGTGCATTTTGGGCTGGGGGAGGGGCGGCGATGGCGCTCTGCTGGAGGGGCGCCGGAGATTATTGGGGGGGCGGAGCCCCCCCAAACGAATTTTTGAGGGGGCTCGGGCCCCCTCAAGCCCCATGGAGTCGGCGCCTATGCCCACACCATACATCTGAAGTGCATTTAAAACACATTACTTTCCCCCAAAGAATCCTGGGAGCTGTAGTTTATCCCTCACAGAGCTCCAGTTCCCAGCATCTTTAACAAACGATGGTTCTCAGGATTCTTTGGGGGCTTTAAACATATGGTGTGGGTGTGATATGATTTATTCACTAGTATTTATTCTGTTAATACTAATCAAGTTGGGAAAGAATAAGCTTCTCCCCCTCCAACAGTTCCCTGGTTCGCTTCATTCTTAACTCTGTTGCTTATTCCGTTTTTCCATGTTTTCCCTTCCTTTACTGGCTTCTGTTTTTGTTATCAAATCCAGTTTAAGTTGCTTCTAGATAGGCATTTGTTTGTAGGAGATGTGCTCTGTATGCATGTAAATTTCTTTGCAGTGTCTACATGACATTGTCGGCATCAAAATTCCAGTCTGTATTTCTTCCCCATCTAATCAGTTTTTTAAATTTTTGTTTGCAATATGAAGTCCCCAGATGAAGACAACTTTAGATTTCCTTACTCTTTGGCTCCCTCTCCTCTTGATCTTCAGCTCTGCTACAGTTTTCTTTTTCCTTTGTCCTTCCTTTCCTCTTTTTCTGGAACTCTCCCTCCAGACCTCCATAACCTCTCTCTTGTAGTTGCTTGATAGGTTTTCAAGTTCTATTTGACCTCTGCTTCTTCTTCCCCTTCTACCTGTCCTTATGATGGTGTTTTGCCTTTTACATGGTAAGCTTACTGAAAGGTCTCATTCCCTTTCATATAATTGCTCTAGAGTTTCTACCACTGCTTGAAGTTGGGTGGGGGTTCAAATGAGAATTGCTGTGATGACAGTGCTGGCGGCTACTATTGTGGCTAGGTCAAATATTTGTTAACCCGTCAGGTGCAACTCCAGGTCTGAGCTGAATTGAGGGAATAGAGCCAGTCTCACTGGGCATTTCTGACTGGGATGGCAGGTGGTTCCTTGAGTTGTTTATGCTCTGGAGTTGCCTTAGAGACCACGTGTAGAGAGACCAGATGCATAACTCTGAACACTTAAATAAGTAAATGTGTGTATGCTGACCTTATAAATAAGCCCTCAAAAGTTACTAAACCTGCCTGTTGTTGTTGTTTTATCTCTCTGCTTGTTACTCATGAGAGTGTTGCAGAAAAAGTGTTCTGTTCCTCATCTACCTGCTCTTCTAGTGAGTAAAAAGCAGGCTAGCAAAGTCATCCACATTCACACCATACACTTAAAGCACTATGATACTTCCCCTAGTCATGGCTTCCCCCAAAAGAGTCCTAGGAGCTGTATTTTGTTAAGGGGCTGATCATTGTGATAGACCCCTTTTCCCAGAGTTCTCTGTGATGAGGGATTGACTTGTCAAACTACTCTGGGAACTGTAGCTCTCTGACCTCCTAACTCTCAGCACCTTTAACAAAACTACAGCTCCCATGATTCCTTGGGGGGGGAGCCATTACTGTTTAAAGTGGTATCACAGTGCTTTAAATGCATTCTGTGAATGTGACCTCTATGCTGAGCCCAGAGGATGTATCTTCCTCTTCTCCATGCCTAGCATAGCAATGCAGGGGGCTTCCGCAGGGGAGCGGTCAGAGTCCCACATCTCTTTTTCTTGATTTCAGTGCTGGGTGTCGAGGAAGAAAGGTTTCCTCCTCCGTGTGCCGCAGGAAGACCCAGGGGAGCTGCTGGAGGAAGGGAGGGAGGCAGCACTCCACCCCCAAGTGCTCTATGGTAGCTGGTGGCCTATTTATTTTTCATCTAATTCCATGTCACCTATGGGGTGGCGCTGTGGGTTAAACCACAGAGCCTAGGGCTTGCCAATCAGAAGGTCGGCAGTTCAAATTCCCGTGACGGGGTGAGCTCCCATTGCTCGGTCCCAGCTCCTGCCAACCTAGCAGTTCGAAAGCACGTCAAAAGTGCAAGTAGATAAATAGGTACCACTCCAGCGGGAAGGTAAACAGTGTTTCCGTGCGCTGCTCTGGTTCTCCAGAAGCGGCTTAGTCATGCTGGCCACATGACCCGGAAGCTGTACGCCAGCTCCCTCGGCCAATAAAGCAAGATGAGCACTGCAACCCCAGAGTCGTCCACGACTGGACCTAATGGTCAGGGGTCCCTTTACCTTCACTATGTCACCTTTGAAACTAGTTTTCAACTTTATCAGACCTGCCTTTAATGCAAACATACGTATGGGGACCCATTTCTTTTTCTCTTTTTGTTTTACCATGTATTTGCATGGTGGTCCTGCTGCTGTTGCAACCCACATTGGATTAGGCTGAGACCCCAAAGTGTGTCCCAACCAATTGTCGATGGTGACGAGGCAGGTGATTAAATGCAAGGCATGTACCTGCAGCAGTTTATTTCATTTGCATATGGCTGTTGCATCATTCAAATTATTTTTAATAGGCCATGCTGGAGAATATTTAGGAAGCCAAATAATTAAGAACATCTCTCTTTCTGCTTTAAAAAAAAGTGTTACTTTAGGGGGGGCATTTATGGGCAAGAGAAGATTTTTAAAACAATACCAATTAAACTGCAGCACAAAACGGCACAGAGCTATATTTATAGCCAATGTGTACTTCATGTTCTTGTGATTCCTTTTAATTTGCTGTGAATTTTCTTAGGAGAATGCATTAAAGTGAAAGTCCTGAGACAGTTATACTTGACCAAACATAGGCACAGCAGAAGAATTTACTTTAATTTGTCTCAAAACAGAAATCTTGGCAAAGCGTGCTTAAACCGAGCATAATTCTAGCAATGTTGGGCTTTTTAAAAACTTATTCGAGTCTGTTACTTTTTGATAAAGCTGGATTAAATTACGGTTTCATTTACTGTGGCTGACAGCAAAAATATTACATACCAGTGTCTGGTTTCTTGCCTAATGCTGCATTCTGAAGCAGAAGCACGTCTGTTTTGAAATTAGTATGACTTCAGTAAACAGTATTTAGGCTAGCTGTACAGGTAGGTGCAAATGCTCCCTCTTGCCATATTTTGAAGAGTTTTGTCTTTCAGGGTAAATACCACCTCTGATACTGGGAGGATGTTGCATCCCTGACCCCGCTTACTCGGGAGGAAATCCTATTAAATTAAGGCTGTTTAAGCACTGTACATTTAAAGTGCACCTCGCCCCACAAAGAAACCTGGGAACCATAGTTTAAGATTGCTGGGAACTGTAGTTATCAAATGCCTTCCCAAAAGACATTTGGCAGTGTAACCTCATGCTCGCTTCAGCAGCACATAATACTAAATACATGTACAGTGGTACCTCAGGTTAAGAACTTAATTTGTTCTGGAGGTCCGTTCTTAACCTGAAATTGTTCTTAACCAAAGGTACCACTTTAGCTAATGGGGCCTCCTGCTGCCGCTGTGCGATTTCTGTTCTCAACCTGAAGCAATGTTCTTAACCCGAGGTACTATTTCTGGGTTAGCGAAGTCTGTAACCTGAAGCGTCTGTAACCTGAGATACCACTGTAATCTCTTTGGTGCCAAGCAGAAGTACTTTCATTTACACAGGTATTTTACCTTGTAAATTTCAGGTGGTTTATTGATGGTTCTATTATTCATCATCATCCATCTTCATTACGGTCCAGAGACCCAACAAATCGTTACAAAGCAATACACAATTCATACAGCCTTACCGCCAGGTTAAACAAGCATTTTGTTCAGAATATAGGGATCATTGGTTCTTGCAACCACCGATAAAAACTTTGCCACTGCTAATGTTCTAGCATTTGTCCGGTCTTCCAATAGGAACCTGACATAGTGAGCCTCTGATTTTCCCGGGAAAGGTACCAGCAAAGGGTAGTTTCAGTTCAGCCCTGGCTTGCTCATATTTTGCACAGTGCAACAAAATATGTTTTATGGAATCGATGTCTTGAGCACACGAGCAAAGTCTGTCCTGGTAGGTTCTATTATTTGTACCCAGGCAGAAATAGTTGTACACCACCTTGGAATCATAACAGAATCAAGGGGGGGGATATAAATGTATTCACTTGTTTGTTTGTTTGTTTGTTTGTTTTTTAACTTTTCTCTATGTAACAAAGCTCCGTGCAAACAGAAAGCTGGCCTAGAAAGCTTCTAACATGTAGCCCTTGGCACTGATGTGCTAGTTTTCTTCTTGCAGTGAGTTGCTTATGTGAAGGAGCATTCAGGATAAGTTCCCTTGTCTGAAAACAGCATATGTTGTGTATGTGGAGACCAGCCAAGTGGCTAGTGACAAGCCTTCAACACAGTAACATAACGTTTTCTCTTCACTGCGGCACATCTATTTATTCTTGAGGCAATTATTTGGAAATTTTAACTAGGCAGACGGTTTTAGGCAAGTTTTTTTTTTTAAAAAAGTTACTTCATCCACGAATGTCTGTGAAGCATGTTTAAAATGGAACGTTTGGAAACCAGAGGAAAATCAACATTTATATTTTATTCTGGTTTTCCTGCCATTGGTTTGCTATAAAATAAACCACAGGCTCTTGTGGCTATTATTTCTTCAGTTGCAAGGAGTTTCACTGCATGATTATGAAGGTTACATGGCTTTTAAAAATACAACAAAGCCATTCTTGTGCATAATGTAATTTCTTTTCTTTTCTAAAAGAAAGAGGGTTTTATTACAGACTCTTTAGAAATACATTATTTGGGGATGTGAAGTTTGGTGTGTATTCAGGAACCATCTTGCCCTGAGGGTAGGTGGGCTCTAGCTTTCAAAAAGCTTTTTCCCTGGTGGCCAGTCTTATTACTGTATATAGTTTTAAATTGCTGCTTATTGTTTTAATATAGTCTTCTCCAGCATCATGCCATCCAAATGTCTTGTACCAAAATTCCCACCACCCCTGAGCATTCATCTCGCAGAAGGGGGCTGGTGGAATTTAGAGTTGGGTGTCCAGTTAGAGAATAATGTTCTTTTTTTAAATGTAAACTGCTTTGTGAGGTTTGGCTGAGAAGTTGTAGTGGCATATTAATTTCTAAAGTCAGTACTAAGAGATTTCCTGCAATCCACTTTTGTATTTTGTAGAGCGGTTCTGTTTATGTGTCTTCCAGAAAACGTTCTGGACTAAACCAAGAGGTAAATAAAATGTGAAGATAATAGACTTTCTCTCTGTGTGTGTGTGTATTTATGTGTAAAACATGGATGCTTAATAGCTTCAAGGAAGGCAAGCAGTACATGATTACCTTTGGGGAGAAACATTTTTGTATGGTAGCTTAGCATATGGAATGAATTACCTAGGATAACAGAAGAGTTATGGTGTATATTGATTTATAGCAGAAGTTAAGAATGTATTTTATAAGCAGAAGTTATGGGATTATTAGTAGCGGGCAGAGTGCAAACATGTTAATACGTTTCCAGTGCTTTAACTAAATTAAAATATTTATTCAAAGGAAATTAATCCCTGCATTTGAATTTATACTTGAGATAATAAATTTAGTGAGTGAAAAGCTGGAAATAAGTTATTGTGCTCTGTTAATCTCTGCATAGCTTTGTAGTTTCACAGCTCAGTTCAGTGTGGTCTTTATTCAGCACTAAGTACTGCTGGATTTACATGGGGCTTGTGAGCAGGTAAGTGTGTACAGGTAGGATTGCAGCCATGGGCTTCTGAATTAAGTGATGGATCTTATCTCTGGTCAGACTGTACGTCCAGGTCAGGATATCAGCATTGCATTCTCTGTGTGAAATGTTCTGATACACAAAGTATTTGTCTATGTACAAGAGCATTCTTAATAAGTTTTTTTTTGTTTCTGCTATCTAAAATTTAACAGAATAAAATAATCCACACTCACCGATTTTCAGAAAATAAAGGCATACAGAGAATATAATGAACTTTGATGTTGCAGTTAATTTAGAACTTGCTGTAATTCATCAAAGTGTAAAAAGTAATTTACTTAAATGAAATACTAGTGTGCTGAATCTTCCTCCTGTTGCAGCTTTGCCTGTGAATACTCACCACCAAATCTGCTTGCCTGTCTCATACCCTTTCATAAAGGTTAGAAACATTTTGACTACTTGGGATGTTCTCCCTTCTCAGCGAGATAGATGTGGAAAAGGCAAAGGGCAGGAAAGATAGCAGTTTGCAAAGGATGTGTGAATTTGCTCTCTTGCAGAATTCCATAGGGAATCTGTTTTAAAGGTGCTGTACACTAATTCTGTACTTAGTTCTGACAGTCTTCTCAGAAGTCCTTAACCCTCAGATCAGAAACCATGGCAGCCTTGCCGATCAATACCTTCTATGCTAGAATCAGCCACGGGGATGGACAACCTATGGTTATACAGGACTACATCTGCCATCATTCCTGACTGTTGGCCATGCTAGCTGGGTCTGATGGAAGTTGTAGTCCAACAACAAATGGAGGGCAGCATTTTGGCTTTTCTTGGAGAGACTACGGAACTGAGCAAGTTCCTCTTTGTAGTTGGATTCACTCTTTTAGTTTCTGCTCTTTGACCATAAGTGATCCCTCATCTCTTCCTCCACAGTCTTATTTTAACTTTATAGTAAGAAATAACGTGGGTCAACAAAGTGGGTGCTTGCGAAGCAGTACTTCTTGGCCTTCTTTTTGACTAGTATGGAATTGCTGTGCAAATATTTAACTTACACATAAAGTTAATCACTTTAAACAGATTTCTAAACAGTTTCCGAAGGTACCTGTTAAGGAGCTGAAGAAGTGTTTCCCCCACCAAACCCCAACCAACCAACAATTCCTAGCAAGTGTACATTGCTTTAAAAAAAACAGACCATTCAAATGTCAATTTTCCGCCTGAACAAAAACCGAATGAAGATTAAGCATTGCTGTAGGCAATATTGTCATTATAGCGGGAGGTTTTTTTATATATATTCTTAACTCTAATGAAAATGTCCCTAAAACCATGCAATTTCGTTATTTTGAAAAAGTAAATAAACTTGTCTATTTCTTAATAGTCTAAATTTTAAAGACACCGTAATAAAAACGGATGCGTCATGCATATGAAATGATTATTTCCTAGAGAAATGTTTTTTTAATAACTTGATGGTGCTGACTAATTAACTGCAGATTAGGAAGGAAATTGGCTAGGAGTAAGCTGCCTGTAGAAAGATAACAGCAGGTTTCTAAATTCTATTTGTGTGTAACCAGCTCTTTCTCTATACTCTATAGATGAGTGATCTTCATTAAATTGTTACATGGCTTTCCATTCTTGATTCTAATTTGTACTCAGATGGGGGTTTTTTTCCTGGTAGTTTGCTTAGTTCTGTTCACTAACAGTAAGTTTTGTTATGGACCTTTCCTGATGCATATTTTCTTTCATCCTTATCCCATTTTTTTTAATGGTCTTCTATATATAGTTATGGGACACGGGTGGCGCTGTGGGTTAAAACACAGAGCCTAGGACTTGCCAATCAGAAGGTCGGCAGTTCGAATCCCCGCAACGGGGTGAGCTCCCGTTTCTCAGTCCCTGCTCCTGTCAACCTAGTGGTTCGAAAGCACGTCAAAGTGCAAGTAGATAAATAGGTACCACTCCGTCGGGAAGGTAAACGGCGTTTCCGTGCGCTGCTCCGGTTTGCTAGAAGCGGCTTAGTCATGCTGGCCACATGACCCGGAAGCTGTACATCGGCTTCCTCGGCCAATAAAGCGAGATGAGCGCCGCAACCCCAGAGTCAGCCACGACTGGACCTAATGGTCAGGGGTCCCTTTACCCTTTATATATAGTTATGTATGTGTGTATAGATAGCTAGATACACACACACTGCCCATCTTTCTGAAGTTCAGTGGCTAAGTGTGAATCCTTATGTAGTCAAAATAGCACCATCCTCACGCAAGGAGGAATCAGCAGGCTTTGGGTAGCCAAAGGTATTCAGAAGCTCTAAGAAATGGTTTGGTGGGGGAAGGACATAAGGGGACCTTTTCCCTAACACAGCCCAGTGAGCTCAGTGGTCATGGGATGCTGACTGACTTGAGGTGAGAATAGAAAAATGGGTGGAGCATGGGAACTGCATGAAGTATTGTGGATAAGGGCATGACTGGACGGCTGAGCATCCCTGGTCATGGCAATATTTCTTGCAAGGTTATGCATGCCTGGAGGCTTGCATTGAAATGCTTAATTTCCCCCAAACTAGCAAGACTTAACACAATTCCATTTGAGAACAAATAGGGCATAAAAGTCACATTTACTTTCATGTGCTGAGGACGGTATCTGTGCTTGACTGACTTTGTGCCACAAGTGCTCACACTTTCACCTTTGATGTAATACTTAGGATGCATATCGATGTTAGAAGTTGCTTGCACTTCCATAAACCTCAGATGGGCAACAGAAAGTGGATATTCACTTAAAATAATGGACCTGATCTAGTGGCTTTGGCATAAGCACCTTGGACATATTGTGATGTATGCATGAACACTAAATAATAATAATAATAATAATAATAATAATAATAATAATAATAATAATACTACAGTCATACCTTGGTTTGCGAATGCCTTGCGTGTCGAACTTTTAGGTTTCCGAACGCCACAAACCCAGAAGTGAGTGTTCCAGTTTGCGAATGTTCTTTGGAACCCAGACGTCCAACATGGCTTCCACAGCTTCCGATTGGCTGCAGGAAGCTCCTGCAGCCAATTGGAAGCCACGCCTTGGTTTCCGAACATTTTGGAAATTGAACAGACTTCCAGAACAGATTCCGTTTGACTTCCAAGGTACCACTGTATACTAAATTTATATACAGTGGTACCTCTAGTTACAAACTGATCTGTTCCGGAGGACCATTCGTAACCGGAAACCATTCTTATCCTGTGGTGCACTTTCGCTAATGGCGCCTCCCACTGCGTGCGATTTCTCTTCGCATCCCAGGGGCAAAGTTTGCAACCAGGAGCAGCTGCTTCCAGATTAGTGGAGTTCGTAACCCAAAGCGTGCGTAACCAGAGGTACCACTGTATCACCCTTCATCCGAAGATCCCAGGGTGGTTCCCTCAGTGTTCTCCAAGGTAAGTTGGCTGGGGCTGATGGGAGCTGAAGTGCAACAACTTCTGGAGACCCATTGTAGGAAAACCCTGACATAGCTGGGTGAACCTATCCACCCAGAGCTAGAGTGAAGCTGCCATGTCTGTTGGTAGTCACTCAGGGTACTGACACATTTGGGTTCAAATTGCACTTCGACCCCAAATGTTTGGTTATGTTACTACTACTACTAGTATTTCTCGCTTGTGCATTTCTTTCTACCTTTTTTACAAACTTTACTGAATTTTTTTTTTCCCTCTTGAGATAAATGATAATGAATGTCACAAGGGGGCCGTTAAAAATGAATAGGAAAGATCAATCTTGCACGGCACTTTGCCTACAAGGTCTCCCAGAATGTAGAAGTGTACATTTAACTTTGCAGAACTGTGGAAACATTTGATTCCTCACTTGTTTGTACCATAATGATGTCCCTGAAATGGCATGATGAAAACAGCCATCCAGGACTGCAGTGCCAGCAATCGGCTCGTGGCATTTGAAGTATTAATCCTAAGTGCATTTCCCATTATGTTACAGCTCCTTTTCATAATGTGCAGAGGTGTCTCTGTCTTTTGAAATGTCACAATGCTGGTCGGAGAAAATTAGATGGTGGTTTCCTTTTAAATGCCAGGCAGCAGATTTTATCTGTTTTACAGCATATCCTGAAGTACCACAAACCCATTACACAATAACAGAGGCTAGTAGTTGTGAGTCACCACAGGCAGGTTGCTTTAAAGTGTTTCATGCAGCAAAGCATTTCTGAACTGTTGCTTGCTACATAAACCTGGTTACAGAAATTAGAGCTTTGCAAAGGAATAGAGAACTTTCCCAAACTGTGAGATGAGCTGCAGAACATTTTGTGGCCTACCCCATGCAACAGGGAACAAGTTGAAGTGACTAGACTATGACTTCTCTATGCACTGGACCAGGGATCACAAACTTCTGGGCCAATTTTGAATTGTGAGAGAAAGTGTTGTGGGTGTCAGTCACAAAATGGCTGCTGTGGTGGTGTGGCATAATTCAAAATGGCTGCTTTGGGGGCATGGAGGAGAGACTGAGACAATGCAGAAAGGAACTGAGCAGGAAGAACGTTCTCTTATGCAGTGTGGTTTTTTGACTGGATATTTACTGAGAACTTTTTCACATCGGGAGGTCATTTCAGTGCTGCTAATGCAACAGTCTGTTGCCTTTGTCCATGGAGTTTTCTTGGCGGGGATACTGGAGTGGCTTGCTGGTTCCTCCTCCAGGTGGATCACATTTGGTCAAAACTCTCCACCATGACCTGTTCATCTTGGGTGCCCTGCTTGGCATAGTTCATAGCTTCTCTGAGTTCTTCAAGCCCCTTCGCCATGGCAAGGCAGTGATCCATGAAGGGGAAATATCCCTTCATGAAGGGGAAGCAAAAGGAAAGTCCAATGCTGTAAAGAAAAATATTGCATAGGAACCTGGAATGTAAGAACCATGAACCTGGGTAAGTTGGATGTGGTCAAAAATGAGATGGCAAGAATATATATTGACATCCTGGGTATCAGTGAATTAAAATGGATGGGAATGGGCGAATTCAGTTCGGATGACCATCATATCTACTACTGTGGGCAAGAAACCCGCAAAAGAAATGGAGTGGTCCTCATAGTCAACAAAAGAGTGGCGAAAGCAGTACTGGGATGCAGTCTCAAAAATGATAGAATGATCTCGATACGAATCCAAGGCAGACCTTTTAACATAACAGTAATCCAAGTTTATGCACCAACTACTGGTGCTGAAGAAACTGAAATTGACCAATTCTATGAAGACTTACAACACCTTATAGAAGTGACACCAAAGAAGGATGTTCTTCTCATTATAGGGGTAAGGAATCAAAAGATAAAAGGAACAACTGGCAAGTTTGGCCTTGGAGAGCAAAATGAAGCAGGGCAAAGGCTAATAGAGTTCTGTCAAGAGAACAAGCTGGTCATCACAAACATGCTTTTCCAACAACACAAGAAACGACTCTACACGTGGACATCACCAGATGGGCAGCATCGAAATCAGATTGATGATTTCTCTGCAGCCAAAGATGGAGAAGCTCAATACAGTCAGCAAAAACAAGACCTGGAGCTGACTGTGGCTCAGATCATCAGCTTCTTATAGCAAAATTCAAGCTTAAACTGAAGAAAGTAGGAAAAACCACTGGGCCGGTAAGATACAATCTAAATCAAATCCCTTATGAATACACAGTGGAAGTGAGGAACAGGTTTAAGGATTTAGATTTGCTGGACAGAGTGCCTGAAGAACTATGGATGGAGGCTCGCAACATTATACAGGAGGCAGCAACGAAAACAATCCCAATGAAAAGGAAATGTAAGAAAGCAAAGCGGCTGTCCAATGAGGCCTTACAAATAGCAGGGGAGAGAAGGCAAGCAAAATGCGAGGGAGATAGAGAAAGATACAGGAAATTGAATGCAGATTTCCAAAAAATAGCAAGGAGAGATAAGAAGGCCTTCTTAAACGAGGAATGCAAAGAAATAGAGGAAAACAACAGAATGGGAAGAACCAGAGATCTGTTCAAGAAAATTGGAGATATGAAAGGAACATTTCGTTCAAAGATTACCATAATAAAGGACAAAAGTGGTAAGGACCTAACAGAAGCAGAAGACATCAAGAAGAGGTGGCAAGAATACACAGAGGAATTATACCAGAAAGATATGGATGTCTCGTACGCCCCAGGTAGTGGAGTTGCTGACCTTGAGCCAGACATCCTGGAGAGTGAAGTCAAATGGGCCTTAGAAAGCACTGCAAATAACAAGGCCAGCGGAAGTGATGGTATTCCAGCTGAACTATTTAAAATTTTAAAAGATGATGCTGTTAAGGTGCTACACTCAATATGCCAGCAAGTTTGGAAAACTCAGCAGTGGCCAGAGGATTGGAGAAGATCAGTCTACATCCCAATCCCAAAGAAGGGCAGTGCTAAAGAATGCTCCAACTACCGCACAATTGGACTCATTTCACACGCTAGCAAGGTTATGCTTAAAATTCTACAAGGAAGGCTCAAGCAGTATGTGGACTGAGAACTCCCAGAAGTGCAAGCTGGATTTAGAAGAGGCAGAGGAACCAGAGACCAAATTGCAAACATGTGCTGGATTATGGAGAAAGCTAGAGAGTTCCAGAAAGACATCTACTTCTGCTTCATTGACTATGCAAAAGCCTTCGACTGTGTTGACCACAAACTATGGCAAGTTCTTAAAGAAATGGGAGTGCCTGATCACCTCATCTGTCTCCTGAGAAATCTCTATGTGGGACAAGAAGCTACAGTTAGAACTGGATATGGAACAACTGATAGGTTCAAAATTGGGAAAGGAGTACGACAAGGCTGTATTTTGTCTCCCTGCTTATTTAACTTATATGCAGAATTCATCATGCGAAAGGCTGGGCTGGATAAATCCCTAGCTGGAACTAAGATTGCTGGAAGAAATATCAACAACCTCAGATATGCAGATGACACAACCTTGATGGCAGAAAGTGAGGAGGAATTAAAGAACCTTTTATTGAGGGTGAAAGAGGAGAGCGCAAAATATGGTCTGAAGCCACTGGTCCCATTACCTCCTGGCAAATAGAAGGAGAAGAAATGGAGGCAGTGAGAGATTTTACTTTCTTGGGCTCCATGATCACTGCAGATGGTGACAGCAGCCACGAAATTAAGAGACACCTGCTTCTTGGGAGGAAAGCAATGACAAACCTAGACAGCATCTTAAAAAGTAGAGACATATCCTTGCCAACAAAGGTCCGTATAGTAAAAGCTATGGTTTCCCAGTAGTGATGTATGGAAGTGAGAGCTGGACCATAAAGAAGGCTGATCGCCGAAGAATTGATGCTTTTGAATTATGGTGCTGGAGGAGACTCTTGAGAGTCCCATGGACTGCAAGAAGATCAAACCTCTCCATTCTTAAGGAAATCAGCCCTGAGTGCTCACTGGAAGGACAGATTGTGAAGCTGAGGCTCCAATACTTTGGCCACCTCATGAGAAGAGAAGACTCCCTGGGAAAGACCCTGATGTTGGGAAAGATGGAGGGCACAAGAAGAAGGGGACGACAGAGGACGAGATGGTCGGATAGTGTCTTTGAAGCTACAAACATGAGTCTGACCAAACTGCGGGAGGCAGTGGAAGACAGAAGTGCCTGGCGTGCTCTGGTCCATGGGGTCACGAAGAATCGGACACGACTAAACGACTAAACAACAACAATGCAACAGTCTGACTTCACCCCCGGAGGTGCACTCCATTGCCTCTCAAGAAAGACAGATGCCAATAACCACTGAGCACAGCAGCATCTGTGGGCACTGTGTTGATGATATGTGCCTGATCCTATACATTGTGCGTATAGGAAAAGAATGTGTGTGTGTTGTGTCTATCCTGTTCCTACTAGGGCTAGTGAACTTGTAACTTCTGAACCCTTTCCTCAGCACTGAAATTAAGTGTTTTGTTCAGAATTTTATTGTTTGACTTGTGTCGTCATTTAGTCCTGGCATGTGTGTAAGAGGAGCAGGACCATGGGTGCCGGCCTCAGCCCCTGACATAATTTTAAAAATAAAATAAATTAAAAATATTTAAACACAGTAAGGTAAAGGTAAAGGGACCCCTGACCATTAGGTCCAGTTGTGACCGACTCTGGGGTTGCGGTGCTCATCTCGCTTTACTGGCCGAGGGATCCGGCGTACAGCTTCCGGGTCATGTGGCCTAAGCTGCTTTGGGAGAACCAGAGCAGCGCACGGAAACTGGAGTGGTACCTATTTATCTACTTGCACTTTGACATGCTTTCGAACTGCTAGGTTGGCAGGAGCAGGGACCGAGTAACGGGAGCTCACCCTGCCACGGGTATTTGAACTGCCAACCTTCTGATCAGCAAGTCCTAGGCTCTGTGGTTTAAACCACAGCGCCACCCACGTCCCATTTACTGCTGTGTAAATGATATTTGTGTATATATGGCTTTTTCCTATAACTAGGGAGCCCTGACTGCCCCTGGAGTTTGCAATTGCCTTATAAAGCTTTATATGGGTAGACCGTTCGAATGCAGAATGTGTCAACATTATAGGTGTGGTCAGCAGGGTGTGGTCTGTTTTCTCTGAGTTTGTGCATGTGATCATGAATGGTTTTATTGTGATGCAATAAGCAAAACTCCTCAAATTCCTTTTCCTACTCAAGCCACTTGGGGTTTATTAGCTTCATTGAAAGGGTCTACAGAAACTTGTGGAAATAGTTGGGCATATCAGTAGTCGACCTTGAATTTGTTTTATTTTCCCCGACGGTAGAGATTGAACCTATTTTTGACAGGGGCCAGATTATTAAACAAGTTAAAAAGGTTATGTCTCGGGGCCTGTGATTTTCACAATACAGTGCTGGTTTAGTCTACTAATTGCCCCCCGACCATCTCCCAGTTAAAGGGGCCCTTCTCAGTAGACTGGGCCTAGGACACGTGAACTTTCATAAGCTGAAAGGCGTTGGTTTCAAAGACAATCAAATGTATTAAGCGGTCTGCTAAGACCTAAAGCAATGTTCAAGCGGTTTGCAAAGAGAAAGTCTGAGTTCTGCCTTGATTAGTCACTTGTTTTTCCTTTGCATGTTCTTCAGTCCGTCACTGAGATCCTAGGTGGCAGGAAGAGTCCCTAAAGCTGTTTCCTAAACGTACTATGGATTGTAGCCCTGCAGGCAGAAGTTCTTTCTTTCATATAGCTGCTGTACAGCACTGCAGTCGAGGTAGAACAAAGCCAATGTGGTTTATAGCCATTGATAGCCCTGTCCATGTATTTGCCTAATTCTCTTTTAAAGCCATCCTGCCTGAGTTAGGGCATGTATACCTTGAATTTTATGGCTGTTTGGCCTCACTCTGCACCTGTTGCATGTGCATAAGGTAACTTGGTATGTGAAGATAACCCATCACAAAGCTTCTCTGTTATTGTTTGCTCTTTTTAAAAAAGTAAATCCTTAACATAAAAAAGATGTGACAAAGCTAACGCCCCTCTAGCCATTTCCTGCACAAAGCAAACATTTATCTGACAGAAGCTGAGTACATATCTAAAATGGATGATGTCCCCCCCCCAATCATTAGCGTGGTCTCATCCGTTTTTCTAATGGTATGTTTAGTTAGAAGTCATGATTATGTTCCACATGAACCCTGATGTTGTGTTTATATTTTGCATTATTAACTATATTAGGGAGATGTGTATGGAGATGAAAATGAGTTATGGGAGATCTGAGACAGAACAAGGATTCTAATGAGCTGGTGATGATATTATCCAGATGAGGGAATCTGGCAGGCATTAGCTGCATTTTAACCATCTGTCTAATCTTTGCAGCAAAAATGCAACCATGGGCAGCTCTGCAGAGTGCACTAGCGCTGCATCTCAGAACGTGTCCTGGACATTAAAAAAAAATGCATATTTCTCACAAACAGGGTGGAATTAAATTTTGCTTTAGAAATCAAAGCATTGAGATGAGATGCAAAGGTCTGCAAGCCTCCAGTGCTCATCCGTAGCTCTGCATGAGCTACCCCACCTTCATTTCTGAGCCAGGACGTCCACCACCAGCACAGAGCTTTGCTCCCCATTGAAATGAATAGTGAGAACCCTTCCTGTGTAACCCCGTCCCAGGAGCATACTGCTACTCTTGGGTGGCTTTACTGAGAGCCTAAAATACAGGTATCTGTTAATGTTGGAGGCAGGAGATAGTTTTAGGGAGCACCTGGGGTTAGCCATTCCAGCAGGCTGTGTTGGAGGAAAAGAAGGGAAGCAGGGCTCATTCCATCAGCTCTGCTGAAAGTCCATCTCCATCTGGCACCTCCTGCCTCTGAACTGCTTCCATTCCAGCTGGTCATTTATTAAAATATTAAAGAACCAGATCCTGGTTTCCCTGTCCCCCTCTTCTTTCCATGTTCTCCCCCCACCTTTTTGTGCCATGTCTTTTGGTGTGCAGACAGTGACATTCCTGTTTCAATTGATTGGATGAAAACCATGAAAACTACTCTGAGAGCCATTTTGGCTGAAGTGTGAGGAGCAAATATTATTAAAAAAAGAAGCAAAGGAAATGGCAAGATCCACTTGACGGTGCTGGTATGGCTTTGCACTATCTAGAGGGCCAAAGATTCCCCACTCCTGCGCTAGACTTGCGAAATCAGAGCTTCATAAATTTAATGCACTTTAAAAGGCATATTTGGAGAGAAAATACGCTCTGGCTAGTTCACTAGCCGTGGCCCATTTTGGACAAGAATGACCTTGCTGCTGTACTCCATGCTCTTGTAACTTCCAGATTGGATTATTGCAATGTACTCTACGTAGGGCTGTCCTACGTAGATGAATGGGAAACTTCAATTGGTCCAAAATGTAGTGTCCAGATTACTTACTGGGTTTCTGTTTAGATTTCATATAACCTCCATTTCAGAACAGCTTCACTGGTTGCCAGTTTGTTCCTGGGCCCAATCCAAGGTGCTCACATTAGATTTTACCTGTTCCATAAAAATGGTACCTTCTGCCCCACCTCCACTGCTCTCCCAACCTGAATCTCCTGCGATAGGGAATGTGGGACTCATGGTGGACAAGAAAGTCCTTCTGCACACATTATAGCAAAGGCAGGGAAGAAGGTTAAGCCATTCAGGCTTCTCCTTCTCCTGCTTCAGTGCTCTCACCAATACTGCTGTGCCTTTAATCCATTTTGATTATATTGTAGCGCTTCAAATTCTTCTATTATTGAAAGAGATTTAACTACTAGCCATTTAGATCTAGCAGCAAGGTTAGAGTGCTAAGAAGGTTTTTATAATGTACTGTGGATTTAAAGGTTGGTGGTTGTGGTGTTTTTTTTTTAAAGGATGTATAAGCCTCTAGCTGAAGTTTTTTAAAAAGTATAAAAATCCTAATTTTTTAAGCGTCTAGTTTGCTCACTAGAGTGCAGCAGAGGAAGCACAAATCAGGGTTAGGTGTGCTTTTAGTAATAATGACCAGCTAGATTATGAATCAGCCAAGTGCATTTGCAGACACTTTGAGCAAGCTTGAGGGCAGAATCATAGCAACAAATATATCCCTGCAGTCATTTTTATGCCAGTAGATATTAAGCATGATTTCTGCTGCAAGAAACTGGAATCGAGGTGATAGTAGCACAATAATTAGTTCAATTTGGCATTTCACTTGTTTTGATCAAGTGTGCAGTTTTGGGTGCTGTTGGATCCATTCCTGTCCATCGAGACACAAGGAGCCTTTGTAGTGCCGAGTGCTTTCTACTAGCTCCAGCTGTTGGCATAGCTCTGGCCCTCTTTGATGGAGATAACTGGGCTTCAGTGATCTATGCTCCCGTTACCACTACACATTGGACTACTGCAATGCATTATATGTTTGGCTGCCTTTGGAGATGATTCAGACATGAGGTAGTGCCCATATTATTACATTGAGTGCCCAGATTATTGACAGACCTGGAGGTTCAAGCATATGGCACAAATTCTTCGCCAGCTGCACAGGTTGCCTATTTATTTCTGAGCTCAATTCAAATTGCTGGTTTAAACTTAAAAAGCAGGGCTTGGGAACCTCCAGTCTGCAAACTAAGCTTGGCCCACTAAAGCAGGGGTCAGCTAACTTTTTCAGCAGGGTGCTGGTCCACTGTCCCTCAGACCTTGTGGGGGGCTGGACTATATTTTTGGGGGGGGGAAGGGGGGAGAATGAATTCCTATGCCCCACAAATAACCCAGAGATGCATTTTAAATAAAAGGACACATTCTACTCATGTAAAAACACATTGATTCCTGGACCATCCGCGGGCTGGATTTAGAAGGCGATTGGGCCGGATCCGGCCCCCGGGCCTTAGTTTGTCTACCCATGACTAGAAAGTCCAATTTGGCCATTTTCCTCAGACAGAGGAAGAACCATGAATCTAAGTGCACAACAATGACTTAGAAACAGGAGCTGACAGACACTTAGAACTGAAGAGACAGGACTTAGCTCAGGACTTAGCTAATTACCCTAAACCGCCTAGATTTTATGCAGGGTCGGACCGTATAGACCATTTTTTGTCCATTATAAGTGGCATTTTACCGGGGGTAGTAAAAGCAACTGACATAGCCGCTATAGAGTATCTACATCAAGATGATTGCTCGGTACGAGCATTGATTACTTTTTAAGATCATAATCTGGCCAGTTTTATGTTTAGAGCTAAAAACCTATTCAAAAAAGAAAGAATAGTCCTATTAAGAACATTTGAAAATAGAGCACCTTTAACCTCTCTGATGGGGCCCAAGGGCATAGGAATGGAAGTTCACAAAAGGGAAAAAACCAACCACCAAAACCATCAAAATAGAAAGCATAAGTTCCAGCAGGATCATCTCCATCAAACAGTACCAAATGAAAAAAAGGAAGCTCCACATCCAACTGGTGTCTGGCCTCTCACGTGTGATAGTGAGGACTCCGTTTGGGAGGAAGAACTCTCGCTGATAAAGCGTTTCTGGTCACTGCATTCTCCAGCTCAAACTGAGATCCTGAAAAGACTTGATTTACTTCGAAGCAGACTAGTAAAAAAGGATGACCAAGGTGAGACAATGAAGGTCCCTTATGTGCAGCCCATATCTCCCAAATGTCTAGTGGATAAGAAGACAGTGGGAGGCACCTTTAAATGTGTAGACGTGGAATTACAATCTGAGCCCCCTGTGATGTACAATAAAGTAAAACCAAATCAATGTGTGAAATCTCAAAGCTCCTGGCACAGCTATCTTAAACTGTCTCCGAATGAATTAGCTTCCCCCCCAACTCCAAAATCTAGCCCCAAATCACCAAGAAGAGAGGATCACTACACTCTCTCCAAGCAGTCATCCTCGAAAAGAGCCAATGGGTGTGTTTTTTTAGACACCAAAGAATTGCTGGACGTGGTGGTGACATAGATCCAGCTCCCCGAAGGGCCCGGGGCCTAAAAGTGCTGTCTTGGAATATCGCGGGTTGGCACGCTAAGAAAAATAACCAACAATTTTTGTGCTACCTTAAGCAATTTGACATCATCTTCTTTCAGGAGACATGGCAGAATGACCCTATATTTCTCAATGGGTATAACTGCCACTACCTGCCTGCCTCTCCATCTCTAAAGGGCGGCAGATCTAGTGGCGGCCTAGCTTGCTTCATTTCCACAGAGCTGGCGCATTCTTTAACAGCCCTACCCAGCTGCAATTCTTTAGCAACAGCCGCTCTACTTAGCTTCAAGAGAACTACTCTTTTGCTGGTCAATGTCTATATTCCCCCAGGCCAAAAAAACCCCGTTGTCAAGGCTACATGGGCTGAACTAGAGGCGTTTTTAGAACCTCTTGAATCTACTTACCCGTCTGCCCTGACTATTGTGTGTGGAGACTTTAACGCTCGTATAGGAACAGATGACAACAGTCTATACACTCACTTCAACCTATTTATGGACCCTGAAGAACAGACGGATATTGGTGCGACACGACTGTCCAAAGATAGCAGAAGTAATTCTTCAGGTCTCTGCTTAGTGCAGGCTGCCAGACGAAGGGAACTGCTGATATTAAACGGCAACATAGAGGGGGATCGCCCCGGGGAATATACCCATTTTTCCAAGGCAGGGGGAAGCGTTATAGATTATATTCTAATCTCAAGATTTGCCCACAGTTTTGTAAGGAAGTTCCAAGTGGGCCACAATACTCTGAGTGACCACCTACCTCTAATTTTAGAGCTTGCAGGTCGGCCTTTTGACTATTCTATTGCCGAGCCACAATATATACCTTCTGTAAATTTGGGTATACTTGCTCCCAAAAGACTCAAATGGTCCCCAATATTGAATGAAAATCTAACCCTCCTCCTTCAGTCAGCGGAGTTAAAGCTTATTCGCTCCGCTATTGTGACAGGCAATTCAGTAGATGCGATTATGGAACGCTTTAAATCACTTTTGGAAAGATTGAAATCCCATTTAACAACAGTGATACATAGCTCCGCTACAAAGAGGGCAAAGGACGGAGCTAGCTGGTTTGACCTGGAGTGCAGGCAAACAAGGAGACAAACGAGAACAGCCTACCAGAGATATAGGAAATCAGGGACTGCCATCCTACTTAATGCCTATATTTATCTGAGACGGTCTTACAAACAATTATTAAGGAGAAAGAAATTGGAAGCTGAACGAGCCGCATGGCAAAGCTTGGTTAAGGCATCGCACGAGAAAGATACTACTTGCTTTTGGCGAACCATATCTGGTCTACTGGACCAGGAGCGCACTAATTCCATCTGTACAGTGGAATCAATGGAGTGGTTGCGCCATTTTCAATCTTTGTTCTATGACCAGGAAGCCCAACATTACAAACTATGCATCCAATTGGAGGACCTACCGCATTGGCCACCAGTAACTGTAAAGGAAGTTGAGAACTTAATCGCACAATTAAAGAACAATAAGGCCCCAGGGAATGATTACATCCCTGCCGAACTTCTGAAGTCCAACATTGGCTGGTGGGCCCCCCTGCTGGCGTCTCTATTTTCTTGGATTGACTCAACGGGTTTACTCCCAGATGGTTGGACAGAGGCAATAGTTATTCCAATCTATAAAAAAGGACCTATGCCAGACCCGGCGAGTTATAGACCAATCAGCCTTCTGCCTATACCCAGCAAACTATATGCCAAACATCTTTATATTAAGCTAACTAGCTGGCTGGAAACTGAAGCTATTCTAGCGGAAGAGCAAGCGGGTTTCAGGCAAGGCAGATCCACCATAGACCATTGCTTCACCCTAGCCTATTTAATTGACAAATATGCCAAAAAATCCCGTGGGGTGCTATACGCAGCCTTTATCGATCTAAAGGCTGCTTTCGATTCAATTCCACGTGCAAGACTCTGGGATAAATTGAGCACATCAAGTATAGACAAAAGACTATTATTTCTGATCAGCTGTTTATATAAAGACACGGTGCTGTATGTAAGAACTTCGTTAAATGGCCATCTTATAGGACCAGTTCCTGTCAGCAAGGGGGTCAAGCAAGGTTGCATCCTGGCCCCAGTTCTATTCAACTTTTACATCAATGATATGGTTAACTGTTTGTCATCTCCGGACTTCCATGCCCCCAAACAGGCTGACAAATCAATATCAGTGCTTTTGTATGCTGATGATGCGATACTCCTATCTCGAACAAGAATAGGCTTAAATAGGCTCATAGGTGAATTTTCAGCATACTGTAGGAGAGAGCAACTGGCAATAAACTATCAGAAAACCAAAATCATGGTTTTTGCAAGGAAATGCAGACAGTACAGCTGGAGGATGGATAACCAGACAATTGAACAGGTTAAAGCCTTCAAATATCTGGGTATCGTTTTCCAGTCGACCGGGTCCTGGGATGTCCATCAAAAATATGCCAAAGAAAAAGCAGCTCAAAGTATTAAGATGCTGTCCCGCTTCTTTTACACGAAGGGGGGCAGATACATCCCAGCAGCCTTTGAAGTTTTTCAAGCAAAACCTCTGGCGCAGTTACTGTATGGGGCACAAATCTGGACGGGGAACCACTGCTCCAGTCTTGAAACTGTTCAGTCTAAATTCCTAAGGCAGATATTCGGCGTCCCCTCCTGTGTTCCAAACGCAGCTTTACGACTCGAGGCCTGCCTTCCATCTGTAGAAACTCAGACCTGGCAAAGAACACTCAACTATTGGCTTCGTCTTAATCTAAATCCACCCGGTCTACTGCCTCTAGTAATGCAAGACCCTCACAAAAGCAAGTGGTTCAAAACTGTGCATCAAAAACTCCTTACATGCGGTCTGCATTCGCAGTCCCTACTATCAATGGGCCTCATTAAAGCAAAGAGTCTAATAGGCCAGCGCCTGAAAGACATTGAACGGCAAAACAACCTGACTATCTTAAAGAAACTGTGCCCATGGTATACCTACTTTCCCCCTTCCCATTTTGACTTTCCAGCTTCATATTTGTTTAAATTAACTATCCCAAAATACAGACGTGCCTTTACATTGGCTAGATGGGATGTTCTTCCTTCTGCCGTACTCGAAGGTCGTTACCAAAAGACTCCATTTGAAAAACGACTCTGCCCATGTGGAGATGGTAACACGGAAACAGTGTCCCATGTCCTCCTATCCTGCCCCCTTTACAAAGACCTAAGGAATGAGATTATTACTCCACTCATTCTCTCCAACCCCGGCCGTTCACAAGACATTACACTGTTTTTTCTCTTATCTGATACGGATAGTCAGATAACAGAGAAGGTCGCGAGGTACATCGAGAGAGCTGTGAAATTGAGGGCCACCATCTGAGTGACAGACTTGTTCATCTGACGGACCTCCTTCTGCTTGTTCTTATCTTCCTTTTATTCTTACTTTATTTTTAATTCTTGCATAGCTGTGGCCTGTTGGCTTTGCTAATAAAGTTTTGATTGATTGATTGATTGACTTAGCTCAGGACTTTTTAGTACCGGAACTGAGCTTGTAATCCTTTCACACAAAAAGTCTACTCATGTATTCCCCCAAAGCTGTTATCATTTTGGGAGCCATTTTTTGGGGGGGAGGGGAGTCAAACATCCATGGTGATCTGCTACATATCATCTAGAGCAGTGTTTCCCAACCTTGGGCCTCCAGCTGTTTTTGAACTACAATTCCCATCATCCCTGACCACTGGTCTTGCTAGCTAGGGATGATGGGAGTTGTAGGCCAAAAACATCTGGAGGCACAAGGTTGGGAAACACTGATCTAGAGGCCTACCAGTGTAGCTCCATCTTTCTTCTGCCTGGTCTGACTAGGAGTGCCTCTCTAGGGTCTCAGGCAGAGATTTTCCCCTATCACTTCTTCCCAGAGCCATGAATTGAACCTTGGAGTAGTTGTATGTGAAACAGATGCTCTTTTTGGGACCACAGGACTGCACTTCAGATGTCTCACGTAGTGTCCAACGTAACAAGCACGAAAGTACTAGACCGGTCTGTCTTTAGATTTCTGAAATAAAGAGTTATTGGTTGTCGTCTTGTATTCTGGAGGGAGAACATTATTCAGGGTGATGGAGCGTAACATGCAACAGATAGTTTATAGCTCCTCTCTCAGATAAAATAGATATATAGAAAGCAACTTTAAAATATGAAAATGAAATTCGTAATAGGCATTCCTCAAGGACTCTGTAGCAAAAGAAAAAGTAACACATATTCTGGTACAGTTTAATAGTGAGCTGTTCATGATAGAAAAAACAAACCTGTGGGTTTATTGTCTACCTATGTGCTTTGGAAAGTTAATTGTAGCCTTTGGAGGATCATATTCTTTTGAAAGGGAGAGTATTGGAACCTTTTACCATGACCTATTTTACTTGCACACTTACAGGTTGCGGTGGGGAACATGCAAGTGTGCAGGGCCAAGTGTGGTTTGAGTTTCTAATTTCAAAGCCACAGCTGCCCAGCCCTCCTTCCAAATCCAACTAACCTGGGGCACAATGGAGCTGTTTCTGCCAGCGTCTCCAAATAGCTGGAGGCCCTGCTATGATTCTTAGATGGCCGGGCGAAATTTTTAAATGGCTTCATTCTTGGCAAGGCTTCAAGGCAATACCACTGTGTTGCTTGCCAGGCCATTACAAATTTGTGTGTGATTGCGTGCGTGCTGAAGTTTATTAAAGGTATTACAAGGTAATGCAGTTCTAAACTATTAATATAAAGGGTGATGAGACAGACCCTCTTGGGTGATAAGACTGGCAGAGGGCCCCCTCTTGGTTGTTCCACCACCCTCAGAAGTTGAGAAGGGGTTGGTCCAAGAGAAGGCATTCCCCCTTGACTGTCCCTAAGTTGTGGAACACCCTCCCCGCAGAGGCATCTTCATTATACAGCTTTTCAGAGAATGCTGAAGACGCACCTGTTCACCCTGACTTTTTTTATAATTAATATTTTATTAAGTTTTTCCAAATTGTTCACCCTGACTTTTGACTCCTGAGATGTATATTTTTAGGATCCACCTTATTTTTGTAATTTTAATATTGTGTAACGCCGTGCTTATGGGACGCAGGTGGCACTGTGGTTTAAACCACAGAGCCTAGGACTTGCCGATCAGAAGGTCGGCGGTTTGAATCCCCGCGACAGGGTGAGCTCCCGTTGCTCATCCCCAGCTCCTGCCAACCTAGCAGTTCGAAAGCACGTCAAAGTGCAAGTAGATAAATAGGTACCACTCCGGCGGGAAGGTAAACGGCGTTTCTGTGCGCTGCTCTGGTTCGCCAGAAGCGGCTTAGTCATGCTGGCCACATGACCTGGAAGCTGTACTCCGGCTCCCTCGGCCAATAAAGCGAGATGAGCGCTGCAACCCCAGAGCCGGTCATGACTGGACCTAATGGTCAGGGGTCCCTTTACCTTTACCTTTAATGCCATGCTTATGTTGTGCTTTAATGGTTGTTACCCACCCTTAGATCTCTAGCTAACAAATTGTAATAATAAGAATACAGTAAAGTGCCTTATATACTATTGGTTCATCTAGCTCACTATGTTGACTGGACGTGGCTCTTCAGTGTCTTGTAGGCAGGACACTTTCCTAGCCCCGCCTGGAAACACCTGAGATTGAGTCGGAGACCTTTTCCAAGCAAATCAGTTGCTCATCCTAAGAAGAGCAGGGATAGGAAGAAGAGTGCACATCAAGGCTCAGTCTCATTTGGGGTAGGATGGGGTTTGGAGTGACACCTGAACCCAGACCCTGTAGCAAAGGCAACAGCATTGCACATGTGCCTATGTAGTTCTGCACGAACATTTCACTTACATTTCTTGTGCCTGCCTTACAACATAGATTTTTAAAAACATCACAGATAGGGCCCCACGAATGTTGTCTTGGTTTACTAGGCAGATTAATTGATGGCTGCCGCCAGGCTCTCTCTACCCCCTGGCAACCTGTAGGAGGCTCAGAGGGCTTGGGGGAAACAAGCAGGGTCTTCTCTCATTTCTGCAACATGTGGAGGCAGCAACAAACAGAAGGAATGCCTTTCCACTGCTCAGAAAATAATCCTTGGAAACTGCAGTGAAAATGAGACCTCTGAGGTAGGAATTGGTATGGTTCTGGGTGCCTTGCTCACCAGAAGGTTGGGATCTCTTACTGCTGAATTTATGGGTGTCTGTTTATTGAGCATATTCCTTGGTATTATTTCCCTCCCTCTTTGTCTTTAAGATTATATATACTTGACTTATACTGTTGCTTGCTGCCAGCCCATCTGGAAATATGTCAAGGAATGCAATGGCATTCCAGATGGGCTATGCAAAGTAATGTTGCTTTTAACTTGTATGTTCCCCCAGTCCTGTCTCCTGGAAATAGCTTTTCGTGGATCTGGTAGAGCATATGGGGACATTTATTTTTTTAGGTGAAATAAATATGTTCCACTGGTATAAATACTCATGCTGAGCTATTCCCAGTAAATATTGGCAGACAGGGTGGGTGTGAATTTTAAATGTGTGTGTTTACTTACTGGCATCAAGCCATTGTAAGACTGGGCGTAACACAAGATTCCTATTTCAAAACCAAATAGTGTTTTTTTTAAAAGCAAAAAGCAAACAAACAAACAAACTGGTCGCTGTCAAAACTCATTTGAGGTTACAGAAAACTAGTTGGATAATGCTAGACAAAGTTTGTTCTAAAATACTGGAATGTAAGAATGCATTCTTGTTGAGATTCTTACCACATTTTTTCCTTCATGGTACTTCTTGCACTTTGCAAAATGAACACGAGGAAGAACCTGCCTTTGGAAAACGTATGCATGATTTGACATAATGTAGCAAATCTTCAGTGGCTTTATGGTTGAACACACAGCAAGAGGTTTATTTATTTGTTAAGATACGTTTCCACCACCTTTTGGCCCTGGTGGGTTTCCATGACAGTGTGCAATCTTCTAAAACAGCAACAGTATAAGGCAATAATAACAACAGCTAAAAAATGAGTGCTTGCTAGTAAATACTCAACAGCAGAAGTGGAGCAAACACTTGGCAAATCAAAATAATAATTGGAATAACCGGGTCAACCACCTGTTGAAACCTTTCAGTATGCAGAATGAGCAACATTTAGTGAATCTTGTTTACAGAGCAGACTTTGCTTTTTGCAAACACACACATGTGTAGGCAAGAAAATAATAAAGTTTTTATAGTAGAACAAGGCAACCCTACTTGCTCCTAAGGTCATTTAAGATGACCTCTCATCTTGAGGTCTGAGAGAGGAGGAGGAGAGGAAGAGCAAGAGGAAGAGGAAGAGGAAGAGGAAGAAGAAGTAGTAGTAGAAGTTGTAAACAGGATGTGACATGGATGCTGGTGGCTGCCAGAACCTCAACTGCCCCCAAATGGAAAACCTTACAGGACTTGTGAAATTTTCTTTGCTATAAAAATACGTGGTTTAGCATTAGCTGAATGCCCCCCATCATAAATTACATGTTGTCAAAGGCTTTGAGGACCCTGAAAAATTCTATGCTGTTTTGTTTTACCTTATAGACAACAAATACAGACACACAGGACCCCCTCTCAGCAGTATGTTAACTTTGGCTTTCTTAATAGTCTTAAGTACTCTTCTTACCTGATATTAAGTCTCTCCCAGATATACTGCACTGCTTTTCAAATTTATATTTGTGCTTCCATTGTTTTTATTGTATTGCTTTGTTTGATTTACTTCAGGGTTGTTGTTGTGCTTTGTTTGTTTCTTTGTTTTTTGAGATGAAGAGCATAATGAGTGGACTGGCCTGTGGCAGGAGGGAGTCCTGAACTCCTGAGCATTGTGCTGTTTTACTGGCATTTGTTTAATGATAAATTCATGCACAGTCTGCCAGTGCCAGCCTTCTGTACATTCCTCAGGGCAAGCAAGAAATGGTTGCTTATATTTTATGGCATGAGATGCTCATCAGTTCCATTTCTAAGCATAGGATCAGTTGCTTTATTGTAGCTTTGAATCCCTTTGCTTGTAATTGGGATTTCAGGACCAACAAACAGCATGCTTGCCTAACTCTTCTGAAGAGCACACTTCTATCTATGTGGTATAAATCTTTTGGATGGTGTCTGAGATCTAAGGGACTGACATCCACGGAAAACAATTTTTTCCGCAGGCAAACTGTTTCACTTCTAGGTAAAGTAAGACCACATTATATTCAGCAACCTGCATAATCCTGATGTGATTTTATAGCTGTCATCACTACTTGCTAATCCCAGTTCCACATTCCATCATGCCAAGGGCAGGTTTTATTAACACTCAGATCCAGTTTCTATGTTGTCTCTCTGATTGTGCCATTTTAGCAATGACAATATTTTAACTGCGTGATTAGGCTAGGTCACGTAATTATATGTCATGCTAGCAGTGCCTTGCCCCATGTGTCAACATGCATGCAGTCAGCTTTTTACATCACTGTTGGTTTCCCCCATGCTTCCTCTACTAAGAGGTCTGAGAACCAGGAACTGTTGATACCATTCGCTCAGGTGAGAAACCCTGGTCCTCTTTGGAAGTGTGTTTCCTAGGACTTGTGCTTAGTAGCACACTTCTAGGGTGTGGGGGAGAGGAGCCATTTCTTTTTGGTTGCTGTGGGGACCCAGTAGGGCAACAATACCTGCAAGAGGACTGGGGGGAAGGGCTTTTAACATCACTCTTAACCCACCACCAGGCTCGATTGGGAGTCCTGAAATTCAGGAGCTGCTCTTGCTGTCTGCACAGTGAAGCCTGCCAGACCCAAGGAAAAGTAAACATGGAACTGTAGAGGGGATATTTCAGAATTAAGATGTGCTAGAAATGTTTTGATTCTATATTGCTATGTAAAGCTCTTTGCCAATTTGGTGGTTGAAAAGTGGTATAGAATTATTCTAAATAAATGAGATGGGGGGAAAATCTTGCTATTGCTGCGAAGCAAAGTGCTGACACTTGGACTTTGAGACTAGCAGACTGGCACCAGAACCATGCCACTCCAGCTAATGCCTAAACCAGAGCTAAGAGTTTTATCCTCAGTGGAGAGACTGACCTCTGTATCATATACAGTGGTACCTCTAGTTACGAACTTAATTCTTTCCAGAGGTCCGTTCTTAACCTGAAACTGTTCTTAACTAGAGGCGTGCTTTTGCTAATGGGGCCTCTTGCTGCCGCTGTGCTGCCGGCACATGATTTCCGTTCTCATCCTGGGGCAAAGTTCTCAACTCGAGGTAACTCTTCCAGGTTAGCAGAGTTTGTAACCTGAAGCGTTTGTAACCTGAGGTGTTTGTAACTCAAGGTACCACTGTATAGAAAGCAGAAGTGTATAGTTGGCAGGTGGTAGCATGCATCTTCTTAGAAGATGTGAAGCTAATGTTGAAGTGATGTTATTGGGTCTTGTACTCTTGTTACCTGAATAGATAGGGGAATAGAGATAGCTGGGAATGCCATCCCACATGTGGATTGTCAACCCATGCTTAAAAGTAGTGAAGGCAGAAGCCCCAAATAAATATTTTGTGGGGAAAACTTTTACTTTGTAAAATGGCATTTATGCTCCCAGCTATGTTGCTAGTGCAGTTCTGTCATTTTTGGCAGACTTGATATCAGACAGATGGTTTCTTATAGAGATGTTCAGCATTTCTTGAGTTCAGCTTCTGTCTATGTCAAGAAAAGTCTTACAACTTAAGTGCTCAACAGAAGGGAATGTTTTGGAAACTGCAGTCTTTCCTTGTATTAATTTTCTAGATAATACGAGGGTAAAGGTAAATGACCCCTGGGTGGTTAAGTCCAGTCAAAGGCAACTATGGGGTGCGACACTCATCTCACTTTCAGGTCAAGGGAGCTGGCGTTAGTCCACAGACAGCTTTCTGGGTCATGTGGCCAGCATGACTAAACCACTTCTGGTTCAATGGAACACCATGATGGAAGCCAGAGTGCACGGAAACGCTGTTTACCTTCCTGCTGCAGCAGTACCTATTTATCTACTTGCACTGGTATGCTTTCGAACTGCTTGGTTGGTAGAAGTTGGAACAGAGCAACAGGAGCTCACCCCATCACGTGGATTCTAACTGCCAACCTTCCAAGCAGCAAGCTTGGTGCAGTGAAGTTTTTATTGTAGTGATCTGTATGTTTTAATAGAGCTCTCTCGTATATATATAGAGAGAGAGAGAGAGAAAGAAAGAAAGAGTTTTAATTATATTAACTTTTTTTTAATAATGAGTTTTTCTCTCCATGGTTTTGGTTGTTTCTGTTTTATCTGTAAACCGTCTTGAGTCCTTGTCAAGGAAAAAGGTGGAATATAATAATAGGCATAGGGATAGGAATAATAGTAATACAGTGGTACCTCAGGTTAAGTACTTAATTCGTTCCGAAGGCCCGTACTTAACCTGAAACTGTTCTTAACCTGAAGCACCACTTTAGCTAATGGGGCCTCCTGCTGCTGCTGCGCCGCTGGAGCACAATTTCTGTTCTCATACTGAAGCAAAGTTCTTAACCTGAAGCACTATTTTGGGTTAGCGGAGTCTGTAACCTGAAGCGTATGTAACCTGAAGCGTATGTAACCCGAGGTACCACTGCAGTAATAGTAATACTGTACATTATCATGAATGGTCATACTCTGGATATGACTAACATTGGATACAATCTGTTGTTATGTCACACTCAGCCTTGAATTGACCTGAGTCCAATAAATTTTCAGAAATGCCTAAGCCCATGCTTGCTGAGTTCTCCAGTGGATGTTGCACTGCTTCCCATGTATTTCGTGTGATTACATTGGTAGGACTGTGAGTTTTCTGTTGTGTTTCTCCATTCACTCATGTCAAGTTTTTGGCAGCCCCTGAAGGCTTTTCTTTCCAAGTTGCTGTTGGAGCTGTAAGATTTCTTATTCCGCTTGTTCTTCTGCAGGTGATGTTTTTACTTGGTTTCATTCATTTGTATTGATTTCCCTGCTTCACTGTAAGTGGTAGTGGGCTGATCTGCTTGTTTTATTGCCTGCTTTCTTTCTATTTATATTTGTGCTGCTCATTGGGGACCTCACTGTTCGTGTGTTCCCTAATTTGCTTTATTTTTTTTTTAAAAAATGTTTATTATTGTGAGCTGCCATGAGAGCCAACACAGTGGGAAAATATCTGAAAAACATGCGTGAAATAAATCTGCATTCCTGTGTGCACTTACCTGAGAGTAAACCTATTGAGTATAATGGGATTTAAAATAAATAAACATGCATAGGAGTCAGATGTAGATGTAAGCTACCTAAGACAAAGGGTTACTTGCAGGGGCAAATTATTTTATTGAATAGCAGAAGAAATGTAGGGGTCTGGAGTTATAAAATAAAAATTACTTTCTGTAGGAAAACTCGAATGTACTAAATTTCAAGCTCAGTAAAAATGGCTTCCTGAAATTTCCCATCCTATATGCAAGTGGCAGAAATTATTAAGAAAGGCAAACCCAGTTGATATTTGTTTCATAGATTGTATGCTTCCTCTTCTACTACTGCTGTAATCTACTCTGGCTGGAGATAAGTTGGTAAGAAATCTAAATAATAATCAAGAGGAGCAGAGAAGAGTATACTCCATGCTTAAACTCTAACATAAGCCAGCTGTGGCTGACCTCTTAAGTATCTTTGCTTTTTTCAATCAATACTTAGTGAAAATGCTAAGACTTTCATGTCTAACATCTGTCTGCAGTGTGTCCAGCTTTCTGCTTGGCACCTCTTTTAATATTCTTTATTCCAAAAGGAATAAGCAGGTGTATTTTGCTCAGCTGTGTATAAGACAGCTGACGACTCATTTATCACAATCATTGCTGCATCTAACATCTAGTGGCTTTGAGTAAATGGATTACCTGTGGTTTCGATTTTCAAAGCAGCTGAATGCTTTTGAAGCCCAGGGTGATCTAATAATCATACTAATTAGCATTTATATTGTGCTTAGAGTGCACAGAGCTATTTGCACATATTTGTCTTGTTGCATTGCTCACAACAGTCTGGTTAGGCAAGTCAGTATTTTTTATCTCCAGACTGCAGAAGAAGGGTTTGTGTGTACACTGAGGCTGAGTGAAGGGATAGCGTAAAATATGTATTAAAATGATAAAAATACCCAAAAGACCACAGTGTCTTCTACAGCCAGGGCTCTACAAATTGCGTAACAGGGAGCATCAGACATCAGAGAGAAAAGAAGACAAGAGGATATGGATCTGCATAAATGTTGCTTATTCATATGTATTTATTTATTTCATAAAATTTATACACAGCTTGATTGTGAAAAGCCCTCAAATTTCATTTATAATACTTCTTACCTGCCTTTTGCCATAAGGTCTCAGGGAGAGTTATAATAATATAAGGTACAATTATCAAAACAGATAATGCAGTTCTAGGCATAACAGAACTGTGTAAATTCAGCAAAAGAGGTGGGTCCTACGAAACAAAATTTCCTCTTCAGCATTCAGTGATAGCTATGCAACAAAGGTGCTAGATGCTCCTCTGTAGAGAGCGAGCTCTAGGGGCTTCCACAGAGGACGTCCTCTCCTGGGATGCCATTACTTTCACTTCTTGTCAGGACTGGCAGGATGCTGACATGTGTGCACACCGGAGGAAGGGGTGATGGAGTCTGACTTGGGAGAGGGGGCCAGTGATTTGTGGGGAACTGTACCAGTCAGCATCTTAAAAAGCAGAGTCATCACCTTGCCAACAAAGGTCCGTATAGTTAAAGCTATGGTTTTCCCAGTAGTGATGTATGGAAGTGGGAGCTAGACCATAAAGAAGGCCGATCGCCGAAGAATTGATGCTTTTGAATTATGGTGCTGGAGGAGACTCTTGAGAGTCCCATGGACTGCAAGAAGATCAAACCTCTCCATTCTTAAGGAAATCAGCCCTGAGTGCTCACTGGAAGGACAGATTGTGAAGCTGAGGGTCCAATACTTTGGCCACCTCATGAGAAGAGAAGACTCCCTGGGAAAGACCCTGATGTTGGGAAACATGGAGGGCACAAGGAGAAGGGGACAACAGAGGACGAGATGGTTGGACAGTGTTCTCGAAGCTACCAGCATGAGTTTGACCAAACTGTGGGAGGCAGTGGAAGGCAGGAGTGCCTGGCATGCTCTGGTCCATGGGGTCACAAAGAGTTGGACATGACTAAACAACATGACTAAACAACAACATACCAGTCAGGAGTCAGGGGCTGAGTAAGCTTCAGTGCTGGAGGGTAGAGCACAGGATGGGTTGGAAGAAGAGGAAGAGGTAGGTCAGGCAAGTGAAGGGCTAGGTGCTCCTGTATCACGGTCTCCTAGAACCAAGAGGGGATTGAAGAGGGATGAGCAGAGGAAGCTTCCATGAAGGCATAGCTTCCTGCTGTGTGCGTGCAGCCCATTAGAGGAAGGTACCCAATCTGGTTGAAGAAGAGTGGTCCCCTCAATAAAGCGCAGACCTGGGAATAGTTTCTTAGACGCTAGATTTGGTGTGTGTAGCTATCCAGAGCTGTAAAAGCGACTGTGTTATCTTTGACAATAAAGTATGTGTGCATCCCTTTGGCTGGGAAGTGCCTTTGACACTTCTTAGGGTGGCGGAGCTACCTAAAAGGATATCTAAAAAGATGCTCAAATTAGCACTGTGTTTTGTGCAGCTTTATGTGATAGCAGAAGTGGGTGTTTCAAAGCCACTGAATTCTGGAAGCGGCAGTGGAGGAACCTGAGGAGCCCAATCCTTTAAAAGTCTTAGGCTTTTTAGGAGCAGGCAGTCGATCGAAATGAAGAGGAGAAAGAACAACAGCAAGCAGGTGTTCTCAAGCTAGCAACGAAAAGGGTTTTCCTCCTCTGCTTTGCTTCTATCACATTTGTAGCTATGCATATAGTATATGGGTTGTATTCAACTCAGTTATACTCAGAGCAGATCCACTGGAAATTAGTCATGTCCATTACTTTTAATTTATCTAAATGTTGGATACCATCTAATGTGTCTGGATTTCCTTCTTAAAACTGAAAAGCGCAATATGTCAGGTTATTTGACTTTGTATATCTGACAGAGTTTCAGTCCAGCATCCACTTCACCCCAAGATGGAAGCAAATTGAGCCTCTTCCTTCTTGCCTCTGCCCAAACCACTAATGGCCATGTATTTGATGAAGGGAGCAGGAGTAATGGCCTAGAATCGCAACTTCTCTCCTTCCTGCTCACATAATTGGGGTATATGCACAGCAGCCACATAAGGGAATACACAGCAGACAGTGGTGCACACACAGCCCCAGATACATGTTTTAAAGAGCCCCCAGCCCTGTGTTTGCCTATAAATAACTAAATTTCCACTTGGAAAAATACTAATAGGTCAATAGTTCTTTATCATAGGCAGGGGGAATACTGTTTTATCTGAATTTTGTGTGGCTAAAATAGATAAAAGACCTTGTTGTGATGACCTGTTGCTGCAGAAACGTGCTGTAAATCTGTATCTATAATAATATTGCTTCCATTTATTTGGGTAAGCATGAACCAGAAATGTTGTGTTTTGGACTAAAAGCTACTATTCACTATTTGCTTGCGCTTTGGTCTGTGTCATCTGTCAAATGTGATGGACTTTCAAAAGAGGCTCTGAATGAAAATGAGTTGTCTTTAGCGCTCCCCGCTCCCCTCCCCCCCCGCAACTTTCCTGTGGTCATCAGTTATTCTGTTTTGCACTAACTGCTGTGACTCTGGCCCTTTCTTTGCAGGAGGTGTCAGCAAATAGTTTAATTTCAAAGGACAGTTGTTCTATGAATATAAATTTGGGCTTCAGCTTGAGGTGCTTACCCAAGCAAAGGCAAAATCACTTTCCAGGATCAGAGCCAGTTTCTTCCCTCAGCAATTTGTAGGATTGAGTGGGGCTGAGAGGATCCGGCAAATGTAACATTTTGATTGCCAAATGCTGGCAGCTTCAGAATATGGAGCATTAAAAGTATGTTTTCTCCCCCCCAGTGTGTAGCTTTGTTCATGTAATTGAATCCTTAAAAAAAAATTAAAAATCAGTCTTTCAGTTGCTCAGTTCACACATAACACATAACACACTGTCAAACAATGACTTGGTGTGAGGAGATCTCGCTTGCTTCTTTCCTAGGTCCTTCAGTTACAACACTTCTGTGTGTCAAGCTGTGGTTTGACTTATCCAAACCCTCGCTTGTGGTTTGTCTCCTCCAGACAGACTACGTGCAGTAAGTCATCAGACTTTGGCTACAGCTCATAGTTTGTCTGTAGTGAGACAAGCCCAAGTTCGCACAACACACCAAGCCATGCATTGCCTTGCAGCAGCAGGAACAACAGATAATCAAAGCAGTCGTGATCTTCTGGGGAGCCTGTGCATTTGCACTAAACCAGGCATAGGCAAACTCCGGCCTTCCAGATGTTAGGGACTATAATTCCCATCATCCATGACCACTGGTTCTGTTAGCTAGGGGTGATGGGAATTGTAGTCCCAAACATCTGGAGGGCCGGAGTTTGCCTATGTCTGCCCTGCACTAAACTGTAGTTTGGCTTAGTTTACACCCAAACCTTTCACTCACTTGGGGTGTTCCCATAGCTGATCCAGTAAAGATATAACGCTGGTTCCTTGCAAAAACACCATTTGCGAATTGAGAGCTAAGCTCAGGAGCACACACTAAGTCCTCTTCCCCTCTCCAGACTTATTTTGCTATCCTTTTTCTTATTTATCTTAATCATGGACTAGTTCAGGGATCACCAGCCACGAAGCTGCCAGGGGTCCCTCATTGTTAAGCTATGATTGTGTGGCCTGTTTGGAGCTATGGATTTCAATTTGTTTCGTTTAAAACAGTTTTATCCTTTTGCAAGTATTGCAGTCTAAAAGCCATGGCACAAAAGGCAAGAAGGACGGGGTGGGGGGAGAGGAAAATGAGCAACCCCAGGCATCAGTTTTTAAAGTGTATAATTGGATATTTTCTAATAGAGAGCTTGTATCATACATGCAAAGAAGTAAAGAAGTGTTTCTCAACTTCGATTGTTAGGTTTTTTTTAAAGGTACATTTGTTTTAAAAGAGAATCTGTTTTCCTTAATATAAGTTCACTTTCTTTAAAAAAGATGAAGCACACTGACCAAATCCTTTGATGCGCCGTTCTTTTAATGTGGTTCTCTTCTGTTGAAAGACTGTATTGTTTGGGGCATGAGTAACATATGATGAAAAGTTTGTTGGCTGACATTCTGAAGTGGTTATTTTTCTGAGTTTTACACAGTGGAAAAGTTAGCTTATTATGAGGAAAACCAGTTTGTGGAAGCAACATTGTTTATAGCCTGTGATAAGAGGTCAAAGCAGAGAAGGGCTATTCTTGTTATGGCAAAAGAACATTGTTGGTGCTAGAAGGTTATTTTGTGGTAGTTAAATAAAGGAGACGTCTAAATAGCACGAACTATCTCAACATTTAGAGTGTGAATAAAATGTAACCTCTGTTGCTTAAGAACCCATGCAAGTGATTACTCAGAGTGAAAATTAGTAGCTGGTAACTTTTTGGTTTAATGTAAAGTTGCAATAAAAGCTGTGGTGTTTCCTTCAATTTCCCAACTTTGTCTTGCAAACACTGGTGTCTAATTCACAAGGGAGTGTTATGGTAGTGTCACCAGTGTTAGAAACTGAGATATAAAAGCTAGGAGCTAAATGGCACCTTAAACCTAGGTTATGGGCGCAACAACGGAATGTCTAGGCGCGCTTTTTTATAACAAGAATGCAAAGCTGAAAATGAATGAACTGCCGCTACAATATTATATTCATTTTTCACATGGTCTAGTCCTTCCCCTGCCCACCCCCCCTAATATTCTTAAGAGGGTCTCTTCTCCAGTCTTCAGAGAGCAGCTGGAAGTGGGGAGGCAGAAAAGAGTCCTCCTTTCCTTCCACTCTGCAGTTTTAATTGGAAATCTTAGGTGCAGAGCTCAGAAACTGCTCATGTCAATGAAATTCCCTGTTGCAAAATACGCTTTGAACAACGGGAGTTTCGAACACTGAGTATCTCATTCTTCTAAGGCTTGTACGTTCAAAGAACACTCATTCCAAAATGGTAGTGAAAGTGTCCATGTCATGTTTTGTGAAGTCATCACAAATGAATGGCTACCTTAAAGAATTTGAGCAATCAATCTTCTTTATGGTAATACATCCGTCAGATACCTACAGTAACTTAGAGCATTTTAGACACTTAATAAAAATGCAAAGTGGATGTTCTTGGGTTTCCCAACAGGTCTTTTGAGGATACATTGCTTTTTGAATTCCTACGGACTTACTTTAATGAGTAGATAGAAACACAGAAGACTTTATTGTAACCTTAGGTCTTCTCTTCAAAATATTTGGATTGCTTCATTGTGTTTGGATGCATCGTATTGGGGGGGAGTGTGTTAGCCAAGATGCTTACAGAATTGGAGATGTTCCCAAACTGATGAGAAGTTGGAGCTCACTACTGAGCTATTGGCACTCCATAAAAGACCTTGTAGGTCAGGGATGGACCTGTGGTTCTCCATATGTTGGATTACAATGCTCATCATGCCTGACTCTTGGCCATGCTGGCTGGGGCTGATGGGAGTTGGAGTCTGACAAAAGCTATAGGTTCCTTATCCCTGCTGCAGGTATTTAAGTGTTTTACTTAAGAAATTAGTCCACATCACACAGTTTTATTTATTTACGAAATAATGTGTACCTCACCATTTGGTCCTTTAACAAAAATGTATATAAACAGAACAAGCATAAAGAGAGAACCTTGAAACAGAACCAGAAAAGCATTATCAAACAGGAGAGAGAACTCTTATTTAAATGTCTGGCAGAACGAAATTTTTTTTGCTGCTAATCTAATGGCCATAAGAGGGGGAAGCCTCTCTACAGAGTTAGGCCCCGTATTGCACTCTTTTCATCTGTAGCTCCAGGATGCATGGTGTGGCTTCTGATGAGGAATTCAGGCAAGTTAAGGCATGGAAAGCTGAACTTTCGAACATCCTGTTTCCAAACTATTCTGCTCTCCTCCCTCTTGGTTCGGTGCCCTTGCAAATGGAGTACTGATTCCCATGAAATTGGTGCAAAGTCTTGTGTATGGCAGTTCACTGGCCACAACAAGGCATATCATATAAAGCTGCTACACCCCCTGTCAGGGACAGCTGGTGCAGCAGCTCCTCACTCACAGTGTGTGCCAGCTGCAGAGATAAACCACACAGGGTGGCACCGCTAGAGGAGAAACTCAATCAGACAGAGGAGAATGGCAGGGCGGGCATCAACTTTAGAAGGGGCTCCAAACAAGGAGGGGATAAGGACAGGGAAGGAGTAGCAGAAACTGAAAAGAGTAAAGAGTTGGGCTGTGGGCAAGCCTTGCCACAATGACTTAGGATACGGTGTGGGTGGCAGGACAAAAAAGGCAGAGTTTCTGAGTCAAGGTGAGAAAGGGTTAACTTGCACACCTGACGAAAGAGGGATTAATGGGGATTCCAGACAAATGCACAAGTCTCTGAAGGGCTCTGAGGATGAGAAAGACTTTGAACTCGGTTGAGTAAAGTGCTCACCCAGGCGGTTTCTGAAGGAAGGAGAATCCCTGGGGTCTGAAGACCTATGGGATACATAGTCAGAGTTCCTGCACACCTCTTTTAGATTCAAAAAGCCACCTTTGAAATTGCACTGAAAAGCTGCAATTTCTTATATGGCAGGTGGTAAAACCAGGTGCAAAACCAGCTGGCCACAATCTGGACTATACAAGATTTTACGTGAATACAGTCATGGTAATGGGCCATTCTTAACTGGCTGATGTTCCAGAGGGAGACTCAGTAAAATCTGGGTGCATTTCATGAAAAAAATGAAAGCTATTTCTCCCTCCCCCGCCCCCCGGTAACTGCAGCACATTTTGAACTTTCAGTAAGCTAAATAACAAACCTGTAAAATTGACGTAGTAGAATTATCCCCATATTGCAGGAGTGTTGAGGCCGAGAGTTGCCCAATGGGTTGGTTCAAATCCAACAAACAATTATGGTTTGCAATCTTGGTTTGTACAAAGTAGTTTCCTGGTTTGGACATTTGGACAAGCAGAGGGTAATGATCTGAATTAATGCTAGTATGGAAAAAAAGGACACACACACACACACAGAGAGAGAGAGAGAGAGAGAGAGAGAGAGAGAGTCTTAAACTTCAGAAACATTTATTTGGTATGAGTCTTCCCCCATTATGCTTTACTGTTTGGGGGGTGAGCTATGGAAAGCAAATTAAATTGTTGGTGGGAATGTAATTTGCCTTCCTGCTAAAACACCCACACACAGAGAAAACGAACAAATTAACAAACCCTCTCTGCCCTCCAGCACAAAGGAAGGGAGCCATGAAGATTTTTCATGTACTGCTTCCTGCCTGCAGACACCAAACTCAACATCAAAGAGAAAAAGAATGGAATATATCTACCTCCCTGTTTTGTCCAAGAGGCAGTGCTAAATTTAGTATGAAAATTTCAAAATTACTTAAATTGTGGTTAGGATTTTTTTATTATTTCTTTAAAAAGCACTTTTCATGCTTATAGTACATTAATTGAAATGCAAGTTTTATTATTAAAGCATATGCAGTGCCCTGATTCCCTTGCTATGGCCTGATAATAATCAGCTTATAGTAATACAGAGGTGGGCCTTTTCACCAGTGGCACCAGTCTTATGCAATGCCCTCCCAGCTGGAATCATAGAAATATAAGAGGCTCCATCTGTGACAGTCCTAGCCAAGCACACTTCCTATGGGGAACAGGGATAGGGAACCTCTACTCTGCGGGCCAAATGCACACATCCCCGGTCACTCGGTCTATTCCTCAGGATGCTCCCAGCACCACACCCCTCGTCAGCCTAGCTCTGCAGTCTCAAGTACCATATTTTTGGCTCTATAAGATGCAGCAGACCACAAGACGCACCTAGTTTTTGGAGGAGGAAAACATGGGAAAAAAATTGAATCTCAGAAGCCAGAACAGCAAGAGGGATTGCTGCGCAGTGAAAGCAGCAATCCCTCTTGCTGTTCTGGCTTCTGGGATAGCTGAGCAGCCTGCATTCGCTACATAAGATGCACACACATTTCCCCTTACTTTTTAGGAGGGAAAAAGTGAGTCTTATAGAGCAAAAAATACGGTACTTTTGCCTGGTTGGAAAGCTTCCTTGAACAATGATGCTTCTTGCTCAAGTGGATTGCAAGATGGGAAGGGAGCATAGAAACCTCTGGCTTTTGCACAGCTGGAATGGAGCCCATACTGCAATGCTAAGAGCCATATTTGTTGCTTCGCTTGCCTGTGTCACTGACCTACCCAGCACTGGCATGCAGCCCCTGCCATGTTCCCTACAAGGGAATGTAGTCTTTGTGTTGGAAGAAGTCCAGTTTATGCACCAGTTTATTATGCCCCCCCATTATCAATACAGATGAAGAGTGGGCTGTAATTTCACCCTGTAATAAACAGTCACATGGTCAAACCACTGCTGAGGCACACCCACAATTGTGAGGTCTAAAAAAAGTAGATGATGCCTCCCTAGCTGGGAACTTGGCTTGAGAGCAAATTGGCAGCCCAGGCAGTTCCTTCATGGCAGGTGTTAGGTGTGCAATGAGGTGCCCTACTTGGTAATCCAGCTGTTATGTTTTGCACCAGCTACAACTTCTGAACCACCTTAAAGAGCAGCCCCACATAGGGGGAGGGGGTGCTGCAGTAATCCAAATTTCTAAGGTTACCAATACATAGTGATTGTGGCTAAGCAAAAAATGTTCACTCCTTCAGTGACAATGGTGGATTAAGGAGCACTCCCCAAACTTGTGTACCTCTTCCTTAAGAGGAAGTGCAACCCCACCCAGAGCAGGTAGAATCATAGAATTCTAGAGTTGGAAGGGATCCTGAGGGTCATCCAAGTATAACCATCTGCAATGCAGGAATTCTGCCTACACACATCTATGGGTAGGCTTGAACCACCAGCCTTCTGGTTAACAGCCAGATGCACCGACCCATTGCGCCACAGAAGAGATAAACCCAAGTCTTGGACCCATGAACCACCCACTCACAGTACCTTCATCTTCTTAGGATTCAGCTTATTGTCCCTCATCCAGCCCACAGCTGCATCCAGGCATCTGTCCAGGTCCTACTTGTTTTGGATGTAACAGAGAAACAGAGCTGGGTAGCATCAGCATACTGAAGACACCATGCTCCTTCATCTTCTCCATTGGGAAAGGAATAGGATCTGTGTGCTTACTTTGAACTTTATTGTGGGACTTGGATCTGTGTGCTTGAATCCATGGGACTTGGATCTGTGTGCTTGAATCCATGCATGCCTATTCCAAAGTAAGAGTTGAGAAGATTTACTGCAGTTCCCCCCACTTTTTAATACTGTTTTAAATAATTTAAACATAACTAGAGGCATTCATGCTGTCAGAGCAAAGCTCCTGCCCTTTATTTTTTCTTTTTGTGCTTTCTCTTTTGCCTTCTTCAAGTTAGGACCATTTAGAATTTCATTTTTAAAATGTACACTTCCTAAAACATGGTTCTTAATATTTGCACACGTGCACATGAGTTTCTTTTGCTGAAGGCACTTGCATATGTGTCTTATTTCATTTCCGACACGTAGGTTTGGCTGGCTGACTTCTGGGTATTAAACTTCCAGAAGTCAATATTGTCTTCCTTTGCTGTTATTGTTTTTCTTTGAAAGTGATATTTTATCCAGCCATGACTAATAACTGTAATCTGACTTGGTAGGGTGTGCAGTAAATAGGCTGGTTGGTGCCACTGTGTTGTGTACAGCACAGCGCAAGAGGCAGAATCCTGTAAACCAAACAGCTGGATCAAATCTATTACTGTAAAGTCTGCATGTCAATTTGAGGTCAACTCCAGATTAACATCTGGACCTAGCCTAGCTAGACAAGGACTAGTGTTAATATAATGTATACCATATGCTTTGTGCTTTGCATGTCATAAAAATTATTTAGTTTCAATGGGGGATATTCCTTTCTAGGAGAGCTGCCTGGTTAAGACAGGAACGTTTTTCTGGGAGATGATGGATGAGGGCACAGAAGGAAGAAGGTAACTTGTCCTAATCCCACAGATCTGAAGACCACTGTTAATCTTCTCATAAACTGGTTGTGTATGCCACCCCAGGAAATGATCTCTCTCTCTTTCTCTCTTGCTACTTTCAGACATGTAAATAATATCTGATTTTTTATTAACCCTACCTCACAATTTTCTTGTGAGGATAAAATTGGGTACAGGGAGACTAGATACACTACCACAAGCTCCTTTGAAGAAGAGCAGCATACAGATGCAACTAAATAAGCAAATAAGCAAAATTGTGGGGTGGAAACATGATACTGAAAGCCTTAGTTGGACTGAAACTTGCATATTGATAGCCAGTGTGGTGTAGTGGTTAAGAGTGGTGGACTCGTAATCTGGGGAACCGGGTTCGCATCTCCACTCCTCCACTTGCAGCTGCTGGGTGACCTTGGGCCAGTCACGCTTCTCTGAAGTCTCTCAGCCTCACTCACCTCACAGAGTGTTTGTTGTGGGAGAGGAAGGGAAAGGAGAATGTGAGCCGCTTTGAGACTCCTTCAGGTAGTGATAAAGCGGGATATCAAATCCAAACTAAAATATGATGAGGGGCTTTGGCACACAATCATTTCATGGTGGGCAGAGGGAGTGAAAATGAGTGTGTGCTACATTTTCTCAAATAAATGAGATGCTGGCACACACTAGACCTAGACCAAGCACATTTTGGCAAGGCAGACACTGCCCAGAGACTTTGCATGCTTACACAACCATACATTTAAAGCACATTGCTTTCCCTAAATAATCCTGGGAACTATACTTTAACCCCCACAGAGCTACAGTTTCCAGCACCCTTAACAAACTACCATGATTCTTTGGAGGAAGCAATGTGCTTTAAATGTATGGTGTGTACGCAGCATTTATCTTCACCCCTAAAGCTCGGACATATAAGTTAACCTTTCAGATAATGCCATTTTGCTTTATGTTTTTGCCCATTTCACTCCCTCTTTACAATTGGAATGCTTCTTGTTTATATTACCTTCCCTTTCTCTTCGAATGGAGTATTTTATTTTTAAAATGCCAGTAATGTAGGTCCAGATTTTTCTTTGACATTAGAATGATTATTTCTTTAAGAGTAAGCATGATGCTAATAAGAATGAATGAAGGAAAACCACAAAAGCAAATGAATAGCAAAAGCAACATTATGCACTTGGAGCAGGCTGTTCTATTCTAAGGGTGTGTGTGTGTTGTGTTTCTTTTTTTACAGGTTTTATTAAATGATAGGCATGTTGACAAGTGGCTGAGGGGCTAACATGGATTATGTCACAGAAATGACAAATTTCAAAAGTCAAAGCAACTTGCAAGGGCACAATATTCTCCTTTAGAGCTAAACACTCAGTATGCCTTTAGGTAAATAAGAATAATGATGTCTGCAGGCAATTTTTTTTAAAAAAAAGAATTAGAGCAGGTATTTGCATGAAGGTAGCTAAATCTGGTCAATTAAATATAGGAAAAAAAGAATTACATTTTTTTCTATTCTCGTGTCTGTAGAAATGTATATGTAATAATTGCCTACCTATTGCAGTAGGAAAGCAGAACTCGCAGAAATTCTTATGCTATTGAATTGCATGGGCGAAGTCATGCAAAGATGCAAAAGCTAGCTTGATACTGGCATGGACACAGTGCTTTCTTGCTAAACTAATGGCAGCAATGGGACTTATACCCCCTCATCTGGGAGTAAACCCCATTGATCTCAGTGGGACCTAAATGTCTGCCATGTATCGGATTGCCTTGTGAGTGTATGTAATGGAGATTTTCAAAAGTCCATTCCGAGGTGACACAGGAACCTGCTAATCAAAGGGCAGCAGTAAATATTCCCAGTGGTAGGTCTAATTCTTTGGATTAGCCAAAAGGGAGTCATTTTGGAGGCCCTGGTCAATTCTGTGTCCAGGGCAGCTCCATCTGGTATGCAGGCTGAGACCCTACCTGCCCACGGACTGTCTTGCCAGAGTGGTGCATGCTCTGGTTATCTCCCACTTGGACTACTGCAATGCGCTCTACATGAGGCTACCTTTGAAGGTGACCCAGAAACTACAACTAATCCAGAATGCAGCAGCTAGACTGGTGACTGGGAGCGGCCGCTGAGACCACATAACACTGGTCTTGAAAGACCTACATTGGCTCCCAGTACGTTTCCGAGCACAATTCAAAGTGTTGGTGCTGACCTTTAAAGCCCTAAATGGCCTCAGCCCAGTATACCTGAAGGAGAGTCTCCATCCCTCACTGCGAGAAGTGAGGTTACAGGGGACCCGGCAGAGGGCCTTCTCAGTAGTGACGCACACCCTGTGGAACGCCCTCCCATCAGATGTCAAAGAAATAAACAACTACCTGACATTTAGAAGACATCTGACAGCAGCCCTGTTTAGGGAAGTTTTTAATGACGGATGTTTTAATGTATTTTTAGTCTTTTGTTGGAAGCCGCTCAGAGTGGCTGGGGAAACCCAGCCAGATGGGCGGGGTATAAATAATAATTTATTATTTAATATTATTACTTTAAATAAGGTGTAGCCATCTTGGTGTGTCCCCAGATGTTTTGGAGTTCAACTCCCACGAGCCCCAATCAGTATGGCCAATGATTAGTTGTAGCATACAATTGAATTTTGCAACATTGGCTACCCCTGGCTTTCGATTGCTGCTGTTAATTGCATACATCATGTAACCCGGACTGTTCTAACAAACAGTGCAGAGTAGGATCTTATGTATAATTTAAATGGAAACATAAGCAAGTTGCAATCAGATTCAATGAAAATATTGTGTTTAATACTATATTTTCATTGAATCTGATTGCAACTTGCTTATGTTTCCATTTAGATTATATATATGCTTTTAAAGCTCTGTGTAAACTATGGCGATCTGCAGAATCAGAGTTATACATATTAATAAAGCTAAATAAATGGATTAATGCATTTTGCTTAGCAAGTCTATTTTTGACTGTTGACATTTATTTTTGTTGCCCCTTTTGAATGTTCCAAGTGTGAATAGCCAATGTGGAACACAACTCTTATTATTGGCCATGCTAGCTAGGGCTTATGGGATCTGGGTGGCACTGTGTGGATATGACCCCTGCCATAAAGCATAATTTAAAATACATTAATTTTTCAGATAATATGATTTTTTGAATGCTCATCTGCAATGATATAGTTCACCTCTCATAATGCATTGCAGAAAGTGGGTGGTTTATAGTTTATTTAAATCATACTTTCCTTTTTGTTTATCGAGGTGTTTTCAATTAAGGTTCTGCAGCATGAAATATACTTGGATTTTAAACCACATCTTCTCAAGAAATTGAGAAGTTAAGTCTAGAGATAAGGAGATAAAATTCTTGGTTTGCTGTGATTAGACGCAAAAAAAAAAAATTCTTTTGATGAGTTGGAAGGGAAATATGCCATTTGGCTGCACAGATGTGATTTTGCTCTGAATTGCAGAGTTCTAAAAAGTTTTATTTCTTTTTATTCATATGTGCAATCTATATGCTCAGCTTATTAGGTTTGGGGAACGGACCTCCAGCCCACAAGCTGAATGTGGTTCTCCAGACCTTATTATTATTATTGTCATCATTATCATCATTATCTATTACATTTCTATACCACTCTTCATCCGAAGATCACAGGGCTGTTTACAATATAAAAACACAGAAATGCACACCATAATAACAAACCAAAACAATAACCCTCCCCCCAGTTTAAAAGGTCATAGATAGGCTAATTAGCCAAAGACTTATCTGGCCCTTGGGACACTCTAGTTCAAAGCCCTCACTGGCTCTTCTCCATATCCTGTTGCTTGGCTGGAATTTGTCCTTGAACTTTTGCTTTCCTGGATAGAAAATGGAGGGGGTAGAAGTCTCTGGCATTTGCAGGGCTGGAGTGTAGCCTACTCTTCTTAGATAGCTCTGCTCCCATTGGCTTCACATCCAACCCATCGTTGGCTCCTGGAAGGCTGCCCATGTGAGAATGGGCTCCATGGGCAGAAAGAGTTCTTCAACCCCTGTGTTAGGTAGGAGGTGATGCATTTTTGTGCCTCATTTTCCAGGTAATAAAGCTGTGGCATGATCTGTCTAGTGCTTTTCTATATCACATGAAAGTGGAAGCAACCTTGGAGATTTTATTGAGGAGCAGAGTTTCAGTCTCTGAAATTTCAAGGGGATAACTCCCACTGATTTTGACAGGACTTGAAACATACTAAGTTGCCTTATATGAAGTCAAGCTGTATCGCCATCTAGCCCAATTTGGGATACAACCTATAGAAGGCAATGTTAGTTCTACTCAGGGTAGCCCCATTGGAATTAATGGGCATGATTAACGTATTCTCAAAAATAGTCTCCAGGGATCCCATTGGCTCTCCGTTTCTGTAACTAGTCTTCTTGGGTTGACCGTTTCAGAATAGTTTGCCTTGGAACAATCCATTTTTAAGAAAGTGAACTATAGGAGAATGTAAGATTCAAAGTGATGTAGATGTCTTAAGGGCCTGGTCTGTAACAGATGGCAAATGCAGAACAGTGCAGATTAAAATGGAATAAATAATGAACTGAAGAGAAAATGATAAAGGAGGGAAACATCTGCTAATTCAAAAGGTGATGCATCATTATGACCAGCAAAGAAGAATCTTTGCTCCTATGGAAATTTTGAAGAAAAACAAGGTATGAAGGAGACAAATTCAATGCAGAATCATCTTGCCACAATAGAATAATTTTGAATTATTCACAACCCTGTGCCTAAGGGTGTGTGATTCCTAGGGAAAAAGGTGTTTAATACAGAATTAAAATACCTTTCAACCTAGCTCAGAGGAAGAATACATTATTTATTTGCATGCAGGAAGTTCCACGTTCAGCCTTTGGCATTTCTGATTAAACGTATGGGGGAGGAGACTTGAACTTCTTTGATGAATATAGTAAGTAAAAAAAATCAATATATTCCCCAAACTTTCCCCCGCCCTCAAATTAATGTTTGTGGATCTCATTGGTTGTGTGGAATGCTGGAAATGACCATTTGCACACAAAGTCTGGGAGCAGCCACTGGAGCCGTATTGTGGCTGAGGCTGCTTTGTAAAGAGAGGATAGTGTGAGATTTTGCTTCTGGTCCCCCCCCCCCCTGGAATGGGCTGCCACTACCCAGAGCAATGACCTTGCTGATATAATGGATAGTAAACAGTGGACACTTCTACATAAGGATTAAAATTACTCAAAGTTAGAAGAAAGATGGCAAAGGTCATCTGGGTATGGGTATGGGGGAAGTAAAAGCTGACTTTTGAATCTACATTTAAGTAGCTAAAATACTTTTAGTAATACATATTTAATAGTCCTGTAGTAAAACTGCAGTCTGTTAGAATGTACAGGACTTAAGTGGACCGTTGGAGAATAAGGAATTTTCATAAGAGGCCAATCTTTGAAATGCCTTCAAATATGTTGAAGGGAGAGATTTTTATGGGTCACTACAGACCTCAGCAGAAACTCATAAAACTGTAATTTCTATACCGTACTAGGGTGTGTGTGTTTAAAGTTGTATATCTTTGAGACTTTTGGCAGCCCTAACCTAATAATTATGATATCAGAGCATTTATGGTGGTAGCCAGATGTAAATTTCAACCCTTAATGTGTGTTATGGCCATTTTCATTATGTTTTCAGCCAAAATTAGGAAGAAAAATACTATTAAAAGGCTATTTTGGATTCTCTTTGCTGCCATGTATCCTCTCTAGGTGTTGCTTTCCCTTCTCATTAGGGCTGCTTTCTCCTCCCTAAAATGATTCTAGCCAATCAGGATCTTGTAGGGTACGTGATGATATCAGGACACAGTGTGGACAATTGGATTTGGCTATGTGCTACTGAAACTAAGAGCAAACAAAGCTAGTTTAACATGAAAGCAGTGCTTTCAGTTGATCCTAGTTGATCAGTGATCACATAGTGAACGTGATGGAGCCACTGTGGGCTATTGAAAGCCATTTAGGGAAATGCTTCCCCGGCAGAAGAACACTTTTGTGCTCTTTCAAACAGTCCTCCCCAATCACCTTTTGTCATTGATAAAATCATGCGTGGTGTTCATCCCCTCTCCTTTTATTTGCTTAGCCCTAAAACATAAATAGCCATTTGTACATGACTGCATATTCTTCACTGTATCTAGTGATTCTTTTAGATCTGTACCTTTCCCTATTCATAAGGCCAAAGGATGCATTATACAGGGCTGCGGAATCTTCAGCACTGAGATGTGTTGGACTCCAGTTCCCATTAGCCCCAGTCAATGCAGCCAAAAGCTAGGGATGCTAGAAGTTGTAGTCCAGTAACATCTGGAGGACCAAAGCTTTTCCAGCATCGCATTAGCTATGTATAATGTTAACGCTAAAGCTTCCTTGGAAGGAGGTGATTTGTAGCAGAGATAAAATGGGCAGGTGAGGTTTAATCCCTTGGGGAAGTTGTCCTCCTGCCAGTTCCCCCAGAATTTTACCCTTCCAAATTTTCTAGTGACATTTTACAGCCCCATGTTTTTGATGTAGCCATGGTTCTGGAACTCCGATAGGCAAAAGTGAGTAGTGGCAGGATGTTCAGGGGGGAAGTGGAAGGACATCACGAGTCTCAAATATTTAATGGCGCTGTTAATATGACCTTTACTTATCCCTGGCTATTAAATTGTCACCCAAATAATAATAACAATAAAGATCTTGCAACATCTCCAGAAGATGCTTGGACTGCCGAGCACATGTTTTTCATGCAAAAAGTTCTAGGTTCAACTCCTTGTATCTCCTAGGTAAGCCTAGGAAGGTTCCTTATCCAAAAGTTTGGATTGTCACTGTAGGATGCAATAGACAGTATTGGAGCAGATGGACCCAATGGTCTGACACAAGGCAGTTTCCTGTGATCAAAAGGAGGTTTTTTTTTCCTAAAAAAAAAAAAGATTGTTTGTTGTCTGCCAAATTTGAAATTGGCAGTTTTGTGTATAAATGCAATAGTCTCTGGTTTTTTTTGATACTGGGAAATCTCGAGAGAGAATTGACCTTATTTTGCTAGCTGGCTTTCATTAAGAAGGGAGGAAAGTGCCAAGAACAATATAGAAGAATGATACTGCCTGAATATAGTTTGATAGTTTTATAACTATATAGTGTGCGCATGCATGGTATATTTTTAGCTTTGGAGGAGCATACAGAAAACTAGAGTTTCTTAAATCCTTATTATAGAGGCTGTTTAAACCAGTGGATGTGTCATTCATGACACTAAGATTACCTGGAATTACTACTGGACTCAGCTGTGTGATTTTATATTAGTGCTGTTCTTAACCTCTTTTCAGCAATTCTCTGTGCTATAAATCAACAAGGTAGGCTGTCCCCGACTAGTGACTGCGACAGTCATTTGATTCCTCTGCTTGTTAAGGGAAGAGAAGAGCTTCATTCTGCCCATTTGAACAATGAACCTGAACATTATTGCATAGCGAAATATGGTGGAAACTGTGGGTGATGACAGATGTAATGTAAAAGGATGCATCCCAACAGGCTTTTTTTGCGCATTGTGTGCCTGACCTCTGCATGCTTTCACAATTTGCATCATAGGTGCATGTACCAGTGTATCAGATGTGATTCATCTGCTAGTCCTGTCGCTCTTTCCATGCTTCAGTCAGGCTTACCTGTGGTTTTTGAAAAATATAAATTTCAAACTACTACCTGTAGTTTATGCATTTATTTGTTTATCCTAATCCTATTTAAAATAAACACACACACAAACACTGCTGCAAATATTTTTGGAGTGTTGCAAAGCTGTTCTGGGAACTGGGGAAAGTAGGTTTGTAACACACACACGTTAGCCAGTAGGCACCATCCAGTCTAACTCAAGCCTGCAGAACCAGTTAAAAAAACAAAACAAAAAAACTTGCATCATAGTGGGAAAACTACATGTTTTAATAGAGCAACAAAATTGCCTCTTCCGGTTTCAGTTTGATGTGTCTCTATGCAGCCTAAGAAGTAGCACTTGGGCAGGGAGTCTTGCCATTTACTCTTCTAAAATTGTGTGGTTTTTTGAGCGAACAGAGGAACAAGTAGTGCAACTGATCTATTGTCCTTTGATGCTCTCTGACAGGTATGGTATCTTCTTGAGGTTTCTACCTGATGGAAGACGGATTAGAAAGTTCTTGCAATTTGTTAGGGCAGTGTTTTCAACCAGTGTGCCTCTTGCGTCTGTGCCTCCATAAGGCATGGACAGCTGTTTGTGACATCAGGCCTAGGTACAAGCTCCCCAGGCAAATCATGCCTCTGGGGTTGGCCAGGGGGTGCTTCCCAGCCCCCTGAGGGGCAGTGTGAGGCGGCACCTCTCTTTGGGGGGCAGCTTAGATAGAGAGCAGGGGCTGCAAGGAGAGTGGAGCAGAGAGGAGGCTGAGGGAATACTCCACAAGGGAAGGTGTTTGAAAAGAGGTGAGTGGCTGCCAGCTCTGCAGGCAAGAGATGATGTAACTTCTCTTCTGCTCCCCACAGGGGTGCAGCAGAAAGATTGTAGTTGGTCAAGGGAGCCATGGACTCAAAAAGATTGAAAACCTTTGTGTAAGGGGAATTAGCTTGCATTGAATTATAGTCATATGGAGACAACTTTTTTATTTTATAAAAAGAAACCCGATTGTGTATTTTACTTAATCTTGTATTTATTTGATCTACATATGTTTATTGTAGCCCATGCTGGTGGTGTTTACAACGAATCGCAGGATTTAAATTTCATACATAAATGCTTTTTGAGATTTCATTTTAGAAATGATTTGCTTCTCCCCCTTGTCTCTGCTCAGTTTACCTGTGCTTTGAATAACCACAGATGTTTCCAATTGCTCCTTGTTCTTCAGGCTGCTACTGGTTAAATAAACAACAACCCCCCCCTAAAAACTAAATAGTAAATAGAAAGAAATTAAAATGTAAATATTAAATTTGCCCCATTAAAAATGTATTTGAATGTGCTGGGCAGCTTCATATTTTGCTAGCAGCAAGTTTTAAAATGTGTGTATACTTATATTGCTATACTACACAACTTAGGTCATGACTTTTTTTAAAAAAAAAAACCCTAGCTCGCTTTACGGTGGTACCTCGTGTTACGGATGAGATCCGTTCCGGAGGCCCGTCCATAATGTGAAATGCTCGCAGCTCAAAGAGCTGTGTCTGCACAGGTGCACAATGCGATTCGGCGCTTCTGCACGATTTAGCGTTTCTGCGCAGGTGCGAGTGGCGAAATCCAGAAGTAACCCATTCCGGTACTTCCGGGTTGCCGCGGGACGTAACGCGAAAAGACGCAACATGAAGCGGACACAACACGAGGTACGACTATATCTCTGGTACTGTCATCACATTGCAGATTATTTTAACTTCTCCCAGGCTTCTTCAGGCTTCTGTTGGGTCCTGGTTCACATTCATCCCTCGCTGCAAGGCATTGGTAGAGGCTTCCTCCAGAAAGTGCTAAGGGTTAGAGGGAATGGCTTGCATAAGTTCAGGGTTACAAAACATGGACCGGACCCTATTGTACTAAGGGAAAGTAACTGAAGTATTCCAATGTCCTGAGTCGTTGCATCAGCCTTATCAACAAATTCAAGGAGGTTAAGGCTAGTACTGGGTGTGAGGCAAAATAAATATGCTTTGCTTCCTTGGATGGAGTAATGCTTCTGAATATCAGTTGCTGGAAGCCATAGCAGGGGAGAATGCTGGTTGGCCACTGTGAGAACAGGATACAGTGGTACCTCAGGTACTTAATTCGTTCCGGAGGTCCGTACTTAACCTGAAACTGTTCTTAACCTGAAGCACCACTTTAGCTAATGGGGCCTCCTGCTGCTGCTGCGCCGCCAAAGCACGTTTTCTGTTCTCATCCTGAAGCAAAGTTCTTAACCTGAAGCACTATTTCTGGGTTAGCGGAGTCTGTAACCTGAAGCGTATGTAACCTGAAGCGTATGTAGCCCGAGGTACCACTGTACTGGACTAAGTGGGCCATTGGCTTAATCCTGTAGGTTCTTCTTACATTCTTAATGTGTGAAGCAATCCTTTGTCTGGGAAATGGGAGTCGAGTCAACTAGCTCTGCCATGTTTTATCGGAAGCTCATCTTGTCATATGTCTAGACTTGCACCCTTGATTGCTTTTGATTTCATTACATGTTTTGTCCCTCACTTCCTGGCATTAATCTTTGTCTATTTCCCGTACAGGTTGTTTTTTCTTCCTGGGATTTGCATTGAATTTTGTGACTCACCCAGGCATCTGTTTGACTTTGTGTTGGAAAGGAAACTTTGTGGTCAACAAAGGCAAATAGTGTCTTGTCTTCTCAAGTGAGAGAAGGGTTTAAAACCACTTCAGCAGTAGGGTGTTGAAATATATGTATAACATGTGTACAGTAGTACCTCAAGTTACATATGCTTCAGGTTACATACACTTCAGGTTACACACTCCGCTAACCCAGAAATAGTGCTTCAGGTTAAGAACTTTGCTTCAGGATGAGAACAGAAATTGTCCTCCGGCGGCGCAGCAGCAGCAGGAGGCCCCATTAGCTAAAGTGGTGCTTCAGGTTAAGAACCGTTTCAGGTTAAGAACGGACCTCCAGAAAGAATTAGGCACTTAACCCAAGGTACCACTGTACTTTACTGTGATTTTTAAAATTATTTTCTGATAATATGTATCATGGCTTGAACCTCTTGAGTCAAAAATAGGAAGCCAGTATTATTTATTGTGCTCATCTTGTATAGTTCATACCCCATTAAGATTCTGATGGACATAAAGAAATTATTCAGAACTAACCAAGACTACCAGTCCCTCAAGAAAACTATGTCTAAATGCAGGTTTTCATAATGGAGCCTAGGGCAGCTTTTGGGGAACTTGCTGCCATCCAGATGTTTTGGATTACAACTCCCATTCTCCAACTAGGTTGGAGAAATCTGCCTTGGCGTTACATTCATTATTCTGGAATAGCTTGTATCTATCAGATCACAACCTAGGTATGCTGCTAGTGGATTGAAGGGGAATTCTATGTGGAACTGCTCTTTATAGGTGCTGATTGCTTTGAAAAATAAAAGCATGGTGGGGAAATATTTTCTCTTAGATCACCACAGGTGTCCAGCAGTGGAGAAGTGGGCTAAGATATGGTAGTTGCCTGCCTTCTTCTTCTCACAATGCCAATGATTTAGAGACCCCTGTTCATTTTTTTTTATAAATGGGTGTTTCTTTGTTTTAAACCTTTTTTTAAACTTCATTTTTCAGTTACTGAAAATATATATAACAAGCAATCCCCACATACACCCCCCAAGAAACATTCCATGCACATACAGTCTAAATAATATAGTCAAACATTATGAATAGTTTAGAGTTGGTGGCTTGAATTAGGTGTCTTCTACTCTCTGCCTTAACAGATTGTCCCAGAATGAACCATGGGTAGCTGTCCTTTTCAGTGTGCAGAGGCAGGCAACCAATATTATCAAGGGTCTGGAAACCAAGCCTTACGAGGAGCGTTTGAAGGAGAGCTAGGTATGTTTAGCCTGGAAAAGAGAAGACTAAGAGGAGATATGATAGCCATCTTCAAATATTTTAAGGGCTGTCATGTGGAAGAGGGAACAAGCTTGTTTTCTCCTGCTCTAGAAGGTAGGACTCAAACCAATGGCTTCAAATTACAAGAAAGTAGATTCCAACTAAACTTTCTGACACCAAGAGCTGTTCGACAGTGAAACAGTCTCTCTCGGGAGGTTCTGGACTCTCCTTACTTGGAGGTTTCTAAGCAGAGGTTGGATGGTGTGGCATTTGCCCATTCATTTAGAGCCTGTCTGTACAGGAGGAAAATAAAGGGTTAAAAATGTAGACCAACAGGAAAGCTGGAGGTGGAGCCTACATGTGTATAAGGGCTTAGCCTGAGGTTTGTTTGAGTTGTTGGTGGGTAGTTGGTTGGTTTTAGTGGGTTGGCTGGTTGGGAAAGGCAGTTGGAGAAGCAATTGGCAGGCAGTTGTAAATAGAGGGCAGTGGGTTCTTGAGTGAGGGGAGGTAGAAGAGAGAGAGAGAGAGAGAGAAATAAGACTAAGTAAAGAGTAACAATGTTTGGAATGCCGGAAAAGTTTGTTTGTGTCTGAAATAAAATACACTCTTCTTTATTAATTGAGAACCTGACAGAGGCTGAAGTGATTTTACCAGGGAGGACCTGGTTGGTGGCAGCAGATTAGTGGGTCAATAGTCCATGAGACGACCGGGGACTCCGTACGAACGCCACAGATGCCCGTCTGTCATGGATGCTTTAGCTATCTATGGTCCCTTCCAACTCTTATGATTCTATACTGTCTGCAGTGGGATTCACTATATGGCAGCATCTCATATCTTAGAGCGGGGTGAGGAACTTGGTATCCTATAATTTCTTTTATGCTAAGACTGCAACTTCCATCACCCTTGGAAGTACTGGCTATGGTTGACTGGTGTTGTGGAGTCTGACAACATTTGGAGCACCACAGGTCTTCCTCCCAAGCCAAGTTGGAAAATAGGGTGATGGAATTGCTTTTTCAGCCCCCACAAACAGCAGCTTCTGTAAGAGGCTCAGAAGAAAGAAGAGGGTCATTTCATATTCATGAAAAGGGCAATGAAGATCCGCGATCCCTGTTCTAGGAGCATTCCAACATACTTGGGTTTATTATTTGTAGATGCTGCCCCCCAGCACTCTTTTCCTTTCTCTGCTTCTCATGGATTCAAACCAATATATCCTCCAGTTGAAAAAGTGTGGCACAATGGCCCTTAAATCCTTTCTTTATGAAAAGAGGGAGAAGTGGGGGTTTTCCCCTTTTAATCCCAGTGCAGTTTGTATTTTTCTTTGGGAAGGTAGCATGTGTTTTATGAGTAGTTTATAAATTGCAGCAACAACAACAAACTTAGAATGACTCCTAGAGAAGAATTGTCTTCCCAAAAATACCCATTTAAGTTCTTCTGTAGAGAAGGGGCTGATGAATGTCAGCCTCAGGGTGTTAAAACTGAACATTGGATTGCAGCTTTAGGCAAGGCCAGCCCGAAACATTTTGCTGCCTGAAACAAAATATAAAAAGATGTTCCCGCATCCCATTTACAGAAATTGATTGTTATGGCACTTTTAATCTTATTTCAACACTAGTGCCAGGGGGGACAAGGCAGTGTCCTCCTGAGGAGAGCAGGGTTAGGCCACACAGCCCACACAGCTGTGGCTTCCCCCTGGCCTGTGCTGCCTCACTCTGCCTAACAGTAGGGCTGGCTGTGGCTTGTAGGGCCAAACTACATGTTATGAAAAACTGAAGTGGCCTGAAGGGCAAATAGCACTAGGAATGTGGTGTGGCGCCCCAGTTTGGATTGTAATCACATCCTGGATTGCAGCCCGGAAGCTGTACAGTGTATTTCTTGCATGTCCAAGGAGGAATCCTGACCTCCCCAAAGAATATGCCCAAGTGGGAAAATGCAACGTGTGTTGTCGATAGATTGCAGCTGTGACTCTGTACCATTATTGGCTGCTTCCTTGATTATTTCCTTCTTTTATTATTTATTACCCACCCTTTGCCCTAAGGCTGGCATGGCCAAACTTGGTCCTCCAGCTTTTTGGGGGCTACAACTCCCATCATTCCCAGCTAACAGGACCTGTGGTCAGGGTGGATGGGAATTGTAGTCCCAAAACAGCTGGAGGGCCAACTTTGGCCATGCCTGCCCTAAGGTGCTATTGAAAAAAAGTTTAAAACAATTGACAATCACAAAAATAAGGCAGGTCCTAAATGTATGTGTGTGTGTGTATGTATGTATGTATATATATATATATATATATATATATATATATATATATATATACACACACACCTCAAGTGCCCAAAGCTAGGCTAAAGAGGCGTTTCTTCAGCATTCTCCGGAAGCTGTATAATGATGTACTTCTGTAGGCAAGGGGGAATGTCAAAGGTTAGAGGCTGTCACAGAGAAAGCCCTCTCCTGGGCTCACTTCGCCCCCATCCCATGAGCCTCCATGGGAGGAGAAACTACCTTGAGGGCCCCCACTGCACCCAAGAGGGTCTGTAGGGAAGGAGGCAGTCTTGATAGTTTAGGACTTTAAACATTAACATGAGCCCCTTGAATTGGGCCCGGAAATGAACCAGTAACCAGTACCACAGTTGCAGAAATTACTGTGGCTGAGGCTACCCAGGCCATTATTTTTGTTCTGATGACCATGTCCGCAAGCCAAGACTGTCACAAGACATGAACAAGCCCTTAAGCATGCATACTGGTGCAGTTTTATTTATTTATTTATTTTGCAAGAGACCGTTGTTTCATGTAATGGAAAATGGCAACACTGCATCTTTGGGAGGAAAAAGATTCTGTTTCGTTCAAGGGGAAACAATCAAATTTGCACTGCAGGCAGCAGCTGTACTGGTTTCCATTTATGAAAGTCAATATGCACCTTTCTCCCGGTAATGTCCCACCGTATCACACTCAGAGTAGAACAACCAAAATCAAGGGGCTTAAGTCTGCTGGTTTCAATGGGTCTGCTCGGAGATCCATTGAATACTCGTATTAGCAAGAAACAGATGTGCTCAAAAACATGATGAATGTCTTTGCCCCAGGAGTCTTAAAGAAGAACTTGAATTGCAAATAAGCAAATGCCTCCTGATTCCCACACTAGGTGTCTTCAAAAGCAGTTTGAAGGTTTTATGTTCCTCGTCACACTCACAGTAGCTGAAAGTTTTTAAAAGAATTATTAAGGTGTCTGAGGGAAAACAAACATTTGGTATGTCTTAAGGCTGTGGTCCTATAGGCACTTACCTGGGAATAAGTTTCACTTTGCTCAGGGGACCTTACCTCTGAGTATACACATAAAAGGTTGTGCAAATCTTCCATCTCACATGTGTATTGGCTTGCCAGACAGAACTGTCCTAGCACACATCAGGGGGCTGTCCCTGTAATGAGCCAGTTTCAGCGGGGGTGGGGTGGGGTGGGGAGGGAAAGCCCCATGGTGCAAGCAGAAGTCTTTGCATTGATGGGATTCGTTAGGTGAATCTTTGGGTATAACACAGTCTTGAATACAGCCAACTGGATTTATCTGGGTCAGGGGCAGTACCTGCTGCTTCAGTTTAACCCTGTATAACATCAGAAACAGTTTAATGTGAAGGCCAGATCAGTGTTGGGATTCTAGGGTGTGTTTAATAATAATAATAATAATAATAATAATAATAATAATAATAATAATTTTTATTTATACCCCGCCCCTCTGGCTGGGTTTCCCCAGCCACTCTGGGTGGCTTCCTATAGAATATTAAAATACAATAGTCTATTAAACATTAAAAGCTTCCCTAAACATGGCTGCCTTCAGATGTCTTCTAAAAGTCTGGTAGTTGTTTTTCTCTTTGACATCTGGTGGGAGGGCATTCCACAGGGCGGGTGCCACTACCGAGAAGGCCCTCTGCCTGGTTCCCTGTGTTCATATCGTTCTCACTGTTCTTGCTGCTTGGATCTCTGTATATTCTTCCGGCTCCCTGAATTGGACTAGCAGGCACAGTGAGGCAGCCTCTGCAGTTGGCAGGAAGTGGTGGCAAACAGAGCTGGGTGAATCATGCAGCCTGCCCTTTGCCCCCTGAGGGGCAATCCTATCCCATTGCCAGTGCTAAAATAAGATTCAGCTGGCAGCACTATTTTTTTGCACACAGAATGATGGGGTGCCATCTTGTAATTTGCTCTTGGGCCCTTCTCAAACCCCGCCCCAGAAGTCTCTCTCTGTGTGTCTGTGTTTTATAAAAAATCCAAAAACCTGGTAACACTGGAGTCCATACCATTTGTGTCTGCCATATGTTTAGAGGCTTTTGCCTTGGAATGTAACAAACAGAGATCTGAACATGCACCAGACCATTTATCACAGCAGTTCCATATAGCACTGAAAAACTTGCAACCATTTGTGTTTGCTTGAGGATGCTTTTAAGAAAAAGAAAGGGGCGGGGAATCCGCCCCTAAAAGATATTTTAACAGTAAATGTGCAATACCACAAGAATTGCAGATTTTATTTTATTTTTTTGCTGCATGGTAAATGCGATACAGTGGTACCTCGGGTTACATATGCTTCAGGTTACATACGCTTCAGGTTACAGACTCCGCTAACCCAGAAATATTGCCTCGGGTTAAGAATTTTGCTTCAGGATGAGAACAGTAATTGTGCTCTGGTGGCACGGCGGCAGCAGCAGGCCTCATTAGCTAAAGTGGTGCTTCAGGTTAAAAACAGTTTCAGGTTAAGAATGGACCTCCAGAACGAATTAAGTACTTAACCCAAGGTACCACTGTACTTCAAAATGCTGCTTAGGAGCTTGATTCTGTTGAGTGCTTGTTGATCTTCAGAAATGCTTGGTGCATTGTGAGATCAAGTTTGGTGCCTTCTGCTTTAAAAGCACCATGAAAGAATTAATTAACTTTTTAACTTGCACCGAATGCAAGGTACATATTTCCCAAAGGCTTTTCTAGGATTGAAAGCTGTGGTCTATCATGCGGTTGGAAGAAAAGGGAGGAGGGATCAAATTCCTTTGAACTGATCCTACCCCACCTTACCTAGATGTATGAATGAACTCAGTGTTGTATTTAGCAGCTTTGCTCAAACTGTGCATTACCTATTTATTTAACTACTCCCTGTTCATTGTGTAATGTCATGAGCCAATTAATTGGCGGTCAGCTCAGGTATGTATCTTTAATTTTAAGTCATAAGGAAATGGTGGTTCATAAGATTGATGATACTGTCTGCACTTTCAGTTTTCAATATGATTGAAATCAGATGTTAACAACAGCAAGAAGCAGTCCCTGCGACAGATTCCTAGTGCTCAGTCCAACCTTGGACATGTTTGAGACAATGTAGGTCATTCTGGAGGCACCATTAAGTTCCTGTTTATTTCTTAGGTCGCTTAGCTGTGGAGCATCTGCTTTGCATGCCAGAGTTCTCTGTTTCAATCCCCAGCATTTCCAGGTATGGCTGAGAACACCCTCTCCCTGTCTGAAATACTGGAGAGACCCTGCAGTGTGGACAATACATGGTTTGAAAATCCAAATAGGAGAGCTACATCGACTGCATAAGGAATCTTCAGATGTAGGGAGAAGAAAGTGTGGGACGGCGGTAGTTGAAGGAGAACGGCACATGGGATGAAGATGAATTAAAGGAAGTGCAGAAGGGTTCACATTTTGCATTAAGCCAAGTATACAGAAAGCCAAGGCTCCAGTATACTATAGTCCTGTTTCACAGAATGGATGCACTTTTTCAGTCCACCAAAGAAGCCCTGCTGCTTTGAATCACATGGCCTGGACCCTGCTAAGGATTTTCCAAATTACATAGCTGAGGGAAAGAGCGGGGAGTAGGTCCATTTCTGAGGTCCTGCTGTGGGATGACTTCTGAAAAGGAGTGCCTAAGGCATATGAGGGGTTGGACAACATGATTTCAGACAGGCTTTATTGTAATGACTTTCCACCCAAAGCAACCTGAGAATTGTACTTTGGAAGTGGTGCCGAGAACCTTCGTTAGCACATCTCAGCTAAATAATAATAATAATAATTATTAATAATAATTTTATTATTTATACCCCGCCCATCTGGCTGGGTTTCCCCAGCCACTCTAGGCGGCTCCCAACAGAACACTAAAAACAGAAAAAAACTTCAAACATTACAAGCTTCCCTAAACAGGGCTGCCTTCAGATGTCTTCTAAAAGTTGGATAGTTGTTTATTTCCTTGAAATCTGATGGGAGCGCATTCCACAGGCTGGGCGCCATTATTGAGAAGGCCCTCTGCCTGGTTTCCTGCAACCTCACTTCTCGCAGTGAAGGAACCGCCAGAAGGCCCTTGGAGCTGGACCTCAGGTATACTGGGCTGAGGCCGTTTGGGCTTTAAAGGCCAGCACCAACATTTTGAATTATCCTTGGAAACATACTGGGAATTCCCCTGAGCAGGCTCATTATCTTAGAATACTCTGGAGCAGCAGGGAGGGATTGACAGTCACACCAGATGAAGTATGTACAGGCAACCCCTGTTTTGTGTTCAAAGAATCCAGAAGTGGCAGGAAAAGGGGGAGAGCTTATATGTGCTCTGCCATTGCGTGCGATGACCCAAAATGCATCCCCTGTGCAAATTGGGGATTGCCTGTATTATAGACATGACTCCCTAAATGAGGAACACTTGGGTTAAGGGACTCCTTCCTAATATCAGGATCCAAATTCAGGTTATGGTTTCTGTTTCCATCTGTCTTTAGTTCCCACCCTTCCCCATCTATTAATGTACATCCCCACAGGGGGAAAGTGCAACTCTGTACTAGACTGTAATTATGTGCTTGCTGGTTCGTGAGCAGACCCTGTTGAAATCAGCAGGAGTCATTCCCCAGTAAGGATTGCCACAAGGTGCAATTATAGAATACATGAATTCTCACCCAGAAGCTGGATAGTAGAAAAAACAACAACACAATGCTATTTTTCATTGAACAATAATATCAGCTAATAGGCCAAAATGATTTTATCAGAGACAGATCTGATAAAGTGAAACACTAGGGTCTGAAGTAGTAGTTTCCCTTTAAATTTTAAACTTTTGATGCCTAAGGCAGGCAATATATTTGTTGGAAGATTCTCCTCTCTAAAAAAAACCAAAACACAACTGGCCAAAATTCTTTATTGGTTTCATATCAATAGCTGGGGGTAAAGCTAACATTCCACATATTAAAATGAAAACAACCATGCATTCATTTTAGCAATTGACTCTTGGATTTGTGTTCTAAAAGGGGAGCGACCTGCTCCGAAAATCCAATTTATTTCACACATGATTCCTGCCATTTGCTTTGCTCTACATGGTTAAGAATCTTACTTTAGTTCTGGAGACAGGGAAGCATCTACATCACATCTGGGAGCACCAAACTTGCTTAGAGCTCTCAGAGGGAATGGAGGATGCTGTTGGCCTGCCCCAAAGAATCTGCCACTTGAGGCAGCTGCCTCACTCTGCCTAATGGTAGGGCTATGCAATCATGTATGGATCATGGATTCACTCCCCAGCCATTTCTCTGGTTGTGTGAACTGCTTGTGGAGGCCAGAGATGCCAGATGTTTCTTGCTGAGTGTGTTGACAATATTTTCAACCCTTTCAGGGACCCTCATGGATTTCATGTTCAATGATTCTTTTTTAGGTCACCAACTGCCATGTAAATTGTGTATAGCAGAGGTAGCCCTCCCGTACTTGTTGGACTATAGCTTCCATTATCCATAACCATCAGCTCTGCTGGTTGGGGCTGATGAGACTTAGAGTTCAACAACATCTGGAGGGCCAAAGGTTAACCGCCCCTGCTCTAGATCTTCCTTACAGTTTGTTTGTTTGTTTGTTTGTTTGTGTTCTGGTAACAAATAGGTAGGACCTAGTTTAGAATTGGAGTGTCTCAAATAATTTCTACTGTTCTCGTAACACAATAGCAAAAGCTGCAGCATAATAGCTTAAGAGCTGTGGCACAGACAAACAAAGCACTTAGCAAAGATTCACCAATGCTCCCAGACTTTGGAACTCCCTCCCTAGAGAAGTTGGACTGGTTCCTTCCTTGTTGTCCTTCCACCGACAGGGGAAGACCTTGTTTCAACAGGCTTTTGGGAACTGACTGCTTTTAATGAGGATACTGGTGCCGTGCTGTTTTTGTTGTGATTCTCTGTATGTTTTTAATAGATTATCTATCTGTCTATAGCTATATTTCTCTTGATGTTTAATTGGGTTTTTTAACCCCATCCCCATGTTTTTAGCTGTTTTTATTTCATCTGTAAGTTGCCGTGAATCCCTGTCAGGGAAGAAGGTGGGGTATAAATAAATATATAACAATAAAACATATCTCTTTTAATTAACTTTCTCTTAAGTGAGCCAGTTTTAATTAAGCAGCTGAAAAATTTTCCGTGTTGCCAAAATGCTGAATTGTAAATAGGAATGGGTGGGTAAAACAAAATATATTGATCTGCTATCTTAATCCTAATGGTGATGGAGCAAATGTAGCCGAAATTGGTTTTCTTGCCAATTAATAAATGACTCTTGTACATGCCTTTAATCAACCATAAGTGGCAATGCTCTCATAGTGGAAGCTCCTTTTAAGTTCTGAAGATGCAGTTTAAGCGACACAAATTAGTTTAACTAGCACATTCAAACAACCATTATAATTAGTCAGTAAGAAGACACATTTGCTGAGTGGTTCAAATGCCATCAGTGCACTGTCAGACTTTTTATTAAAAGTCTGATAATGCTTATTCATCTTCATGCAAGTTAAGTGCAAATCAAAGCACAACAGTTCTGCAAAAAATAGATTAAAAATCCAGTTCAAGCTATGAGGAACACCGAGTTCAGGAGTCGAAGACCAAGCATAGTATTGGACAACAAAACCCAGGGTAACAGCTGAAGGGAGGATTCCCAAGTGAACAAATGGGAAGACCATAATATGTGCTTTTCTGAATAGTCAGGTACTTGACTCAGGATGGGTGTGCTTTGGTGCTGGTTGGAAAGTTGCATAAAAGTGAAGGGCTCTCCCCAGTCAATTAATAATCGATAAAGCATTATCCTCCAAGAGCTCCTTTGCCTGAAGCAAAGAGTACCTGGATGTTTCCTTGTCCATGTTAATAATGATTGGTGACTGGTCCAACACATCATGTCCTATATAGGCTGCTGCTGGTTAACCTTCATAGGCCACATAGAATCATTGAGGAAGGGTCATAGTTGCCAACTTTGGCTGCAGATGACCCAAGATTCAGTCCCCAGCATCTCCAGACAGGGCTGATGGAGTCCTGATAGAGGTACTAAGGTAGACGGACCAGTTGTCTGGCTCAGGTTAAAGCGACTTTCTATATCCCTAAATGTGGGCAGTAAATACAGGTGAGTTACCAATATCCTTAGCTCGCTGGTTCGTTTCCGGCTCGAAGGAGATGTGTTTTAAGGGACACGGGGGGCGCTGTGGGTTAAACCACAGAGCCTAAGACTTGCTGATCAGAAGGTTGGCAGTTCGAATCCCCGCAACGGGGTGAGCTCCTGTTGCTCGTTCCCTGCTCCTGCCAACCTAGCAGTTCGAAAGCATGTCAAAGTGCAAGTAGATAAATAGGTACCGCTCCAGCGGGAAGGTAAACGGCGTTTCCGTGCGCTGCTCTGGTTCGCCAGAAGCGGCTTAGTCATGCTGGCCACATGACCCAGAAGCTGTATGCCAGCTCCCTCGGCCAATAAAGCGAGATGAGCGCTGCAACCCCAGAGTCTTCCGCGACTGGACCTAATGGTCCGGGGTCCCTTTACCTTTACCTTACCAATATTATGGAAGACCAGTTGAGATACCACAACTGTAATCATGCAGCTATAAGAACAAAAGAAGAGCTTGCTGGATCAGGCCAGTGAATCTTGCCCAGCATTCTGTTCTCACAGTAACCAGCCAGATGCTTGTGGAAAACCTTCAAGCAAGACCTGAGCATAAGAGCACTTTCTCCTCCTGTGGTTTTCAGCAACTGTTTTTCAGAAGCATTACTGCCTCTGTTTGTGGATGCAGAGCATAGCCATCATGGCTTGTAGCCACTTACAGATTTACCCTCCATGAATTTCTCCAGTCTTCTTTTTTAAAGCCATCCAAGTTGGTGTCCATCACTGCCTCCTGTGGGAGTGCGTTCCATCGATCACAGGTATATCTCTAGCATGTGCTCCATGCTGGCCCCTGTGCCCATTTTGCTTAGCTGGGTGTCCTTTTGATCATTATTGTGTTCTACTACAGCGGTAGACACTTGGTGGCCATTGGACTCCTTCTGACCCTACAGTGTTCTGATTCCAAACCACACACTATTTCTTAGGAGCATAGTCTTCAGATCCACTGATGGAAAACAGAGCACTTCTTCTTTTTGTATTTTAATGTGGGTTTTCAGTTTGCTGAACACAGTAAAATGTGATGTGTAATAAAATAGCTGAAGCAGCACAAATGTGATCATAAATGTAGACAGTCAAATTGAGTAGGCAAGAGAGATGCATCCAGTATGGAGCTTTGAAGAAATATCAGAAAACTATATGAGCCTTTGATTGACCACAGCAAGCCCATGTCAAATTGTTGGGGTGAATTGAAAATGTTCTTGGGGAACCTGGTCAGGCTGCTGAAGCAAAGCAGGTTTGGGGTCTCCGGCCGGTCCTTTCGATGGGAGTGCTGTGTTGGAGTTGAATGTGTGGACGTGTGCTGCAAAAAAATTGGAACGGGCAATTGTGAATTCTTACTTTCTCTGCAGAAGGAGGTTTATCTCATAATGGAGGCCATCCCTCCAGCTGGGAGCAAAGCAAGGGCATGGGTTGGACTGCTGAGCAGTGGGAGCTCCGTTGTCTTTGGGCAGGTCTGGATTTGAGCAGCCATGTCTCTCTGCTTGGTGCTAGAAATACATGACTGTGCATGCAGAATGCAAACATGCTCTAGTGCTGTGGGGAGTAATACAAAAGATGCTCTAGTGCTGTTTTATTGAAATGTGGATATCCCCGTTCAAATCCTTGTTTAGCCATAAGACACCCGTTCTATACCTTTTGACTTAACCTATCCCAGAGGGTTGTTGTGATGACAAAATGGTGTTGGAATGCTTCTTTGAGATCCTTGAAAGAGAGGCGAACCATTTTGAGAGCTTTGTTTTGCTTTTTTACAATCAAGCGGTGTATACATTTTATGAAATTAAAATTAATAATAATAATAATAATAATAATAGAAGCTCGTCCCTATGTGATATTGCTCTCTAACTTACATGCTTACTCAGCACTCTCCTTCCTTCCTTCCTTCCTTCCTTCCTTCCTTCCTTCCTTCCTTCCTTCCTTCCTTCCTTCCTTCCTTCCTTTCCAAGGCATGCTCACACTCTAAATGTGCAAATTTTCCTTTAAGCTATTGTAGCGACCCCTGCCTTGCATCATGATGGTAAGCATCTGCTTATCACCCATATATTAATTGCCTTTTCACACCACTCTGCCTTGGGAGCCTCCATGTAAGGCTGAGCTCCTTTTCAGTGCTTGTGAATCATGAAAGCACCTTTGCACTCTCCTTTTGTTAAAAAAACCAAACAAAACCTTTCCTAGTTGTTGCAAAGTATTGCCAAGTCACATTATTTTTGTATGAAACTGCCTGTTAGTTCACATGACTGCCTGTCTCAGTGGTTCCATGTTAGAACTCTTGCCAAATCTTTTGGGTTAAATTAAGGAACTGTCATTAACAATAAGGTGAGGGAACGAACTATGGGAAACTTCAACCACACTAAAAGTCCATCTTGGGAAACTTAACATTTATTTTTTCTTACATCACGTCTGTGTGTCTATTTTTAGATGCTTCCATTCCCTAGCCTTGTTTGGTTCTGAACAGACGACAAAGAGCCCAATTCACTTGTGTGCCATGTTACGTAGTTATAAAGATGGGTGTTTTTTGTCTTAGCTGATCTGTGCTTTTGAAATGGGGTTGGGAAGAAGGTGGGTTGGGATGTGCTTGTAGATCTCTGAGTGATCAGCCAGGATCCCTGACTCCCATTTGTTTCATAATGGCAGTAACATTATGACTCTTCTGGAAATGAAGAAAGCTTGTGGGGTGGTACAAGGAGCGAAGAGGAAATAGCAAGGAGTGGGTTTTGTGTGTGCTCAGTTCAGTTCTGACACTCAAAACAAGATCCTGAACTCTGAACTTCCTTTCAATTCAGTGTTTATGCCTTGATCCAGTTGGAGGCCGTGAGTGTAGGAAATGATCCAGTTCTTGCTTGAAGAAGCAGATAGGAAATAAAACAAATGTGAGCCTTTCACAGCTGTTATGCCTGCGTATTCTGTTTTCATTCATCTGACCAGAGTACAAAAGTGTTAGGTGACGAGGTTATCAGTGATTGAGACTATGCAATTGGTTACATAAATGACACTAACCTGACCCGGGACCAGGGATAGATGAATGTGTCTGTTTCATTTTCTCATTAAATTGGGTTCTACACATTTTCACATCCATTTGTGATTGAAGCAAAGCTAAACGAGTCCTCATGAAGAATTCATTGACATTTCAGCGCAAATTTCTCTTCTGATACACATTTTTTGTATGTAATTTTTCCTAGTATAATGTTTTTGTATGTTGCTTTCACTAACATATGCACTCATATGCACACTATCCAAGTATGGGCGTTTTTGTACATAATTATTGACTGAAATTTGCAGTGCTCTGAATTTTGCAATGGCTATGTTTAATTTTGTGTATTGTTTCTAAAAGTGTGCATTTGGAATGTTTGCCTTTTGAATGCAAAGTGAACTGAACCCCGCCCCCCACCTTTTACCTGAGACTGGGAAATGTCCAGGGACTCTTCCTTCTTAGGTCTTTGCATGAGACCTTGCTCTGCACACCCTTAGTGTGTGCTTAGGAGCAGATATGTGATATGAGAGTGCCTTTGGGGGCATTGTACCCAGGTCCTGTAACTTCATTCCTTATGAAGATTCCTTGGTTCCTTGCTTTTTGGAACCATGTGAAAACTTCCTTGTTCCAGGGGGCATTCAGGAGTGTGGTACACTGAAATAAATTTGTGGTATCTTCTGCTGCCTCTCTGCTGTACTTTTGGCTGTGGTTTCAAAGTTACTATGGGTCACCATGGGTTATTTTTATTGTTCTGGTTTTTAAAATATGCTTTCCTTCCCCTTCAGCTACCTTGAGTATGTGGGTGTTGTTAACAGTTGCAATTATATCCCTAGGATTAATTTGTAAAACAGGCTGAATTGAAAAGTTGTTGAAGTTGCAAAGCCATATTGAACTCAATGGTATTTATTTCTGAGTTGCAGTGTGTGTGTGTGTGTGTGTGTATGGGACACTTTGACCCTTCTAAAACTGTAGGATTAAACATGCTTGTTAATGAATCCCTTTTGACAAATTTGTACTCTCTCCCTTTTTAAAATGTTATCTTTTAATATTCATGTGGCAAATCTGGAGGATCCATGCACTGTAGTGACTAGGATGGTTGGACTGAGAGTGGGGCGACTCGGGTTTGAATGCTAACTAAGCTCTCACACTTGCCTACCTCACAGGATTGTTCTAAAGATTATAGCGCATAGAAGAAAAAGTAAGCATATAAATTTAAACACGCTTTCCTTGACACCATCATTCTGCCTGCTGTATTTGAAATCAAGATTCTGCGAAGTAACCAAGCTTCGCAAAGTTAATGCATTTAATTTAATTTTTTAAAAAAGAAAGAAAGAAAGAAGGCATTTTACATCCCATTAACTGGAGCAGCCCTAACTGTTCAGGCACTGCTACATTTGATTAATAAGATTTTGGCAGACCATTAACTTTTTAGACAGGCTGCTTACCAGGCAAATTCACTTAATCCCGGTTATTGGAGAAGGAGGGAAACCTTCCTGCTGATTGTATTTTGGGGAATCTTTCTGTCTCTTCATCAGCTACAGCAGCAGTAGTTTAGTACAGTGGTACCTAGGTTTACGAACTTAATCCATTCCAGAAGTCTGTTCTAAACCGAAACCATTCTTAAACTGAGGTGCACTTTCCCTAATGAGGCCTCCTGCTGCCGGTGCCCTTCCACCATTCAGCTTCCGCTCTTAGACCGAGGTAAAGTTTGAAAACCGGGACACTACTACTGGTTTTGCGAAGTTCGTAAACCGAATAGTTCGTAAACAGGGCTGTTCTTAAACCGAGGTACCACTGTATTCTCTTTCTTACAGTGACCCATTTGGTGCCTTTAGGAAACGGACATGGGCAAATCTTCTGCTCATGATCCACAGCAACTGGAATTCAGAGGCATGCTGCCTTTAATCCCAGGGGTAGTATATTGCTTGCTCACGCTGCAAGTCGAGGAGCAAAGGAGCTGCTTGCACTGGCCAAAGACTTGTTTATGTCTTGCCAGGATATGATAGTCTGAACTAAGGGTCAGTATTACCCTTATGTTGGAATGGGGGCTTGCTTTCTACTTCCTACTGAGTTTGTAGCTGGAGTACATCGACACAAGGGACTTCAGAGTTCACTCTTCAAACCACACTTTAAGAATGAAGCTAGCAGGTATCAGTGGCTCAGTGATCCATTCCTGGTTTTCTGCGATACATGCATCCAATTGGCACTAGGGCCTTGTTTTCATGCCACAGTAAGCCATAGCCTGAATTAAACTAAGTGAACAAGCAGTGTGCTCCTCCTTTGCTGGGCCAGGGAATAAATCACAGAGTGGCTGGCTTAGTGTTAAGTGCAAACCAATGTCCATAGTTTGTTTCTCCCAAACCATGGGTGAGGTCAAGAATAAACCTTGGGTAAGTGAAGAACAAACTTCATGGTTTGTTTGGAAAGAAATAAACCACGAGTGTTGGTTTATATACAATGTAAAGGCAGTCCTTCCAAATAAAGGAGACATAATTGAGTAGCTTACATCAGTGCACTGCGCATTCGTGGTAAACCATACTGTGGCTTGCTGTGAGTTGCAAACTTCTACTGCAGTTTGTGCTTTTACATTACTTTCATGCAAACTTTTCAGGTCTCTTGGGCTATCATATAATATTTGATACATGAAGGAATCGTGCCCATGGCTTCTGCTCCCTACTCAAAGTTCTTGTGGATGCAGCTGTCGGGAAATATCCCATTACTCTTTTTCCCATAGCAGGTCCAAATTGAGAAGGAGATGTTGTAAATCTTATCTTTCTCCAACACTAGATGGCAGTGTTTTGAGGGCCTGCTAGTTCTTTAATGTCTGTGCTCCTACCACCATGTTTTTCCTCCCAAGACTTCATGGTACCTGGACTTAGGTTACATTATGCCAGCCATTGTATAGCATTTGAGATAGAATTTTACACTTCTGGCCACTGCTACTTATAGTATTTATTTATTTATTTAGCATTTATTAATTTTCCAATTAAATTTTTAAAATATTTTTTAAAATAAGTAATACAAATGCTGGGTTCAGGATGAAGTGTGCAAAATAAATTAGTTTATTAAACATAAGCACATTTGCATGGTTTCTGATGGCTTAGTTTATTTTGAGAACAGAACCTTTGAAGACAGAATTTTTTTTTATTCATTAAAAATTTCTGCCGTGTTTCTCAATTTGTCCACTAGGTGGTGCATATGTTTCTCATTGTTGATGACATAGACCAAGATCATAGAGAAGTCTCTCTAACATCATAGAGAAGACTCTTTAAGCCTCTTCTTCCTTTTCCCCATGTATCCTCATTTCCTTTACAATCTTTTATTGTAACCTACAAAATAGGTTTAAAGGTAAAGGACCCCTGACAGTTAAGTCCAGTTGCGAATGACTCTGAGGTTGCGGTGCTCATCTCGCTTTATAGGTTTACTCATATGTTAATCCCGTGGAGTACAATGTGTGTAAGTGTGTATAGATTTGGAATGTTACCTAACAGTCCTTTTGGACATAGTGGGCTTTACTTCTAAATATACATGTTCAGAATTGCACAGTTAGTGTAGGATTTCTCAGCAAGTCATGACTGGAAGATTACTTGCAGGGATTACTAATTTTTCTTTTTCTTTTTAAAAAATGTGTTCTTAGAGATTTGGCTGAAGAAGCTGTAATAATCCTATAGTATTCACTCTAAAGCAGGGGTCAGCAAACTTTTTCAGCCCGGGGCCAGTCCACTGTCCCTCAGACCTTGTGAGGGGCCAGACTGTATTTTTTGGGGGGAATTCCTATGCCCCACAAATAACCCAGAGATGCATTTTAAATAAAAGCACACATTCTACTCATGTAAAAACATGCTGATTCCCAGACCGTCCACAGGGTGGATTTAGAAGGCGATTGGGCTAGATCCGACCCCTGGGCCTTAGTTTGCCTACCCATGCTCTAAAGCAAAACTCACAGCATTCCTAAACACACATATACCTACAAATAAAGTCTTATCCAGGAACCTGGGGAAGATTGGACTATAAAGTTGCCACACTCCTACCAGGGCACATCTACCTGGGTGTGAAGTTCCACAAATGGATATTGGTGATTCTGCTCAGACAATTGACCGAAAGCGGTAGCGGTACAACCCCAATGCAGAAATTTTGACATGAGAGTAAAGGAAGGAAGAAAATCCCTATCATGGCTGAACCCAAGAAGTCTTACTCCCCAGGTAGACTGCAAGGAATCTGGGCATATGCATCTGCAGCAGTGGAAAGCCTATATGTGCTCATACCTGGGGGCTGGGGTGAGGAGAGATATTACAACCCCCAAGGGGACTGAACTCACAGTATAGTATACTCACAACCCCTCCACTGCTGTTATGTTAAGCACAGGTTCCCATTAATTCCAACTGGGATTGCCTTCTGTTTTCTATTCCCAGTCAAGTGTTCACTAGAATAGCCTCACTTTCTAGATATGGAGGCACCTGGAAGGCTACAAAGCATCTGGCTGTAAAGCTGCCATGATCCAACCAGGGTACATTTACGTGGAGGAAAAGGAAGAAAAGCCCTACCATGGCTTAACCCAGGAAGTTTTACACTCTTGAGTAAACCGCACATCTGAAGCAATGGAAATTATATTCATTCTCCTAGCTGGGGGGCAAGCAGAGAGCTATTAACACCCCCTCCCAGACGGGACCTGAGGTAGACTTCAGAAAAAAATAGTTTATATACCTTTGTCTGTTAGCTTTAACTGGGAGTTTTTTCACTTCCTTCTTCTCCCTTTCCAACCCTTCAATTCAAAGTACGCTGACACCTAGTGGCAGACTAGGCAGGGAGTGAACTGCACACAAAATGTAGAACAACCATGAGTTCTTAAGTTAACTTTGCCAAAATAAATCCTGGGCTGCAGGAAGAAATGTACAAATTCTGGTCCTACATTGATCACAAGAATGCAGAATGGGGAAAAGAAAACATACATTCCACTCGTGTAATCCCCCCCCCCATTTCCAGCATCAATAATAGTAAATTAGTCCCCCCCCCAGTGATTTTGAATGAAATGACCCCAATTTGTATAATTTTTTCTTGATTTTTTCTTTCTTCTTCCAGTGCTATTGTTTTTTCTTTGTATTACTGAATTATATGCTCCTGATTAAATAAACAAAAAATTAAAAAGTAAGTGATTTTGCTGACTTAATTATATTTCCAAAGCATAATAGGTTTAACAGGACCTAGCTGCAATGAGCTACTCTGGCAAAAGCCAAGTAGCCCAGTAGCCATTGGCTCCCCACCACTTTGAAAAGCTAGTTGCCTTTTGGCCACATTCCAAATACATTTTTGAACTCTCTTCTCAGTTTCGGAAGTAGTTTGCTACAGAACATGGTGGTTGTGCTATTTGTGGAAAACTGACCTAAAGTCCGCTTGGATCCTGCTGTTTGTATATTGACTTATAGCTGTAAACCTGTGCTGGGTTACATGGAATAAGCCTTATTGAACACAAAGGGAGTAAACTTAGAATCAGGCTGCATAAACAGCTTAGAGGTTTCCTAACAATACATATTGTGAAATAAAAAATAATAATATTGCATTCATTTTGAGAGTTCGTCTGCTAAAAATAGGAATGTCATCATTGTGGCAAGATGGTATAATGGCTGTTCTGTAGGGTGTCTTGTGGTTGGGAAGTTTATTTTCCCTCCAGGCTGTAATGCGTGGGAGTATGATAATATCTTGTATATTATTATGTATAATAGGCAGCCCATTCAACGCCATACGTGTAGTCAAACGAAAGCTTCAGCAGCTGCAAAATTAGTTTGTCCATAGTTTTACATGCTTCAGCTGGCAGAAAATGTACCTTCCTGGAAGAATTACGCCCGCCCCATGCATTACACACACACACACACACACACACACACACACGTGATTTGCATCTGAAATTCATTTCTTCTCTTCTGAATGTATGTATAGTAAAACGATATGCCATCTGGTTGACTATTCAGTTCTGTGAAAAGATGACATCTTTTTTCGGTTGGGGGGGTCATGAGAGATGATAAGCCTTTGCAGCACCCAGTGATTTTCAGTAGGAACAATGCTTCTTCACCTGTGATTTCTTAAAGCTTACTTTTGACATGGCTTGGAGGACTTGCCCTCTCACTCAAAACACTTTGAAGCCTAGTACAGTGGTACCCTTGTTCGCAAACAGCTTAGCTGTCAAACAAATCAGCCGCGAACCCGGAAGTAGGTGTTCCAGTTTGCGAACGTTTTTTGGAAGCTGAACGTCTGACGTGGCTTCCTCAGCTTCTGACTGAGTGCAGGAAGCTCCTGCAGCCGATCAGAAACCGCACCTTAGTTTTTGAATGGTTCTGGGAGTCCAACGATGGATTAAGTTCAACATCCAAGGTACCACTGTACTGACCACGGGGACCAGTAACGTCTCATCAGACAGCACCTCAGATCTTTCCAGATTGGGTGTTGTCAGGCACAATGTAACAAAGTGCACATAGGACTCTTTACCAGTGAGCCATGGCTGTTCCTCGAATCTTGTGAGGCTGGAGTGGGTGGAAAGAAAGAACATTCATACCATCCTAAACTGTGATAAAATGCAGTAGAGAAATAAAATTATCTAATGACCTCCATTACCCTATTTGTAGAAAATCCATACTGTCATGTTTCAGGAGTAGCCTATTCCCTTATTCCCTTTCCTAGAAAAAGAACTTTGGAAGGAAAAGGTTGTGGTTTATGAAAAGGTACAATGTATTTTTTTTAAAAAAAATATTACTTGTTTTCATGCATTTGGTTACTGGATAGAAATGGTTGCATTGCTGAGGTTCCCCCGCTGTCATCCACAATTCCAATTTTGTTCTTCAAAATAAAGCGCTGCCAGAACTTGTTCACTGACCTAAAGCAGCTGAGGCTTCCCATAATACTTCTTAGGGAGCTGACAAACTGAAGTATTTTGCTGCTTCATGGGATGCTACATCAATATGATGTTTACTTCATAACAAGCACGGTTAGAACTCGGAGGTTTAGTGGAGTCTGGGGACACACAGACAGGCAGACAGACAGACAGACGTGTGTGTGTGTGTGTCTGTGTGTAGTTGTGGAAAGAATATCATGGCTTTAGAAATCTCGAAAGCGGATGAAAGGGGGACTGATGCTCGGGGGGTGGCGGCGGGGAGAGACCTGTGGTGGTAAAGAAGTCAGGAGCAGAATGTGTATGGCAGGGCCAGGGAGGAACATTAATCTCCTAAGGGAAATTAATCACAAAATGAGACAAGGCTTGGGAAGCAGTGAATGAAAAACAACAACACAAACCCCAGCCACTACAGGGTCCAGAAACTGACTTGTCAGCTGCCCTTGGCCTTTTTGACCCATTAATGAGAGGATGGAGCCATACAGCAGATTCTGCCAAGTTCGACAGCTTGAAATAGAGCTTTAACTATTTTAAGTTCCAAAAGGTTCTGTGTGTGTGTGTGTGTGTGTGAGAGAGAGAGAGAGAGAGAGAGAGAATATACTAGGTTCGTATTTCAGAAAGAAGGAAGCTGGGGGTTGCATTTGTGTGATGACCTCCTTGCACAGCCGCCTTTGCCAGTCTGATGCCCTCTCCCTGTCTTGGGCTACAACATCCCGTGGAGTCAGCCTCCATGGCCAATTTGTTTGGTAGCCCCAGGCAGCACAGGAATAGTTGGCACCTCTCCTTGTGGGTGAAAAAGATGGCAAATATATTTTAAAGATTCACAAAAGGCCTGGCTATTTCAGGTTTTAGAAATACTGCTCAGCCCATCAGAGGCTTCTTGTTTCTGGTGGAACAGCAATTAAAGTAATAGTTTGGAACATGGTCATATTGGGCCTTCTGGTTTAGCACTGCAGTGAGATCACCTCTAACCCTAGAGACAACTTGGCATTATGACTATTCAGTAAACTGCGAGTCAGAGAGAACACATCAAATCAGGAAGAGAATAAGAATTGTGTTACTTGGTCAGACCAAACGCCCTTCTAGTCTAGCACTTGGGTTCTTACAACTAGATGGCCCAAGAATCTCACAAACAAGTCATCCTCTATCCACAACATCTGCTAACCTACTAATGATGGGTACTCCATTTAGCTATTATGGCTAGTATTTCCTCCCCGTCTTGAACGTATCTTAATTCTTTTGAAAGCCATCTGCGCTAGTGACGATCGCAACATCTTGTGTCTAGACCAGTTCCTGGTGCCCTTCAGATGTTTGGGACCACAACTCCCTTGACCCCATAGCCAGCATGGCCAGTGATCAGGAGTTGTAGTCCAATACTTGCCTGCTTGGTTGCTGCTATTTTTGTAGCTGCCTCTTCTGGTTAGGAAACAAAGTGCCCTATAGCTGGTTGCCTGAACATTTCCCTGACCTGGGCTTTTGGTTGTAGGATGCTTTGCTTCTCATAATACCAAGGCTCCTGGTTCGATCCCTGTATATTCCTGCCTTGCGGGGGGCTGGACTAGATGATCCTCAGGGCATCCTCCAACTCTGTGATTCTGTAATACTCTATCTGCCTGCTGCCCCATCTGTTTGTCTCCTAGGAGCAGCCAGGCAAAATGGGGCAGAGGACCGACATAGCAGCATTCCATTTGTTGGCCTGCTCAAGACAGGCATTAGTACAAAATGAGAGCTCATAGCAAATCCACAGTATTTTGAACTCCTTTTTAAATTATTAGGTCAGCCTTCAGCCTAATACTTCAGATTTCAGTTATGCAAATGTTTACGGTGGCAACAGGGAGAGTTGCTTTCTCAGACTGGAAAAACACGTTTATTGACTCATGAATTTTCAGAAAGTATGCGATAACTAATATTAATCTCAATAGAGTTCTGCACTTGGCTGACTTAAATATTTTTTCCCAATCAAAACACTGCCATTTATGCTGTCAGTCAGAACTGAGCATCCGACTTAATATACCCTTTATTTGAGGAGAACAACAGAAAAGAAGTCTGTGAAAACACATCGGGAGTATTTAATAAACATTATTGGAAAGTAAACAGTTGAACCTAATAAAAGCGTTCTGTTTAATCCTGATTTTCCACATTTGGCACTTGTGACAAAAGAAGACTTTATCCTTTTAGTTCTTATACCTTGTATCCTCCCTTTTTGAAGGAGTGCATAGTAGCATTTTACTCTCACAACAACCCTGTAAGGTAGGTTGTGCTGAAAGCTGGAGGCTTTCCAAAAGCCACCTAGGGAGGATCATAGTACGTGGTTGGGGTTTTTTTTTGGGGGGGGGTTCCAAACCTGAATCCTGCAATTAATGGGACTGAACGGCCTGTGGATAATTTATTTTTTGATTTAATTTTCCTATATGTATAGCCTGCCTTTTTTCTGTCATGGAAATCAAGGGTGTGGATATATGGCTCCTAGGTGAAACCCAGACTTGCTTAGCTTCAGCAAGACCATACCTTGAGTGACTGCATTGCAGTGGGTTGGAGTAGATGGCCTTTGGTGTCCCCTAGAACTACAGTTCTATGACTCTGTGACTAGTACTTTGCCACTGTCAATGAGTCTGAATAATTCCACTCCTTTCATATTGACGTCAGTGGTGGAGTTTACAATAGGCTAAACCAGTGATTCACAGTTTTCCCCCCTGCATGTACCACTTGAAAAATTTGAGGGTCTTGGCAGACCAGTTAATGGGTTCTCTGCTTGTTGACACACTTGCAATGTGCTGTGCTAGATGCTGTACGATTTTTAATTGCATTTTTATTGCATTGCAATTTGAATTTTGTTGCTCTTCACAAACGCATTGAGGACCACCCAAATGAAACTCCCAGACAACTGTTTGGGAAGCCCTAGCCTAAAACATTTATCTGAACCTGTGACCCGTAGTGGCGGATCAGCATCAAAGGAAAGCAAAAAGAAGCAGCAATTTTAAGCAATAGAATATTTGAAGCCATGGGTTTGCACCCCTATTCCCCTCTCCAGGCTTTCGTTTCCCCTGCCAGCCTTAACCAGGGTTTCCTCTTACATTTAAGCAGGAACCTTATTTGTGGTAACTGTGGTTATCATTCGTGAACCACAGTTAAGTCAGGGGGGGGGAGATTCTCCTCTGAGAGATGGGAGGAACGGGACGGGCTGCCTCTGGTTGTCCTAGCATGTGGATCAAAACTACTGCCATTGCAGAATCTCCTCTTATGGCTTTTCCAGAGTTGTCATTCTTCTGTTCCATCACCTTTGCCATGCTGATGAACAGAGGATATTCTCATCCGTCTCGCAGTAGCCATCACAGCTGAATGGAACCCCAGCATGGGTGCATCCAACATTTTTGTTAGGGGGAGCGGAACCTCAGTTAGCTATGTATTTTTATCTATTTTTGTTTGTTTAGGGGGGCAGCTGCCCCCCAGCTGTGCCCATGAACCGCAGTGTTTGTAGGACACCTCTGAACAGCAGGTCCTGGGGATGACAAAAAGGGAATGCTTATTTGGGAGTTTGCAGAGACATCTGACTAGCTATTGTTGGAAGCTGGCTCTTAGACTACCTTGGCCTTCCTTTGATATAGTATGGCAATTCTTCCATTTACAAGTTAGCTACATCATCAAACAATATTTTGAATCTCCATATAAAAGGATCTCAGATAACAAGGTTGAGAGATCTCATTGCATGAAACCTAGTGAGCTATTGTCACTCAAGATACTGAGCTAAACGGATTGCTTGTCTCCTGCATATGCCAAGGTTAGCTCTTTTTATCCTTAAACTATAGGAACAAGATCAAGTTATAAAGGTGGGGCTGTGCCAGGATGAAATCTATTATCAATTCCAATGCCTGCTGGGGGTTTTTTAACGACCTCATGGCTTCATTCCTTTAGAGCAAATATTGTGCTTAGCTGTAAGGTAAGGACCCCTGACCATTAGGTCCAGTCGTGGCCGACTCTGGGGTTGCAGCGCTCATCTCGCTTTATTGGCTGAGGGAGCCGGCATACAGCTTCTGGGTCATGTGGCCAGCATGACTAAGCTGCTTCTGGCAAACCAGAGCAGCGCATGGAAACGCCATTTACCTTCCCGCCAGAGTGGTACCTATTTATCTACTTGCACTTGACGTGCTTTCAAACTGCTAGGTTGGCAGGAGCAGGGACTGAGCAACGGGAGCTCACCGCGCTGCAGGGATTCGAACCACCAACCTTCTGATTGGCAAGTCCTAGGCTCTGTGGTTTAACCCACAGTGCCACCCGCATCCCGTGCTTAGCTGTAGAATCGAGCAAATGTTACAGGCTCCAGGAAAATGCCAGAGAACAGGGCAACCAACTTTTAGGAGCATGATAAGGTAAAACGCTAAAGTAGGAATGCATTTGTTTGAAATGGACATCTGGATATTGAATGTAGTGACAATGATCCCTTTGCTCAGATGTAAACTGCACATCTGGATTGTGATTTCCACTATTTTACCTTGCTAGGTGAGGCAGCCTTATTGCACTGTATGTCTGCCCAGCGGCAAGTCTTTACATGCCAGAAGATGCTCCCCCCACGTAACTGTTGCTGGCAGAGCATCTGTTTCTCACTATTGGTTTGAAATTCCACCAGTGAAGAACAGTTGTCTGTTTTTGTATCGCAACATGCATTTACATTCCACAGGTCTGGTAAATCTTACTCTCTGCCACCCAGCGACTTTTATTTAGAGCATGTTCCATCAGGAGGCACTGCAGTTTAAATGCAGCTGCACGGCACAGATTCTTCACAGTGGTGAAGTCTGCTGAAAAAGGAAGAAAGATTTTGGATTGCTTTTTTGTTTTGCTCTGTGCATACTTGCCCTGTGTATCATCAGGTAACATCCCTGCATATTCACGATGTCCAAACCTTCTCGCTTAGCCAGACCGCTGTCTACTAACGCAGCATCTAGACTGCCTTTGTCTAGGAAAGAAGACTTTAGTGGCAAAATGAGGGAAATTAGTTTAGGTGAAAAGATTTTGAGAGCTGGCAGTGAAGGGAACCTGATTAAGCAGCAGCAACAGCAGCAGGTGCAAACCACAGAAAGACTTCTTTTGCGGAGGGCTGCAGTTCTGAAAGGTAAAGCTCTGTTTTTCTCTCTTAAATGAAGAGCCCGGCAGATTAGAGTTTTTTGGAACGAAGCAAACTACCTTTAATAGTGCAGCCACAATTACAGTGTAAAGAAAACCGGGGAGATAAAAGATTGATGTTGTGTTGGCAGTGCACTAACTGTGCTTAATAAGATCTTGTAATAGCAAAGGTATTTTGTCTGTGGTTTAAACCAAGACTTGCAGGCTGAAAAAGTTAATGATCCACAAGGGTTAGTAATGCATGTATCACTCTTCACAGCTTTATTTATTTTTTAATGAACTCTTAACTTACACATTGTACAACTTCATGGGTTATGAATAAACGGATGCTGAAAATGGGATGTGAAATTGTGAAATAATGTGGAAAGGATGGAAGGTAATAAGTACATGGCGTTCTCTGCTGGACTGTCTCATTCTGCACAGTGGAGCAAAATTGTAGCTTCCGAATCCAGCAAACCAGCTCTGAAAAGAAATACCACAGACAGAAGCATTTTGAAAGGTGCAGACCTGCAGGGAATGAGCAAAGACGCTTGGCGAAGTAGTGGAATAATGAATACTCTTACACATCTCCTGATCTCCTGAACGAGATACTTGAGAAACTGTAGTGTGATAGGCAGCGTTTCCCCCCTGCAATTTATAACCAGTGGGAAGTGGAGACTTCAGTTGTATTATGAATCCTAAGGCTGGATTTGCAGGGCGTTATGAAATAAGAGCATCCGTCTCCTAAATGATTTCCCCCTCATCTTTTAGTGACCTGGGGATGGGGGTGGAAAGGAACCCTTTCCTTTCATAAATGGCAGCCAATTTCCCTGTCCATTACAAGCAGTTAAATCACAGACTTTGTAACTTGAAACTGTAGAGGTTCACTTTATGCACACACACACACACACACACACACGGAACATCAAAAGCTTATAGGTTTTGTTACTAATCTGGACAGGATGTTTTTCAACAGTGGTACCCGCCCGCCCCCGCCCCCTGGCTTGCCTGTTGCATGATTTTTGTTATTAAGAAGAAGGGAGGTGATGACACTTTATATTGCCTAGTGAGATGGACAGTGTGTTTGTACCAAAGGCTTTCTGGGACACATAAAAGACAGGCAGAGAAGCAAATGGCAAAACACTGCTTTTTGGGGGGAGCTTAAAATGTCTGATCTTGCTTGTAGCGAAATGTGCATATTTGGCAGCTGACATGGACAATTCCCTTTGAAGATGAGAAAGAGGCTAAAAATCTTTGTTTTGAGAAATAGCAAGGTAAAAATAAATACTCATTAGTAGCAGTACCCATCCATCTCTCCATCTGCCCACCAGGCGGACTTGTAATTTGACTGTGGGATAGAAAGTAATGTTGAAATTTACTGCGGTTCCCCCCTTTCTTATCTGTGTTGTGTTTTCTACCATTTTTTTTTTAAAAAGCTGCTCAGACAATGCCTTAAAAAATTGCCTCCTCTTGCAGCTCCTGAAATGTTGCCTTATGATCAGAAAGTTGCAGGCCTTTCCCCAGTGCGGAGTTTTACAGAATATTAAGTGATGCTTTTAGGGAACATGACTTTTATGAAGCTCCTGAGGCATGCTTCTACCTGTTGCAGCTCAAGTGTTTTTAGTGCTACATAATATTCTGTGATGAACAGCAATGGCTAGTACAGACTGGTGTTTTAAATTTGCTCTTAAAGCTCCTGTAGAAAGAAAAAAGAAAACACACACACCCAGTGGCTAAAAGTCAAATGGTGTGTGTGTGTTTGTGTGTGTGCTTTTGGCATTCAGAGTACTGTGTTTGTTTTTTAGAGCATGAATTGATTCCTGTTATGCATTGCATAACATTGCACATGTGTGTACACATAAGGCAAAGCATTTGAGAAAATTACTTTGGGAAGAAAGTTAGAAAATGCCTGTTGTGCTTAGTGTCAGGAGCCATATATGAAATATATTGGGGGGGGGGGATATTTCTAAATAAACATGCACAGGATTGCTATATGGTTCTTGGTTACAGTGACCTGGAAGTTGGAGAGCCACGTTGATGAGGTCAGTGACATACCACTATGCACTGAGCACCAAGGGCACATGTGACTGTAGCAGGTTTTGCATGTCCATAGTTATGAGTGGGCACTCAGGTGAAATCTGCACACAAACACTGTGAAAATCTCTGCATAGCTGAGTCCCAAGTCTCTGATAGCGATGTCACAGTGTCCTTCCTAGAAGGATAAGTGATCAGTGGCTGTGCTGGAGTTTTAAAGATGGTGGTTTGCATGCAAAATGGGTTGAGATGCTGGTCTCACCTAGATGTAAGTGACAGTATCATGGAGCTAAATGTAAAATGGCCTCAGATCGTAGGTTTAATGCTGACCTGAAACAATAGCCTTCTACCCACCCAATGCTTTCCTGCTGAACCTGTTGCCATCAAGAGTCCCCACATTCATTAGAAGCACATAGACAGCTGTTTCTTGTTGGGCTAGAGGCTTCAAGATGGAGAAAACTCTTAAAAGCTTAAAAGTAGTAAAACTGGCATGGTGTTTGTTTGTTTCTAGGCAACCCTGGCTAGAGCATAGAATTTCTGATTCCCCCTCTGTGTACACTGGAGCAGAGTTTTAATGCTGGGTTTAGTTCAACCCTTAAATGTTCTCTGGATGTCCCCAACTGGGGCTGAAGCTTTTGCACAATTTGGGGCACATCTGCACAAAAACTTCCTGTGATCCCAGTACAACACTGTAGCATTTAAAAAAACCAAGCCCTAGAAGTTCAAGAAGTCCTAGAAGCTGCCTCTTCTATTTGATAACTGGTAAGGATTATTGCTCATGTCCATGTATTTCAAAATATAGTTGTGACACAGAAGAACATGTTGGGCAAGGAGCGTGGATTAAAGCTTCAGAACGGAGAAGTGTGCAGTTTTAAGGCACCTAGAACAATGGGAGTTTCGAACGCTGATCTCTGTATCTATGAAATGTTCCTGATACTTGGAAGTGAACTGGAATAATGCATAGGAAGTAGATTCAAGCTGGTGTGATTTAAAGATTTTTATACCATAGGTTACATTACGCTGTAATGGAATTACTTGTACATTCCAACACAGATGTGTGTGTTCTATATTTGCTAAATACATCAGATGGAAACTAAGCTGAGGGTATGAACAGGTCCTAGACTGCCCATGGTTTTGGTAAGTGTGCTGAAAGTCAAGTGTCTCTCTGGAATACATGTGAATGCACACACACATAGACACCCTCATGCTTTTGGTTTTGGCTCTGGTTTACTGAGCTGAGCATGCAGCAATTAAGTGCTGAAAAGTCAGGCATGCGTGTAGGGATTCTAGTTTGTCTACTGCTGCTTATAGTACAGGATTGCCACCAATGTGTTGAAATAATTATATGTGAAGCAAAAGAAGTTGCTTTGCTGTGCAAGGAGATACCACTGCCCAGCTTAATAAGGGCCAAATTATATGTCCCATTAAATGTGTGATTAAACATGCTACTGACTGCAGTGGCACCTTTTCTCCAGAATCAAATAACAGCATTTAGAGAGCAGTTTTTTATCACGTCCACAACAGTATGAGTAGGAAGGACTGAACCCTCTCTTCCCTGTATAACACAGTTCCAATTGTGACATATGCATGCCTGGTAGCTTCCATTAAACACCACCAGATAGGTTTGATGCTTTCACACATTTAACCTATCATATAATTTGGCCCTATGTATGCATGCATTCAGTAACCAACGTGACTCGTGTGATCTTTTTACAAAAAGGCACGTTGTAAATTGTGTCAAATAAGATGTGTTTGTGTTGGAGGCCTTAATAAACACAGGTGGAGTTTTGGAAGCCGGCATCATGGATTGGATCCAGATTTCCCAGGAGCAGGACCCTGGAGGAAGGAATGGGCAGTTAGGGGAGGGGAGGAAGAAAGATAGGAACTTAGAAAGCTACTTTAAAAATAAATAAATCCAAGATTACATTCCCCCTGCCCAACACTTTGGTACACATCACTTTTCAGTTTCCATACCTGCATGCTACACCAATAGTTGAAGCAGCAGCAATGTTGCTGCTATCCACATCCATGGGTGGCTGTATACTTTGCAGGTAGTACACATCCATGTTCTTAGCTCACTTACCTCAGTTAGTGTTTCCATGCCCCACTGGGAGCACGGGCACAGGTTTTTGTTTAGCTGTGCCATTTTTTATTTTGGGGATGCAAGTTTCTCATTACACCAGACTTTCACAAAACAGTGAGCTCATTGGGTCATGCCCAGCCCCACTAGTAGCCCACTGGTAAAGCAGAAGCTAAGTTTAAGGTGGAGGTGAACAAAGAGGCGGAAGCGAAGTGGTGGTCCCGAGGGGCAGAAAGGAAGTAGGATGCTCCATTGAGGTACACACCCACACAGGTGTGCCGGCTTTCCTCCACGATTGAGGGGGCCGGCGCCATGCAATGTGCACACATCACACAAACAACATGCCCATGCGTCACGCGCATGCCACAAGACACAAGTACGGCACACAGTGTGTGCACACTGCATGCGCATGTTGCCGTGGAATATTGACGGGGCCCAGGCATCAATGAAGCTGAATGTTGGACAATTCAGTACAGATAAAAGAAAGTGCTTTTTCATGCAGCCCATAGTTAAACTTACTCCCACAGGAGGCAGTGATGGCTACCAACCTAGATGCCTTAATGGAGGACTAGAAAAATTCCAGGAGAGGGCTCTCAGTGGCTCCTAGCTGTCATGGCTGTGCTCTGTCTCCGCAGTTGGAAGCAATAATGTTCCTGAATACCAGTTGCTGGAAATTGTAAAATACCAGTTGCTGGAAATTGTAAAAGGGGACAGTGATCTTGTACTGAGGCCCTGCTTGCAAGTTTCTCATGGGCATCTGGTTGGCCGCTGTGAGAACAGGATGCTGGACTAGATGGGCCATTGGCCTGATCCAGCAGTCTATTCTTATGTTCTCTCAATCTCCTTCCCCAGAAAGGATTTGTGACCAGGAAATAGTTGTTACACTCCATTGCGCCTGGGGCTTGAAATAGGATTTGAGACACACACAGGACAGTGCTATATGTTTGGCTGGAATTCTGGATCATGCCCCAATGTTTCTATAAAAGAGTAAGGGACAGAATATTTTGGTTTACCAAGTAGTGCTTTTGCTTCTAGGGCATTATGTAAAGATAATCCTGTAACGAGCAAAACCATCATGCAACAGCATTCAAACCTAATCCACTTTTATTGCTACTGTGTTCAATTTTATTAATATATTCTTGTCCTAAATTTTGTTACTGAAACTTTATGATACAGGGTGTTGTAATTTATTTTTCTTATAAAGCCATGGACAGGTTAAAGCTTGTATATTCTAGAAGTAAACATGATTTCTGCTTTAAACATGAGACATTTTACTCCTGGGACGCATTTGCAGAGTTATGCTTATGGTTTATGTCTGAAAAACGGACACGAGGGACATGCTTTGATATTTTATGACTTAAAACATAAGGCAGTTTAAAATATTTTGTAGCTAGTGGACCAGAGGAGGATTTTAGTAAAATTTTGTTGGATGGCTGCAGTCAGACAGTTAAAATAATTATCAACAAATCTTTTTAAATGTTAAAGGTTCGCTCTCTCTTTCTCCTTTAATGTTAAGAGTATCAATAATATATATCAGCTTAAATTGCAGATCTGGGTAACCTGCTGGGTCCCAAATTTACCATGCTGTTATGCGTCCTTTCAAATCAAGCGATTAATTCCCGTAGTGCATAATGACAATGAAGTTGACAATCCCCAGTATAACAGAGCGCTTCCTTTTTTGAAGTTGAAAAATGAAAAAAAAAAAAGGGGTCATATTACTAATTCTTTGTTGTTGACCAAGATGAATGTGTGGAAAACATGGCCACATTTCTTAGCTCTATCTGAATCCCCACTAACAGCTTTCCTTTGCCAACCTCTCTTTTATGAAGAATTCAATATCCAGACAAATGCTCATTGGGCTGCAAAGAGTGTTTATCATGTTTGTGCTCTGTTTGACAAAGGCTGGGCACAGGAACTGGACGTACCCAGGCAAAAATCGAGTTATGTATGAACCACTTGGTTTCCATTGTATCAAATCCAATTGTCCTGTAAAGCTTACCTTTGAAAGGTGAGGGAATTGAGATCTCTTACCTTTTTTGATCAACTGTGTGTGAAGTCTTCTAGTAATCTGAATGGGGTGGTTTCCATATTGTTTAAATTCTTAGCTCCATGTCTATGTCTACTGAAGAAGCAGTGGGGAATTGGGGGGGATCCCTCCACATGTGGTGGGAGTGTCCAGTTGTACAAGTGTTCTGGATGAGATTGTTCCAGGAAATCTCTGCCATTGTGCAACAAAGTATTCCAAAAGTCCCAAGTTAGCTTTATTGTCAATTTTCCTAATACAGTCCAAAATGTTGTGTACAAGGACTTGCCCCCCCTTTTTTTCACTTATGGCTGCTCATATAGAGATTATGGAACATGGGAGACTTCACATAGACTTTACGTTCCAGGCCTGATGGAATAGAGTTTGAACTTTGCTTATGGTGGGGAAAGTGATTTGAGGGTATTAGACTGGCTAGAGGAGTTAAATGTAAATAAATAAATAAATAAATACAGTTACCTGATACCCTTTTCTTGTATATGTAACTTGATAGCAGGATGGGGTTCTTCTTCAAGAGTCTCAATAATTCCAAAGCATTTTTGGCCTTTAGCTTTATACTCCTGTGGATTTCCTCAGGCCTTTTTTTCAGGGGCAACTCACCAGAACTCAGTTCTGGCACCTCTCAGGTGGGTGCCCATTATATGAGAAAGAGGGAGGCTTTCATTGTAGTTCTGGCACCTCTTTTTCTAGAAAACTAGCACTAGATTTCCTTCAATTATCTCACTCGCCTATTATCCACCTCTGTGTTTTACTGTCTATCCCGTATCATTCCTGTACCATTGTTTTGTAACACTGGTTTGTGTCCTATGGTTTGTTCTGTTTCCCAACACAAAAATTTTCAGGGGAAAATGATTTTATATAAAAAAAGTATGCACAAAGAGAAACCAAGCAGCCTTGATATTAACAATGAGGGCAATTCACTTTAACTGGTGTGCTAGGTAAAAAATTGCTGCCTCAGCTCAACATATGGCACAGTCTAAAGAAGACTGTCCTCTGGGAATTGTCAGGTTCCTGTGTACCCATGTGTCCTAATGAGGGAGAAGAACACTACAACCCAAAAATATGTTGTATCAAAAGCACCTTATGAAACCAGCCCCTCTGCAGTGTGTAATGCGGAATCAGAATGCTCCCTCACCCTGTTCACAGTATATAAAATTAGGCGGTATCCTGGAGGTGGGGCATGAACAAGGCTGGATTGTGTGATGCACTGACCAGAAAGTGCAATCACATTTCTATTTGTTGGTAGGTGCCATTGATTTTTTACTTACAGAGCTCCAGAACCCGCAGTAGTATAATATTTCTGGATTGTCTTCAGGGGCAACTCTCAGCCAAGCAGGATGCATTGGGTGTAGTAGTTTAAAATACTCTTGATCACAATGAGTCTTGTGGGTAATAAATAAACAAACGGCATCCATCAGAGGCCATGACTCATGGGAGTTTGATGACTGCCACCCCAATTATGAAACAGAGGAAACTGGAATAAAATACATGAAACCCTACGGGCTCCTTCTGGAACCCTCACTTTGGTACATAAAAGGTTTTTGCAAAGAATGTAGGGCTGAGCTGCAGCCAAACAACCTTGAGTGCTTATTTTATCTTTTGTATGCTTTTCATACTGGTATCTGAACAACAATGAAAACAGAAATAACCGACCATCAAAGTAGGAAAGGCATGTTAGCAGACTCAGTGTGCAAAAAAGAGCAGCAGGAAGTATGGATTATAACCCACTTCTGAAAGGATGACAGAGAGGAAACCCCTCAGAGAGGAATCCTACAGGAGGGCATTCCAACAGGAATGGCCCACATAAATTAGCCCCCACATGTTGTTGTCGTTTAGTCGTGTCTGACTCTTCGTGACCCCATGGACCAGAGCACGCCAGGCACTCCTGTCTTCCACTGCCTCCCGCAGTTTGGTCAAACTCATGCTGGTAGCTTCAAGAACATTATCCAACCATCTCGTCCTCTGTTGTCCCCTTCTCCTTGTGCCCTCAATCTTTCCCAACATCAGGGTCTTTTCCAGGGAGTCTTCTCTTTTCATGAGGTGGCCAAAGTATTAGAGTCTCAGCTTCACGATCTGAGGTGTTTTTAGCTCATCTGTTGTAGGGTCTCAGAAATGTGGAGGTCATATGGGAGGAGACATTACCCTTCCCCAACCTTAGTTCCCCACTTGTTGTTGGACTGCAGTTCCCCTAATTTCCAGCCGGAATGGCCAGTGTTCAGGGATGGTTGAACCTAGTCTTAATCAGGATATGCACCACTACTTCATGATGCAACCCTATACCTGCTTACCTGGGAGTAGGCCCCATTGAACTCTGCAGGACTTACTTATAAGTAGCTACATACAGAATTGCACTGTGTGAGATCAAAACCAGTACATTGGGTTAAGCTCGGGAGCAGACTGGTAGCAACAAGTGTCACAAAGAGTAGGTAGAATGTGAATATTTCAATTTGTATCTGTTAACAGCTGGGCTTCAGCATTCTGCACCATCAGACATTTCTGGACTGCCTTCAAGGGCAGCTCCAAATCAAGCATTTTAGAATAATATGTCCCATTTCCTAACAGCTGTCTCAAGTGCTCTGATGGGTTCCAAGAGTGAAAACCAGGCAAACATCCAATGACTGAGGTCTGACTATTCTCCTTTCGCCTTCCCCTCTTCTTCCTCCTCCTCCTCCTCCTCTTGCAAGAATAAACTTGAATTTGTTCATGCTAGTGTGCATTTGGCTACTAAAGCAGAATGTTTTAGATTATACATAAACTGCTGGTTAAAGTGTCCCTATGCTCTACTTGACATTCCAAAATGTATTATTGTTATTCTCTCCAGATTTCTCATTCAGTCAGAGCACTGGAGAGGTTTATATTTCCCCTTTTGTATGCTTGTAAACTTGCTTCATTCTTGCAAGATCAACCAAGCAGACTTTCACCTCACATTTTTGGAAGTCTAGTCAAGAATGACATTTTTGGAAGTCTAGTCAAGAATGACTTATTACCTTTCAGAACCACACCTGCAGAAAGTTGTGTATTCTGAGCATTGCTAAGATAAAGATATATTACCAATCCTTTCTTTTCTCCTTCCTGCCCCTCCCAGCTGGTAGGGATGAGGTAGGAATATGATTCAATTCTCATTTAAAGGCAAAGCTACCTAACTCGCACTTTCTGAAACGTGAACCGAAGCACAGGCTTCTATGAAATTTGTGTTTCCCCGAATTTTGCAATGTAGTCTCCCCCTCCATAGTATGTACAAAAATGCATATGTTAGCGTAAAATGTGCATACAATGCAGATATTGGCCAAAAATATATACAAAAATGCATCATTTTAGGGACTGTGGTTTTGAAAACAAAAAGTGTAATTAGGCAAAATTGCATAGAAAAACGTGTCTGTTAGGAACTTTTCTTTAAATATAAAAAGTGTAAACTGATGTCGAATTGGGAAGAAAGGAACTTAAGATAGAAAATAAGAGAAACTGAGAGAAACCAAAAATGGCAGCCAATTCACCAATCCTTATCTGTTGGTGAAGATAGTTTGAGATGCATAATTGTAAAGCCACTTGGAAAAGCAAGCAATATTATGGGAGGAATAATTACCAAAAGTCTTCAGATGAAGATGTTGATCCCCCCCCCCTTACAGTCAGAAGCCTTCCCCCTCACCACCAACCTGCATCTGGCATTCTGATAATTTTCACATAAAATCCGGATGCTTGCCAAATGCGAGACTACTGTATGTTTATAACAGTAATTACTTTTATGGTAGCTATCTGGAGCAAAATGTATTTTTGAGCAACTTATGGGCCACATAAACTTTAATGCTGTCCTATTAGTATAGTGAATGGAAATGGAAAGCACGAGAATAGCTTCCTGTATAATTTATTTTATTTTATTTTATTTTTTGAAATGATTGGTATGAGTAGCTGGGCTGATTATTTTTATGACATGATTTGAAAAACAACATCTAGATTTAGAGCTGTCCTACATAATACAAACCTCCAGCCCCCCACTTTGATGGCAGCAATTCATAGCTGAAATGAGAATGAAAGGGTTCTGTTAGAAGCGACTTTTCAATCTAGCTTGCACCCTAAGCAGTATTTTGCATTCTCGCTTTGGTTCTGCAAGAGTGTGTTTGTTTGTTTCTGTGAACTACTTTTAAAATCCTACTAAGATGTGAGAGCACTAAACAAAATGGCTTAAATAAGGGACATTGCTGGGTCATTAAAGGGCTCAGAATGCAGGGCCATGACAAAAAAGTTGCATAAAATTTCCTTATCTCTCTCTCTCTCTCTCTCTCTCTCTCTCTCTCTCTCTGCGTGCGCGCGCACCCCCTCTTAGAAATTAAGAAATTAAGGTGATTGTTGGCTGCAATTTTACCAGCATTGCACTGCATTGCACTCATAGGAGTCAACTCCTAGGGGCCAAGATCCCTTTGCCTTCCCCATGAAATATTTGAGGGGGCTGTCCCCCCCCCCAAAGTTAAAGTGCATTGCCCTTCAAATGGTGTGTGCACTGTGTCATGTGATTGATTGCACAGCACAGGGCTTAACCCCCCAATATTTTATTCAAGTTGGCACCCCTGAGTGCACCCAGTTCCCCTATAAGAAAAGTAAAAAATAAAACTCTCTTAGGTTTATGAGAATGGTAGGAAGGAGCAGGAGACCTGGGGTCCACTACGGAAAGATTGGAGGTTCCAGGGTGGCATACTTACCTCTCTAGCCATTCCTATCCTCCAAACAACCCTGTGAAGTATATTAGTCTGAGAGTGAGTGACTGGGCCAAAGTCACCCAGCAAGCTTTGTGTCTGTGTAAAGAGTTGAACCTTGGTCTCTCACATCTTAGTCAAACACTCTTAAGTGCTACACGATACTGGATCTCTTACAAAGCAGCAGCCATAACACTGAACACCTGTTGAGCAGAGGCACTGAGCCTGTGTGGTGCAGAGAAGCCCCTGCAGAATTTGATCCGCTGCTGTCAGTGAGGAGGGGAGGAAGCTGTATGTTTAATTAGGGTTTTTGACCTAAATTAAGCAATAGACCTGCCTTGAAGTTATTTGCAACTGGATAAAGACAGGGTGGTGCTGTGGGTTAAACCACAGAGCCTAGGGCTTGCCGATCAGAAGGTCGGTGGTTCAAATCCCCGTGATCGGGTGAGCTCCCGTTGCTCGGTCCCTGCTCCTGCCAACCTAGCAATTCCAAAGCACGTCAAAGTGCAAGTAGATAAATAGGTACCGCTCCGGCGGGAAGGTAAACGGCATTTCCGTTCGCTGCTCTGGTTCGCCAGAAGCGGCTTAGTCATGCTGGCCACATGACCCGGAAGCTGTACGCCGGCTCCCTCGGCCAATAAACCGAGATGAACGCCGCAACCCCAGAGTCGTCCGCAACTGGACCTAACAGTCATGGGTCCCTTTACCTTTACCTTTAAAGACAGGGTGGGTAGCCTCTCAGTCGTCCTGTGAGGGCCCTCCTGATTGGATCCTTGGGACAGATGGGGAGGCGGAGACTCTGACACTTCTAGTGGAAACAGCACAACAAACTAAAATACTAGAATTCAACAGCGGCAGTTGTTCATGTTCATGTTTCAAAGTTATCCTTTCAGTTAACAATATACATGCTAATAACTTGGGGAGGGCCCTCAGCTGCACCGTGCCCTAATACAGTGTATGCCAATAATTCTGCCCCTGACCAACAGGCTAAACTGCTTCAAGGCACTCTCTGCCCTCAATGCCACCTGTGTATTAAGTGATAGTAAAGAAGCCAGGAAAACCCCCAAGCTATGAACTTGCTCCTTCAGAGGGAGTGTGACCCCATCTAGAGCAGGCTTCACACCACTCAGCTCAACAGAGGGACCACCCACTAGCAGCATCTCTATTTTGTCTGGATTAAGTCTCAGGTGGTTTTTTGTGTGTTTGTTTTGCCTCTCAAGCTGTCCATGATCACAATCCAGCACATCTACTGCCTCACCTGCAGAAAATGAAAAGGAGAAATAGAGCCGCCTGTCATCAGCATACTGATGACAATGCACTCCAAAACTCCGTATGACCCCGCCCCTCAACATTTTCATATGTAGGTTAAGCAATGTGGGGGGCAGATCTGACTCTTGGGGGTCTCCATGCTGGAGAACCCATGCAGCTAAGCAGTGCTCCTCAATAATCACTTTCTGGAGTTGACCACTGAAGCAGAGGGGGGACCACCACATTACAGTGTCCCCAGATACTCAGCTGAGACAGAAGACCACTAAGGTTGATGTTGTTGGAAGCTGCTGAGACATCAAAGAGAATCAACAGGGTCAGGGTCCCCCTTTCTCACTCCTCCTAAAAATGGATTTAGAATTTTTTTTCTGAGTCCTTCTCTTATTCATTCTGTACTTTCCTCCGCTTCTGCCTCTGTTCACTGCCTTGTTATATATACATTTAAAATTGGCCACTCTATATCTCAGATACATGAGGAAGGAAAGCATTTTCCATAATATTAAACCTTTGGATTATATGACAGATATCCTCTCCATCTTCCCCTTGCCCTGGAAATGGCTTCTGCTGAACATGTAAGAAGCAATAAATTTTAGGTGCTGTTTATTTGTGTTTGTGTTGCTTGGGCTTTTGGCGGCCTGAGCTCTCCCCCATTTCCCTCTTTTCAAATCCCAAGGACTCCAATCTCACTGTTTAATAATGAAATGTGGTCTGACTTTCTCACATAATTATTTGGCTTCAGGACTCCTGTGAAAAATATTAGGTTGTTACAAGACATAAAATGAAGAGATTATTAATACACTGTAGATACGGGGAAATCCTTGATGGAAGGTTTTTACATTCAGGATCTAAGATAGCATATTCCTCTTTCTAGATGTGATTCCTTCCAACAGCAGGAACCGGGAAGATTTTTACCTTCTCACAGAACAGTCCTTCACTGTTGTTGTTGTTTAGTCATGTCCGACACTTCATGACCCCATGGACCAGAGCATGCCAGGCACTCCTGTCTTCCACTGCCTCCCACAGTTTGGTCAAACTCATGCTGGTAGCTTCGAGAACACTATCCAACCATCTCTTCCTCTGTTGTCCCCTTCTCCTTGTGCCCTCCATCTTTCCCAACATCAGGGTCTTTTCCAGGGAGTCTTCTTTTCTCATGAGGTGGCCAAAGTATTGGAGTCTCAGCTTCAGGATCTGTCCTTCCAGTGAGCACTCAGGGCTGATTTCCTTAAGAATGGATAGGTCCTTCACACTTGAAACTTTATAGTCAAGCTTGATCCAGACCGTGATATATGGCAGGGGCTGGGGGAGAACATTCTAGCCCTCTTCAGGCATTCAGAAATAATGTGTAAATATCAAACTGGGGATGAAAAAGAGGCAGGCATACCAGGTATGCCCATTCCATTCCCAGCCTTCCTGTGTTGAGCAGGAGGATCTGAAGGGGGCTTCTACGTGTGTACAGCTGAAGTTTCTAAGAATATTCAATGAACGTTCAGACCTTGCGAATAAATTTGTGAAGGACAGAGATAGAGTGGGTGTATCTGCTGTGTGCATTTTAATATTGGGCCTGTGTTGTGCCCTTTGCAATGTTTATAATAATAGCTTTATTCTGAAGTTCCTTGAGCATCTAGCATAGGCAGAATATGCACATAACAAAAAGTAAATCACAGAAAATGTGATTTATACTAAAACCCCGCCATTATTTCATCTGCAAAACTAGTCCTGGTGGATGAAAGTTACTTTCATTTTCTAAAATGCTCCTTGATGCCAAAGCAACTGGTATCTTTAGTTTACCAAATAAAAAATGTTGAGCCAGGAAGCAGAAATGTATTGTGGCGCTTACCCATAATACACTTATTTCAATAAATAATTTTCCAGATGCTGGTTTCATGCGTGTGACTGACCTGAAGTGGATTAAGAGAGAAGAGGCTAGGTCAGCTGAGACACTAGTTGTTTTGGCATTCGTATCTTCACCTATGTATTAGTTTCTCTTGGTCTGCAGTGGTATTCCAGAAACAGCGTTCCACTACTTGGTAACAGAAGGCAAAGGAGTCCTGTCAGCTCCGCTGGGTTGTTGAGTTGCTCCTATGAGCTGAGGGTTGCTTAGGGGAATGGGAGATGTATTAGAGGGCTATCTTGAAGAAGAAGCAGCAATCCTTTCATTGCTCAGATCCATACTGTTGATGCAAATGAAGAGAAAGCTTTGACAAGTAGTTTCCACACACCCTTGAATTTGTGCCTCTGCTGGGAACTCTCAGCAGGAAATCCTCCACATGTTTTCCTTTAACGCACAACAACTTAAGAGAACTGTCTCATTCTGATTCAAAGATCTGCATGTAGCAGTAACATAACCTAAGCAGGGTGATGATAAACGTCACTGCCGATAAAAGGAGCACGGTGATTCGACTGGAGTGAATATTCAGCCATATAATACTGAAGAGAAGAAATCTTAACAATCAACACTCGAGGGCCCTTTAAAAAGAGTAAGTGTGGCTACATTTTTGGTATGCTGGAAAAGGAAACTCTTGAAGATGTTGAAACGATTCCTCTACATCCCCAAGGAGCAGAGCAAGGCTGTTACTGGATGCTTTACATTACTCTGCTAATTCTGGCTTATTTTAACGGGAACAAAAAAATCTGGCTTACTTTAACAACAAAATTGTAAGTAAGTTTTTAAAATACACAGTTTTTACTTTGGCACAAAATTACGTGGCTAGGGTTTTTGCATGCAGAAAAAGTGTTTTATGCACTCTGTGAAAGTTTTGTTCCCTTTCTGCAATACGACTTTAATTAAAGTTTTGGTTTGTTACCCGTAACTATATTTCAATTCTTAATTACCATTTCCTGCTTACAAATACGTATACAAACAGTCACATTTTAATAATTAAGATGGTGGCATATTGCTTTGAGGTGCTAAAGCCCACAGGTTCAAATATCATGAAAAAATGAAAAACCAATTTGTGGCATTTTGCTTAATGTGTGAAATAAGTCAAAACAATTATCCCGCAAATGGTTTGAAACATTAGAAAGCACAGTCTTTGAATGTAATGCATTGAACATGGTACTTGTATTACTATGTTTTGTTTTGTTTGCCTGTAGTTTCTTTCTCAGAACTGGAAAGAGTAAAGAAAAAGAAAAAAGAGGATGCAAGAAAACCATTTTCATACTTTTATATACAGTTTCAAATAAGGGGCTCACAAAAATGAGGTTTTAAAACAGTATATGTTGCATACACACCCAGCTCCAGCACTGATGATGTTAAAGTTTTGGCTGAAATGAGCCATGGAACCAGTTGAGTGCTGATTCACACCTGTATTTTTGAGACAGTAAAGTCTCCCGAAAGTGATGATGGAATCCAGTTTTCCTATGGGTGGGTACAATCCTGAAATACTGAAAAGTTACTGCCTCTGATGAACACACCAAAATAAATCATACATTGATTGTTTTAATCTAATAAAGTATTCACTTCAGCACTTGGTGTGCCACTAAAATAATGAAAGGCTGTTTCAATAAGACTATCTACTTACAAGGGTATGCGAGAAAGGTAGGTGTGATTTGGGTGGGCAGCTGGACGGATGACAACTGAAAATTAAGAAAATATGCACTCTTACATAAAGCATGTAGTTTTTAGAGCTTATAATTATGGTTACCTTGATTTTTAAAAAAAAATTAATGACTTGGCAATGAAAGGAAGTTGCCGAGTATGATTTCATATGAATGCCTTCAGGAATAGATTCCTGCCAAGGCCAGGGCATAGACCTGAAAAGGACACTGACCTAGTAGCAAATCATTGCCCCCTAACCCCAAGCAGAGCACTTCCTACTGCTCTAATTTTAAAGAGGGCAGCCTATCCCCAAAGCAATGAAACAATCCCTCCCTCAGTATTTCCAGGGCAGTTGTCCCTTCTGTCAGGGTCCAAACAGACATGATATTACATTCAGTCATGTATAGAAGGTATCTGTTTCCTCTTTAACAATAGCAACTGGAGGTGGGCAGCTGGACTGAAACCATGGAGTACGTGGAGTTTAACCCATTACCCCCTATACTGTCAGACATTGGACACCCCCACCCTGAAAGTGCCCTTTGCGCTGGAAGGGGAAGGTTCCATTGGTCCCAGCCAATGTCGCTAACCAAAGGCAACATTCCTACTGTACTGATAAGAGCCAGAATTTGCTTTGCAGTGCAGGGAAAATTCCTTAACACCTCAGCATGTAATTGGCTCAGTTTATGGCATCTTTAGGCTAGTGGTAGCCAACATGGCATTTTTCAGATGTTGCTGGACTCAAACTCACATCATCCCAGTCCCTTTCACATTCTGCCTTGGTCTGGTGGGAAGTGTTGTCCAGCAATTTCTTGGGTGGTGGTGTTCCCTTGGTTTAAGCCTTTTCCGAGCAAAATTGCCAAAATAATCAAAAGGCCCTTTAGCTTTTTTTCTCATGTGGTTTCTGCAACCTGCGACTGTTGTTAACAAAGGACAGAATGTCAAAGGGAACTGAGATGAAACACACACCCATATCAATGTCGGTTTTACATATGCATTGTAGACCAATGTAAAAAAATAAAAATGATTTGAGTCCTTTGTGCTTACCGAATAGAAGGAGTCTTTTAGTAAGAAAGCTTTGAAAAAGGTGAAAAATTGGAAAGGTGAAACGGCACATAATAAGGATGTATATTGGGCCAGACAGCCTTCTATTCTGGTGGGGGCACTGATTTGCAGGCAGAAGCTATAGCTCCCATGATAAGGTTTAGCTGAGCCAAGGCACATAAGCCCTGTCTGTAGAAAACAGCTGTGGTACACAAATATGAGGAAATGTAGCCTTTATTACTAATCCACACTGTTCAGTCAAGCCTGAAGATATTCTTCCTGCTTCTATAAAATCTCTGATGCGTTTTGGGTCTTATGGCTCTTTTCCAAGGGCAAATAACGTAACTTTGGAAAGCTCTGTTCAGTGTTTGCTTGAACTCACAGGATGAACTGGAGGATTGAGAGATATTAATGAGGAATTTCTCACCAATTGTGCCCTGCTGAAGCTAAAAGATGTGTAATCCATACTTCTGCATGGAATGCCTTTTACATTAACTTCAGTCTGCAGGACATCTCTGAGCATGCTTGCATAGGTGGAGACACCCCAGCATTGAAGTGAACTGGGTAGCATGTACATGCAGGAGCTGCGCATAAGTTTCTGCTCTTTGGCTGCTATTTTTATTTTATGCATTCTCGCTAGAACAGCTTTCCCCAACCTGGTGTTCTCTAGTTTTTTTGGACTGCAATGCACACCATCCCCAGCCCACATGCCCACTGATTGGAGCTGGAATTCAGAACAGCCCACAAAAGCTAGGCAGGATTCAGGAGGGATGGTGCAAGAGAAACAGCGCTGGGAGCCACGCGCCTTGCTGCCCCTGTAAAACCAGAATCAACACACCACGAGGGGAAAAAATGATCCAGCAGTTCAGATGGAAAGTGGCTGCAGAGCAAGCCATGGATTGCATGCCCCCTGGAGGCCTGCCCCTATGCTTACTTGTGATTCGCTAATTCAGCAAGCGGGCGGGATCTATTTCCCAGGCAGTAAACTCAGCACGCAGGCTTTGTTTGCTGCCTAGGAAAGCATATGCAGGGCAGGTTCTTCAATGCAGGGAGGAGAAAGAGGTGGCGGTAGAGTATACTGCCATGAACTGGGTGAAACAAAGCCCTGGTCCCAGTCAGTGTGGCCAGTGAGTGGTCAAGGATATTATAGTAGTAGTCCTCAACGACTGGAAGGCGCCACAACTTTCAGCTACTCCTGGGCAAGTGTGCTAGCTGGAGCTGTGTGGTGAAGTCTCAGAGTCATCTCTGGGTGCAGGCAGGAATGAGGTGTGCAGGCACTGTAATGTTTCTGAACTGTGGCCAGGTTGGGTGCATGGAGGCATTGCCTGGTCAGCAGAGCAACATTTTCCACTTCCTGCTTTTGAGGCTCCATTATCTTAACTCTTCCAGCCCAAATTTTCAGGCTTTTAATGTTGAATAGGTTATTGTATTTTAGTGTTTTGTTGGAAGCTGCCCAGAGTGGCTGGGGAAACCCAGCCAGATGGGTGGGGTATAAATAAATTATTATTATTATTCTGAAGCCCCGGAGAGAGATATGTTAGGATATTTATTGTACTTGTGTACAGTAAAGGGTAAAGGGACCCCTGACCATTAGGTCCAGTCATGGCCGACTCTGGGGTTGCGGTGCTCATCTCGCTTTATTGGCCAAGGGTGCCGGTGTACAGCTTCCGAGTCATGTGGCCAGCACGATTAAGCCACTTCTGGTGAACCAGAGCAGTGCATGGAAACGCTGTTTACCTTCCTGCCGGAGTGGTACCTATTTATCTACTTGCACTTTGATGTCCTTTCGAACTGCTAGGTTGGCAGGAGCAGGGACCGAGCAACGGGAGCTCACCTGGTTGCGGGGATTCGAACTGCCAACCTTCTCATCGGCAAGTCCTAGGCTCTCTGGTTTAACCCACAGCGCCACCCGCGTCCCCTCCTAGCTACTAGTCTGACACTAATCACTACACCACTCTGGCTCTCAATTAACACATTTTCCAGGTCTAGGTTTGGGTACAACTTCCCACAGCTATGGCCTACCCTACAGGCAGCTTAACCATCGACAACGGAATATTAGGACTCAGTTCTCTTTGGACTGGCTTGTCAATTTCCTGCAGCTCCCAGAAGAAAAAAACCCCCAGAAAAACTTGGCGAAAATTCCCAAGCCAATCTGTGTATTTGGGGAAATGTTGCCGCCTCCCACCAGCCCATCAAGAATACTCTCTTTCCTTACCTTGAAGGTATGTGTGTGAGGAAGAGAAAGAAGAGCAGGAGTCCTGCCTCTCCTATAGTCCCTGATAACTCAGTATGCTGTTTGTTAACTAGCACAACAGGCAATGGATAGGAGGTTTGGTAGAATGGCTTGCAGGGGTGGGAGGAAGGCTGAGGGGAGAAGGATGCTGAAGCAGATGTTGAGACTCTTTGGTCCTCCAGATGTTGCTCAAATTCAGCTGTCATCAGCCCTAGCAAACAGAGCCAATGGCCAGGGATGATCAAAATCTGGTTCAGCAAAATCTGAAGGGTCAAAGGTTCCACACACTTGCCCTCAAGTTTCCTTCCAAATCTGAGTTCAGTGAAGTTCACCAGCATCTCTAAGAGTGATGTGGTTTGTTGTTGCTTTTAAATTGAACTGGAAAAGTTTCAATTTGTATTGGTAAAATTGGAGTGAGTAATTTAGCATGCTTATTTTCACCAAAGCTAAAACTTCTAAACTGCCAACCTTGCCTAATACTGATTTGCGATTGGCATCCATTCATTGTTACCAGTTGAACTTATGAAACATAATTTTCCACAGAAAAACAAAGCCCTGGGAAAAAATTCCACCCACATTTCTGATCTCTAGCCCATTAAACTGTTGCTTTCCCTTCTGTTTAAGCCCTGCAGCAACAGTTTACCCTCCTGTGCACAATTTCTCCATGCATTCACCACAAGACAATTTTCATGATTTGTTATTATATATGTCACAAGTGGAATATGTTAGAGAATAATATTTCAGTAATGCAGAATATGTGCCAAAGCATTGCCATTATACTGCACTTGATTTGCAGAAATGAATATTTAAGTTGAAAGGTGGGCATTATTGCTTGCAGTTAAGTTTTGTGGCAGCACTAGCGCAATCTGGGAATTGGAAGCAGTAATGAAATCTTTTTGGAAGCAACAGGTTAACAGTTGAGAAATGCTGAAAGAATGCTAAGAGAATCCTTGGACATAAACATATATCTACAGTATATGTATATATGAATATTCATGCTACGATAGCGGCTGGGCAATTTATCTCTAATAAGAACCCATTGCATTAAATAAATTGCAAGTCTGTTGAGTCGCATTGGGTGTTTTTGGATTGAGATGGAGTCAGTTGGCTTCACGATCAGAGCACAGACGCGGAATCCTATTATTTTCTTAATTAAGAATTACTGTCAGGAACACTTAACAGTGGCTTATAATGCCAATAATCCAGTGCAAAATAGTTGTTGTTTTAGCTCATAAGCAGTATGTTGTGGCATTAACCCCAACTTCACCTTTGTCAGCTGGGGTAGCTGTTGGACAATCAGAAATGTTTGTTTCTCGGGAGGTCATTTTAAAGTTGCAGTTTGTTTGCATGTGTGAATGTATATATTATCCCTATCTCTTTTTTCACTTTAAAATTACTGTTGGAGAGAAATGCAAGATCTTTTACTTGATAGCGGTCAGAATTTAAAAGAGTTGTGCTGACTGGAAAAAAAAAATCATTCACTTCTTTTGTTGATCTTGCACACTGATGCACACGACCTACTAATGTGATTCTTGGCGTCCCATACAAAGCCACTCATCCGTGCTGGATGTGAAAGCAGCTTCCTGGTCTGTACATGTGCTGTGTCGCATTCCTCTGGTTTTCTAACAAAGCTTTTAATTGGTATGCTGTGACTAATGAGCATGAAGTCCCAGAGGAAATGGAGCAGAATTTTCTATTATCCACCAGGATGAACTTAGCACATAGATTATCAGGGCTTCAACTCTGGGATAAATCAGGGTCAAAGTCTCCAAATACAGTGCAATAATAATTGAACGTTTCTTTCATAAAATTACACTAATCAATTTTAGCTGAACTGTGTCATGCATGGACTACCCTGAGCAGTGCCATGTATTGACCTTTTCAGCAAGAAAGAAATGTTTTACTACAGTTCATAGCAGTGACTTTGTGCTGAAAATATTGGCTGCTTCTTCTTCTTCTTCCTATTTCTGGCCTGCCCACTGAAGTCACTCCTCAGTATTACCAAAGCAAAATTGATTATCCCTTTCAGAGAAAAAGGGTTGCAGGCTTCAACCACTTGGGAAGCAAAGCTGCAAATCACAGAATCCAGGGAAAACCCTCAGGTGAACTTGTGTCACTAATGACAGGCCTCACCACAGGGTGCGCTGTTCATTGCTGCCTTTCTGGATTGTGACCAAAGTCTACTTTTCCTCTAGTCCAGAGTTTCCCAAACTTGAGGCTCTACTCCAAGTAATGTCACATAATGAAATGGGCATATTTGCACTTAATGAGTGAATCAACTTAAATGCTGTGTTATATATAACTATATAATTGTGTTTAGTAAGTGTACACCATGCTTATGTGGTTTGATGAGACAAAAATTGGGGTGTGCTGTGTATATCCAGCTTTTGGTGTTAGTTCCTGCACATTTCCCACTCCCTTTCCAATATAGACTCTTAGTCTTATCACATCCCTCCGGAAATTCAGGTGGATATATTGTTTGTTATACGGGGTAGACAGGAGGCAAACACCAGAGCAAATAAAGCTATGAATTGAATATTTGTGGAGCCCAGAAGGTGTGTAACTTCATTTTGTACAATATTAAAAACTCAAAAGAGATTTGAGAATCCTTGCGGAGGTTCATGTGACTGCGCTCCTGAAACCTCAATTTATGTCTTCAGTTTGTTTACAACAGACATTCACGCTACCAGCACAAACCAGTCAGCCCCATAAATTATGCTAACTCTAGAGTTATTTATTTATCCTAATTATTAATTCAATAGTGTCCAGTAATGTATCTCCATTAGCACCTTGTAAACTAAAGTCCATTGATCTGATAGCTTGTGGCTGTTGGAAGATTCCCAGTTTCAAAACCATTTTTGCCCGTTTTCCTTGGCAAACTCTTATGAATGGCATTCTTCCAGTGAGTTACCTAACTGGTCATAAATAGGTGTGACTAGAGGACTGTCAGCTCAGAAAGTAAAGTGGGTGCTCACAGGAAGTTGCATTTTCAGTGCTTTGGATCTTGCTGTGTATTTTTAAGCTTTTCAGTTAAAATCCTTGACGTAGATTTTGTAAAAAAAAAGTAGTAAATAAATGTAATTTTTTTACTGGATTCAAAGTGCTGGGGGGAAATAGTTATTCTTTCCTTTCATGTTAATAGGGGCAAGTACCTAAATGATCAAGGTCCATTTGCTTTCTTTTTTATAAGGTGTTGAAGGTTAGGACTAGTGATCTAAATTATGATGAGAAGGCAAAAGAAAGCTAATGGCGGCCTTGCGGCCTTGGTGCTTCTATTTAGTGTGACTGATGTTCTCTGGCACAGGTTATTGCACTCCTTGGTCCAGTTTGAGATGTTAATACTCACCAGAGATCTCATCGTGGCCTGGGTTTGCAAAACCTGGTTCATAGTTAGCATGCATTATGGTTACAATAAGTACATCTGTAACTCATGACCATGGCTGTGGGGATGGGCTGTAGCTCACTGCTTCAGTACATACTTTGCATGCAGAAAGTCCAGGTTAAAACCTTGGCATCTCCTGGCATGACTGGGAAGAGGTCTGTCTGAAAACCTGGAGAGCCAGTGCCAGTCAGTGTCAACAGTACAGTGGTACCTCGGGTTACATACGCTTCAGGTTACATACGCTTCAGGTTACAGACTCTGCTAACCCAGAAATTGTACCTTGGGTTAGGAACTTTGCTTCAGGGTGAGAACAGAAATGATGCTCCGGCGGCGCGGCGGCAGCAGTGGGAGGCCCCATTAGCTAAAGTGGTGCTTCAGGTTAAGAACAGTTTCAGGTTAAGAACGGACCTCCGGAACGAATTAAGTACTTAACCCGAGGTACCACTGTACTGAGTTAGAGGGACCAATGATCTGACTCCGCATAAGGCAGTTTCTTCTGTCCCTCCCCATGTTGATGTTGTCTCTGTTCAGATGTGACACTTAACTGGGGTTTAACATTTCATCAACAAGCCTTGGACTCACAACTGTGCCCCTCCCCTGCAATTCCAGTATAGCTGTGAGGAGAAGGGCAGAAGTTTTGGTTTCCATTTCCACGTAGCTGCTTTTTGTCATTGTGTTCAAACCAGGACAAACTTCAGATTGTGGGTTCTGGCGTTGGCCTGTTTTCCTAAGCCATAGTTAAGATCAGCCACAATTCCAGGTCCACACATAACAACAAACCATGCTCAGTTGAAAATGAAATGATATTTCCTCCTCACAGCACTGTCCCATGATGAAGTGGGGCAGGAACTTCCAAACCCTGTTATTGCCAAGGAGATGGTAGTGGCAATTACCACGTGGGAAAGGAGGGGCTGAGAGTAGAAACAGCAGACCCTGGTGTAAATCACTGCTATTCAGTGTGTGATGAAAATCCAACCAACACACTTCATTGTAAAGCAGAAAAGAACATGATTAGGTCTTAAATGAGCACGCAGCTACTCTAATGGGGATGCAGTGACCTAAAATTAGAAATAAAAACATTTTTCAGTAGGTGCAAATATTTGTAATATAAATGTGTAGCTGACGTATGCTAAGTTTTTTTTTATGATTTCACAGCTGGCTTCAACATCCCCACGTGCAATGCTATTGATTCAGGGCTGCAATCTTGGCATATTCATGCAGAGAGCAGCAATTCAACATGTGAATGACCTTGCTCAGTTTTAAAAGGAACAAATGCTATGGAAGGGCTTGTAGTGTGTGGCAGGATGTTTAATCAGTTTCATTGCTTTAAGGAACAGTAGGAAGGAAATGGTGTGTTAAAGATTGTAACTCCTTCTGCATCTTAACTGGCTACACCAGGATCTTAGGACAATGGGAGATCCATCCCCCTCCCCAAAGGAACTTCCTACAGCCCCCTCTATTTTTAGATACTTAATGGCATTGTCCCTTCACTGCTAACTGTTTTTCTTCTCTGCTTCCTGGCCCCCGCCCCCCATTTTCTGTCTTCTGGTTGCCCCTTTAAGGTCTTGCCCATGCGTTTATATCCAGGATAAATTATTTACATTACCAGTTGGGTGCACATTTTCACAAGGGAAAAAGATAAAGTACACATGTGTAAATCCACAATCTATCAGAATGTATCTTTAAAATACTACATTAAAGGCAAAGGGACCCCTGACCATAAGGTCCAGTTGTGGCCAACTCTGGGGTTGCGGCACTCATCTTGCTTTATTGGCCAAGGGAGCCGGCGTACAGCTACTTCTGGCGAACTAGAGCAGCGCACAGAAACGCTGTTTACCTTCCCGCTGGAGTGGTACCTATTTATCTACTTGCACTTTGATGTGCTTTCAAACTGCTAGGTTGACAGGAGCTGGGACCGAACAACGGGAGCTCACCCCGTTGCGGGGATTCAAACCGCCGACCTTCTGATCGGCAAGTCCTAGGCTCTGTGGTTTAACCCACAGTGCCACCTGCATCCCTAGCTACACTTAAATGTTTGATTATTGGGTGTACCATTACCCTGTTGGAAGTAGTCTACACTTTTTATCTTCTTATCATTTGAAACTATCTAGTGAGGATGCCACTAGAAAGAGATTTAGGAATAAATTGTTTATTTCTGAACGTAATACAGGCTGTCATGCTACATAGTGTTTCAGAATGCCATGGTTTTGATATTGTGAGTAGGCATCTCGTTTTGATAGAAACAATTTTCAAGTTAGCTTGGACTAACAGTGTATACGTACTCCGAATCAAGTTCTACTGAGTGCAGTCGAATGCAAAGATGCAATAAAATGCATGAAATTCGCACTGAAACACTGGTGAATTTTATGGGGACTCCTAAAAAGGAAAAGGAAACTGATGTGGCAAACCAAACGCAAGATTGGAAAAATGAAAAACCAAAATGGACATATTCACTCATCCCTACCCCTGAGGCATAAGAGAAGAAGTCTTTGCTCTTTTCTATGTGGCAGCCCTTGAAGTGTTTGTTGAATGACGTTGCTTGTGTCAATCACTTAATGCAGTCCTCTTCACCTTGTGAAATAGACCTGGCAGTCCATTTCAGGAGGAACATTGGAGAGGGAAATGTTGGGTTGAAGCATTGGGTGGGTGGGGGGAATTTTATTGTGTCTAGATAATGGATAAAGAGCTCTGCTCTGTCCAGTTGAGTTACAATGTTTGTGCTTTTCTTTATGTTACATTCAAGTGTAATATAAGGCCAAATGCGTTTTTTTTAAAAAAGCAACAACATTTAAATAGTGTTAAAGGGAACATCAGCTTCCCAGTATAGAAATAAACTTGAGGAGTTGCTTTTGTGTGTGACATAATCATAATCATCAAGAAAGGGAGCCGTTGTGAGTTGTTTTAAGTGTAATTGTTATAGTAAAACCCGGTCATGCTTATCAGAACTCAAGACCTCAATACGTTAATAAAATGTTTATGTATTGCATGCATTTGGTGGTAGTATTTATTATTAATTATGTGGCAGGTTGCCACCTTTTATCCTGCTGGTTGCTGCTCTTTCTTCCATTTCTCCCCAAAGGCAGATCAGTTTTATATCCTTGCTTTTTAATGACTTTCTTATTTTACTTTGCCAAATATTTGGTGGGGAGTGGGGAGAGTCTTTTCAATATTCCTTCCTGCCCTTCCCAGTGGAGTGGAAAATATCTCTAATGTCATGCTGATTACAGAGCTGTGCTTTCTGGGGTTTCCTGTACTTCATTTGCTTCCAAGTTTCTTCTTCTTTATAGCTCTCCATTTCTTCATGTGGTTTGCACTTAGCTATTCTCTGCCTATGCTTCTCAAGTTTCTAGGGACCCTAATAAGAGCTGTGACCCATGGACCTTATATTCCCTTGTTCTGCTCTCTCTCTTGTCTAAACTAAAGCCCCTTTCCACCTTCCGTATGGCCTGTTTGAGAAGTAATACTAAACTATGGTTGAGTGTCCTTCTCAAGCCCCCTGTCCATCCTCTCTCCAGCCCACCCAATTATGGAGATGCTAACTAGGCCCTGAGTGTGTTTTTTGCTGCCGCTGCAAAATTCATAGGAAGAGCTGTTTGCATTGGTGATTCAATAGATTAGATTAGATTTATTCTAATTATGCATTGCTTCTCTCAAAAGGGAGTTCTGAAGCAATTTACAGGGACGGCATAAAATTTACAACAAAATCCATTAAAACAAAACAACTATCCTAAAAGCATCCATCCACAAAATCCGCCCAGGGGCATAAAAATAACCATCCCAGCAATGTAGGGATAAACACCAAAAATAAATGAGCAAACCCTGACCATTACCAATGTCCAAATATCTTTGTTGTTGTTGTTTAGTCATGTCCGACTCTTCATGACCCCTTGGACCAGAGCATGCCAGGCACTCCTGTCTTCCACTGCCTCCTGCAGTTTGGTCAAACTCATGTTGGGAACTTCGAGAACACTGTCCAACCATCTCGTCCTCTGTCATCCCCTTCTCCTTGTGCCCTCAATCTTTCCCAGCATCAGGGTCTTTTCCAGGGAGCCAAATATCTAGGAGAATTAAAAATAAATAAATTGTTTAATGCTGGAAGGATTACAAAGTTGGTACCAGGTGAACCTCCCAAGGAAGGGCATTCTGAAACTGTGTGGCTGCCACAGAAAATTCCTGTTCTCTCATTGCCATCTTCCAATTGTCTCTTTCAGGGGACATACAGAGAAAGACCTCAGATGCTGCATTGAGTAATGAAAATGCAGTGTAGTGAATTTAGGGGGATTTGTGTGATGAGTGTTTACACACTAATGGCTTACAATGCAAAAGAGTTTCTTTGCAGTTGTACTTCAGGGTCACCACCCTATGCTTACTTATTGGGATAGATCAATCTTAAGCTGCAGGGCAAGGCATTTGGATTGATTACTGATTGATGGGTGCCTGGCCCTTTATTGCACAGCCGAGGCAGTGGTTTCCATGCATAGACAGTTCTGCTTGATTTTTCAGATGTACCAGCCATAAAATCGAAACTAGAATTAAAAGTTACTGATCCATTCCCGCACTGCTGTCATCCCAAATCCTGGTTTCAAGAAACAGCTGCATGGAAAATGGTTGTACCCATTCCAAGGTCCACATCTAATTCCCTAAGCTAAGGTTTTGACAAATGATATGGGCATGGTGCTCCTGTAGAAAACTTTGGAATTAAAGCAGCAGGACAATGGAAAAATTCTAATACATTGGTTTTTACTTTGGAAAGAAGACCAAGTAATTCAGAACGCACAACATCTGCTGAGGAATTCAGATGAGGGGAGAATTTTAGAATCACCTGTAAAGTATAAAGGAGTATAAGGAGTAACATACCTTCTCGAGTCAGGAGCGTGTAGCATACATAAACCAGGAAGCCACCAGCCAATTATGAATGCCCTTTTCTTGAACGTTCAGACATAAGTCTGGAAAGTCTTCTGCATTATTGTGCTTTGTCACATGGGGGGCACCATTTGTATGTTCTGCCTTAGGCACCATATTTATTTAGATCTTGGTGAGTTGGATGTTGTTTAGATGTGGGTGGCACTGTGGTCTAAACCACTGATCCTCTTGGGCTTGCCGAACAGAAGGTCGGCGGTTCGAATCCCCACGATGGGGTGAGCTCCCGCTGCTCTGTCCCAGCTCCTGCCAACCTAGCAGTTTGAAAGCATGCCAGTGCAAGTAGATAAATAGGTACTGCTGTGGCAAGGAAGGTAAACGGCATTTCCATGTGCTCTGGTTTCCATCACGGTGTTCTGTTGTGCCAGAAGCGGTTTAGTCATGCTGGCCACATGGCCTAGAAAGCTGTCTGTGGACAAACGCCAGCTCCTTTGGCCTGAAAGTGAGATGAGCTCTGCAACCCCATAGTTGCCTTTGACTGGATTTAACCATCCGGGGGTCCTTTACCTTTAGAACTGTCTTACACAGGTGAGCAATTTCAGTGGCCTTCCTGCATCTTTGTGCTATTCTTAGTCTGGCATAAATTACTTTCCCTGCCTCTACATCTACTTTCCTGCTATTCCATTTTCTTCTTTATTCTTTTTCTTTTTTGGGCCAGTTATACCTCAACCTTGTGTGTATATTTTATGTTCCAGATTTGCCAGCGTATTTTGATTGTCAGTCTTACAGCATTCTAAGTCTGTTTATACAGAAGTAAGCCCCCTGTGTCTAATGTCGTCTATTCCCTTGTAAAGTGTTTACAGACATAATCTCTAGTAAATGATTGTAGATCAGGGATGGGGTAGGACATAAAGTAGTCTAAAACTCTGTATATTGAAAAGTATCAACATACTTTTAAATAAAAATGAGGTCTTAGTATGTAGCTTTAGGCTATATTCTCTCTCTATGTATATATTTATGTATTTCTGGAAGAAAGGAAATGGCAAATACAGCATTCAGTGATCTGCCAGTGAGAGATTATTGTGTGTTAACCCTAGCACAGAACATCAGATATCACACCAGGCTCACTATGCAACTGCCTCAGACAATTGGAATGTGTTTCATTATCTAGAAACCAGGATGAAAGGCAACTGGCAGTCTTGCTAGTCTGAACATTGTGATCGTCACCACCGTCTCAAATTTTTTGAATTCTTTTTGGGTGCTTTAGCAAGTCAAATGGTTCTGTTCATAGGTCTGTTACAGGAGCATGAATGGCACACACTCTCAAGGTTGTGGTAACTCAGATAAAGGCCTTGTGAAGCATAGGTTTTGTTTATCTTAGCAGATCATAATTAAACTAAGTGATTCAGAGACATAATGCCAATGATCTTTACAACAAGGTTCAAAGACAAACACTTAAACATTTCAGTGTAGTGTAGTATCAAAATACTGTTTTTTATTTTCGGAATACGGATAAATACTTTTCAAAATGAGACCAAAAGCAGAGGATAATCCTAGTTGAGATCCAGAATCGCCATTCAAACAGAGTGCAGGAGAAGGCTCTTTTATTTTGGGAATGATTCATGTTCTTATGTAGCTGCAATGATTTATACTTTCTGGATGTTCCATGATCATATTATAGAGTAGTTGTGTTCTATGTTATAAATCAAGCTCTGCTAGGAGTTTTTTCTTTTTGTTTTCCAACGTATTTCTCATCAGTAAAAAAAATTCGGTGTGGCATGAGCAAATTTTTATTATAAAAGTGTGGCCCAGAGAAAAAAGTTTGGCCTACGCTGTGCACAATACTACCATACAGTGGTACCTCGCAAGACGAATGCCTCAGAAGACGAAAAATTCGCAAGACAAAAGAGTTTTTCGTTTTTTGAGTTGCTTCGCAAGACGATTTTCCCTATGGGCTTGCTTCGCAAGACGAAACGTCTTGCGAGTTTGTTTCCTTTTTCTTAAAACCGTTAATACCAGGGTGCATCCGTGCTTCGCAAGACGAAAAATCCGCAAGACGAAGAAACTCGCAGAACGAATTAATTTCGTCTTGCGAGGTACCACTGTACTTCCTTCAACTCTCTCAGAAACTACTTTCTGTTTCCCACAGAGCTGGACTCAAGCTGGGGCTACCTTTCAAGGCCATGCAAATCCTAACAGATGGATGGCATACATAGATGTCAGCATTGCAAGGACATTTGAGAGCATAATATGTGCTGTTTTAGGACCTAAATTTATATTTTTTTTATCCAAAGAAATCAATATATTATTTTCCCCCACTGACTGAATTTCACAAGAATGATCTTTAATCTGAAACTTAATGAGGTAGCATTGCCTACCATATGGATATAAATTTGGCTGTTCGGGCATTCGGGTCTTGAGGGTTTTTTGTTTGTTTAAGATTACATCGTGTGCTCTAAACATGTTGTGAGCTGCCTTAAGAGTTCTAAGCAGGAAAGGACAGAACACTTTTCATTAAGAATGCACTGGAGGCTGTTCAAAAGAGCCTTTTGCATTCTGGGGAGATGTTTTGGGGAGGCAAAATGATAAGTAGTCGGGATGGGATGCAGAATAAGCCCTGGTACATGTTTAGAAGATGCATCAATAGCCTTTTGTGCCCTTATTTTAATAAATAACCTTGTCCAACAAGAGCTCTTTGCTTTATTTGAGATTATCTTGCGCATGGAAATGTGTACTGATATTATGTATTTGGGGAACAAACATTCAGAAATAATGCAAACATAACATTTTAGCATTTCATATTGATGCATAAATGAGACTGAATGGACTTAATGAAGAAACCATGTGAAAACTGACATGGATTGGAAATAGACTGATCATTTCATTTCTGTTCATAACAAGCCACTTAAATCATGAAGTTGGTTTGTAAAGTAACCAGAGTTTGTTTTTAACCAGAATTCTTGGTTTGAATGTAATACGAAATTGCCGTTCGGTAAAAGGAGAACTAAACCGTTCTATTCCAAACTGTTCCTCCTAGCTGTGCAGCGCAAGGAGATTGGAGTGGGAGAACGGGCCATCCAAATACTTTACCTGAGCTCAATTCAGGCTTGTCCACATAGCTCGTAAAAATGCAAATGTGCCCCTGGCCAATACTATCAGGACAGTCAGCTTCAAACTCTACCCTATCAAAGGCTCTGTCCTTTCAGATGAGCTGCCTCATGAGTAGGCCTGGAGATCCTTACCAGTGGCCAGTTCTAGAAGCTTGTCATTGGCCTATTATTTAAAGGTAAAGGTACCCCTGACCGTTAGGTCCAGTCACAGACGGCTCTGGGGTTTCTCGCTCGTCTCGCTCTATAGGCCGAGGGAGCCGGCATTTGTCTGCAGACAGCTTCTGGGTCATGTGGCCAGCAGGACTAAGCTGCTTCTGGCAAACCAGAGCAGTGCATGGAAACGTCATTTACCTTGCCGCCTGAGTGGTACCTATTTATTTACTTGCACTTGACGTGCTTTCAAACTGCTAGATGAGTAGGAGCTGGGACCGAACAACAGGTGCTCGCCCCTTTGCAGGGATTTGAACTGCCAACCTTCCAAATGGCAAGCCCTAGGCTCTGTGGTTTAGACCACAGCACCACCTGCGTCCCTGGCCTAGTATTTAGCCCTTGGCATAATTGGTTGCATCTGACTCATTGGATTGGTTCAGAAGGAACACAAACACATGGTTTGTTTTGCTTAACTATAGTTGGTTTCTACATGCAAACCTAGTTTGGGCAACCAACAATAGTTTACTTGGGGGCATGAAACTAGGATCTGAAACCACAGTGTGAGTTTGTTCTCATCCTGATTTCCTTCCTCTATTAACTTGGACAGCATCATAATTCTCTTGTAGCTTCATGCTTGTGACTTTTGCTTCCTGCCCCATCTTTGGACACTCCTCCTATTTTGGGGTCTGGTGCTGCTCATATGTCTCCTAGCTTAACTGCTTTCACTTCTCTTCCCTCCCAGCTGAACCTAAATGTTTAAAAGTTAAGGAGGAAGACTGGCCCCTGCAATCATATATTTGCTGCTGGTCTTGGTCTTTCCAGATGCTGTTTCTGGGGTCTTCCGGAGATCACAAACACATTAGTACTGACACTGGTATTTAGGAATCACTATTTGAAATTAACAAATCATGTACCCTATGTCAAATATTTTGCCCAGCTAGATCTACCTTTTCTGGCTATAATATGGTGGAACTTTGCTCGAAAAAATAGATGATAGTACTGAAATTCATAACAAGCCACTTTGTTGTCTGTTTTCACTGATTTTTCATCCATATAAGAATAGATTCCTGCCACTTAGTGCTCTGAGTGCTTTGATTGGTATGACACAACCAGCTCCCCTTTGTGCCTTCAGGTGCCACAACTATTTTGTGTTTTTAAAGATTCATAGGATTTTCCCAGATGGAAAGAATTCTGTTTTTGTCCGTTTCATTTATGCCTTGTAGAAATCCCAATTAAAGAGAGAATTTATAGAAGATGACCGCCGTCATGAACCATTTATTATGGAGTAATTTTGCTAAATTTGTCTGTCTCTCTCCTTTGCCCCTTGTTACTGCCTAAAATTCTGAACTGCTGATGTATTGGGCTCTATTTGATTTGTAGTTAATGAGTAGTTTACATTAATATGCGGATGAAAAATAACTGTAATTTTATTCCCCGTCCATGGCTAAGTCTGGAAAATACTTTTATAGGAAAAGACCGTGTAAACAGAGTGGTCCGGATGGTTTGTTTTGCTAAAGTGGTACCATATGTTTGTTGATTAACAAGTTGTCAGGATATTAGAAGTTCTTGGCTGCTTCTGTGGAGGAGCATCTGTTTTCTACATTCTTTTACCTAATTTGTATGAAGACTTTGCCAGATTGAAGGCTTTCCTGCATATCAGCCATACATTCCATGGATCTTTTTTGTCATTCTGTAGGCAGCTTCTGTTGTGTGTCACTAGGACGGATATGTAGCCACATATCTCAGAAGCAAATGAAGAAAGATGGGAAAGGAACATGGAGCAATGAAGAACTACAAGAGGACAAACTCATTGCCAATCAAAATTGCTCTTGCATTACCAGCTCTTATGTTGTATGTTTTCAATGTCAGCCAGCACAGAACCACAGTAACTAACAAAGGAAGGCACTGAATGCAAACACTTAGGTTACCTCCTCAGCTTGGACAGGATATACCAACAGGACTTTAAAATGAATGATATGTGTGCAATATCAATTCAAGGGCAAAAACACATACAAAGTATATGCGATAATGCTTCCCTTTCCCTTAAAGTTTCTAAGCCTTGCAGCCTGAGTAGTGAGAAGGTGACTCAGTTTGGTGTAGGCACCTGCCTAACCCTTTATGGCCATGTCCCCTATGATTTGGCAGGATCCAGATATGGTTCAGAGCACTGGCGTCTACCCATAATAGTCATGTTCAACTTCCGCTATCAGAGGCCCCTGAATTCCAGTTGCTGGGAATCCCAAGTAGGATCAATGTTGTTGTACTCAGGTCTTCCTTGCAGACGTCCCCTAGGCATCTGGTTGGACACTGTGAGAACAAACAGGATTGGGCTACAAACAGTTCCCCCTCTTCATCAGCTACTGTCGGGGAGAATTCTATGAAATCCATCCCCAGGTGGTTTTACAGTCCAGTCAAAATGGCACACATTCAGGAAACAGGCAACAGGCTTTGCTTGCAGAATTGTGGCCCCATAGGGACATACGAGTATCTTTGGTGGTCCTTCCCAGCAGCTCATCCCTTGTGGTCTGCAGTATTTTCTGAAATTAACGTTATTTTTTTGTAAGATTGCACATGTGGACCTTGCCTTGTGTTTGCTGTCTGTTTTTAAAGGGACCAACCTTTTGTGTTGAAGTCTCTGGCTATTTACTCGTGGGTGACTGCCTAACTTGAAACTGCTAAGAATTGCAACAATGTCTTGAATGTCACAGTGGACAGTTGGCTTAAGAAAATATTACACATTGTTATTCTGGAAAAGCTCACCCACTGCTTGAAAGTTTTAAGTGGAAACTCAGAATCTGAGGATTTTGCAGCTGTTGGGTGGACTGTTATGACATATATGAACAATTTTTCCCATTTGAACCCTGTACTTGCCAGTTATTGGAACTTTTTATTACATCTACATATGTACAAATAGCTTGTCAAGCCCATTGTGTCTTATGATTGAAAACCTCTTGCCACCCATGTCCAGATGCCCCCATTTCTTCCTGCTTTTTCTTCGCCTCTTTCCACCCCTTCCTTACATGTCAATGGAAGAGCCAGTAGTTTGCATACTTTATGCTGTTGTTTTCATGTCTCAGTGCTTTGGGCCTGGTTAGGTTTGAGTTGTAGCTGAGCTTGACGGCTACCATGAATACCAGTATAGGCCCTGCCTGAGGTTTAAGGGACCATACTCTGGGTTTCTGCTGACAAAAATAAAGATGGTGGCTAGCTTTTTTGAAAGACCTGCATTAGGTCAAGCCTTAATCCCTGAGGGGATTGTCTCCTTCCTCTCCCCCAGTTCTCCACAGCAGCAGCTGAGTTGGATATCAGGCAATCTCTATGAGTCCTTACTGCTGAAATGAAACTAGAGCTTGTTGACCTTTAGAGGGAAGTTCATGAAGACTTTTTGAATATACAAGCAGGGAAAGGTCTTATTTATTAAAAAATAAAATCGAATGAAGAAGATGCAGTTTGTTACCTTTTTGGTTTTTATTACTTTTGCAGTTTTATTACTTCTACCCCCACACCCTTGGGGGTTTTTTGGACTGCATGTTCAATATAAAATGTCAACTCACTGAGGCAAGCTAGCAGAGTCCTTTTTACAAGGATAGACACTGTTGTGCCCACGGGATACTGCCTGTCACTGCTTGCTGTGTCCCTGAACTTCCCTACTTTAAAGCTGGAGTGGTCCCTCTTCCTTGCTGCTTTTGAGAGAGTATCTAGCCTTATGTGACCGAAATTCTGGGAGTCGGCTGTTACACTAAGTAACCCAGTCAGGGGATACAACAGATTGGAGCGGGGACTTAACTTAAAATGCCATGAGACAGCTTGGTTAACAAAGAGAGTAAAGGGAATTTCTTATGTAGTCTGAAGGTTGGGAAGTTAGGATCTACTCCCAGTCCCTGTCAGACATTGAAGGAGAGCAGGCATCAGTCCAACAGAGGGCAGTAGCAGACAGGTTCATAAATCATTTCATTAAACATAATGCTGAATTACTGGGGTACTGCAGGTTGATGCTCTTCTGAGCACATTTTTCTCTGTAGCCCGCAAGGAAAATGGAGGGTAATTAAGTTGTGTAAAGCTCTACCTTTGCAGCTGGAATGTCTGTTGGCGTCTTTGAATTCTGGGAAAGTATTTCCCAAAACAAAATAACAAAACAGAACACTAAAGCCTTCCTGTTGAAACAAATGAGGGTTGTGTTTGTTTGTTATTACATGGGCTAAAAGAGAAGTGTCTTTGTTCAGCTGATTTTCCCCTACTTTCATTAGCATGTGATTAGGAACACTGGAGGACGTTTTAATGCAGATAGCAGTTGACTAATAGTTTAAAAAGTTGGGATTATGCAGGCTAGGTCATGGGGGGGGGGTTACTTTCTTTTGCAAAAGAAGTGCCTTAAAGTAGCCTGCCGCTTCTTCCTTGTAAAGAGCAATATATGCAGAGAGAAATAAAGCAAGGTATGCCTGTATTAGCTACCCCTCCTAGTTTAATGTCATCTGCAGGTTTAATAAGCATCCCTTCTAGTCCTTCATCCAAGTTACATATTGAACATATAAAAATGTTGAATCAGGACATAACCTTGTGGCACCCCATTTGTCACTTTTTTCCAGGATGACAAGAATAATAATAATAATAATAATTTATTATTTATACCCCGCCCATCTGGCTGGGCTTCCCCAGCCACACTGGGTGGCTTCCAACAAAATATTAAAATGCCGTAATACATCAAACATTAAAAGCTTCCCTAAACAGGGCTGCTTTCAGAAGAAACTGTTAGTGAGCACACTGAGTTTGGTCAGTGAACCAGTTACAGATCCACCTAGCAGTAACATAGTCTAACCTACATTTTACCAGTTTCTCCACATGGATATCATGGGGAACTTTGTGGAAAGCCTCACTGAACTCAAGATATGCTACACCCACAGCATTCCCCCTGATCCACCAAGCTTGTAACTCTTTGATGAACACATGGTAGTTAGGGATAGGGCCATGGGGCATGATCCTACCCTACCTTCCATGCATCAGTTATTCCCAGTTCAGTTCTCTACACAGGGCACCTCTTTCTTTGTGACTTTTCTGTGGACATGACTCACACAAAGTGCAGTCCATCTGAGCTCTTTTGATTTCAGTGGGAGAGACCTTAAGTGCATGCATTGATATTAAATGGGAAATCATGTGCTTATCTTCCTCTTGCTTAAATCAGTGAGACTTAAAGTGCTGAACTTTGCTGGGATCGTGTCCTGCGATTCCAGTGGAGTCTCATCCTGATACAATATATAGCTATCTGCAGTTACTTTTCCTGGCTTTCATCTCACTTCAACCTTCAGATGACCTACTGAGTGTGAAAACAAATCAAAGCCTGAACAAAGTTAAGGTGTTATCTCGAGATAACTGGCTTTATAAACAGGACCTGTGGGATGAAATATTGAAGGCACTTTCCTAGACCATCTATAATGGTTGGTGAGCCCATATTTTGCAAGACACTTGGGTCTCTAGCTTAAGTTGATTTCATTAAAAAAACAAACCCCAATGTATATTTTAGGGGTGCCTGATTACATAAAGTGTTTTCCCTATTTCTGTGGGTTCTTGTCTAGAAGACAGATTTTGCCGTTCACATATCCTGTAACACCTCTTTGTGGAAAAGTTTTAAACTTTTATTTCTTTTAAATCTTCTGTTGTACCAAGACAAAGGTTTTGTCAAGGCAAGCAATACACATTGTTTTATGTGCATTCTTTCCCACCTGCTGCCTTATTAAAAACCCAGTAACATGGCAACCGGTGTCTCTGGTTGTTTGAAAAGACAAGAAGATTTTGAGTAAGCCTGTTTTGATCAAGCCAATCAAAATATTCTTCCAATAAGAGTGGGTGGCGAAACTTCTTTACTTTGTGTGGGTGTCAAATGAAGGGCTCATTCTGTTACCTTGAATACTCTCCAGATGTACACAAACAGCTTTATGGATTATTTGGGAAAGAAGGCCAGGAGTGGGTTAGGAATTCTGGGCGTGGAGGAACTCTTATGTGTAGCATTAAATATGGGAGAGGTTTAAACCCCCCCTTTTTTTAATGTGCTCATGCTGAAAATGATACATGTACAATACCTTGGGTGTGTATGGGTGGGGGTGAGGGGTTCAGAGAGAAAGTGTAAGCCATCATGCAATGTGACACTTTCCCAGAGCATCCTTTCACTTAGTTATTCGGCTTTGTCTATAGGCTTGCAAAGACTAGAGACCCACTGCAAATACAGTGGTACCTCAGGTTAAGAACTTAATTCGTTCTGGAGGTCCATTCTTAACCTGAAATTATTCTTAACTTGAGGTACCACTTTAGCTAATGGGGCCTCCCACTGTCACCACGCTGCTGCCGCATGATTTCTTAACCCGAGGTACTATTTCTGGGTTAGCGGCGTCTGTAACCTGAAGCGTCTGTAACCTGAAGCGCATGTAACCCAAGGTACCACTGTATTTGATAGGTTTTTGACACCCAGGTACTAGTTTGGGCACCTTTTCCTATATAAGTCAGTCTGGGCTCTGAGATTGGTGGGGTCACTGACCCATTGGTGGGCATGGCTCGCTGTGCAGTGATGCAAGACATGGACTTCTATGAAGTAGCACCCTGCCTATGGAATTCAATCCCCCTGGAGATGTCAACGGCTACACCGTTATTAAGCTTCTGGTGCCTGATTAAAACACACTTGTTATCTCTGGCACTTGGAGAAATTTAGTTGCAGTATTTCAAACTTGAGACCTCACACCAGCCTGTTTGACTTGCTGACATTTCTCTTGCAATGGTTTCACACTGGATTTTATCTTATTGGCATGGGTTTGTTTCCTTTGTACTGTGTTTTTAGATAGCATGTTGTAAGCAACCTTGGGACCTTGTAACAAAGGACAAGGTGGTCTATAAATTTGGTTACTCTGTTAATTAAAGAAACAAACATGCATGCATGCATGCATGCAGAGCAGGTACAGTGGTACCTTGGTTCTTGAACAGGCAATCGGAAGCCACGCCTTGGTTTTTGAACGGTTCCAGGAGTCGAATGGACTCCTGGAACAGATTAAGTTCAACAAGCAAGGTACCACTGTAATGTACTGAGCACAGAGCTGTTGGGCTCCCTCTCTCCCTCCCCATGTGGATTTCCCCATTGGGATTGCCTCAGGTCTCCTGTCTTCTCATATAATGAAATTAGGATATTTAAGTTTGGCACACAAAATGAGGAGAGAAGTGTATGTCTGCTATTTTTCCTTTGGTTTCCCTCATTGAGCAGCTTGTTCCAAAGAGAGGCAAAACAGCATTAAGGGTTTTGCTGCTTGCATGCTTGATGACCTGTTTCACACTGTGGCTCTTCTTCTGTATTTATTAGCTTTTGTTGACAATGACATTTTGGCCTAACATGCATCTGTTCACCTGCAGTGTGCAAATGGCCCTTTGAGAAAGGAGACATTCTGCTTTCTGGGATCACTAGCCAGTATTTAAATGTCACTTTCAGCTCCTTTGGAAGTGGCGGGGGAGGAGCCGTGGCTCCAAGGGCTTTTGCGGGGAAATTTGTGACTTTCTGAAAGCCGTGGCAAAGCTATTGAAATTAAGGGGAAAGTAAATGACTTTTTACCAGAAATTTATTGTAAGTGGTATTTGCAATTTTCTAAAGCCTTTCATTTCGTTACTCTGATTTCATTAAACTTGGCTGTGTTTCAGTTCTTAATATTGGTGTACATGTTCAATACTGTTTGCCTTAATATTGCATGTTGCCTTGAGATTGTTGCTAGAATGCGCCTAGGAAATCAAATAAAAATGATCATGATGATAATTTGAAACAATTAATTGAAGAGGTTATGTTTGTTTTAAACACAGTGATACATAAATAAAACCTTAAAAGTGCCACTAGCTGAGCAGAAGCTGCAAGCCAGGGAATGCTTACTAGGAAGTAACTCCCACTGAAATAAGTAGAACTTTCTTCTGAGTAAATATACTTAAATTTGGATCCTAAGTTGAAGCAGCAGCATAATGCTTAGCAGGCGAAGGAGTCAGGAGAGAAGATAAGAAAATGAATGTCAAGCTCTCTAAACCTTGAATTTCAATCCCCATATACTGCATACTTTAAAGAGAATAGATTAGGAGCAAAGAATTCTTAAACTGCATAAAAGAAGTTGCATTTATGACTCTGGTTTATTGAGCTGCCACCTCCTCCTAAATTAATTCATATTTTCTCATCACATCATGTGCGAAGCAGCCTGATTTTTATCGCTCCTGACAACACCTCTGAGATTAAGTGGAAATTGGTCTGAACCTAAGTAAAAATCTATGGGAAGTTTGCACTGCCAAGGCCTACAAAGGGGCTGAAAATACACTCATTTGCAACAATGGAATATTTGACTCCATCCCAATGAACCTTTGGCTTGTCATAGATATTCCACTCACACATAAATGTGGAAAAGCTATTCTAAAAAGTGATAGTGGCAAATAACTTTTCCTGTCGTATTGACATGAGCTGGATCTTAAATGGATGCTGCACACCTTATTACCCCAGTAAATTGTCTAATCTACCCTTTTAACATTTCCTTGTAATGTGCTAGTAGGATCAATCACTTCATATGACCACCATGTATCAGAATGAGCCCTTAAACTCAAGTGCAAAATACCGTATTGGCCCGAATACAAGACGCACCTTCAAATAAGCCACACCTTTAAAATTGAAGGAGGGAAAAGAAAAAAAGGCAATACACAGACTGCTTCCTTGGTGGGGGGGGGGGGGAGCTGCACTGCTTTGCTGGCAGCCTTCCCCCTTCCACCTTCTTTCCAGCGGCTCGGGGGAGGCTTGGGAGAAGCGGGTGGGCTACGTGCCATTGTCCCACCCTCCTGAGCTGTTCTTGGGGGGGGGGAGCCGCTTCTTTGCTAGTGGCCTTCCCTTTCCCACGAAGGCTCTGGGGAGGCTTGGGAGTGGTAAACAGGCTGCACACCGTTGCCCCGCGTTCTCGGACTGCTCTTGGGGGGGGGGCGCCGGCAGAGCGGTGCAGCTTGGGAGCTGAGGGCAATGGCACGCATCCTGCCCGCTGCCCCCAAGCCTCCCCAGAGCCATTGGGGGAAAGGGAAGATCATGTATATGAGCCGCACTTTAACTTCTCGCTGTCAGAATTTGGAGGAAAAGTGCGGCTTGTATTCGGGCCAATATAATTGGCTCTGAGCAATCCACAGAGACTTTCACAGAGGGGCTTCTGGTGGTTCCCTCACTGTGAGAAGCCGTTACAGGGAACCAGGCAGAGGGCCTTCTCAGTAGTGGCGCCCTCCCTGTGGAACGCCCTCCCACCAGATGTCAAAGAGAACAACAACTACCAAACTTTTAGATGACATCTGAAGGCAGCCCTGTTTAGGGAAGCTTTTAATGTTTGAGGCATTACTGTATTTTAATATTATTATTAATATTGTGTTGGAAGCTGCCCAGAGTGGCTGGGGATATAAATAACTTATTATTATTATTATTATTATTATTATTATTATTATTATTACTATTAATTCTACAGAGAAGTCAGCAATTAGCTGCATTAATTTACTAAACAATTTTGCAACTCTCTAGTTGGATTGCATCTGGGTTTCCCTCAATGCAACGATTAAGAAGTGCTATTAAGAGTCACATTATACCTCCATTTCCGTAGTTGTATAGCACCCATCAAACACCTGCAAGTAGGCCACAAAAAGCTGGACTGTATTGTCCTTCTGACTTTGTGGGTTTTGAACGGGAAGTGTCTGAAAAGCATCCTCTAAGATAATGAGTATGTAATGGCCAGGGGTTTGTAACTTTATAGCTCCTTGGGTCTTCTGATGCTGGCTCCTGCTAGCATTACAGAATGGGATTTATCCAGGATTGAATTTATGAACGACAATTCATCAAGAAACAAGACCTACCATTCTGTATCTTGGTTTAGCTATAATATAATTTTTCACTGGGAAATGGGCATCTTCTCTAGACAAATTGGTGTATCTGTTTTATTGCTTGTGCCTACTGTAGTGTCATGCACTTGCAGAATAGGTGCTGTTAAATAGATACATCTATATTCAGGGTATCCTCACTGTTTATAGAGAGGAGTCTAAAAATACTTTCATTTTCCCTGCTCAGTGGGATGTTCTGCTTCAGGTGCTATAGAATGATGGGATTTAAATAGTTTTATGGCACTTCTCTGTGTTACACATGGGGTGAAAGGGAGAATACCATGTTTAATAGATGAACACTTCTGAATGCATTTAAACCATAGCAGGGTAGGGAATGATTTCAAAGTCTGATTTTTCAAACTTCTTGACCATTTCATTTCTACTTCCATTTAAACCTCTGCACCCTACAGTAATGCCTGGGGGTTCAATATATCTTTCCCACTTGCTTGTTAATGGAGCACACACTTTACATCCGATGGAAGCAGATGTGCATTGTAACTCCTTCCAAAGGCCATGCGTGGGAGCTCAGTGGCAACCCATATAGATGATTTGGGTATCACGCAGAAGGAGAGACTACAAAACGACAAGTGACTTATATGCCTGTTTCTTTGTAACACGGAAGACAGCTAGAAGGCTTTCTTTCAGCCCTTAAATAATTTTTATGTTAGGGAACCTGTAGCTCTGCAAAGCACAAATACTATTCTTGGTTTTATTTGTATCCCACCTTTCTTCCAAGAAGCTTAAGGCCCCCTGCCCCATTTTATTCCACTCAACAGTCCTATGAAGGAGGTTAGGTGGAGATATAGTGACTGACCCAAGATTGACCCATTTGGTTTCCAAGCTGAATTGGGATTTGAACCTGTGTCTCCCTAGTTCCAGCTTGACACACTAACTAGGGCCGGGCGATATATTGATATATCGTCCAAAACCAGTTTGAAGTCTATATCAGTTGCATTGTTTTTGACCTGGCAATATATTGTGAATCATGATGTGTGAGAGAGTGTGCTATGTGAAAATCACAATGTGGAGAAAACCGCGAAGCCAGCCAATGCCTCTACATAGCTCCATCCTTATTTAAGACATTGTGATATACCAGTATATTGTGATGTTTAGCTGATGATATATCGCCTTAACACTAACCACCACAACGTACTTCTTATCATGTTAGCTGTCAATGTTCCTGTGAAGGGTATAGAAGGATTGTGACGCAGCCTGCACAATAAAAGCCCTGTAGAGATGACAGAGTCTGCGTGTTAGTACTGGATAGGAGCAGAACAGAGTGAATTCCAAGGACCAGCATTGTCCTAAGAGCCAAGACTGTTTGGTTAAAACAGGTACAAGTCCATGATTGAAAAGCAAGAGGCGATGTAAATTTGAACAGGATATGAGTACATCCATTGTAAGCTGTGGTTGCTTTCTCCCTAATCAGACAGTTTAATTATGGCATCAGCACAGTGTGGGAAGGATCAAAGAGTCATTCTTTTTTTACTTTTGGAAGTTTACCAAAAGGTATGGAGTGTGGGAGAAATCATGAAGTCTGTGTGTTTACAAGTGGGTGGAAGGTCAACAATGCCGTATTCTTTGAGTAGGTGGAGTTCATGCAGGCTGAGGAATGAGAAACAATGCTTCCCAAACAGAAGCCAGTTTGACTTTCCAGACAGGAATTTGACTGCTTCACTAACTTGAAGGACATAGTCTGCAACTGTGTTTTCCTCTGAAAAATTCATAGTCGTTACTTATTTCCATTATGGTGTCCTCTGGATTGCTTCACCCAAGTGATTGATGTACTCAGAGGACTGGAACTCTTAGAAGGAAGAACCTGGACTCAAACGATGCTTAGTAGATAACAAGGTTTATTTGGCTGTTCCCTACATGCAAACTTATGGGCTTCCTTCCAGAATCCCCTTTCTGCCTACTGTAAGTCCTGGGGCTGCTGACCCTAGAGCAGGCATGGCCAAACTTGGCCCTCCAGATGGAGGGCCAAGTTTGGCCATGCCTGCCCTAGAACATTCTGAGATCCTGATCTAAATCAATGGCATATATGCATACCCAAGGCCTCCATTGTCTTGTTGCAAACCCTTCTGGTGGTCTCATGTCAACAGTGGCCGTGTCCAAGAAGTGGATGTGGCCACATTCACTTGCGCACACCTGTACTCCCTCCCCCAACATATCACAGTGCCTGCACACACTCTGCCCACAACAATTTCTCTCTAGTTTGCAGATCTGCCCATGGTCCTCTGAAGAAAGATTGGCTGCCCAGTGCTTCAAAATGTGAATACCATAGGAAAGAATTGCGCCACTGGTTGGATTTTAAAACAAATTTCCATTCCTGCATCTGAGGTTTTTTAGCCGATAGTTGAAGCAACGGGTAAATGCTGGAGGTCCTAGCCTGAGCAGCCTCCTCCATACTTGTTTCCCACCTGGGAAGAGCTTTTTTTTCATTGGCTTCAGCTTTCTGCTTTCTTTAGTTGCCAAGAGTAAAAAGATGTGCTATGCAGCAAAAGGTCACTCCCCACCCCCACCAAATCCCTACACTGTGCAATGATTACGCTCATGTCTGGCAAAAGCAAAACTTAGCATAGCTTTGGCCCGTGTAGTTGTAAAACGTTCTCAGCCACCTGCTGGCCCATGATCGGCACTAAATGCAAGCAGAAATCTAGCACACCAAATTGGTTAAATGAACAGAATAATGTGCTGCTTTGTTACATGCTGGGAGTTTGAAGGAAAAAATGAGGGGCGTTCAAAAATGTTTGTGCACACCCCACCTGCAGTCTGGATGGGCTATTCCGGTCTAACATCTCAGGAGTCTGGCATCTCATTCTGCTGCTGCCTGTGTAGGCCAGGCCACTGCCACATCCTATGACGGGGAGTTCTACAGTCACAGAAGCTATCCTTCTGTTTGATGTAAACATGTCTTGCTAGTTCATATATTCTAGTATATATTAAGGCTGCTGGGCAATCAAATTAACCTGGTACAATTTAAAGAGCATTTAAGTTGCTTTCGCTGAATTCCAAATGTGTCAACTGCAATGTGAAAAAGGGCTTAATTAATGAGAGTACGACTGTATATACACCACACATTTAAAGCAACCCCCCACCCCCCCAAAAGAATCATGGGAACTGGAGTTTATTAAGGGAGCTGGCAATTGTAGCTCTGCGAGGGGTGGATTACAGTTCCCAGGATTCTTTTGAGGGGGAAATGTGCTTTTAAGTGTGCTTTAGATGTACAGCCATGTACAAACAGCCTAGCTCTTATAATTCCAGGACTTGGTTGTCCAGAAAACTACAGTGTAAACTATGCTATTGTCTTACTATGGATGGCCTAATCATGGCACATTTATCAACAATGTTAACAACACTGAGACAATTTAGCAGTAGTCTCCAAAATGCACGTAAGTTGCAGGTAGCTATGCTGATGTGTTAGGGGGGAAATGAAAAAGTATTAGACCAACTAAAACATCACTGCTTTTAACATTTTAGTTAGTGCTAATTCAGTGGTACCTCGGGTTAAGAACTTAATTCATTCCGGAGGTCTGTTCTTAACCTGAAACTGTTCTTAACCTGAAGCACCACTTTAGCAAATGGGGCCTCCCGCTGCTGACGTGCTGCCAGAGCACAATTTCTGTTCTCATCCTGAAGAAAAGTTCTTAACCCAAGGTACTATTTCTGGGTTAGCGGAGTCTGTAACCTGAAGCGTCTGTAACCTGAAGCGTATGTAACCCGAGGTACCACTGTAAAGGTATTTTTCTAGTGTTAACTGTGGAAGCTCTTTTAACATGGGTGGTAATACCAAGATTCCTAGTTTTATTTGTCTTCATTTATATCAGCTATCGACCACCATTGATAATAAAATTGCATTAATTAATTGCCACCTTTATAGTTCCTATCAAAATGCTTGCCCTACTTGATCATTAATTGTAGATACCATTAAAGGTGATTTAAAAACAACAAAACTAGCAAATAACCTACCGTAATTAGAACAGCCCATTTGGTTTTAATGTTGATAATAACAGATTTAATTACAATGACGCAAGGAATTGCTTTTTTTCTTTTGGTCCCAGAAATGAAGTGTTCTGCTCTGGAATCCCAGGCTTATTTCACTTCTTGACTGATGATCAACCACAGTGCTTGTCCATTTATTTTAAGCTATCAGACAAAGGAATACCAAGATATGTCAAAACAGGCCAAGTCTTGGCTGCAAGATCACAGTTGCTGTCGCATTGCTTTTATCAGCTGCTGTTTCTGACAAAGTGCCTGTGTATTTTCTGCTTTCATTTTCTCAAGGAATTCTGCACGCAATTCTTTTGAGTGGAACCGAAGAAACGAAGTAATACTATATGATGTGTGTTGAAAATTGATTAGTCAAAAGTCCAGAATTTATACACTGGTGACATTTTTCTGCTTTGATGTCAGAGAGGGCAGAAAGTTCACATTCACCTCTCACTCTAACCTTTTGGAAAGCTTGTGCCAAATTTCAAACATAAATAAGGAGGTTATTTTTTTCAACAGAAAAAAACAACAACTGAGATGTGTTTTCTACTTACTGTTTCAATTCAGATATCACACCAAACCATGATTTGCACAAACCATCATTCAGAACCTTAGCTATTATGCAGACAGAATTGCTTGTTCTACATGTTTCTGTGGCGCGGTAGCACCCAGGGATGAAAACACAACTCTAATTATGATTTCTCAGTGCAGGTATCATTCCTAACCATTGTTAGCATGAACCATAGCTTGCAAACCAAACAACGGTTTCTGATTCTGGTTTGGCAACTGGTCACCATCAAGGAGTTCTCCGTTCAAATCGCGCACCATCCAGTAGTTAAATGAGATGTCTAAATCGAGCTGTTATTTCCATTTGAGAAGCAATGATGCCTGTTAAGATCATCACCCTGTGGGTTGAGTCAAAAGAAGATCTAAATTACTGGGCATGCTCATACCAAAGTAAACAATCCTTCAAATCTGGGATGGGGAATCTGCTCCTCCAGATGTTGCTGGACTACAACTCCCATCATCCCTGACCAGTGGCCATGCTGAGTGAGGTTGATGGGAGATGGAGTCCAGAAAGTTTAATATTTTATCTACCCATCCTTCCTTATAAACAGGTAGTAGCAAAACTTCCTGTTGAAACAAATACTGTGCCACACTAATGACATGTGAGCACTTTGACTGTCGGAATTTGCATCTAATGCAGCAGCTAATATAAGAAGAGCCTCATTGGAGAATACCAAATGCCTGTCTAGTCCAGCGTCCTGTTTTCCATAATGGCCAACCAGATGCCTATGGGAAGTCCTCAAACAGGACAGGCAGCAGCCGCCCACAGTATTTGCTCTCCAGCAACTTGTATGTAGAGACAGACCTGCAGCCTTCAATACTGGAGATCGTATGTCGCCATTATGGCTATTCGTCATCAATAGCATTACTCATCACCACCCAGTGTATTGTAAAGGATAGAGTGTTGGAATCTGAGCTGAGAGACCAGGGTTTGAATCCCCATTCGGCCACAAAGTTCACTGGCTGACCTTGGGCCAGTGACTTACTTCACAGGGGAATGGGGAACAGAAAACTGTGTATATCACCTTGAGGAAAGGCAGCATATAAAATGTAATAAAATAAAATAAAATAATAATTTATTTGTCTATTTTCCCCTTTAAAGATATGCACGTGGTCTTGGCCTTCACCACACCTATGTGATCCCATAGTTCCACTATGCACTGTGTGTGAAGAAATACAGTCGTACCTTGGTAGTCGAACACCTTAGTTGTCAAATCGGCTCTTGAACGTCGCAAACTCAGAAGTGTGTGTTCCGGTTTGCAAACGTTTTTTGGAAGCCGAATGTCTTCCGCGGCTTCCGATTGCCTGCAGCCAACCGGAAGTCATGCCTTGGTTTTTGAACCGTTTTAGAGAATTGAATGGACTCCTGGAACAGATTAAATTCGAGAACCAAGGTGCGACTGTACTTCATTTCATTGATGTTGCCTTTCCCAGCTTTCAACTTTATTGGATAACCCCACGTTATGAGAGGAAAGAAGCTTCTCTCTATTTACTTTCTAAACCTCTAGCACCCTCTTTCTTACTAACCTATTTTTAAAAAAACTAAAAAGGTCCAGTTGTCACTTCTGCCAGTCATTTTGTCATCTATAATATGTGTACACATAACAGGTTGTATGTATGAGATCTTGAGACTGACTGAGTGAGCGAGTAAGTAAGTGGTTAAATTAAGCAATCAGACATAACGATGAAATCCATTGCTTTGCTGGCTTGGGGCTGTCATGAGTTCATAAGTGTTAGAAGTGAGTCAGAAATGAAAACCAACCCATCAGCAGACTTGCCTGTGATGCCTAGGAATTGTTTTGTTTCACCAAAGCTCTGCGGGTAGCATTCTGCCAGTGGAAATGCAGCTGTTCCCAGTTTCAGATGCTAGACTGTGAAAATACTTTCAGGTCTTTGCTATAAACGAGGAGCTGATTTTTATGATATCTAAAATGCACTTGATATATGCACATCCTAGGGTTAGACTGTTCTATTTGCCCTACACAACTGGAGAAAGACAGATTTCAAAACGGGAACACTGGAAGCTGTTAAAGAGGAAAACGCAAGTAGATGCTCCGAGTCAGGTATAGCGAAATGCAAATCTCTTCTCCTAAATATCTCTGTTTTGCTGGAGCATCTTACCCACAGCTGGTTCCAGCTACTCAAAGTGCTTATTTGCACACACAGATGGTGCACCCAAATAAACCGAAGTAGCCAGGAGTAGCCTGGTCATCTATGTCACCTTACCCAATGGCGATAGCACGGCCTGGATGTGTAGTAAGGTTCTTTGTCTGGTTTCTCAGTTGTCATGATGCCCAGCAGTGGACTGCCTGATGATGAGTCATTATTACACATTTGCATGATAAGGATTCCAGACTTACCACATACAAGAAAGGATGAAGAATGGGAAATAACAGGTGTTTGCGTCAAGGGTTCATTGGAAGAAAACAGGTAGACACAACACATCTTTTGGAAGGGGAGAAAATGCATGGGAGAAATATAGGAGCACTGGAAGTGCATCCCTTTGCTCCACCCCCGGAAAAAAGCCACAGGACATTATTTTTAATATATAGGAAATAATTGCTGCTAACTATTATATCTCAAATTCTGTTATTTTAATATAATTGGAGCAGGATCACCCCCCCCAGTGCCCTTCTAGTCCAAAAGATCAGCTACATGATTAGATATTTTCTTTTACTTTCTCCTTCCCAAAGTTTTTTTTTAAAAAAAAATAATTAAATTGTGCTCTCTGCCTCTCATCATGCAACAAAGGAGGAAGGTGTTTCTTGTGAGACAATCTCTGGAAAGCTGAAGAGAGGCCAGAGATGGAGGGGTGGAAGCGAGAGAGGAGAACAGGATTATGTTACATCTCTTATGACTCAGTCAGATGACTCTTGCTGGCATCAAGGAGAACAAGAGAAGTCGCCTCAATGAAAGAGAGCAAATTATTTTGTCCTTCCAAGACCACAGGATTCAGACAATGGGAGTAGAACTCAAAGTGAAAAATTGCCAGAAGTTCAGGGTCTGCCTGTTGAGATGCTAGCTCTCCTCTCTCTTAGTTTGGCACTTACACAGAAAATCAGAAGAGCATGAAAAGCACTTGTCAATGCACCATCACCACAGAGGAGCCCTGCAGACTAGACTTCAGGGTGCTTCACCAAATCTGGGGAAGGAGCAGATTTTTCTCATCGCTGCCAGGGCCAACCCAAGACATGCATGAGACAAAGGACAAGGTAACACACACGTGCCCCTTTAGGCTGACTCGACCGGCAGTTGAATATTACTTCAACACTGGGAAACAGAATAATGCCCTCCCACCACACCTGAGGGAGAAAGCAGGCTGGCTCAGGCGGCTCAGGGCATGCCATAGGGCACTGCTCTCCCCATCATCCTAGCAGCTGCCACCTAAGATGGCTGCTTCACTCTGCCTAATGGTAGGGCCGGTATTTCTTTTTTGCTCTTGTTGACTTGTTCCATTTACCTTTGATTTCAGAGTGTGTCCTATGCAAAAGAAAAAAGGAAAGGAAAAGAGGCCAAAACTTTTACTGATTCTTCAGGATTCTTTAAATGAAGGTTAAAAAGAATCAGGAGTGTTTTGTGGAACCTTAAAATCTAACAACATTTATTATAGCATAAGGCAAGCATAACATTTCATGCATCTGGCGAAGTAGATTCTGAAAACATATACAGTGGTACCTCGGGTTAAGAACTTAATTTGTTCTGGGGGTCCATTCTTAACCTGAAACTGTTCTTAACCTGAAGCACCACTTTAGCTAATGGGGCTTCCCATTGTTGCTGCGCCACCACCGCTCGATTTCTGTTCTCATCCTGAAGAAAAGTTCTTAACCTGAGGTACTATTTCTGGGTTAGCGGAGTCTGTAACCTGAAGTGTATGTAACCTGAAGCGTATGTAACCCGAGGTACCACTGTACCAAGGGTAGGGAACCTGTGGCCCTCCAGATGTTGTTGGACTCAAACCCTAGTCCACCCTAGCAAGCATGGCCAATGATCAGGGATGATGGGAGTTGCAGTCCAACAGCGTTTGGAGGGTCACTGGGTCACCAACACTGACTTATACCATAATAAATTTGCTGGTTTTTTAAGGTGCCACAAAACTCTCCCTTTGTTTTGCTGCAACAGATTAGCCTGGCTGCTTCTCTGGAAATTAAATTAACGTGTTATGCAACGAAACTTATCTTGCTCCTGCACCTTGTCTTTGATATCATGGGGCTTCTCTTCCTATATTAGGTATTTTAGCTGCATTAAGTGAATACCTAAAATGTAGAATATGAATGTAACATAGGCATGGTTCGCATATAATGGTAAGCCAAAGTATGACTTACTAGGACCACGCAAACATTCTGGCTCCCCGATAGGCGCTCACTCTCACTTCATTCTCCTTGGTCTTTTTAGCTCATTATGGCACAACAGCAAAGCCAAGGTTTGGCTGAGCATGTCGTCCCAAATTGGGCTTAATATTTAAGCTCTCTCCTCCTTAGCTATAATCTGTAGCCAAGAACAAACCTCCCTGCATTCTTCCCAGGAGCCAGCAGGTTCGCACATTCATGCTAAGCCACAATTTGGAGTAGTGCTGCATGTGAATGTGGCCAAAAACATGGTGTGTCTTCCATATGGGCATAATTTGTCTCAGGATTGGTTAAAGCACTCTGCTCGAGCGTACACTTAGTAGCAAAGAACAAAAAAATGGTTTGCTGCTATGTAATGTGTGTGGTGACCCTCCATAATTCTTCTACCTTCTTCTAGCAGGAAAGGATGATTCCAAAGCTTTACTATTTGGCAACTCAAGTCAACTACCTACAGTTGCAACACTTTTTGTTGTTGCTGCTTTAGCTCATCCTTTTCCAGCTGTACTTCGCCATTGTTCAATATGGACTCCTGCCAGGTGCCTTCTGCTTCTCTGCTTTCGTAGAACTATAGCAGTTTGCCCCCACACGCATTCCCATTAGCTTTGAATAAGAGTTTACCAGCCCACCATGCCCAGGAGTATTCTCAGCAGAGCTCCCTAACCCTGAAATTCTTCCTCTTGTTTGGAATGAAAATTGAGATTATTACAAGTTTAGGTGCCAATATTGTGCCTGTGTGGTCTGAATTAATCAGGCTAGGTGCTCAAAGCCTGCAGTTCCTGTTGGCGGGTGTTCAGAAGTTGATTACTTTAACCTCTTAACTCCTGGTGAAACTGTGGTTGATTGATGAAATGGACTTTTTATTCTTAGTAAACATGGAGCAGTGGCCGATCATGGGGTGGGACAACATACCAGGAAGAATAGGGAGCATTTGATGGTGTGTGTCCTGTCCCCCATCCACACTCCAGAGTTCTCAAGCAGCAATGTGAGAAAGTGTTTCACATTCCAGAAAGGAAGTGTTCGTGTGCTAAAGAGCCAGTGTGGTGTAGTGGTTAAGAGCGGTAGTCTCATAATCCGGGGAACCGGGTTCGCTTCCCCGCTCCTCCACATGCAGCTGCTGGGTGACCTTGGGCTAGTCACACTAGTCTGAAGTCTAGTCTGAAGTCTCAAAGCCCCACTCACCTCACAGAGTGTTTGTTGTGGGGGAGGAAGGGAAAGGAGAATGTTAGCCGCTTTGAGACTACTTCGGGTAGCGATAAAGCGGGATATCAAATCCAAACTCTTCTTCTTCTTCTGAAACGTACAAATAAATTATTTTTTGGAAAAAGCCAGTCTTTTGAATGGACATTCTCTGATGGTACTCATCATTGCTGAGCTGCTTCTGAGCTGAGAACTTTCCCATAACTGTCGCTTCAGAACAGGTGGAAGTCAAAGACCCCTTTCAAACTTGAAAAGTAGAGGAGGGCAGCAGTACTACTGTGCCAAGTTGCTCAGATATTATTCAGTTAATATTTTTTTCGCTGCAATTCTGGATTGCCCCGGACCCCCTTCCCCTCATTGCAGTTCCATGCACATTTACCTGGGAATCAGCTCCACTGGACAGGCGACTTAGCTCCTCAGTGGAGATGCACAGAATCGCTCTGTCGCCAAAACTCTTTCTTTCTCTGGTTTATGATCCGGCAAGCCTGCCAAGATTGTAGCAGGAGTGCACTCATTTATCTATTTTTGTCTATTTTAGTTTCCAATTCTATCTCAGCCTAGCTAATTTTCTCCAAGCTTATTGGTTGACATGCTTTTTAGCGTCTTCTTTTACAGATTTCACAAAGGCTGCAATTATGAATCTTAATTTAATTCTGCTTGGGATTTGCCAGATGCTTTTCCTGCACGAGGCTCCCATTCCTTAAGAACGCACAAACAAGGAGACGTTCCAAGAGATACTCTTCCTTCTGGCGTTGGTTTTGAAGTGGTGGGTGGAAGCACCTGTAAAAGGTCTTTGTGGGGCGCAGCTGTGCAAAATGTACCCACGTAACTTAGAAATGGGCACCCTGTGTTTTCTACTGCTTAGCGGTTTGAACAGGTGATAATATTCCACAGACAAATGGGCACTTGAAAGAGTTACATAATATGTTTGACTTTGAAAGTGTCCATCATAAAAGAGCCTTTTCCAACCCATGCCCCTCCAGATGTTTTTGGACTCCAACTCCCATGACTGAGTCATTGGTTGGGTAAGGCTTTTTTAAAATACAGTGGTACCTCAGGTTAAGTATTTAATTTGTTCCGGAGGTCCATTCTTAACCTGAAACTGTTCTTAACCTGAAGCACCACTTTAGCTAATGGGGCCTCCTGCTGCTGCTGCGCCGCCGGAGCACAATTTCTGTTCTCATCCTGAAGCAAAGTTCTTAACCCGAGGTACTATTTCTGGGTTAGTGGAGTCTGTAACCTGAAGCGTATGTAACCCGAGGTACCACTGTATAATGGAACATGATTCTGGGGAATGTTAATATTTATAGAAACGCTGTACAACAACCAAGAACTCTCTCCTCATAGTAGTGGAGAAAGCTGCTTAGGTGTCTGGGGCAGCGCACCCAGGGGTGGGGCAAGGGCGGGTGAGCCTCCCATAGGGGTGGGGCACATTGCGGGGCCTCCAGAGTCTGCCTGCCTCCTCGCACTCAGCCGCCCTACAGCTGGGGGGCAGGCAGTGGGCAGACCGTTTGGGCAGCACAGAGCCTGCGAGCACCTAAGCCACCACGTCTCTCCCAGGAGAGACATGTGGCTCAAGCGGGCTGCACGCCCTGCAGTGAGTGCTGCCCAGCATTTTGTCACCCCCCTAAGTTTCCTCCGCCCCTGTCTCCTGAGCAGCTTTGCAATACTTTTTGCTCAACAGGTGCCAATGTACCTTTGAGTAGGCCTGTGCGAGTGGTTTGATGCATGGATACCAAAGAAGGATGTCAAAAATGCGGGAATGGCCAGTTCCTAGTGCTTTGCTAAAGAAAGGGGCAAATGTACAACGCAGCCTATAAAAACCCCACTGCTGTTACATACGCAGGTCAGACACTGCAGCAATGAGAGGTTGTCTTCGTCAGGAAAGCAATCATTCATTGTGTATACAAAAGACAGCATATGTCAGTTTGGCAAGAACCTCCTGTCAGTCCACCTGCCGATGAAGGCACAGGGGGCAGGTATCCAAGTCTCCCGGCTAACTCCCCTGCCTAGGCCAAGAACCAAGTTTCCCAAACCTACAGATAAGCACAACATTAAAGCAAGCCAATTAGCATACATCAAAGCAAGTGTGAATAAACTTATTGAGCTCATCCTTGCAGCAACCACCAATTAGTCTTGAGGTTACCTTAAGTACCAAGATGGCGTTTGCAGGCCTTCCAGGTTCAACATACCAGTCAACCCAGTTCTTGTCGATTTCCTTGACATTTGGGGCAAAACTTCCATTTCACAGCAAATCTACACATTTCATCCTGCAAGTTTGATTTACTCAACTGTAGTAGAGTTGCCAACATTTTTATTAGCACCTGTTTCTGTGTCTCTCTTACTGCAGTGTGACCCGATTAGTGGACAGTAATGCTTATTAGTTGTCTCCATGCAATGGGCATTTTCACCAGTAGATTTTCTGTATAGCAAGCTGCTGTTAAATGCATAGGGGAAGGACAGAGCGTTTCTTAACTGGTCATGTGGCAAGCAACCCTAAAAGTAAGGTGGGATTTGCCAAAGTTCTTGACTTACTAAGCCATATTAGCATCATTTTCATGTCATAGGAAAACCATACTATGGATTACTGGGAGTGCACAGCACAGCAGCAAAGCCAAGATTTAGCTTAATGTGCCATTCCAGCTGGGAACTGCAGTTAAGGCCAGTCCTCCTTAACCATGACCTGTAACCATAAGACAAATCATAAGACAGATCACGGTGAAAGAAGAAGCGATCTCAACCACGATCCTGGTTTCTAACAACACGCTAAATTTAGCTGCTGGGCTGCACTGTGCTAAAAGGCCAGGAAAGAGCAAAGCGAGTGTGAGCTTATCTCTGGGCATCGACCCGTTTGTGAGGACCCAGTAAGCCATAGCTCCTGCTTTGTGCTTCCCCTGGCAAGAACAGATACTGTGAATAAACCAGGAAAGGAATAGTTTTCCTTTATATCTAAACAATGGCTCATGCTTTATTTTACCCAGCAAACCACAATTGCTAGCTAGCCTTAAACCATGTTTTGCTGTTGGCTTGCTGAACATGGTTTGCTAAGGTGAAACAAGCAATGATCCTGAGTTCAGTTGTAATGCTAATTTATCCCCTTCCTAGTTTTTCTGGCTTCTTCTGCCAGAGAGGAGCAAAGTGGGAGCAATTCAGAATGCTGGTTATGACTTAAAGCCATCAGTGATATGGAGCTCCAGCTGTTGTTGGACTCCAATTCCCATGAACCCCAGCTAGCACAGCCAGTGGGTAGGGATGATGAGAGCTGTAGTCTAGCGACATTTTGAGGGTCAATGTTTTCTCAGCCCTGCCTTAAGAACTGTCTGAACCCATTTCAGAGACCTTGTTAAAATGTCTACCTTTAAAAACCATTAGATCAGTGGACCTTTTCAGTGGTGGCCCCACAATTATGCAATCCAATTCCAAGTAAAGCCAGGTGAGGCTTTTTCCTTTGCCAGCTTTAAATGGGCCTTTAAAGACCCATATTTTCATCGTCACCTTTGTGGGGCTAATTCAGGTTACTAGATACTGTTCTTTAGAGTTAGATGGGTTATTTTGCTGGCATGCTATCTTGTATGTTCCTGGGAAGGACTTAGCAACAGTAATAATAATAATAATAATAATAATAATAATAATAATAATAATAATAAATTAATTATATTACTGGTTTTACTGTTGGATTTTAAAGGCTTGTATTCATGCATGGTTGTAAACAGCTTTGAGAGGTGATTTTGCCTTTTTTCTTTAAAAAAAAAAGGTCCAAGAGCCTTTTAATCAAATAATTAAATAAACGTGGCTGAGAAACCTGAGCTACTTATTTGCATACAGATATTGTCTGGAAAGAGCTTTGACTCAGAACTCAGGATTTCTGTAGGCTAGAATTACTGTCCTCCCAGGGCTTGTAATCACTATCAGTAACGCTGCCTGGTGGAAGAGCAGCTTCATGGCATTGGGTGGAAAAGAACTAGGTTAGAATCTCACCCTCAGGCAAACCCATCACCTGTTGGGGGCCTCACTGAGAGAGAGGAGAAAGAGAGAGAGAGAAGCTCAGGGGGCTATTTCGGCAACAGCCGCTGAAGCCGACAGCCGCTTTTGAAAGTACTGCCCACTAGTCTGCTGAAAACTTTCTGACTGTTTCACGCAGGCTCTCCTTGCCCTCCTGGAATGTAGTTCGCTTTTGAAAGGAACTTTGTACTGTCAAGGAGGAGGATAGATTTTCCTTTACTGGGGGTGGGGGGAGGCTGCTGGGTTTTTTTCCCCCTTGGTAGTTTTCTAAGCTGCATGTTTTTTGGCTTTTGAATCAAAAGCTTGTGCAGTTTTGAAAGTAGGCAGGGACAATGGAGGAAGCTGAGAGCCAGAAACCTGAGCCGCTCCTGGCTTGTCCGAGAGACAGCAGACAGATGAAGGGTGAGTAACAGAATCATGCGTAGATGGAGTTGCAGTCAGCCTGTCCCTCATTGCTGCTTTTTATATCTTCATGACAGATTATATGGAGCAGATACTTTATATATTATGCTGCGGCTGACTGTTTTTTGTCTGTTTCTTACATCTGACTTTCTCTTGGGAAATACTTTTCTAGCAGAAAGAAAGCGAAGAGCATAAGGGTTCAGAGGTTGGTTTTTTTCCTTTTTGGTTTTGGTTTTGATGCAAACATTTTACGAAACACAAAGCAATCTATGAAAAAGGAGGGTGTTGTCCCCCACAGTCAAGGGAGGCCACCCTTCTAATATTATGTTCTCCAACAATGCATGAAGAGTAAGCTTCCTCCTCATTTAGTTCAAGTGAGGATTTCATTTTTGAGCTCAAGTTTTGAAACTCAGCAAACCGCTCAGAGTTTAGTGCTATTCCATGGGAAACACATGAGTGTGTCTTGGAATGCAGCCAGAAATTATGGACACAGCTTTCATGTCAGGGCAGATTTGGTGTCCTGCATACCAGTTTCACTCTGTTTTGTCTTGGATGTGGTGCAAACTACATGCTTTATAAGAACAAACATTTTGGATTGGGGAGCAAGATATTCCTAATTTGAATCTGAAGTGTTTGTAGAAAGTGTGTGTGTGTTTGTGACTTGTTATTATCAGAGCTAAGCCCCGATGACTTGACAGTGAAGACAGACCAGAAATGGTTTGTTTATTCATTCATTCATTTATATTACAGCTTTTGTGTACCACTTTCTGTCACTGGTAGCCTAAAAGTGATGGAGCATCAATACAAATAATAGAATGCAATTAGTAATGGAAATTTGGGCTAGTCTCCTGAAGGAGTAGCAAAACTGAGCAAACTCTGGCGTGTTGGTCTTCCACTGTGGTGGGTCAGGGGGCTAACTCCCAGGTCACAGCCAGATCTGTGGTGGGTTGCAACAGCCACTCTGCCACCATGGAAATATATGGCTAAAACAAATAAGAAATGGTCTCCCAAAATTCATGTTTGGGTTAAAGGTGCGTCCTGGGTCAAAAAAAAAAGGGGGGTGTTGGAGGCTGCTCTAATAGTTGACCAGAGCTGTGTTCAAGACTAACCCAGGTGCCTTTACAATGGGCGACATTGAACTATGCTCTGGCTGTGTGATGTGATATATAAATATAATAAATTAACTTTCTCTGGCCTATTGGTGTAAAGAGCCCTCCTTGTTGTGACTGGCCTCCTTGCAATTTCCTGCTTTGGGCAAAGCTGGGTGACAGTGACACACACTGGTGATTGCCAATTCTGCAGACCCACTGTGAGTGCGAAATATGCCCCTTATATACCTGGCCCTTCTCCCTCGTGTTTCCAGTAGAGGTAGTAAGTCAGATCATTTATAATGCCTCAAGTCAGCCTAACATATTTGATTTGGACTGTATGCCAGCAACTGGGAACCTCTGGTCTGTGGGCCTCATTGGGTGCCGTTTGGCCCGGGAGGCTGTTTTGAGCAAGCAACACCCACCTGCCCCACGCCTTTGCATCATACATGACATCAAGCGTGGGGCAGGTGAAGGCGTGGCTCCTTACCAAAAACAGGTTGCCGGCACTTGCAAAAAGGCACAGCACTTTGGAAGTGCTGCTGGTCGTCGTTGCCTGCATAGCTTGGTTCCTTTTGCCACAGTGCTTTGATTTCATCCAAATGCTCAATGCTGGGTTACCCAGTAGACAGACTAAGTACGTGCTTAGAGCAGGGACACAAATAAAAGAATATTTCTCAATTTTATGGAACACCTTTCCAGTTGAGCTCAGACAGGTCCCGTCCCTACTGAATTTCCTCTGCCTACTGAATATTTTGTTACCCCAGCAGGCATTTTAATAGAAGTTCTTTTGCTTTTTGAATTGTAAACTGCTTAGAGACTGTTGTAAAGCGGTAAATAAATTGTTTAAATAAAGATATTATGGTAGGTGGGCAGGGCAGTCCCACAGGGCCAGACCCAGTTCTCTCCTTCTGTTCTATGCAGATTTATTTACAGTATCTTTAGCTGACTCTTCACTGAATATCTTCAGTAACAAAGCGAGGAGTTTCATGTATATAATGCAACACTTTCCAGAGCTAAAACCGTGGAATATTTAGGCACATATTGTGGGAAGTCCTCGCATTCTCACTGCCATTCTTAGCCAAGTAGATTCAGCTTGATTGATTGCTTACTGTTGTTTTTACATTTTCTGAGAGAACAACTGTTATTTTTATGTGTGGGATGGAAAGAGTTTCCAACTGCTCAAAGCAAAATAAAGAGATCACATTGTAAGCTTCGTAAAGGCAGTTTCACAACTTCTACTCCGTTTCGTGGATGTGTAGTAAACAAACATATGCTTAAACCCAAACATTCCTGAGCCTGGGAACGAACTAAACTTGGTGCAGTGGAATGTCAAATAGGCTGCAGTGTAATAACAGGGAGCATCTATAGTCTTGGAAGCTGTACTGTATATGAAATTCCTACTTGATGGCGCCAAGTGCCTTCCATCAACTTCAGCTGGTGGTCCAGCTGCGCCCCTGTCTGGAAAGGGATAGCCCAACTTCTGCCGCCTCTGAGAACCTCTAGGTTAGATTGCTGCAATGTGTTATATGTGGAGCTGCCTCTGAAGATGGTTCAGAAACTTTTCAGCTGGCACAGAATTTGGTGGCAAGGTTGTTCACCAGGGCAAGATAGTTTGAGCATATAACACTGATCCTGGCATTACTAAACATCAGGAATAACGTTCTGACTGTTTGACAATGCAACAGACTCCCATAAGAGGTTGTGGACTCTCTTTCCTAGGAGGTTTTTAAGCAGAGGTTGGGTGGCCATCTGTCATGCATGCAGGGCTTTTTTTTTACAGCGGGATACTCAGTTCCAGCACCTCTCAGGTGGGCACCGTTGCTATTCTAAGAGAACAAGGGAGGTGTTCATGGTGAGTTCTGGCACCTCTTTTTCTAGAAAAATAGCACTGCATGCGTGTTACGTACTAACTTTGGATCCTAGAACAATAGGCAAGTAGGATCCTAGAATGCAACAACTGATTGGCTTGTAGGTGAAGACCAATCAGGCTCCAGGAAGAAGTTAATCAGCCTATTAGGCTGGTAGGATTGTAGAATGCAACAACTGATTGGCCTGCAGGAAAAGACCAATCAGGCTCCAGGAGGGAAGCAGAACCAGCCAATCAGATGGGACTCATTGTGTAAATAATGTACAGTGGACGCTTGGGTTGCGAATGTGAACCATGTGGGATGCATGTTCGCAACCCACAGCGTTTACAACCCGCACCTGAGGAGCACGTGCGGGTTGTGATTCAGTGCTTCTGCGCATGCATGACCGCTGAAACCCGGAAGTAACCTATTCCGGTACTTCCGGGTTTCGGTGGTCCGTAACCCCAAAAAACACAACCTGAAGTGTCTGTAACCCAAGGTATGACTGTATATAAAAGCCTGAGGCTTGGGGAGCAATTCAATCACTGTTTTACAAGCTGCAATAAAGAGCATGAAATCACTACAGGACTCCAAGTCTATTTCAATGCGTATGATATTGGGTGTGGGGCTGGTGGACATGGTTTGTGGGAACAGGCCACACTGGGGCCACCAGTGCATTAATGTCACCAGGCATTGATTTAACACAGCTTCACCTGAGTCAGATGATTAAGGAGATGCCTAACCAGGCCAAGGAAGGGAAAATCCAAAGGGATTTCTCCCCCGTATAGAGACATTAACTGTGCAGAGGAAAGGTCAAGTCTGAAGCAGCCTTTGTAGATTTTGATTAGGTGTTTCTGAGTTGCTGCGCAGACAAAAGCCACGGAATTAGCTGTCAGTGTGAGCATTCAATGTGACACTTTAGATCAGGAGTGGAAAATTGGATACAGCTAGTCAGCTGGATCCTTCCTTTCCCCATCTTGCGTGGGCCAACGTTGAGGCGCGGACAGGGCACACACCATTGTGACATCAGGCAGCAGCTTAAAAGGGGCTCACTTTTGAAGTCCATTTTAGGCACACTTTCGGCACAAACCGCTTGCAAACGGACTTCAAAGAGGTAACAACCATGCTTTTACCTGACGTCAGGGATGGGGCAAGTAGACGTGGATTGGAGGAAATGACTTCAAGGGCCAAATTAGAGGGTGCTGCTTAATTAGGCCCACAATCTGGAGGTTTCCAACCCCTGCTGTTGGAACCCCCAGGAAGTTTCCATAATGAACTTGTTGGCATAACATGTCATTGGCTTAAAACGAGGAAAGGTGAACTAGATACTTGAACGACTGCAGTGCCAGCGAGCCAACAAGCCTTTTGATTTGTCACCGTAAGCCCAGCAGACAAAGAAGAAAAAAAATCCCCACATTTAAGATGCACCACATTAAAGCATGAACTTTAAGCTTTTTTTCTTTGGTGATCTAGCATGGAGCTTGGCATTCTTCAGGAGCACTGCAGCCTGGGACTCTTATCTTAGCAGCATGCTATGGTAGAATTCTCCCCCTCCCTTGACTTTTCAGAAAGGATTGTCCTCAAATTATTGAGATTGGATGTTTTTGTAATTATGTTACACATGGAAAATATTTCATCCTCCAACAGCCCCTCAGCATGTGTGGCAGCGGCTGTACTCTAAACCCCCCTAACTATATAACAATTTAATATAAAGTGCTCAGGAATGCTGACTGGCTTTTAAAGTGTTTAGCAGATCCAAATCTCTCTGCCCTTGAATCTCGTCTTTGAGCCGATTGAGAAATAAAACACCTAGGGTTGAATTCGTTGGTACCCCTCTATTCCCAGAAGCACTTTTGAGCCAGTGGACTCCTTTGCTAGCAGAAAAGGAGGGGAGCCCTCCATAGCCCTCTGAGGCTCCTAAAACTCTGCTCCAGTGGGTTGGGGAATTATCCAGAGCAGTGTGGAAGGTTGATGGAGGCCTGCAGGACAAAGAGGGAGCTGGCATCTTAGTTATTATCATGGGTCTGTTTGTTTATTATATTTCTGTTGAGTCCTTCCTCCCAAAGGAGCCCCAGGTAGCAAACAACAAAGGAGCAAAACAATGCAATTTATTAAATAAATAAATAAGAACGTATGAAAAGGCACATATCGTTCGTCACAGCTAATGATTTCCTGAGGTCCAGCGCCGAGGGCCTTCTGGCGGTTCCCTCGCTGCGAGAAGCCAAGTTACAGGGAACCAGGCAGAGGGCCTTCTCGGTAGTGGCACCCGCCCTGTGGAACGCTCTCCCACCAGGTGTCAAAGAGAAAAATAACTACCAAACTTTTAGAAGACATTTGAAGGCAGCCCTGTTTAGGGAAGCTTTTAATGTTTAATAGGTTATTGTATTTTAGTGTTTTGTTGGAAGCCGCTCAGAGTGGCTGGGGAAACCCAGCCAGATGGGCAGGGTGTGAATAATATATTATTATTATTATTATTATTATTATTATTATTATTATTATTATTATTATTATTTTATTTCCAGGTTGGCAGGACCAGTATCTTCCAGCCACTAAGTCTCTGATTGAGCAGGAATGCTTTTAATTTTTTTCTGAGTGTTAGTGAAGGAGACTGGCACATTTCACTGGGGTGGGCATTCCATGCCATAGGTCAGCATCTACCAGGCAGCCTCCAGCAGGGACTCTTCTACTACCCAGGACTCCCTTGCTGAGTGTGGAGCCCAAGATGGTTTATATTGGTTGGGGGGGGGAGGTGCCCTCAGTGAAATCATGTGCTTTGAGGTCAAAAGCAGGAGCGTTATGGGATATGAAGGAATAACTGACACAGTTGAACTCTACAAGTTCTCTGCCGCTAGTGCAGGAAACTGCCCTGTAGATTTGTCAACTGATTTAAATATTGGCTGGAGGAGTCAAGGAGTGTGCTAAAACTGCCAAATATGGCAAAAGCAAAGGAAAATATTTCACAGGGGGACATTATGGAAGTGGTGTTAATAAAGAGAAAACAGCTTCTATAATAGCAGGATGCGCAGGCGAATCATTTGAAAGAAGTGCTGGTGTCACCTGTAAGAGCCTGGGAGATAAATCAGACAGTCTCTGTTGCTAATCTCTCCTCTGCCTTGAACTCATTAGGTAGCCTTTAGGCAAGACACACACGCTCTCTCAGCTTCAGCCCCTGCACCTACAATATAGGGGATGATAGTGCCAACTTATCTTAATGGGTTGTTGTAAAGATTGCGTGGCATATTGAAAGTACTATGTAAATGTTAAGTATGGTGGTGGATGTAGCTGTTAAGCTATTTGATGTGCATTCAGATGGTAGTGAGACTTGCTTCCAGATATGCGGAGAATCAGGCTGCATGATTCCCATCCTAAGCATACTTACAAGAACATAAGAAGAGCCCTTCTGGATCCGACCAAAGCCTCAACTGGCCCAGCATTCTGCTCTCACATTAGCCAACAAGCAGTGTCCAACTCTGTAACTCAGCCATGAAGCTTGCTGGGTTACCTTGAACCAGTCGCCCTCTCTCAGCCTAATTTCCCTTGCAGGGGTTGTTGTGAAGATGACATGGGAGCTGGGAGAACCATGTACACCACCTTGAGCTCTGGGGGGAAAGGTGGGATATAAATTCAAATGAATAAATGCCAAAAAGAAGCCTATGAACAGGACTTATTTGAAAGAATATCCCATTGAAGCCAATGGCACTTAATTTTGGGGTTGGGGAACACATGGGTAGGATAGTGCAGCAAAACAACAGTTGGATGCTCAGTTAGTTTGCTTAAATCTAATTGAGCTCATTTGGATTTGCATTTTAACACCAATGCCTGCAGTCCCCATCGAAGTCTTGAGTCAGCTTGCTCAAGATCAGACTGCAAAAAATAATTATTAATTTTTGGGAGAGCCATGACTGTCTGTTAATAGCAGGTAAGGTTACAGATAGACTTGGAAAGCATTTTTAGTGGTTATGTTTCTCATTTTGCTCTCCACTAGCCTATTTCCCTCCCCCTCCCCTATTAGGTATTAGATAACATACCTTCAACCTGCATTTTTCTTTTGGGCCCTGAGGGGGGTTTGTATTATTCGGTTACCTGCAGATAAGTTAGCTGTAAGATCCATGCTATGCCTGTGTTCGTTCCACAAAGCAACCAGTTATAGGCAGGCCTCAAAAGTAGATTTTAAAGTTGTAAGAGTTATCTGACTCCCCGCCCCCCCCGCCCCAAGCATCCAGTTATTCTCCCCCCCCCCATTGCATAGACTTGCTTTTATTTCATTTCTCAAAAGAATGGTTTATTGAAAAAGTGACACTATATTTTCCAGTCTGCTGTCTCGGAGAGGCATAAAATCCAAGCGAGATCCATGAAATTTAAAACCATGGCTATGCTCTGAAAACTGGGGGGGGGGGGGGAGCAGGGAGCAAAGAAAAGAGAAGTACTTTTTTCTTCTTATTTCACAGAAGTTTCGGAACATTTTGAAAACACACTGGAAAAAGATTAAGTATTCAAACTCTACTGTACGAAAATAATTTTATCATTTGCGATCACCAAAGGAAGCCTCATTACAGTCCCATTAAAAAGTACTGGAGTGTTGCGATGATTTTTTTTAACGTCTTAAAAGATTTTAAAGCTTAAGGAAGAAAGAGATCTACCATTCATTCCCCCTCGCTATTTCAGTACGGAGAACTGCATAGCAAGGACATGGCTTGCTTATTGATCCGTTTTCCATCCAGCATTTCACATTGTTTTGTATAGCTTATGCAAACTACTATTTTAGTGGTTGTCTTAGTTAAGCCTAATAGCATCTCTCCTCATTAAAGAGAGCAGAACCATATGCTTCTATGCTATTTTTTTTTTAAAAAAAACCATGTACATCCACACCGAAAAATAAACTTCCTTGTTCTTCTTCTGTAGGCATGACTGCTGAGATTCTGTTTTGATCGTATCTCACCTTTTTGATTTGCAGACCAGAAAAGCAATTTGCATGCAACCTCGTTAGACGATGCAGAATACCTGTGGCCTAAGGAACTTGTTGCTTCTGGAAACAGCCAGGCTTCTGCAAAGGCAGGCCGCAACATTCCTCGCAGACACACCGTAGGTGGCCCTCGAAGTTCCAGAGAAATTCTGGGAATGCAGGCATCAGATATGGACAAGAAGAGAGAAGCTTTTCTAGAGCACCTGAAGCAGAAATATCCCCACCATGCCACTGCGATCATGGGGCACCAAGAAAGACTGAGAGATCAGGTATGGAAGACAAAGCAAATGTTTACATATGTGGCTTTGGTTCTGATGCTAAAACCCCTGTGGCTATTTATTCACGCATGGAATTCCTGTGCAAGTGGGCTTTGCTGCTGAATGGGAATGAATTCATGGAGCTCCTGCTGATAGTGAAGACAGTGGGGGAGCCCTTATTCTTGCAAGGAATCAATATGGAGCTTGTGTACATGTAAAAAGCTGCCAGATCAGACTGATAAAATACAGGAATGGCTGGGTCTTAGAAAATCATACAGTGCAGTTCCATTTCAGAGTGAAAGCAGGAGAGAGTTTGTCTGCAGGAAGTTTTTTGTATGAGGGACCATGCACGTAGAAAACTTAACCTGTCAGGGAAAAGTATTCTAATCTAGCCTTTTCCCTGACATGTTTAAATGGTTTGTTTCTTTGCTTTTTTGTAATGTTTAGGGCAGGCATAGGCAAACGTGGCCCTGCAGATGTTTTGGGACTACAATTCCCACCAACCCTGACCACTGGTCCTGCTAGCTAGGGATCATGGGAGTTGTAGCCCAAAAACGTCTGGAGGGCCAAGTTTGCCTATGCCTGGTTTAGGGTTTATAAATACTAAGCACCCAGATATTCAGTCCTGCCGCTTCTGCAGTCTGAAATGGTATAGTGTAGCAAGAGTTGCTCCACTGCCAACACATGGCCCACCTGATTGTGTGTTTTCTATTGGCTGAAATTCTTTAGGATTTAGCCAGTGTGGTGCTCTCTGGATGTTGTTGAAAGTGATCTTACAAACCATGAAAGGGTGTGTGATACTTGAACTGACAAATAATCATTATAAGGCTATTGCTCCACCTCTGCTTCTCAAGGAAGGAGTGATGAACAGAAAGGTATTTATAAGCCATAGGTAGCTAACATGGATAATAAACTACAACTCCCATCATCCCAGACCATTTGCCATGCTGGAATGACTGCAGTTGCAGCCCATAACATCTGAAGGCCATCATGTTGGCTTCCCCTTCTCTAAAACATGATGTGCCTTACGATTTGTAAGCTCAGCACAGGGTTTGGGTTCCAAATCATAGGGTCATATTCAACTAACTTTTGCTTAGAGTAGACTCATTGAAATTAATTACTTTGGTTCATTCATTTCGGTGGGTCTGCTCTGAGTAAAACCGGTTGGATGCAATCCATGAGTTGGTTGTGAGCTTTGAATCTGAGCCTTTGTCAACCTGCTGTGACAGAAGTATTTTAACAGGTTCTGAGGCACCAGTTTTGCTCGACTAAACACAATTGCTTTTCAGCCGTTATAGGACATGGCATGAAAGCACAACCTGCTTCTTTGTCAGAGCTAAGCCATAGGCAGCTGTCGAGAGGGATGCAGGAGCCAGGGACAAGCTGGGAGCTGGAGCTAAGGGCTGGAACCAAAGTTGGGCTTAATATTCGACTCTGGGTTTTCAAGACAAATTTGTACCTTGCTGAAATGGGCATATGGGGGAATATTCAGTGACTTTTCAGAAAGGGCAAAATTCTCAGAACTTTTTCAGGGGTGCTGCCTTAATGAGGCATGCCAGAGGTAGGACAGAGCAGAAGGAGACTTACCCTTGTTCCAAATTCCTTTCTTCTTGATCATATTACCTAGCTAAAGTTACATTGACAAAAAGGGTGGTGCAAGTCGAATTATGTTTTAAAAGCTTGGTTTCTCTCTGCCAGGCTTGGGTTAGCTTAGCTGAAAGGAGTTTAGAACAGGGGTAAGTTACACCAGTATAAATTATACTTGGCTTCTTATAGTTTGGATTGTTCTGTTAGGTTGCCCCCCCATAAATTGATCGACGAAAGCTTAAGATGACTGTTGTGATAATTAAAACTAGCAGCCCTACTGTTAATTTGTGTGGGTTTTTACTGGCTGTGGCTAAGCAGCCCATGGTGGGGACTGGAATGTGGAAATGTCCGGTTTGCAATTAAATTTAGTACTGAGATCCTTGGCCAGCCCACATTATGTCATTACAAAGTCTTCAAATTTTCCTACCCCACCCTTTCAAAAGCATGCAAAGTCAAATGAAACATCCACAGCTGACTTTGACAATTCCTCTGTGTCTGGAATGTGTCACTTGTCAGTGATGTTACTGATGGAGAGGAAGTGGAAGACAAAATTTGAAAATAGCTACTATCTAATCAAAGAGCCATTTTCCTGAATGACACAACTTAAATTATAGACTAAGAAAATGCAAAACCCAGATGCTCTGTTTCTGGTGAAAATGGCCATAAAGAAGCTGTTTCTGTTCACATTCAAAACTAAACGCACCTAATATAGTTTACACAAAGAGACATTACGACCAACATTTAAAACAAAGCTAAAACACAAATGGGCAGAACAGGAGCAACCTAATAAAGGGTGGATGAGAAGAAATGTTGGGGTCACAGCAAAAGCTATTTGCATTTAAGCCAGCTTGGGAGGGGTTAATGTGCCAGTTTCTGTCTGTGTTTCTTTTGCACCGGCCAAAAAGATTTATTTTCTGCCAGGCTTTTGGCTTTTATCTGTGGGTGGGAAGTTTTAGTCCTGCCTTTGAAAAAATATGAATTGAGTTTTAGATTTTTCTCCGCCTTGTTTTCATGCGAATTACTTTTGCAAAAGACGCGACTAATAAATTTTAATCACCGTCAACTTCATAATAGCACACTTTGTACACTCGCATGTTCTCACGTTGGGCTTTCTTGTTCTGCATTCCCCAGATACACATACCCTGGTGCTTTAAAGTTATCTCTGTTCTCTAGTGTGATGTACGCATGTACGTGTTGTGCTGCAGGAAACTCTGGTACAACACTGGTGTTTCCCGCAGCAGCTCATAAGATGTTGGAGCTGCTCTCAGAGCTCTGATTTCCTGCCAAGTGCTATAAATCTCTGAGTACTGCTTGCGCCTCCCCTCTTTCCCCCTCTGACTTTGAAATCTTGAAGCTCTTCCCTGACTGCTTCATTGATTGTGCTTGTTATCTTTGTAATGAACTAGAGTATCTGTGTGGAGAAAGCAGGGTGGTAGTTAAAGATAATGCACAAATTGCTTTCTTTTTTTTTAAAAAAAAGAGATGTGAGATTAGATCTTTCCTGAGTCATGTAAATATTTTGTTCCACTGGCGAAGATACTTGCAAGCCAAGTTTGAATAGACTGTTGCAGAGACAACCCTACACATTTTGCAACTTGATCTCCCTCCGAAGCCAATAAATTACAGAAGGAATGCAGTAACTGCATTTGCTGCTTGTTTAAAATGTGCCATACTTGCTAATTTATTAAGACTGCAATCCTAAGGGAGCGACGTTTTCTCAGGAGTAAGCGAGGTTGAATTCAGCAGGACCTACGTCTGAGTAGATATGGTTAAGATTGTGCTGCTCTGTTGAATTCAGTGGGACTTACTTCTGAGTAAAACATGCATGCGTCAAAGGAATATCTCCTATTTATACATTTTATAAATGAATCGGGTATGATAAGAAGTGCATAACCTTTAAAGCAACATCATTCCTCAGAGGGTGAGAACATGTTGCCTTTGTCTAGAATCATTCCCTCGCCAGGTTCATGATCAAAGTAGAGATGGGTTTAAAGATAGCATACACAACAAGCTGTTCATCTTAAAACTATTTCATGGAAACCTGTCATACAATTAGCGAAGTCTGCTTCTTCATCAGTCGTAAAGACCTGTGACAGACAATCCCTAGCTAATTGGTAATGGGTGTATGTGTGGTCTGCCCTTCTTCAAAGGTTAAAGTACCACAGGATTGCAGGAAAGGCTGGCTGCCCCATAAGCTTCTGCATGGGTGGAGGCTCAAAAACAAAGAGGACCTAATAAGAGAATTGGCTCCAAGTCTGTGGAGGCCAGTCTGAGACTTCTCCTTCCCTCTATTGGTAGACCCTGGGTGGTTTACATGGTAGTGGTGATAGCTAGTAACAGGTAACAGCACTGCAAAGGTCATTGAGGGCTGCCATTTTAATTTCCCGCAATGCCCCAGAGTAGTGATGGGAGAGGAATTAGTTCAGTTTGCATTTTATTGTGAAATGCCCCAATTCATATGTCCTGAATCGAAATGCATCTACCCTTCAAAATACCGTACTTTTCTCTCTATAAGACGCAGTTTTTCCCTCCTAAAAAGTAAGGGGGAAAGTGTGTGCGTCTTATGGAGCGTATGCAGGCTGCGCAGCTATCTCAGAAGCCAGAACAGCAAGAGGGATCACTGCGCAGCGCTCCCTCTTGCTGTTCTAGCTTCTGGGATAGCCCCTCAGTCCCTTCCCCCACCTCCTGGAAAAGCCCCCAAGAGCCGCATGGAGCGTGTGTGCGGCTCTTGGGGGCTTCTCCCTCCTCGGGGGAAAAGCCTGCAAGCGCCACGCACACGCTCCATGCGGCTCGTGAAAGGGAGCACTGAGCAGAGCCTGGGATGCATACAGGTTCTGCTCAGCGCTCCCTTTAAAGAATTTTTTTTTCTTGCATTCCCCCTCTAAAAACTAGGTGCGTCTTATGGTCAGGTGCGTCTTATGGAGCGAAAAATACGGCACTCACTTTTTCCAAAGATGTCCAACCAAATGAGGTGTACAAAAATGTCTACAATGTGGCAATGTAGGAATTAATTAAAGAAATAATTTCCCCCCCTCAATTAATGAAAATGAGGAGAACATGAGTTTGCAGACAGCCCAAACATAACCACAGCCAGACATCAGCTTTATCCTAACATGGTGTTCCCAATGACTCAGTTGTATGCTTTATCCATCCCATCTGTGTACTTTGCTGCCTTTGTGTGGGTGGCCCCCGCAAGGAGCTCAGCGTCCGGGAAGCCACCCCTTTCTCCTTCTATTGGGACACAATCACATCTATTGTTTTACTGCTGGGAAGCAGCCAGGTAGAATGACAGAAATGATCTGTCGATGTTTTTCAACTTCTCTTCCACCTTATGAATGCTTTGCTGCCTAATGGGTTTTGGACAGCATCCAAAGAACCCATAAGCACACAAATGACTTTCTCTGTGGTCACTGGGACTTCCTCCACTGTCAGCTCATCAGTTTGCATCAGAAGAGATCCTCTATGTTTTTGTGAGTAGTCAGGTGGAGGGGGTGTGTCTTGCTGCCTTTGAGAAGGGATCCCCGTAAACCTTGCTGCATGCAGGGAAGCTCCCCATATGACCATCTAGATATCCACCTAGCATAAAGCAGAAAAGTGCTTCTAATAGGCATGTCGGCACCCAGTGGAAGAACCTTTATCTAAACATCAACCCCCAGGCACTGTTATGATACAGACAATGCACTCTGACAGGTGTGGCTCTTATTGCAAAACAATTCCCCCGGAAACTAAGGCAGAACTTCTCAGATCTTTCTGAAAGGAATAGTAGGAAGCTTGTCACAACTCCAGAAGCTGGTGGCGGACCGGAGTGGAGGAAGGTGTTGTGCGTCTCTCCCCACTCCACTCCACCCCCCACCCCCCGCACCTTTGATGGAAAATGAAACTTTCAGCATGCTTTGACCAGGGAAGCCCGGAATGACTCGCAAATGAGACCCGCCGTTTACTGAAAAGAAGGAGGAGAGACATAAAGAAAAGGTGGTGTGTGTGTGTGATTCCTAAAGGTCTCCGAAGTTTTGGAGGGGCAGCTTCTGAACGTGGTGTGCCAAGTTCCCTGCATTGCAGGTAGGTCCACAGAGTTGCACCGCTCTTTCTCGTTGTTCTCTGTCCTTCGAGAGCAATGGCGGTTAGCGAGGGGTTAGTGCATTAGGAAAAGCAGCTGAGGCAGAGGAGGAGGAATCTGCTGTGAGATTCAAATAATGCACGCAGCAGCGGTGGAAGGCTGTTAAAAAATAGCTGAATTCCTGCCAAATAAAATGGGGGGGGGGGAGAGAAGAGAAAGAAAGTCTCCAGGAGAAACCAGTTTTACAGGTTGTGCTGCCCAAAGGGCATTATGGGTTCTGTTTAAAAAAAGAAAAGAGAATTGTTTCAAAGGGAAACAATGAACCTGCAGAAACTGTATTAGCAAAACCTCACAAGGCCTGGGTCTTCAACACAACAGTTTTTCGGGTGTGTGCACCCTTGCGGGTTGTTTCTTTTTGCACTGTTGGGCAGGTCACATTTTGTTGCTCCACAGTTATTAGAAAAGACCCGTCCTATACTCCCACAGTTTGTTCACCATCAAAAGCCAAATAAACATGTGTTCTATATTTTTTTTAATAAACCTACTTTGTAGTAGATCAGCACCATGCCAAGGAGTAGACTGTTAAACATTTACTTGGAAGGAAACAGTTCAATTGCATTGTGCGGCCTCAATCTGACAGGTTAGCTCTACTGTGTAGGCAGGTGGGGTTTAAGTAACCATGGAGATCTGTGATGTCATGCTTGGGAAAGCATGTTAAGGCAGCTAAGGGTACATGTAGCCGTTCAAAGTCCCATAGGCTGGAAGTTGCTTTTATGCAAATGAGAAAGTTTCACTTGGCGAGGGGGGTGAAAGGGGGGCTAAATAAATTGCAGTGGAGACACATGGGAGGCGTTTTACCTGCCTGGGATTGTAAGGGAGTTTGTTCGGAACTAAAGATTTGGGTGACTACTCAAATCTTGGGAGCTGTTCTCAAGCGTATTTCCTGGCCTGCCTCCAGAATCCTGCAATTAGGTAAACAAAAATGTCCTCCTTCGCTTTGCGACGACTATAATACGATTGAAATCTACTTGGCTGTGTTCTTTTCTTGAGAGTAGAGCTGAATCAATAAACGGGGTTTTCTGGTATGATGTACTCTCTCTCTCTCTCTCTCTCTCTCTCTCCCTCCCTCCCTCCTTTCCCCACCCCAGCTCTTGATTTGAATGATCAGCAGATTTTTGAATGCTGTGAAATAAGGAGGAAGTTAGGTGACTCATGCTTAATACGAGTGTGGTATTAGAGAGGAGAAACCAGAAAATGAAAATGGATTTGTTCTATTGGTAGAACCTTTCTTACTAATTGTTTCTGCTTTCACTGTTAAGAATCAAACTTAATATCACAAGTTTTTTTTTTTGGGGGGGGGGTTTATTATAAAACAGCCTTTCAAAATGCAAACTGCAGAGGTCCTTTTCATTATTATAGCATTATTTTGTGGAAGGGCAACTTTGGAATGGGTGCAACAAGTTCCATTATATGACTAAAAATGTTTGGAGGGGAAGAGCACAATGAATTCTTTCCCATCGAAGAAGAAGTAAAGCCACCGATTCAATTTAGACACCTGTGAAATGTAAATGAAGGATGGAGGAGGCATGGCAGAATACCTGGGGAATGTTCAAAACAAGTTTCGATGCTTCCAGCCCAAACCATACAAAACCCTGAGATGTATAAAGAGCTCTCATCATTTGCTGTTCATTTCTTTATATATATATGAACAGAAGTAAATTTAGCAGTGCAAAACACTAACAAAATAATTGGAAACAAATGAAAATTTATTTTAAGCTCTTTTTAAACCCCATTTTTTTTGTCTAGTGCATTGCAGATCTATTTGACTTGACAGTCATGGATAAATTGCCACTATTAGTTATTAATGGGAATTTATAGACTTAATTTCAAGCCTGCTTTGTGTGTGTGTGTGTGTGTGTGTGTGTGTGTGGAAAAGGATCTGAATCGTTATGTGTTTAATATTGAAATATGTCATATTGAACAATGTGTCAAATAAACCAGCGTATTTGCATTAATTATGCTGATTGTGGTTGATGAAGTGGAAGACTAGAAGGGGGGATATGAAGAAAAACGAGTCAATGTTAATATTATGTGAATAAATTTGTGGCTGGTAACCATATGTAGGAAAATGGCGTTTGATTGCAGCAAGAATATCTTGTGTGTTCTGAATTGATGCATATTTAACTAGCGAGTACCTATCATTCCACTGCGGATAGTGGCATTGTAGGGAACCTTTAGGGATGGAGCACATTTCTATGCACAGAAAAAGGCATTTCATGTTCCAGTGGAATGGCTGGAAGTGCAGTTCAGGTCTTGAAGTCGTACATTTGTCCCCAGACGAAGCACTTCCCAAGTGCACCTGCTAGCTGAGTCAGTTGCCTCACTTTGCCTAATGCAAGGGCCGGCTCCCTAACCAATCTGCAGGTCAGGACCCATTTGTTCAGCACCATCAAAATCAAGTGAATGGGGCCACTAAGAACTGGGCTTCCTTCTGTTTTCCTAGTCTTGCTCTAGCTTTCATGCCACCTAGAATTAGGTCTGCAGTTGTCAACTGTTTTCTGTTTTTTAAAGTAATTTGTTGTTTTTATTTAAATAATTTATATACCACTTATGTATAATAGTCTCTAAGCTGTTTACAAATAAATGCTAAGAATAACAATAAATTAAAATGATAAAATCAGACTTCAGCTGGAATGCCTGTTGGAATAATAAAAGAAATGTCTTCAGTAGGTGCTGGAAGTTCAGTAGGGAAGTGACCTATCTGACCTCAACTGGGAGTTCCATAAAACACAATACTAAACAGTTCCTGGTGGATAGAAGAGCCATGCATCTGAACCACGGAGGACCACTAACAGTGACTCCCCCCCAAGGCACCAGTGATCAGGCAGGGATATAAAGGATTGGTTCAGTTTGCCAAGCTCATTTCCTTATCAAGGTGAAGGCAGTTCACTGCTTTGATTTTTTATTTATGAAACAGTGCTGTGTGTTCTTTCTCTCTGAATGGTTGCTTTGCCATTTTAGAACCATGAGCAATCAGTCCAAAGAGCCTCTTTAGACATATACAGTCACATCTGCATGCCAGGCGGCATGGCCTCTTTCTTGAACAGACCCTTGCACTGCCCCAGAGTCTGTTAAAGTTCTCCGGAGCTAGCTGCTTTCTGAAGGGGAGGCATCCGAAATGAACTTTTTCAGAACAGCCTCTTGTCATTCACTCATATCTGTGTGTAAGACTTTACCTGGCCATGTTGCAATCCTTGACTGGGCTTTGTTCAGTTGCTTCTGATAGCAGCAGCTACTCCTCTGTATTTGTTTCCTTGCAACATTGTCTGAGACAAGTCATCTACAAGTCCTGGACTGAGAAACCATGGAGTCACTGCCAAGAGCTTATCTGGGCATGTTTTAATACCAAGGAGAAAGGGATTCAAGTTCAAAAAAGTGCAAAGGAAAATGGATGTAGCTCATTTGTTCTGCTTTTGCACCAACCAGCCAATCTTCAGCAGGTTGGGTGTGTTTTCATTGGGGTCACGGTCCTTCAAAAACACTGCAGTTGTCATGGGGTTCTGTCCACCACATTCTAGTCTGCTTCTTGGTCTCACCAAACCTAGTATTGAATTTGCTCTCAATCTGTGTTTTGTCCTCTTCTGCCTGATCAGAGATGCAAGACACCCTTTTTTATGACTCTTGGTGTTCAGTTTTTTTTTGGCGGGGGGTGGTGACTACCAAAACAAGCTGACACTTGCTGTGGAGTGTTTTCAGAGAGCCATACTGATGCAATGTTCACTATAAACCTTATTCCTTTTTTACTCTGAAAACATAGGTGAGGAACCTGTGGCTCTCTTATACAGTGGTACCCCGGGTTACATACGCTTCAGGTTACATACGCTTCAGGTTACACACTTCACTAACCCAGAAATAGTGCTTCAGGTTAAGAACTTTGCTTCAGGATAAGAACAGAAATCGTGCTCCGGCGGCGCAGCAGCAGCAGAAGGCCCCATTAGTTAAAGTGGTTCTTCAGGTTAAGAACGGACCTCCAGAACGAATTAAGTACTTCCCCGAAGGTACCACTGTATCAGGCTTTACCAGCTTTGGGTCTCCAGATGTTGCTGGACTACAGCTTCCACTATCCTTGACCGTTGGCCATGCTGTCTGGGGGAGATGGAAATTGGCCTCCAAGATTGGGAAAGGCTGCTTTAAATGTTGTTGGGCTACAATCCCCATCATTCCTGATCATGAGCCAACAGCATCTGGAGGACCACAGGTTCCTTTAACCCTGCCTTCATGCTACGTGCCATGTGTGGGTTTTTTTTGGGGGGGTGCCATATCTGTATGGTAGAACACATGCTTCAAATGTAGAAGGTCCCAGGTTCATTGGTTTGGAGGAGGTACCATAGTAGGTTGAGCACATGCTTTTCATACAGAAGGTTCAAGGCCTGGTCTCTCTCAGGTTAGAAGACCTCTTCCAGAGACTATGTAGAGCCACTGATAGTACAGGACTAGATGGAGTAATAGTCTGACCTGGTGTAGAGCAACTACCTGTGTTTTCAGAACATTCAGTAGTTTCCTCAGAAGGTTTGTTTGTTTGTTTGTTTGTTTTACAAGAAGACATTTGGAAATGAGCTTTTCAGAAGGTAAGCTTGCCCACTATAACTAGTTTCCCCTACAGTGTGTAGGCATCACAGGAGCATGTTCTAGGCATCATTGGTATTGTTTGTGAACTGATGGTAGAATGAGCCACAGAAAGGCACATGGACAAGGTTCCTTGGGGCAGGGCGGGTTAAACACTGACTTCCAAGAGTCCCAGGCAAGGACAGCAGAAAGTGACCTCGGAACATGCCCATCTGAAAAACAGATATTGAAGCAAGCTTTGATCTCAAATACAGGGTGGGCAGGCCTGTAATCTTTGTTAATAGGAACCTTTAAAAGGAGAGAAGCCCATAAATAAGATTTTGTTCCTTGAAGCAGGCTGTCCCTCCTAAGTAATCACTTCTGCACCTGCAAAGATACTGTGGCAGCAGAAAATCATTTGCTCTCCCTGAACCTCACACGCAGCATGTTTGTTTAACCCAGTTGGTGCAGGCAGCACTTCCCCTGGGCTTAGAATGGGGAATTTCAGTAATGGGTGATGTCTTTACGTTGATAATGCCCAATGAAAACAGAGTTGTGTGTAATTCTCTGACCAGTGAGTGTATTGAGGCACTTTTAATGCATGTGCCTTTCTGAACAAAAGCTGGCTGAGCCGGACACACCTGGTCAGTTAGTTCCATCTAATTTTAATCCTTGAGGTTTAAACCCCCTTTGCAGAGATCTGTTTAGGGGATCAAAAGTAAATAACACAGGCAAATCTCTAGCTGAAAGCGTTTTCTGTTTCTTTTGTCTTTGGTGAATGCATTTGCTGAAACAGCACAACAGATGGGGGAAGAAGACCCTGCCGTCATTGCCTGTGAGCGCAGCCCTGTTTTGTAGTGTAGATCCTCTTGGCTCCTATATCCTCAGCCTACACTTCCTCCTGAAATTGCACCAATTTAGCAAAATCCATGACTAGGGCATTTTGCATCTGGGTGCATCAAACAACAAGGGGCTGTGTTCTTTGATGTGCCTCCATTTATTTGCACTTGGGAGAGAGACGCTGTTTACAATTTGTGTGTGGTCTTTCTTTGGTTCATTCCTCTTAATTCACAATCCAATTCACCAGTAATTTGTAAAAAAACCAAACCAAACCAAACCACCCCACTTTAGCCCTGCTTCCTCCTACCTAGAGGTTGGAAACCTACTGTCACATTGTGTCTTAGTAGCTACGGATACGTCCGTTTTTGAGCAAACCATTTTGCCTACAAAGGGGATGTGTGCTTTTGTCATCATGCATAGCTAATACACAGGCAGGCCCATTTAATTGTTTGTAACTCTAGCTGTTCATTGGGTGTGTTCTGAAGATCATATCTTGGCTTTATGTGATTACGCTTCATCCCCCTGAATGCAACCTCATTGTGTAAGCTGGCAAATGAACCTGGAAGTCCTCAAGTTAACTTCATGTCCCATTACAACTGAACTGCTTCAGAGCAAGCCCTGGTTTAAAATTGGCTTCATATCCTGACTTGATTTGAAATCATTCACCATAGCTTCCCAGTGTGGACAGAATGGGAGACTGTAGTTAACTGTCCTGGTTTGTTTGCTCATTTGTGCAAAGGGAAGAAGAAAGTGGCTCTGTGTGGCAGAATGAGGCTTGAACATATTTTGGCTTATTATACGAATACAGTGGTACCTTGGGTTACTTACGCTTCAGGTTACAGACTCCGCTAACCCAGAAATATTACCTCGGGTTAAGAACTTTGCTTCAGGATGAAAACAGAAATCATGCAGCAGCGGCACAGCAGCAGCAGGAGGCCCCATTAGCTAAAGTGGTGCTTCAGGTTAAGAACAATTTCAGGTTAAGAACAGACATCCAGAACAAATTAAGTTCTTAACCCGAGGTACCACTGTGTATTATTTTCAAAGACAGCTGAACTAGTAACCTAGACAGATTTTTTTTTTATCCCATCCATTCTCTAAGAAGCTCAGGGTGGCATGCATGGCTCCCCTTTTCAACAGCCCTGGTGGGCAGGGAGATAATAATGACTGGGTCAAGATCACCCACTGAACTTTGTAGTCGAGAGGGGATTTGAACTCTGGTTCCAGTCCAACACTCTGACCTTCATACCACCCTTATGTTCTGTGGCCCTCCGGACACTTTGGGCCTACTCTTGCTTTCTTTTCCATTGGAAGGGAAATGGAAACTGTTACATGGTGAGGTCAGGGTTTTAAAAACCCTGCAATGAGGAGGGCCGGTCCTATTATTAGGCAAAGTAAGTTGACAGCTTGGATGTAGTGGCAGCACCTCACTGATGGTAATCTTAGCACTGTGGGTAAGATTCAACTTGTTAGAGCCCACTTAGCTTCTGTGCATGGAAGGCACTGTTTCGTATTTTGCGTCAGGTGGCAGAAGGTCTTGGACTGGCCCTCACAGTGAACTTCTAGGCGTGGGGAGACTGTCTGGTCAGAAGCCAGATTCCACCTCACAGCTATATGCTGGATCTAGCAACTTGTAAGCCCACATTAAATTCTCACAGAGGTTTGCAAACATTACCCTTCAACTTTATTTATTTTAGAGCAGTGCTATTTTTAGTGCCTGCTAATGTCATCTACCCATCTGTTGTAATTAGTAATAAATTACTCACAGAAGGAACAAATATTTGACTCTGATTACAATGAGTTAGAATAAGCATTGCTTTTAAAAAAGGGGTTACATAAATAGCTATGTTAATGTCATTAACTGACTTATTTCAGCAGTGCTGAGCTGGTAATACAATAAGAAAAGGAAAGATGTGCCTTAGCTTCTGCGTTGAAAAAAGCTGTATTTTTAACATAAAAAACCCTTAAACATCTGATTGTGATATAGTGGGGTATAAATGCAGTTATTTGACAATTGCAACTCACTGTACAGCTTTAAAATGCATGTTAGAAATATCTCTGCATATTTGAGCAAATACCCCCATTACTGCTCTTTTGAAAGAATCTTTAAATAACACACAGCTGCTTAATGCGAGTCTGTGTCCTTTATGCTGTTGCTGTGGATTCTTTTCTGACGGGGTTTCTGTCACACTAAATAATTTTTAAAGAGCTTCCCTAGCTGTTGCCCCCCCCCCAAATGTTGCTTGCCGTGGTCTTTTTTTTCCCAAAGAAACAAATAAAAAGGCAACATGTGTTAACAGCTGTTGATTGGGGTTGAGATGCCTGTCTCCTAGGGCCAGGAAGCACATCTGCCCTCTAATATAGAAAAGGCTGTCAACAAAACTACATTTAGTGATGTGACTGTGGTTGTTTTATAGGACTTCAAGTTGTGCCTGCAATTCAACATTGTTCAGTACATCATGGGGGGTGGGGAACTTTCAGATGAAGCAAATGACATTATTGCAACCATTCTGATGGGTTATGAATATTTAAAAAGATTTATATAGTGCATAATAATCAACAACAAAAACCCATTAGAAACAAACGTTAAAAAGAGGTTGACATAAAATTGATCAAAATAGAAATAAAGCCAGCAGCTTTAAAGCAAATATACACAATGCAATTACATATTACCGTGATATGTAAAAAAGGTAAAAAAGGTAAAGGACCCCTGACAGTAAAGTCCAGTTGCGGATGACCCTGGGGTTGCGGCGCTCATCTCTTTTTATTGGCCGAGGGAGCCAACGTTTGTCCGCAGACAGTTTTTTCCGGGTCATGAGGCCAGCATGACAAAGCCACTTCTGGTGAACCAGAGCAGCTCACAGAAACACTGTTTACCTTCCCGCCGGAGTGGTACCTATTTATCTACTTGCACTTTGACGTGCTTTCAAACTGCTAGGTTGGCAGGGGCTGGGACCGAGCAACGGGAGCTCACCCTTCTGATCGGCAAGCCCTAGGCTCAGTGGTTAAGACCACAGAAGGTTCCTGTATAATATTAATGGGCCAGGAGTTCCAGAAAGTACATTCAGTTCCTTGCAAATGTGGAATTAACATTATGTGGCCCTTTACAAAGATACATCTCCTGCTATCTCGAATCCCAGCTCTGAGCATTGGAGAGATTTAAGCTGCACTCAGATATGGAGTTTATTGCAGTAGTTCTAGCACTGCTGATCCAATTTCTAACTTTTCTTTTTTAACTGGATAGGACCCACATGCTGCAGGCTAGCCACTCCTGCAGTAGGAAATTGGTGTCCAACTTGCATCACCTGCCACCTGCCGATTTATTTCATCACATTATTTTGCCTTAGGGAGCTGTTGTACTTGCAAAGGGACCTATTCACAACCCTTCTGAGTTGTGAAGCACTATGGGGTGCTGCCCTGGTCCCCCTAGCAAATGCTGTGCCATACCTCAAGTTGAACGACTGCTTATCTAAGCTATCATGCATTGATCGTGATTTCTCTATGTATGGTGGGGAGAGGAGTCCCAGATGCCTTTTGTTGAGCAGCGATGAGCCTGCGGTTCCTTGTTCTCAGGGTGAGAGCTGTTGCAGCTGCCTTATTAGTTGCAACAATGCTGGCAATACGTTGTATGCTAGCAGGTGTGCCTGCAATTTACCTGTCTATTTGTCCACACTTGCAGAGCCAGGGGGAGGCTGTGCCAGTGTTATGGTCCTGACTTGAATTGCCAGGCTCCCCAATGTTTGGATCTTTAAACATAACTAGTAGACAAATCAGAATTAAAGGATTTTGAGGCTGCTTCAATATGACACTGTTGATTTATTTAGCCTTGCAGGGGAATATAAGCCCAGGGTTGCCTGTTAGCAGTCTGTTGGGTTCCAGGAAAAAGCACAGCTTTCACTTCCTTGAAAGTGAGTTTCTAGCCCTTAGGATTCTGACGAGGAGACTGACAGCACCACCAGAATGCATACACCTGACAAAGTCAACTATAGCTCACTGCAGGGGATGTCAAAATAAATCTCTTAGTGTTTTGCGGTGCCACAAGATGCTTTGTTATTCGTGCTGCCACAGACTAACCTATCCCTCTGGGAGTCTTTTGAAAGGCTCAGCTACCAGAAAGCAAATTGATATCATGGGACTGGTTCTTCATTTTTTGCAGCTGTTGAGATGGGACTTCAAGGCCAACTTGTTCATGTAAATTATGTTAATGATGTGCAAACAGAATATGCAAATCGGCTGCCAATCTTTGACTCCTATTATGTTTGTATCATGCTGTACAAATTGCCTGCTTCTGCAGCGGAGCATAAGAGAAAAGCTCTCACTGAGCTCAGTTTGGTAATATGGGTCCAGTGGTTAAAACCCCTTCGGTAATATTGAAAAACAGGGCATGTGTAGTGAACAAACCAAAGATGCTTTGCTGCAATGTGATAGCACAATGGTTGCAACTAGGTATTTTTAGAACCTGGACTTAATTGTCATATGGTTGGGGCGTGCTAGAACACCATTTGCATTACTTCACATCTCTCTTCTTCCACCACCATTGCTGTGTGCTTTGCTGCTGCTTCTGCATTCCTGATATGTTAGAGCAGGGGGCAGCAAGGTTTATCTTGCCTGGGCTGGGCCGGATTGCATGCACACCTGTGATTTTTGGCATCTGTGCAGGGAGCCGGTCCACTTTCCCTCAGACCTTGTGGGGGGCTGGACTATATTTTGAAAAGAAACCCCCCGACTCTCCCCTCCCCTCTCCACAGCAGTGGACGAGCCCTGGTGGCTGCTTACCTGTGCCTTGCGATTGGCAGGGGCTGGCAGCGGCAGCAGGACGATGAGCGGCACGAAAGGGCTGGCTCTGGAGAGGGGCTGCTTAAAATGGCGCTCGGCTCAATAAAGCCCAGCCCCCTACCTCCTCTAGGCATGGCAGGGAGAAGCCTGGAGGAGGGAGGGAGGAGGCGGCGCCGCGGTGTGTGTGTGGAAGAGGGGGTAATGGCGATCCACGCAGCGATTCCCTGACCGTCCGCGGGCCGTATCCAGAAGGCAATTGGGCTGGATCCTGCCCCCAGGCCTTAGTTTGGCAACCCATGGTCTAAAACATCTAGAGAGCACCAGGTTGGCAATGGCTGAGTTAGTGTGCTGTGTGAACCAAGGCAATGTCTGATTAATAACATTACTGCCTCAGCCTCTTTTTAAAGCTGCTTTTATATACTATATTTGAATTGGTCGCTTTAATGTGATTTGTTGTTTTCTATTATATTCTAGGAATGCAGCTTTGTTTATTTTGTTGTAAATTTCTGACTTTGTCTGCAGAAGACTGAGATCGAAATAATAAATCGCTTCCTCTGCCCAGCAAAGGACCGGGCAGCAACCCAGTTAATCTTACACTAACCCTATATTCTTCTTCATAGGCTTTCCTTTCAGTGAGGATTTTAAAGAAGCTGATGCATCTTACTGAGATGAAGGCGTTTTAATGGATATAAAAACCATTGTTATGCCCCAAGGGACAATTTCACAAACTGTTGACACTGATATAGTCCCGCTGAAGTCAATTAGAGGCTGAAGAGCAGTTATCAGCTGCTTACGTTATCAGCTATTGCTCTGTTGGCACCTCTTAGAGACACTGCACCTGATCCCTGCTTCAGACATTTTGTGATCTCAGTTGCATGACTAGATCTGTGGGAAACTGAAGGGTAGTTGGCGCTACCGTGGGGCAGAAACATGGTACCGGCCACAATGGCTGGTAGGGAGGCATGATGCCTCTGAAGCTCAGCTGCTGGGAATCACAAGTTGGGAGAATCCTGTTGTGCTCAGATCCTGCTTTCATGTCTTCTGTGCCCATCTGGTCATCCATTGTGAGACACAGTGCTGGACTAGATGAGCCATTGGCCAAATCCAGCAGGGCTCTTGTTGTGCTTTGATGGACTAGATGATCTTTGGAGTATCTTCCAAATCAGAGTTGGAAGCAGCCTTGAAAACCATCTAGTCAAATTGGAGGCTTGATGCAAGGAATCCAGAACGAGGCAACAGATGGCTGTTGCCCATTTCACAACTGAATGATGCACAAATTGCTTGCATGGTTCCTCTCTGTCATGTAATAAATTTGCGTGCATGGATCTGATCACACTTATTTATTCTAAGTAGGACTAGCATCAGATACAACCCAGATCATTAATGGCTGGAATCCAATTGGTGCTCTTGCTCTGACAGAGGCATCCTATAATGGAAGAGGAGGGGAGCCAATCTTTGCTGATTCCCCCCTCCCTCCCCCCCCCAGACTCCAGCAGCCCCTGAAAAATTGTTCTAGAGGGTTGGGGACCCGTGAGCATTGAAAATCTCTTCCTCCTCCGCTTCTGCTAGCCTTTCTCTAGATGAAAAGCCCTTGTGTGCATGGAAGGGCACTTACTGAATACAACCCCAGAAGTCTCTGTTTCTCTATTGGAACATAGGAAGCGACCTTATGCTGAATCAGATATGACAACAGTCCAGCTAGCTCAGATTTTTCTCCACTTTCTGGCAGCAACACATCATGGTTTCAGAACAGGGAGTCTTTCCCAGCCCAAACCTGGAGATGTTGGGGGTTGAATATAGTACCTCCTGTGTGGTCCTTTTCTCGTCCAAAGGAAGCCAGAACCAAGCATAACAGTTGTAACATCATCACACCTTCTATGTATAAGTGTTCAGTTCATTGGGAATGCCCCAGAGGGGAATGCCAACCTTAACAGTTATTCCAATTCAGTCTTTCATAATCTGTTTCTGGGCCATGTCCTATCAAAAAAGAGAAGCGGGTACAAATTGACATATGTTCCTTGTGAGATGCATCCCTTTTTGTCCCTATCGGCCAGCACAAAAGCCTTTCTTATTAACTTCCCATTTTTCAGAGGTGCCCAACCACGCAAGCAGGGTTTGCTTGTTTTGGAGGATTTTAATTTTTTTTACCAAGGTGAGGAAGGAGTCCTCCTTGTGATTAGAGGCAGCTTTTCTTTCTCAGAGTTCAATGCGTACACCTGCATTCATTTCACTTCAGCCACACCCAAAGACTGCTATGCAAGCCAAGCCATGAAAAACCGGTATTTTCTATTTGTGAATCATATCTACACCCCAATGTGCCAGAACGTTTGCTCACAGCTCCGTCTCAATGCGCATATCATATGTACCTGGTGCAAGGGATATCTTTGGAGATCTAGGATGCCGCGCTGAGGTGGTTTCCTCAAAGGTTTGAGAAATTGCTGACACCAAGAATATGGAATTGGATGTTGGTCACTCTTCTAGTTCTCTGCCAAAAGGTCCACGAAGGAAAAGGAGCTTCTCATCTCTCTGCTGTTCCTGTGGTGTGTACAAAATTAACCAGGTACAGGAGAAGTTTTTGCTTCCAAACTGTGGCTTTGCTGTGTAGGTTCCCGGTGTTGTACACTGATTATGCAGGAAAAGTTAAATCCTTCAAACATACGTGACTGGAAAGGGGAATGTTCTTACTAATGTTTGAGACAGCGTTTTAGATCTGTGGATGTTTTATCAAATCTTCTTTCGAAGATTAAGCATCGAAAATACTACCTAGTTTTTACGTAAGGCGTGTGAGAGTTCTGATTTAATACGCTCTCTCAACACTGAACATCAAATCCCTTTGTGTTCCAAAACCAAATGCATTTCTTAAAAAATTATATTAAATGCCCTCATTAAAATCTTAATTAAGTTACTGTATACTTTTAATGAGCTGTAATGTTACTAGTAGACTGTAGGCTTCTCTTGAACATGGTGCATCGTGGAATCGACTGCGTAGTATAGAGCATGTACTTTTAAGTTATGGAGATTACTGAGATGTTTCCCATTTGTTGCTTCTGTTGTGATGATTCTAACAGTCCTCTGTTGATCTGCAAGCATGTTTTGCTTTCTCTTGTCCCTTCCCCCCCCCAAAAAAAAAACAGGTGGAGTGTGATGTTAGGATTTGGTATGAATGCAAGCTTAGCCTTACAGCTGGTTTTCAGTAAAAAGTCTCAGGTCTTAAGTATATAAAATAATAAGAAAGAAGAGAGTTTGAGCATTGCTGGAGTCCTTTCCCCCCCCCCCTATTGCTGTAGGGTCCACACATAGTAAGTTAGAGAAGCAGTGGTTCAGATCAGATGGAAGTGCTTTCATTTTAAATTTCAGCGTGTTCAGTCTTGATTCTACGCAAGCCTTCTACAATGGAGTGGATAGGGTTCCCATAAACAATAGTGAATAATATATATAGTTTGTTTACTGGGCCACAATTCTTTACAAGATTCCGTTGATCCAGCCAGCCAGCCATTCATCAGGGTGGATTATTATTATGCCTACTGTATAGATGGGTCTGAAGCAGAGTTTGTGTGAGTTATCCAGGACATGTCTTTCAAGCCCCCAAAGGGTGTTCTGGCCATTGGTACATATTGTCCCCAGCGTATGTGAGCATAAAAGAATTGCCTGGTTGGCACCTAACATCATCAATCTCAATCATTCTGTCCTCAGTAGTGGTTCATAAGCTAGGCCAGACAGCAGTAGCCACTCTCTGCCATTCGTCAGCACAGAAACAAAAGAATACTGAGTCCGAACACTGGTCTACCTATTATTGTCGACGCTGACTGCCAGTGGCTGCCTAGGGTTTTAGGCTGGAGTTATTTCACAGCTCTACATGGAGTTGTCAGAAATTGAGGCTGCAGCTCAGACGTAGAGGACAGCCTTGACATTGCAAAGGATTCTGGGTTCAATCCCTGCCATTTCTCGGTAGGGCTGGGATAGGGTCCCTGCCTGCCTGAAAGCTGTTGCCAGTCAGTGTTGCCAGTACTAGGTGAACCAATGGTGGTATGGGCATCTGTGGTATGGGTTTCTGAATACTGCTGCATCTGAACACAGAGGTTGCAGTCGTAGCTACCGTTGTAATAGTAGCTGCCGATAGGGCTACCATCTATTCATTTGCTGGATAGCCCATCTAATCTTCATAAAAGGGTATTCCTTCTTTTTCACTGTAGCTCTTGGCTCAGTTCGAAATCTACATAGCACCTAGTGGGGGCTAATCTAATTATTTCTGCACAAGTCCTCCTTTGTTCCATCTTAAGACTGGTACGTATTTGGGGTTTTTTAGACCATATCTGCCTTTTTCTATCCACCACTTACTTTTGTTTTAATTTCCAGTCTGAGGAAGAATTGTGGAGAGCTCAAAAAAACTTCCTCATGACTTTGTTGCCTATTTGTTATTCCTAATAAAGGTATAATTACCCTACTTTTAGATTAATCCAGCCCAGTAGATAGGCTTTACTGGAAATGTGATTGCAGTGCTTTTAGCACCCAGAATAAAATTTAGGAAACGCCTCGTAGCTAACCAATTAAGATGAAAAGTCTTCAGCTATGCTGAAGAACAACTACTAATGAAGGAAACAAATGTTGAATTCCTTATATAATTTATTGTAATGATGAAATATTGCAGGGGACGGTGTCTCTTTAGAAATCCCTTTTTAATTGGCATAATGAGGAATGGTCTTTTGAAAGGAAAGAGGGATGTCTGCTGTGATTCATGTAAAAGGAAAATGTGTTGAAGACACTGGATTCCAGATTCATTAGGTAGCTGTGGACAAGTTACTTTCCCTAGTTCTCTGTTGATACTGTAGTTATATAAACTTTATACTTCAATGAGTTGCTGAGGATTAAAGAAATATGGAAGGTGTTTGAGTGCTAAGCAACATGTCCTTACTTTTTAGTGTTTTTATCAGAAGATGGAAGTTTAGGTTTTGCTTTCAGGTCTGTCAGAGGTGATACTACTTTTAGGTAATGTGAATCCCTCACCTGCATTATACATTATCTTTCTCTTTTCGCAGAAAGCATCACACTTTGTCCACATAATAGAGTGATTAAATGCACACACTCTTTTCTTCCTTTGCTTTCAGGTGCGACCTGCCAAGTTCTCGTATGAATAATAAAAGGTCACCCCCCAAAAAAGTTTGCATTTTGGTGTCAGGCAAGAGAAGTTCAATGAGTTCTGTTTAAGGCAACAAACACAGCTTCTTTAAAACTCATTGCAACATGGGAATTCAAATTGTATCTTAGTATCCAAGCCATAGTCCAGACTAGGATTTCCATCCCTTCCTTTTAACAACTTCATTTAAAAAATAATAATAATAATCTGATATCATGTGACAATTTATTCTTTTCTTGTCTTACAACCTGTCCTACAAATATGTATCAGATCTGCAGCATTTCATCCTAAGTTAGTGGGGAGAGGAGAGGAATTTCAAATTTCAATACGGTTTTGATAAATCTTAATTTGAGATGTGATAAACAATGTGAACTATTGAGGCTCCCCCCCCCCCCCAGTTAGGAACGTTTGGGAAGAAGATGGCAAGGGAAAAGGGAAACATTCTAGTTCAGTCCAGGAATTGAGAAGTGAGCTGGGATGGGCTGTCCTTGTGTAATAACTCATCAATTAGGAACAATAAGCAGCAAGAGGAACAATAGTATTCAGATTCACCTTTTCTAAATACTAATGGGTACCAGTGCAAATTAGATGTGTAATATATGTGTATGTGACAAGTCTTAATCCTCATTTAATATTGTGACCTAATTTTCTTTTAAACAGAGGTGTGTGTATATTGAATAGATGCAACTTTAATGTGTGACAGTAGGGTATTGTGGTGTTTACAATTTCCTGGTTCAGTCAAGACCTATTTACAAATAGGAAGCAAGCAAGGAATAAAATCAACTGATCGCACCTTGAATTTTGAGAATGGAAGAAATAGTTCCAAGAAGATCCTCTGTTAACTTGCTCCTGACATGAACTCTGCTTCTCATACTGGTGATTAGAAGAAGTCACACAACTCTGAAGTAATTTTAAGTGTGACAGTCACACTGAGACACCTGGAGCAATTTCTGGACCTGCAATATGCCATGATGATTACAGTGGCATGTTGGGAGGTTTGTGAGATGTATGGACATAGGGGGCTGGATCAAAAGGTTCCCTTTCTCCAGCCTAAGAAGTTCTTATGTGTCTTTGTGTGTCTCTGTGTTTTTAAGAGTGGTCAACCTGTGTACTATCCACATCTAGATATGTTTGTTTCCACTACTATATGAGGTTCTTAGAAAGGAAGCTGCGTGACAGTCTGTTCGCCTTACAGTAAACGAACGCATGTCTGCATGCATTGATTGGGAAGGGACTAACATGCTTGGCTTCCTTCATCCAGACTTCCTTTTATACTGCACTTTCCAGATACAGGTCTGTACTTTAAAGCTCCATGTCAGAACTTGTGTTTTACTACTGAATCAGAGCTAATTGCAACCAATGGAAAACCTGGTTGCAGTGTGCTCCAATTCCGCAGTGAAATGCAGGTTTCCTGGGGAAAGTGCCAGGACACACACACACAAACCCTGCTCAAGGACAGAGCTTTACAGCCCAGACCTGTGCCTATAAATGCAGCCCAAAAGGAAGTCTGAATGAGCCCTTCGTCTGACAAATTATTATGGCTTTCAACCCTCATTCCTTTGGTTTCAGTTTGTAGTTGGAGTTTGTAATTTTTCCCCAGGGTGAAGGAATACTTTAAAAAGAAAACACCACAGTTGTAACTACTAGATAAACAGTCTTCTTAAGTGATGGCCATTTGCTTTCTCGATCTGATTAACCTAGAAGGGAAACCCCCTAGGGCAGAGGTTTTCAACCTTTTTGAATCCATGGTTCCCTTGACCAACTGCATTCTTTCTGTGGCACTCCTGTGGGGCTCAGGAGCCCAGTTGTGTCACCCCTTGCCTGCAGAGCTGGCAGCCTCTCACCCTTTCCCGAACACTCTCCCTTGTGGAGTGTTCCCTCAGCCTCCTCCTCTCCTCTACCCTCTCCTTGGGAGTCTTCTAGGCAGCTGCTGCTGACATCCCTGGTATCTGAACTGCCCCCTCTGCCCTAAAGAGAGGTGTCTCCCAGAGGTACCATTTGCCTGTGGAGCTTATAGCCAGGGCTATTGCAATAAACAGCTGTGCAAGCCTTTGGGAGGCAGACATGCGAGGGCATCAGAGGAGGGTGGGGGAAAGGAAGGAAGGACAGAGGCCAGTGTTGCCTGAGGCACACAGACCATCATTCAAGGCACCCTAGGGCCTGCGTTCAGACAATGAAAACCAACTTATTTAAGCAGGCCTTGCTTTCTGGTGCCATGTTATTCTGTGGCTGCTATATAGGCTTTAATCTAATTGTTGAAGTTTTAAGTTGTGTGTTCATTTGTCTTAAAGGTAAAGGTAAAGGTACCCCTGCCCGTACGGGCCAGTCTTGACAGACTCTGGGGTTGTGCGCCCATCTCACTTAAGAGGCCAGGGGCCAGCGCTGTCCGGAGACACTTCCGGGTCACGTGGCCAGTGTGACATCGCTGCTCTGGCGAGCCAGAGCTGCACACGGAAACGCCGTTTACCTTCCCGCTAGTAAGCGGTCCCTATTTATCTACTTGCACCCGGAGGTGCTTTCGAACTGCTAGGTTGGCAGGCGCTGGGACCGAGCAGCGGGAGCACACCCCGCAGCAGGGATTCGAACCGCCGACCTTTCGATCAGCAAGTCCTAGGCGCTGAGGCTTTAACCCACAGCGCCACCTGTGTCCCGTTCATTTGTCTTAAGATGCGTTTAATAGCTAACAAAATATATGTGCTTTAGAAAATTTTGTAAGCAGGTTTGGCTATAAAATAGAAGAGTGGGGTGGAAAATGAGTAAAGTATATATTCTATGTATGTCCTATGGTCTATACGACTAAGCATCTCTTGAACTGTAGGTTGAACTGTGTATCCCCTCCCCCCACAATACTATTTACATTTTGACACTCCTTTGTTTTATGCCGTTAAATAACTGAAGTAAATACAGTGGTAATAATAATAATAATAATAATAATTTTTTTATTTATACCCCGCCCTCCCCAGCCAAGGCCGGGCTCAGAGCGGCTTACAAGCAATAATAAAAACAAGATGAATGATTACAACTTAAAAACAAAAATAAAATACAACATTAAAATAATGGAACATTAAAATATTAAAATGTAGCCTCATCGCAGGAGGAGAAGGAAAAGAGGGGGGGGGGAGAGAGAGAGGGAGGGAGGGAATCAAATTGGCTCCAAGCCAAAGGCCAGGCGGAACAACTCTGTCTTACAGGCCCTGCGGAAAGAAATCAGATCCTTCAGGACCCTGGTCTCATGAGGCAAAGCGTTCCACCAGGCCGGAGCCAGAGTTGAAAAGGCCCTGGCTCTGGTTGAAGCCAATCTAACTTCTTTAGGGCCTGGGACCACTAGGGTGTTGTTATTTATGGCGGCAGTGGGAGGCCCCATTAGCTAAAATGGTACCTCAGGTTAAGAACTTAATTCGTTCTGGAGATCCGTTCTTAACCTGAAACTGTTCTTAACCTAAGGTACCATTTTAGCTAATGGGGCCTCCCACTGCCGCCGCACCGCTGGAGCACGATTTCTGTTCTCATCCTGAAGCAAAGTTCTTAACCTGAGGTACTATTTCTGGGTTAGCGAAGTCTGTAACCTGAAGCGTCTGTAACCCGAGGTACCACTGTATTCTTAAAAATAACGCCATGGAATGCAGAGCCCAGCATCTTCTGTTTGGTTCAGCATTTATTTGTTTAATGGGGCCAAAATATTTTCTCTTCAGTTCCTCTGTACTGCTAAGAACACAAGAACATAAAAAGAGCCTTGGTAGATCAGACCAAAGGTCTACCAATTCCAGCAATCTGTTCTTACAGTGGCAATCAGATACCTCTGGGAGCACAATAGCATTCCCAGTCCATGTTCACCAGTAGCTGGTATTCAGAGGCATTCTACCTCTAATACTGGCACATTCCTCTAATATCTGGTGCATATCCATCATAACTAGCATCATAACTGCGACTTGGTCTAAATCAGTGGTGGCCAAACTTGGCCCTCCAGCTATTTTTGGACTACAGCTCCCATCATCCCCAGCTAACAGGACCAGTGGTCAGGGATGATGGGAATTGTAGTTCCAAAACAGCTGGAGGGCCAAGTTTGGCCACCACTGGTCTAAATGGTAGAAGATAATGACAAATCCTTCCTTTAGCAAAGTTTGTGTAAAATGTCAGATACACCAGTATAGTTCTTCCTTCGGCAAAATCTATTTTCTGCTTCCCTAAGTGATGCTTATGTTGAACATTCCATATGATAACTTTCGGACCTGAGAATCCAGCCTGAATCCTGAGCAGAGATACGAGTGTCTGTGTTACATTTTTACATACAGGAATACTTTTTCTTTCTTTCTTTCTTTTTTATGGATAGACAAATACACAACTGAAGTAGATTTCAAAAGCTATTGTGTAAGGCAAGCAGCAAAGTGTGAAACTAGCACAACCAGTTTTGAAAAAACAAAACAAACGAACCCATATAAAGTGGATAACCAGGAGCATGCCAAAAATCATTTCACTGCTCAAAATTATAGGTTTCTCCTGTTGAAACTACCCATCATTTTTTCATCATCTCTGCCCTTAATGCATTATTTATTATTTTATCCGAAAATAGCTTGAAATTACAGGTTCGGTTCCTGCAAGGATGGTTTGACAGTACATGGGCCCCAGATGAGTCCACCCACAGTTTAAACCTTCATTTCAGTGACTTTTCAATTACATTGTGCTCATAATGGCACCCATAGCTCACAGCCTTGCCTTGCAGCTCCTGGTTACAGGTAAGCTGTTATACCCTGCTTGATTGTCCTAGTCAAACAGGGCTAATTGCCTGGTCCATTTGCCTCTCTGCAGTTCTGTGCCCTCCTGCCCTGAGCCTGGGATGATTAACCTAGTGTTCAGGTTCCCTAGGAAGTGCCTTCCTGCCTTCATTCTGAACCATTAATCAGTAGCTGATTCTTTCTGCAACAATTGAATCATACCCACTGGTTGCTTAATTCACTGAAAAGGAGCCAAAATTCCAACGATAACCGTAATGCAGCAACCACAGAATTAATTCTACTGTTACAGTCAACAAGAGACAAGTCTCCTCTCTCTCTCTCTTTGCTTATAATGTCAGAAGAACCCGGTATGAAAGAATCTAAATTTGCAAGGGAAGTTTATATTAACAATCAAGGCATTTCATGGAGGGAATGCTTGAAGACCGAATAGGTTTTAGATCAATGGTCTGCTGATTAGGCATTCTGGGATGAGAATGGCTATAGCAGCTCACTGACCACGCTCGCTAGGAATGATGGGGTTTGTAGGGCCACATCATCTAGGGGCCCAAGGTTGAGAAAGGCTGGGCTGGAGGAAAGGGATGGGAAATAGCAGAGGTGCTCTACTCATACAGCCCAAGGAGATGTGAGTTAGCATCAAAGATTAGTAATTACTTGAAAGAACTAAATAGGCCTAGGATTAAATTAGGATTAAATAAACAAATGAAAAATAGAACAATGAGAAAAGTTAATAAATTTGATCATAATTGGAAAAAAATTTGAATAATGATATTGGAAAACTGCTACATTCAGTTACAAGGAAATTCAGATGGAAGAGTATGGGGAAGTCAAGTAATATGTGTATGAAGTTGGAAGTTTAACTAATTAATTTTCATTGTATTTGTGTATGTGGTCGTATTCTTGGTTATTATTTGTTAGGTTTGTATTATTTCACTTTTTTCTTTTTTGTTTTACTATTATTTTTCTTATTTTGTTTTATTGAAGTAATATGTTTGTATGAAATTCAATAAATATTATTGGGGGGGGGATAAGTTAGCATCATAGCTGGCAACTTTCCCCTTTTTAAAAGGGAAATTCCCTTATTCCGAATAGGATTCCTCGCAAGAAAAGGGAAAAGTTGACAGCTGTGCTTAGCATGTAGCAATGAAAAAGTAGTGAGTAACCGGAAAGGTCATACTGCCTTTTCGTCTGTCTTGTAGATTAGGAGGGGATCTCACTGAGGTGCACCTTGTTTGCAAACAAGGGTGTTTCAAAATAATTGCATGGCTGTACTTTAAGATCCAGGGGATGGGATACTATGAGTGGTAATAAACCAAAAGTAGACCCTTTGAAATGAATGAACATGACCATTAAAGGAGGCCTGCTCTGATTGAAACATAGTTTTGAGTATCGCCCATTAATTTCCGAATAGAACACCCTACTATATTGGAGAAGTGCACTGTTCAGTGCAGAGCCAAGCATCGCTGCCAGTCATTGAAGGGGGAGATCTTTCTTCCTTCACAAAACTGTTTCACAAATGCACCACAACTGTAGCCATTCAGTGAGTTGCAGCTGATATGTTTAGGGCTAGTATGCTGAGTTGCTAACCTTTGAGAGGTCACAGGTGTAGAGCTACTATGGAAGCCAGTGGAATCCATGAATGCAGCATTGTGAGCAGGACAGCATCTCAAAATTGTGACATCCCCATGGGACACAGGAGGCACACAGAGAGCTGTCTTCAACCAGCTCATGGTATTTGTCTAAGCCTGAAGCTTTCTAGTATGCTAGGCATGTGCTCTGCCACCTAGGTGTGATCATTCTTCCTTTGGCGGGACCATACTTCTTTCTCCTCCTCTGGTTAAATTTTTACCCACTAATAAAGCTGAGAATTGCTGACATTTAAGAAAGCAGAGGCCTCTAGCTGTGTATGTACTAGCTCCCCTTCCCTTGGCACAAATCTCCACACTATGGAACAATAATTTAGCATAGAGTACACTGCACAGTTAGGAACGCGGGTGGTGCTGTGGGTTAAACCACAGAGCCTAGGGCTTGCTGATCAGAAGGTCGGCGGTTCGAATCCCCATGACGGGGTGAGCTCCCGTTGCTTGATCCCTGCTCCTGCCCACTTAGCAGTTTGAAAGCATGTCAAAGTGCAAGTAGATAAATAGGTACCACTCCGGCGGGAAGGTAAACAGCATTTCCGTGCGCTGCTCTGGTTTGCTAGAAGCGGCTTAGTCATGCTGGCCACATGACCTGGAAGCTGTACGCCGGCTCCCTCGGCCAATAAAGCGAGATGAGCGCCACAACCCCAGAGTCAGCCACGACTTGACCTAATGGTCAGGGGTCCCTTTACCTTTATCATACAGTGCACTGTTAATAAAACGTAATACACCCACACCATGGGTGTGTTAAATTTTAAATTAATGAAGACATTGCCCCCTTTCAGGTGCTATTTCTTAGTGGAGTAAGGGCAGCAGGGACAATCACGGTAGCTGTGCATCTTCCATCGCTGTTCCCTTTGCTCTCCTCACATTGGAGCGCAAACCTCTGAAGTAGGGAGCCTTGTGTACATACATGTGGAGTCTCTGTTTTGGAGTTCTGGAAAAGCAGGGTTCTAAAATGTCTGAGGAGGCTCTGCAAGTTCATGAGGCTCCCCACCTCCAGAGCTTGCCCTCCACATTGGAGGCCAATGGGAGCAGCAATGTGGCGTGGAGAAAATTCACCTCCATATGTTTCCTTTATGTATAAGTATTATGCCTAAAGGTGGCTATTCTAACATTAAAAATAAAATTCTATAACATTATTCGAATGCATACTGATTTTCATTATATTTCATTTGTTAGCATGTCACAGTTTTTATTGTGCAAGGAAGGGCAAGTAAAGCGATAGCACTCGTCACCCTTGTCTGTCAAGCGGTAATATGATTCAAGGTCATGCCAGGACTGCAGCGAGTGGCTGGTGCATTCCTAAGCCATGCTGTTCCTGATGACCTGTTGGATAAATTATCATACGTACGAACAGGTAAACAAACAAACAAACAAACAAACGGAGAGCCTTCGCAAGTCTGATTGTAAGCAGAAGTGATAAAACACTGTGTCATGACTTGTCTGTTTTTATATAGCGAGAGGGCTGCGACAGTAGTTTGAAAACAAGTTGAACAAGGAAACAAAATATGGTTTGGGTAACTCAAACAGGAGGGTACATAAAACTTGACACAGGACATAAAATTAAATAGGAGCTGGGAACAGTGCCAGGAAAACCTCATGTTTCAGTTCCACAAAGCCTTTAGTTACCCTTTTCTTTCCTCCTGGTGGTTAAATGTCATTTCTCCCTTGCAGCCTTCTCTTCAGGGACTGCTTATGTGGCTGTTTATTAGTAAACAGCTGTTTGCAATCAGAAGGCAAGCTCTTTATAGTTAAGAGTGGTTTCCGTTTGCCTTGATTGGTGTTGATGGGAGTCTAACCATGCTTCTGTATTTTAACAGGGCCCAGAGAGAGGCTTGTGAACACACTTTATGAAAACTGCGAATAATTACTTTTATTAAAAAAATACTGAACGCAACAATATTCACACACACACACACACATATATCGCAGGCTGCGATCCTTAAGTATCCTTAATTAGGAACAGTCTCGTTTAACGCTGCAGGAATTACCTCAGAAAGAGAGAGAGAGAGGGAAACACAGGAGCAGTTCTGGAACGATAGGCCTTTCATTAATGCAGCCCCATGGAGTTTCTTTGCACATAAACTGCTTTCTGCTGTTGAGAACCATGTCCAAGATAGATGATGCCCTTGTTGCTTCTTCCATCTTGTGGGGAATGAAATTGCCAGCGAGGCAATTGAGGAATTTGTTGGACCTTACATTTATGTTCTAATGAATACGTTTCCATATGAAAAACTCCTATTGCAAAGGTGGCATGCCAGGGAGAAGCTTAATCTTCTGCCTGTGATGCATTTGAAAGTAGAATGTAATGCAGAATCCAATGTACACATACAGTCCTCTACATGCATCCCGGGGCAATACAGTGCACTGTAGCAACTGCACTTTCTAAGCACCAAAGGTCTTGTTCTCACTGAGATGGTATCTTTATACAGGGTGTTCCACTCTAGATTGTAGCTGGGAATTTGCATGATTGAAAGTTTTCCCAGATGACAACAACAACACCCTGCACATAGAAAAAAACCCTAAATGACTAGCAAAAAAATTCTTGCCTAGCTTTCTCCGTTGACATGCTACTGTTCTGCATGTGGGGGTTATATATATATTTTCTGGAGAAGCATTCAGACCTGAGAGCTGCCAAAACAGTATAAAGTAATGAATGGACACTATACAGGTTTACTATCTCAATGAGAGCTAGGCCTAAGTCTCTGTCCGTTGCTCAAAAGAAGGAATTGCCATTGTTAAATAAAATCCGGCAGTTGAAGGTTATGATTGCACTGAATGAATATAGACATGGAATATAGAATATAGACATAGGATAGATCCTATGGAGTGTTTGAATAAATAACTTAAATCCATGCCTGAGTACTATAGGCAATTAGGTCCCTAACACCCCCAAAGGACAAGCACATATGAACCAATCACTCCTTGGCTCAAATCTTAGTTTGTTGCCCTCAGTGGGACTTACTTCTGAGTACAGATGCACAGGCTTGATCTGTAAGTTACCAATCTGTAAAATGGGTATTGAGAGGATACATCTTGCAAGATTGTTATAAGGGCAGATGAGATGAAATGTGTAAATAAGTTGCAAATCAAATCAATGTGTATAGTAGCAAATCAAATTAATGGAGTGCTAAACCAGCAAGTTATAATAATAATAATAATGTTGTTTATGAGTAGAGCTAATTAATCTGTGCACAAATTATCTTTGTAAGTCCTTTTATGACTGCAGAGGATGAATTTGTACGTGTAGAATGCATGGATGTAAAAGGAAAGTTAAAGAGATGTAGATGAGATGAGCAAACATTTCTAAAGGGTGATGCACACATTTCTGTGGTTACGCTGATGCCAGTGTTTTATTGCATTTCCTGCAACCGAGCTCTAAAATAGACACTACAGAATTGGAATAAAAAATGATGCAAAGCACAACACAGAGGCAAGTCAGGGCTCTGTGCCAAGAGGGATGACGAGTGCAGGTATCACACATCATCAGATAGATTTATCAGAGCAGAGGGCAGGTCTGTTCCAGCTAATAAGTAGAGTATATCTCTTAATCTTTGATGGGAGGTAGTGAGGGAGCCTGTGGGCCTCTGTGAATGATGGTGAAGGCTTTGATTTCTGCTTGGGGATGTGCCAAGCTTACAGATTCTTTAAAAATAGTAATAATTAGGAAACAGAATGGCATGGGTAGGGAGACTTCCTTACTCTCTTCCTTGCTACCTTTCACTTGCCATTCAGTGACGGCAGCTAGTGAGGGAGGCCAGCCTTCACCATCAGCCACTATTCCTGATGGGCAAGCAGTGGCATAGGGTGAGGTGAAGGGAAGATTAAGCTGGGCTAGCCTTCCTCATATGTGCAGAACTTCCACACCCTTCTCAGTAGGGAGAGACAAGCACAGACATGCCTAAGAATAACAATTTTATTGTTTATACCCCTGCCCCTTCTGGCTGGGTTTCCCCAGCCACTGTGGGCAGCTTCCTGCAAAATAGAAAAATAATAATAAAATGTCAGACATGAAAAACTTCCCTGAACAGGGCTGCCTTCAGATGTTTTCTAAAATTTGTGCAATTCTTTATCTCCCTGACATCTGATGGGAGGGCGTTCCACAGGGAGGGTGCCACTGCCGAGAAGGCCCTCTGCCTGGTTCCCTGTAACTTGACTTCTCGTAGTGAAGGAACCGCCAGAAGACCCTCGGAAGTGGACCTCATTGTGTGGCCTGAATGATGGAGGTGGAGACACTCCTTCAGGTATACTAGGCCGAGGTTGTTTAGGGCTTTAAAGGTGAAAACCAACACTTTGTATTATGCTCGGAAACGTACTGGGAACCAGTGAAGATCCTTTAGGACTGGTCCCGGCGACCACTCCTAGTCACCAGTCTAGCTGCTGCATTTTGGATTAGTTGTAGTTTCCTAGTCACCTTCAAAGGTAGCCCCACACAGAGCACACCCCAGTAATTCAAGTGGGAGATAACCAGAACATATAGCACTCTGGCGAGACAGTCTGCGGGCAGGTGGCAACCATCTGAATCCGTCTCACCTCCTTGCGGAGGGGAAGGGTTGTGGAGGAGTCTAGTTGCACCAGAAAGTGATCTAACCATGGCACTTCTATTGATGCTACATTTGTCAAAGAGAAAAATAACTACCAAACTTTTAGAAGACATCTGAAGGCAGCCCTGTTTAGGGAAGCTTTTAATGTTTAATAGGTTATTGTATTTTAGTGTTTTGTTGGAAGCCGCCCAGAGTGGCTGGGAAAATCCAGCCAGATGGACGGGGTATGAATAATAAATCTATTATTATTATTATTATTATTATTATTATTATTATTATTATTATTATTATTATTATTATTTCTAAATGCTGTATGGGACCCTTTCCAAGCATAGAACCTCCACATAAAGGAGGGATGGGAGAGTCTTTAGCTCTCCAGATGTTGATGGACTATGATTCCCATCAGCACTGACCATTCCTAGCAACAACATGTGGAGGCTCATTGCTTCTCCTCCCTGCTATAATGTGGGTTTAGACATATGAAAAGCAGTGATAACAATTACACCAAGAGGAGCCAGTGAACTCCTTGGCTGAGTAGGGATCTCCTTGGTCCTAGGCAGATGCTTAGTCTAACCACTATCCCAGGATATGCTCCTTCAACCTTAGGTATGGGAGAAGGAGGATCCATAGCCTACTCATTTATCTTTTCATTGTGTGCTTGTTTTTCCCCAAGATCTCAGTTACGGGAGTCTATGAAAGTCTTCCTGGATCTGCCTTCTCGGGGTTGAAAATAGGTGTTGTCACAAATGCAACAACCTTCGTTGTGCGTAGGGGGTTTTTTGGGGGTAAAGATTTATTAAAGCAGGAAAAGCCATTTATGTAGTCATAAAAAAAATGCATTCATGTCAAACAGCAGAGTAAGGGCTACACTCATCACTAATCCTATACATCACCGGCTTGTTTCTAACATGACATAAATAACAAGCTTTCAAACGGCAGCCCCCTGAGACTTATGGCAGCACTTGCAAACTAACACGATCCCTTTATGGCCACTTCATCTTGATGGCCTGCACTTTGTAAACCTTAAGCACCAAGATGCATTACCTGGTTCTGTACCAAAGACTTGGGATGATTTACGTACAGCCCCACAGTGGAGAATTATCAGTGGAGATTCCATATATGTGTGTGGAATCTGCACACATATAAAAACCTTTCCGAAAATGCTTTTTTTTAAAAAAAAAAATGCATTGAATTTTCCATAAGGCTCGCCATCTCGTCACATTGTATATTGCGCTTAAAGCACACTTGGAACATTTTATTTATAGCTGAGTCCTGTAATTTGATTGCTGAGAACCATCAGCACCTACTGTAGCTAGTCTTTAGGACTCTCCAGATTCCCACCACCACCATGTTACAAAGGGAAAGGTTTTTTGTACAGCACGCACACACACACACACACACCATTTACAGAAGGGTTATGTTCTCAGTGAACTCGCATAGATTTGAAACACCATTGAAAAATCCTGCAAACACCCCGTTCCACCCCTTTTGTGATGTTTTTGGGTCAATTCAGGGTTTGGCACAATGCACATGTGCATAGTTGTGCACATATTTGAATGTGCATAAATAGAGGGGAGTTTGCATGTATAGAAAGCCATGGCCTTGTCTCCACTCTCCGGCCCAGCCCTTATTCCGGTTGTCCTGTGTTGGCTGCTATTGGAAAGGCTATTCTTCATGGGAGCTGTAGTCAGGAGCCCTTTAGAGTCAGGTAAGGGACCCAATGTGGGGAAAGATCCAGTCAGTGGGTGGCTCCATGCATTAGTATTCAAAGCTCCTTCCTATTAGCAGCCTACCAAATGGCAACTAATGCCATATGGTTCATTTTAAAGCAGCTTCCTTATGGTGGCTATAAAATGCAGATCAACCTCAGTAAAGAAGGTATTCTCATGCCTTTGTTTAGTGGACCCCAATTTGCACTGGCTCAATCCTCTAGTGCAGCAATGTATTCAAAATAATCACCCAGAACAATAATTTGTTCTGGGGAAGCTACATGCAGGATGTTCCTTTTGGCAGATCGGGGGTATATGTAGTAGCCTGGAATCTTGTTGAGGCTCAGAATTCATCTTTCCTACCTCCAAACTGCTTTTTTTTCCAATTGGAGGCTGCGCATTCCCCCTAGTCAAAAGCCGATTTCTGCTCAAGGATGTCCTCCACCAGCAAATTACTGACATATTTGTTTGTTTAACCATATATTAATGTTTGTTGGCCTTTTTTTAAGGCCTAAAGAGGACCTCGAAGCAGCATGCGGCAAAACCAATAAATGCAATAAATGCCAGTTTAATGTCTGGATGTGCCATTGGTAGGGCTGGAGTGTTTCATTGATTTAATCAAACTGAACTCAGCTGACTCCTGGAGCAAAGTGAGCCAGGTTGGAGGGATCTGGGTGCCACTCAGGTTGGGTTGAGACAACCCTGGTTCATGGCAGGTCAGGTTGGGGGGCCCACAGCTGTCAGGGGGTGGGGCTTCAAGCAGTTTCACATTTTTCCAGTTTTAAGTTCAGTTCTCCATATTGTGTCAGAAGGTACACATTAGGCTTGCGAGCCTACAGATTTCTTTGGGTGTGTGCCTCTCAAAAAATAAGTAGGGCAGCTTTCCAGGCAACCTGATACATAAATAATTTCCCCCTTTTTTATTCATTTATTCAGAATCATGTCTATTAAGATTTATACAAATTGGGATTCGTGAATTGATCTAATCAACCAAAGCTCATGCATTTCACCAAGATTAATTGGTTTGTCGTAGTTTGGTTTTGGTTTAGCAGTAGTGTTTTGCTGTATCTGATGTTTTTTCACTACTTATTGTACATTGCTCAGATGTGTAGGCATATGATGGCTAATAAATTTAATTGATATTAACATATAATCAGATTTGGTTTGGCAATGGCTCTAGTCCAGTCCTTGGAAGCAAACGTCTTCATTAAGCAGATGGGTAAGAACAGTAACAGCTCCTAGATAATGCTAACCATGTCATCATATATTCCTTAAAGTTCTAGTGGGTGAGAGTGCAAGTCAAGGAAAGGAGCACACTATTTGGGGGGCTGTTCAGGGTTCCTCCTGAAGAAGCATCAACAATTCAGCCATTGCACGTCAGTGGGCTGGATATACTGATCTAGTTTATCTTGCATTCTTCATCCTCCCAAAGCTCACACACGATTGAAGAAGTGTGTTGTTAAAACTTGCCCAGTGCTAAAACCTTCACTTTTGAAAGAAAGGCTTTTTGGCCTGGTGGCAGACGTCTCCCCCATGCCCTGTGCGAGATCGCGCCTATTCTTCTTCCTTTGAAGTAGCTGCCAGAATCGTGGGACCATCCCGGAATGCTCCATTCCCAGAAAAGCCTCATACCCTTGAGAGTTGAGGCTGCGTGTTGCAAATAGGAATTATCTGATGAAGACAGAAAGGTAGGTGGGCGGGAAAGCAATGTGTTGGAGCTGGAATAGTGCTCCTGGGTGTCCTTGGTCTCATGACACTGAATGCCTGCTGTGAAAAACTCTCATGTGGGTGTTGTTGCTTTAAAATACTGTGTGCATTCATGCCTAGGCATTTGCGCTGCGCTTATCCTTGGTATCAGAATTCTTGTGGGGTGGCTGCAAGCCTGGCAGAGCATCCCTCCCCCTTGCGTTTCATACCGCAGGGCCAAGAAACAAACGTTTATGGTTTGACTCTACAAAATATGTAATGCTCTCTACAGGATTAGATTCTGTTTGTGAGTTCCCACGGTAGAGATCTTGGCATCTGTCCAGAAGTATGCTATAAGACAAGTTCCCTCTGTAGCAAGCTTAAAGCCTCTGGGTGATATACACATCACAAATTGGTTGCGACTTACTTCTGCCTACCCCAGGCACTGAAGGATTCCATGGACAAAGAGCTCCTCTCTGGGCTGAGATGGTCCATGGAAGACCAGGGTGGACTCCAAGATTGTGCAAACAGATAGCAGCTTTCACCTTCCTCTCCTTGCCCCTTACAGCCTCCTGCATTGTTCAGAAATCTTCTCTGAAGTGTCCTTTGAATCTCAGGAGCAGATTTTGTGGGTACATGCATATAATGCTAGATACAATCCCAGATTCCTATGAATGCATATTCAGTGTAAAGAGAGGTGCATATCTGACATTCATTTTCTTATACAGTGGTACCTCGGGATGCGAACGGGATCCGTTCTGGAGCCCCATTCGCATCCTGAATAGAATGTAATACGTGACAGCATGTCTGTGTGTGCGTGGGTCGCGTTTCGCCTCTTCCGCGCATGCGCGTGATGTAATTTTGACCGTCTGTGCATGCACGAGTGGCAAAATCCGGAAGTAACGCGCTCTGTTACTTCTGGGTCACTGCGGAGTGCAATCTGAAAATACTTATCCTGAAGCATATTTATCCCAAGGTATGACTGTACTGAGGCTCACTGTGTACAGCCTCCTGCCACCACTGAATATTGCTGAAGGCTCTTTTCTGCCTGCTGTATGCTATACCAGTTTTATTCTGCTGTGGACAGTCTGCCCTTTCACTGGTGGGGAAGGCCTCCATCATGCCAGTGGATTTGACCCATGAGGCCATTTGAGGCAAATTATGCCCACCTTTCCTACATCTGGCAACATATACTAGCAGCTGCAGGAAAGTTAGAGCTGCGGTTGCAAAGGAATAACCAGGCATGCCCTCTAAGGTTGCATTCACACTATACATTTTATAATGGCCCTTTTAAACAGTCGTGGCTTCCCCCAAAGAATTCTGGGAGCTGTAGTGGTGAGAACTGTTAGGAGGCCCCCTATTATCCTACACAGAGCTTGGATTCCCAGACTGCCCTGTGAAGAGGGATTGATTGCAAAACCACTCTTGAGAATGGTAACTCTGTGGGTGGGAATAAGGGTCAGCCAGGACAGCTCAGTTGGTTAGAGTGTGTTGTTGATATAATGGTTGCAGGTTTGATCCCCGTATGGGATGGTTGCATATTCCTGCTTTGCAAGGGGTTGGACTAGATGATCCTCAGGGACCTTTCCAACTCTCAGTGCCCTTAACAAACTACTGCTCCTGAGATCCTTTGGGGGAAGCCATGACTGTCTAAAGTGGCATTATGCCATGGAGGGTCTAAGTGTGCTTCTGGTTCTTCTTTGCAGCTTTTGCTTGGGAAGCGCCAGGCATCATATGATGCCCCTGGTGTTGTGTGTTCTCAGGTGACTGACAGATAGGAGGGTCCTAAGTGCCAATGTAAGTACGTAATTGCAGAGCAATGCGGAAATGAGATAGAGCTAACTAATGAATAAATCACATGTGAAATGCAGATGTGCTGGAAATATATTCATCTGTCCATCCCTAGTGAGTATGCTTCCCCCTTGCCTTTCACAACTGGCCTCTGGGTGTTTAACAAGCTTCTGGCAGGCCCAGAAGGTAATTTACATTGGGTGTGATTTTTTTGCATTGTTCTAGAAGGGAACACAAATTTGCATAAAATTTACATGCACTGATTTATATGCACGGATGCAACTTTAGAGATAATTGCTGTAATTTAAACAAATGCATCTCCTCATACTCGAAAAGTTAGTGTGACCTGTTCTCGCTCCATTGCCTGTCTGGGTGCTAAGTTCTTTAGCTTTTAAACTGGACTCAGACAGCCTTTCAAATAGAATATGCCTTCAAGCAGGACTGTCCTGTAAGAGGCTTTCAACAGAGGACTGCAGAAAAGGACACATGGTGGCCCTATCATACCTTCCAATGTGTTGAGTCTCAAAACTGGTATGCACATCTTCTTGGCCATGCTCTTGCACAAGATCACAGAGCCCAAAAGACATGTTTTTTTGGGAGAGGGCTGTGCTCTCACAGCAACCCGAAAATGTATGTTTCCGGGTGCCACACCTTTTTCAGGGCAAGATCATGGTGAACAATCATGTGAGATCACAGTGCCCAAAATGACCATTGTGCTCTCCAAGGAAAAAATGGGATGTCTTGGTTTTTCTGGGATGCTTGCAGGGTATGCCCTAAGCATTGGCTAAGTTTGAAAACTATGTTCATAGCTGCAGTGCTAGTTTTCTAGAAAAAGAGGTGCCAGAACTCATCACGAATGCCTCCCTTGTTCTCTTACAATGGCAATGGCGCTCTTCTGAGATGTGCTGAAAAATGTATAGTTGAACATTTTAATGTTTGAAATATTCAGTTTTACTGACTTGCCCAGGATTTTGAGTTGGGAGTTGACCTCAGTTAATGCAGTCCGCCCCTTTCCCAAGGTTTACACCCCACCATTGTGGCTCAAATTACAAACTTACAGTGCACACATTTTGAAACATTTTCATTTGTTCATTTGTTTCTCTTTCTGATGCTAACGATAAAAATATTGTGTTCCCCCATGTATCCACTGTGACCGAGGCTTGCATTTAAATTAATTAAAATGCAACTTGCTAACCGTTTTTGGCTGTGTCTAATGAGGCTCATGAGGCTACTTTTGCCATTATCTAGATAATTGATTAATAGGTCACTTCTGAACGTTTGCTTAGTTGCTAATGATTGTGTACATTTTCACCATCCCACGGTCTACATTTCTTTACAAATGGAAAATCAAACTGGTATCTTAAACCCTGGTATTTAAGTCCTGCTGTCTCTATCAATGGAACACAGGGGAAGAAGGGCATAAGTCTGGATAGGCTGTGTACATTGGCCAGAATGCTGTAAAGTCAAGTGTACCTGTGTGCTTGTAGGGGGACTCACTTCTTGTTACTTCACACACATATGATTTAGGGCAGATATGACAATTGTTCCTCTCTTCAGCCATTATTCATGTTTGACAATTAGATTTGAAAATCCTCTGAAATGCTGACCAAGACAGTATTTTTTAAAAGTGTGTTCCTTATGCTTCCCCCCCCCATCAGGAAACTGAAAAGTCTCCAATTCTACATGTTTGTTTTATCTCTTACTCCTTATAGACCCAGAAGTTATATCTAGGCTGCAATCCTATGCCCATTTATGAATGTCCCATTGAACTTCAGTTAGGCCTACTTCTGAGCAGGCCTAGGATTGTATGGTTAGTCTCTCTTTCTTTCTCTCGTAGCACTTGAATCACAGATAATGGCAGCTGAAAGCATCCAACATAATAAGAATCAAACATGTGTGTGCATGTGTATGTTCTTGAATGGCAGCCTGGATATTACCCACTTTCCTTCGCGTGCGTGTATGTATAAAGGGGAGAGAAACACTTTGTGTTGCAGAACTTCCTGTTGCACAACTTTAGATGCCTTGAAAGAAAAACTCATTTGGCAATCCCCAGTCTCCCTTTTAATTAATGCAGACATAAATTGCATGAATGCAATTTAATGTGCATGTTTTGTGTTCTGTAAATAGCTAGCTGAAGCTTGGGCAAGCGCTCTCAGTATCCCTACCAAGGTCTCAGGAGTTCTGGTTTGCTGTTCAAGGGATGCTGCCATCAGTGTCACTGGAGGCAGCACCAGGGAAGGGCCCATTGCTGATATCTCCCCTGGCTCACCCTGCCTTTTCCCCATGACCACTCTGGCTCAGTGGCGTAGCGTGGGGGGTGCAGGGGGGGCCGGCCGCACCTGGCGCAACATCTGGGGGTTAGGATTAGGGGGTGCAAATCCACGGGTTAGGGGGCGCAAATCCACGGGTTAGGGGGTGCAAATTACTTGCCTTGCCCCGGGTGCTGACAACCCACGCTCTGCCACTGCTCTGGCTCATCCCTAATTGAGACTTCCCTTGACATGCAAAAAGTGGATTCCAGGGGTCTTGATTTTGTTGGAACTGTGGTGGAGAAGAGAGAGAGACAGCTAAACTGGAGGGTCCCAGGGCTGCTCAGGCTTCCCCAACGCTGCTAATTGCATTTGTGGGTTTTTTAAAAATTATGTAATCATTTTTTCAATACAAGCAGCAACAACAAAAACCACAATAACACAACAACACAATTTAACACTTCAGATTTGAGTACTGATATACCTATACAGTGGTACCTCGGGTTAAGTACTTAATTCATTCCAGAGGTCCGTTCTTAACCTGAAACTGTTCTTAACCTGAAGCACCACTTTAGCTAATGAGGCCTCCTGCTGCCGCTCCGCAATTTCTGTTCTCATCCTGAAGCAAAGTTCTTAACCCAAGGTACTATTTCTGGGTTAGTGGAGTCTGTAACCTGAAGCGTATGTAACCTGAGGTACCACTATAACTACACCTTTTTAACAATATTTCCCCACCTCTCCTCCCCCTACTTCCCACCACTGTCCGCTTTATCGCTTAAGTATTCCTTCCAGATTTCTTCATATTTTTCAATTCTTAATTTGTGTCTATATGCAATTTGTTCGTATGTAGCTAGTCTGTCCATATTGTCAATCCATGTGCTCAATGGAATCTTTTTGCAGCTCTTCCAATTCATTAAAACAAGGTTGTTGTTTTTTGCTTCTAATATGGCACGGTACATCCATTTTTGACCCCTTGTAATCTGCTAATTGCATCCGTGTAATTCACGGGTGGCGTTGTGGTCTAAAGCACAGAGCCTAGGGCGGTTCGAATCCCCGCGATGGGGTGTGCTCCAGTTGCTCAGTCCCTGATCCTTCCTACCTAGCAGTTTGGAAGCACATCAAGTGCAAGTAGATAAATAGGTACCGCTCCAGTGGGAAGGTAAACGGCATTTCCGTGTGCTTCTTTGGTTTCTCTCATGCTGGCCACATGACCCGGAAGCTGTACGCCGGCTCCCTTGGCCAGTAAAGCGAGATGAGCGCCACAACCCCGGAATCGTCCGCAACTGGACCTAACAGTCAGGGGTCCCTTTACCTTTAACTTAATGTTAATTGTATGATACCTGCATTCACATAACGAACCTTATGTCTGCTTTGGTCTTAAGCCTTGGAAGGAATCAATGTACAATTCTGAACCCGTGTATGTTTGTGATGGTCTTATTAGCATGACTCTATTGAGTCCCTGAAAACAGATGCCTGCAAGTCAATAAAAATTACTTGCTAATAAATTCAGGCTTCCCGTGTAATCAAATAGTCTTTGAAAGCCACAGGTGCCAAGTGAGCTACTTGCAGGAGTGTTAAAATGTTTAAAATGTACAATATAGATCATTTGTAAAACTGTGGGATCATTGCCTGTTTGTTCTGGAGAGTTTTGGGGTTTGTGAAACTGCCTGTGCTGGCTTACATATAACTCCTAAACATACACAATGAGGGCCATGGGACCAAAGCCCTGAGTTGATGTGCTTTCATCCCACAGTGTACGGAATCTTTAATATGAACTGTAATTTGGGTATATGCATCAAAAGTGCCAATTGCAGCCACCCAGGGCCAGCTCCAACTGGCTTTCTATTCTCCAGCTTGCAGTGGCTGGCACCCACTATTTTAATTCCCACACTCCTAGGATATTGGTCTGCAGTGATGCTATGTCCAGAGGCATTGTGGGTAAATTAAAATGGCAGGTGCAAGCAGCAGTGCTTTCTAGCCAGACTCTTGTTTTTGCTACTGCTGTGCCTGCAAAATGGCAGCAACAGAAAACACACAGGGTGTTACATACCTCAGACACCATGAAGATAAGCCCCCCTCCCATATCAGGGCAACATGACCCCCCTGTGGGACTCACCAAGGGTCCTGGAAAATCTGGTGCAAGCCCTGAATGAATAGTTTTTTCTTATTTCCATGCCTTTTAATGCATCTAGGATTTTCTCTTTGCTGTAAGACTGGATATGCACATTGTTTACAGACCTTCAGCACACCACCTTAATGATGGCTCCATATTGCTGACGGGTGAAGCAGTCCTGCTTCTCAATTTATCTAAGTGCATTAAAGAGATTAAGACACTTTGCAAATTAAAAGCATTTTATAAATGATCAGTGGTGGCATGTTACTTGGCTTCTGCGTCAATCTCTGCTTACGCGCAGTCGTAAAATACCACACTTCCATGCAAAACTGTCTATTAAAAATAATATTTACTAGGGTTTTTATATAGAATTTTCCTTTAAAAAGATTGATGGTGATGAGAATAATTGATCTTTTGCACTTAATAAGCATTAAGGTCACAGTTTACTCCATGGATCCATTTCTGTTAATGACAGTCAAAAGAGGAGCTATTTTCGGAATCCATAAATAGACACCTTAATGTTTGGGACTTGAAATAACAAACAACTGGTAATTATTGCTTGGAAGCATGTGGGTTTTAAAATAGGAGCTAATGGCCTAAGCAATATACCTGAACACAAAGCTTCTGTGTTTATTTTTGTTTGTCTGCTTAGAACATTTGTTGACCAGCCCATCAACAAAGTCTCCTGGGCAGTTCAGACAAAATTCAAATAACATATAGTTAAAATGTTAGAACACCAAATATTAATCAAAACATTAAAAACATTTTTTTAAAAGTCAATCAAAATCCTGCTGTAGGGTGAAGTATGCACAGTAATTTGGAATTCAGCCGGCTGTATATTTCATCCTGTCTCACTGTGATACCCCCTCCCCAAATGCTATTCAAAAGGGCACTTTCTTTACGCCATTTAAACCTCAGCTCCTAAGGCACACTCTTCCATTAACTCCCAAGGCAGACAGATGGATGCCAACCAACCAACCAACCAATGGCTTTATTGGGTAAAAGAAATTATCTGGCCCCAACTGTTTCCTGACCCCAACCGTAACCAGTTTATACAACAGGTTTTGCTTGACTAGGATCTGAAGTGTTGGTTAATATTAGTACAAATCCAGCTATTCCTACTCTGATTCTGGTCAAAGCCCCTCATCTACCTCTTCCCCCACCCTAATGGAAATTAGGGGTCCTTGAGTAGGGTTCGCCAAAGTCAACAGAGAAGGAGAATCTCTCTCCCCTGCCCCCCCAGGGATTTTGGGATCTGTAGTTCCATTCCCAAAATAATATGTGCCTGGGATCTAAGAGTGCCTGCTACTACTTCTGCCACATCTCCCTGCCCCAAGATACATTTTCAAGCCTTTTCATGTGCTTAGTTGGGACACTTGAAGGCTCTTCTTGGGTACAAACCAGAGAGCAATACCTCTTCCCTACTTACAGTCATACAAGAGGATTGCAATGACTAGCCTGTACAATTGAGTTCTTTAAACATCTTAGGTGTAATCCCACAAACTTAAATGTGTGAAGTGATTCTTGCACTAAGAAGAGGAGACAAGAGCCAGTGGCTGATAGGACTGTTGTTGTTTTTTTTACAAATGTATTACAACAGCTTCTTTTCAGTAGCAGCAGCAATTGACATTTTTGTTATTTCAGGGCAGGGCAAATGAGGATCTATTTCTGCAGCTTTTGGTGTTCTTAAGTAGCAAATGCTGTGTAGTTGCAACAGGTTGGCACAAACTGAATCTGTTATAGCTGTAGAATTTTAGTGCTTTGTGTAATAAAAACAGTCAAGAAGTCTTGAACTGACACAGCACATGTCTCTAATGGAAGGAGTCACTGCCACACGGCAGGGATCAATGGGGTTTTTAATAATGGGTTTGGCGTGCACATGTTGGAAGAGGAAAGTTGGGTGATATTTTTCTCTTGGGAGAAGAACCTTTCAAGTTTGCTCTTGTCTGATTTAACCCCCTAAGGGTGAAAGGCAAATAATAAATGGAAAGATGCCACAAAGCCAGACCTGATCAAGCCAGTTTTCTCCGGCATTCTCTCGCTGTTGCTTTTTAAATGCTTCCTTGGAAATTTTTAGAGATCCGCCCAGATTCTTTTACAAATTCTGCTGACTCCCCCTTGTTTCTGGTTTGTCTCTTTTATATTTGGAGATGATGGTTGGGAGTTTACTGACATTTGAACTGATCCCTTTTAATGTGAGCCACCCTGCGCTTCCATTGGCAGGATACAAGAGCAACGGCTGCATGAGAATATCTCTTGTGTCAAATAGGGTGCTTTCACACAAAACTGAAAGTACAGGAAATGCTTCCTCAAAAGGGAGGTAGAGAACTTTGCATTGCATAACCCTTTCTGTATGGAACAAGCTGCCCATTTTTTATATGATAGGTTCTCTGGCCTTCTGTATAGAATTCCAGGGGGTAATGCACCTTGTGGGAACTGGGTGCACACATCTGTACCCCAGCAAAGAATTTGTGTAGATTTGTCCTTTGTCTTTTGCTGCTTCAATTCAGTACAGTCGTACCTTGGTTCAAAAACTCCTTTCAAGTCAAACGTTTTGGCTCCCAAACGCTGCAAGCCCAGAAGTGCGTGTTCCGGTTTGCAGACGTTCTTTGGAACCCAAACATCCGATGTGGCTTCCGATTGACTGCAGGAGCTTCCTGCAGCCAGTCAGAAGCCGCACCTTGGTTTCTGAATGTTTTGGAAGTTGAATGGACTTCCAGAACGGATTCCGCTTGACTTCCAAGATACCACTGTACTCCATTGTTTTCATTGCTAAGGCAAGGATGGGGAACCTAACATTCCCAGTCATTGGCTATATTAATTGAGGCTAATGGGAGTCTCAACAACATTGGGGGCGGCTCTTGTTCCCCATGCCCATGATATGGGTTTTTCCAATGGGTCCACTGCAGTGTCTCCAGAAACTAATTTCTTCCTTTTCCATGCCCTAATACAGCAGGAAGGGTTGTGATGAGTGTGTGTGTGTATTTCAAATATCTGCTTTCGTTTAAAGCAATCCAATGGGACGTCTTGTACTATTAATAGTTGGGAGGAAAGTTTAGATGTAAACAGTTTTTCTTCTGTAATTAGTTCCCTTTGATCATTTGGGATCCGTTTTGTCGTTGCAAACGTATATTTGGAAATCTTAAGAAAAGCTCTGTCATGTAAATGTTGCTGTTGGCCCTCTCATTCAAAGCATTTCATATAAGCAAGATTATCTGGCAGGTATCAAGGCAGATTTTCTTTGTAGCTTTCTTGATGTATCTGACAGCAAAGCTGGCTTTTGACTTCATACATTCAGTGGCATTGCTACTTTGTAGTGAATGTGCCAGGCAAATCCCTTTGGTGATTAGCAAGATGATTCAGGAAGACATATGTGATGCTTTATTATGGACTCTTAGCAAAAGAACGGGACTAAAATTAAAAACACCCACAACAGTAACACCATTCTATTCTGTGATATTATGGTTGCTAATTAAGTACTTCAACCTATGTTGCCCACATTCGAAGATTGTATATATTCAAATACTGCCCTGCCAGATTAACATACAATACCTGATATCAGGAGATCATTCATGCAGAGTAATGCTGGCCAGCTGCCAAGGCTGGGCACCAGAGGCTTTGCACAAAGTAGTCAGGAGGACTGGAGGGTAAGTCAGAACGAAATGACAGACAACACTAGAGGCAGGAGCAAGGAGCAAGCCAGGAGTTAGGAAGAAAGAGAAGCGTATTAGGAGCATACCAGAGCCCAGGAAGAACTCACTGAAAATTTTCAATATGCAATCTGATAAAAAGCAAACTAATCAAACTAATCTAAAATGAAAATAAAAGAACAAAGAAGCAAAGAAAAAGAGGTGGCCTATTAAGGAAGTATTGTGTGGAATTCAACATTACACTCTTCCAGTTGCTTTATCTGTGCAAGCTGGAATGATACTTCTCCCCTCACCTCCTGTGCCATTTTGGGGGTTCTTCTGACCCTCCCAAGCCAATTTCAGAGGGACAGGGGATGTGCAAGGGAAGGAAAGTGGGGGGGAGCCTTGTTGTGCAATCAGAAGTCCTTGCACAAGGATTCCACTGATGGGGCTGGTTATGTGAATTCCGCCCGCTGACGTTACTCTGAATGGACTTGGCTTGCTCATTTCCACACCAACATATAGCCTCCTCTGATTGGTTTTTAGAGTGTTGGCTAGGATCACCCATTCACTATGCAATACCTGATTGGCCAGGATCACCCATGTGACTGGTGTAGACGTACACTCCCCTGCTATCTCCCAAAGACATGGTTTTCAGATTGTGTCTGAACACTTGGAAGGCACTTGAATTTTCTGAACTGAATTTCCAGGAGTGGTTCCCCACCCCCTTCCCCTTAAAAACAAAAACCTGGATGCAAATTCTGAAAGGAAGCTAGCTCAGGAGGGATTCCCACCTGCTCAAAGGCATCCCTTTTGTAATTACACATCCGGAGGAAACATTCATTGTGACAGGTTTCTGCTCACAAGCCGCTAAACGGGACAACCGACGGCCGTTTCTGTGGGCCACTGCCATTCCCAGAGAGAATCTGGAGTGTGACACGGAGTCTACCCTGAACAGAACGGCATTAAAAGTGCTGTTTAAGGTTTGCTATTATCCTCTATTGCCTCCCCTCAGGATTTCAAGCAGGCAAGCTATTACACTGGGATTTTGCAGATTTTGCTTCGCAGAACAGACATACTAACTTCAGGGTGTCTTGTGCGGCTGGATTATTGGCTGTCTGTTATGTAGATGGTGACAGCACCCTTGGCTGCCGGGGATGATAAAAAATGAATACAATATTTGTGTTTCTTTATAAATGTTGATGCATTTGGCTTAAAACAATTCTGTGCTTGGCAGCGTAATAAAGTGTGGGAGGCTTTGAGACTGAATGCTCTCATTATGGCAGTCGCAGGGTAAACTGTGCTGAGAAGGACTCATTAAATTGAAAACAAAGGACACCAACTGGCCAATTAAACAGGGTATGTATGGGTACGCTACGCTCTCTTTAAACTGAATGTTGAGCTGCTGCCAGGATGGGTCCTTCCCTTGTAACCTGAGCAGCCAAAGTTTATTAGTTTTAAGATGGAGATATTCTACAGCAGTCGTACGACTAGTAGACCTAAATATATCTTGAGATATGTCGCTGGAGGCAGTAATAAGCTCATGGTGCTTCCAAACTGTCTCTCTTTGGGGTGAGGGATTCTGTCACATACCTGCACGTTAAAAATGTGGAATTAAAGTTGTTTTGGCGCTTTTGTGCAACAAATGCTCTTTCACTAAAAGATCTGGCTTTGTGTGATAAAGGAAGCGACCGGGAATTGCCTTGGAAAGTGCACTTGGAAAGTGATAACAAATCCCTGCAAGCAAATACAAATGATTGCTCAGTAAATTACCAATGTCATCTACAGTGGTACCTCGGGTTACGTATGCTTCAGGTTACAGATGCTTCAGGTTACAGACTCCGCTAACCCAGAAATAGTACCTCAGGTTAAGAACTTTGCTTCAGGATGAGAACAGAAATCGTGCTCCGGCGGCAGTGGGAGGCCCCAATAGCTAAAGTGGTGCTTCAGGTTAAGAACAGTTTCAGGTTAAGAATGGACTTCCGGAACGAATTAAGTTCTTAACCCGAGGTACCACTGTAATGGGGAAAACACAGAGACAAAGTGATCTTCCACATTTTTTGCATTAGGTAAAGGTAAAGGGACCCCTGACCATTAGGTCTAGTCATGGCCGACTCTGGGGTTGTGGCGCTCATCTCGCTTTATTGGCCGAGGGAGCTGGAGTACAGCTTCTAGATCATGTGGCCAGCATGACTGAGCGAACCAGAGCAGCGCACAGAAACGTTGTTTACCTTCCCGCTGGAGCGGTACCTATTTATCTACTTGCAGTTTGACGTGCTTTCGAACGGCCAGGAGCAGGGACCTAGCAACCGTCGTGGTTTTTTGCATTATGCAGTGTGAAATCTTGAGTTTGCCCAACCTGACTTTTAGGTTGTATTCAAAAAGTGCTGCTGGGTTTTTTGGGGGTGGGGACCTCTACATATCTCTACAATACAATATTTTGTATTGTAGAGGTATGTATGTTTTTGAATTATAACCTTTTTTTGTAAACAATTGAGAGACTGCCTTGGTATTATTTCATAAACACATGAAAGAAATAAAAGTTTACACTTGTTGGGGAACTTCCTTCATGCAAGTGTACCTGTATAATATACACATATTTCCAAATCCATTCATGGTTTTCATTTTATCCCTTCTTAGAACCCCCCACCCCTCCAATTTGCACAGTTGATATAATTCGGTTTCTTGTAGAAGGAATGTGTTCTCTCGTTTTGGCTCACATTTCCCCACTGCAGTAACTTAATGCAACATGATCCATGGTTCATGTGGGTGTGGCTTGGGAATGGGATCATAGCTCAGTGCGTCGAAGATATGCCCTGTAAGGACAAGGCCTCAGGTTCAATCTTTGGCATTACCAGTTAAAAGGATCAAGGAAGAGGAGATGCAGGGGAGGGGAACCTGCCTAATAACCCGGAGGACCGTGGAGAGTTAGAAAAAAACAATAACATGGAACTAGATGGTGGACAAATAGGTTGACTTAATAAAAGGCAGCTTCCGAGATTCCTCCTGCTAATGGGATTGCATATAGATTTAAGCCCTTTAAGCTAATTTCTATTAATGATATTGCCTTAAGGCACTGTTTCCTCAAACTCAGGTCTCCAGATGTTGCTGCACTATAACTCCCATCATACTTAGCTTAGCAGTGGTCAGGGATGATGGGAGTTGTAGTCCAACAGCAGCGCGATACCTGAATTTGAGAAACACTGTCTTAAGGTGTGGGTTAAGTGAGACCAACAGGGAGCATGCTGAAGAAGCCCCCACCCCCCCACCCTAAAAAAGTCATTTTTGCATGGAACACAAGCCAATCAAGATAGTGCATGGAAGAGTAGATGATATGCAAACTCTGCAATTCTGGCATTCTGGTTTCCCCTCTCATGTTTACCTCTCCTAGGCTCACTTTGCATTTCGACTGCTTATTAATAGAGTAGCTATTAAGGCGCCTTCTGTGCTTGGTCTTACAGAGTAGAACCACTTACTGTGTGGCCTTTTTTATTTTTAGTAACTATCATAGTAAAGTATCCTCTGAATGTGTTTACTTTACATGTCTGAAGCCAAAATTTGCCAAGTATGTTAGTCCACAAGCACTGTGTAGTCTAGAAATGGCTAGAACTATAAGTTATTATAAACAGAGTGCCTTGGAAGGCATTCGTATAATATAGCTATTTATGGAGATTTACCCATTGCGAATTTGGTTCAGTGCCCAGTAATGTATATGTGGTTATTTTATTTTTTTTAAAAAAAAACTAAAAATGCCTGCGGATTCACTGAAAGACAAAATATATATTCAATCTTTCCCACTGAATGTATGTTTGTTAATTAGAACTTCAGCTTATCCAAATAATTCCACCTCGCTTAATCTGCTCTCCATATGTAGCCCTTTCAGCTAAGAACACATTGAGGTTTAATTGAATCAGTGCCATAGAATAAATACATAATGCATGGATCTGTGCAGTTTTGTATCCTAATGACTTTGAACAGATTTATTAGGAACTATTACAATAATTTAATGAGGGAAATATTTTAAGCCTCTTCTGGAAACACTGTTTCTCTATAATGCAAAATTTAATATATTGCATTAATTTTTCATGAGGACCTGGCATTTTATAGTTGCCAGGTAACTTGGTTGTGTTTGTGTCCGACTGTGAGTTGTGAACGGGTGTGCGTGTGCCTTCATTCAGTGCTTGTACCTCCTTAAAACCTTGAGCATAGGAAGCTGCCTTATTGTCAGGGACAGGCAGGGCTGTCTGGGGCAGAGGCAGAGGCAGAGGACTAAGGGGGATGACCCAAGAGAGGGGACCATTGATGTATGGGGTTTGGCGCCACCCACAAGGCAAGACCAAGGGCAGCAGGAGGAGGAAGAGTCAAGAAGGTGGAAGGTAGAAGAAAAAGAGGCTATTCTGGTGAGAGACAGGTTAGTAGACCTTCCAGTGCCCTGCTGTCTCCTAGAACTTGATATGCGAAGAGCAGCAGCAGTGACTTCCGTACAGGAGAAGTCTCAGGTTGCAGGCACGCGCCAACTATTGTCCCATGTAGCTTAGCACTGCTAATCAGGGGATGGGCAAATAGTAGCTCTCCAGATCTTCTTGGATACCTAATCACATCATCCTTGCCCATTGGCCATGCTGGCTGGAAGGGTCACAGATTCCCCTGGAAAGCCACAAATTCTCCATCCCCAGTCTACATGGACTATCAGAGGCTCTGCAGGCCTTCAGACAAGAGTTTTACCTGCCCCTCCCTGCAACTTCTAGGGGCTGAATCTGGGACCTTCTGCATGTACATCTATGGGTCTGAACCAAAGGAACTTGAAGAGATATCCCATACAATTTGATTTTTATGTTTTGTTAAAAATCAATGAAATAAGTTTAAAGGGCGGGAGAGAGACATCCTGTACTTTGACTGTCACTACGAAGCAGTGCTTACTCTTGGATTTCCGGGGCCCTTGACCAAGGCACTCTCAGCAGATCCCTCTTCTCTTAACCTGGAGATGTAAACTGAGAATTGTCTTTTGCTGCATATGCTCAGGTAAAAAAGCGAGCATGCAGCATCTTGGATGCAACAGGATGGCTCTAACAAAGGTATAAGGCAAATTAATGGCGAACAGGCTTATTGATAGCTGGTAGCACTGATGGTTAAGTGAAACCTCTGTATTCAGAGACAGTGACTGTATGCGTTTGATTTGGGGTTGTTGTTTTTTTTGAGCTGAGAGTTATGTATGTTGCAAGGGGGGAGGGGCGGAAATGTGAAATCTAAAGCATAAGTTCCGTATTTTTCCTTCTATAAGATGCACCAGACCACAAGACGCACCTAGTTTTTGGAGGAGGAAAACAAGAGAAAAAAAATTCTGAATCTCAGAAGCCAGAACAGAAAGAGGGATTGCTGTGCAGTGAAAGCAGCAATCCCTCTTGCTGTTTTGGCTTCTGGGATAGCTGCGCAGCCTGCATTTGCTCCATAAGACGCGCACACATCTCCCCTTACTTTTTAGGAGGGGAAAAGTGAGTCTTATAGAGCAAAAAATACAGTACATTATTTTCTTCTTTTTTTAAAAAAAATATTTTTTTATTGATTTTCTTTTCTCGTAACAGTATGATAACATAGTATTATATTATATACAAACAACAGAATGTATCATTTGATGTAATAAACCAGAAATGGAAGCTGAGACTAGTCAACAGGGAGGGGGGAAATTGGAAAATGAATGTTTTGTAACGATAAAGGATAGGTACATTCTAATCTATACATTAGTCTGGGCAGCGAGGACCTGGGCAGGTTACACTGGAATTTTTAGGAATCTAATTCTTCAAGCACTGAAACAATCCAGCTTCTTACCATCAGTTATGGAGACAGCTTGTTTCAGAAAACTGTAGTTAAGATTAACCACAATTTAGGCTTGGAAGTGATCAACTGAAATCAGAAACAAAGGCATCTAGTCTCTGCTCCACAACCGTGCCAGAGGAGAGAGGACAGCAGAAGAGCCGGAGGCTCTTTATGTGGCTTGTTCTCATTGTACTAAACTATGATTTGGCCATGTTTTGACATCAAACTAATGCCTTCTTCTGCTCTAAAATATATGGTAGCACAGCATCTCCTCATATAAGGGCATCTTCAGTGCTGGCTAAATGTTTTTGCCAAGAAATAGAAAGTAAATTTGAGAGGGGGAAGTGCAATATTTTCCAACCACAATCGTGAGGAATAAGATGGGTTAAAATCTTGCGTCTGAAATTCCAAGACCAGAAGCAGGAATGGTTTTTCTTTGTTGAGGTTTTAAGGCTTCTTTGTGAGCTCTGGTAGAGAAGAGAGCCTCATTTATACATTTTATAGGCAGTTTAGCTTGGTTGCGTCTGATGCCATTCAACATTTTTAAAAGCAGAATTCCAAATGGGTGAGTTATTTATGTGTTTTCACTTACTTTACATTTTCTCTTTTAGCGGACTCCAGGTCCTGCCCGTATTGTAATTTCTTCTGCATTGCAAAAGGGCACAGTGTGGTGTGTTAAGCAACCACTTGACGTGGATTTGAGATAGAGCCTTGCTTTGCGCTGTTGATGTACTTATATACTTTCTGAGGCTATGAAGTGGTTTCCTTTAATGTGGCAAGTACACGACAACACAAATACATCAAACATACCCAGATACAAAGAACCATGGCAAAGGGCCCAATAATGGCTGATCGTATTTAACTTCTACTCTTAAGTTCTGTTATATATCCTGTATATAAAACATCTCCAATAGATGTCTGGTTGATTATTACTATTATAAACCAACCCAGACTCTGCATTTGGCAACTGAAGCTCTTTTTCTTGTGTCCTCTCTTAAGGAAGTGCAGAGGGTACTGATACAATAACGGGCCTTTTTAGTGGTGGCTCCTTGCTCATAGAATGCTCTCCCCAGAAACACCAGGCACCATCACTATCTGCCGTTAGGTGCCAGACAAAAATATTTATTTTAACCCAGGCTTTTGGCCCTTAATTTGGAGGGGTGGTGGCCTCTTTCAGTGGGTGAGATGTGTTAGAACTTCCTTTTATACGTTCTTAGGTTTTCTTTCTGCTTTGGTTTCATACTGGTTTTAACCTTTGTACTATTTTGTAACTTACTTTTGTTAAAACAACAACTAACGGGTGTAAATATTACTACTACTACTAGGAATTGCAAGTGGAGAGAATCCTGTTGCGCCCGGGTCCTGCTTGTGAGATCCAGTTGTCCACTGTGGGAACAGGATTCTGGACTGGATGGGTTATTTCTTATGTTCTTAGGAAGTTCTGCTGAACTGAACCCCATCTGAAGTTTTGTCCTGCGTAGAACCTTAGCTGAATGGCTTATATGCCGCCTGGTGACCGATCCCCAATCTCTGGCATAGTTCTGTTTGTCATTCTCGTATATGGGTTTGTTGAAATGCTTCTTTTATTCATTTTAATTAGAAAAAAAATTGTTTCCCAAGAGTCCAAGCAGATACTTAAAACAAATGCAATAAAGCATTTTAAAACACCAGCAATTGTAATAAAATCTGAAACCAGATGTACAGCAGAGGCCATCGGATACTGCTAAGTACTTGGGTTTGCAAAACGCTGTGCACGTCACACCTAAAAAAATATGTATTATAAATGTGCTTACTCGGTTTTGTTGGCTTACTGGTAACTCTGTTGATGGGCAGGGCGTATTTACCAGTAAACCAATAAAAGTTAATGGAGAAGGAACAAATGCTTTGGAAAGGTGAAACATGGCACCATGGTCAAGACCTGGCTGCTTGGCACTCACCCTGCTTCTGAAGGACCTCAGTAGACAACAACCAGGCAGGTCCATCGGGGAGTGACATCCTTATCAGTATAATTCTTCAGTTGTGATGTCTGCAGCTGAACACATATATCAGAATAGGATCTTTCCTGTTCTTCGTAAAGCTGAACTCTGACGATAAAAACCTTGGAGGTTTTTTTTTTTTTACTGCAATCTATTTTAAACTGCCTTGAGGATCATTCGATTAAAAGACAGGATATCAGTCTTTTAAAAGAGAACAGTTTGCCTGTGCTAAATCTGCAATAGCTCATTCACAAACAAATGTCCATTACTCATTGACTGCAGCAGAGAGGTGAGTGAATCAGTCTGTTTTTGCTCCATGTCAATTTCTCATGTGTGTGTACTGTGTTTTTTTTTAAAGCTGGATGAGATTTCAAATTTAAATAAGCATTTAATCACAGTGCATGTTTACATATCTGTATATGCATTTAGGGACGCGGGTGGCGCTGTGGTCTAAACCACAGAGCCTAGGGCTTGCCAATCGGAAGGTCGGTGGTTTGAATCCCCATGACGGGGTGAGCTCCCTTTGCTCTGTCCCAGCTCCTGCCAACCTAGCAGTTTGAAAGCATGTCAAGGTGCAAGTAGATAAATAGGTACCGCTCCGGTGGGAAGGTAAACGGCGTTTCTGTGCGCTGCTCTGGTTTCGCCAGAAGCGGCTTAGTCATGCTGGCCACATGACCCATAAAAACTGTCTGCAGACAAACATCAGCTCCCTCGGCCAGTAAAGCAAGATGAGCACCGCAACCCCAGAATTGTTCGCGACTGGACTTAACTGTCAGGGGTCCTTAACCTTTACCTTTATATGCACTTCTAAGTGTAGCTTATACTGAAATACACATTTTAAACATAGAATTCGCAAACGTTTGAAATGCAAAAGATAATGGTATTCTGATCCACACATTTGTCCGGAGGCGTGCCTCGGGTCTGTTGACATAAGAATTTACAGAAATAAAGCTCCTCTAACATCCCTATCGGAGCATCAAGTTGCGACTTTCAGGTGCGAATGAGCTTTCACAGATTTGTCACAGAATTTCCACTGTTCTAATACAGAAATGCAAAAAAAAGTTTGCATTTTTAAGCAGTTCAGTTCTGTTTGCACTTTGGGACTTCCCGCCTCCTCTTAATGTCTATATTTACACCCCAAACTGCACAATAACATGATGCACAATGAAATGACAAGAAAGAGGAGATGTACCCTTAATTTCCTCACCCTTACTATTTTTGAAACTCTTTGTTGACCTGTATTACTGCTAACATGGGTTGAGCTTCCAAATGTAGGAGATGAGTCAGGACATGCTGATGGGACCAATAATGTGTTTTTGGCTTTCAAACTCTTTTAAATTGCCACCACACTTCTCTGGTTCCTTTCCATTTTCAAAGAGGAAAAATAACTCACCTGAAGCGTATAAATCCAACAGATAAAGAATAACTTTTGCAGTATCAAAGTGTGATGGAACCAGTGTTTCGCATAGACAACAGTACAGGAAGAATAAATTTGCTCTACAGTTTTCAAGAGGAAAAGTGTTGGCTGGAAACCATAAATCAAGTGCAGAATATAGATATTACAGTGTAGCCGCAACTGCTGATTGCTTTCTCTTCCATTGCTGATATATAATTAAGGATTGAAATCTAGCAGCTGGGATTGATTTTAATCGCATCGTTCAGAGGTGGAAAGTGCCACTGGCTATCTTATTCATTCACAATTCCTAAAGCAGCCTTCCCCATCCTGGTGCCCTACATGCGTTTTGGAGTACAGCTGATCAGGCTGATTGGCATTGTAGTCCAAAACATCTGGAGGTTGCAGGAGGGTGGTTTAGAAAAACAAGTCAGTGCCTTGAGTTACAATTTGAACTTGGTTTTACTTCTCTAGTTAAACATAGATAAAACCATATCAGGATAGAATTGCATCAAAAGTTTCAAGTGTTTTTGTCAATATTGTTGTTGTTTTCTTCTTCCTCTTTTTTAATTTTACAAATTGTGCTGCTGGCTACATGGACCAGGTGGAATAGTTTGCTAGTTCTTCAACAAGGAGAGTCCCTGCCTGCGGTCGTTTAGGGTACTGCAGTAGTCAATAAACCTGGGAAGCATGAAATTGGTTTCTTGTTAACAGACAACAATATGCCTTAAATAAAGCAGTAGTGCAGATCTGCTGAAATCTGGACTTGCTTTCACAAATCTCCAAAGAGCTGTTCTAAGGCAGCATTATGGATGGAAACTGGTGACAAAAACAAAACATGAGAACATTGCTTGCCATAGGTCTGTGGCCTGCCTCCCAAGGGCTGCGTGTGGTATACTTTGCGTACACAATAGCTTTTCAGAGTCCCCTTCCAGCAACAGGTCAGGTGCTCTCTGGAGTGCTCTCCCAAGGATCATAAGAAGGGAACCTTTGGCCACTCCTTTGCAAATCCATGCATGTATCTCTGGGTTTCGGCCTTGATGTTCTTATGTATATAATGGTGGGGGGAATGGAGGCAGGAGAAAAATGTGAGATTACATGCATTGCACATATTTTAGCTTAGTTTTACTAAGGACTAGAGCAGGAGTGGGAAACCTTTCTCTGCCGGAGGACCACATTTTCTTCTGGACAACCTTTTGAAGCCATATGCTAGCAGTGAGTGGGCCAGAGGCAAAAGTGAGCTGGGCAGTTAATATATCCCACTCCCTTTGTACAGCTGAGTACATTCTACACACTCCTCTTTCTCTTTTATCCAGGTTGCCAAGGGGCATTATCAGAGTGACACTGCAGGCAGACAGAACTACTTGGGGTGTGAATCATGTCCAGTGAAGGTTGCGGCTGGGGGAGAGTTTCAAGCGTCGAACAGAACAGTCTGGAGCAGAACTGTGGCAGAGGGGCATTCTCTTGTTATGGTCAGGAAAGCATGCATACAGTATGTGTGTATGTTCAAACAGAAGTCCTGCCAGAGGACCAAGACATACAACAAAGAAAATCCCCTGTGTTGCAAAATAGAAAGCTCTGAACAACAACAAGCAACACGTCAGCTGATAATATACTGACAAAATATTTATAACATTATATTGTTTCAAAATTCATAAACTGAAGACATATAATATGTGCATGGAGTTACAAATAATAGGAATTAAATAAATGTTCCAAGAACAGGAATGTAGGGTAGTGAGTCACTATCAAAGATCACTGAGATGGAGGTAAAATGCCTTTCCACAGTCAATATCCTACAAATGTGATGATAGGTGCTCTGAACGTAGCAATAGGGTACTCTGAGCACAGCAGCAGACAGGCAGCAGACAGAACAGTTCTTCCAGGATAATGAACTGTTTAAATGATAATTCTTTGTAGTAAGCTTTTAAGTAATTGCTGATCCATGGCCATTTGAGGTACCTTTAGGAACAATTTATTTGCTGATGAAGAATTAGCATGATCTTTGATAGAGGACCAAGACATGCAGGTGTGAACAGGTGTAGTATAACACCTGAAGGCTGTGACCTTCCAACCCCAAGTAGGGCATGTGTTTGAAAATATCTTTCCCCCTTAGGAGCCAAGGAGTTCTATCTCAGTGGGGTCTCTACCCTGTACTAATCCTGTAATGCCTTCTCCTGAATCTTCTTTTTTAACATGAAAAAGAAGTTTCTTATCCAGCGCTAATGCGCTCATCTCATTTACTATAATCAGAATACAAGATCAGGTTGGATCCAGGCTGCTATATTTGCAATGAGGTCCCACTGAAATCATTGTGACAAGTCATTCATGAATTCTGAAGTCCAAACATTTACAGTGGGAACTTATCGCAGCTGGCTTACTGCATGGGTTTACAACCCAACCCTATATACTCAGTTCAGTGAGACTTTCTCTTAGGTTAAGAGTCTGCAGGATTGCTGATCCAACCCAATATTATTCCCATTTTACAGATATTGAATAACTTCATCTAGGGGCATATTGTGGCTTTTTTGGACTTTGAAGCCACACTTTCTAAGTTCAAATCCTGCTCAACAGGGATGTTTTGGAGTTTGTTTGTTTGCAGTGTTTCAAAGTATGAAATTGCAGCTTGAGTGTTATATCAGAATAACAGCAGAGAATTAATCTGTACTTTCTTTTTTTGCCTTTAAGGAAAATGCTTGCTTTGTAGAGTGCATTCCTATGGCTTTATTTTTAATAATGCAATAAATGAATACAAGCAAAGCAAAGAAGAAACTGTTCAAGTTTCAAAAGCTTTTGTTCTGGCAGTAGACTTTTCCAGCACTTGCAAATGGAAAGGGCTTTGCTTTTGTTCCAAAGCCACTTGGAACAGTATTGCCTCTTTAATGCTTGCTATGAATACCAGAAAGAGTCTTGTGTGCCTTTTTTAGTAACCAGAAAATGGCATGTTGAAATGATATCAAATGCACCATGTTGCATAATGTTACATGGCATTACTGGGGTTTTGATGCTTGTTTAATGGCCAGTGTTGACCTGGAGAGGTGACAGAAATGACCTTGTCCTGTTTTGAGCATTTCCCAAATTATAATGGATCTTCTCGGCTTCCCCACCCAAGAATGAAGTAGGTCCACTGTTTTCATGCTATAAATGGGGTCCTAAATGCTGCCCGTAAAAATAGGCAGATGTCGGCTTAGTGGGTGCGGCATTGATAATGTGGGAGCAGTACCACTTAAGAATGCTAAGGAACTTGTAAACATTCTCATTTTGACACAGGGAGAAGACAAACTCTGCTTGCATTTTTGCAGCATGTTATTCTTCATCATTTTCTTCTTACTCTTCTTCCTGTTGTCAGTTTCACCAGCCAAATATAGGATGACTTTTCCCCCCTTGTGCAAAAGAAATGGCTGCTTTGAGATCTGGCTTTATGGGCCAGTTGCACACACTTACATATTTGCATTGCCTATTATTCCAGAGGAGATGGCGAAATCATTCCATCCATACACCGTGCCCATCCCCCTCGTGACTTCCCAAACACTGACAGCTCCTACTTGCTGCAAAAGAGATCACAAATATAACGGGGTGAGACTGCATTCACTCCAACACACACACCATAGGCATAATTCTTCGTGATTTGTGATTTTGTGAACAAAATCTCGCAGCAGGATTGGGGGACCTTTGACCCTCCAACTTTCATTGGGCTCAGGCTGCCATCATCCTCAGCCAGCATGGCCAGTGGTAGGAGGTGGCAGGAACTGTAATCCAACAGTGTCTGACTTGTGACTTTTGGACAGAACAGAATTTGGCCCTCAGGCTGAATAAAAGCTTCTCCACCCCTACTGTAATGACAGGCTCTGAGCTGTGGGCTTTCCTCAGCCTGAGTAACTTATCGTGTTAGGGTATCCTGCTGGGCTGCGTTTCAGATACTTTGCCCAAACCGCTGTTGATGGGACTTGACATTCTGCCAGTCTTGAGTAACTCTATATTTACCTCTCGCTCCCTGATCATTGGTGGCTGTTTATGGAACTTCGCACCTTGCACATCTTGGTCTATCTTTCCAACTCACTCTTGACCCCAGTGCCTCTTAGACTCTGACATTGCTACCATTTAGTAGGCATTACCTTACGTGAGAGACACCAAAGGCTGTGGCTTAAGATGGAGAGTATCTGCAGCTTTGTCTTTGTAAAAAATCCCAGCTGAAAAGGAGATTAATTGTACAGGCATATGACTCCCAGCATGCCCTATAGCAGAACTGCCACAATGCAATTATAGTTAGTGTTTCGCAGCACAAAACCTAGCCATCCTGAATGGGTATAATTTAGGTAAAAGCTTTCAGAAATTCAAAGCAGCCTCTAATTTGTAGGCAAATATGATCCATCCATTTTAAACTTGACTTTATTTATTTATCAGGTATCTCAAAAGGCACAAAGAGAGATGTCAGTTTTCTGCACTGCTTTTGTTCCGCTGAACCCTTAACTGCTCCGTGCAAACACACACACACACACACACACACACACACACACACACACAGGCTTGATTAACTAGATGGAATGACTTCGTAATATTAGCAAGCCTCCTTTCAAATTAGCAGCCCATGTGAAATACTCTTTCAACAATCTGTGACAAGCCATGTTCTGGTAGCACAAAGATGTCTTCTGGCTCACTTGAAAGCAAAATGTGCTTTGAGCCTTGCTTACCTGAAGGCAAAATTCCTCAGTGATTAGAAAAGCAAACTAAAAATAACTTCAGATTCATCTTTAGCAATCTGTTTGGGGAGAGTGAGTGAGTGAGAGAGAGAGCCTTCTGAAATTGTGTCGTTGTGCCCAGTGCTGGAACTAATACAAATTAAATTAAGAGTGTATTCCTCAGAAGCGAAATTTTCAGCGTTGTTCATGGCTGAGGTTGTGATTCAGAAGCCACTTTAGCCCATCCAAGTTCAGCTGAATAATCCTGGATAACAAGAAATGTAATGCACTTTAAATACAATATGTTGTTGTTGTTATGATTATTATGATTATTATTATAGCAGCAGGCAGCACCGGTCTCCAAATGAGATCCATACCAAGCCAGGGCTCCCCCACACCACACCTAAAAAAACCCAAGATCCCTGTCAGGAATTTATATGGGCTGCATTCACATGTCACAGGGATCCAAACGATGGTTTAATGTGCAGGGCTCCCTGCACATTTAATCTGAGCTCCCAAGGAGTAGATCACAGCTTTTTTGCTCCTCTCCAGACTATTTAGGTGAGCATAGTGTGTCAGCTACACCAAAGCTTGACTTAGCATGCCATCCAAACTCAGGATTGTGGTTGAGGTCTTTCTGCTACTATCTGTAACAGCAGGATAAGCTACAGCTACGGATTGAAATTAAGGAGAGGCGTTCACCATGATTTTTGGTTCGGACGATACCCTAACACAAACCTTGGCTTATCTACTGCCCTGCACTGACTTTTAAATACTCAGGGAGGGGCAAAGTAAATGTGAGCTTCTCTGCAGCACCCAGCAGGTTCACTTAGTCATAGTAAGCTATACCGTGGTTTATTGTGACATGTGAACCAGGCAACTCCGTGCATTATTTATATTTACATCTGAAGAGAGGCCTCACAAGGCTTCCCTGTCTAGAAGAAAATCCTTTCTTTTTCCTCAGTGTAAGGCCCTTGACGGGGGCAAGCTGGGGTGTGACTGCAACAAGCAGGGAAAGAGAGGGATTAATTTTATCATAGAAATAAGGAAATTAATAAATGCATGGCTGCAGAATGCAGTGAATGCACACTTTTCATTCAAGATCCCTGGCATTAGAAATAGGCCTAGGCAGTGCTTTTTTTCTAAAAAGTTTTTTACGGGTACTCTCATTTTCCTATTCATATTGAAGTACTGCCCCTCAATGAGGCCAAACTTAATTCACAAAATGGCTAGGGGTCTGCGTACCCCCAGAAAAAAAGAAAATATTCTTGTCTAAAATGCAGTATAATGGTCTCTATATAATCTTGGGCTGGAGCTTTTGTTTGGGGGGGGGTTTGTTGCTGTTAATTTTTTGTATCTTTATTTTGGATCTTACAGTTTATGTGGAAATTGTTCTATTTGGTTGTGTACTTTTTGATGTTTTCTTTATTGTCTGTGACTACTTTTCTTTGTATGATTTTAACTCCAACATTTTTCCAACGGCAATAGGAATGTCCTATTCTATTACTATTATTGTTGTTGTTGTTGTTGTTGTTGTTGTTGTTGTTGTTGTTATTATTATTATTATTATTATACCCTGCCCATCTTACTGAGTTGTCTCAGCCACTCATAACATAAACATTAACATTAAACATTTTAAAAATACCTTGCCTATACAGGACTGCCTTCACATGTCTTCTAAAGGTTGTATAGTTGCTTATCCCCTTGGCTTGAGGGTTGCATAACTTCATACCCTCCAACATTTCTCTGATGAAAATAGGGACGTCCTAAGGAAAAACTGGGCATTCCAGGCTCAAATCAGAAACTGAAATGGCTTCTGTAAATCCAGGCCTGACCATGGAAAATAGGGACACTTGGAGGGTCTGGAAAGGCAGCATATAAAAAAAATGAAATGAAATGATTGATGGATGGATGGATGGATTGATATACGTTATTTCCCCAATATGTTTCTCCCCAATATGTTCCTATGTTTAAGTGCCTGAAAACCCTTGAGGCATTCTTAACCAGAACACTTGAAAAGCCCAATTAAATTTCAGAGCAAACCGGCAGGGTCTCTTATATCTCTAGATTTCCTGCTTTTCAGAATGCCATGAAAAGGGGAAGCCGAAGGAATGTCTGCTGGAAGGGAGTTGCAAAGCTCCTAGGTGCTAACCAGGAAACGAAACACACAACCTTGTTTCCATGGAGACCTATCTGGGCTCTATGTGAGATAGAACTTTAAGGGTTTCGATGGCAGGCCTTTCTTTGTGGGGTGGGCGGGGGGTTTAAAAGGGAAGAGTGTTCCTTGAGATTTCTTGGTTCCAGGCTGCTGGGCTTTCAAAATTCTCAACTCTGCAGATGAACACCTTCATACCAGATTTATTTATTTGTAGCTCTTGTACTTCCCACTCCACTCACATCATACCCAAACGTCCCAGAGCAGAGAATACATACAATTTAAAACAAAATAATACACTGGGAAGAATATTACACTGACAATATAATTCACAATGGGAATCACAAAACAGTAGGACCACCCATTAAAAATATGCCCTCAGAAATATGCTTCAGAAAATAAGGTTTAACTTATTTATTCTGGGGAAAATAGCTAGGATTTACCCCACCTGCTCATAGTTTTTTAAAAATAAAATTCATGCTTTTAACCCATTGATGGAGAGCCCCTTTCAGCCCAACGATCACATTCCCTGTTTGGAAACCTTCCAAGGACCACCTCTGTCTTCAGCTTTCCTTCCTTGGTGTCTTATGAGGAAGAAAAAGTGACAAGCATGTGCATGGTCTCTGCTAGTGCCAAATGCTGTTCTCGGCTTCTTCTGACTTTGGCCACAGTCACATCGTACCATTAAAGCACGATAACAGCTATCACTTTAAACAGTCATGCCTTCCCCCAAAGAATTCTGGGAGCTGTAGTTTGTGAAGGGTGCCAAGAGTTGTTAAGGATACCTTTATTCTCCAGGCATTAATTGTGAAGCACCCTGAGAATCGCAGCTCTGTGAGAACAGGAGCCTCCTTAAAACTCTCAGCACCCTTAACAAACCACAGTGCCCAGAATTCTTTGGCGGAAGCCATGCCTTCTTAAAGTGGTAGCGTAGTGCTTAAAATGTATCGTGTGAATGTGGCCTTTCAGAGCTTTCTGCAGCCGCAGTTGGTTGGGTTCCATGCCGTCTGCCAAATTTCTAATGGAGAGAAGGCTAAACTGCCTCTGCTCTGATCCAGGCAAGTTCCTTGGTAGAACCAGCCTATAGGTCAAAATTTCCCTGCCCTTGAACCAAGGAAACTGGTATAACTGGATCTGTGCCTTTCACAGTCCCTTGATTGCTCACACAATTAAAGGCCTTCCTTATTAGCTATTTGTTTTTTTCTAAATCTTATATTGAGTGCCTCCCACATACCCCGTTTTTGTTTTTGCTGCTTCTCTGACAGCACCCAAACCAGCCAGAGTTACAGGATGTCTGGGGTCTGTGTTCTGGGTTTTCTTTTTCTAAAGTGAGCACAAATTCTCAGTCTGTGTACTTGCAGAACAAATTCCAGTTTGTCTGCAAGAGAGAATGAAAACAAAGATTAGGAGCCAAAGCTGTGTGTGATGGGTGTACTTGCCCACACAGGAGCATGTGGGATTTGGGTTGTGGATTGAATTTGAGTTCAAATTCGGTTTCTTGGTCTTTGGGGAATCCTGCTTTAGTTCTAGCCTTAAAAAGTGAATTTTAAGTGTGGCTTAGTGTTGTTGTTGTGGGTTTTTTAAAAAACAGGTGCTGTGTTGGATTGCTGGCAAAGACAAACAGGATCACAGTCCTGGCTCCCTGGGGAAACAACAAAGGCAGTTGGAGACCCCCTCCTTTGGCTCAAAATTGTCACGAAAACTGCTTTATGGAATCTGGTGGATATGGTTGTGGGAAAGGTCTGTGCAACCATGTGATGAGGAACTCAAGTGAATCAAAAACAGGAAGGTCTAGCAGCATCCTAAAGTCTAACAGATTAATTGTTTCAGAAGCTTTTGTGGGCCTGGTGCTCTCCAGATGTTGCTGGACTCCAACTCCCATCATTCCTGGCCAGCATGCCCAGTGGTTAGTGTTTATGGGAGTTGTAATCCAGCCACATTTTGAGAGGCCACATGTTTCTCATCCCTACTCTGTGGACTGGTTTTAACATAGCACTAAACGGTGGTTTAGCACAGGGGTGGCTAACCTGTCGTTATCTGGATGTTGTACTCCAGTTCCCATTTGACGCAGCTAGCATGGCCAATGGTCAGCGGTGATGGGAACTGGAGTCCAGCACCAGTTGGAGAAGGCCCCATCTCTCGTCTTGAGCCTCGTTCATCAGACAAATGAAGGGTATTCTCAGTTAACACCAGCAGAGGTGACCATCCCATCATCTTCAGTCCTAGTATCTTACATTCAGCCACTTTGTGCTGTTTAGTGGCTAATGATAGTCATTGATAGCTCTGCCCTCCATTAACTTGAATTTAAAATGTGATCAATCATTGTTCCCATTCTGCTCAGGACACCACTTCCCAGGGAGATCAAAATGCAGAAGGGTTGTGTTGGAACGGCATAGTTAGTCTGTCCCCGGGCCCGTTTCAATTGCCCAGTCTTGTGATGCCTTGTGGGGAGGCATTATTCACTTTTTATGACTGCCAAGAAGGATTCATGGCTATAGACATAGTGATAATCACTTTATATTTATATAGTGTCAGACATCCAGTGGGAATCCCAAGTCCCTATACAAACATCATACAAGGCTTGGATCATTAGGCCTCTGCTTTACAAACACCACGGGGTTTTCGAGGCTTTAACCTCTAATAATGATTGCTCCCAGGTAGAAGATTCCTAAGCTGCAGCAACTTATTATAAATGGGAAACTCCCCTGTAATAATCCTAGCAAACCTCAGCATTTTGCTCTCTACGGCGGACCCTGGGGAGCATTCCAGAGTGCAGATGCTCCAGTTCTGAACTTCAGTGAGTGTTGTTTTAACACAAAGAGAGATTATTTATTGCCTAAGACTACTGTGAAAGAATTTCCCTGGAGGCTAAACCTGGTGTGCTCTCTGAATTTCTTTCTCTCTCTCTCTCAAGCTCCTATTTCTAAATAAAATATATATTACAACTGCTTGGAGAGAGAGAAAAACCAACAACCCAGTTTCCTCTAAAGAATAAATAAATGTATCTTAACAGCGCACATATTTTTTTCCAGTGGCTGAGCCAAGAAAATACATTTTGTTCCAGTATGGTTCTATGGTCCCTTCCTGAGCATTGCTCCAGTTGGATGTCTGGAGGAAGAACCTGCACCAAGGCTATGTAGTCTTCCCACCCCCGTCGTCCACGGTGTGGTGAGGGTACTAGGACATGTACCCATTGTCATGAATTCATTGGCTCCCTCCATGTGTAAGCAATGTGGTGGGGGTCAGTGCTGACACAGTCATTTACTGGTTCCACTGGGAGTGGTTCCAGGGATGCTGTGAGCATGCTTGCCATTTTTGTGTGCCGGTTTTTGTTTTTGTTTTACTTCCTGGCTGTGTGGTTTCCAGATGTCCCTTCCTAGACTGAAGATGTGTGTGATATGGTGATTGCTGTACTGGCCTAGCAGTAGTAGCGCAGTTCTGTATCCAGGACAGCTGTCTACCAACTCCATCTGGTATGCAGGCTGAGACCCTACCTGCCCACGGACTGTCTCACCAGAGTAGTGCATGCTCTAGTTATTTCCCACTTGGACTACTGCAATGCGCTCTACGTGGGGCTACCTTTGAAGGTGACCTGGAAACTACAACTAATCCAGAATGTGGCAGCTAGACTAGTGACTGGGAGCGGCTGCCGAGACCACATAACACCGGTCTTGAAAGACCTACATTGGCTCCCAGTACGCTTCCGAGAACAATCCAAAGTGTTGGTACTGACCTTTAAAGCCCTAAACAGCCTTGGTCCAGTATACCTGAAGGAGCGTCTCCACTCCCCATCGCTCTGCCCGGACACTGAGATCCAGTGCCAAGGGCCTTCTGGAGGTTCCCTCACTGCAAGAAGCAAAGCTACAGGGAACCAGGCAGAGGGCTTTCTCAGAACGTCCTCCCATCAGATGTCAAAGAGATAAACAACTACCTGACATTTAGAAGACATCTGAAGGCAGCCCTGTTTAGGGAAGTTTTTTATGTGTGACATTTTAATGCATTTTTAATATTTGTTGGAAGCTGCCCAGAGTGGCTGGGGAAACTCAGCCAGATGGGCAGGGGGGGGAATGAATACCGTATTTTTTGCCCTATAGGACGCACCGTCCCATAAGGCGCACCTAGTTTTTTGGGGGGGAAATAAAGGGGGGGAAATTATTACCCCCCAGGTGCAGGGCTGGGGCGGGGGAAGCCCGAGCTTCCTCCGACCCCAGCCCCCAGAACAGGCAACTCTCCGGAAGCCGTGAGAGCCCGGTGTCAGGCTCCCGCGCCTTGCGGAGAGCCGCGCGAAGTCTGGGCGCACTGAGCTCAGCTCGCCCAGCCTTCGGATTGCAGGCAACTCTCCGCAAGCCGGGAGCCCGGAGATCTGTGCGAAGCCTGCATTCGCCCCCATAGGACGCACACACATTTCCCCTTCATTTTTGGAGGGGGGAAAGTGCATCCTATGGGGCGACAAATACGGTAATTATTGTTGTTGTTGGCAGCAATGCATCTGAGTACCAGTTGAAGGAAACCACAGGGTGGGAGAGGGCTCTTGGGCCCGGGTCCTGCTTGTAGGTTGCCAGAACAGGACTCTGGACTCAATGGACCATTGGACTGATTCAGCAGGCTCTTCTTAAGTCCTCCACATATCTCTCTACTCTAGGCATAACTAGAGTAGGAATACTCAGCCCGGATATCCTGGGGAAACCATCTGTCTTGATGAGAGCTGACAACATCAGTTTCTTTCCTTTGACTTAAGTAACAAGAGACATGCATTCCAGGACACAAGGGTGCGGAGAGGGAAGCTCCGGATTTATACATTTTGTAGCAGCTTCTGTTAAGGTATAGAATTTCCACCCGAGGCAAGTGGAACAGACCGAGACAAAAGCTAAGCAGTTCTTGTGAAACATGAAGGAATGGCTATAATGCATTTGCGTTGTTATGCAACAAAAGTTCCTCAGAAATTTGGGTCAAGGAATCAGGACTGAAGGAATGCTAGCCGTTCTGCATTATGAACCAAAGGGACAATTGCTTCCGTTCTCACCCCACTGTTTTCTCATGGATTCAGTAGTTTTGCTGCCTAGTCAGCACTTTGCACAATAAATGCGTGTTTGTTTCCCGCTGTTGCCCCTGCAGTCTGCACATCTTCCCCGAAGCAATCCTCTTGTTGCTCGGATGTCACAAATCTTGGCACACTATTTGGTACTTGCAGGAATGTGGTGCTTTTTGCAAAGTAGCTATTGTAATCTGTGTGACTTTGGACTCGGGTATCTGAAGGAATGCCTGCTGCCATGGGAGCCTGCCCAGCAATTGTATTCATCGTCAGAGACCCTTCCCGAGGCACCTCTGCCATAAGAGGCTTGGCTAATAACAATTTTTGGAGAGGGCCTTTTTGGTGGTGGTGCCCCAGATTTGGAACAATCTCTCCCTGAGGATGCTTGCCTAGAAGCTGAGAGGTAAGCAGAAAACCACTCAGACCCATGCTTTCTAGGCATGGGCCAAGCAGAAGTGCGGGCGAGCCCTAAATTGGGGCCATAATGAGGGCAAAGGGTTAATACTACCCCCTACCTCCCTTGTGCGCGCACACACACACACCCTGGCTGCCCTCTTCCTTTTGGCAGATTGTGTTTTTTATAAAGCCTGCACTTAATGGTACAGATACAGTGTGTGGACACATCATCTGGTTTGACCGTGGGGCTGCAGTTCTAGAGTCTTGCCTGGCAGTAAACACCACTGAGAACTATTTATTCCAGATCAGGAATGAGGAACCTGGTGCCCTCCGGGGTTGCTGGGCTCCTGTCAGCCCCAGGCAGTCAGGGACTATAGGGTTTGTAGTCCAGCAATACCTAGAGAGCTGCAGGTTCCCCACCTCTGTTCCAGAATGATGCCGTGAGTGTATATGGCAGTAACCAGGAATAGGGGATTTCAGAAATGTGGTCTCTTATGCTAACAAACACTTGGATTCAGGCTTATTTCCATTCTGAAGGTGAAAGGGAGATAAAATAAGAGACAACAAAGAAGTGGAAGAATTGGGTATCGTTAGAAGTAATATTTTCAAGTGTAAGAACTTGTGGGTTCTTTGGTACCCCATATTTAAAGCAAAGCAGACTGGCACAGGACTTGGAAGCTTTGTAAGTTGAAAATGATTTCATATGCTGCAGATTCTTTTAGCTTTTAAAACCCAGACTTGGCTGCTGAACAATTATGTCATCAGCTCCTCGAATCCAAGTCTACTCCTACATCCCGGCTTTCTAAGCCCAGTAGAGCCAGAAGCATGCATGTATTTCGGCTAAATGAGATGCACGTGAACAGATATTTCTTGTAAACTAGCTGGGGCTTGATAGAATTTGTTTGCTGTTCAGAACTTTCCTAATCTGCGCCCCTAACGTATCTACCCCAAATACAGTGGTACCTCGGGTTACATACGCTTCAGGTTACAGGCGCTTCAGGTTACAGACTCCGCTAACCCAGAAATAGTACCTCAGGTTAAGAAGTTTGCTTCAGGATGAGAACAGAAATCGCACAGCGGCGCGGCAGCAGCAGGAGGCCCCATTAGCTAAAGTGGTGCTTCAGGTTAAGCACAGTTTCAGGTTAAGAACGGACCTCCGGAACGAATTAAGTATGTAACCAGAGGTACCACTGTGCATTTCAGTGGGTTGGATCCAGGCTGTGCATGTTTACTCAGTAGTTTCCTGTCCAAGTTAAGCCTTGCTTGAGCAACAAAGGCCTTACCCTGTGGTCCTGTATCCTTTGGCTGGCCTTTGGTTCTCCTGACCCTTAGGCTTTGTCGACAGCTCCTGATTCCAACTGCAGCACAGACTGCTGCCCGCAGCCCAGCCTTGGCAAATTCATGTAAAATCGAATCTATTTGTGGATGGCAAGATAGGACAGCCTTCAGACTTGGCCTTTGTCTCTTCTCTGTCAGAAGCTAGTGGGAATTGCTAAACCAGTGTGGCAAACTGGACTTGGACTGAGGAAATCTGGGTTCATTTCTCGTATACCACATAGCCTCCTTGACTAATCAGGATCTTGTGTGATGAAGCTTTTTCTTCAGCTAAAAAAGATTGACTAATTTCTCAGAGATAGCTAGCCAGGGTGTATGAGCAAATTCCTGTCTGACTCTTATATAGTCTAGGCAAGTATATACTGGTGTGTGCTGAACAAAGCCATTTGTTAACTCGCGTGTCACTGTTGGAACTGATGAGCGGATGACAGGTACTTATTGGAAGAAGAGAGGAATGCCATGAAAGCCTTTTTTAATAATAAGGTAGATATATAAACCTTGTCATTTGGATGATTTGGTACCAAATAGCTGGGCTCCCCCACCCCCACGGGCTACAGTAGAGGTTTTGCTATGCTATCAAGCTTGCAATGTGCTGTCAACTTTGATTCTTAAATAGTGCCAGAGAAAGCTCAGGCTTAAGAGTGTATCTCTCTCACTGTGTGTGTGTATTTAGCATGTCCTCTCCCTCTCCCTTGCAAAGGGTCTGAACATACTAACTAGTCTTTTTGTGTGCCTAATAATAATAATAATAATAATAATAATTTATTATTTATACCCCACCCATCTGGCCAGCCACTCTGGGCGGCTTCCAACAAAACACTAAAATACAATAACCTAATAAACATTAAAAGCTTCCCTAAACAGGGCTGCCTTCAGATGTCTTCTAAAAGTTTGGTAGCTATTTTTCTCTTTGACCTCTGGTGGGAGGGCGTTCCACAGGGTGGGTGCCACTACCGAGAAGGCTCTCTGCCTGGTCCCCTGTAACTTGGCTTCTTGCAGCGAGGGAACCCACAGAAGGCCCTCGGCGCTGGACCTCAGTGAAGGGAGGAAGGCTGCTGGCAAAGTGTTGTGGGTCCCTCCCTCGCCCAGGAAGCAGCCTGCCATGGGTGGCTTGCACCACCCCCTATGGGCGGCTTGCCCCTTGGGATGCTCTCCCTGCCCCACGGCTCCCACCCCTGGGGCATGTGTGCCACTCCGGGTGCCAGAGCAGCTAGCTCTGCCTCTGGTTGGACTAGATGATCCTCAGAGTCCCTTCCAACTCTGTGATTCTATAAGATAGATAAAAACTTTCTTCCCTGTGTAAGTCATTTGAGTTACCATCTGAAGCATTTTTCTTGGGTTTAATTGGATGTTCTGACTTTGAACTTGGGGGAAAAAACCTTTCATTTTCATTTAGCTGACACATGGGAAGGTTGCAGTGAGGTCTAACAACAGAGCAACCTTTTTTGGGAGAACTTAGATATCCCCCAATTTCAGCTAACACTCAAAATTGCCATTGTGTGCTTTAGAGTGTTACTTACAGAACTGGTGTATCTTTTGATTAACCAGGTCAGTTTAAGAAAGTAAAGCTAGGAGGGAAATAACAGATCCAAATGCAAGGGACATTGCTGAATTTTGAAAACAGCTTTTATTCTTTTCCACCCCATACCTCATTTTCAATATATTATCCCTATTAAATAGCGATCTTCATTTCTTTACAGCTTATCTCTGTGTGTTTCTTATTTCCAGTAAGTCATAATCGGCTTATGAGCAATGGAATAATTTCCCCAGCAATATCAGGAAAGAGAAGGACAATGATTTTGGGGAGAGAATCAACAAAAAGTACCGATAGTGGGTGGGAAAAGCAAGAAACCATTGTTTTTGCATATCTCTGTCTTCTTAATAATGAAGGGGTGGGGACAGAAAATGATTGGCAAATCTTTGGAGCTGCAAGAGTAATTTTCCAAACATGTCCTTCAAACAGCTTGATGAAAGATCCCAAAAAAACCCCATATGTAGGTGGTAAAAGGGGTCCTCCCCCCCCCCCAGCATTGTTGTTGCTAACCAGCATTTTATATTAGGAAGCTGGAACTCAAGCATGTGTGTACTTCGAGAGATGCAGAAGCCAGGTCATGAATAGCTTTTGGAAATATGTAGCCTTAGGAGTGTGCATTTAAATGTTTCCCCAAATTTCCTTCCGCTTTGTTCTTACTATTGACACGCCAGGCCTATGAGACTTGGCTGCTATCTCTGTGCTTATTTGCAAATATTCTTCTTCGCTTCTTTCCACTTGATTGCAACTGCCAAATGCTTGTCTCATTCGATGCCTGCTCTTCATCTAGGCTTCCAGCCTCAATGTGATGTGATGGCTGAAATGGTTGTGTGGCTTTTAATATGCAGCTGCTGAATTTAGCTCTGACCCCCATGTTTCAGCAGAATTGCCATTCCTCAAAGTTTCCGCACCCAAAGCAAGCTCTATCAGGAAATCTCTCTTCCCTGCCCCCCCCCCCCCCGCAACATAGTCCAATAAAATCCTCATCTGCAGGAAATATGCCTTTGATCCAATTTCCTTCCTAAGCCCTTTCAGAGTCCAGGTCCTTCCTAGTTAAATACCGGTATCTGCATATTTAGATCCTGCCATTGTTTTCATTAGGTCTCACTTCCATCTCTTAATTCTTGGATGGCAATCAACATTATGATTTTCTCTGTAATGCATCTGGGAATTAGGTGCTTAATATTATTATTATTATTAGGACTGCAAGCTTGAACTGGTTTAATAACTGGATTAGTCAATGAAAGCTTTATTCTGTGGGTCAGAGTTACACTAGAGGGGCTGTTTATATTCTGTTGGGTTACTGCACTTATTACTATAAAATCGAATACAGTAGTATCTTACACCTCAGAAATGCACCTATTTTGAGTATTAGGTAATATGCAGATTTATTTAAATATAATTTATTGGTTTGCTGGTAAATTTGGGGAAATCAGTTTGCCTAACCAAGTACAAACTGGTTAATAGCCTTAGGCTGCATTCCTAAACACACTTGCCTGGAATTGAGTTCCATTGAACCCAGTGGAATTTACTTCTGAGTACGCATGCATGGGATTGCTCTGTGATGTTGAGTGCTAGACTCTTAATACCATGCAATAAACCATCTCTAAAAAGACCTTGCTGTTGGTTGGATCAGAGCAAAGATCCAGCTAAGTCCAGCATCCTGTTCACAAGGTGGCCATCCAGTTCCCTGTGCAATAGTCCTTTTCCTACCATTAGGCGGCGTGAAGTGACCACCTCAGGCAGCACATACTGAAGGGCAGAGATCAGCTGCAAGGCATTGCACTGAGCTCTGTGTTCCACGCAACCTGCCTTGCATGCCCTATGTGAGCCTGCCCGCTCCCTCTGCACAGACCCATTGCCAGGACTGGATTGATCTCTGATCCACTCAGCTTCCGTACCTGGAATGTGATGTGGGACACATGTTCCTGTAGTGGGTTGAGCCACTTCAGTGAAACTGTTTTGGAGGGGCGAGACCAGGGGGCTGCTCTTTTGAAATGCCTCACTTTTGCTTCCTGTGTGTGTTTACACATCGTGACTATCCAAAGCTGATAGAATATGTGTACCTGTATAATGCTGAACTAAAGGGACATGGGTGGCGCTGTGGGTTAAACCACAGAGCCTAGGACTTGCTGATAAGAAGGTCGGCGGTTCGAATCCCCGCAACGGGGTGGGCTCCCATGGCTCGGTCCCTGCTCCTGCCAACCTAGCAGTTCAAAAGCACGTCTAAGTGCAAGTAGATAAATAGGTACTGCTCTGGCGGGAAGGTAAACGGCGTTTCCATGCGCTGCTCTGGTTTGCCAGAAGCGGCTTAGTCATGCTGGCCACATGACCCGGAAGCTGTACGCCGGCTCCCTCGGCCAGTAAAGCGAGATGAGCGCCGCAACCCCAGAGTTGGTCACAACTGGACCTAATGATCAGGGGTCCCTTTACATTTATAATGCTGAACTGTTTCTGTATCAACGGAAGCTGGATTACTGCTCATTAAGCAGCAAGCCTTTCTTGTGCTTTTTTTTCTTTAATGGGTCCAGTTCCTGCCATTATTAACTCCTTACTGAATGAATCCCCCTTGCCAAATTTAATGAGCAAATTGGGGAGGTAGGGGGAAAGGAAGCTGGATGACAGGGGATAAAATGTTGAGAAGTTTCAGTATGGAGCCTGGCAGGAATGCTGGAGAGAAAAGGTGAAGGATATTCAGATGTATGTTCTTTAAGATACCTTATCCATTATACATCACGTAGATGTATAATGTTGGGGACTTTTTCCTGCAAGTCCCAAAGATTTCAGAAGCCCACTCTTCGTGAAGCAGGGCTTTCAGTGTGATCGCCCCTGTTCTGTGGAATAGCATTGCTGTTGAGTTGCGATAGATGCCCATGGCCTGCACTTTCTGGAAACAACTGAAGAAGTCTTTCCTTTTCGTTTTCCTGACAGGCTTTCCCAGACTGATAAATGGGTCTTTACCATGAGTGTCCTCTTGTTAGGATTCGAGTCTTGTTTTCAACGTATTTGTTGCATTTGTGTTTTTAAATTGTGTTTTAATTATTTTACACATAAATCGTCTTGAGACAGTGGGTTAATAAATTGTTGTAATAATAATAATGACAATAAGGATAAGTGTGCAAGCAGCTACAATTCCCAACTTGAAACCTTCCAGTACTGCCTGCTATTTAATTCTTTTCTTCATACTCTTTATGCTTTGTTCAGTCCTATTCTTTTCCAGTCCGCTGCTGTTTTACTGCTGTACATTTCCATTTTATGTTTGTACTCCATCTTTTTGTTTTGTTTATTTTAATTTTTTTCTCTTCTCCCTCCCCCCTTCTTTTTCCTCTCTCTCTCTCTCTTCTGATTCACAGGCTTTGCAGTGCATGTTGGTCTCCCTCCATTCAGAACTTGACATTCAAAGGTACTTGATGAAAATTGAATCCTCTCAGAGAGTTAGTACTTCACTTTTCTTTTTTCTGCATTCTGCCTTGGATTGAACTTGCTGTTTTTTTGTTTTACCTTCCACACACTGTGTGAAGCTTGCCATCCCAAAGAGTGAAATTGTCCCTGGTTAAATCTGGCCCTGCATGTCCTGTTTTCCTGCCCAGATGTGGATTGGGTAGCAAAATGCATGGACACCGATTTCTAACATTAGTTCTGAAGTGACGAATTTCTGTATGACAAAGTCTCCGCATATCAAAAGCATATCAGAAGAGGCATGGAGAAGACGGATCAGCTCCTCAGCCTTTTGAGAACCACATAATTTCTAGTAACACGATCATATTGCACTGGGACTATATTTTTATTGTATTTCCTGTTTCAAATGTAGCAATTTCATATATTCTCTTGTGTCATATGTATCGGCCTGCGCTCGTTTGTTGCTATGCAGGAAAGTTGCCTAAAGCTTTTGCATTTATATAGTAAGGTCTTTACAGCTTCTTTCATACATAGGTTTCCTCTGTGCCTAAAAGGCATTTTTGTCTCCCTGTGTTTTTCAAATTCTATAACAGCACTTCAATTAGAAAAATCTTATATGTCACAGTAAGCAATTATAATTTTTCAAGGAAAGGTCTGTACTTGAGTAGCTCTACTACACCCATTAGCTTTTGTATAGAAATGTCACAAACACATTCTTCTTTCCCCTTGCATTCATTTCAGATGCCCATTGGATATTTGTGTTCAAGAGACAATGGGAGTGTAATTTGCTCCTTGGATCAGAACAAATTGTCTCAAGGCTCACGTAATAATGTCTTTTAGCATCTATTTATTCTGTTTTTCTTGTTACTGTGACTTCAGGAAGTTATTGGGGATATTTTGGGCTTGAACCAGTATATTAAGTTTTATTTTATTTTCATTTCAGCATTACAAAATGCCAGTGGCTGGCAGAATCCTCCTGCCCCTACATGAAATGGAGACAGCTCTAATAATAAGGACTGTGGCAGTAATAACGGGGGACATGACTTCTAGCTTAAACCTGTTGCAAGATGTAACAATAGTTTGGAGAATGGGGAACAAACAGTATTCCTGATGGACCTGACAAGCTTTGAAAAACTAAAAAGGCTTCTGTCAGGTACAAGAATGTGAGGGCCCTGGGACACCTTACAGTGAAATTGTTTTGTTAAGAGCTATCCTCTGGAAGATAAAGCTCAGGTTTATGTACCTTTCTGGAGCTGACAGGCAATTGCCCACCAAAACTGTTTTGTCTCTCAGTAGTTCAGTTTGTAGTGAAACATTTGAGGTTCCACTTCTTCAGTTATTGTACTATTCCTCCTCATATTGTGCTTCAGGCAAGGCTGGTGCATCTGGGACCCCCTCATCTTTTTAAAGGCCCAGTTTCCATGTCATGGCCAGATCATAAAATAGGCTTAGGGGAAATACTGCAGGCTTATATGCCTCCCCCTTTCTACTTCCCTCACACATTTCAATTATCTCCTCCACTGCCTTGTTCTCAGAAACCATAATTTGCAGCGACTTCTGAATCAGGCAACGTGTGCTGATCGGTAACTGTAGTCAGCCTTGGAATCAGAAGCCCACTTCCAACCATAGTCCCTTATTCCGATTGTGGGAGGTAAACTATAGTTTGCAATAACAACAGTATGCCCAGTGTGGACATTGAGGCAAATTATGGTCACCAAGAATAGTTACCAATAACCAACATTTGCCTGATTAAGATCCCACAGTAAGCTTGAAAAGGGAAGGAATGGTGATGGTGTGTGGTGATGAACAGTGTGGTGATGCACACAATCCTATAGCAGGCACCTTGTGACATCTCAACAAGTCAGTGAATTTGGTTGGGGGCAAAAAATAAATCCAAACTAGATCTATTAGACTGGTACAAACATCCTTTTCCTTTTAGTCTCCTCAGAAGAATGGAGTTAATTTTTACTAGCAGCTGAAAATGTGAACCATCTTAGGAAGCTTCTACACAATTAAAAAAGGGAGCAGGAACAACTGACCTACATATTTCATGTTAATTTCTTTACAGTCCTTGGAAGAGAGCATATTTTTGGCTGATCATATCAGCAGGAAACAATGCGGATGATCAACATTAGAGGGAAGTAGTCAAGGTTGCTTGGAAATTCTGCAGATTTCATTTTTAAAAAAAAATTCCTTCCCTAAGACTGCAAACCACATAGTCACTGATCCAGCTAAAATCACTCAAGCTGCAATCTGCTGAATACTAACTTGAGAGTGAACCCCACTAATAAGGGTGGGGCTTGCCCCTGAATATACATTCATAGGATCACACTGCATGGCCCATTAAAACCAGCAGGGCAAGTTATGCTATTACAGTGGTACCTCAGGTTATAGACGCTTCAGGTTACAGACTCCGGTAACCCAGAAATAGTACCTTGGGTTAAGAACTTTGCTTCAGGATGAGAATAAAATCGTGTTCTGGCGATGCGGCGGCAGCGGGAGACCCCATTAGCTAAAGTGGTACCTCAGGTTAAGAACAGTTTCAGGTTAAGAACGGACCTCCAGAACGAATTAAGTCCTTCACCTGAGGTACCACTATACTAATTTAAGACTAATTTAAGCCCCATGGCTTTTAATGGGATTTTAGCTGCAATTCTACGCAAGCTGATTATTTAGGGGGAAATTCTGTTGGAATATCAGAGTTAGAGAAACTTGCCAACTCTTGACAATCCAAAAAGATGGAGACTCCTCCACTGTAACCTCAAAGCTCCCATGCTGTAGCTGATTGCTTCTATGTCCATAATAAAAAATACAATAGAAGAATTGTGGAAACTGTTTGCAGCCTAATTAGATTTTTGCATGAAGAGCAGATTAATAAGCATATTGTTGCACACTACTCCTATCTTTGAGCAGTGCAAGATTCCGGGGGTTCCAGGTGCTTATCTAGGGCTCACATTTCCCTTTGGAAACGAGGCACAGCAGAGACTGTGGTGTCTTTATGATATAAGGTTTATTTACACACATCTACAACCTGAGCCTTCGATGGAGGGGCTCACAGCATCAACACCAAAAGAGGGTCTTGCTTCTCCCATAGCCACAGCCTTGGATTCTAGCAGAAATCAGGCCTGGCACTCTCTCTGCCTTTCCATCCTGCCACTGTTGCACCCAGATTCTAACTCATATCTCTCAACTCTCCCTTTTGTCTTCCGAACTAACAGACAGTCTCAACTCTCAACACTATGTTAACTGCAAAAACAGAATCCATGTAGTTTTATCTTTGCTTTACATATAAATTTCCATACTGCTGCATTTAAAAAACAACAAATGTCAAAGTGGAGCACATAACGAAATCAACTTAACATAAAAAAACCAAATTAATTTGAATTTATTTTCACTCTGAAAGGCCATAGCTCGATGGCAGGCAGAGAATGTGATCTGCATGCAGAAGGTTCCAAGTTCAATCACTGGGACAGAACCCTTCCGGAAACCTTGGAGAGACACAGTTCAGTTCAAGTTTATTAATAGTCCACAGACCTTCAAATTCCTGAAAAAGCAAATATTTGATTTCAGGCAAAGAAGGTAGTGGTGAATGGGAGAGGAACACAAAAATGCAGGCATGCCCTTTATCAATACAATAAAGTTTAAACAATATGAAAGCAAACCAGTACTTATTAACCATTCTGTAAGAGTTATCTGAACGCCTTGGAACACTCAGAAGCAAGCAAAATCCTGTTGCATACAGTGGGGCTGTCTTGGAGTAAGGATTGCAGTCTTGGTCCTGTTTCTACAAGTAGCAGATTTCTCCCTCTCTCTTTCTGGCTACTTTCACACCGTACATTTAAATCACTATGATGGGGATTGCTTCTACATCAGCCAAATGAGCAAACTGGAGGTAGCAAACCTTACTGATCTATGGAAAGGGCTGCTGCATTTATTATTATTATTATTATTATTATTATTATTATTATTATTATTATTATTTTGCATACACAAAAAAAGGTCTCAGGCTCAGCCATCATCATCGTCATCAAACCTTTATTGGCATCACTTACAAACATTCAGAATAAATAGGCCAATGCGACCTCGTCGCCATTTCAACAGTACAGTCATTTGTCAAAGGGAAGAAGAGGTGAGCAATCTATTTCACCTCTGTGGGACTCCCGCAAGGGCAGGGTCCTGTAGCGTACTTCGGCGGCACAAAATAAAATAGAGGAAATTGGGTACTGTCTTGGTGAGCTCCTGGTCTCTCCCGTGTAATAAGAAGCGTATAACCTCTGTCTCTGGTTTCCATGTTGGGATACATAGGTGGTCTGAGAATTGTTGGCAGAGATCAGCAGGCTCAGTCTCTGGCATCTTCAGGTAGGACTGGGAGCAAGTCCTCGCTGAAACTCTGGAGAGCCACTGCCTGTCTAGTGTGGATGATACTGAGCTAGATATGCCAGTGGCCTAACTCAGCAGCTTGCAATGTAACAGCAGAATGATTCCTTCTGTGTTTCGCATTCCATTGCACAATCCCCTCTCTGCCTTTCTTCAGCCTTCATTAGCACAGTCGACTGAGTATTTTCTGTGGAATGGTATCTCCTCACCCCACCCCCCTCTAAAACCGATGTCCATTGAATACTTCACAATATTGGCTTCTCTTCCCCCACCCCCCACCTCCATCTCTCAATAATGAAATCATAATACACAAGAAAAAATGAGTTATAATACACCCAGCTGCTGAGTGTTTGGATTTTCTTTCTGCAGCCTTGAATCCATTTCTGTTTTCACAGGTGAAAATGCTCAAGATTGTTGTGAGGGTAGTGAGAGTGTGTGTATGTACAGAGAGAGAATTTTTTTTCTTCATAGAAAGAAGTTAGTCTCCTATGCATGTGGTATTGACTTTCTTTCTGAAAGCAGAACTAAGGAAAACATTTTAACTATAATAGATGCTGTATGTGGAAGAAGGACTTCTACATTGCAAAGACCCCTGTGGGTTTCACTGTGTCCCTCTGTGCATGTATATTATCATTATCATTATTATTATTATTATTATTATTATTATTATTATTATTATTATCATCATATTTGTTAGTCACTTTTCTCACATAGTGACCCAAAGCAACTAACACTAACAACAATGAAGAACAACAACAAATCTTCCCAGTTTGCCTGTCCTTCTGAAATTATGGTGCCCAAAGCAGACTTCGTGCTCTCAGTGAGATCTGGCCGAAGTAGAATAGAGCAATTCCATTACTTCTTGTGATCTGGATGATATACATATTAGCAATAAAAAAGTATATTTCCACTGGCATAAAATTGTATATACACATTCCAAAATGCAGTCTGTGCCACCAGGAATGGCGTAATATATAATATAATATAAATGAGCAATACATCAGACAAGAAGTTATGAGAGTGACAAAATAGAAGGAAGGGAATGAAAGAAGATGAATGGCCAACATTATTAAAAATCATACCATAATTCAGTCAACGTCCTAGAGACTTCGTCTTAAATATCTCATTATAGTGTATATTATAAGTAACCCTTGAGTTGCTTATCCTCTCTTTCCAACCCCCTTTTGCAAAATTTTCAAAAGAAATTGATGTATTACTCAGTATCAGGAAACAAGTCCCCTCCCCCATGGGTGTGTCTGTATGGATTGATATAGTATTTTATACAACACTTGTATTAAGGAGGCATGAATGCCCTCATGCTCACCCTTACAGAACTGAGATTTTGCTTGTGTAAAGACACATTCTAAGTCAGTGCTCTCCTGACCACTGGTCCTCCTAGTTATGGATGATGGGAGTTGTAGTCCAACAACTGCTGGAGACCCAAGTTTGGGAAAGCCTTTCAAAGTGATGGCACTTAAGAAGCATCACTTCATGGCGGCCTTCTCTGCCTCTCCACCTCATCCTTGCCATAAGGTGTAGAAACTTACCTTTGGGGAGGACATGATAACACAAGAGGGGTGGCTGTGGGTGCTTACAGCTCCTAGGAAAGTGTTTTTTACCACTGCAGACCAGCATCCTTAATGGGAAAAGTATGGTGCACATGTTCTTCCTGCCAAGGAGAAGGTCCCAGGAGCAGAGGTATAATGGTCTAGGGTTGTGGGGGGGGGGCATCAAGTCAAAAATTCAGAGTCCCTGTCTCTAGTGTCCTAGAGCTGCCTAGTCAGTATGAAAGAGGAGCTTTTTAGTCACTGATAAGCCTTCCCATCGTTTGTGCTTCTTGGAGCCAATCAGAGTGAAAGGAGGAGAGCCGGCCACTGAGGATTGGCTCCTAGGGTCACTCTGGAGAAGGCACACAGGAAGAACATACAGCCAGTTCTAAGCCAGAATGAAACATGTAATTTGGCCTAAGGTTCCATGTCTGCAAAGCAGATATAAATTCATGAGTGGCGTCTTTCTCAATTAATGCATGGTAAGCTGCTTAGCAGTTGAATGAACAATGCTGCCCAGTGTGGTTTGCTAGCCGTTATGAAGCTGACAGGAATCCAGAAGGGAATCTGATACAATTTTACTCAAAAGGTAGAACCTAATTGTACCCAGTGGATGCTAGCAAAATGGCCAGATACTACCTAACATCCAGCTTGTTGTAAGAACAGCTAAACCGTGAAGGGGGGGGGAGACATTGCCAAATAATTAATTCTAAAACATCAAATACTTATAGATGTGTTTGCCTGAAAATTCTGGAGGAATTCTGTTTCACCTCATGAATTTCAACTGAGAGACAATTAGGAAATTTGGCAGAAAACTGACTATAGAGATCCTCACATTAGTTTTGTTCTTAGGCATTTCCAAGTGTCTAACGTTCCAGGGGATCCATGATCTAGTCTCTTATTTTTAGTTTTAGTTTTAAAAGCAACCATGTGAGGAATAAAATTCAGACAGGAGTAGATGCACTAAGGAATATGATTTTTATTTTATGCCTTCCCCCCTAGAGCTATCTTCCTTATCTAAATTGCTTGCTCCCATGCTGGTATTCATTCAGCCCTGCAGCAGAAAAAAAACAGGTATCCATATCATGCTTATAGATAGATTTTACTGGGCTGTTCTATGTCTACGCAGAATACTACTACTGAATTCCATGGGTAAGTGGACTGGCATTGCATCCAAAGATATATTTCCCAACCCAGGGCTAATCATAGCTTCACTAATGAGCTCACTGAAAGTTAAGGAGAGACTTAGATTGGGAAAACGATGCAGGGGGCGGGGTTAGCCCTTATCTTGTTCCCTGATCACAGCATTATTCATTCAACACCAGAACTGCTTCAAAAGTGGGGAATGGAGGGAAGCTGGAGATCAGATCAGAGGTCTCCCATATCTGATGACTGACTTTGGAAATAATATGATACACCAGTCCTGGGTGCTGTTGCAGTCAACAGAAGCTGGGACCGAGCAGTGGGAGCTCACCACCGTCGCACGGCTTTGAACCGCCGACCTTCTGTTCGGCAAGCTCAAGAGGCCACAGCACCACCTGTATCCAGTTCAAAAGCATGCCAGTGCAAGTAGATAAATAGGTATCATTGTGGTAGGAAGATAAAGCAGCGTTTTTATGCACTCTGACACCTGTCACGGTGTTCCGTTGCACCAGTAGCAGTTTAGTCCTGCTGGCCACATGACCCAGAAAACTGTCTGTTGACAAACGCCGGCTCCCTTGGCCTGAAGCAAGATGAATGCCGCACCCCATAGTTGCCTTTGACTGGACTTAACTGTCCAGGGGTCCTTTACCTTTTTTTTTTAACCTGCTGTTGCAGTCATGGCCTACAACCACCAGCCACATTTCAGGTGACTGAAGGAAAGAATTATTGCCTTCTTAAATCCATCTTTGTTTTTTTAGGTCACTCACTTGTCAGTTCTTGGGTATTAACGTCCATGTGCCCACATGGGGGTGTTTACAACCTTGTAGCTTAGACGCAAACGACGTCACGGAGGCACTTCAAAGCATGCCTCCATTCTCTTAAGATGAAAAATGTTAGCTGTAATTCCTGGAGAGAGAGAAGGGGGGGGGGGAATACTGATTCATAATCATGTCACTACAGGACGCTGGGTAATACCTAATATATTAATGCAAACCTTTTGTAAGCACAAAGCTCCTGAGGCTTTGGATTTCTCGTTAGGTATTTCAGAGTTATTATATTTTGTGTGTGACTGGACAAGTTGGAAACAGAGGGAGTGGAGAGAGGTTGAAGTTCCGCAGCAACCTAATGAAAACCTAATAAAAAAGCTACAGTTGCTCCTTCAGCCAAGGTCATCAAGGGAGTATGCCATGATCTGTGTCATTTCTGCAGCAAGATCACCTCTCCCTACTCAAAAAATAAATATCCACCAAAAAGAAAAGGCCAGATGTCAGCAATATGGCTCTTTGTTTTTGAATCCAGCTTTGATCTGAACAGCATTTTCCAACCTTCTAAATATAGAACATTGCCGTTGTCAGGGTTTTAAATTAAAATAAGAACTGGGATTGAATCCAGTGTTTTGGGCAGTGCGCACGAGAATATGGGAATCAGGAATCGAGGACAAGGGCATGTCAGTATAAGAACCGTCAATGGGCAGCTCAGTATTAAACCAGAAATGGGGCTAAGCCCCCAAGAAAAAGTAAGAACCACGGGACACAAGGTTCTAGGTGTCTGAAGTGGCTTGGACTGGGCTGCTTATGTTTTCTCAGTGCTTGAGTTGCTAATGTGACAGCTGTCGGCACCATAGTGACTTAAGACTCTGCATCTCTAGGTTTTATTTCAAATTGAGCAAGGTGTTTTGGGGGGAGTTGGTTGGGAAAGGGTTGCCTGGTTTGGGGGTCTCTCCAGCCTTTTTTTTTTTTGGTCTGTATTTGTTTTGGGAGGAAGATGTAGATGTTTTGCTTGTTTGGTGGTGCTGGTGATGTCTCAGAATCACCAGTGCTTCTTCTGTGAGTTGGGCGGTGCCCACAACAGTTCCTTAGAGTTCCGCTAAAACATGGGGGTTTCCAGCCCATCTGCAAGATAAATGGTTGGGGGAACGGCACAGGCTCAGAAGTGATTTAGGGTAGCCTGGATGGGCTCAGTACAAATAGCCAATGCAGACGCAGCTTTGAGCATATTGTTCAGGCTTTCAGCCCATAATTCTGCAGTTGTTTGCAGCTCTGAAAGCTCTTATGCCACAGCTCCTCCTTTCATAACAGATTTCTAAGAGTGCCACATAGGGAAGCCCACTCCCTTTTATATTTCAACTTGCGAGCAGTTATCTCTCAGGAACTTCCAGATCTGTAGTTATTCTGGGGTATGAAAAAGTTAAGGGCAACAAATCCTCTTAAACGCTGCATGGTTGGAATTTAGCTATGACTATAGCCAAGAACAGGCCTTTGAATCTTGCTGTGAAACTCCACTGAAGCCTTTTGCCCAGCCCTAAAATTCTTGCACGGCTGCGGAGTTCCTGACAGCTCTGCACATTGCCAAAGCCCCTTCTGCCAGCTCTCAACATGCCCGGGCCCAGCACACAATACGCTTTCCCCAGGTCTACAAAGAAAATTCTTCTAAAGACTGATAGGAGAGTAGAGATGGGTAAACTTGCCCCAATCAACCTTGGGTTAATTTAGTAATGCATGGAAATCATCATCATTATCATCATCTGCCCAGCTAATCTGAACTAGGAAAACAGACTCCTCCTCCTGACTGGTCTTCTCTGATTCCTAAAGTGTCTTCTCCAGGTGGAACCTGTGGAACATTAACTCCAACTCCCATCAGTCTCAGCCAGAATAGACAGTGGTGAGGGATGATGGGCATTGTAGTCACTGGTTCCCAACCTCTGCTCTCTGGGCTGGTTTGACTATAACACCTAAACAGGAATGGCTAACCTGTGGCCATCCAGATGTTGATCCATCATCTCCAGCCACATGGCCAATGGTTGGGGATGATTGGAGTCAGAGTCCAACAACATCTGGAGAGCCACAGGTTTCCTACACCTGCCTTAAAGCAAGTGGAAGGGTGGTAGCAGCAACATGCACTGATTCCCCTCAACCTGATGTGATTATAATACAGCATGCTGGGTAAATGGGGGGGAAAGACAGAACTATGTCTTTCTCTTATGACTGCTAAGATTGAGAGGAAGAGAATGTGGGGGTTTTAGAGAGTGGTTGGATGGTGAGTAGAGAACCTGGGAATTCTTTTCCGGATCAGATTTTAATCTGAATATTTTTTATTTTGAGGGAATAAATCAGTGCTGGACCAAAGTTTCTCTGTGCCAGCCTTTCTGTATGTGTATTCGAGGTTTGAAGTGGTGGAACCTTTGTGTATTTTCACATGGGAGATTGTAGGTGGGTTGGAAGCAAAACATTATCATATCAAGTGACCAAATATTTTTGCAAGGGGTGTTTCTTTCGCTTAACACATCAAAAAAGAAAAAGAAGAAAGGAGGAAGCAGAGGAAGAAGAAGAAAAATTGGAGATGTAGTGAACAGCCAATCTACTTTCTATCCTTGGCAGAGCCCAAATGGCACACTGTTGCTTGAAAGAAATATGACTTCTGTCATTGGCATGAACACTTTGAGTGAAGGGCAGGGTTTTAAAAAACGTAGTAATACAGAAGACTTAAGAGTGGAAGGTCAAAGTAGAGAGAGTATAAATTTGTCCCCTGTCCTCTTAGCTGAGTAATGCCTCTTCACACAACTAGCACAGCGATACTGAAAGAGACTTAAGGACGCTTGGTGGCACAAAGCCTTTCATTCATTGCCTGTGCATTATGTTGTGTACATATCTGCATGCTTACATGCTGTTACTGTTACAGACAATGCTAGCAATTGTCAGAACAGCAGGGAATGAAATTGCCATCTATCTAACCCATACTGTCTTAGCCTCAGGTACTTGTTAGATATGAATTTTGTGCAGTTGGACGTACCGCAATAAAAATCTTAATGGAATACCCTGGGACAATCTCTTGTAAATAACATACATGGAAGTCACCTTGAGCAAACAAGGCCTTGTATCATTCTGCATTCAGCAGCTCAAGTGATATTTTATCTTCTTGTATGAGAGGGAGGGGGAGAAATCCCTGCTGTCCTTTAGGCAGGGATCTCGAAGTTACCAACAAAAGTGTTTGCTTTCTTTTAATGATTTATTTATTTATTTAATTTCACAGACAAGGAGCCCAAAGCTATCTCAAAGCCCACAGCCCAATTTGGGAGATCAGGCCGAATTATCAGAGGCATCTGCTGACTCCCTGGAAATCATGTCTGAAGGAGAATCTCCTTCTCCTTTCTCAAGAGGAAGCCGTACACGAGCAAGTCTTCCAGTGGTGAGGTCAACAAACCAGACAAAGGAAAGATCACTTGGTAAGGCGTTGCCCACATTCTACTGCCGAACTAATGCCAGGTTTTGTTATGCATCTAATACTGTATGTTCTCCCTGTTTATTTTACTCCACAAATGTCTTTCAGAGTGAAAAAAAACATGGTGAAAAACACAAATGAGAGGAAAGGAAGCACTTGACTTTTACTTAGCGGGCTGAGACCATGGTCCCCCATTGTGTATGAACTCAGAGAACTGTGGCTTGTTCTACCTCCAAGTAGTCACAGCAAACCTGGATCAAACTGCACTTTGATATATTTGTTATCTAACTCTGATTTGAATAAGCTACAGTTCCTTGAGTTTGTAAATGATTGGGAACCGGGCTGTGTTGTAAAGCGGAAAGGGAAGCTTCTTCTCATGAACAAATGAAGGAAAGGGAGAGTATGCAATCTCAAGATTTGTACAGGCTCCCGTAAAATAATCTAAGACAGCCTTCTTAATCTAGTACACTCCAGATGTTGTTGGGCTCCACTTCATATCAGCTGCCGTCAGCTTCGTCAATGGTCAGGAATGATGAAACTTGTCATCTGGATGATATAACCTCTACTACTCCTCGTTTAGATAATTGGCTGGATTTGGTTTTACTGAGTGATCTTGATCCAGTGTTTGTCTCTCAGCCTCGGATGGGAATTATTATGGTCAGCCTCATAGATGAATGAGTAAAGGTTGCAAAGCCATTGTGGGTCACAAATAACTCCCCCAGGCTGTATCCAGCCCAGGTGGCACAATGGGTCAGTGTGTGGCTGTTAACCAGAAGGTTAGTGGTTCGAGTCCACCCAGGGTAGAGCTGTGGGCAAGATTCCTGCATTCCAGGGGGTTGGACCAGGCGATCCTTTGGGTCCCTTCCAACTTACAATTCTGTTATCAAGGTTTCTCCCCTAGAAAGGCTACTCTATCTTTTTTCTCCTGGAACTGACATGCGGATGAGTCGCCACATGGTGGCAGTGTGGAGCTGCGCAGGTGGGGGCAAAATGCCAGGTGTCCTCTTTGGGCTTTGTTACCAGTCCTCTGTTGTCTATGCCTTGCATTCCTTCATACTGAGATACAACACTGCTTTTTATTGGAGTCAATCCATAACTGGTCCATCTACCCCAGTATTGTCTGCTTTGACTGGTCAGGTTCTGAGGCAACTCACTCAACCTTACCCAGCTATTCAACTTGAGATCTGAGGAATTAAACTGGGGCTCATCTGCATACAAAGCATATCCCCACCATTGGCTTATAGACCAAAAGTATATTTGTATAATTCTACCTGTTTGCGGTGGTGCTGTGTGTTAAACCACAGAGCCTAGGACTTGCCGATCAGTGGTTCGAATCCCCACGACAGGGTGAGCTCCCGTTGCTTCTGTCAACCTAGCAGTTCAAAAGCACGTAAAAGTGCAAGTAGATAAATAGGTACCACTCCGGCGGGAAGGTAAACGGCATTTCTGTGTGCTGCCTCTGGTTCGCCAGAAGCGGCTTAGTCATGCTGGCCACATGACCCAGAAGCTGTACGCCAGCTCCCTCGGCCAATAAAGCAACATGAGCGCCGCAACCCCAGAGTCGGTCACAACTGGACCTAATGGTCAGGGGTCCCTTTACATTTACCTTAGCTGTTCAGGTCTGTGTGAATGTAGAGTTCTTCCTAGTCCCAGTTCCTCAGTGGGGACCAGAACTCACTTGGAGGGATACTTGCCTGCTACCCACTAATATTTCCATACACACTGCTTTTCACAGTAGCCGTTCTTGCCACACATTGAATGGGCTTGGAGCAGATTAGTGAATTTCTGTTACCGGTTAGTTGCACATAGGAATAGGTAGATCTTTCAGTTTTGGTTTCTCATTTTGCTGAACTTAAGTCCAGATCTCCACATTTCCACATCAGCTTGCCATTATATATATATCAGCATTTTAGTGCAAATTTATCCTGACACACTTTTGTGTGCAATTTTGCCTAATATGCGCATTTCTGCAAAGTAATTTTCCAATGCCGGATTGTATATTATTTTTTACTAACACACACACTTTTAGGCACGCTTTGCCCTAGTATATGCATTTTTGCATGCATTACTTAGCTGGAAAGTTGCATCGCAAAATTCAGTGAGGAAGGATGACTGTGTTTCAATTGGTGTATCCTCCCCCCACCCCCGAAAGTGTTGATTAGATGGATTTGCCTTTAAATGTGAACCAAACCAACATTTCTCCTCCACCCCTAGCTGCACAAGTGGAAGGCGATCTTTCTCAGGAAATACTGCCATATGACAGGCAAGCTGTTGCTATATAAGGCAATGAATGCAGATGGTTGAGGAAGGCAAAGGGTTATTGCCATAAAGAAGCTTCTTTTCTGCAGGATCCCATCTCCCAGACTGCAGAGCAGCATAAAGCAGAACGGCAGCGGGGTCATAAATCATGAGGGCTGTTCATAAACTGAACGTAGTGGTTTATTTATTCTGTTAACAATCCCAGGCCATTTTTATCAAGAGTGCTTTGATATCTGATACATAATCAGCTAAAAAAAAAAGTACAAAGAAGTATAAACGAAAGGCGGTTTTAGCTGGTTTCTCTATACCAACAGAGACTCAGAATGATTAAAAGGTGGTCTTGCCATATATATATATATATTATGGGATGTGGGAGCTGATTGTGTTAATCTGCAGGAACTGTAGCCTGCCTTAGTTAAAGCAGCAGGTACTTTTTGGAAATTCTCCACATAGAAGGGTTCCCCAAAAATCTGTAACGAGAGAACCAACGTTATGCTATTTTTGTAATGAAAAATGTAGAACATGCCATTATGACCATGACTATGGCTGATGGGAATTGTAGTACAAATCATCTATAGGGTACCAGATTGGTGGAAGTTGCTATAGGAGGCACCTCCTGTTTATATTCTGATGCCCATACCAGTATTCCTTCTCTTCTGAGTCCTCATTTAGGATACATTTCCTCCCTAAGCACGAAAAAAACCCCCAGACAAGCCACTCACTGTGAGCTCAAATGCTATGATGTAAAGACCTATTTATTTATTTAACAGAATAAATAAACCATGCTTTTGAATTATGATGCTTTTGAATTATGGTGCTGGAGGAGTCTCTTGAGAGTCCCATGGACTGCAAGAAGATCATACGTATCCATTCTTAAGGAAATCAGCCCTGAGTGCTCATTGGAAGGACAGATCCTGAAGCTGAGGCTCCAATACTTTGGCCACCTCATGAGAAGAGAAAACTCCCTGGAAAAGACCCTGATGTTGGGAAAGATGGAGGGCACAAGGAGAAGGGGACGACAGAGGACGAGATGGTTGGATAGTGTTCGCGAAGCTACAAACATGAGTCTGACCAAACTGCGGGAGGCAGTGGAAGACAGGAGTGCCTGGCGTGCTCTGGTCCATGGAGTCACAAAGAGTTGGACATGACTAAACGACTAAACAACAACAACAAAGACCTACATTATGATATTCTGTCGGGGTTATTGTTGTTTGTCATATCGTATATGATATGTGGGATCCCTAAGGAATTCACAAATCCCACCAACATCTGCTTCCCCCCTTTTCCATTCTGCATGTTTTTAATCGACTTCACTCATAAATCTTGGTGGAGAAGAGAATGGCCATGTGCATGTCTCTCTCCCCCACCGAAGACAACAGCAGGAGACTCATACCTCAAAGAAAATGGCTCAGTGCCCTTGCAGAACTTGTACAGAGGCAAGAATGGGAAGCCTGGTGTGTGTACTTGGGGGGCAGTTATGATTACTTTGGCTTAGACCCTAAGTTAAGTTAGTTATGATTAAGTTCATGTGAAGGAAGCTTCCTTGTCTTGATTATTTATTTCTCCCAGCATTGCCTGCCGTCATTTGTTCTCCCTCACCCCCCCCCCCAAAAAAAGCTACTCCAGAAGGTTGGAGAAGCATCCTGGACAATGTGGGGCAAGGGAAGTTGTCTCAACATCTACTTACTTTGTGTTTATTCCCTGTCTCATTATTCCTACCCCATTCCTACCCCATTCCTACCCCATTATTCCTACCCCATTTCCTTTTTGGTGGGGCACAACTGACAGGCAATGCTATATTATTCAGGCTCTACCAACGCACTTATTTGTGACCAAGTAAAATCAAAAGTTCTTTTCATTCGTTGGAAAAGTTTTAACATTTATACATGAGTTTTTAGGTTTCTTGGGGGATCGAAGAGGTGCTTTTCTGAAGGAGTAAATGCACGTGTGCTCACTTTTGTGGAATGTTTGTTGGTACATAGGTTGTAGAAACCCACAATTCATTTGCAGCAGCTTATGAAAGGCAAAGAGACAAGCTTTTCTCTGTCTCTCTACGTAATTCTAGAATCATCCAGTGATGATTCTGAGTAGGAGAAGATGAAGGACAGGCCCATGAACCTTCTTCTTGCACATAGTTAAACTCTGCTATTTGCTAAGACAAAATGTGATTGTGACTACCAGTGCAGGGTTTTTTTTTTAAAAAAAAGGAATTAGACAAATTCATGGAAGATAATATTGCCAATGGCTAAGGATGGCTGTATCTTGTCTCCAGGATCAGAATGAATATGCCCTTACCATCAATCATTGGGGAACAGCAGAAGAGAGCTATTGTGTTCATGTCCTGCTTGTGGCTTCTCATAGGTACAGTGGTACGTCAGGTTACATACGCTTCAGGTTACAGACTCCGCTAACCCAGAAATAGTGCTTCAGGTTAAGAACTTTGCTTCAGGTTGAGAACAGAAATCGTGCTCCGGCGGCGCGGCAGCAGCAGGAGGCCCCATTAGCTAAAGTGGTGCTTCAGGTTAAGAACAGTTTCAGGTTAAGTATGGACCTCCGGAACGAATTAAGTACTTAACCCGAGGTACCACTGTATCTGATTGGCCGCTAACAGAAACAGGATAATGGACTAGATAGGCAATCCATGGGGAGTCTGCCATCCTCCAGGTGTTGCTGTGCTGCACTCACATCAGCTATAATGGCTGGGCTGCTGGGAGCTGGAGCCCAGAAACACATCGAGGGCCACAAGTTCCCCATCCCTGAGATAGGTCTGATCCTACTTTCCTACGGTTTCTTTTCTTCATTCCATCATAATTATAATGCAATGCACATTGGGATCAGTCAATTTTCCTTCCCAAACTGAAGGAGGGCCCATATACTGTAGGAAAGAGAAGCAGATATCTCCCAGTGAGTGAGATCCAAGTATATAAATGTGCAGTTTATCTATGTTGTTTGTTGTTGTTTAGTCGTTTTGTCGTGTCCGACTCTTCGTGACCCCATGGACCAGAGCATGCCAGGCACTTCTGTCTTCCACTGCATCCTGCAGTTTGGTCAAACTCATGCTGGTAGCTTTGAGAACACTGTCCAATCATCTCGTCCTCTGTCGTCCCCTTCTCCTTGTGCCCTCCATCTTTCCCAACATCAGGGTCTTTTCCAGGGAGTCTTCTCTTCTCATGAGGTGGCCAAAGTATTGCAGCCTCAGCTTCAGGATCTGTCCAGTGAGCACTCAGAGCTGATTTCCTTAAGAATGGAGCGGTTTGATCTTCTTGCAGTCCATGGGACTCTCAAGAGTCTCCTCCAGCACCATAATTCAAAAGCATAAATTCTTCGGCGATCAGCCTTCTTTATGGTCCAGCTCTCACTTCCATACATCACTACTGGGAAAACCATAGCTTTTACTATACGGACCTTTGTTGGCAAGGTGATGTCTAACCCTTTATATGACCAATGCCCCATTCACCAAACCTCAAAAGTCAATGCTTATGGGACATTTGCACTAAACTGTTTGGCAACTGAGGTTCAGGGTTAAGTAAGTAGGAAGCTACTAATCTAGCCTTAGCGTTTCCCTCTCTCTCTCTGCCATTCCTCATAGGCCCCCAACTTGTTCCAATCTAATAACTGTCTCACAATAGCTGTCAAAGGGAGATTCTCTTTGGGAGGATTCAGGTAGGTAGCCATGTTGGTCTGACAGTCGAAATATATTATTTTTTTTAAAAAAATTCCAGTAGCACCTTAGAGCCCAACTAAGTTTGTTCTTGGGTATAAGCTTTCGTGTGCAATCACCTTCTCTTTGGGAGGGTATGGATGAACTCCCACTGATTGTATGTGAACAGGTTTGCACTCAAAAGCGACAAGTGAGACATGCCTGCTGTTAGAAGATGTCTGAAATTTCATCCCTCTATTCTGTAGTTCTTTGCATATTAGAAGAAAATTATCTGCGCTGAGATTAGGGAGATAGCTATATTTGATTAGTCGAGAGGGATTCCTCACTCTGAATGACATTTTCTATATTGTATAAACAACCAGCTGATAATTTGGAGATAAAGAATTCCTTCCCTAAATATGTCCATGTAGCATTTGATAAAGCACCAGTGTAGCTACACAGTGTATACATTTGATCAGTGGCCCCACTTCTTCCAAGTGATACGGAGTCAGAAGTTGTAATTAAGGGGTGTTTAAATAATAGACAGTGATTTATTAGCTGCATACGGGTTCAAAGACTGTAGGTTTCACACCATTTCACAGCCACAAACAACATGCCATCATACTCTTAAATTGCCTCGTTAAACATTAATGCTTCTTGAGTGATGCTTTTCTGCGGCATTTCCACCTTTTCATCGAGCTGCAATACTGTGTGTCAAAATCAACTTTAGAACAAATAATTTGTAAAGTTCAGAATATGGCAGCCCCATTAATGATTGATTGGTACTTCCTGTCTGGAAAACACCCATTGGTTGTTGTTTTTCTGTATACAGCTAAGGCCTTTGCTTTTGACCGTAAAACTCTATATAGCTTGGAATCCTGGATAGCCAAAGGCTCACCAGCTTAGGGATGAATCTACTTACTGTATAGAATCTGTATTGGATGTCCTGCTCCAGGTACTTCCTTCTTCAGAGGCTGGTGAATGGTAATAAGGGCTTGCATCCAATGTAGTACAGTCGTACCTTGGATCCCAAACACCGTTTTGGCTCCCAAACGCCACAAACCCAGAAGTGAGTGTTCTGGTTTGCGAATGTTCTTTGGAACCCGAATGTCCGACGGCTTCCAGTTGGCTGCAGGAGCTTCCGGCAGCCAATCAGAAGATGTGTTTGGGTTTCCGAATGTTTTGGAAGTCGAACGGACTTCCGGAACAGATTCCATTCCAAGGTATGACTGTACGAAGCAACTTGTTATGTTAGTACAAGGATTTACAATCCCCACCCCCTGAAAAAATATGTTCTAGGGATTCCTCCAATTCTCCAGAGCAGATTTGGGGGGAGGGAGTTGGGGGGGGTGTTGCATCACATAAGCATTAATCTTTACACTAACAGAAGAAGCATGTTGGATACCACCCAAAACCTTTTTGGCAGTAGCAGGTTAGTTGGGGATCCCGCTCCCCAAATGAAGAACATTTGTCTCTGCTGGCTTCACATCATTATTCCCAGCCTAGTTTTACATTCCATTTTATTCCTGCCTTCCGAGAAATCATACGCAAACTTGATAACCCAAGTCATTGATAAAAATGTTAGCGTGCCAGGGCCAGGATAGGACCCTGTGGCACATGACTTGAAACTTCATTCAGGTTTGATGAGGAACAGTCGATGCACACTCTTTAAATATGGCTCTTTCCAGCACTTTGCCCATTTGCCAGGATTCCTCAAAGAAGATAGACAGAGGTTCTGACTTGGAGTACATCAGCAAGTTACTTTAGTACATCCTCTTGTTGGTTTGGTGGTCTGTAGTAGACTCCAATCAATGTTAGGTTTCCCAATCACTTCCCAGCCTGTGTCACTTTTGACCAATCCTCCTGAGACCATCCATGCTCTTACACACTTCTCATTCACTTGAATTGTTGTCAGGTGTAATTTCCTGCAGATTGAACAAGTCTTCATGAAGCTTCCCTTGCCCATACCTCTGTTTTGTCCTTGTGCTTTCCCTTGATTTCTTGATGCATGTAGAAAATGAGTGCAAATATTTGCTGTTCTGGTTAAATACTGTACATTAAAACCTGACTGGCAAGACTTCAAGAAAACAAAAAAAAAAACCAACCCAGCCCCAAACAATTCACTTCAGTTCCAGATTTGAAACAAAAGGCTCCCAGGAAACTAAATAGCCCAAAGGTGGCCACATTTCCCTTGTTTTCCTCCTTGTACTGCTGAATAGGATTTTAAAAGGAATATTCCTTATCTTTGCATAAACATTTAGCAGGACAAAAATACTCCCTCTTCGAACTTAATCAGCAAGTATGTTGCTGCCTGCTGGGTTTTTTCCCTTTTTTTCTTTTTAAGGTTTATGCTTCATTGATCGTGCTTGTGTCTTTTTCTGGAATGTGTACCCAGGGGAAGCTGAAACACACACCGTCCCAAATAAAGCTGTGTAATCACATTTGTCCCTTCCTTTAATCTGCTCTTCCTTTGTGTGTAAGCAGATATCTTGAGAATGCACCTGAAAGAAGGCAACAGAGAGAGCCAAAATGCTGTTTAGCATGGCTACCTCAGCAAACATACACCACACAAGCCGTGCTAATCTCCAAAAACATGATTCGATAGCCTCCCTGGCTTCTTACGTTTTATAGGCCAGTATAAAAATGTAATGTAAATTCATGCAACTCTTTCATCTGTCATTTGCAGCAGGTGCTCATGTTATGTCTCCTTTTTGGGAGGGAATTCGCTGTTTTCTACAAAATGGAAATATAGCAAAGTGAAAAATAGAGCTTGAATTCCAAAATATCTGGCCCGTCATAACTTCAGCCTTTTCTTTCCCCAACCCATCCAACCCTTTCCCATAAAACTGTGGGTCCCCTTCAAGGGTGTTTCTGATTCCCCACAGGTGCAACTTCAGGATGACACAGCTTCACCTGGCACAGTGAACTAAATAGGTGAAAGGAGTGGAGTGAAAAAGAATGGGCAGAGGGGAAGAGAAAAAAGAAGGGAAATGTGTTCTAGGTTCTCCATTAGCTTTCCTCCAAATAGGAAGCTGCCTTATATGGAGTGAGATCCTTGGACCATCTAGGTCAGAACTATCAACACTGACCGGCAGCAGCTCTCCAGGTTTTTCTGGCAAAGGTCCTTCTGAGCTTTATCTGGAGATATGAACGATTGAACCTGCGGCCTTTTGCATGCAGAGCATGTGGTCTGCCATTGAGCTACAGCCCTTCCGCAGGTAATCAGAGGTCCTGCACACGCTGTCTATCCCCAAAGAGATTGAGGAAGCCCCAGCAGGTATCTCCAAACTCATCCTATAATCATAGAGTTGTAGACTTGGAAGGGACTTGGAGGGTCAACAATGCAGGACTCTCACTCAACACACAGTCCCCCATCCAATTTGAAACCTATCGAACCCTGCTTTGCAAATGTGCTAGCAGTTTTGTTGCTGCTCATAGACCAAGTAGTCACGAGATCAATAATCCATATTTGATCCCATCTGGTGCAATTTCCTATGTAGACCAACTTCATGAGCCTCTTACCATTCTCCAGACCAGTTGTGACCCTGGCTGCTGGCTTGTAAGATTGGGAAAAGCATTGGCTAGATGCTGAATCATCATAATCCCTATTGGGTTGGTTTTGTGCCACTGCTCAGCTGCCCTGAGCTCTGCACCAGCTGCTTCTTTCTTTGACTGGCAGCTAGAGTGCTGCCACGTTGTGTCTTGGGTTCCATGGAGCCTAGGTAATGTAGTTCTCTTGGATGCCCAAGTCTATACTGTAGATACCAGGTGCCTTGGAAATAAAATGTCCCAGGTCTCCTTGCCATCAATACACAGCAGTGAATACCAAGAGCCCAAGAGACATGCCAAAAGGTTTGCATTGCAGTCTTCGCACCTATTCTGGAGAATAAGCTCTGTTGCTTATTCCTTTGCACACAGTGGAGCTTGCTTTTGACTAATTCTGCATAGGATTTAGTTGTTTCACTCTTCTCCTTGTTTGCTTTCTCAGTCTAAGTCCTAGTCACTTTTATAGGCTGATTACTTGGCTTTAAGCCCGGCACTTAATTTCATTATCCAGGTGAGCAAAACCATACAGGTTGTTGTTTTTTTAATCCAGAGCAGAAAAGAAAAAGAAAAGGTGTACCAGGAACTTTGGGTTAGCTATTGTCTTTTTTTTTATGCAGCAGATCGCGCTGAAAGATTATGTGCAGGCAGAAATATTGCAGCCCCCTTTCTTTTTAAAAGTGTGAAGTGTGTGTATAACTAGGTGAGAATAATTAATGGAAAATAATGCTTAAGGCCTCAGGCTAGAAATACCACAAAGATCATGAAGGTGACCTTAAGAGAAGCTCTGAAAGGATGCCTTGAAAAGCTGGAAAAGCTAGTGCTGAGGATGGCAATAATAACCGAGACAGTACACCAACGAACTTATCTCACATTACAAGAAGTGTTAATTGTTATTGAAAGTCTCTGCTTGTCTCTGAAGAATTCATTCCTGGATAAAGGGTGCTGTGTTATCTTTGTCTATCCAGATATACAAAATTTATTTCCTGCTTCATTGCAGATTGTAGAAAAGCCTCTTAAGTGGTTTACAAGAAAATTAAAATTATCAATAAAATCAGTTGAAAATACTTAAAACATTTAATGAAATGTTGTTTTTTATATAAAAAAAACCAACCTACCAACGGTAAAAAAGATTAAAATGTGTCTGGATAGGTGTGCCTAAACAAAATTGTTTTAAGCAGGCGGCAAAAAGAGTGCTTTGAATGTGCCTGTTTGGTTTTTTTTCTCTCATTCTTTTTTATTAGTTATTTCCAAAAAGAACACAAGGTAACACACAAATACAAAAAAAAAAAAAATACACAGAAGAAAAAAATTAAAAATAATAAACAGCAATTATCATTTCCATATCATCCATATAACATAGTCGTCTCTTACGGGACTTCCTTCAGCCTGTCCATAAATCATTCGAAGCAATAAATAAAATTACACGTTTCATTACTTATATTGTCATTATACCGATTCCTAATTCCTATTTGCTTTGCACAATAACTCTTAGTCTTTCACAGTGCGTCTCTAAATCCCTTTAGCGTTATTTGCCCTTCGCTAATACATTCCAGATAATCTACATACTTTTCCCAATCTTTGGTGAACACTTGGTCTCTTATGTATCTAACTTTTCCTGTTAATCTATCCAACTCTGCGTAATCCGACAACTTAGATCTCCACTCCTCCACCGTTGGGGTTTCCCGTAGTTTCCACTTCTGGGCTAATACTACCCTTGCTGCCGTAACCGCATAGTATACCAATCTGCGATCTTCCTTTTTTATCTCTTGTCCTAATATCCCTAGAAGAAAGATTTCTGGTTTCTTTATGAACGTGTACTTTAATATCTTCTTCAATTCAGTGTGTACTTTCTCCCAAATGTGCCTGTTTGATACTAATATTTGTCTGCAGCAGAGATGGTGTCTTGCTCTGTCTTTGATGGGACTTGTGGAAAGAACCTCTTGGATAGTGTATGATTGAAAAGCATGTGGTGTGATGGTGTTAGTGCTTCACCATCCTAATCCCATGTTCATTGGCTTGTAGGGGGTGAGAGGGGATTCAGATGCAATATTGTCAAGTTACAAACACACACACACACAATCAGTTACAAGTCATTGGGGAAATGTGCAGAGGGATATGTGGATCGATGCAGATCTCATCTTTAGTGCAGATAATAACTTTAGTGGTGGAATGCATGATTTGAATGCAGAAGGTCCGAGATTCCATCCTGGGTATGATCTCTGCCTGAGACCCTGGTGAACGTCTGCCAGTCAGTGTAGACAGAGGTGACCCTCCACTGACTAATGTTCTGACTCAGTATCAGGCAGCTTCCTATGTTCCCATATTACAGGAATGGGAAGCCTTTTTCTGCATTCCTTTCTGTAAACCTTCTGAGGGCGACAAGCCAGTGGTGTGTGAGGCCAGCTGCAAAATTAAGAGAAGCAGCAAATGTACATTTTTAGCTAAGTATAGTAGGCTAGTTTCTACACAATCTATTGTTCATCAAGGCAAGCAAGTTCATGTATTGCTTTATCAAGTTGCATATGCGACTGAAATGTTGAAATATGTATCTTATCCTGAGATCAAGTAGGAAGACTTTAATAAATTAATAAACCAAACCAAATGAGAAGTAATGTTTTCATCAGCTCATGCTCGAGTCTTCCAACCCCGCATCCCAGTCTCCAAGCAGTTTCAAACGCTCAGTTGGGAGAATAAGGCTTGGCCAACTGGAACCTTTGTGGCCTTGCAAAATGGCGAGAACATTTAAAAAGCAATACGGAAACCTCAAAAATCAGTTTCCCATTTCTGTTGCTGTCGCAAATACCCACGGCTGTGCTTTTTTAAGTGAGGAGAGGGACAGTTTCCACCAGAGCCCATCCTAGTTACCAGCAAAACCTTCCTCCATATTCTAAAAGCACATTTAGAATATGTTTCTTCCGAGTTGCCCAAGGCATATGCAAACAAGCATCACTGAAGAACCCAGACATCATGCTAGTCTCACATCACGAGAGGGACAGAATGACAAAACTAAGATATTTATGTTGAACCTGCAAGGTGAAACTTTCTGCAGGTTTTTAAACTCTCTTTGCCAGACATCATGGTTTGCGGCAGATATTGAGCCACCTGAAAAAGTATCCTTTCAGATGCAAGACTGAAATGGCCCTGGCTGAAGAACACTATAATAATAGTAATAATAATAATAAAAACCTTCCTTGCAGCATCTGTACTTCTTGAGAGCATATAATCAATAGCCGCAGAGAATTATACTCCTTTTCCAATACTGAATTAGAGAGTTGATATATGTATCACGAGCCCTTTGTGCAAACAGGCCTCTTTAACTCGTATCCAGAATGAAGCTTGATATTCCTACTTCATTCATGTCAACCAAGATGTTCTTGTTGTTTTTTTGTCCTCATAGGTGTTTTGTACCTTCAGTACGGAGATGAAACTAAACAGCTAAGGATGCCCAATGAGATCACGAGCACAGATACAATCCGTGCCCTTTTTGTAAGTGCCTTCCCCCAGCAGCTGACAATGAAAATGCTGGAGTCCCCCAGTGTGGCAATATACATCAAGGATGAGAGCAGGAATATCTATTATGAATTAAGTGATGTAAGGTAAGTAAGTAAGTAATAACAACAATAATAATGTTGCTTTGGTTAGGTTGGGTTGTTAAGACATGGTACAGTGTAAAAGGGTTACAGATCAGAAAGGAGGACTTCACATTTTTTTGTCTCTCTAAATCCTCCTGTTATCCAAGCACAACTTTTCACATCTTTCCTGCAAGAGGAATGGGAAAACTCCCAAGGTAGAAAGCAGCTTTAGTTTTCTATATCACTAGCCATGCTGACAGGAGATGGCTGGAGTGCAGTCTAAAAGCAGTCAGAATGGCACAGGTTCTTGTCTCTGTTTTAAATTACCGTATTTTTCTTTCAATAAGATGCACCCGACCTTAAGACACACCTAGTTTTAGAGGGGGAGAACAAGGAAAAAAATATTCTCCCCCTCTCTGCACAGCGCCCCTTCAGTGAAGCTTTGCTGAAGGGGTGCTGCGCAGAGAGGGAAAGCTGCACAGCACCTCTCCAGTGAACTGAAACCAGGAGAGCAAGAGGGATCGGTGTGCACCGATCCCTCTTGCTCTCCTGGCTTCAGCGAAAGCAAGGCGAAGCCATGGAGCCTGCATTCGCTCCATAAGATGCACACACATTTCCCCTTACTTTTTAGGAGGGGAAAAGTGTGTCTTATAGAGCGAAAAATACGGTATAGGAAGAGGAATATGTATATGAGCGGCTCGCTTTTCCTGTTGTGTCTGAATCAGAATATTGTCTTAAGATGCTCCGAGCGTAGATCCATCCTTGAAAAGTGGCTAATAGTGTTGTGGATGTGTGAACTATCCTTTGTGCCCCGAGACTGTTGCACACACTACACCTTTAAAGCACCTTCAAAGCACATTTCCCCCCTCAAAGAATTCTGGACACTGTCATTTGCTAGCATTGCTGGGAATTGTAAATCTGTGAGGAGTGAACTACAGTGCCCAGAATTCTTTGAGGGAAAGGAACTGTTTTGAGTGTGCTTTAAGGGGTGTGTGTGTGTGCATCCTGAGCTACAGGACGTTGAGGGATGTCTGTGGGCATTTTGCTGTGGTTCCCCTTCAGCGCTAACTCTTAGTCATGCTTAATGTCTAATTAACCCTATGCTTCTTAACTGCTAGGGCAGATCTGTCTCTTCAGCACTCTGCTTTTCCTGACAGGCTGCTTGAAGTCAACAGCAGCAAATGCTGCAAGTTCTGACTAGTTACAGATTCAAGGCAATTACCAACTGCAGTGTGACTTTAAAAGAAATGAGACCTGTCCAAAAATCCTTCACCATGTGTTCTCCCCACCACCCCCACCCCCGATAATCCCGGTGATTAAGATCAGCCCACTAAACTTGTAGCTGCACCTGGAGCAAAGGAATTCAGTCTTATGTGCAAATTCTCCAGAGATCACGGGTGTTTAATGAAAGGCAGCGTCGTTTTAAGAGGACATAAGTGTGTTTAGATTGCAGTCTTTGTGGCCGATTATTCCTGAAGGAGGAAAAATGCAGGGATTGTTTCAGGTCTTTAACCCATAAACTGTTCGTAAGGTAGGTTTTGAAGCTGACTGGAATACAACTGGCTTTTTAAATTGTTGCATCAATGTTATAGCTTTGTTAACTGTAAACTTATCTTTAAACTTTCTAAAACTAATTTTGAAATGGAAGCTCCCTATTGCCTTTTGCCCATTTTTAGTCAAAATTGACAGAGCTGATATTGGTTAATATGTTTAGAAATGATTTGCAGCTAGATTCCAGATACGTATACTCAGAAGTAAGTCCTCCTGAATTCATAGGACTTATCAGGCATAGGATTTGGGTCATGGGAGATTGAATATGTGCAAGTATTCTTCTGTTTTCTTTTTTTTAAAAATGATGTTTTATTTTGGTCTGTTTATTACAAAAAGGAGGGGAAATCTGAGTTCATTGTTGGTGAAGAACAACTGAACTTAATTGAAATGTAAAATGGGCTTTGCTTTCACAAGTCCCTGCACCCAGGAGCTTTAATTAAACTGAAAAATATCTTAATTTGAAAGGGTGTGTATTTATTCTGAAAGAATTACGCCTCCCAAGGGATAAGTAAGAGCTGAGATGTCTGTCTGTTGTAGAGAGTTTTTCATTGGTTGGTTCCTACCATGGTGATATCTGAATTGTTAGGGCTAGGGACAGCAAACTGGGTAAACTAATGTTATTTCAACTCTCTTTATTGTTGATTCTTAGTTACTTTGTTTTGTTCTCAATTCTAGGAACATTCAAGACAGATCTTTCCTTAAAGTTTACAACAAAGATCCTGCACATGCTTTCAATCACATGCCCAGAGCTGTAAATGGAGATGTAAGGGTAAGTAGTGTTTTTTTTCTTGTTGTTCTCTAATTGTCTCTTTTTGTATGATAAAAACCTGCATGGGGTAGCACACATGCCTGCACTTATCTTTTAATCCTCCCCCCCCCCAAAAAAAATGTCTACTGTTAAATAACGCTTGAAAATCTGCCACATTGGCTCCTTTCAAGGGCTGATCGATATTCCTAGTGCAGATACCAATTCTGTTGTTTGCTTACTGGTTAGTAAATGATGGGGAGTCCTCAACCTTCTCCTTCGGTAGTAACTGCTATTGGTGCTCACCAAGGTTCTTGCTTAATTCAGGATCTCATAATACAATCTAACATAACAGAGGTTAGGAGAAACCTCTGTGAAGTGCTAATCAGGGTTCCCACCAGTGTCTACTCCAGGAGGTAACTGTTTAGTCCTGGTGGTGAGGAATCATACTTTGAAAGGGAAAGGGATCTGCCATCAGCTGGTTAACCAAACCAAGACAGTTTATTTGAATCTTAAGATACTTTCAGACTGCCTTCTAGGAGGCAAAGTGTTGCTGACTACAGCTACACTCCTAACCCAGAAATAAGCCTTATTGAATAAGGAATAAGCCTTAGAGAATTCAGTAGGACTTACTTCTGTATAGATATGCTTTGGATTGTATCCTCTTCTGATTGGTGTCCCATAATCTTTACATCCTTGCTCTCACATTGGTTTAAGTTGGGAGCGTTAGGCACAAGTGCAACTTATGCCAAAACAAAAACCTCACAGTCTTATGTAGTCGCTTCAGGAACAAGCCCTGTTGAGCTCATCAAGGTTTTCATTATAAGTCTAACACTTCCGCTTGTCAATATTGATGTGGATGAGACACAGTCCCAAATATTTATTGGTGCTTTGTGTAATTTAAATTGATGTAGCTAGTGGCTGCTCTCCCTGGCCAGCTGTGAAATATTAAAGCAGAGGTAGGGAACGACAGGATCTGGGGCCAAATTCTCTGTTAGCCCTTGAATTTTGCCTAGGCTACAACCCCTCTCCCTAGGCCATGGATCCTCCCTGTTCCTTCACCTCAAGTGGTTTTGCCAGGCTGGAATGAGACCGTGGACTGTGGTGATGCCTCTTGCCTTCCTGGATGGAGAGATCTCTCCCTCTGTGTTTATAAACTTCTGGGTTCTGCATTCGGAGAATGTGGCCTAATGTACAAAGATAAGAGTCACATCTGTTTCTTAGCCTGTGTTTGCCTCTGGCTACGCCAGTATTTACCTTTGGTCCTTTGCACCAATGGCATGCAGGCCCAAGGAGCTCTCCTGTGAGTGATTGCAGCCCACAGTCTGGAAAACCTTCCCCGTCCCTGTGCTGAAGATGATCGATTTGCATGTGGGATCTCTTCAGCATGTGGGACAGGATTCAGGTGCAACTAGTTAGTTTTTGTCTGGGATCTATTTAAGCCCACACCTTCATAGTCACTGCATTCCAAAAGAAGTAATAAATGGCCGCTGGCACAAAATAGCCGTTTTAAAATGGCGGCAAGCTTTTGCTGCCCGTGAGAAACCCTGTTAAGTGTCTTTTTTTGTTGTTGTTCAGGTGAAATCTTTCCTTAAGGAAAATATTCTTTGATGTATGTTCCTCTGGATAAAATGCATTAAGTGTATCGGGCCAAGGAATGTGTTATTACCATGTGGGCCGCTTGGTTTTTTAGTAAGTCATATAGGACTTTGAAGCGGATGTCAAACGTTGTGAAAACCACCTGTAAAAATACGGCCTTTATAACCGTGCATCTGTTTCAGAGTTTTCTTGCACGCCCACTTCGGTGCTTTGCATTTGGAGTCTGAGTGCATTAGAGCCTTGCTGGAGTTATTAACGTAGCAGGGGCTGGTAATTTCTATATATATACGCTGGGCAGCGAGGTGTTGCTTTCTGTGAAACGGTTTCTCTCTCTGCTTCTGCCCGGCTCTCCAGTGACTCTGTGGAGGTATGTCACACGGCAGGTGGCATGTTAAAATGTGCACCTCTGCCAAGAAAATTCATTTCCTGATCTGCAGCCAGCTCGCTTGGAGCTGTGATGTTATTAGCTTTCACGAGCTAAGCAGAGTCAGAACTTGGGCAGCCATTGGGGAGATGGACAGAATGGCGTTCACATTCAAGGAACGGTTCTTTCAGGTAAGTGCCTCTAAAAACCTAGCAGGATGGGACAGAGACCTCATGGAAGAAGCGCCCAGTTACCTGCTTTTGTTACATTTAGCTCATAAAAAATGGGGAGGGAAGAGAAGGAGGGGAGGGATCGTTGAAGCAGCATGGAGAAAACATTAGCAGGATAGTGAAAGGCAAGCTGGGTGAGGGATCTTTCCCTGCTTCCCCTTCCTTTGACTGTACTTGTAATGGAACAAGTGGGAGTTTTATGTGCACAAAGCAAAGACTTCTTTGTAGGTCCAACATCTATTAACAGGCGAGACTGTCCTTCCGCCCTCAGAAGCTGGAACTCTTAATGCTTCTCCAGTTGTAATAAGATTTCTCATTCATATATATATATATAGTTAGCTTGACCCAGTGTGACAGAAGGATGGGCTGCATTTTTATGCCATTGATAATATGCTGTTGAATAAAGTTGAGTACATTATTAGGGACGACCGTTGGGCGTGGATGATTTGCTCTCCACCATCAAGTTCAGCTTCCTTTTCCCTTCAAATGGCAGCCCAGCCCAGGGTGCTGTTGGTTTAGAACTGCTCCAGCAGAACAGATTGCAAGGAAAGAATGTTTGCTGCCTTGGAGGGCAACTGCTTTAATTACTTTTTAACCCAAGCAACACTTGTATCCGGGAGGATCGGCCATCCTTTCCAGGCGTCGGGTATTGATCATAGAGGGTAAAACCACTTCAGAGGCAAGAAATGCCAAACACACGATCGAAGCCTTTCCATGGAGGTCCGTCCTTGTCCACCTTCTCCTTTTCATCTTCCCATTTTCCAATTTACTCCTTTTCAGAAGGGGCAGCTGGATTTAAGGGTTATCTCTTATATAGCTTCTGTTCCTCAGACATACATATCCCTTTCTTAAATCTAAGGAAGCATTTTTTTTCCTTCTGGAAAATGTTATTACCCTTGCTGTTTTGGGGGAAGGGAGTGTCAATATATTAATTCATTCCACTTCCTCACTGCGTACACAGTTTCTTTCAGGAAGAGTAAAGTAATAAAAAGTGCCACTGTGTCTAAAGTTCAGGTGCGGACTGTTAAAGAGCCAGACTGAACCCTTTCTTTCACTGGAAATGGGATTGTATCTATTTTCTGATGAAAAACTGTTACCTGCCACATGTAGTAGATTGATGCCTTACCTTCCTGTTTTGCGCAGCTTAAATTCTCTATTCACTCACGTATTTGCAAAAACAATGACTTCTAGCCAAGGAGTCTGCTGTCATTAGGCCAACTTAGGCAGCTGTCTAGGGCACAGACGTCAAAAGAGACACAGTTCTATTCAGATTAGGTTTTTTGTTATATCTTGTGCACACATACACACACACACACATGCTATCTGTATTTGGGGTGCAAGTAGTTAGCCTTGCCTACAGCACAAAATATCCTGCCACCAGCACTAATTCTGTCATTAGGTAAAGTTCCAGTTCCATCACCAGAATTGTAAGAAGTGATCATGCAGTTGTTTGCAGTGGTACCTCTGGTTATGAACTTAATTCATTCCGGAGGTCCGTTCTTAACCTGAAACCGTTCTTAACCTGAGGTACCACTTTAGCTAATGGGGCCTTCCACTGCCGCCACGCGATTTCTGTTCTCATCCTAAGGTAAAGTTCTTAACCCGAGGTACTACTTCTGGGTTAGCAGAATCTGTAACCCGAAGTGATTGTAACCTGAGGTGTTTGTAGCCCGAGGTACCCCTGTACAGAGAAAACCCACCACTTGGTAACTTTTACATATTACTCCCCCTCCCCACTACCACCCACGGTTAAACTTTCTGGTGAAGGTGTCCCCCTAGTGGCCAGAACTTCCAATATTTCACCAAAATTTTAAGCAATTTTCACATTTTTGAAAGCCGTTTTTCCAATAAATGACGTTCTTCTCAAACCCAATTTTAAGCAATCCGTAATTTCATCTAATGGCTGGTACATACTTTCCCCTGAATAATCTGGGTTACATTCCTGAGGAATCACTCTTTGTAGAAGGATTGTTCAAGACTACGTGCCCCAACTCTGCCAGTGACTGTTTCTGTGGCCTTGGGCAAGTCTCAGTTCTGGTAGCCATCTACGAACAGGAATAATAGTGGCCTATCTCACTGGGTTGTTTAGAGGATAGATGCAAAGGCATGTTACACTTTAACATGAGTATGCTATAGAAATGATAAATAGGGGAGAAACGGTGGCACGAGAGGCTTTGGAGCATCAGTGAACTGAGCTGCAAATTTGATGAGCCGTGAAACTGTGTCGTATGATTGCAGTGAAAAATGCATCAAATTTAAACTAGATGTGCAGAATCCACAGGACCGCCAAAGACATTCAGGAGCGTAAACTGCGCCCCTCCTGCTGTTTTAATTTTTCTGGAGCTTATTGTAGCCAGTGTATGTCGTGAGCAGAACTACGTTAAACACGTATTTTAATTTAACTTTTATTAAATGTGAGAAAGTCATAACTAAATAAAGACTTTCAAGAAGCTCCCTGAAATGCTGCAGATCTTTTCCCTCCACGTTTCTGATGACAGTTGTAGGACTGAATGAAATGAGAGCATGAGACCAGCTCCACTGAATTGAGAGACGGAGAGAGGGGGAGAATTAAAATTAGGTCAAAACCAGAGATTGCGCAGATGTCATTTATTGCTTGAAACTTTGTGAGTATATTTGTTCTGCATTTTTTTTTGGAGGGTGGGGTTTATATTATATCACTGATAAGCAAAATTATATAGTGCCCTGACCATTTTTCTTCTTGTCTGGTTTTGTGCCTGCCCACCATGAAGCTTCATGGCTAGTAAGAATATATTAACAGCCTATTTAAAGCAGTTGGGTATGTTTCCTACATTTGCAAAGTGGAGTGCTTGTGTTTGGACATCCTAAGGGCCCAAACAGATGGATGACTTCAGTTTCTGCTAATGGCAAATGACTAAATTTCTGTTAATGGCAAAAGACTGCTGAACATACAGAAACGAATCCCTCTGGCCCCACAAAATGGTGGGGTGCAATCAGGCTGCTGTCTTGGGTTGTGTATGCCATAGCTCAGGCTACAGTGTGCTCCCAACTGCTGGTGTTTGAAGCCACGTACACGTGGAGGTTAGCTACAATCCATAACTATCTTGTTGTTTCTTGTGAGATGCTGCCCTTTGATGCATTTCCCTTCCAAACTAGCTTCCATCAGATCTGAAGATGCGAGGCACATTCACTTCTCTGTTAAGCTGAGGTGTGTACATTCACGTTAGCCATTGCTTGTGCTCAGAAAGCAGTTCCTTCAATAGGAGGGGAGCTGGGGGACGGGACAGTTGCAGGCATGAGGAAACCAAACATAAAATGTTTGTTGTACACCCTTTCAGGTGTGTGCAACAATGGGCAAATTTGACTTGAAATGCAGAATTGTGGGGTGTGTGGATGTCTTCACTGTGCTTTAAGCTGCTGGTGTTTATGTAGCCTTGGCACTGGAGAGCATCCCTGAGAAAATGGGGCAGTGTGTCAATTCCACACAAACACAAACACACACACACACACACACACATGTCCAGGCCTGGTAAGTGTAAGGGCTGGCTTACCTTTTTCATCTCTTCATCCTGGGGCTCAAAGGATCAAGGGAGAATTGGGCTCAGAGGATGTGCTCCAAGGGCTCTTTTTGCAGTGAGCAGGACTGCCCTGTCCCTCGTGCTCATTTCAGTCAGTATCACATCTATATAGATCGGTTGTAATATTTGGAGGCTTTTTGGGGGGGGGGTTGGGGGTGAGGCCAGCAGCTGAGGATATGATAGAAGGGTATGAGTTTTCTCCCACTCTCATAATGCTAGAACTCCGAGACATCCAATAAAGCAGAGTGATGGAGGTCTCGGAGCGCACAAAAGAGAGAACTTCACACAGAGCATAGTTAACCTGTGGAATCCGCTCCCTGAAGATAGAGCGATGGCCACCCTCTTTCTTGAATGTCTTTAAAGAGGCTTAGACAAATTTGTGGAGGATAAGGCTGTCAGTGGCTCCTAGCCACATTGGCTACGTTCTCCCTCCACTGAATGTTTCTGAATTCCACTTGCTGGAAATTGCAGAAGGGGCAGAGGGTGTCCTTCCTACAGGCATCCGGTTGGCCAATGTGAGAACAGGATGGTGGGCTAGATGGACCTTTGGCCACATCCAGCACAGCTCATATGTTCTTATATTCAATAAATCAAGCCGGAAAAGCAAGATGAAAAAGTGCTTCCTTTCCACCCTCCCCACCCCCTTTTCTTTTCTTTTGAAGGAGGAAAGAGAAGAAGTCAGGCAAATGTCCTAGATCAGGATTGCAGAACTGCCAGCAATCCCCCAAACAAGTCGTTTGTTTTAGAGTTGCAACACTGGACCCGTTATCTGGCGCGGAAAGCAGATATTTAAGCAATTAGTATTTTTAAAAGTCTGGTATGGCTGAGGCTCCTTCGAATTGGTTTAAAAGGTCCCATATGGTGCTTCTCTGCTCCTGCTACTTGGCGTGGGACTCTGTTTACTTTAGGGGAGAGATGTGCCTGCACGTCGGCTCGATATCGACTGTCCGCAGGATACCAAACCTCATCCTTCCCGCAGCATCGCTGTCTGCTTCTTTCTAGTGCTTTGTCATTGAGAGGTTATGACAACACAAGCCATATTGTATTTATAAACATCACGTGTTTCCTTGCCATGGCTTGTGGTGTCTGCCAAGCAGAACACATGGAAGAAGCATTTCTCGTTAGCTCAGCATTGGTTTTGGTTATCCTGATTTCCGGAACAGGGCAGGAAAACGCCGCCTATGCTCAGATTTAACTTTTGTGCAGTGAAAGCAAAAGCTTCCAAATGGCCGTGAAATCGTTTGAATGAGGCGGCAGCTCCTCCTTCAGACCTCCTCATTTTTTCCCCTGCTGAAACTTCTCTCGGCAAACGGGAGCATGTCAGTTCAGTTTTTTGGGAGACCTGAAGGGCAGCATTAGACACAAGCGTTACACTACCTCAAAGACTCCTACTAGAAAAGTGAGCGTTTCTGGAGCATGAAAGGTAAGCCACGGCTGTAGAGACAGATGCAAAATTCATGTGGGGCTAAATGGTTTATTTATTTTTTAAAGGGAGGTTATGGGCTGGCATAATCTTGAGAAAGCAAAACTATAATTTTGTGTGACGCATAACGGGAGGAATGAAATATGCTCGCTTGGCTTTTGTCGACTTCCAGAATATATTACTCGGTTTCCACTGTGCTCTGAATTTGTTCAGACCCAGGTGCCTCCCTGAGCTTTTAAACGTGGTCTCTGACATATTGGGTCTGATTCTGCGAGGAGAGTGGGCTAATAAGTAACAAATGAGTTGTTAATTTGCTGCTACCTCTCCAGGCAAAAGGAAGCCAGGCCTTAAAGAATTAGCTGTTTAAAACCAAAACAGCCATGAAGTATGGTCTGGATGTTGATTGGGTGTGGTGGTGGATGCCTTTATTTCACCTGGGATGTAGCAACTTCAGTGAGGCATCTGTGGATCACTAGTAAAGGTGAAAGGGTTTCTAAAATGTGAAAGACAGTGAATGTATGTTGTGGTGACTGAGGCATGGGGGGTGGGAGGGAAGTGCAAATGCTACCTAATAATTGGAAAGCCATTCTGCATGTCCCCCTTTCTACCTCAGGATCCAGTGGTATAGCGTTGGGTTGGGGTGTTCAGTTCCAGGCCTTTTTTGAAGCAGGAGTAATGGCATCATCTACAAGAGCACCTCATAACTATTGGACCATCTTCAGTCCAAGTGAACGAGAATGAGATTTTCAGTTTTGTTTGTGACAGGTTAGCACAGGGGAAAGGGGGTAGCAGAAGCTGGATATCCCCCCCCCTCTATTTTTTTATTTGATGGGGTTCCTACTTCATGTTTTAATGGTTTAAATGGAAAACCTTCTTTTCAAGACCGTTTGCGTTTCTAATTAAAAGCTGACGGCTGCCTTCCAGCTGGCTGAACATCTTTTTTTGTGAAAGACCAACGTGCCTTCCAAGCTGAAGCTGAGAGCATGCAGTCAGAAGGAAGCACCACCGAGAGCAGCAAAGCTTGCACTCATGAATCTATGCAGAGGGTTACACTCAGCTTGATGCTCACAAACTGGGTGGTATTAGGTACTGCTGCTCTTTGGAGGGTGTTTGTATCTGTGCATATGTAATAATGGGTCAACACAACCGCCTGCATTTTTGGACGCTTCTTGGTGTGTGGCTATGGGGCCTGCCATCACGAACACCTCCAGTTCAAAATTTGGCACTGCACCATTGATGAGGTCGCTGCAAACACTTCCTCCAAATTGTGGCTGCTGCACCACCATGACTGCACTAGCCGGGAGGACATAGCACGTGGGGTCCTTTCACTGTAGAATACCCATGCCAGTTCTTGTAGCAATGTGGAAGGTATCTTTCCCCATGTGCTGTAAGTAAGCCAGAGGTCAGCCACCTTTTTTGGAGTTTTGAGCAAGTTTCATGAGTGCCACCCTCTGGTCACTTATCTTTCTCCCTCTCCCCCTGCCTCAGATCTGCTCCCCGTCCCCACCACCACCACAAATATGGCAAAAGAGAAAGTGCGCAGGCACACACTTCACTTTTCCCGTTGATCTGGGTTAAAAGTTGGGTTCCGGTGAATTAATCAGAACCTTGAAAAGCACCTGAAACTGAAAGAGGAAGTGGGAAAGACTTATTTCAACAGCTCTATGTGCTTCTCAAGGGTGACACACGGGTGACCCCTGCAGCAACTCATCTTGGCAATTAGAGCCATAGATTGTTTGTCTCACACAGACTCCATTTCCCTTTTCAATTACTGCCAGTTGGGCTCTCTCTAGAATTTCTTTCAGAGAGTGATTTGGGGCACTTCCCCCTTCCCACACACACTGTAAAAAGGCCCCAATTTAGACATATTTTCCTCAGGTTTGTAGGCTAACATTGCCATTGTGGTTGCTGCTATAGAACGTTCTGCGTATTTCATTACATTTTGGCATAATGAAGCCTAGGGCAGCATTTCACCATGTCCCAGAAAGTAAAAAAAACAGCGGTTCTCAAACTTCTAATTAAAGGGACAATACTGTTCTTGGTTCAAGAAAAAAATGTTGGATTCATACCCTTCCCAGAATGCTTTTCTCCTTGGCTCTGTATTTCATGTTGCTTACAGGCAAGGCAACCACTCCAATGACCTGTTTGTTGTTCAGGCCTCTGTGGCCTTGGCAGTTGCTACTTACTCCTGCTCTTTGGCCACTAGCATTTCCTTTCTCAAAACTCGTGCCTTTATTCAGACCTTTTCTGTAGCGCTTGATAACTTGCTATCGGATAACTCTGCACTCATTATTCCTGTCAAAGCATTTTGCTGTCTGACACAAAGGCCAAGATGGCATCCTCTCCTGCTCCATGCATAGTGAAGCTGACTGGACAGGTAGTTGAATTTTACTTCAACGCTAACAACAGGACAACATTTTTCATTGCACCCGAGGACAGCGTGTTGGCTTAGGGGGTATGGGGCAGGCTGTGGGGCGCACAATCCTCTCTTCAACACCTCACCGCCACAGACTGACCCACACCCCAACATCTGCCGCCTGAAGCAGCCACCTCACGCTGCCTTGTGGTAGGGCCAGCCCTCGGTGAGGATTGGTCAGGGGACATTTCCTTTTGTTTGGTAGGGCAATACTGCTCAGATTCATGTTTTAACACATGCACATACCCTGCCATGCTGCACTGAAGGGTTTGAGGCTGCAGCACACCCTTCTGCACAGCCAGACTTGAAGCAGTGTGTCACAGCACAATAGACTGGGGGAGATGTTTCTGGCCCTGATGAAGAGGAGCTATCCTGCATCTCTGCACTCTGTGGGAAAGTTTGAGGGAAATTGCAGTTGGGTGTTAAGGCTATGAAAGGGTCCAAGGCAAACACCTCACTATTTGCATTCCTCAGCTTTGTTTCCCCCCTCTCCAGGGAAGCTATCTGGTCAAGTTATGAGACTCAGTCCAGCCATGAATTGGTCTATGCATATTTACCACCCTAGCTTTAAAATTGTTGCACGCTAGTAGCCTATATCTCCTGCCAACCTAGCAGTTCGAAAGCACGTCAAAGTGCAAGTAGATAAATAGGTACCACTCCAGCGGGAAGGTAAACGGCATTTCCGTGCGCTGCTCTGGTTTGCCAGAAGCGGCTTAGTCATGCTGGCCACATGACCCAGAAGCTGTATGCCGGCTCCCTCGGCCAGTAAAGCGAGATGAGCACCGCAACCCCAGAGTTGGTCACGACTGGACCTAATGGTCAGGGATCCCCTTTACCTTTACCTTTAGTAGCCTATATCACTGTAGAAGTAGGAAGCTGCCCTATATCCTGTCAGAGTAACCCATTACTGTGCATTTGAACTGACAATGGCTCTCTTGCCTCAGGCAGAGGTGTCCTGCCACTCAGACTCCATCTTTAAAAAACACACACACACCACCTAGAGATTGAACATGGAAATTTTGTCATATAGTGCATATGCTTTATCCCTCAGCTGGATGTGTACACACCATTTAAACCTCATTTAAAGCACATGACTTTACCCCCAAAGAATTATGGGAACTATAGCTTAAGAGTGCCATGCATTGCAGTACTGTGGAGGTAAAGTGCAGTTCCCAGGATTCTTTGGAAAAAGTCATGTGCTCTAAAAGTGTGGTGTATGTGCATGCATGGTCCCAACTTATATAATTCCACTAATCAAAGGAACTAGATAAAATATAACAGCTTTTTCCAGCCTAAGTAGGAATACCAGAGCCTGTAGCAGCCTACCAATTCTACAGTGTATGAATATTTGTCAATGCTTAAGAACCCAGTGTCATAAGATTTGCAAATATATTTGTATCTTGCTATATGTGGATCGAGTCATGGTGGGGAAAGGCGATAAGCCACAATATGTTTATTTTCCTTTAGTGAGCTGGAGAGCAAGCAATGGGGGGAAATAGGTATGTAATATATTTATTCCCCCTGAAGTCCAGTGTTCTTATTTTCAATACAACATCTGCTTACAGGTGTAATCTTGTACAAATGGCAAAGGATGATTTGTGCATTCTCTTGCTTTTCTTTTGTATTAGTTTCATGCTAACCTGTTCCATAGTCTTATAATAGAAAACATATTTTTAAAAATTAGGTTGCTTGACAATGCCATTTCATACTGAAAAGGTTATGTTTCTCGTTGTTCTTGTTTTAATCTGAAGCTGTTTTATAGTTTTATTTGGCTTTGGCAGAGGACAAAGAATTGCAAATATGGAAGCACAACAAACTCCAAAGATGCTGAATTAGTACATAGGAGAGCCAGACAGGCCTGAATTTGTTTTGACTTGCAAGATCAGTTACTAATGCATTTTCTTTCATTCTTTTTTCTAAAAAAGAAAAAGAAATTGGAAAATGGATATTGCAGCCTCTGTTGTGCTGAAGAAAAAATGTTGATCTTGTACATAACTGCATATTTTGGAAACTGTTCCTATGAGATTTGGGGATAGTGGTAGCATTTCATAAAATCATAGAGCCTGAAACTCGTTATAATGAAAATAGCTTATTGGATATGGAAATTACTGAATACAGATACATTTCTCTAGACTCCTTTATGAAGATAGAGAAATGCTGAAGGCTAATGAGCTTGAACTCGCTCTTGAAGGTCTGAAGAACTGTAAAACACTTCGCAGAGTTGGCTTCACTGCAAAGTCTTAAAATTCATCTCTGAATGTTTTATAACACCTCTTCCTGCTGTCTTTAATCAAGCCCTTAAGGATGGAAACATCTGGATTCATAGAAAGATAGCAAGGTTATTTTCCCTCAAACTCAAAGTTAGAAAAGATTAAAAAAAGTATTTTCCAACCTCCTTAACCTTGTTTGTACAACATGTCAATATTATGTTCACAAACAGTGCAGGCAGCTCAAAAGCAGTAAAATGTTCAAAAAACAATAATAATTACAGAATAAAAACAACAAATTCCAACATGCACATTTTTAGCCCAGGCTTTTCCTGGCCCATAAGAACCCTGTTATTTATGAATTTCTGTTTTTATGGTAACTTTTTTTATTGTTCCAGTCTGGCTTCAGGTATGGTCATGGAGCTGAAACTGCCTTGGTTGCCTTTTCTGATAACATTTATCAGGAGAGAGATGGGGGGGGGGTGTAACACAACCCTGCTTTCTCCCCTTGATCTCCCATCAGCTTTTGATACTGTTGGCCATGGCATCCTTCAGAGCCATCTCAGGGTGGGTTTGAGGAGCACAATACTTCAGTGGTTTCGCACCTACCTCCAGAGCCATTCCCAGAAAGTACTCATGGGAGGCTACTGTTCTGTGGTGTCCCATAGGGTCCCATCTTGTCCCCCATGCTATTTGCCATCTGTATGAAGCCTCTGGGAGCTGTCATTGAGAGATTAGGACAGGCTTCCTTAACCTCGGCTCTCCAGATGTTTTGAGACCACAGTTCCTATCATCCCTGACCACTGGTCCTGCTAGCTAGGGATCATGGGAGTTGTAGTCCAAAAACATCTGGAGGGCTGAGTTTGAGGAAGCCTGGATTAGGAGTAAGGTGTCTTCCATATGCAGATGGCATCCACCTCTGTCTCTCTGTTCCATCTGAATCAGGAGAGGCAGTTGAGGTGTTAAGACCAGTGCTTGGAGGCAGTGATGGGTTGGAATAGAGCCCCAAAAAACTGAATCCTGAAGAGACAGCAGGGGTGTTATGTGTCTTGGGTTCTCATGTCCTGGAAGTGGGGAGGTGGCCTGCCTTGGACAGGTGTTGTGCTCCCTGGAAGGAGCAGGCTCACAGTTTAGGGGTTCTCCTGGATTTGACACTCTCACGGGAAGCAGTGGCAAGGAGTACCTTTTTCCAGCTACTTTGCCGGCTGTGACCTTTTTTGGACAGAGCTGACTTGGCCACTGTACTCTCATAACCTTTATATTGGATTATTGCAATGCGCTCTGTGTGGTGCTGCCCTTGAAGACAACTCGCAAACCTCAGTTTGTCTGAAATGCAGAGGCCAGATTACTGACTGCGGTTCCATTTAGGTCTCATATAACCCCTGCCTTAAAACAGCTGTCCTGGTTGGTGGTTTGTTTCTGGGCCCAAATCAAGGAGCTCATGTTGGTGTTTGAAGCCCTGAACGACTTAGGCCCTGAATATCTGAAACAACCTTCCTCCTTCCCTACAAACCCCCTTGAGTGCCGAGATCAGCAGAGAGGGCCTACCAGGCAGTTCTCAGAGGTTTGGAGATGGCACTCGGGGAGAGGGCATTTCTCTGTGGCAGCCAATAAGTATCAGAACTCTTTCCCCACAGAGGTGCATCTAAAACACCTGCACCATACAGTTTTCAGAGAATTCCAGAGGTGCTTCTGAAAACAGACGTCTTTACCCTGGCTTTGGGCACTTGAGTTGTATCTTTTTAGGGCTCACTTTATTTTGGGAGTTGTATGTAAGCTGTTTTTAATACAGTGGTACCTTGGTTTACGAACTTAATCCGTTCTGGAAATCCGTTCTTAAACCAAAGTGTTCTTAAACCAAGGTGTGCTTTCCCATAGCAGCGGGGGACTCGATTTACAAATGGAACACACTCAACAGGAAGCAAAACATGTTCTTATTCCAAGGCAAAGTTCACAAACCAAAACACCTACTTCCATGTTTGCAGCATTCTTAATCCACGTGGTTCATAAAATAAGCTGTTCTTAAACCCAAGGTACCACTGTGCTGTGTTTTAATGTTCTAACTCACCCCGGGACCTTCGGGTGAGGAGCAGGCGATAATAATACTTCTTATTCCTGTCAGTATTCGTAGGCTGCCGTCTAGGGCCTTCCCTAGGCACCTTACATAAAACTATAAAACATAATTTTGATAGAAGGCCGTGAATGAAAACAGTAGTTAACAAAATCTCAAAAAAAAAGCCCAGCCAAGCAATCCTTAAAATTAATTAAAGCATTAAGAACACAATGTAAAATCCAGCAGAAAAATAACTGTAGCCATCCAGTAAGCCAAGGCAAGCCCTCAGAACAAATGAAAGAACCTCTGCTAAAAGCCACTTGAAGCAAATGGTTCTTCAAAGGCCCTTTTGAAAACCAGAGCTGATGGGGGCAGCTGTAAAGCCCTCGGGGTGGAATTCCACTTTTCAACCCTGAAGGGTTTCTTCTTTTTTCAAGCCTAAAGGGTTCCCAGAACAAATCCAGGAGAAATTTAAAAACAAACAAACAAACATGCAGCAAAACTACCAATGCCATATATAATAATAAAATAAATAAATAAATGCAAGGACCAAGCCGCTGTAAAAAGCCTGGGCAAATAAGTAGGTACCTGGTGGCAAAAAGTTAACGAATTCAGTAGCATGCAAAGCCACTTTGGTAGAGCATTTCAAAAACAGGGTGTCACCACTGAAAAATCTCCCATTTCCTGTTGCACCACTAACAGAGGATTTTTTTTAGAAATACCTCTAAGGAAGAACTTCATGTGGGAGCAAACGATGCTTGAGATACGTTCAGGAAAGGGGCATAGCTCAGTGGTAGAGAACATGATTAGTGTGAAGAAGGCCTCAGGTTCAGTCTTCTCCATCTCTAGGTAGGGCTGTGATAGACCCCAGAGAGTCATGGCCCTTTGGTGTTGACAGAGCTCAGCTAGACTTTGTATATAAGGCAGATTCCTGTATTCCTTCCTATGGTCCTCTGCAAAGGGCTGTAAGGGTCAAAGCCTGAATGGCGTTCGTCTGAAGACCAGAAGCCAGTGCAGTTGTTTTAAGACTGGCAAAACAAGGTGTTCTGTTGTGCTTGTTGCAGAGAAGCTGGCATTAATGAGAGTGGAATTGGGCTGGAACATTCATTAGAATGCTTAATTCCCTAAAGAAACGTGGGAACCGTCTTCTGCCAAGTCAGACCATTGGTCCATCTGGTTCAGTGTTGTCTGCACTGATTGGCAAGCAGCTCTCCAGGATTTAAGGCAGGGAAGCCCTACCTGGAGAGACCAGGGATTGGACCTGTGAGCCAAGCTGTGATCCTTCCCTGAATCTGAGTTGTTCATATCTTAAAGAAGCCATGGTAGTTTATGATGCTGTACTGTAAGATAAATTTCTTTTGGCAAAGAGGACAAAGCAGGCTTGCTGTCTCCCCACTTTCATTTCCGATTTATGTTAAACCTTTTGTCAATGCCATTTGGGGGATCATTGTAAAACTGTTGTGGTTATAGCATTGGACCCCAAATAGAGATAATATATACATTTGCACACAACTGGAATTATATGTATATATAATGATTGTAGTTTAAACAATAACTTTTAAGGTATCGTGCCACTTAATACCCCTTCAAAGACCTCGGATATGTGAAAAAATTGCAGCTGAATTATTTGCCAGTGTTTTGTGCAGTGAAGGAGGACATAAAGTCATGGGAAAAAGCTAAATCTTGCTTCCTAGTTGGGGCATATTGCCGCCATTAAAATAAATGTATTACCTAGAAGACTAGACTTTTTATTATTATTCCAGGCAATTCCATTAATATTATGAGATATAAAACAAGGTATGTCAAATTTTTATCAAGGGCTTTATCTGACATAATAATAATAAAGTTTACTGCTGAGGGCAATGATAATGTATAAACCTATTAAGAAAGGGATCTGGCTGTTCCATACATACATTTATAGGTAAAAAAGTCAAGGTAAAGGACCCCTGGATGGTTAAGTCCAGTCAAAGGTGACAATGGGGTTGCGGTGTTCATCTCGCTTTCAGGCCAAGAGAGCTGGTGTTTGTCCATAGACAGCTTTCTGGGTCATGTGGCCAGCATGACTTAATTTCTTCTGGCGCAATGGAACTGCATGACAGAAAACAGAGCGGAAACACAGTTTACCTTCCTGCCGCAGTGGTACCTATTTATCTACTTTCACTGGCATGCTTTCGAACTGCTAGGTTGGCAGGAGCTGGGACAGCAATGGGAGCTCACCCTGTTGCAGGGATTCGAACCGCTGACCTTCTGATCGGCAATCCCAAGAGGCTCAGTGGTTTATATTACACCGTGGCACAATAAAAATGGCATTAAAGGAACGAAAATGGCTAGGCACTAAATAATAATAGTAATGGGCTTAACAATCTGAAGAGAGGAGACAAAATACATAGGGGAAGAAAGCAAAGGTGTTGCCAGACACCAAGGAACTTTGGTACAAATTTACATAAATTGTGCATACTTTAAGGATGTAAGAAAGAGCCTGCTGGATGGCCCATCTAGTCCAGCACTCTGTTCTCACTGTGGCCGACCAGATGCCAGTGAGAAACCTGCAAGCAGGACCTGAGAGCACCAGAGCATACTTGAGACTATGGGGTCATACACTGACCATCCAAGTATTGTGCGTATTCAGTATTTTTTATTGTTCAGGAGCATCACTTACTGGCCCTGCTCAAGAGGGTAGTAATTACCCACCAAGGATGTTCTCATACTGATGCTGGCTGTTGCTGTTTGGCTTGGAAGTCTGGTAGTGACAGAGGAATAAATGCACCAGAGAAGGACAAAGCAAATGGAATGAGGATCTTAGAAAACAAATGAGATGTGGGGTTCAGGTATTGTGCTAGCCTAACCAACCTCACAGGGTTGCCAGAAGGTTAAATGATGTGTGCTGCCCTGAGCTGCTTGGAAGGAGCTATTTGGATGGGTAGATAGACGGTCAGAGTTGTCTGTGCATGTTTTAGATTAAATGTTAAATCCTACATGGTCACCATTGAAAAATATTGTAGAATGCAGCTGTAGCAACGTAGCAAGTTGATTCTCTGTAGGCTTCAGCAATGTTATAAGACAAGGATTACCATATTTTTTGCTCCATAAGACGCACTTTTTTCCTCCTAAAAATTAAGGGGAAGTGTGAGTGCGTCTTATGGAGCGAATGGTGCTGCGCGGAGAGGGAGAGCTGTGCAGCGCCCCTTCAGCGAAGCACCTCAACTGCAAAGCAGGAGGAGGAACGGAGCCCCGCTTGCTGTCCTGGCTTCTGCCTTAGGCGTGCACAGCCTCTTCGGGGCAGGGGGAGCCTTCATCCTGCTGCCCTGAAGAGGCTTCGCACAGCAATCTCAGAAGCCAGAACAGCAAGAGGCTATCCCAGAAGCCAGATCCCTCTTGCTGTTCTGGCTTCTGGGATTCAGAATTTTTTTTTTCTTGTTTTCCTCCTCCAAAAACTAGGTGCGCCTTATGGTCTGGTGCGTCTTATAGAGAGAAAAATACAGTAGTCTGCCGCCACAGCCACCAACAGGCAACCAGCTCCCCACATAGAGGTGTCTCCAATGGGGATACTTCCATGCAGCAGCCACACATAGAAAGTGGCCATCTGTTTTTGCCCTGTGACTAAAAGCATCTGCGCAAACCGAACAAACAAATAAATGGGTGCCTGAGTGCAGCGGTAATTGGTAGCTCTCTCCAAGGGGTCTCCACCTTTCAGGCATTAAAAAACCAAGTAACAGTTTTGAAATGCTTATTCCAAAGTGACTAATGGCTTGTGGGCAGAATGGGCTTACATTATGCAGATGAGATGAATGTGGATATTGGCAATCCAGAAATGTAATTATACAACTGTGGGGTTTTTTAAAGAAGAAAATTGAGATGCACTATTTTCCTCAGCGTGTGTGTGTATCTGTGGATTCCTCCTAATGGCTTGTTGGTTGGGCGTTCATCCTGATTTGCTTGCACAAAACTCCTCTGGAGGCTAAACTGTGTCTGTGTTTGTACAACAATGAGCAGTCATCCTGATTAAGTTGTGCGGCATTTATATGACTTCCTGTCAATAATCTGCTCATCCCACACTATTCAATATGTTTGCCGGTCATTATCCTAAAACTCTGTGTGTTGCTGAAGTGGATTTGTTGTGCTAGGGTGACAGAATGCTTTGTTCCACTTAAGTTGTGCAAATCTAAGTTTCTGGTATGTGCTTTAATCCTTCCCACAAAATACTGACAGTCGGGAGGTGACCTTATGTGTGTGTGCAGTAGACATTCACACCAATGCTCTGATTCACTGTGGTTGAGCAAGCAGCTGTTTCGTTACTCCTCCACTGCCTTCTGAACTATTTTGGGAAAGTTTTATTAACTTTCTTATGTTAATGTTGTGCAAGCATAGATGGAGGAGTGTTGTTTATAACCTTCTCCCCGTCTTGTCCCTTCACATTATGCTAGTGGAGGGACTAGAAGCACTCTATGAAAATAGTACAAATCGATGCAAAACGAATGTGTGTAAGGGTGGCCCAACCCTGATGCTTGCTTGGCCATCCAGGGGTGGAATTATGCAGGCTGGCACCAGTGAGATAGCGTGCAAGCTTGTATTAAATATGACAAGAAGGAACAACAACAACTCTTTTATGTTAATTGCTCTCATCTATGGATAATTACCGTGGTGTGTGTGGCTTTTTTATTATTTAAAAAAAATGCAAAATTCCCTGTATCTCATTCATGGGTCATGTTTAAAAACAACAACCCCCAAACTGTGTTCTTTTTTGCTTTCGGTACAGCTGAAACTAAAGGCAGCTGAAGCTTCCTGCACCACAAACAGAGGCTGCCTTTAGCATGCCAAAGAAGCTGTTTTCACTGAAAGCAAATCTTCGGCAAGTGATAGTGAAAGAATGGAAAAATAAAGGAAGGGACGGGATGTGGGTGGGGATGAGCAGCGACGGACAAAAATGCAAACTTTTAAACACTCCCCAAATTCATAATACAGGCAGGGGGGGGTGGGGAAGAGAAGAGTTTTATGGGTTGGCTATATAAATGTAACAAAAACAAATTATGAGAATCGGATGGGGGTAAAACATGGTATGTTTCTGTTCCGATTCACTGTGCCTGGAAATGAGAGAAAGGAGGAGGAATTCCTGTGATGTGAAGTTCAGCACTGCAGTTTATGGCACTGTGTCCCAACTCAAGGGTTCGGTGTTCAGAGAAGCACCCCTTCTGCCGCCTTAGTTGGTGCTTGGAGTCTTTGTGCAATGTAATAAAATTATATACAAGGGAGCCAGTGTTGTGCAGGGGTTGGAGTCAGGGCTGGAGTCATCATCTGGCATTCCCATTACCATGGCCCGTTACTATCAGTTGCCCCGTCCATTTTGGTCTCTGTCCTTTTCTCACTTTTCCAGTCTCGGGTTCAGTTTGCCCCCATTCCGCATCAGTTTGCAATGATAGTGTGAATTTCTCCAGATGTGCCCATCCTTGCAAGCATATATCCCTCATATAATGCAATATTGAATGTAATTTTCACTAACTAATATATGCAACTTTATCAATGCTTCCCCCTAATGTACACATTTTTATTTGGTTTGGAGAACTGCGTCACAAAACTGAGAGAAAGTGAGAATTTTGAGCCATGGCTGTGTTTCGGCTGACGTATGGTTTCATGAAGTGTACAGATGAAGGAACCTCACAGTAAAATGCAAACTGAATCAAATTTCTCCCACTTACTGGTCCACCATTTGGAGCAGCACCCATTCAAACCTCCAGCATTTAAATTTCTCATGATGCCCCTGACCTAGTATAGTTCTGGGACATTGTGTGAAATCCTTAGCTGGAGGGGGAGCTAGACACAGCTGGTGGTTAGGATGCTGATACTGCGGTGCCCTGAAGGGGGCCCACTGGGGGGGTCATTTTGGCCCCTCAGACCTGGAGACAGACAGTCTTGCACTAGGACGGGTGAGTCCTGGGTTCAGTTCCTCACTCAGCTAGGGCTAAGTAAGGCTAAACTATCTCACAGGGTTGTTGTGAGAATGAAATGGGGGGTAAGAAGCCTATTAGCTGCCTTGAACTCCTCTGGGAAAATGTGGGATATTAATGATTCTTTAAAAGTCCAATGAAACAGATTTGATTAGGAGAAGAAATATTTGTTAAAGAATGGTTTTGTATTGAGTTTCTTGTACTTCGCTTAGAGACAATTGTGATTAAGTGACATATACATTGTTAAAATAATACCGGTGGTGGTGATTATGTGCTAAAATGGAAGTTGGAATGGTTAATTAGAAAGACACCTTTTGACGCAAAGTATAAGGTGCAAAGACAACACACATCCTATCATGAACTCCTTCATTGGGGCAAGAAATGAGTTCACTGTAGATCATAAAGCTGTGAATCATAATCCCAGGTATATGAAGCAGGGAATCACACAGTGCTTTTGTTGTTGTTGTTTAGTTGTTTAGTCGTGTCCGACTCTTTGTGACCCCATGGACCAGAGCATGCCAGGCACTCCTGTCTTCCACTGCCTCCCACAGTTTGGTCAAACTCATGCTGGTAGCTTCAAGAACACTATCCAACCATCTCTGTCGTCCCCTTCTCCTTGTGCCCTTCATCTTTCCCAACATCAGGGTCTTTTCCAGGGAGTCTTCTCTTCTCATGAGGTGGCCAAAGTACTGGAGCCTCAGCTTCACAATCTGTCCTTCCAGTGAGCACTCAGAGCTGATTTCCTTAAGAATGGATAGGTTTGATCTTCTTGCAGTCCATGGGACTTTCAAGAGTCTCTTCCAGCACCATAATTCAAAAGCATCAATTCTTCGGTGATCAGCCTTCTTTATGGTCCAGCTTTCACGTCCATACATCACTACTGGGAAAACCATAGCTTTTACTATACGGACCTTTGTTGGCAAGGTGATGTCTCTGCTTTTTAAGATGCTCACAGTGGTTTTTGCTTGGGGTAATTTGTTTTGACCAGAGAGAGTGGCAAAACATTCAGCTCTCGTGGTGCAGAAAGAAGCTCCAAACTTTCAGTAACTGAGGCACAAATTTAAGTACAGCTTTTGCCCAAAGGAATATCAATCTGGTTGCTTAACAGCTGTACGCACGGAAGGGGGCGGGAGAGCCTTGTTTACAGTCACATCCTGAACCAATGATCATTGTGCACTGATTGATTCAGCATGGATGTAATAAAGGAGTTTCAGAAGTGGTTGACTCTGTCTCAGAAGTAGATGGAATAGGGAGGTGCCTCCTCTGTGAGTTGAAAGGGCTTAGGATGGTGTGGTTTCATCTCAGAAAGGGTCATGCTCTGGGCAGAGTGTGGATGATGAATCACAGCAGCAACCTCTGGGAGTGAGCTGCTTTTGCATTCCTGCATCATAGAGCTGTAGAGTTAAAAGGCACCTTGGATATCTCCCTGCTCAGTGCAGGTTGCCTCTACAGCTGCCTTCCCCCTCTCCTTTGGATTCCAGCTCCCATGATCCTTGACTACTGGCCATGCTGGCTAGGACTTGTGGGAGCAACATCTGGAAGGCACTGACTTGGCAAAGTCTGATCTACAGCATCCCACTTACAGGCCTTCAACTCCTGAGGCAGCCTCTTCCAACGCAGAAGAGTTCTTAGCATTTGCAAGTCTGCCCCGTTTTCTGAGTGACCACCCTACAGATATTAGCAGGTGGTTATCATGTCTCATCTTCTCTGAACCAGACTAAACATAATCCAGCTCTTTAAGGTCATTGCTCTTAGGACTTCCAGACCACGCAGCCATCTTGCCATCTCTTCCAGTTTGTTAATGTCCACCTTCAAACAGGGGGCCTGGATAGATAAGATAAGATAAGATAATAAGATAAGATAAGATAAAGCTTTATTCGCATTAGCCAATGGCCATAGCAACAGTAAAACATTACAGTATACGCAGAAAAGGAAATTTGATATAAGAGCACAAATTAAAGTCCTGAATCAGCCGTCAGTTAGTGGCCCTTATTCTTATTGCCCCTGCTATGAACCTAGCAGCCTTTGCTGTTATCTGCTCATTTTGATCCGATAGAAGAAAGGACATGTGGCGGTAGTTGAGCGTTCTGGGATGGTTAGTATGAGTGGGGTTATGATCTCGTTCCCCAGGTCTTTGTAGAGAGTACAAAACAGGAGGACGTGTGCCGCTGTTTTGGTGCTACCATCTCCACAGCGGCAAAGACGTTTCTCAGGTGGGATCTTTTGGAATCGACCCTCAAGTACTGCAGATGGCAAAACATCCAGTCTTGCAAGTGTAAAAGCACGTCTGTATTTTGGGATAATAAGTTTGTGCAGATATGGGGGCCAGAGAATCAAAATGGAGAGGTGGAAAATGAACATACCAAGGGCAGAATTTCCTTATAGTGGCCAGGTTGTTCTGATGCTCGATATCTTTTCGATGTTGACCAGTTAGACTGTTTGCTTTAGTAGGGCCCATAGTGAGTAGGTGTTGTGGGGATAGGCCACAAGAGTGAAGTTTTTGATAGACAGTTTTAAGCCAGGCACTTTTATGGGAGTCTTGAAGTACTAGGGATAGTAAACCAGGGGGATTTGAGTTTAGGCGGAGCCAGAAATTAAGAGTTCTTTGCCAAGTCCGTACTTCTACTGAAGGGAGACTTGCCTACAGGGGGCCTGGAACTGGACAAGGTGGAGCTTTGCAGTTAAGAGGCTGAATCTGAGAGGCTTCGGCTCACTGTGGATAGTAAGCCATACACCAACAAAACATGCCAGCAGCATCATGGTGGACTATTTATTTATTATTATATTTATATCCCACTTTTCCTCCAAGGAGCTCAAGGTGGCATACACGGTTCTCCTCCCTCTCCATTTTATTCTCACAAGCAACCCTGAGAGACAGTGGCCCAAGGTTACCTGGCAAGCTTCATGGCCAAGTGGGGATTTGAACCTTGGTCTCTAATGGTCCCAGTCCAGCACTCTAACCACTGCACCACGCTGGATCTCAGTCACACTGGGCACTGTCTGGGTATAGCTATTTTTGAATGCAGTCCAGGCCTACATGATTCATGCCCTTCAAACCTTTCACTGGCTGTGCTGCTGTGTTGCTCAATGAAACCCATGTGCTGCACAGAATTTTTGGGGGCTGGGAGAAGGTTGAGAGTGCTGGCATCATGGTTGCAGGATGACATGTTTGCCTACCGTCCTTTTGGCCACCACAAGGCCATCTACTTTGGCTCAGGCTTACATTCCTGATGTGTTTCGGGTAAGTAGTCATTATGGGATTGCAGCTGGCAGGCAGCTGAGCCAGATGGATTTGTCTTGCGTAAGATGCCACTTCAGCCATGCCAGTGGACTGTTTCAGCTGTAGCCGAGCTGCAGAATCAGTGGGCTATAAAAGTTCACATCCATTTACAAATTATGTGCTTACCAACCGTTGCAAAGGCTTCAGATGCCCTTTCTCTGTCTCATTCTGGAATATCTCTTGGAAACTCTACCTTGAACATACTGTTCCCAACTAGAAAGGTAGGCTTAGGAGGTGGACGCCGGTGGTTTAAGGACATGAATGAGTGTGAAATAAATGACATGTTCCGTCCATCTTTTTGTTTAAATTTAGGATTTTTAGTTAATGCATGGTTTTAATGGCTTTAATAATTTTGTTGGCTTAATCAGTGGAAAGATGAGTTTATAAGTATTTCTAATAAAAATAGTTGAGGTTAGTGGAAATTGAATTGCTGGAGTGGTGCATAGTAAGAAATAGAGTTTGCCTGGCCCCCTCCAAGCATCAGGTGGAAGGCTTGATTCACTAGGTGGATGAGAGTGCCTTTAATCTTTGTTATTATTATTAAGAATGCTGTGCATGAAGCTTGCAAGCTTCAGCCCAGCAGGATCTGGCTGCAAGTGATAGCATAGACAATTGGTTGGCCAGGGTGGCGGCAGCTCTGCCTTCCTCTACTCCCTTCTCCTGAACCATCTCCAGCGCCTAACCCCATGACACCACCAGCAGCCACCCTTAAGTCCCAGGTTTGGACCCTGAAATCTCAGGGTCTGAGATGCTCCTGACCTGGCAACCCTAGTTAAGAGTGTAATCTTATATATTCTTACTAGGGAGGAAACCCCACTGGACATGGTGAGACTTGCCTCTGAGCAAACATGCAGAATATTGGCTATAAAGGCCAGTGTATTAATTCCTACTGCAGGCTGAGATCTGCTTCAGCTTTGATTCATTCTTCCCATCCTGCAATACAGAGAGGATGGAAGTACATAGGTGGGAAGCAACATCTAAGGAACTCAATCTTCAGGAATTCGGGTGTGAACTGGCCTGATTTGATCTTCCTATACAAAGCAAGGGGTTGAATTTAGGCTGCAGTCCTAACCCCACTTACCTAGCAGAGTGATTTCTCTTTGTGGCAGTACTAAGTGCTATCACCTCTTCTTTTGTTCACTGGCCATGACAGCCATTTTGTGCTGACACCCATTTCACTTTTATCAAGATAATGAGCACCAGCGCCTCGTTTTTAACCCTGAAAGCACTGCCCTAGGACTGACTTCGGAGTAGACATGGTTATGATTTGTGCTGTATTGGGTTATCTAGTGACGTTTACACTTTTGGGAAGGTTCCACCAGAATTCTTGGCTCCAGGTATTTAAAAAAAAATGCATTTATATTTTAAATGCAACTTCTTGTGCAGTTTTAAAGCCACCGCAAATTAAACGGGTTGTAAGAGATGTTTGAGTGAGGACGTGAGGAGGTGGCATAGACTGTAAAATACACTGATTTCTCTATCCCTTATCTTGATAAGGAGCGACATTCTCCCCCACCCGTCACACGTGTTGTTCCTTAACCTTCAAATTGCATGAGGAGTAGCACCAGGGAAGCAGGACCTATGGTGCTGCAGAAGCATCCGGATTGCTCCTAAGACATAAAAAGATTAGCAAACAGTAGGCGCTTATTGTTCCCTCTGTGCCTTGATGCACACAGGCAGATGAACGTCAGAGAGGCTGAATCTAAGTACTTTAGAACCGTCGAGGTTTTCCAGTCAATAATCAGCTGGATTAGCAGTTGCACATTTACTTAGCCACAAGTGCATGTAGAACATCTGTTTCAACATCCCCAGTCGGGAGAGGTTCCTGTTCCACACACATGTGCTGACCAGGTGGGCTTCTCCTCCCGCTGTGCTGAGAGTCAACGTTTAAGAAAACCATTGTTCTGCCTTAAAGGCTTCCTTACAGGAGCACAATCATCTCCACAACAACATCCCTTCATCTCCCCACGGGCACTCCCAGTAGGAATTGTCAAGTTTCATTACGTGTGATTATTCAAGCCATTGGTAAATTTAAACATTTATACTCCTCTCCCAGTATCGGTTGTGCCTCAAGAAGCAGAGTTCAGGTGCCAATTGGCACCCCGTGGGTGGTTGCAACTGTTCTTACTTATCTCTTTTTTTAAAAAAAATGCAAAATGTTCTCTCACTAATGCCAGGTTTGTTTTTGTGTTTTTAAAACCATTTAGCAGAAATGGCATGCTTGTATAAACAGTTTTAGAAAGGAATCCCCTTCCCTTGCTGCTGCCATACGGCATAGCCCAGCCATAGACAAAGGAAGCAGTGAAATGTGGGAGGATCAGGCTCAATGCCGGCTGGTGCTGGCTGTGAGAGCAGCTTGGGATCCAGTGGATTCCAAGCCGATACAACCCTGCCTGTGCCTGCCCCTTTTAAATGCTCTGTTTTGTTGCTTTCCACCAGGCTCTGCCAGCAGGGATAATGTGTCATATGTTGCTCTGCCCTGCGTCTTTTCTATAGAAATAGGGGTTCCACCTCAAGGAATAACATACTTGCTGCTGTAAGCAGACTTCCTTGTCTGGAGATGAATAACAAGGTGACTCAGAATTCATCTCCTGGCTTTCAACTCAGTCATGTTGGCCTCTGGGTCATGTAAACAAAGCTGAGAATGAAGTGAGTTTAGGATCTATTATCTCGAAATGTTCTCATGTAAACAAGCTAATGCACGCTCTATACTCCCAAAAACCACACAATCCCTGATTGTGACTGGTTGGGCCTTCAAATGTTTCCTCTCTCTCCACAATTGGGCACATAGATTTTGTGTCTCAGAATATTTGCCATGTTCTTTGTTCTGGATAAGTTTGTCATAGTGACAGAACACTTGGACACTATGACACAATTTGCTTAGCTAAAACAATGCCATAGTTTTCTTTTTTAAAAAAAGGGTTTGAATTTGGTATTATATTTGCTGATAATTTATTTACCTGGCTCATTAAAAGTATAAAAAAATATGTTCTGAATTGTCTGGCACCCCTGTACTTGCAGAATTGCCCCCCCCCCCCGGGAGATTAGTTTTTGTGTGTGAGCGGAGTGTGTGTGTGTGTGTGTGCGTGCGTGCGTGCGCGTGTATTTTTGGATCAGGCTAGCCAGATTTATTCATATGCTGTCGGCAGATTCTTGTTGCTGTCTTGTTGGGATGTGTATGTGATAAAAGGGTGAAGGCGACCTCTTCTATTTGTCCCTGTGTCAGTTTCAGTTTGTTGGTTAGTTTTCTAATAAGGCATTTTCCCATACTATTTGATACCATTGGTCCATGTTTACTCCTGAATGGTCTTTCCAGTATCTGGCTATGATGTGTCTGCCTGCTGAGAGTAGGTGGGTTATGAGCTTTTTATGGTGTGAGTGGGCATTATTATCTTGGAAGATGTTTAGTAGGGTCAGTTATGGGGTGATTTCTAATGCTTGCTTAGTTAGAAGCATAACCACCCGCCCCCACCCCACTTACCATTTCCCCCTCCCCCTCTTTCCCCCTTTTTTCTTCCTAACCTAACACTGTATGTAACACTAATGTCTCACAACAAATGAAACTGATCTGTAGAAAACAGAGACTTGAAAAAGAGACAACACATGTATTTTTGTAAACTTAAGAAATCTCTCTCTCTCTTTCTCTCTCTCTCTCTCTCTCTCTCTCTCACTCACACACACACACACACACACATCTATCTATCTATCATCTATCTATGCACACATATATGATAATGGACCTCCCAGGCCCTCTAGAGGAATTTTATTGCTCCTTAAATCATAAATCACCCTCCACTCCACCCTAGTGACTCTTGGTGCTGTTTAAGATACATATTCATGAGTGCAGGAAGAAGAAAACTTTATTATTAACTGAACCCAGAACATAATAGAGCACCTTATTTGCTCTCCCGCCCCCCTTTTGCAGGTATCAAATTTTGAGCTCCGTTGATTAGATTCTGAGCCCAAGGATAGGGCTTGCTTTAAAATAAAAATAGAAGAACATCTAATGGTTTAGGTGCTTAATTAATGTGCAGTAAGCAATTGGGTTGCCAAAACCTACTTTTGCATGGGCTAAGCTCCAGATGGGCAGCATCGCATCCATGAAAATGAACCACGTGATTCAGCGTCTTCTTGTTGCATGCTGCATCCTGTGCCATGTCCATCCTGGATGAATGGTTATAGCAATATTCCACGGGGGCAGCACTGAACTGCGTGGCCCATTCTTTAACAATGCAGTGCTGTGTGTGGAGCACAAAATGATGTCATGAAGGTGGAGAAAAGGAACAGCCTAGTCCTGCTGTCACACTAAAGAACCACCATGCTTCCATTTCTGTGTATCTCTCACACATGTGTGGTACCTCTGTTTCATACTTCTGAGCTTGTGGAAAAGTACTGGGATTTTAAAAGCCATCCTCGCCTTGTTTCCTAAAGTCCTCACTCGGACAAGTTTAATTCGACAACAAGGAAACCCCTGTGCAATTTCAAAATCTGCCTGTTCTTTACGGTTGCAACCCATGCTCTAAAAGTAACTGATGCCATAACCATGGTGCCAATTGCCCATGACATATTTCTGTTTGTTTTCCCCTATTGGCACACAGTCCTTGGGGCTTTTAGCACTTTAAAATACCCAAGCTCTGCGATAGGTCATGGTTGGCCAAAGTTGCTGAGACCATGAGAGCCAGTGTGGTGTAGTGGTTAAGAGCGATAGACTCGTAATCTGGGGAACTGGGTTCGCTTCCCCGCTCCTCCACATGCAGCTGCTGGGTGACCTTGGGCCAGTCACACTTCTCTGAAGTCTCTCAGCCCCACTCACCTCACAGAGTGTTTGTTGTGGGGGAGGAAGGGAAAGGAGAATGTTAGCTGCTTTGAGACTCCTTCGGGTAGTGATAAAGCGGGATATCAAATCCAAACTCCTCTTATCAGCCTCTTCATATGTCCAAGAAACAGAAGATTAAAGCCTCCACCCCTGTCATTTCTCCTTCCTCAACAACCCTCCATTACTTCCCTTGTGCTGCGAACCCTTCTCCCTCCCCCTCTTCACAGGCTAGTGGAAGCGGAAACAAGTGAGTTTGAAGTCTGTGGTGCATCCAGGAAATTAATGGAGATATTTGCAGAGAAGGGAGAATTAGAACAAGCCAGCAAATACGAAGCGCTCAGGGTTGAATCTCATTTCTGTGGACTTAATGTTATTCCCTGACTGGCCTATTCCTCACAGGCCCCGAGGCCTTGAGAGCCATCCAGAATGGTGCCCTGTCCTCCCACTTTGGACTATGTGTGTCAAGCCGGAAGGCAAAGAGGGAGAAGACCTGGTTTCAGTATTAGAGCATTCAAAACTAGTTAATAGGAATTAATTAAATTCAGGATATTGCAGGGCAAGATAGACAGAGCTTGAGGGCTCCCGATAAAGTAATTAAAATGGTGGGTGACGCTTGAGTGGTTTGTATGTATTATCAGAACCGTGAGATTGAATTACAGCCAGTCATCAGCTCATGCATTATTTATACTGCTGTATCAAAATATTTTTTTAAAAGAAGAAAAACAATAAAGCAAGTTTAGTTCTATAAATGATACGAAACATTTCTGAGTGCCGGCCTTGAAGAGCGCTCTCTCTCTCTCTCAATCTCTTTCTCCCTCCATTGGCCTCGATGCACTGGGAGCTAGCCTGCCTTGTTTCTAGAGTGGCGTGCAAACGTTCAATTGAATTCCCCACCCATTTATAGGCGAATAAATAGTGGGGAGGAGGGAGGATTCCACTGACTTTCTCTAGGGGTGGCAGAAAATGTCTTCCAACAGATTTGCAGGGATGTGGCTCACCGTTAGCAGTGGCAGTAGTTCAGCTTCCTTCTCCCATGTTCCCCGCTGCCCACATTAAAAAATATATTTTATTATTTTTCTGCTGCAGCAGCTCTGTTGGCAACCTGATCACCATTTTGCAACCTTGACAGTGTCTCAGACAAAGTGCCATTCTGGGGCATGTTGGCCAGTTTGGAAATGGTGGCCACCAGGCACACAAAAAAGAAGAGGATTATTTGGAGCAAATTATGCTCCAAATTGTACTGCCATTGTCTTTTCATCTTGTCTCCTACTAACAATCTTACTCCCAACCCTTGCCAAGATACGTTTTGAGAAGGATGGAAACCAACAGGGTATTTTCCTGGTCTTGGCACCCTTTCTCAGCTTTGTAGTCTGGAAAGTCCCCTAATTTTGCCAAGAGTTCTCTGTAGAAGCTTAGAACAATTACAAGGTGAGTCATGGTTAGCTTGCTTAATTTGTACACGTAGCCCTGGTTCATATTTAAGGCTCCATGCATTCAATTGGAATATGTGCATTCATGCCTGAGGCCTATTCTTTCACCGTATTGCATATACAGCGTACATGATTAAGCATCGGGATTCTTGCTTTCCCTTATGTTTTTCATGTTAAGATCTGTGTACTGGCACGCTAAAGCTTGACCTGCATATGTTTGCACAAAGAATCTGATCTGGCCTGGCCTGGCCCCTCTGTTATGCTAGGGCAAAAGCACAGTGAAGGAGGCTAGTGACATCCACAGTCCAGTTTCCATGGAGACGGCACCATACATGCTGATATTTTGGGACTGGGCTCTTGACCCTTCAGCCATTCTCCTCCTGGAACATGAGGCTACTCAGAATACTTGCAGACTGTGTGTGTTTGAGTGTACCTAAACTGTGCATTTGGGCATAGGGGAGGGAAGCAACACTGGTGTGTCTGCTGCTTAAACAATGACCAAGGCTTATTCAGTACAGAATACTGATATACGCCACCCCCAATCTCCACAGCAGGGCAAGATGGCAGGGAGTTACAATCGCTTACCCAGGGTCTACATTTTCTTTGCAAATGAGCCACAGTGGAGACTGTGGTGTCTTTATGATGTACGGCTTATTTACACATATGTACAACCTGAGCCTCCCACAAAGGGGTTCAAAGCATTACACTCCAAGATGGTTCTGTTTCTCTCATTCCTGCAGCCTTGGATTCAAACTGTCTGTCTACATTGTATCCTGACCACCCACTTCTCAACTTGCTGCTACTTAACAGATGGAGTCCTTTTTCCACTCAATCACATCACAGCCAACTGATAATCCTAAAACTTCCTCCCGACAAAAACTCTGGCATTGTTTTCTGACTACCAATCTCAGAGCTTGGGGAGGGGTGCTCCCCCCCCCCAATTTGCTGGCCGGCACAGAGTCTTTGCTCTGTGTTTTGCTTCCTTTGTCCTCTTTTAATGGCCCGTCTCCCCAGGTGATTACTAGACATGGGAAGCTGGTTTGACCTGTATTTTAACATGCAAAGTCCAGCATCTAGCAGCCTATATTAATACTCCAAGCACTGGTTGAATTCTAACACTTACTTAAATCCAGGAATTGCCCACTAATTCATAACAATACTATTTAGAAGCTTAGGAGCAGCACTGGAAGCTGCCTTGAACGAAACCATTGGTCCATCTTTCTCAGCTCTGCAGGGTTAGTCAGGAGACATTCTCAGCCCTACGTGGAGATGCCAGAGGTTGAACCTGAGACCTCTTGCATGCAAAACAGGTGCTCTACCACTGACCTTTCTGTCATACTCATCAGCTGTAGGTCTGACAGTGAAGACTAGCTATGCCCAGCACCAAAGGTGCTCTACCACTGACCTTTCTGTCATACTCATCAGCTATAGGTCTGACAGTGAAGACTAGCTATGCCCAGCACCAAAGGGGTCTGAGAAGATTTTCTCATTGCTCAAGCTCATTGCATTGCTCAAGCCAATGAGCATGCATGACCTATTAGTCTATTTATGGGTCAGAGAGTTCCATCTGATCTGTTGGTGTACAAGGGTTTGCTTGCTGGTCTTATAGGTCTCCCTGGTCTTCTTGCTTCGGCAAGAGCTGGGTGACGGTGCACAGACTGTCTTCTTTGCAGTTCCTGCAGGTCACAAGCTCATAGACCCAGAGTGGTCTTGGCGCTCAGTGTGTGAAGGAGGGAAAGAAGTGGGATTATTTCATTCTAAATCAGACCATACTCAATTCACACCCATGGAAAAGAAGCGGCTTGGCTGGACAGCCCACCCCACCCCATGTATTGGCCTTGGCATGCCCACCTCCACCACTTCACCAGTGTGCATCTAACTTAGCACAAATTCTGGTCCCTAATGAGCTGTAGGGCATTATGCTTATTCACCTTGACTGAGCCACTTAACTCTCGCTCCCATACAGTGCTCATGCAGCTGTAAAATTCGAACAGCGGCTTCCCTCCTGCAGTGAAGCTTGCCTCATCTTCTGGTATGTTATTCAGGATCGTCCTGATGAAAAGCAATGAAGAAACGGGTCCCTTATTGTGACATAGCCCTGTGTGTGTATTTGTGTAAACAGCTCTGTGTGTGCAAACTTAAGCTGTGTGTGTTATTGGTAACAAGCTTATAAAACAGGCAGGGCCAGTGTTTTCCAACTTGGTTTGGGTTTCAGCTTTGCTGGGATCGCTGCTGTTTGGCTTGGCTCCTGTGGCCCAGTGACCTCAGGCTGGAACTGAAGTGGCAGAAAGGGCGCATGCATGAGTCAAGCAGGTGGAAATCGTTGAGTGGTGATAATTGTTAGAAACCTAGCCACAAGGATAATGTAGCTCAAGAGATGGAAAAGAATGCTTATAGTACCCACTTTAAACAGTCATGGTTTCCCCCAAAGAAACATGGGAACTATAGTTTCTAAAAGGTGCTGAGAATTGTTAGGAGACACCCCTATTCTCCTCACAAAGCTATAATTCCCGGAATTCATTGGGAAAAGGGATTGATTGCTAAACCAGCCTGGGAATTGTAGGTCTGTGATGGAAATAGGAGAATAACCTCCCATTCTAAAATAGCAGGCAGTATCATTTTAAATGAACAACGCATGGAGAATCAAACTGGTGTAATGTGTTACTAATGTAAACTTGCTGCCTCTAATGAAATTGCCAACAATGCTTCAACGAGCCAATGAAGATGTAATAATTACTATGCTGAGGTTGGACCACCAGTTCATTGAAGTCAGCATTTTGGCTGTTAACACTGACCGGCCAGCTGCCTCTGGGAGGTTCAAAAGCAGGGCACAGTTGTGATAGCCCTCCTGTTGCTAATTCCCAACATCTGGCAATCTGCATATGGGAGCCTTGAAAACAAGAGGTTTTGCTATTTGTGTCTCAGTGACTGTTTACCAGAGATAAGCCCATCCTCCATAGTGCTGCTCTCTGTTCAGGAGTGCAAATTCACCTCATCATCTAACATTCAGTGCATTTACACTAAATGTGCAGTTCTTGCGGCGATAAGTTCTGCAGGTGGGTTATGATTAAGTGTTTCTCTGTGTACGTATACCTAGTGCAAGCACTTTCACCTTTATCGGTTTCCACATGTAAGAAGCAGCTAACCCAGCTTTTGTTCTAAACAAATGCTTTACGCCTGCATTTTTATTTTACTTCCCCTCCAGCCCAACTTAATTGCATTTGTAATGTTCTGCGGATAGCAACGGAGTTGATTTATGACGGCTGCCCAAAGTCCAACTTGGCAAAGTAGCAAAGGTAACTAGTTAATTAGTAGACAGGCTCCTGGGTTGCCCAGGTGCAGCTGAAGACAGCCTCCCATTTTATCCATTTGGTTGCAAGTGAACCAGGCTCTGCATAATGTGTGTGGTTTTTAAGTTGTTCTGATAAACAGGCTGTGGGCTTTTGGTTCACGCTTCCAGCATCTTGTCCTTGTTAAAACATAAGCAGTTTAAGATCTTGTCCTTTTTCTGCAGTCAATTACAGGGATATTTCCCATTGGTTTTTCTCTCCACCCCACCCCTCACTTTTCTTCTCTTTTCTTTCCAAAACAAAGTCTTGTGGTTGTTCCCTGCTTCCTCTCCTTGGAAAGAATAGACTCTTCCAAGTTTGTATCATCTGTGCATTTTAATACGTGTGCTTAATTCACTGGCTCATGCGCAATCTGGTATGTTGCACAGTTTGTGACTCGATGACATGACAAGGGAGGGTATTTAGTGACTAATTTCTAGAGGGAGGAGAAACTGAAGGTTTGTCATGTGGAAAAGTACTTTAGCCTATTGAAGCAATGTTGTTTAAAGAATCAAGTAGAGCAAGAATGGCCCACGCTGCCTGTGAGCCGCGAGACTGAAGAGCTTTCTTAACACACAAGAACCTTTTCCGAGAAGGATATATTATATACATATTTTAAAAATCTCATTCTACACTGAATCTTTAAAATTTGGAAAGCAAAAAAAAGAGTGGTAGCATGTGGAATGCAGACTAACCATCTCATTGCTCTACCAGTAGAGCTAATTAAATTAATGTAAGTGGCTTTTATTATTTGGAAAGGAAGAAACTTTGGAGTGGCAAACATCAGTATTTGGCTTGAAATATTGCCTGCATGCTTTTTTCTTTTAATATTGGTTTATCAGCATCTAATAACGGAAGGATTTGTGAGATAATAACTAAGCGTGGTTTAAAAGATTTGTGTCTGAGGGGAATATTTGCAGGCGAGAGTTCCTTTTGTGGACTTGGGAGATAATAAAAAAGAATGTACTGCTGCCTTTTTAAGGCAATAGAGAGGTGGGGTGCTCTTCTGTGTCTTGCAATTTACAGATTACTTGAATTTTGGAATGAAATGAAGTTGTTTCAATATGATGATAAATTGTGGTGATTTGCTTTCCTGGTGGGATATTCAGTGCAGCAGGGGCACTCAATTTATTTGTGTTAAGGAATGTATGTAAGAGCAGCACCTGACCCAAATAGGCAGATGTAGGAGTTGGTTAGGGATGCAGGCATACACTGTTTTTAAAAAGCAATGGAATAATAAAATTAAAATGCAAGCTACTGTTAATAAAATGCCTGTGTGTGTGCGCGTGCATGCGTGCATGCATGTGTGTATCATATAGAATATAAATAGGGAGGCCACTTGTACTAAATGCCCAAAGAGGTTCAACAGGAAGAGCTACATGACATACACAGTTAGAAGTGCGTAAAAGGAAGTGCCCTCTGAATGTGATTGGGCTGCAGATTTGCTGGTCATCTGGCTAGCGCCATTTCACGCAAGATGAAATTCTTAGGCGATAAACACTTCTTCATGGGAAGCGGTCGGAAACACCCACATACTCCTCTGCTTGTTTCTTAGACTGGGAAGCTGGGATCAGCCATAACTTCATATCAGGTGCACTGCTTGCCAGTGTCTTCCCAGAAGTCTCTTCACTCATGTTGTCTTGGGTGAATCAGGGAGCAGCCATGTTCTGTTGTAGCTCAGTGGTAGATCATCTGTTGGCACAATCCACTGGAGCCTGTCTTCGCATGCAGGGGAAGTCTCCAACTCACCAAGGGTTTGAGACCTATGGTTACCCTCACCTGGTTTATTCAGCCAGTCAAAGCTGTTCCCAGGATGTGGCCAGCCACTGTCGCATGCTGACAGCTTCTAGAAGCTGCAGGTGAAAGCTGAATGCAGAGTGGGAACCAAAGGTGGATAAACTACCCCAAAGGAGCATGGTGTGTACCCCACCAGAGGTACTCCTCCTCCTCGCTTTCTAACACCCTATACACCACCCCATGCACCCATGAAGCAGCACATAGAGTGGTCAGATTCAGACCACTCTAAACCATAGTTTATAATGGCAAAAATGAGCCAGTGAGCCATGCGCCTTCTTCCTGTGACACAGCAGTGAGGAAGAGTTCAGAATCCTTTCTTTCTAGTTTAGAAGGAATAAATAAGCTGCAGCTTATTGTGTCATCTGTACATGACAAACGGGGGTTAATCTTAACTACAGTTTGCTTGAAACAATGCAACTTCAAACCATTGTGCTGTGAAGTTAGGTTGTTTAAACTATGCGTAACATTAACAGTGTTAGGGTTTGGAAGACACACTAAACTGTGGTTAATTGAAAATAGAAATGAAAGCTTCCGTTCTCCTTATGGTTGGGCCAGAAAAGAGCTGGAGAGGGGAAAGCACATAAGACAATTTGTACTTTCAGTGGGAAACCAAAGGCTTACATTACATAATGTGTGAAAAGACCCTAAGTTATAGACTTGTGTGTGTGTGTGTGTCTTGGTAGACTGATTTGTTTTGCTTTTCTACTTTTTTTTATCTCCTGCACCTCCTGCCACGCCTTATTTTCCTACTTACTTTTTGAAGTTGCTTGGCTACTTGCCTTCCCCTTCTTCTGGTGCCTAAGGATACAAACCCTCTCTTTGACCTCTGGTCACAAAAAAGAGGCCTCTGCAAACTCCCAGCTGTGGAGATGGGTGTAATAGGAGCCGGTGTTATGTATATCCTGGCTTGGGAATTGACAAAACAATGAAAAATAAACTCGTAGGTGGGGAAGGGAGAGAACTCAGCCCTTTGTTTTGGTAGCAATGCAGAGCACCTTGTGATGGCTACTCAGTGGGTAACATCCTCTGCCTGTGCTTAAATTGTGGAAAGATGGTTTTTCCTAGTTAAGGTCACCATCCAACATGTGGCACCTCCTAAGTTCCGTGGCTGTCAGAGGCATTTGAGCTCAATGTAATTGTGCAGATGCTTTGAAGCTCATATCGGATATATTCAGTGGAGCACTATGTTTCCAGGATGTGCAAACTATACATCTTATTTAGGTGGTGGCTGTTGTACCAGTCTGTAGGGTAGTCAGTGTCCACTTTTACACCCCATAAAGAAGTGCCATTCTACCTATATAACCTTCAACGTAACCACATGGGGTGTGTCTGGCTGCTGTTTATCTGGCTGGGAAGGTTTAATGGGCAAAGATTTTGAACACATGTCTAGATGCAGGTCACCCCCAACTTAATTGGCCTTTTCATACGAAGCCTTGTTCCAAACGTATATCATTTTATGATGTCATATCTGGGATTCACCTTTAGATTCATTTTTCTACATTGCAAAGGAGGAGCACAAATTCCTCCCCCTCTTTCTACCCCCACTTGTTCATACGTCTTGTCTCTCAAAACTGTAACAGATGGTGCCAAAAGTTGCTTCATGTGTGCATTTTGCTTAGGTAGAACACACCAAAATGGTTATCTGAAATCAGAATAATGTTGATATAATCATTTCGCTCCCCCCGCCCCAAGAATAATAAGTTCCGGAACTCACGATGAAGTTGTTACAGTAAGTCGCTGGCCCGCAATGGTGCCCACCTGAGAAGTACCAGAACCACACTCCGGCTGGGGAAAAAAGCACTGGAAATAATGATGAATTAGTATGTGTATATACAAATAATGAGGGGAAGGCTCTTTAGTATTGTTGAATATTGTATGTTATTCTACCTATACCTCTAGAGTTAGATAAAGTATAGGTAAGGATTTTCACTTTCAAAATTTGATTTTTAATTTTGTGTGACTGCATCCTTGCCTAGGATAACCCAGAAGTGTGCCTCTTAAGTGGATTTCTTTGTGTTACAGATGCAGAGAGAAATCTTCCCCAATTCTTCTCGGCCAGGATCCACTGCGCATCCCCCTCATGCACTGCCAATCTCTCCACCGGCTACGCCAGTGCCCTACTCCATGCCTCCCTCCCCATCCAGGATCCCCTATGGCACTGCCAGGCCAGTCGGCGGCCCTGGCAATGCCACCATTCCCAGGGACAGGCTCTCAAACATGCCAGCCTCGAGATCCATCTCACCGAGCCCCAGCGCCATTTTGGAAAGAAGGGATGTGAAGCCCGACGAGGACATGGGTAGCAAAACTCTTACTCTTTTTCGGAACGAGGGGCTGTATGCTGACCCTTACTTGTACCACGAGGGCAGGATGAGCATCGCAGGTTCACATGCGGGACATCCTCTTGACGTTCCTGACCACATCATTGCTTACCATCGTAGCACCATGAGGTCTTCAAGTACTTACTGTAACCCTCCTATGCAGCCTGAGATCATGGAGCAGTCGCTGTACCGGCAAAAATCAAGGAAGTACCCCGACAGCCACTTGCCGACTCTGGGCTCCAAAACTCCTCCTGCCTCCCCTCACAGAGTAGCTGATGTTCGGATGGTAGACATTCACGCCCATCACAACTCCCAAGTGTCTCCTCACACCATTCACCTTGAGAGGTCATCTCCAGGTCGCCAGTCCCTTAAGAAAGACCCAGGGACACCTGTGTTTGTAGAAGCAAAACCAAGAAATGTCATGGGCTTACCGGGCATGGCTGAGGTAGTCCCGTCGGTACCTGACAAGAAAGCTTTTGGCTATGGATCAGCAGTGATACCCAAAGAGAATGAGACCAGGTAAGGCAGAACAAGATGATATGGCTTTTGTCTGGATGAGTGTGTGTCATGTGACAGGTAAGATTTGAGTCTCTCCCGTGTCCTTCGTCACTGTGGCCTCTTAGTCTTGTGTGGCAGCTTCAAAGGACCCAAATGAGAAATGGGAGCCCTTCACCTGTGGCCCATATTCTCTCATCCTGCCTATTGACAAACTATAGGGGTGCTTTCAATGGATGCATCTTGTCGACTTCTAGGCTTTGTAGGGGACCCTTGGCAGTTTTTCAACTCTATGCGTCCTTTGTCCTTGACGTGCTTACATATAGCTATGTGATATAGAGGAGATATTCTTGTAACCCTGTTTGCCGGGTTGGATTCTGACTTAGAATAGACCCACTGAAGTCAGTGGGACTGAAGTTATTGATGATTAACTGAAGTGCCATAGATTTCGATGGGTTCACTACTACCACTACTACCACTACTACTTTATTTATATCCCACCCATCTGGCTGGGTTTCCCCAGCCACTCTGGGCAGCTCCCATCAAAATATTAAACAGAATAAAACTTCAAACATTAAAAACTTCCCTAAACATGGGAACTAAGTATGACTAAGTCTGGATCCATCCTATTATCTTGTTAAGTAAATAATATGTTGTTTATTGTGCACAAGCTTGTGCCTTTCTTAGTGCTAAAAGCAAATAAATAAAAGGAAGGAAGAGAGAGAGAGAGAGAGAGAGAGAGAGAGAGAGAGAGAGAGAGAGAGAGAGAGAGAGAGAACGAACGAGAACAAGCTGTACATATAAAAATTTATTTTATCTTAATGGTGTGATCCATGGTGTTTCTCACTCGATTCTCATGAATCAAGTGAGTTATGCTAATAGGGTACAAACTTGATAAAACCAGCAGGTCCTGCCCTCTGACCAGTAGCCCTGGTGGCAGGCAGTAGGGATCTGCATTGCTCCCAGTTTGACCATCAGGGTGAGTGCCACTTTCCTTGCCTAGTAGCTAATTCCAGATTTCTTACATCATGAATAAGAATTTATTGTGCCGGTAATGATTATATGAGGTAGAGATAATTGTTTTTGAGCTGTAAACACGTCATGCATTTAATCTAGAAACAGCCATCATAACAGCTTGTGTCTCCAGCAACAGTCACTTGTCCAGCCGTGCCTCATTCCTAACCACAAATTCCTCCCCCCACAGGTCCCAGACGTCGAATATGCTATTACTTTGTAAGCTGCTTCACAGCCTTTAAGTAAGCCCCCTAAATGCTCACTTTAGGACCAAGAGTGGCTTATTCTTGTGAAATTGACAGTGATAAATAGGCCATTTTCATAATGGTGCTTCTGAATATATATATATATATATTTAAAAAGCCTGTGGTTCAGATGCAATATTGAGCACATTAGTAAAATTATGCAGCCACCTTCCTGCTTTTTTTTCTTTTTAGAAAAAGAACTTTCTGCGGCTATGGGGCCATTTAAGAAGCTTCTTCGGAAAGCGAAAAACCATTTCCACAGATTAGTCTGTTGTCTAACCTCGGAAATGTTTACCATGCCTCTGAAGTCTTAACTTTAAAACCATAAAAGCAATTTGGTTTGTAGCAGTTTAAAATAGCATATGCAAAGCGGTCCCAAACTAGTGAGCTAATTCTGACTTAGCCACAGATTTCCAGGCTAGCCGTTCAATCTGGCAGGCAGATGCCTTCCTTGCATGATTTATCCCTTGGTGGTGGTCTTTACCTGGTTCTAGAAGACAATAGTTATTTCAAGTGAAGCTAAGAAGAGGTCTGTACTCAGGGCTTGGTTTAGTTAACTAGCTATAGTTAGAACAAACCACAGTTCCCTGAGTTTGGATGTCACGGGGAACTGTGGTTAGTTCTAAAGAGAGAAGGTGGGAGCTATTTATTTGACCCTTTCCTAAGTGTGAAGGAGTAGGGGAATGGAGAAGATGTGAACCCAAAGGTTTAATTACAAGTTGAGCTGAGGTTCAGGGGAGAGTTTGGCTCTGCTTGTAATAGCTTCAGCTTTTCAGAACTGGAGGAATTCATTTAGGACTGCCCTCCCCAGTTCCAAAATTATGCTCCATCTTTAGCATGATCTTCAGCTTGCAAAACGTGGTCCTCCACCCCCAAGCTATGTGTCTGCTCTCTCTCGCTCTTTCTCTCTCTTTTTCTGAGAGAGCTTCAATTTAGTTTTCATTATAGTATAAGATAATTGGAACTCTTCCTTAATAATATATGTGTGAGAGTGCTACTCCTCCAAGTTGCTCACCCTAAGATACATCATCTGTCTATATTTAATGCACACGTAGACTAATGAAGCAGATGAACTTGAATGGAAGATTTTTATGACTGGCATTCTGGTTTATGCCTGCACCAGGCATGATGATGATGATGATGATGATGTGTCAACTCTTCGATGTGAAAGTAAAAAAAGGTGCCTCTGGGAGAGGGAAAAAACGTATAAGCAGTGCTCAGATAATTTCAGAGTGAGAGGTAGAGATCAATTTAGGAACGTGTACTAATGCCCTGTTCTGAATGACCTCAGGCTAGTTGTAAGACAGGACAAGGCTTGTTTCACACAGAGCTTCAATTGAACAATAAGAAGAGAGATCTGCCAGTACAAAAGGAAGTATCACAGTACTCTGTTATTGGACTCCAGATGCACACAGGCTTGTATCCATTGTGCTTCTTTTTGACTTTATTTTGGACAGTCAGAGAAGGAAGATAGTCTTGGAACAGAATAACAACTCTGCCCAGAAAATCTGGAAAGTGTGCAAGACTCCTTCTGCTTTGCTAGGTCACTGTGCAGCTTGATGAGTGTGTGCAATTCACAGCTGGGAGAAGAAACCTCCTTGGGGAAGGGTGCAGGTTTGCTATTTTGGCTGTTCTGTACCACCCTTGCCAACTTCAGGCTTCCTTGCAAAGCAGTCATGCTACCGGTGTGACTTCCATACTGCTCTTTACAATGATTCCTGCTGGTTTGGCCTGAGCAGAAGCAAGGCAGTAAGATTCACACCCCTTTCCTGAAAATGTGGATTAAGGTGGTCCTGTTTTGCAAAGGCATTCCAGAGAAGAGACTGCTCCTAGCCCTCAGAGAATCTCACTTCTCAGCTAGGTGGATCTTGCATGCTAACCTGAAAGGAGCCTTCAAAGGGAACCCCAGCTAAGGTGGGTCTTGTAGGTCATGATCATTAAATTGACTTGGCTCACACTGCACACAAAAGGGGCTTTTTTGTTGTATGCTTTCCCCTATAATATGCATTTTGTACATATTTCAGATGTAAACAGACACATTTTATTTTGTATTTTTGAGCCACAAAATCCAGGGAAGTGTGCAATCCAAAGGTTAACTGTTTTCTAATCCACATATAAGTCTGTGATTAGGTTATTTCTGTGCTCTCCCAGAAGGAAATAAATGAGTCCCATTCACTTTGCGTATTAAGTTCCCACTGTAGCTACTGCTTGAACCGTTCCTTCCTGCTTTTATTCCTATTTTCAAAAGCAGCATAATTTCAATGCTTGGTTCGACGTATTTAATTTATGTATTTACATATGTTTTTAAAACATATGCCCTGCCCTTGAGATGACTACACGCCACCCAAGGCAGCTGAAAACAATTAGAAACAAAAAATAAAATACAATTTTTAAAAAATCCAAAACAATCTAATAAAACAGACAAGTGCAGGAGATAAAAACAAAAGGGTTGGATAGAAACTTATGGAAAGTTGCCTTATCCTGAGTCAGGCCAGTGGTCCATGCAGCTCAGTGTGGTCCATATGGACTAGCAACAGCTCTCCGGGTTTTTCAGGCAGGTGTCTCCTCCATCTCTACCTGAAGATGATGGGTATTGAACCTGTGATCTTCTGCAGGCAAAACTGATGCTCTGCTACTGAGCTATGGGGTGTGTGTGGAAAGCCTGCCTACATAAGATGCCTAATATGATGCTTGGTTTTGAAATAACCAATTCTGCTGCACAGTAAATCTTTCTACCTTAAGCCATGGAATAAGCCCACGCTATAAATAGATCCACAATTGTACAAGTTGCCCATCTACTTGGAAGGATCACTTTTCCTCGTAGGACTTGCTCAAAAGCATCTGTCAAAGGGGATTAATGTTAAAAACAAATCTTGATCCATTTGGTGACAGAGCAGATAATGTCTTCGACTTTAAATGGAACTAAAATAATGACCAAAGAGGGGAGAGTTCAGAGACTGATAGCAAATGTGCCATAAGAAAGAGTCAGGTGGCGAATGAGGTGAAGACAAGAGGAGGTCTGGGTCATTCAATAAGTGGTTTTCATGGGAAACCTGCAGAAGGAACAAGAATTGGCTGCTATTAAGTTGAAAAGAAAGTCAGGCAATACTAAGGCGGTTTAGAGATGGGCCGGGCGGGGGGGATGCTTCTAATTTGGACCGGCAAACAGAGCTGATCCAGATGCCATTATAAAGGGACCCCTGACCATTAGGTCCAATCGTGACCGACTCTGGGGTTGCGGCGCTCATCTCGCTTTATTGGCCAAGGGAGCCGGCGTACAGCTTCCGGGTCATGTGGCCAGCATGACTAAGCCGCTTCTGTCGAGCCAGAGCAGCTCACGGAAACACCATTTACCTTCCCACCGGAGTGGTACCTATTTATCTACTTGCACTGGCATGCTTTCGAACTGCTAGGTTGGCAGGAGCAGGGACTGAGCAACAGGAGCTCACCCTGTCACGGGGATTCGAACTGCCAACCTTCCGATCGGCAAGTCCTAGGCTCAGTGGTTTAACTCACAGCGCCACCCGCGTCATTATAGGTGTTAGGAAATGGCCTGATCTGCTATGGATCTTTGGTGTTAAGATAACTTGGTTTGTTTGTTTAGTGCATGGGTGGAGAACCTTTGGTCCATGGAGCAGGGCTGGCCCCTCAAGCATGCTGAAGGACTGGATCCTGCTGAAGGACAATCCTGACACAGTGCCGAGGATAGAGGATGCCATTGCATGTTGAAAGGAGTAGCACAAAGGGACTGAGGAAGCCCAAACCAGAGGAGTTTACTTATGGAGTGGAGGTTGAGAGTTACAGGAGTTTGAGAGAAGAAGCACAGCCCACAAGTAAAAAGGCGAGGAACTTTCTAAAAGAGCTGAAGTTTGTAGTCGGTGGTGGAGAAACTCAGGCAGGCAGTACAGACGCTTGCAAAGAACACAGTGCAAGGAAGAAGATTCCGGTTCTTCCAGAGAGAGGGGGCAGAGAGACGCAGCAGGAGGGAGAGAAGACCTGTTAAGAAAAAGGCTACAGTAGCCTAGAGAAAGGATGATCAGAATGTAGTGGGGAAACTGAGAAGTTAGCTCAGATCATAAAAGGCAGAGAGAGAGATCATAAGGGGCAGCTGTGACTGTTGTAATGAATGTTGGTTTTAGTCCGTACAGCACTTTGACAAAGGATGTGGTGGTTTGGTCTTCCTCTCACACAAGGTACATGAGAATTAATGGCCAGGAGGCACTGAGCAAATTCCATGGTGTCTTCCTTTCTAATCTTGTGGTCCTCGTTCAGCTAGAAAAGAAATCAAGTCTTGAAAGTTAAATACATTTGGCTTTAACAAACGATTCTCTTGTCTTACAGAGAGAGGATGCAAGCAATGGAGAAACAGATTGCCAGTTTAACTGGTCTTGTTCAGTCTGCGCTTTTAAAAGGGCCAAATACAAGTAATAGCAAAGAGGCTTCTAGGTAAAACAAAAGAATTCATTAAATCTGTTTCCCTGTAATTATTTCATTGATCACCACAGGGGGCAAAAAGCCCAGGCACTCTTAGGGGAGAATCTTGCACCCCATGGAGGATGCTGTGGGGAATGCTTGCCATTGACATCTTTTGGGTCAGGATTTTTATTTTTCAGCTTTAATTTAAAAAAAAAAATGGCTTAAAAGTTGAGTTTAAGCAAGGAGTATAAAATGCACAACACGTTTCGAGACATTCTTCTTCTTGGCATTATAATCAGTCAAGTGAATAAATGTATTTGGAGATTTATCCCTGTTTTGTTTTCAATCATCGACCAAAGTATTTATTAACCGCCTAGTGGCATAAAATATCAAGGCGGTGTGTGACATAAAATACCACAAAACAACACAAAATTGTAAAAATGGCTCATATAAAAAAATAATAAGTAAAAAACTGAGTAGGTCTGTCAGCTTAAAAGTCTTCAAGACACATCTGATGGTGCACAGTAAGGATGCCTGCAGAACCTCTGTTGCAGAGGTCAGGGGTTCCATGCTTGGGATTGGTGGCACTATATGCCCAAATCAGTATTTGGCGGCTCGGGGGACAACTCATAGTGCTCCTCTGGGTGTTTAAAGCTGTATATTAAATGAACAATCCTAGACCCTACCAGTTTTTAACAATAAAGGTCCATTCTGTATTCCAAATAATTCAGGTTGTCATTAGAATCAAAATTCTTGCTAGCTGATTTATTGATAGTTGGTTTGCTGTCAACAACCGGGCTTGCATAATTATTTCCCCATTTTTTTGTTTCATTTAGTGAGAAGATGGTGAAAACTGTGACTAGTAAAAGCAGCGCTGAGAAGCCAGGTAAGACACTTTGTGTTATGAAAGCGCCTTTTGCTTGAAGGGAGGGCAGGCAATTAACAAAAGGGCTTGAATGTTCCTTGTTTGCTCCAGCCTTTAAGGTGTAGTATCCATGCGAGTCCAAGCAAAGGGACCAGAGGGGCAGCTAGAATACACTTTTGCTAACAAGGATGGTGCTGTATTTAGCCTGGAGTTCTACATTGGAAAGTGTTTTTGCAGCTTGGATTTGGAGAAAGAAGAGAATTGGGGTTTTTTGCCAGAGCTTGGGGTGCTGGTGTTCTTCAGAATTTGAAACATGATTCGCTGTCCCTTGGCTGTTTTTAAGGAGTCTGCTTGCTTCCAATAGACCCTGCTTGTATATTTCTGAATCAGGATGCAGAACTGGTGAGATTCAAGCTAACACAGTTCTCTGTTTAGCCTGTGAGGCCGTTTCCCCCCAAACCACACCCACTTGTTGTATATGAGATCTGGTACTAGGGAGGTAGAGATGCAGTTCCATTGGCCGCACGACTGAGTTTCCCATAGGAGCTCCATCACTGCAGCCAATCCCTACAGGAAGCCACCACCTACCAGCTGATGGGCAGTGACTCAGGACTGCATATCAGCAGCACTTTCAAAGCTCCACATGAAAAATTAGCAGAGTCTGTGGAGGATGGATGAAAGGGTATACAATATTTGTACAAATTCAGCCTTCAGCTTCAAACAAAAAATGCAGATTTCCATTAACAAAGGCTCGTGAACTGTGGCCTGGAAGAAGGACATCGGCATCACACAACATTTGGCTGTATGAATCATGGGAAGATCTGTATCTTTTTTTTTTAATGAGATGCTAACTTTATCCCTGTTTAGTGCTCCCCTTTTCCTGTTTTTGTTCACAGTAATCAATGATAGAGCTTGGGATGAGTTGCAGAACCACCACACCAGCTCTTCTTTGTGCTGTTTTCAGGACGGATCTTGTAGAAAACGAGTGGTGCAGTCATACCCTTGTAGGGGAAAAGGTGTAGCACATGAACCTGTCTTAACAATAAACAGGAAGCCTGCAGCCTTCCAGGACTTCTGTTTCATTGTTTTGTTATGGTTCATGGGACTGCTTTTCCAGAACTCTGCAGAAGGCCGGAATTCCTTGGAATGCTTCAGAAAACGTGTTTCTGCTTTTTTATGGCGTCCTGTTCTTTGTCCTGGGGTGGGGCCCTCTCAAGAAAGGCAGTTGCAGAAGTTTAAATGTGCAAAGAAGAGACGAGCTCAGTAGCTGTAGACTTGGAACTGGATTGTGTTTCCTGGAGAAAACTCCCCCTCTCCCCAGCTACCGTCTTGAGCATGAGAAGAATGGGCTTGACTTTGGGGTCATGTGAAAGTGTCGTGTTCTACGGTGCATGTTCTACACTTTGCTGCTGGGATTGATATGTATCCAGCCCTGTGCTCATGCAGTACTTTTTTCCCCCTTCTCCAAATTCAGCGCTGCTGAAATGTTTTTGGAGGAAGGCACAGATGGGTAGATGGGTGTGGTAGGCAGTGAAGGAATGCGCATCTGCCATTTTTATTTCTCTCCTGGGAAGATGATGCTAATTCTTTTTATACCCTTGGAAAAAAACACAGTCTAGGTCAAATGCCAGCTGGCAACGTGTGACTAGCCACAGAGCAACAGGCGGGGATGTCTTTCCCTGCCCTCCTTTCCCCTTTCTGGACGGGAAACTCCTCCAGAAGCTCATCAGCTGAGCGACAGGCAGGCAACACGAGGATTTTGTGCGCTGGTATCAAGCCCATATGTGATCTCATTGATGTTAAAATTTCAAGGCAACTGCAGCATGAGGCAGTAAATAATAAATCTGTTTATCACCATTCCATGCTATGTTTAGGGTTTATTATTATTATTATTACTGAAGGGCATGGCTAAGCCTCATGCCTAGATTGCAAAATGGAGGCATGACTTAACCAGTCAGAAAGGGAATCTGTTGCAACCAAGTTAAAGGTTATCCCATTGTAGCTGCCCACATGCAGTAGACAATTCTAGATCATATCTGACGATGGGAGAGGAACAGGAGGAAATGGAGCTTTGAAGATGAGGAGCTGTTGATAACTAGGTGTGCCACTTTTCAGTTCAGCAGATTTAAGACATATTAGCCCTGTTTCTTCTTCCCCCTCCTTGCTTGCATTGAATTCATGTTCAGTGGTACCTCGGGTTAAGTACCATATTTTTCACTCTATAAGGCGCACCAGACCACAAGACGCACCTAGTTTTTGGAGGAGGAAAACAAGAAAAAAAATATTCTGAATCTCAGAAGCCAGAACAGTAAGAGGGATCGCTGCGCAGTGACAGCAGCAGTCCCTCTTGTTGTTCTGGCTTCTAGGATAGCTGCGCAGCCTGCATTTGCTCCATAAGACGCACACACATTTCCCCTTACTTTTTAGGAGGGGAAAAGTGAGTCTTACAGAGCAAAAAATACGGTACTTAATTCGTTCCGGAGATCCGTACTTAACCTGAAACTGTTCTTAACCTGAAGCACCACTTTAGCTAATGGGGCCTCCCGTTGCTGCCGCACCGCCAGAGCACCATTTCTGTTCTCATCCTGAAGCAAAGTTCTTAACCTGAAGCACTATTTCTGGGTTAGCAGAGTCTGTAACCTGAAGCGTATGTAACCCGAGGTACCACTGTATTTGAGAAGTGTGAAGATGCTTGCAGGCTCCACTCCATATTCCTTGCCTTAACCCTAATTAAGATCTCAGGTGTACAGTAAAACCATGGTTTACATTGGAGGAAGAGGCCAGGTTTGCACATAACAGTAAGCCCAACCACGATGCTGTGGCTTAAATGTGCAATTATGTGGGCTCCCAAAAAGGATATCACTGGTTGTTTTGCTGCTGCTCTACATTAAGCTAAGCTGTGATTTGGCTTAGCCTGTCATCTGAGCCTGGGCCTGTGGTTTAACTCTTTCTAACTCTTTCTGTAACCAAGGTTTGTCTACCTGCTTGTAGAAAACAAAATTATATGGATACATGAGTGAGTTTGAGTGCTGTGGATAGGTTCGGTCAGATATACAAGGATAAGGGAAAACACATGCCTTGTTCAGCAACTCATTTTGAACACAGTAAACAGCAGTTATCACTTGATGATTCCTCTTATTTCTTCAGTTATTAACACCACCTATCTTTACCATCCTATCAGTCGACTACTGAGTTAAAGGGGAGGCAGCCTAGGACATGATAGGAACAATCTGTGATCTTGCATTTGCATTGTTGAATGAATTAAGTGATCCATAGGAGCCTTAACATTTTATGATAGGAAGAGGAGAGAAAAGGTGACTGAAGCTTCACTCTTAATTAATCAGTTTGCTGCTGTTTATGTTCAGGATCCGCTCATGTCTCCAGTGGGAAGAACTCGTTACTAGCTATCGAAGCTGCCCCTGCCAGCGTCATGCCGGTCGGCTCCACAGCCATGCAAGTCAGCCTCTTTGACATGAAACGCAACGTGTCGGATCTCCGTCTCCAGCTGCACCAGATGCGGCAACTACAGGTATTACTGGGCCTTTTTTGCTTGGAGGAGGAGATGTGCCTGCGATGGACACTTCCCCCTTTTAAAGCAACAGAGTGTCTTGTTGTGACACTTTAAGGACTATCAGATTTATTGTGGCATTAGTCTCTGTGAAATTTATGGCGGTACAATAAATTTGATAGTTTCCAAGGTGCTGCAAGACCTGATGTAGTTTTTTTTGCTGCAACGCACTAACATGGATGTCCCCTGGAAGCTGGTTTCCTGATAAGATTGTGCACTCGTTAATATCTTCTACACTCTATGTTTCAACTTAGAGACTTCGGTTACAGAGGAAAGGAAGTAGCAGAAGAACAAAGGCCATGGGATTGAGTGTTTATGTGCCAAATCAGCTTTTGTTATTCTGAGTCCAGTTTGTCTGAAATGTTTTGTTGATATATTAAACGTATGAAATGTGGCCCTCTAGATGTTGTTGGACCCCGACTCCCATGACCCTGACCTTTGACCCTTGCTGGCTGGGGCTGATGGGAAGCAAAGTCTAGCAACAACTGAAGGACCACAGGTCACCCAGCACTGATATGGATATATATCTGACAGGGAGGTTGATTTAAAACCTACCCCACCCATCCCACATATTATTGTTGTTGTGTGGAGATGGGAGGATTAATCTTGGAAGGATGACCCGACTTAATTCTGCCTCTCTGCCATCTGCTCATGGGGAAACTATTTATTGCCTAATAGTTGCCAGGGTGCTGCCACATCATGCATGCGGATGAGCCATCAGTTGGATCCAGTTCATCGTTTTCTAGCTATTTTTAAAGAAGTGCGTCTGTATACTGTTGAGCCTAGATAGCTGCTGAGATAATCTGGAGTTGTGTCTCTTAATTGTTTTGTCGTCAGAATGGTATTGTTTGGACCCTGCAGGGCCAAGAGTAGAACTTTGGGTTTCCAGCCCATGCATCTGATGGGGAATTCTGTAGGAAGAGGCCTTAGATAGCAATACTGCTCCCTCTACTCTAGTGGCTGTAATTTCCCCCTCTGAAACGGCAGGTGTATGTCTAGCAAGTCACACTTGGCTTCAAACCCCCCATATTTACTAATTTCAGAACCTATGGGGAGAAGCCGGTACCTAGGCATTTTAGGGGATCCTTGCCCCCTACAAACCCATAACAATAGGTGCAAGAACAGAGCCACTGCCTTTCCCCAGCCAATTTGTTGACTGATCGGTGGTATATGCAACTCCCCAAGAAGTACAATGAACTGGATTAGCAATGCACTCACTTTGCATTGTTATATAAAAGGCAAAAAAAAAAAAAAGGAGCATGAAATCATGCGCCTGGCCACGAAAGCAGAGTAATTAGATAATTCAATCATATGAAAAATTCAAGGCTTAGAACAGCAAATCCTATTTGGGAAGTCACTTTTAATTTATAAACTGATGTTCGGCAATGTGGCCATGCCTTCGACTGTGTGCAGAAGAGAAATAGGAGCGTCCAGATAAATCCAGCCTCTAGTAATCCTACAATAAATAAATAACCAAATCATTTTGTGTGGGCGTAAGAGATGTGGATAGGTGTGCAACCGAAATTTCATACAGATTTAAAAACCAGCTCTTTGTTTTTAAATTGGTACTAAAGGGTGGGTGGGTGGGTGCCTTACCAGCACTGAAGGTGCTCTCTTTGCCAGTTTAGTTTTCAGATTTATAACATTTAAAGATCCCTTATCCTGAGTTGGACCAGAGATGCTTCTTGGCTAGAGTTGCCAGGGATGGAACGTGAGACCTGTGGCATACACAGCTCATTCACTTGGCACTAAGCTGTGATCGTCCTTGCAAGTCACATCTTAAGTTCTGTAAACCGAAAAGTAAAATAAAAACCACACTTGATATCCACTGAGACCTCCCCCACCCCAAAAAGCAATAAGCACTTTATGTGGGTTGTAATGAAAAATGAAAGCAGTCATTCAGGCATGTGGAATCTCATGCAAGTCAGACTTGCACTCTTGATCTTAAAGCTTTTTCGGAGCTCATTTACAATGGCAGAAACATTCTATCAGCAGCTCTGATGCAACGCAGGCCGGGTGTGCATTTCTTGTGCATTTCCCCCCATAAAACGTGCATTGTATATGAGCATTTTGGTACACTTCTTTGAGCCAAGGAACATATTGCATATTGCAAATTATGGAAAAGTGCAAAAACCAAATGGGAACTGCATTCCAATTCACGTGGTAGTCCAGAAAATGTGAATCAGTGCAGTTGACTTTAAAATTCAGACTGAATGAAACCCCCTAGTAGCAATACTTCAGCCACACTCTCTGACCTGCTGCCTACAGGTCGAAATTTCTGATATGCAGACTGAAGTCCTCTGGCAAATTCTTACCAGTTTTGTGGTCAGGCTGTAGGCTTGCTTAGTAACACTGGCCTAACTGACAATGGGCTTTGCAGAATCTCTACCGCATTGTCCTGGCAGATTTGATAAAAAGGGTTCAGCAAATGTTTTATGCAAGTCAGGATAAAAAGGAGCAGCGTAGGAGGTCATGGGTCAGCAACTCGACCTTTCCAGAGTCACAGGAACACTTGCGCTCCTGGTAGGGGTGTTTATGCATCTTTCATCCAGGGAGAGCTTTTAAGTGCACCAGCGTGAAGGCTCTACAGTTCCTTTCAACCAAGAGTGCTACATAGCTTGTTTGCCCTTGAACTGTAATACGGGCATCCCCATATGAGTGTTCAACTTGCACACATGGTGGGAAATAAATAGAATCATACCAGGAAATGGTGGGAGAGTGCTGGAGAGTCCTTGTGGTTCATGAGGAGATCCTCCTCAGAGCCTGAAGAGGGCGTCAGTGAGGGCAGAAGAAGCCCCAAAGAGACCTGAAGCGCAGTGGGGTTTTCTTTAGGCTGCTCAGCCTCCCTGCCTAACAGCTGACACACAGGGTAGTGCAGCAGCCACAGTCAATTTCCCACGCATCCTCCAGCCGGCCCCAGAGCTTCAACTCTAGTTGAAAAGATGTGTGGGGAGAGCGGGTGGGAGAGAGCGCTGGAGAGCAGGGGGTAATATACATTTAGAGGGTTTTTAGAGGGTGCTCCCCACTTATGCATGCAGGGGCCCAGAATCTAACCGCCGCATCATTGTGAAGACACCTGTTCTTGCCAAATGGGGAGGTGTGTGTGGGGGGGGAACTCCTGATTTTCCACATGGCCGGAATATATCCTGTTGTGACTTTTGCTTTTGTACATCTGTTGCCTCAAAGATATTAGTCTTTGGCTCCACTCATCACGGGCATATTTCTGCCCCCAACTGATTGCCCTTTGGCTGGAAAGCGTCCCCAAGTCCCATGTGCCTGGCCTAGGCTTGACTTATTTAACCAACCAGGAAAACCACAGGGGCAGCCTGCCCCCTTTAATTTGGCCACTGGGCCAGTTGACATCATGGCTGCGTGTAAAATCCAGTAGTATGTCCTGCTGCTAGAATGTTTTGGATAAAAAGCAGTGGCACCGGTGTCATTTAGCATTTAGTGTGCCAGCTTCAAGTGGCACCTGTCACCTGCATGCACACAAGGGCACCAGGTTTTGGAGCTCAGTCCCAGTGCCCAATTTCAATTAAACGGTTGATGAGGCTGCAGGGTTCCTGCATGTAGCCACCCTCCGAACACTTTGCTGAAAGCAGGTAAAAGGTGCTTTCCCCCACCCCTCTCCCTCTTGTAATGCTAGACCTCAAGGTCACCCCGTGCAATTGATTGGCAGTAGATTCGGGACAGGAGAAAGGAAGTGTTTCTTCGCACACAAAGGCTAATTGAAATTTTCTGCAGATCAGCAAAAAGGGCTCCTTTCTGTGGGTTGACATCTTCACTATCGGCCAGCCCTTGAGTCTTATCTGTAGCTCTATGACATCGACTTCCAGAGAAAGGAAAGAGTGTGCTGTGAAGGCCTCCACAGACCCCCTTGCGTCTCTGTTTGGGTTTCCGCCTGTAAATTATACATCCCTTTGTGAACAAATTTTGTTGGTGAATTGGCTATGGAGCTTGCTGCAACAGGATACAGAGAGGGCCACTAGTTAAGAGAGCCTTGAAAGGAAACGAGGCAGATTAATAGAGGACCAATCTATCAAAGGGTAGCAAACAAGTTTGGATGGCTAGAAGGAACCCCATGTTTGGGTGCACCATTTTCTAGGGAACAGCAGTGTGGACAGTCTGTTTATCTTGTGCTTCTCAACTTCCTGGAGGAATGTGGTTTAGGCCTTGTGGGAATCAGGATACTGGACACAGTGGTGCAGTTGGGTTGTTTTAGGCCAGGAGTGGGGAACATTAGGCCCAGGGACCAAATGCAGCCTTTACTACGTACTTTAAAAGGTAAAGGGACCCCTGACCATTAGGTCCAGTCATGACTGACTCCGGGGTTACGGCACTCATCTCGCTTTATTGGCCGAGGGAGCCGGTGTACAGCTTCCGGGTCATGTGGCCAGCATGACTAAGCCGCTTCTGGCGAACCAGAGCAGCACACGGAAACGCCGTTTATCTTCCCGCCAGAGCGGTACCTATTTATCTAATTGCACTTTGATGTGCTTTCAAACTGCTAGGTTGGCAGGAGCAGGGACCGAGCAATGGGAGCTCACCCCGTCGCAGGGATTTGAACCGCCGACCTTCTGATCGGCAAGTCCTAGGCTCTGTGGTTTAACCCACAGCGCCACCCGTGTCCCCACTACTTACTTTACCTTGGGTTAAACCAGCGCTGTTGTGTTTGGACCTCCCCCTCCACATTCTGCTGAGAGGGCCTTGGATATCAGCCCTAAATTCCTACCCCTTAAGGCACCGTTGGCTGGACTCGGTGGGTGTTCCAGCAGGCTGGCTTGATGCTGCTGCAGCTGCAGGCGGAGATGACATTGCTCCTGCCAGCTTCTCTGTGTTTTCTTCCCAACCTGCCCCAACCTCCAACCTTTCTCCCTATCTAGAGTATTTTGAATTGAAAGGCAACAGCCGGGTTTTGTCATGCACTTTTCTGTGTTGTGATGAAACCATTTGAGAAGAAGAGTCACTAGAACAGAACGATCTGTTTATGCCGTCTTCTGGAAGAGCAGCTGCTCAGTGTTGCTGGATTGCAAAGGGCAGTGGAATCGTTGCTGGTGGTTTGTAGTTGTGCCAGACAATGCCATATTAAAGAGCCCACATTAAAGGCTCCAGACCCATGTGAAATCGTGCTGAAGTTCTGATGGAACTGAACACGAAGTCAGGTGCATGGTGCATAAGCCAACAGTTTGTACTTTCCCCCACCCCTTCAGCTTCTACCTTCTCCTTGAAATAACATTTATTTGTGTGTGAAATCGGAGAGAGAAGATTTTTATTGTTTTCGTTTTAAAAAACGGGAGAGAGAGGAAAGTGCATTCAGCTGCAGGATTGTTTATCCAAACCCAAATTCTGAGCAATATGATGCATTCAGATCCTAGGGACGTTAGTCAGGCAGGGAAAATTGAAGTTGATTTCTTTTGTGTAACAGCTGCACAACCAGGAGGCGCTAAGGGCCATGGTGAAGAAAGCGGAGCTGGAAATCAACGGCAAGGTGATGGAAAGAGCAAAGAGGCTGGAAGATCCTGCGCAGCGGCAGCGCCACCTGGTGGAGCACGAAAGGCAGAAATACCTACATGAAGAGGAGAAAATTGTGAAGAGCTTATGGTAGGTGAAAGGGACTTGTCCCTCGTCTTTTGAGGTGGGGTTGTTCAGAGAAGATGCATGTGAAATGCCATCCAGTGCTGCTCCCTTATGCGGAAAGGATGCAGCACTTGGGACTTCTTAGTTCAGAGAAAAGCCAAGTAGGAGGTGACATGATGGAAGTTTATAAGCCTATGTATAGCACTGAGGGGACATGGGTGGTGCTGTGGGTTAAACCACAGAGCCTAGGACTTGCCGATCAGAAGGTCGGCGGTTTGAATCCCTGCTACGGGGTGAGCTCCCATTGCTCGGTCCCTGCTCCTGCCAACCTAGTAGTTCAAAAGCACGTCAAAGTGCAAGTAGATAAATAGGTACCACTCTGGCGGGAAGGTAAATGGCGTTTCCATGCGCTGCTCTGGTTCGCCAGAAGTGGCTTAGTCATGCTGGCCACATGACCCGGAAGCTGTACTCCGGCTCCCTCTGCCAATAAAGCGAGATGAGTGCAGCAACCCCAGAGTCACGACTGGACCTAATGTCAGGGGTCCCTTTACCTTTACAGCACTGGGAAAGTGGAAGGCGGAAAGTTTTTCTCCCTCCCAGCCCTAGAATTCTTGGACATCCAGTGAAGTAGAATGTTGGAAGGATACAGGACATGTAAAAGGGATGCAGCACCTTGTTAATGATGGCCACCAACTTAGATGTCTTCAAAAAGAGATTGGACAAATTCATGGAGGAGAAGGCAACCAATGGTTAAAAAGGAACCCCTGACCATTAAGTCCAGGCGTGGCCAACTCTGGGGTTGCGGCGCTCATCTCGCTTTATTGGCCGAGGGAGCCAGCATACAGCTTCCGGGTCATGTGGCCAGCATGACTAAGCTGCTTCTGGCGAACCAGAGCAGCACACGGAAACACCGTTTCCCTTCCTGCCGGAGTAGTACCTATTTATTTACTTGCACTTTAACGTGATTTTGAACTGCTAGGTTGGCAGGAGCAGTGACCGAGAAACGGGAGCACACCCCATCGCGGGGATTCGAACCGCAGACCTTGTGATCGACAAGTCCTAGGCTCTATGGTTTAACCCACAGCACCACCTGCTTCCCAATTCCAATACTAATTACAATAGCTGTTTTCTGCCTCTGTATAAGAACAATATAAAAATAAGGGGAAATACAAAAAAAAAAAACTTTTTTTAAAAAACCCCAATAAAACCCATTCTTATACATGTGCAATTAACATTTTATAACATTTTAGGAAAGTCTTCTTAAACAAAATGTATTGGACAGAGAGATGCATGGAGTTATTCTATATACACAAAATATATAAGAATCAAACATGTATTTTTAACTCAGGCTGAAGTCTTACTCACAGTTCCTTGGGACTGAATACCACACATTGCCATGGCTTACAGCCATACAGATTTCCCAAGGGTTAGGATCAGGGTTTATATTTAATGCTCAAGTAAAAAATACTTTCACATGCGTGGGCTCTTGTTCAATGTGTGTAGCTCTTAAGCGGTTTCCCAGTTGATTTTGGCTTGACTGATTTAGACTGGTGGATGCATGCAGACCACCAGCCTGCGTGATTTGCAGCCTTTAATAGGAGATGGATTGGGGGTGGAGGGGAGAGGTGTAGTGGTTAGAGCACAGGTTTGGAGGTGGGGAAACCCGAGGCAAAGATACATTCTCATCTCTGAAGTCCAGCCTTGGGCAAGTTGCCACTCACAGTGAACATGAAGCACAATTGCAATAGCGAAGGAAGGAAGGAAGGAAGGAAGGAAGGAAGGAAGGAAGGAAGGAAGGAAGGAAGGAAGGAAGGAAGGAAACATTAGAAGAGCCTGTTGGGTGAGGCTAGTGGTCCATCTTTGTCCTGTGTTCTGTTCTCACAGCAGTCAGCCTGATGCTGGTGGGAAACCCTCAGCCCTCTTCCATCCTGCAGTTTCCAGCCACTAGAAAGAGCTTATTGAGAACCATTGCTGCTTCCAGCTTGTGGAGGTAGAGTGTAGACAACAAGGCCTAGTAGCTATTGAAATCCTTCTCCTCCACAAATTTGTCTAATCCTCTTTCGAAGCCATCTCAGTTGAGGGCCATCACTGCTTCCTGAGGGAGTGAGTTCCGTAGTTTAACTAGGCTCTGCATGACAAAGTCCTTCAAGCCAAAGCAACATAACAAAACCACCAAATTCATTCTGTATTTGTGTTTATAAAATAAAAACAAACAAAATCTCAACAAAACTAAACAGGTTTTGTTTTCAATGGGACGAACTCCCTGATTAAGTGAGCTTTGGACAGCAGCCCAAGAGTTTACAACAAGACATTTCTTGATATACTTGAATTGATTTCTTGCTATTGACTTGGCCATCAGCTTAAACTACCTTTCTGTGAAGGTGACGGATAACCTTGCTGATTAAACTGCAGCAAAATCAATCCCCTGTCCAAATAATTCTTCAGTGTACATTTTGTTAGTTACTCATTAGCAAATTAATTGTTTTTATTACTCCTCACAATTTACAGAATGCTGCATCTGCAGAATGGCTGCTCTGTTTTCAAGGGTGATTTTATTATCAGCTTCTATCTGACATTTTGAATCCTGGTGCTTTAGAAATTGTGTCATTTTTGCCATTTCCAGGGATAGCACAGGATCCTGCCACCTTCTTTGAAGGCATGTGATTCTGGTGTCCACAGGTGTCTTGCCATTATCTGAATCAGTTAAAGACAGTTCAGGCTATTTTGAATGATTTTAAAATCTTACTAAGCTATAGTGTTCTTCAACCTCATGTCCCCAGATGTTGGTGGACTACAACCCCCATCATCCTTGACCACTGGCTATGCTGACTGTGGATGATGGAAGTTGTAGTCCACCAACACCTGGGAACCCTGAGCTACAACTACCCCACACAAAAGAATCATCAACATTTGCAATTATATTGGTTCCTGTGCACAAGGATCTCTTAGCTTGCAAGCACAGGTCATGGCCTCTGGTTGCTTGAAGTGTCCTGGTACATATCTAATGTCTCATGTGTGTTACTCATTTGCCCACTTTGAAATTAAAAGGTGAAGTATTCTTGCATTGCCATAGTTGCACCTCTTCTGAGCCTTAATCTTCCTCTACGCATCTTTTCTCTTTCTCCCACTCTCAACTCTGACCTCATCCTTCTTTTTTGTGCAAGAACATCTGTGTTCAATAGAGACCCTAAAATACCACAGGCACTAAATATATGTTAAGCAATAGTAATATAGCTGGCGATTCCCACAATGAAACAACATAGTAGTTGGGCAGGAACAGTGCAAATGGAAAAGTGTTAAGTGACTTCATCCTTGCTTCTTGTATTTGACTGGCTACTCCAACTATCACATACTCCTCTGCATCCATATATTTTTGCTCCAAGAAGTGTTCACAAGAGTGCTGTGTGTGCCTGTGTTAAAACATTTTCTATAGGTTTTAGCTCTGGGGTGTTCTAGTTTTACAGTATTTTACTGCCACAGCGTGTGAAATTTTCGCACATCTTTTCTTTAAAATAATATAAAGCATTTTTAATTTGTTTTGGAGACCCCCCTTGTGAACCAAAGGCTTGCTTGTAGCAATTGTATTCGTGCGTATCTTAAACGAATCACTGAAATTAAACCGAAATGCTTGTATTTAAGCTGATTACGCTCCTTTGACTTCTGATAGGATTAAATCAGCTTAGGCGGCAATACAAGCACACATTATTTGAGTGGCAAAGCATCACTCATCATTTTCTTGGCCGACATGCCTATTCCTCTCAGAGAGTCCTCAAAGTCCTGTAAATTTGCCGCAACAGCTGGCTGTGCAGAGTGCTCATGAGCTGGTAGATGGGCTGGCATAACCTCTCCTTCTCTCCCATCCCCAAAGTAGTTTTGCAGCTTGATCAACTTACAGTTGCAACACAGACAGATAGATTTGTATAGAGAGAGTTGGAAAGATGTATTCCTTGTCTGTCTGTCTGTCTGTCTGTCTGTCTGTCTGTCTGTCTGTCTGTCTTTTACATAAAAGGAACGCTAAGGTGAGGTACCAGTGATTCCCATCCAGGCACTGGCAAGCCTTAGACCTGCTTATCTTTAGGAAGGTGGTGGCTTTGGGTGTCTTCAGATCATTTGCAATGCTTTGAAGGAAAATGCAGCGGAGAGAAAGTGAAGCAGGAGAAACACTGGCGCTGCTGCTTCTCTGCTCCAAATTCCTTTCCCAAAGCTGTTTTTCTCTCTGATAAACAGCTGTTGGGCATTAATTGAGCTGATATGTGTAATGTGTAGTTCTGCCCTGCAAAAGAAGCGTATACATTGCACTGAATTTCTTTCCCTGGGACATTGGCAAGTATTGCTCACTTGCTGCCCCCTAGTGACTTTTTTTGAGACATTTTAAAGATCCTTGTTTCCTTTTCGTGGTTGGTTGTGTTTTTCTTACCCACATTCTAGTGACCAGGCAGATCGGCTGCTAGGTTTCTGTGGATGCTGGAATACACACACACACACACACACACACACACACTCTTCATTTCAATCGAAAAAAAGGCAACAAATCAGATTTTTGAAACATTCAAATTGCTTTCAGATTTGATGTATTTTCTTCACCGGATGTTCTTAGTCTGTACATTGGTTTTTGAACAACTTAGTTCTTGAATGTTTTGCCTCCTGAACACCGCTCACCCGGAAGTGAGTGTTCTGGTTTGCGAATATCCGATGCAGCTTCAGCGGCTTCTGATTGGCTGCAGGAGCTTCCTGCAGCCAATTAGAAGCCGCACTTTGGTTTTCGAACATTTTGGAAGTTGAATGGACTTCCGGAATGGATTCTGTTCGACTTCCAAGGTACAACTGTAATTCCGTAGTTTAGAATTGTACTGGGGCAGATGTTACATTTCTGAAGATTTCCATTGTGGTTTTTTGGGGTGTCATGTTTTGTTCAGCATGTTTAAGTGGGGACTCTGAAAAGATTGCAAGTTCTCCTTACTTGTGATTACAAATTTTGGACATTTCAGTTTCTTGCATCATGGAGCCTAATCCTATGCTACACTGCTAAGTGACACATGAGTATCTTATTTACAGTGGTTAGCTGCCTGTAGCAGCTTCCATGGATGTGAATAAAATTCTCTTATTTTTAGCTAATATATTAATGAATCCTCACATCTAGTTTTAGCTAGAATTGCTGATAAATGAATTTCCCTGTAGCCCAGACAGGTGTGTTGAGCAAATCTGTCATCTTTTGACATACTTTTCTTAAACATGCTGTTCCTGTTCCTCATAACAGTTGTGTTCACTTGCGTTAAGAGGAATTATTTACAGCACAATCCTATGCATGCCTCCTCTGAAGTTAATCCCTCTGAGTTCTCTGGTGAGTGTGACAGCAGCCCTTTCCAACCTGGTGCCCCTCCAGATGTTGCTGCCATCGTCCTTCCCCATTGCTCATGCTGGCTGGGGCTGATGGGAGTTGTAGTCCAACGGCATCTAGAAGGCACCAGGTTGTCAAAGGCATTGCAGCCTTGGCCATTTTACTACAATATTTCTGTTTTAATTGTTGATTATAGAAAATCGTCTTTAGCAGGCAATGGGCTGCTCTGACCATTTAATATGTAGTTTAAGAGTAGTTTAAAATACATATTTCTGCCTCTAAAAGCCCTACAGCTTTAGTGATAATATAGATTTAACACACTGTAGTCTATTCACACAGCTGGATAATCTTGAGGAAAATAATCATATGCTGCAATCCTGCCTTGGAGTCAATCCCATTGAGCATAGTGGGGCTTAGTTCTGAGCAAATATGTATGTTTACGACTGCACTGTGGAATATAAATCATATAGATATATTCATTATTGGAATTGTTTATACTGTCAAAGACTTAATCAAAGCAAAAATAGCATAAAGCTAGAAGAATAGCCCATATATATTTTGGGGGCTTTGGGCTGTCTCATTTGGTATGTTTCATATATGTTAATAAAAGAAATGTGATTTATTGTTTTTGGAAAATGTACTTTAGCAGAGATTTGCAATTGTATATTCACATCAGCCCTATGAGCTCCATCATTATTAATGTAAAGAGCTTCACTGCTGCCACATACCGTATTGGCCTGAATATAAGCCACACTTTTCCCCCATATTCCGACCGTGAAAAGTTAAAGTGCGGCTTAAATTCATGACAGTACAAAAGTTAGCTTTTAAGATATCACTGCTGAAACAGACATATGGTAAAACAGAACCAAAAAATGTTTTCTGATTTGCGAGCTTGAAATTGTTCATTTGTCATTTATGGGTGTGAGTGCCTGCAGAATTGTAGCCATTGTATAGAGATTTGCGATTTTAGCAATTGTACAGTAACTTTTGCAGGCTTGCAAGATCAAAGCCTTAAATTGGCTCGGAGTTACAATTATACCAAATGCAGCAATTTTCAAACTGTAACCCAATTTTAAGGGAGCAGCTTATATTTGGGTATTGTCTTTTTTTCTTTCCCCCCTTGAATTTTAAAGGTGTGGCTTATTTGCAGGTGCGGCTTATATTTGGGCCAATACAGTATACAAAAATTAGGACGGTATCCCAGGTGCTGAGAATGGATTTTGTCCCTAGTGTTGCCTGTCCACAAACAAAGTCAGGGTTCAATTCTTGTTCTCGCTTTTCCAGTGAGCTGGAAAGTTTTGTTGAAGATCTGAAGAAGGAATCTCTTACAGCCAATAGGATTGTTACACTGAAAGACGTTGAAGATGGGGCTTTTCTTCTACGGCAGGTTGGAGAGGCTGTCGCCACCCTCAAAGGTGACTTCCTTGCTTTATTATTTTATTTATTAAATTTGTAAAACTACTCTTCATCCGTAGATCTCGGGGTCGCTTAAATAGTCCATTTGGAGATTTTCTCCACCTCCGCCTCCCCCAGTTTTTATTTTGGGGTGTGGGGGGGTGATAATTAGGCCAATGCTGGTCTTCCTCTCTGTCTTAAAAATGCTTTATGACTCTTGTTTTTGCAGGTGAATTTCCAACACTGCAGAATAAAATGCGGGCCATTCTCCGCATCGAGGTGGAAGCTGTGAGGTTTTTAAAGGAGGAACCTCATAAACTAGACATCCTACTGAAGAGAGTTCGCAGCATGACAGATACCCTCACCACCCTCCGGAGGTGATATGTTTTATGCTTCTGTTTATTTATTTCTTCTCTTTTTTTACATTATTCTGGACAGGTCATTGGCCTGATGCCATTACAAATTATATAATTGTTTTATATACCTATGTTTCTATTGTTTATGTTTTCATGTTTCACAGGAAGTGATTCATGAATGGAACAGAATGGTGTGTGTGTGAGTGAGTGAGTGAGTGAGTGAGTGAGTGAGTGAGTGAATCAATCAATCAATCAATCAATCAATCAATCAGAAAAGGACAGGGTTTTCTCTTATCCTTCTTCCTTTTTGTTCTACAGCCCAAAGAGTTCAGATGAAGATTCTCAGCCTCCCAGTCCTCCTTACCCTAGTAGTTCCCATCGAATTCAATAGGACTCACTTCTGAGTAGATATGGTTAGGCTTCTTGCACTGTAGGTGTGTGAGATGGGCCTGATGTCAGGGTTTGGCACCAACCTACACAACAGGTGCCTGTGGACCAATAAGAGTGCTCAGTGGTGGAGGTGCCATCAGGACTGGACTTCGTGGCAGAGGTCTAGGGCCTCACTCCCAGGGCCCAACAAATACAGCAGTCTTGCATTGCCACATTTGAAGAATTACCCCTAGAAGATAGTTAAGTCCAGAGTCTAAAAATTATCTGCCTGCCCCACAGCTCAAGCAGCCCTGCTGGCTTTCACACAGCTGGCTCCCATGTGTGAGAAGGGATATATTATGCTTAGCTTTTATGCCCTGTCAACACAACAATGAGAAACCCTTTTCAGTCCGGCGGCTGTATTCCTTATTTGACAACTTCTGAGAGCTTCCTGCCAGTAGTGAGCAGTGCTAGAGATATAAACGAGCATGGCGCCAAATGTGAATTTTACCTTTGGCGCTGTGGTCTAAACCACAGAGCCTAGGGCTTGCTGATCAGAAGGTCGGCGGTTCGAATCCCTGTGACGGGGTGAGCTCCTGTTGCTCAATCCCTGCTCCTGCCAACCTAGCAGTTTGAAAGCACATCAAAGTGCAAGTAGATAAATAGGTACGGCTCCAGCGGGAAGGTAAACGACATTTCCGTGCGCTGCTCTGGTTTCGCCAGAAGCGGCTTAGTCATGCTGGCCACATGACCCGGAAGCTGTATGCAGACAAATGCCGGCTCCCTCGGCCAGTAAAGCGAGATGAGTGCCGCAACCCCAGAGTCGTCCGCGACTTGGCTTAAAAGTCAGGGGTCCCTTTACTTTTACAGAAGATTTGATTCTGCACACACTTAACATGCTGCTCTCTAGCCAGAAAAGCAAGACATCATCAGAGTTCAAGCCTACTTCTCAGGTAGGCAAAAATGTGTGCAAGGCTGGACTAGTGAAGGGTATAGACTGGGGAGAGTTCTGAAGGCCAGACAGAAGGCCGCATTTGAGCCCGAAGAATGAGATTCTCCACCCCTATTATAAAAGCAGTGTCACTTTCATACGGAAAATCACTAGAGGGAGCCCTTTCTTTACTAGAGAAACAAGAAAGTGCTAGCTATGTATATACTTCACAGTGTGACTGTCTTCCTCTTGTAGGCATGTTACTGATGGGCTGCTGAAAGGTGTGGATCCCTCACAGGCCGCCCAGTACAATGCCATGGAGAAAGCGACAGCGGCAGAAGTTCTGAAAAAACAGGACGACGCTGCAAAGAGCCCTGCTTCCCCAAAGCAAAAGGTTGGCGACCCCTCAGCCGAACTGTCTGTCAGGTCAGAGGTGATCCCTGTCTCAGGCATGACCGTCCACCATGCACAAAGCTCCCCAGTGGTCATGCATCAGTCTCAGCATTCAACAACACTGGTCAGCAATGCCCCAAATTCTCCCGTGGCAAACAGCCCCTCGGCAGGTTCATCCGCATCATGCCACCTGATGCCTGCCATGCCAGAGTCTGCTGCAGCCGCAGTGACAGCGACCACCCAGCAAACGCAGACACCTCAGTCGCCCCAAGTTAATGGCTCCACCATGCAAAGCCTTTTTATCGAGGAACTTCACAGCGCCAGTACCAGGAACAGAGCTCTGTCAATTGAGGTACACATGGTGCATGTTATGGTAGGGAGGGTTTCGGGTGCTGTTGGCCATCTAAGAACGAGGCAGAAGAACTCTGGGCTGTCTTTTTGGATGCTATAGGTGTCCTGTTTCTCGAGTGCCAAACTTGGCCTGACATTAATAAATGTCATTTTGCAAAGATGGCTGGCAGAACTCGGAGCACCTCTGCGTATCTGATTCATCTAAAAGTTTATAAATAAAAATTTTAAATACAGAGTGAAGCCCAAACTGATTTCAAAAAATTCCCCTCTCTCTGTGTGTGTGTTTCTTCTTAGAAAGCAGAGAAGAAATGGGAAGAGAAAAGGCAGAACCTCGATCACTACAACGGAAAAGAATTTGAAAAACTCCTCGAAGAAGCACAAGCCAATATCATGAAATCAATCCCCAACCTTGAGATGCCTCCACAAGCCACAGGTTCGCCGAAAGCTGACGCAGCAGAAAAAATAGAAGTCTCTGGTAAGGCTTAGTGCATCACAATAAGATAGATGGGTGGAGCTTCGATGTTGGACTCTCTCTTAAATGTGAAAGAAAACAGTAACTATTGAATTCCGAGCTCCAAGTCTTAGAGAAAACATATTGGTGGGAATGTAGGCCCTACTTGCTGATAAGTGGAAGGTGCATAACTCAGTGGTAGGGCACCTGCATGCAGAAAAGCTCCTGGCATCTTCAGGTAGGGCTGGGAAAGAGGATCTGCATGGAACTCTGGAGTGTCTCTGCCTGCCAGTGTAGTTGATAATGAGCTAGATGGACACAATGGCCCAACTCATTCCTTCCTGTGTCCTTATAAGCAGCCTCTACCCTGTAAGCAGGGGTGGCCAACCCCCAAGAGGCTGCGATCTACTCACAGAGTTAAGAATGGGCAGTGATCTACCTCCTTTTGGGGGGTTCAGGTCTAAGTTGTTGAGCTTTTTTTTTTTTTGCTTTTTTTTGAAAGCCCTGTTTTTGGGGGTTCAGGTCCTTTTTTAGGGGAGCAAGTAATCTACCACAGATGTTCAGTGATCTACCAGTAGATCTACCTGTTGGACTTGGCTGATATAAAGCAATACCTTACAAAGCAATTTTGGGCACAGTGCAACCAAGGATCTGGCACTTTCCGGCCCCATTGATCAATGTTCTGTTCAACAGGGTTTCTACGCTGAGCATTAAACACATGCTTAATTGGAAACTTGAGCAGCACGTTAAATCTCTCCCATCAAACATAAGTGAAATACCATGTTGGTTAACTTTAGGGTGGTAAGCCATGTTTTTAAAACCACTGCAACTTGAATTTTCAGAAGAGGCTCCTAACCCAGAGCAGGAGACCGAAAAGCCAGTGAAGTCTCCACCTCCTCCGCCTCCACGTCGCAGTTATCTGATAGGATCTGGACTAAGCACAAGACTGGGAGAAGTCAGTTACGTGGCCAGGAAAGACAGCACTTTGGTCAAGGTTTGGTGATTGAGGCAATTGAAGCAAAATTAGATACCCAGAACAGGAAGAGCTTCTGGGCAAGACAATGTCCTTCTTACTTAAGTTGCCAATGGGGTGGGGTGTGGGGTGGTTTGTGACCCAAACGGGCATCGAAGGAAGTCTCTCAGGAAATGCATTTCATACAGTAGGCTCTGCCCAGCCCTGCCTTCATGGGAATCATCCTCCCTGTATTCTTATTTATAATAACGTGAGGCAGATTAGAAGCTGCATTCATTCTATGCATGTTCAAGAATTTGAAAATAATCTTGAAGAAGCCAAATATTTAACACAGATTGATAAAATCGATGAGAACAGGTCCATAGAAACCTTTCTAGTGAGCTCTTCTCTGCTTGCTTTATCCATCTGTTTGTTTCATTATCTCCCCCAGCCGCCCAAGGAGATACATTAAAATCTTTCCTTCACATAGCATGGCATGGTCTTAGGCTGCCAAATCTAAATGTGATAATTGGCGTTGAATTTCTTCTGGAGGATGGGATGCGATGATGCTTCCCATTCAGAAAACTAAAGAAAATGTAATAGAGGGGAGCATTTCATTTTGTTGGTGTCACGATAATGGTTGAATTGCTTAAATATTAGTTTTTTTTAAATTGTTTGTTATACTACTTAGGAAAGCAGTGAAGATGCTGCTCAAGGAGCACAGCCAAAAGTCCCTAAGGAAGACCATGCTTCTCCTCAACCCCTGGGCACAATTCCACCTGCAAAGGAGGAGGAGGAGGAGGACGGAGACAGAATAATGGCAGAATTACAGGTATGATGAGGCTGGACCTGCAGAGAGATGTACCTTGGATAGCATTCGCTTCTGGTCTTTGGACTCAGAGCACAATTCCAAGGGAATTAAGTCCCACTTAAGTGAATGGGCAAGGGAGCTCCTTCAGGAAATACACATTGCTGCTCATTGCTGCAGCCTGTATCAAGATATGGTCTCAGGTGTAAGTAAATGGGATAAGAGGGGGAAAGCTTATTTCTATGCCTTTCTGGTGCACACATCCATTTCATATACAGGTACAACTTGTTTCAGGTCAGGAAAAACTGGATCTGAAGGAGGATTTGAATATTTGTGGCCATAAACAGGCCAAAGATCAGAGTTAGATTCCAGTGGTTTGAGCTCCGGATCCTATTGTCAGCAAGAAAGTATTCAGAACTTGCCCAAGGATTATCTAGCCTGCTCGTTCATTGTAACATAGGAATGGTTTTTCTGTGACATTGCTGAAGTCTAGGGGCGCAATCTAACAACTGTCAGTCACAATCAAGTCCTGTTCGGTTGCTCTTGAGAGCTGTGACTGACTTGGGCTAGATTGTGTTGCTTACTATGCGATTGGTATTGACCGCATATTTGACGTGCACTTTGGGGGCACTCTTCGTGCCAGAGTCTGTGGAAGACAAAACTATTTGTTATATTAAAATAATATCTCCACTGGCTCTCACATCTGTCAGTGATTCCAATAAGGAGGTGAACACATAGATGGTTATCAAGCTTCAACAAATCTTCTCATGGGGCTCACTGTGATGGCAGACCCTCCTTGCTGTGGCAAACTAATGAGGTAATAATGTTCGGGGACGCTTTTATTTTTTACCGTTGGTCACAACTTGCTCTTAGTCAAAAGGTGTAGAATTCATGTTATAAAGAACTAGCAGCTATAGATTCCAGCTCTAAAACAAAGCTGGGGGAGTGGAGTGTGGAGCTTGATTCTCTTTCAGTAACTTTTTTGCAGCCTGTAACATTTTGAACAATTAGTTGGACTGGAAGAGAGAGAAACCATTATTGAATTTATAACTTTGTATGCCACATAAAGATCTCCGGGTAACAATAGCTGTGCCATGACTGTCAGGTTAAAGGTTTGTTTTAAATAAACCCACATGACATGAGGCATGTAGTTTCATCAGCCAGTTCATATAGTATTGCTGTGCTATCATTTTGAGACAGGGTTTCACAGCTGGCCAGTAGGAACTAACCCTTAGCTTTTCAGCCTAGACATAATACGGCCTTGTTTGATCAGAGTTTGTCCTGAAGAAGCTCAGAGGAAAAAAGTAAGCAAGCAAACTCTTGACTGGAATGGCTCCAGGAAGTGACTTGGCTCTCGGTTGGAAAAGGTCTTCCGATAACATGCCATGTTTTAACTCTCTAGGCTTTCCAGAAGTGCTCTTACATGGATGTAAACTCAAACAGTCATGTTGAACAGTCCAGAAATGACACTCACACAAAAGATGCAAGGCCTGTGGCCTTAATACATCCCAAGGAGAAGAAGGTAACAGTGGCATTTGAGTTCTGCCACATCCTCTTGGCCTCACCTTCTTCCCTTGCTTCCAAACTAACCCTGTGCCTTGTGCATTGTTTACTCTCTCTCTTTCTCTCTCTCTCTTTGTGCTGTGTTGGCTGTGTTTTCATGTATCTAGATTTGTGACCCGTCTTAGCACCAAGGTTCTCAAGATGCTACTAGCCTTTAGGAAAACAGAATTACTATGTGGTGAATGAGGAAATGTTTAAGCGACTCAACACAGATCTTAGGATTACCTCTGTTGTACAGAGGGGTACAAATGCTCTTAAGATCTGAAGCTTAGGCATTTTTATTTTTAAATTTTCTATCACACCTAATTTTCCGGGGGAACTCAAGGTGGCTAACAAATCTGTAGCAGAATAGAAAACAGGTATCAATCCCCAAAACCAACCAACTGTGCAAACAAAATTCTAATGTAAATCTGAAATAAATTTTAACCATTCCAACACAGACATCACCTAAGGTTCTCTTCTTGAGACCAAAGAAAGGATACAGTGTTCAAACATACAGTCATACCTCATGTTGCGTCTGCTTCAGGTTACATCTTTTCAAGTTGTGTCCCGCGGCAAGCCCGGAAGTACTGGAATGGTTACTTCCAGGTTTCGCTGCTAAATCGCGTCCCGCGCATGCACAGACGCGGCGCTTCTGGATGCGAACGCTTTGCGTTGTGGGCGTGCCTCCAGGACAGATTACGTCCGCAACTCAAGGTTCCACTGTAGTGATCTGAGTGTCTGTAAGACACAGTGTTTGAATTTGGCTCTGAGAATACTAAGCTAAGAAAATTGAAATAAAGTAGTGCCCATTTTGCTGCAGACCAGTGACAAACTGCAACCCTACGTACACTTACCGGAGAGTAAGCTGCATTGACCACAGTGGGACAGTTCCTGAGTAAACACAGTATTGCTTTGAAAGTTTGCTTTATAATAAGAGGAGCAGTAGCTAGAATGCATATGATAACATCAACTGGGGAAAGCAATTGCAAGTTTCAATATTACTTTCAACGCAATAGCTCTAAAGCTCCAGGCAAATTGTTACACAAAGCAGATTCCTTTCTAATTTTTGCATTCATAGTTAGGGGACTTTTGGGGTGGTATTAATACCCGCTTAGGAATTTTGTTCAGCTATAACTGAAGTAGAATCAGGTGGAATTAAGATGCTGCACCGGAATAAAAATGTAACTCCATGGTTCAACTCCCTGTTCCAGGGAACAAGGCCATATTTTCCTTCCCTAGCAAAGATAAACACAATACAGACCATAGAGTACCTTTGGCCCAAAGTGTAGTTTGAACCTGCAACCCTGAGATTAAGAGTCTCATGCTCTACTGACTGAGCTATGCTGCAGGGTAGCTTTGTATATGTATACTCAACACCTCTAACTTGGCATACTCAAGGCAGCATTCGATGTTGGCTTCCCGATTTCCTGCAACTGGTGAGATGAAACACGCAGTGAGCCATCTCTCTCATGTGCCCTGAACAGCATGTAGCGCTTTGCTAGCTTTAAATAATAATACTGAATAGCCTTTTGACCCTAGAAGCCAGAATATTCCCGACAACACATGAAACACTTCATGCCAATTGTCCATGTAATGCCACCTACATCTTTGGCTCTTTTTGACTTCTGCTTGGTTTGCATGAAACCTTTTTCACCTTTTCTCCTGGATCCTTAGGAGGGGTTATGGTTTCCTTGATGTGCTAACAAACTACATATGCATGGGGTGGGAGCAAGTTTTAAGTTGCCTCTTGTACAATGATAGTTGTCTTCCAGACTCTTGTACTGTGCTGTGTTTTTAAAATCAAGACACCTGTGTTGAAAAACAAGTAGTTAACCTGCCCTTGTGATGGCTTTAACAGCATAGTAATTCTGATTCTGGAGATTGATACAGTTGGTGTATCAATGGACAGGGCTGGGACATGGAGGCCCAGCAAGGTTGAGGATTTGCTGGGGGCCTCCTGAAGAGAGCCCCATGGATCTGCTACACTTACTTATTGGGGGGCAGAGCCTGGAGGCTGCCTTGCCCAAGAGCACTCCAAAACCTGCAGCAGATGCTGCCAATGGACTAGGATTGTTATCTAATGTGGATGGACAATCCTATATTCTCAAATTATGTGACTATACCTTTTTCGTTGTGGTCCAGCAACAATTTTGCTTGAAGTTGTTTCTGTTACGAACAGGCTAAAACTGTAGTCTACCAAGGGAAGCAGCCGTTTCCAGACTTACTCTTTTGACTCTGTATCCCATCGTTGCACATCCTTTTGTAGCCCTGCTGGTCAGAGTAACAAGTTGGGAGCCCTTTTTTACTGAACTAGCAGGAATGCATTTGAAATGCAAAGGCAAGATGTCCTGATCTTCCCCGCAGCCAGTCACTTTTGGAATCGTTTTTGCAAACCAGGAGTCATAAATCCACCTCAATACACACGAGTGCTGAGGACCGTTGTAGTGTTGCAAGTAGATGCTGGAGCTAGCCAGGGTGTGTGTGTGTGCGCAGGGGAAAAGGGCCCTTGCAGCAGTTCCTGCTGCCAAAATGCATAGGCTGTGTGCCAGCAGACCTACTTAATCCATTTTCAGCAGAAACAGACACCGTTGTACCTTGCAGTGGGAGCTGCTGCTTCTTTTCCCAGGGTGCTGCCTCTTCAACCACACCCGGTATTTTGACCTCTTGCTTTTCTCCATTCCTATAAAACAAGGTATTGACTGTGCACATAAAAATCCACTTTTGTATCAGTTGCGACATTCAGTACTAAGGTCAACATCAGGAGAGACTGAGGATGAGGGGTAGGAAACGCCACCAGCAATATTCTTGCCACGATCTAATCTAATACCAGGTTTGAATGTGATTGTTTTGCAAGACTTCTTTGCAAGCCACTCTTGAGAGCCTCTTGGGTTACAAAGAAAAATGTAGCTCTTCTAAATAAACAAGCTCTGAAATCTATTTACCATAGGGATGCCTTGCTGGGCCTCTCTGCCTTGCCCTAGGGGCTCTCCCTAGGCCATGCCCCTCTTTGCCCCTGCTCCACAGCCTCCTCCAATTCTTCTGCCTGGCTGACATGTGTCCTTGAACTCTAACCATGCCCATGTGTGCACATAAAAACCTCTGGCTTTTGTGTGGCTGGACCATAACCTACTGTACCAAGATAAGAGAGTCACTTCCGTTGCCCCACATTCCACTTAGATGTGACCCCTGAAAGGTTGCTCACTGGAGAATGCAGCCCTCCAGCTGGAGAAAAACAAAAACCCCACCCGCTAATCAAATGTAATGGTTATATCAGAGGAAGAGGCCTTTCTGAGCTCGCCAGCTTGGAGAACTGGCTTCAGTGTTAGCAGTCAGCATTCTAGTCCTAATGGTGTGGTCATTGTTTCCTAACAAAGTTTAGTCCAACAGCCTAAATGAAAGATTTCTGTTTCATACAAAACAATCGTTGAAAGGGAGGAATATTATCAAGATGGCACAAATGTTGTACAGGATGTAAAGTCTATGGAGGGGTTGCTTAAAGGACTCATTCTAGAACCTGTGTTGTCTGCCTGCATAGTTTTGTGTGTAATACAAAGTTCTACCAGATTTGGAGTAAACCCCTGGAAGAGGTGCAAAAATCCGCTGAAGACCATGGAAATGGCTCTGCATTGATGTAGAAAGTGGCCCGTTCACATTATCTGTACTTTATCTGATGATGTGCTAAATAATTGGGGGGAAATAGTCCCAGCCTTAAAAAAAAAAGTTGTATCCCTCAGTAACTAAGTAATGCAACTCTTCCCCCTAGGTGTATGGGGAGGCAACAAAAGATAGTGACCATCCCAAGCACCAGACAGAAGAGATGGTCTCGGATGCTCCCAGCATTGCTGAAAACTCTGCCTTCAGCAAAGATTTGCTTTTGGAGAATAAGGAGTATGCACAAACAAATTCTCTTAAGCTGAAAACAAACTGCTCCATTGTGTTAGACAATGAAAGGAAGGCGGGGCCTGAAGAAGCACAGTGTCCCGCAGTTGAAACTGGAAGACAAAGGTCAACCAATGTTGCACTTAGAGAGACTGGTCATGGTTTGCCCCAGAATGAGCCTCTCAGTGGTGCAGGGGCACCTCCTGTCAGTCAAACAGACTCATACACTCAGGAGGCTTCTTCTAAGTCTCCAGAGGAACAAGAAATGTCTGCTGGGGCCTATAATCAAGTTGTGCTGAGGCATAAGGCACCTAGAAATGTTACCTTAAATAGTATGGATGAGGTAGAGTCGCCAACTAGCTCTCCAAGTGATGAAAGCCCACCATCGGAGAACATTGCTTTCATGATTACCAAAACGGCAGTCCAGTTTCTGTCCAGTGGAGAGGTCCACGATATAGTCAACAGGCAGGGAGAAGATGTGCAGACTGTGAACATTGATTCCAGAAAGGAAGCAACATCCCAACAAGGGACGCTAGAGAACCGTGAAAGTGAAGAGCCCGTGGTCTGCATGGACAAAAAACCGGTAATCATTATTTTTGATGAGCCAATGGACATCCGATCAGCTTATAAAAGACTTTCAACGATATTTGAGGAATGTGATGAAGAGCTGGAAAAAATGATGACAGAAGAGAAGATAGAGGAAGAAGAGGAGGAGGAAGAAGACCAAGAACCTGAGACACGTGGTGCCCGTAACATAGGAGTTACCAGTGCAGACAGTCATAGGAGTCATGGGGCTGATGACGCAACAAGCGGCAGATTTGAGCAAGACTTCAGACAACGCTATCTGTCTAATTCAGCAACTCAAGCCAAACTCCTTGAAGGGCAGGAAACAGATGAGATGGATTTCAGGAAGCCTCCTTACATTTATGCGCCACATCCAGAGTCAAAGCTGGACACTCCCGATACAAAGAAGAAATTCAAGTTTAAATTCCCTAAAAAGCAGCTGGCTGCTCTTACGCAGGCAATCCGCACAGGGACTAAAACCGGCAAGAAAACTTTGCAAGTGGTTGTGTATGAAGAGGAGGAGGAAGACGGCACTGTGAAACAGCACAAAGAGGCAAAAAGGTTTGAAATCCCGAGCAGTCGGCCCGATGACGCTTCAGGGAAGGAGGAGCCAAACCTAACTGTACAGAATTCTAGGACTGAAGAAATTAGAAAGAACACGTACAGGACTCTGGACAGCCTGGAGCAGACTATTAAGCAACTGGAGAGCACTATTAGTGAGATGAGCCCAAAATCAGTTTCTGAAGCTCCAGCCCGATCGGAGGGAACTTCTGTCCCGGGCTTTTTCTCACCAAAAGAATCCCTAGCGCTGGAAGAGACTATTGCTGATGTTGAACCCCCTTCCTCAATACCGTCAACTTCACGTAAGGTACTTTAGTATGAGAAATCACAACTCCAGCTGCTTTCTAAAACAAAATCTGCCGTAATAATCACCATTAAGCAAGAGGTGTCTTCTGATTGGTTTGCTTCCTTTCGGGTGGCTTGTTTGGTGCATCCATTAGGTGTCTAACAGCTAATAGATTTGTGTGTGGTTTTATTTTAAATAAAATAAAATCTCTCCTGCTGATTGGTGATGGGCAATCAAAGGAAGCTTGGTCAGCTGTGGGCGAATCAAAATACCTGGGACTGCCAGTTAATCGTAGGTTGATCTGTAGTTGAGCCTTTGACCTCCATTTTTGATTCCTGGAATTAACACCAGTGGTGTGCCTTGTGGTGTGGATCCTTTTGGTGCTTCCCGTGCATGTCTTGGGGGCTTTGCCTTCTCACTTAAAGCAGCTTTGGCCATGGTGTGTGAGCCTCCGCCTTGCCCATGCACTGATGCTCATCCCACCTTTCCCTTATCTCTCTCCCCTTCCCCTTGGCACCCCAACCTTCCTCACAGGGTTCAACCAGCACTTCACAGACCAGCAGGATGCCAATCCCTGCAGCCGCAAAAAGTAGACAGCAAAGCAACACAGACAAAACAAGCAAACCGCACAAGCTACAGGATCAACGCCAGTACAGACAGGTAGTTTTACCCTAAACCCAAAGCTTGGGTTGGACTTGAAAGCGGATTGTGTGTGTTTGGTAAATGTGTAAGTCAAGTGACCGACTTGGATGATACCAAATAATGGACTTTTGTCTTCCCGCTGAAATCTGGAATTGGAAATCCAGGGAATTGGGGGGGGGGGCATGAAAATATTTAATGGTAGCATTGTCTCTCTCTCTCCCTCCCTCCCTCATGCTTGCGCATGTCTGCAGTAAACCATCTCCTGCTTTTTTGAGTTTTGTTCCAGTACTCGGCTGCAGTTTCCTAAATGTCAGCGACGGGAACAGATGCCGTTTGAAGCATTTCAGATGACACTGTCGATACTAACTCCCTGTTTAACAGACCGCAGTGAGAGCCTATTAACCACCCACCAAAACGTTTCCACCCTCACCTAACAACCCTACAAGCATGGCCAATGTGGTGAACAGCCCAGTTTTTGTGGCGCCCTCCTTTTCCCACCCTCTTCTCCTGTTAACTTCTCCCCCACTCTGTCCATCTTCTGTCCCGTAGCTGAGGGAGGGGTGGTGGGAAGGAAGGAGGGAGGGAGGCCTCCCAGGTCCAGCCCATAGGTACAAGATTTAGTGCCAGCTTCAGAGACTCTGTATCCATTCTTCCTTTCTGCAAGCCTATTTTCCCATACAGCTCCTTTTTTTTGTTTATTGTGTATGTTGACTTAAATTGTCTCCCACCATCTTTATTTATTTACAGGCTAATGGAAGTGCTAAGAGAGCTGGTGGGGACTGTAAGGCCACTTCCCCTAACCTGTCTGCTTCAAAAATCCCAGCCTTTCCTTCCACCTCTGGGAAAAGTAGCTCTGTTTCTAGTGGTGATAGCACTAACCTTCTGAGCCCCCCTACTAAAGCCTCTGCCCCTTCTTCTAACCCTCTCAGTCCTCCAACAGGTCGCCCTCCTCATTCCGCTTCCCTAATCCCCTCTGTCTCCAATGGCTCCTTGAAGTTCCAGAGTCCCGCTCACACAGGTAAAGGTCACCATCCTCTTTCATTCTCAATACAGACTCAAAATGGCCGGCCACCCCCTCTTCCTCCAGCTCCCTTTTCCTCGTCCTCCTTCTCCTCTCCCTCCTCCTCCTCCTCCTCCTCTCCCCCATCACTGAGTCAAGGTTCGAAGAGCATCCGCTCGATCCACACACCCAGCTTCACCAGCTACAAGTCCCAGAACGGAAGTGTCAGCAAACCCGCCCAATCTTCCTCCGTCACCAAGGAATCAACTTAAAAGCCAGTGCAAGTTGCAGACAAAATCTTCTCAGTTGCTGATGTCGACATTGCCCACTGGTATTGCAGCTGAGGAGCGCGTACTGTAGAGTTTCAGGCTGAAATGTGAAACTTGTGCTAAATACTGGGTTATTACAAGTGAGAGACAAAAAGTAGTTTTGTATGCATTCGCTGCTGTCAAAATGCCAGAGGGGGGAGGGCAAGGGTGGGGGTGGTTGGGTTCCCTTCAGCCAGAAACTGTTACAAAAAGTACAATGGGAGTATGAATGAAACTAGAAGTATGAGTGCACAGAAATGGATCGAGCATGAAAATAAAGTGTATTAAAGCGAGTTATTTTGTATAAAGCTATTTTTAAGTATGAGAACTAAACATCGTGTGATGATGCAAAATTATAAAACTGAAACTAAGATATTTTTCTTTTATTTTAGTGTTATCCAAATTTGTTACAGATTTCTATTTTTGTCAAAAAACAAAAAAACCCTTCATGGTTACTTTCAGAAATCTTTTTTGCCAAAACATTTGATACTACTATAACGTACATTTTGATAGTTATGCTGAACACCTTCCTCTGCACAAGCGACAAGAGTTAAGACTGAGACTGACGTGGTAGGAGGCAACTTTACCTATTGCACTGCCATTCAGATTATATTTAATAATAATTTGCGATGCCAAGGAAAAAAATTGTTTTTACATTTAGGCATTTGCTGATTCCCTTTTGCTTCCTTCATTTTTCATTTTACTGAGACCTGGGTAAATCATGTAGTACTACCATGTGGATTATTTTTTAAAAGTGTATACTTCTGTACTGTTCTGTATAATGGAAAAACCTCTGTACATATTATAATATATATAAATATATAAATATAAATATATAAATATAAAATATAAGTACAGTATGCGGCTGGGCACAGACAAGAGTAGTTTTCGACACCAAAGGTCCATTTTATGCATGGTTCTCAAGTACACTTTGGGAAAAGGTCAGTGAGGGACAATTGGGAGTTGCTAAGGGGGGGTGGGGTGGGTGGGCAGGGATGGGTTTCAAAAAGCAACCTGTGTGGCAAGGCGAGTGGTTCTTTTTGTAAATATCTTATTTGTACAACTCTATAATATACAGAAGCAAAAAAAAAAAAATCCTTTGCAAAAATAAAGGGCTGCATGCTTATGTTGTGGTATGATTTTGTCACTAATCAATTATTTCATAGTTTTCATACTAGCCCACTGAATGAAAAGGGCATAAGCACTTTCAAGTCATGGTGGTTTGTGTCTGCTGTTTGCTATAAATACATACGAAGGTGAGCAACTTCATGCATTGACCAAAATGCACTAGTTTTACATGTGCAGGTTACGTTTTGTCAGTGGCAGCTGTCTCAACCCGCCTAATGGTAGGGCCAGCACCAGCCATGCACAGAGGACAGTGCGTAAATGGCTACTAGGCTATACACTGCCTGTGGCAGGATGCCATTGAATGCCTGCTGCTGTGAATCACATGTGGGGAGTGTTGTTCCACTCAGGTCTTACCTGTGGGTTTCCCATAGGCCTCTGGTTGGAGGGTGGAATAGGATGCTGGACTAGATGGGCCAATGGCTTGATCCAGCAGGGCAGCTTGTCTTGTCTACAAGTGGCCATTTTGCTGCAGGAAATCATGATGGGAAGCTAAAGTCCAATGCAGCTTCCTGTCTCAAATTTTTTGTGTTACACACACACCACAGTATTTTCCCTTATTAGCTTAAATTTTTTACATCATGTGCAGCTTGACCACAACCTAGAATCCCCAACTGGTGGCTGCCACTAACATAGAGGCAACATCCTGCTTGTCTTGCTTGTTTTATAATAACGTGCGGCAGATTATCGTGCTGGCCCAATACTGCAATCTGCAAAAATGTAAGTGAACAGAAGCCTCTTACGTGACCTTGTTCAGGAATTTCAAGGAGCCAGTAGTTTTTAAATTAGTGCAGTTTTCAAAGGGACGGTCTCCCATCTGAATCCAAAATGGCAGCCAGCTGACTTTGAGACATAAAAGAAAACCTTCTCCTTGATCTCAGGAACCATCATGCAAAATCTGATTACAATATCTTAAGAAGTGTCCAAATATATAGTGAAAAAACAAATTTTCCAAATTATATAGTTGATACTTGTAGCACACACCTCTAGCAACTGCATACTGCATAAGCAAGTAAAACAACACTCTGATACGAGCAAGTCACAAACATAAAGTTCTTGCATATCAGTCCACCCAGTGGATGGGCCACATTTGCCCCTGCATGCATAAATAAATAAATATCCATATCTATTATCTATATAGGAATAAAGTAAGATTGAAAAACAGTTTCAGTTTACAGGAAAAGTTTCTGCTCACTTGGAAGATGGATTCTTAGGTGCTGATGCAGCATGTGAAAGTTCCTTTTTTTTTTTAAGGTTCTGAGAGCCCCATCTCCAACTAGCTGATATTACTCCTTGTAGACAAAGGCTACCAGAAAAATGGAAAGGGGAATAGTAGGCAGTTCATATACCATTTGGGGGAAGAAGTTTAGGAAACTTCCACCATTACCAGTTGTTCAGCATTACAACCACTCATTGCTCCAGAGTGTTACTAACATTATTTATATCTACCCTCTTCAAATGCTTGAGGCAGCTCTCAGCATCATTTAAAAAGTCCACACACAAAGCTACAAAACAAAATTATGTTTCTGCCAGCAGAGCCAGCACAACAGCACAATCAACCCACAAATCAAGCAGCCTTGGGCAAAAATCTCCCTTGAACAAAACATTTTACGCATTTGCTGAAGGCCTAGAGCAGGGATAACTCGGAGAACTCTGATTTAAGAGAGGGGCAGAGCCCCCCCCCCCAGCAATGGTGGTGACATTCAGGCTTACTCTTCATTTTTAAGAATGCCAGTGCCTCTTTTTTTAAAAAAGCACTGATTGCTGGTGTCCCATCTTTTGACCAATCTTGGTGAACCTGGAAATGCTGGGTTCTGGGTAAAGTAGGCATAAATCCAAACGCCACAGCAAATACCAATACAAACTTCTGATAAGCACCTGAATTTTCAGATTTCAGGGTATATTGTTAATAACAATTGCCATCAGCATGTGTGACACTTTACAATCTAAGAGGGCTTATCCCTTAAGAACCTGACAATCTTAAATTTGGCACATGAGAGGCATGAAGAGGCAAACTATGTGTTTCCGTCACATATACTCAGTGACAGTAGGGCATGAGATCTGGGGCAGGGGGTGTTCCAAAGGCTTACACGGAGACGGCAGACGTTGAGTGGTTTGAAATACTGTAAAGTATATATGCTGCCATATCATAAAGTATCAGGGTGGCACAAAATAACATGTACACAGCAAAACATAAGACATGATTTAAAACACCACAAAAGAATCATTAAAATGGCTGAGCAATCAAGAACACCTTAGACAACTGCATAGGCCTATTGGCATAAATTGCTCTTCAAGAGAAGCCTGAAGGTAATGCTGCGTGCCGAATCCTCAAGAGTGTCTTCTACAGCATGAGACCAGCGACACAAAAGGCCAGTGAGGCCTCTTAACAAGGGAGACAACTAGCATTGTGCACTAAAGGCCAAAAGGGTAGAGGAAGCAATATCTTTTCAGATAGTGGAGGAAGGTGGTAAGAATGAAGGCTTTACAGGCAGGGATGCTTGTGCCTATAGTGGACCATAGTCCTCTATGGCAAATGGAGAAGAGGGCAGGGACAGGGAAGCGACCATGGAAGACATCAAACGGAAGAACTAAGTGCTTGAATTGGTTCTAGGAGCAGACAGGAAGCCAGTCTCGTGATCAAAGGAAAAGGGGGGCAATTCATTTTGGAAGCAGTGGTTTGGATAAGAGAGACATGGGCCGTTCCGAGGTGGAAAAGGTTGCAAGAGGCAACAGACTCAAACCAGGGTTTCCACCAAAGGGGCAGAGAATAAAGGCCATATTTTTGCAGTGTTGAAATGGTGGACGCAAGAGGACTTGACAAAGGATGGAACACAGGGAACAAAGAGACAGAAGAATCAAAGACAAAAAGAAGCCTTTCTATCTGCTCAACTGTATGATAAAGTGGGACTTTGGGTGGGACATGGTGTATAAAGCATCAGAGATAAAAGTCTGAAGCTGTATCACTTTGTAACGAAATTAAAATGAGGGTTCATTAACAAAACTCTTAGGGGTACAGTGGACTGTTTCTCTCCACATCCCACACCCTCACTCCAATCTGAATACAAGCAAGTTTGTACAAAGAAGCTTATTTATATACTGCTTTCCACTTATACATTTATGAATCGCAATGCAACTCACAATATACATAAAATCATTAAAACCAGCATTCCAAATATCAAGAGAGTCATAATTTCAACAACTACAGCTTCAAGAACCAAAAGAGAACTGCATACAGTCAGCAAACACCAAGGTAAGCAGAAAGGTCTTTTAACTGTCTATGAAAGCACCTCATCATCAGTACCTGACTGATCTCCATAGGGAACTCAATCCACAAAATGGGAACAAACTCTTTTAAACCCTGGCCTAGCACATTTCAATCGGTCATGGTACAGTCAGGAGAGCACAGCCCGTAGATCAAAGTTGTATGGGCGCACATTATGACTCATTGCAAACAGCTCTAAAATGTGTTGAACTGCAGGCTACTGAAACTACTTCTATTAGCTCTTTTCCACAAGTTCCATCAGCTTACATAGAAACGAAGCACCCTGCTATCATTGTGTGAATTGGCCCCAATATGCAACACAATGGTGTTGGTCTGCAGCTGCCAAAAACACTTGTGGCACTTGTCCATGAGTGTCCCCATCTTCTGTCAACCAGCTGCTCTGAAGGTATAAATTTCTACATACATATACATACATAAATAACCACCTCATCCACTCCACAGCTCTTGAATGAATCGGGATCCTGTCCCTGAAAACTAATAGCACAGTGTTTATCATGGATGCTTGAAAATACAGCCTTATAGCATGTAGCAACGAATTTATGTCAAGTTGCTGCTCATGCAAGTTGGCATTTTTTACACCACAGCAACCTCAAGGTGAAAACTGAATGCATACGTGAACCAGTCCTTATTTTCTTGCAGTACTCTGTACTGGAGGAAGTGCGGTGAAGAAAAATGTCCTTGCAATGGCTTCCTACTAATGGAACTGAAATTTCCATGGAGGTTTGAACAGTGAGGTGACCAAGGGGTTTACTTTCATATCTTACAGCCTTTGTGCTGTGTTAATTAATCCAGAATAAATGTTCACCATGCTATACCCCTGTTACCTGATTAGTGACTTGGGGAGGGGGGTCTGAGATGCCTCAAAGTTTGAGACTAACACCTCAGTTCAGAGCCACAGAAGAGAATCTATGGTAAGGCCTTTAAGACTCGAGACCCCAGACCATAAGACTGCAAGAAACACCATCCTCTGTCTTGCAAACATGTTTATCATTTCAACATGGGAACCTGCCCTGATTCCACCTGCCCTGTGGCACTTTTGACATTATCTCCTCCAACACCATCCACCCTCACAGTAGGGCATACCTCACCCAAAATCCCCAAAGTAACATGCGGCAGAGCTTGGAAGTCCTTACAATCCCAACAAAACAAAACAGACGCTCATTAAACCTGCACAAGGTCTTTGATATATCCAAAGCGATTCTCAGTAGAGGCTTCTGTTTGCAAGAACAATATGACAATAAGAGTGGGCTGCAAAACAATTAATCCATGTTAAACCATCAGCCCCATCCCTAAATAAAATTCACAAACAAGCCCTGTTCAAAGCATTCATCTGTTATTTTAATAACCATTTCCTACATCATGGACCTTTTTGGCAACACTTTTCATTTTCTCATACTGGGTGGGTATAGTCAGTGAACCTAGATGATATGAACTTGACATTTTTCATTCTTCCCCCTTTAAGGAAAGTCAGTCCATGCAAAGAACCATCAAAACAATTTTATTTCCAGTGTTTTAAGCGGGTATGCACACAGGCATGATACAGATTTGGATTCATTAAAGTCTTCATGCAGAATTATATTCTCAATAAAAGAAACCAGTTCCATCCAGGATCCACTATCTACACGCCTATGTTACAACATTTATATCAAATCTGGTATCTGAGGAAAAGATACAGATGGAGTATATACATTTAAGTTACTTATTTTACAGAAAGATTAAAAATTCAAGTCACATAAAACTCAAAAACTGTATTAAAACTGGAATATAAAACTCAGAAATCCAACTGGAATGCCTAAGGAATGGAAGCTCTGTACCCACCTGTGTTAAAATTTGTAAAATGTCATGAAACTTCTTACCAGTAAAATGTATTCATTTGTTGTTTATATTAACATTCTCTAATTTAACAATTATTATGGCACCCTAACAAACCAAATGAACTTTTTTTTTGATGAGGCACTTGTTAGTGACTAAAGCCAAAAGAACATTTTCTTCCTGCATACTAATGCCAGTTGTCAGTCATAAAAAACATGTACACATTACATAACATGTTGCATTAGATGCTTTGTTCCACATGTGTATGCAGCAATCAAATATACTTTTATTTAAAATAAATTTATTTTTATATATTTATATATATTTATTTATTTATATATATTTTAGACTCTACCCTCCCACCCAATAGTATTGTGGCTGTATTAATGCACCATAAAGACCTTTTCCACAGCGCATATGGATGAAACAAACCTGCTTTGAGAGCTGCAAAGTAACATCATACAGGGGGAAATAAACACATACAGAAAAACTGGGAAAGTGTTAAAAGAGAAGCTGCTAATTGAATTGCTGTAGTGGACATCTGAATTTCTCTCTCCATTTCAAAGATACTGGTAGAATCGAGATCTAACCACCTGGGTCCCAGATAATTTATGAGGGTGGGCATCAACTGCTGGGCTGAAGTTGCTTTTGTTCATATTCTGGTAGCTTTCTCCATTAACATGGTCTAGTGGCTGCAGCGATCCTGACACTGGTGTTCGAGGAACCAGAGTCAAACTACTGCTAGAAGAAGAGTCACCTTCCTCTGCCCACATCTCTGCAGACGAAGAGAGGTCTGTCTTTGATGAATCTGCTACTCTGCTAGTGTTCTCCCGCTTGGGCTCTCCGCTTTCCCCCACGCTAAGGTCGGTTGTGCTAGTGCGTAGACGCTCTCGTGCAAGCCAGTCTGAAATGGAGAGGTCCTGTGCTGGGCATTTGGGCTTCAGCCGGTTCACGGCTGAAGCATCTTTCTCCCTGTTGGGATTTTTCTCTTGGACTTTCCAAGAATTCAGAACACTTATTTCAGCAAAATCTCTCTGGCCTCCCAAAGTGTGCCTTCGCCTGATGTTCTTTCTCTTGGCGGTCTCTGCAGAGTTCGATTTCTGACTGCCTACTCCAAACATATCATCTGCGGACGACTTGAGCCGCAGTTTTAACCTGTCTGTGATCTTGAGTCTCCATGTGGGCTCCTGCTTTTCAGGCTCACTTCTAGCCGACGCAGCTAAGCTGCTGGTTGACTTTCCTTTCTTCATGATGTCAAACATTTTGGACACCGCCGGCGATTCCTTCTCACACGTGGCATCTCCGGAGCCTTCACTGTCCGTCTTGTGCCGGGCTGATTTCTTCCGGGATAGCGTATCACATTCGATAAGTTTGTGTGAGCTAAACAGTCTGCGGTTGTCCAGCTTGGGCGTTGAACTTCCCTCTGTGCAACTGACTTCGCTTTCTTCAGAGTTCCTCCGGCTGCCCTTTGCCACGTCTTGCGCCTTCCCCCTGAACAGCCTTTCCACTGCAGAGCTCGTGGCAAAAACGGGGAAGTCGCTCTCGCTATCCGATTCCACAGGGCGACCTTCACTGATCAGCTCACTTCTCTCATCGTCAGCCTCCTCTCCTTTACTCTCCGCAACGGACTGCACCTCGGGGCTTAGCATGGTGGAATCCAAACCAGCTAGGTACGTGGTAGATGAAGTTGTGGAGTAATCAGAAGTGATGGAGCTAACATCAGCTGCTAAAAACTCACTAGGGTTGGCCAACTTTTTGCAGGAGAATCTGTGCAGAGAAGCCTGTGAAGAAGTGCTAAGCATCGTGCCTGAGTCAGAGACGGTTTCTTCCAGTTGAGAAGAGGCTTGACAAACAGGTGGTTTTGCACAATCTCTCTGGGTACTTAGCCGGAAGCTGAGATTTGGCGATCTCATGTAATTTTGGTGGTAAGGTGTTGTAGGGTCTTCCGAGGGCCCACACTCTTTCCTTGGCAACGCAGCCTCCCCCTTGGCTGCCACAGAAGGCTTCTTAACACTGCTCTCTTTTTCCTTTGGAGCTACCGTTCTCGCGTTTCTCCCTGCCATTTCCTTCTCCGGTTCCTCTTTAGGTGGGTTATCTTTTGCCGAGCTGCCGCAAAAGTGCTCCCCTTGCTCCCTCTTGAAAAACACATTATCTAACTCATCTTCGGAGCTGCTGGGTTGCGGTTTCTCTTTTGTTTTTTTCCGCTTGCGACTGGCTGCTGCAAAGATGGAGGACTTAAGCAGTTCTCTGCTATACTGATCCTTTCCAGATCCCCAAGAACCCTATATGGGGCAGACAAGTAAACAAAACATAATACCATCATAATTGTTGTCAGAGGTTAGAAAACAGAAACCCATGTTTTGTTTGACACAATAAAAACTTACATTTAAAATGTGTGTCACCTAAAGAAGCATTTTTGGACTCTTACTTTAAATGGGTAAGGTGAGAAAGCTCGACCATTGTCACTGAATGGGAATGGGTCAGATGACTTCTTTAATAAATTCACCAATTACATAATAAGCACAGATCTACAGTCACCTGGTCTGAAATGGCTCCCTTTGTCTTAGGAATAAACTACCCAGAGAGAACATAAGGAAGAATATCAGAAGGAAGGAAGTGTGGGCCGAAGAGCCTTCTCCTACTGAGTTCAACTAGGATCTGCTCAGTTGATGATATTTCCCTCCCCAAAAGTTGTCAGAATAGATAAAGATGATCATTAAAATGTATTTTGAAAGTCAAGATATTATGTATGCAATATCCAAACAGTAACACTATCTTCTAATGCTATTTCACGACTGCAATTTCAAAATATTTTATTATTACTGTCGTTATTTATTATTATCCTTCCATATATAGTTCAGGGTGATGTACAAAATATGCTAAAAACACATGAAAAACAAAATAATAATAATGATAATATTTAAAAAAACAGAAAATGGACACCCATGGCAGAGACCTTATCATTAACTATATTACATACAGTTTCCTGAATGTACTCAACACCCTTTAATTTCAGTACAGTATAGTGCTCCGTTTATTATACTATTCTTCTTGCACCAGTGGTGCTGCCGGTGCCTTTTGCAATATAATCTATATTTACAATGAAAGACTTTCAATCCTTTTGTGGATTTGACCTTTAGAAGATTATAACTGCAAATCTTCACCCTACTCACCTGGGAGAAAGACCCACTGAATTTAATCAGACTTGCGTCTGAATAGACATTGTTAGGATTCCACTGAATAGCAGTAAAATACCAGGAGTGTGGCATTGGTCGACTTCCCCACATCTGTATGCAAGTAACACAGCAGATAAATATTTAGCTAGAAGAAAATTTAAAAGTGCAATGATTTACCTTAGATTTTGCAGAGTCACTAGTAGCTGAATCTGTTGAGAGAGAAAGTCAAAAGAGAGCACTTTAGTCATCACCGCACAGAGCTTGATCTCACTCTATAGACAATGCTGGACATATGAAAGAAGACAAGCACAGAACAAAATGTGAGAGCAAACAAGTAACAAAATAAATAAATAATCAGAACAAAGTGGATAAGAAGAGCTCACAAAGATGCAAGCTGCACCACAGAAAGCCACCGCCATGAAAGGATGCCGTGAGTTGTAGGCAGAATCAGCTCAAATGACAGAAATGGCAAAGGAGCCAAGTTCTTCTAAATAAAGCAGAACAGAAATACTAATATTTATTCAATGTCCTAATACACAGCCCTGCAAAACCGCAGCTGAGAGACCTTTTCAGGATTGTACTCTGTACGCTCCTGTAAATAACATGCACAATTTTATTTTTTATTTTTTTTTCAAGAGCCTTTGGCTACCTTCTGAAACAATTCTCAAATGTTATTTTTGGCAAGTCATGTTTGTATGCTGCCAAACTGTTTGCACTGGGGTTTACATGTGAAGATGCCCCAGTTTCATTTTCAGGTGCTCCTCTGAGCTACACATTAAGGAAATTTCAAATTGTCGCTAGCTAGATTTCCACAGCTATCAGTTTTGTACTCGTCTCAAAAAAGAAGCGCTATTATGAAATGGAAAAATGGACACCATAATTTTACTGTCTGGCAGAAAACGAGGACAGAGGTTAAACAGCTATAAAGGGGATAAGGAGGGGCTAGCACAGTGACCAAACGATGTTTGACTTTGCCATTCTCCAAACTCTCAGGGGGTCCCCACCCCAACCTCAGAATTAATGAGCTGAGCCCCATGCCATGCCCCTTCTGACACATGGCTAATGACTAGAAAGACTGGTGGACCATACCATGCTATTTCTCCTCAGGGTCTGCTTCAGAAATAACAAGAAACAGCAGAAACACTTTTAAAAAGTAGCACTGATCTGTTCAAATACTCTTTAAAAGAAAAAAATTTACAGTACAGATCAACTAATTCTTTGTGCATTTACAAGAAACGGGGGTTTCTGCAGACAAGGCAGCTACAATGTGGGCAACAGTCCTCCTTCTTCCTACAGTTCCAGCTGTCCATAAGTGACATCACAGAGTCCACTAGTGACATCACCGTGTGATAGACTCCTCCCACTTCTCCTGTTTCAACATCAGGATAGAGGGACTGTTTCAATAAAATGCTGAAAAAAGTCTTCTACGGACTAAAACACAAACTAGAAACAAAGGGATAACATTTGTGATCAACAACATGCTTGGTTAGTGAAACAGTTATGGTGGCAGTGTGGGAAAATGTCACCAAGAGAGTAAAAGTTTTGCAACAGTAGTAGTACTTAGCAGAATAATAAGGTGGCAGTCATTAAATAGAAGCAACTTGTTTAGCAAAATATGAAACATACCCTATTACAAAATACTTAGGGAAAAATTGTGGTTAGTTTTCAAACAAAATGAACTTTAAGCCTTCCTGACTTTGCAAATCAGTGCAATTTGAACAGAACGTGAAAGCTAAAGCTTTCTGCCATACCATCGACCACTTACACACTAGCAGGAATCCTGTTCACCTCGTGGTAAGAATTACACGAAAAACCATGGTTAATGACACAATCGTGAGCATGCATAGTTCTCATGGTCTAAGAATTACAATTCGGTTGTCCAAGAATGCATCCCGAACATAGAACATGCATGCAACATGCCTAACCATTGTTCTCCTTTAAACAAAACACTTTCAATCATTTAGTTTGGGGGGGGGGGAATCAAGTGATTAGCAAATAAAAGGAAATAGAAGATTATAACAAATCATTAGAAGAGAGTTTTCTAGCCTACAGACTAACACTGTCCAGGCAAGAGTTACCTGATACGTCTCCAGGAGATACTCCCGTCCTTCCAATGTTGGTGAGTAAATGATCTATGTTTGGCACTGGCTGAGATTCTACTGTGTTTTCCTCCTGAACTGCTGTCTACAGTTAATAAACAAAGATCTCTTCATCATTGTGTCAAAGTTAGAGGCTTCATCACGATTCAACAGTATTTAGTAAACTGCAATTATTCACCTAAGAACCAATTCCTCAATAAATCTAACATTTCCGTAAAACTTTAAGGGGGCACGCCCCCAAAACAGAGGGAAATGGAGAGGGGGAACTATTCTATTTGAGACAACTTCACAGTCAGTGGCACATTATCTGCTATTTTCATTACTGCACGGTAGTAGAGGGGTAGAAAGTTGCTTGTGATGAGCAAGTTTCACACATATGGAGAGTCTGTGCTCGTTGCAGAGATACTTTACTGTTGGGCCTAAATTAAGAGAGGCAGAATCCAAATAGTTAAGGCTCAGTACTTACAAGGGGCTCTTCAGCATCATCTTCTGCGAAAAACCAGTCATGCTACAATTTAAAATAAAAGAAGTGAAAAATCCCACAAAAGTGAAATCACGAAAATGTGGACAACGCCGAAATACAAGAAAAGGAGGATTGAGCAGATCAAAAAAGAAGAATCAGAATCAAACCCAGTCTAGCTAAAGCGAGCAGCTCTGCCTGCATAATTTTTCCTGGGACAGCAAAATAAACTCACTTACTTTTTGGATAAGTGTTTCTACAATTTTGTATTGATCTGGCATATGGGTAACCATGTGTGTCATGTTGTCTTCAGATGATCTCACAAGAGTTGGACCAAATACGATCGCCAGGTTTCTTGGTTCCATCTGACAATAAGGAAACAAATGTGATTTACTCGTTTGCAGAAGGGAATGCAGTTCCATACTTTCACATCCTCTATAAAAGCAAAGACTGACTTTAGATGAATTTATAGAGGATAGGGCTATTGATGGCTAATAGGCATGGTATTATCTCCAGTATAAGAAGCAATGTGCCTCTATAGAAGAGTTCCTGGGAAACCTGAGCAGGAGAGCGCTACTGCATGCATTGCTGTCGGCTTCCCAAAGGCATCTGGTCTGGTGAGTCACTGTGGGGAAAAGGATGCTGGGATAGGCAAATACTTTGTTTAATCCAGCAGGGCCCCGTTTATGTTTTTTTTCTGACAAAAAGGCAGATTTTACTAGTGATTTCTAGCTGTTCACTCTGCAGATGAAAGAATGGCATAGCAACCCTTGGCAACCTCCCGCCCTCCAAACCCAATGCTGAGAAGTGTCCAAAACATGGCTCCATTTAGCACACCATTTTCTAATCATACTGGGTGTAAGCAGAGGTTGGGTGGCCACCTTGAGTTGAGATTCCTGTATTGCAGGGGGTTGAGCTAGATGACCCCTCGGGGTCTCTTGAAACTCCACAATTCTATGATTCTTCAGGATGTGAAGAACCGCAAATGTTAGCAAATAATTCCTACCCTTCCTTCTCAGCGGCCTCCCAAGCAAAAGATGCAGAGCTCAGCGTTGCTCCCCTAAGAAGTTCTGAGGCTCTAAGCCAATGCTGCACACACAACATTCCTAGGCAGCTTCTGTTCCGCAAGCTAACCAGTGAGTTGTAGCTGCTCCCGACTGAATCTAAAAGGTACATTTCTCCTGGAAAAGGTCTTAATCTTGCAGCCCTCTGCTCATTCCTAGGGGTTTCCTAGCCAGCACACCATGCAGCAACAACTCCACCTGGGGGCTTCCCATCCATCCTCTGCCCATTAGCTCTAGATGCAGTTTAGCTGGAGGGAAAGAAACACTGCTGTGGACCTGAGTTCACCACTTTGGAGAAAGAAAGCAAAACATCTCTGGTTCAACACAACACTTCCCCACCCCCCTCATCTCAGGCTTGGAATTGCCTTCTTCTCCCCCAAACTTCAACTGGAAAGCAGCTCACTAAGAGTTGGGCTGGCCACTATTTTACAGCAGCTCATGAGTTTTTCAAAGTCCCTTTATGCTTCTTCAGCTGCTTTTCACAGGTTTTCTCCACACTCACACCATGGCTTAAAACTCGCCAAGTGGAAAAATTGAAAACAGGTTCAAAAAGAAGCGAGGGCCCAAATGGTCTGGACTATGTTGAATATCATGAAAACCAGAGTGCTGTCATTATGACTTGATAAACAAAACAAAACCCCTGAAACCCAATAATCCTGAATATAAACCCTCTGAACACATAATCCAGCTACCTTGTTCTTCTCCGAGTTTTCTGCCACCGTTTTCAAATGTGCAGAGAGAAATTTGAGTGTTTCATAATGGTGTTCAGGTAAATCACGGATCTGAAACACATGATTATATCACACAGCTTTAAAAAATTCATACATAACCACAAATAATTTGCCTAAGTGAGTATATAAAATCAGCATACCAGCCTTTTTAGTGTTTTTAGTCGTTCCACAGGATCTACTTTTCTATTGGCATCTATGAAATCTGCATATTTGTCTGAAGAGAGAAAATTTTATTTTATTGCAGGACATCATATACAATCTAACAGATTTTTTATTAGGAAAAGAAAAGGAATGCAACATGACTTAAGCAAAGGAGTGGAATACACATTATAAATTCATCATAAAGCAAGCAGATGATTCAGCCTGCCTGAGTCCCTGTATCCTGTCTACTAGAAATTCAACAAAAACATATTATATAGGCTATAAATTAACTCCATAAGAGGTTCTAATAACATGATGTGAATTTTAATTGTAAAAAAATCACACCTCACTTCTATCAAACAGTGATTAAGTGAGGCTTAAAATTATACCCTGTCATTCATTTGTACTTTATCTGAAACTATTCCATTTGGACAAAACCATAATGAATGTACAGAGTCTGACTGAATAAAACTACATCTGACAATGTTAGGATAAATTTCAGATCATCTAGATACTACTGGTTAATTGTATTGCAACTATCCACTTTCAAATAAGGAAAGATTTGTATAGGGGGGGTTGTTCTTAAACAACCAAGTCCAAACTTATTCCAGCATTTGTTGATTTCAATCTCCCCTCTTTCTTTTTGAAAAAAGTAAAATACAAGAGTTTCCCAAACTGAAATCAAAATATAGATTTTACTTAAGTGATTCATTGACCAAGGTCAGGCAACTAGCAACTCAAATTTAGATTTTTCTCAAACATGCACATTTTTTTTGCAAAAGACTATATATTAATACAACAACAATAATAATAATAATATTTTTTTTATACCCCGCCCTCCCCAGCCAAGGCCGGGCTCAGAGCGGCTTACAAGCAATAATAAAAACAAGATGAATGATTACAACTTAAAAACAAAAATAAAATACAACATTAAAATAATGGAACATTAAAATATTAAAATGTAGCCTCACCGCAGGAGGAGAAGGAAAAGAAAAAAGAAAGAGAGGGAGAGAGGGAATCAAATTGGCTCCAAGCCAAAGGCCAGGCAGAACTACTCTGTTTTACAGTCCCTGCGGAAAGAAATCAGATCCTGCAGGGCCCTGGTCTCATGAGGCAGAGCGTTCCACCAGGCTGGAGCCAGAGTTGAAAAGGCCCTGGCTCTGGTTGAAGCCAATCTAACTTCCTTAGGGCCTGGGACCACTAGGGTGTTGTTATTTATGGACCTTGAGGCTCTCCGTGGGGCATACCAGGAGAGGCGGTCCCGTAGGTATGAGGGTCCTAGGCCGTGAAGGGCTTTAAAGGTCAAAAGCAGCACCTTAAATCTGACCCTGTACTCCACCAGGAGCCAGTGCAGCTTGAAAAGCACTGGGTGAATATGCTCCCATGGCAGAGACCCCGTGAGGAGCCTCGCTGCAGCATTCTGTACCCGCTGGAGTTTCTGGGACAGCTTCAAGGGCAGCCCCGCATAGAGCGAATGACAGTAGTCAAGCCTGGAGATGACCGTCGCATGGATCACTGTGGCCAGGTCGGGGCAGGAAAGGTAAGGGACCAACTGCTTGATGCGGCGAAGGTGGAAAAATGTCGCCTTGGCTGTTGCTGTAACTTGTGCCTCCATGGAAAGGGAGGCGTCAAGGATTACACCCAAACTCTTAACGGAAGGCAATGGCACTAATTGGGCCCCCGCAAGAGAAGGGAGTTGGTCCCTCATCCCCATGCCATCCCGACCTAGCCATAGGACCTCTGTCTTCGAAGGATTTAGTTTCAATCGGCTCCCACGAAACTATCCAGCCACAGCTTCCAAGCATCTGGTCAGTATGTTCGGGGCCGAGTCGGCGTGGCCATCCATCAGCAGATAGAGCTGAGTGTCATCAGCATATTGGTGACAGCCCAGCCCAAAGCTCCGGATAATCTGGGCAAGGGGGCGCATAAAGATGTTAAAAAGCATCGGGGAGAGAATTGCGCCCTGCGGCACTCCACACACCAAGAAGTGGCGCGACGACATTTCCCTCCCTAGTGCCACCCTCTGTCCCCGACCAGAGTTAAAAGAGCACAACCAGTTACGGGCTATGCCCTGTATCCCCACGTCTGCGAGGTGGTGGTCCAGAAGATCATGATCGACCATGTCAAAGGCTGCTGACAAATCTAAAAGGATCAGCAGTCCTGACCCGCCTCGATCCAGTTGTCTACGGAGATCATCTGTTAGGACAACCAGAGCCGTCTCTGTCCCAAAACCAGGACTGAAACTGGACTGAAATGGATCTAATTATCTAATATAAACCATAACGTCCAAGAGCTCTATAACTCCACCTTTAACAGCTACTTTAACCACCTTTTTCGTGGAACCTGGCACACACAAACTGCAGGTGGTGAAGCCTTGGCTCAATTTCTATCTCAAGCTGCTCTCAAAAGGCACAGGAGGCTTCTAAAAGGCAACAACTGCAGAAACAGCAACAAGTTCTGAGCACGTTATTTGTGAGCAACAACTTGTGACCTGCCTACAAGTAGGCCTGCATGACTCCTTGTGACCAGCCCACCCAAATACAACTCAACAACCATGAATGGCAGCTCACAGGGGCTTCACGAAAGCTCCTGCTTATAAAGCCAAACACCTGACACCCTACAATATACGACTGGTGGAGTTGGGCCACAATTTGTGCAGCCAGTCCAAAGACAGCTACCTTATACCACAGTTCCATCTAACTCAGCACTGTCTACTCTGTCTGGCAGCAGCTCTTCAGGATTCTCAGGCAGAGGAAAGACTTTCCCATCGCCTTCTACCTGCTCCTTTTTGCTGCAGGTGTCAGGATTGACCCCGGGACCTTCTGTATCCAAAGCTGAGTTATTGGTCCCATTCCCTGTCTTAAATCCCTTCTAGAAACTGGTAAATGAAGGTGGTTGGGGTTAAGGAACACTGAAATGAATGAGAGCAATGTTTAATGACTGAATTCATGCCTTGGGATAAGTGGAAAAGGAAGGAAGAAAAATAGTTCATCAAGCAACAAGACTATATATTCAGTAGTGTAACAGGCAGAAGGACTGGGAGTAAACTAGACACTCTTTAGAAATTATCACAACAGTTATTTGGTTTAATCTACCATAAGGAATTTACAACACGGCTTTTATTTTAAAAAGGCCATTTTGATTGGAAGAGAAAACTCACCATTAGTGAAGAGGGGTTCTGGAAGTTTTCTGAAGAAGGATTTCAGTAAACTACTTATGACATTCAAGTCTCTCCATTTCTAAGAATTGAGAAACAAGAGCATTCTTGTTAGCCTATAGTTAACAGAAAACTTTATAGAGGCAGAAATACATATGGCATCACTCACATCATCTTGAACGTCGATGTCAGTCATCCCTTTGTTGAGCTCCTCTTGCATGCTTGAGATGGCAGCATTATTCCCAGGAACCCTATAAATACCGGTATACTCAAGGCCTCTTTCTTCAACAAGTTTGCAGCATATATCAACTATTAGTGGAATATACTGAAAAATCAGAGAGAGAGAGAGAGAGAGAGAGAGAGAGAGAGAGAGAGAGAGAGAGAGATTGAGATTTACTACTTCTTCCCCATAATGTTTTGTGAAGACACATTTTCAAAGCAAAATGTAAATGCGTGGTTTTTAACTCAGACCTTGTTGCTCTGAGCAGGGGGACAGTCATCTAGCCTGACCCCAAAAGTCCCAGCAGCAGATGGCTTCTTCTCAAAGGTTTTTCTCATGATGCTGGGAATGTTTCGCCATGTACCTTTTGGTGGGCTCGTCTCACCTTTTTCGTAAAGAAACAAAAGCAACACAGAAAACAGTTTTTTTTAATTTAAAAAAAACATTCCATGATCTAATTGAAGATGACTCCAAATAAGTTCTTTCTTGGTAAAACTATCAGAATAAGCAGTAAGACCATATACACAGGAAACCTACACCGATCCAGCAACCACCATAAACATTATCATTAATGTGTTACTTGTATTTTCTTATTGACAAGCCACTTCTGGCTTCCAAACCACCTCCCAACATTTCCCAATTAATAACAAGAAGCAAGTTTCCAACACATCAAGAAATTCATTTGTAAGTAGCCCTCCCTAAAAAATATTCAGAAAAAGCTTCCATTACTTCACCAACCAGTTAAATACATTATACCATCAAACACAATTACTTGAGAAAATCTTTGTGAAAAAGATTAGGGGGAAAATGACCTTGGACTAAAGCAAATGAATACTTCTGGCCATCTTTGGTGATGTCATGGTCCTTGTGTAAAAGCATGCCTACACTTTGGAATGGTCTAGTTTTGTTGAATACATTTTAATGGTTACTATCTAAAGTTGCATGAGGCAAATGTAGAAAAACAGCTTTGATCCATGCTGGTTACATATGCTCACCAATTTTAAAAACTTTACCTGCTGATTTGAAGCAATGCAGAAAACCTTCAATAGTAATTAAGGGTAATTGATCTTATTATTGTAAAATTTATTCAATACTTTCACTGCCAGAACTCACATACATACTCTGCACTTGAGCACTGACATATTACATTTTATGTAAATGAGGAAAGGGAGCGGTTAATTTTAAAAATCATAATGGCAGCAAAGTCTTCTCTTAACAAGGTCTGCAACAATACTTGACTGCGATGAATAACAAAGCTTTTTTTTTCAACAACAAGAGTGCTAAAGCTTCTTCATTATTCTATAGCAAAACCCAAATCCCCCAACAAAGAAAGTAACTGAGAAAAATAAAATATAACACACTATTGAGGGTGAAGGGGTACACAATAAAGTATATTTTTAAGAAGACTGAAACCAGTAATTCTAAACCATTTGTGAAACTCAAAGATTCCTGAAAATAAACATGCATGGTTTTTTTGTACTGTGCTATCCAGCCCCTCAGGTTGTTTACCTAACCAAGATTCCCTATTACTGGTGAGCAAGAAAAGTTTGCATCACAGGAGGGGCTTCCTTATTATTGGCTATATGGAGGGAGTGCTTTGGATACTCATGTTTTAAGAGTCCATGAAACTCCTACAAGCGCCCAATGACTAAAAGTCATTTCCTATGTGCTACCATCCTTTCTTCTGGTGTAAATCTGGAAGAGCTGAAACTAGTAATGGTATTGATATACACTAACCTTTAGCAAGGCATTTCCTTTCCGATTCTTCCTTGGGAGAATGAGGACTCTGAGTTCTTTGCTCAGTTTTAGAACCAAGAAGTGTCTGCCTTATACTCAGGGTCTGACGAGGTGTTTTGGGAGATGGCTCTGTTTTGCCGCTCGAAGCACTGAAAAAATAAAATTATATTATTCATAAGCAAAGGGCCAATGTTTCAGATCAAATGAGCTACTAGACTGCAACATGGCTGCTTACCTCATCATTGTGTTGTATTCTTTAATTCTCCCCCTAATTAGGTCCCCGCTTGTGACCCCTGCATTCTGTAAAATGAATTGAGAAATATTGTTCAGACCATGCTTTAAATAACTGAGATTATCTAGCCATATTCAGGAGACAGTAAACCATAAGAAAGACAAAGTAGTACGTATAACTATAAGCTCAGATATGTGCAAGCTTCATGTATCCACACACTTCTTGCAAGCAAGGAAACACACCAGGAAGCTCAGCTACATCCAGACTCAGAAACTACAGTTATTGGCTTCCAAAGAAACTATGATAGATAACCATGGTTTAAACCTGACTTCTGAATTCTGGCTTTAGCCAGGATTTGGTCATGCATATATAGTTGATATGTGTAACACTTTAAAAAAGGAAAAAGAAAAGCGAGCAGGGGAGACACAGGAAGGGCAGAATTCAGTGTATAAGATGCTGTGCGTCTCAAACCAGGGTGCCCACCAGATGCTGTGAACCATAATGCCTATCACCCCAGCTAGCATTGCCAATGGGAATTGCAGTCCACAACATGGAGGGCACCAGCTTGGCTACCCCTGCCTTGAGCATGCATTGCTATTACACGCTGAATTGCAGACATAGTTGAAAACATCTGAAAGAAGGTAGAAATAATTTTACAAGCCAAAGAACTGAGGACAAAAATTTGTAAACAGTATACCCTTATCCTGAACTGCATTTATCTTCAATTAACTTCATGTGACTAATGGTTCTTAAAAATCACAACTAACTGCACACTTATCTGCCTACCAATCTACACAGGCATTGCAACAGCTGTGGAAAACAGCAACACCTTCTTGTCATGCTCTTATGACAAATCCTCTCCGGGAACAATCATAGTATTCCAAGAAACAGAGCAGCTCGGAACTATGACTAATACCTGTGTAAAAGATCTCCAACTATTCATATTTACATCTGCCCACACGTGTGTGTGTGTGTGTGTGTGTGTGTGTGTGTGTGTGTGTATCTTAAGCGCACTATTCTTATAAATCTACTCCACATCAAACACATTATCTGCAGATTCACATTCAATGAGGTCTACTTTTACCAGACATTCTTCCTGGCTGCTATTAACAACTGAGTGTCAGAAGTAGCCTCAATGTCCATGAGTAATGGGTGCACAACAGTGCAATCCTATACAAGTCTACTCAGAAGTAAAGCCTGGTTAAGTTTAATGGGAATTACTTACAGGTAAATGTACAAAGTCCGAGAGAAGTTATGTTAGGACTCTGCACCCTGATCCCTGCTACAATTTTAAAATATTTAAATCTCAGTATTGGATGGGATTTTCAGATGTGCAGAAGGTGTGGGCGATAGCCAATTAAATTTGGGTTTCATAGCAACAGAGTACTTCATATGGAACATTACATCATTAAATGGAAATTCAGACCATCTATGATTTAATCATTCACCATTAAAAGTTACATACACCGAAAATGATTAATAAGAACAGGAAGGAAAAGCACTAATTAGCAAAAATTCATAAAAAACTGCAATCTATACATACATATCTTGGAGTAAGTATCACTGAATTCAGTGGGACTTACTTCTGAGTAGATATTCATAGACTTGCACTGTAAAAGCAGTTTAAGTACAACCGAAAAAGCAGTTTTAATTAACAATTAGCTAAGCTTCAGTAAAAGTAACTGAGCCTACTTTTTAACCAGCCTAAAGAAGTTAAATAATTTTAACCACTGCCCTTGGCAAATGATGTTGTTGTTAAAGAGGGCAAACAAAACAGTTTACTACAGCTTATTTATTTATATCCCACCTTCCCTCAAAGGATTTCAAGGTGGAGGAATACATCATACACTCTCCATATTATCCTCACAACAACTTTGTGAGGCAAGGTAGGCTGAGAGGTGTTGACTGGCCCAAAGTTACCCAGAGCTTCTCAGCCGAGTTAGGAACCACACAGCACAACTCTATGCACTTTCACTCAAAAGTAAGTCTCATTGTGTTTACTTCCTGATAAATGTGCACAGAACTTTTTCCTTAAGACAGTTATCTTACTTGAATAACATGCAAATTTTCAGTAGTAGTTAAAAAAGAAAGTTCAATAGTTTTCTCTACTTGCTCTTTCAAAATATTCTAATTAAGCCTCTGACCCTGGTGCTTATCTGTAAGTCAAGGACAAGGAACATGTGGTGTTCCATATGTCAATGGACTCCATCAGCTCCAGAAAGCATTGTCAACAGACAGCAATGCCAATGATGTAGCCCAACAAACATCCAGATGGACACAGATCTCCATCCCTATTTCTCTTACTGACTGATTCAATTTTTTCCCCTTGGTATTTTTATACTGAGTTTACAGTGTGTTAACACATAATTATTTAAATAACAGGACTGTTCTCCATAGGGGATTAAAATAATAGTAGACTAACAATGATTATTAAAATAATAATCATTGTTAGTCTACCTACTAACCACTAATAAAACTAGTTAAGCTGCTTTTCATAATGCAGTTGTATTTGTCAACCACCCTGGGATATTCAGATGAAAGGCGGTATACAAATCTAAAAAGAAATAAATAATAATATATTCAATTCAGCTACATGCAAAACAGTTGGGCTACTGCCCATCATTGAAAGAGAAAGTGCATAGCATTAAGATGAAGAAACCTATGCATGCCGTCAAACTTTAATTATACTTCAGCAAACACCAGCTTCTTTCAGTTCACTAGAATGTCACCATACTCATTGGGACTAGTTGTGTGCCCTTTGACTAAGTATATAACAGACATCAGAGGGGAGAAATAAAGACTTAACAAGCACACCACCTCATCATTTAAGTTGCCATTTTCTTGTATAGCCTTAATCCATGCTAACATGTCATCTCTGTCTTCAGCTTGAAATAGGTATTCGCAATCTGACGTGGTGAGTCGAAATACATGCTTCCTTTTTGTATCGCTGTACGAAATGTCTATCAAACAAGCATTGATGCTGATGGGCTGCACCTCCTCAGAGGACAGAGTTTGATCTTTTTTATCCTTGTACAAGAATAAAGAGCAACCTTTCAGGACCACATGCATCTGCTTCCACGGCCGGATGCTCCCACTAACTCTCTGGAAAATATGAACCAGCATTATTATTGAATACAGTAAAATGGACAGACAAGATGCTTTACAGAAAACAACGACGAGTCTTTAGTCTGAAGAACTTTAGATCCAAATTCAACAGTAGGAGAGAGAAGAGAAGAAGCAGCAACCTCTGACTAGCCTCCTAGGCATTAACTTTTGAAAAGCTATTCTGAAACAAATGACTGATGTTATACAGCAGTGATTCCCAAACTTCCTACCCCCCGACCACTTGAAAATTGCTGAGGGTCTTGGCAAACCACTTAATGATTTTTCTGCCCCTTTAGAAATTGTAATGGGCTGTGCGAGGTGCTGTATGATTTTAATCGTATTTTTAATGGTTCTTTTATTTCTTATACTGTATTTTATTGGGCTGCAATTCAAATGTCATAGAACTTTAAGGTAATACAATAAAATATAGTATAAGAATTTAAAAACCATTAAAATATGTATAAAAATCAATATGGATATTTAAAGTTGACATGTGGTGGACCACCTGAATGAAACTCACAGGCCACTGGTGGTCCACAGACCAAAGTTTGAGTACCCCTGTCGTACAGAATACTGTAAAATGTGCAAAAATAAATAAGTAGACATTTATGCAACAACACTATTTTCTGACAGATGGACTGATTGGCTGCTGCTTAAATACTTCCCCAGCCAAACATGGCAGTTTCCTTGCAGACGTATGAAGGAGTGCAAAATATACAAGCAGTACTTTTACTGACACCACTTCCATACATTTCATTTCTGGGCTTAAACTCTTTCTGGCTAATTCAGGACTGCTGGCAGCCTGGAGAATCAGCAATTTGTTCTTACTATGGAGCATAGAGAACCTGACATGCAAAAGGATTCCCCTAATTTCATTAATGTTCCCTAGGTTCACTCTAATTGCCAGAGAAACAGAACACTGCTGCAAGTGTATCAAGTCTGCATGCTTCAATCATATTTGGAAATACAGTCTCAAATACATCCTGATAGCTGCTGGGAATGTTTCAAGAGCTGTTGAAAGAAAAGCAAACAAGTATCTAGCCCTCTCAGCTTGCAATGAAAAACCTGCAAACACATGAGTAGTTTCTAGTAAAAAAAAACCATACGGACAAGAAGGCATCTAAATAATGAGCTACACAATTTGTATTTACTATTAGCTGTATGTTAGGAGGAAGCAGTACCTTTCCCTTCTCTGTGCCTAGCTGTCGAAAATGAAGGCATCCTTCCTTGGAGACATCACCGATGACCTCTGAAGATGAAGCTTTTCTGGACCCTGAGTTTTCTGAAGATGTTTGGCTGCCTGGGGCCTAAAGAAAACACCATACTGAATCAACTTTGTAATTAAAGAAACATGGTATGATCAACCACCTCCGTGCTCACTAATATACAATACCTCTTCTTTATTTTGGGGGGCATGAAGGTGGATACAAGGAGAAAGCAGGGACAGGTAGCTAACATCAGCTGCACAGTACAATTATTCAGCAGCTTGTTGCTGCTAGTCTCTGCATGCCCCCATTTTGCCTATCTTCAAGAGGGACAGATGGGGGCAAAGCATAACCAGTCACTGAAAAGCCCCACTGTGTCCCTAGAACAGGGGTCAGCAAACTTATTCAGCAGGTGGCCAGTCCACTGTCCCTCAGACCTTGTGGGGGGGGCCGGACTATATTTTTTTGGGGGGTGTGATGCAAGAGCACCACGAGCCCCGGTTGCTGCTTACCTGCGTCTTGCGAGCGGCAGGGGCTGGCGGCGACGGCGGGGTGATGAGTGGCGCACGAAAGGGCTCCGGAGAGAGGCTGCTTAAAATGGCAGCCGCTCGAGCGCTGCTACTGCTGGCACCAACAAAGCCCAACCCCCTTCCTCCTCTAGGCAGGGCGGGGAGAAGCCAGGAGGAGGGAGGGAGAAGGTGGCAGCACCACCACCGTGTGAAGGAGAGGGAAAGAACCTGCTCGCTGGTGATCCACGTGACGATTCCTGGATCGACTGTTCGCGGGCCGGATCCAGAAGGCAATTGGGCCTGATCTGGCCCACAGGCCTTAGTTTGCCTACCCATGCGCTACCCTAGACCAATCCTAGCTCACTTGTATCATACATATAGGTGGCTGCAGTGCTTAAGCTGGCTGCGCACATGATTTGGATACTGTGTCATTGCACAACATATCATCCAGATATATAGGAACATGGGAAATTGCTTTAAACTTAGGTCAGAATATTTATTCATCTGGTACAGTATTGTCTACAGCACTCCAGAATTACAGGAAGACAAAAGAGTTTTCCATCAACTACCACCTGATCCTTATAACTTGCAATAACAGTGATGAAACCTGGATACTTTATGCATGTGATGCATTGGCTCTGCCCCCAATAGAAGGTCTCTGCAAGGTATCAGTATCCAAAAATTCAATGTAGTAAAGCAATTCCATTAATAAAGCCTATATGCTCACATACTTTTGTTCACCATAATGTTTAAACATGCACCACCATCACTGGGTACTCTTATTTTCACAGCTGATAACAATGTTCACAGCTGATAACAATTATCTTGAATAAAGAGTTACTGACCTTAATTCCCTTTAAGCTAGATACATGCTTTATGGACCTATAGATGGAGAGTAGATATTAGTGTCAACATATCTGAATGCACACTTGGATATAGCATATATTCACAGACGCACTTAGATATTTTCATTCAGTACTTACATTTTTCCTTCTCGATAGTCATCCAGTCCTTCATCATAAGATTTGGACCTTTCACTTTTTGCAGGGAACTGACCATCCAGAACACTAGTCCTGATTGATTCTGCAGTCGAAACAAATGCGTACCCATTTATTTAAAAAACAAATAAATACAACCACCACATTTCATCAATGGATTAGCTAAAGAAGCCTTGACAGCTGTGACTTACCATGGTCATGGGATAGTTGGCGCCGAAAAGGGACAAGAGAGGTAGGGCTAGGAGGAACTGTAGCAATGGTGGGAGCGCGTGAGGCAGATGCTGAAATAACAGCAGAAGCCGGAATGTGGGCGATATCATGGTCAGTACTGGGACTAGCTGGCTCATCTACAAGGCAATACACAGCGAATTACTAAACCTTAAAAAGTGTCAATTAATTGGCCCAACCTGGGATAATTAGGTGTGGTATGGTGCCCCTGTGCCCTTACTAGACACACCAACACAACACCTCTGTGGCACAGACATTCCAATGCCATTCCAGGAGAGATAGGAGAAAAATGATTAAAAATAGTTTGCTGCACTTTTGAAGAGGGGGAAAAAATTCATGTGAAGAAAAACAAATTAATTAAAGAATACATACAATCTAATTCACATTATTAATGAGATAATTGAATGAAAAGCAAAGATAAGATTGTTACATTTACAACACAGCTGGAAAAAAAGAAGAAATGTTAAACTGAACAAAAAATGTACTATTGCAGTGTTCACTTTCTTCATAAAATACATTTTTCACAAGATTGTATATAAATCTAACTACATATACATTTGTCAATAAAACAAATCTTTTTTAAAAAAATCTATCAAGTGTCTGACTGCTGTCATTTAAGTGAGACTTCAATTAAAATAAGCTGGAAATAAGCAAAACAAACTACTTGAAAGTTACGCATAAATAATCAAAACACACATTATAATTAATCACCAGGCAAAGAAGGGAAATTTTTGTTATTTTCACAGAAAGCCTATGCCACTAGCACATATGCACTAGCACAAGCACACCCAATGATCCTGTTAAAATAATCAGTTCAGATTCACAGTGCAAGTTCTAGTATGTCAAAAGTTGCTACTGCTACATACCAATTATCACTTCCAGTAATTGCTGATATAAGTTATCACAATCTGTACATATCCAGCACCTCGTAGTTTCTAGTGCCACAAGAGTCATCCTGCAACAGTCAAGAAAGCCTAAAGATCTTGAGATTCCCAGATTTGCAAAGATGCAGACCAGGCACGTCTTCTAGAAGATAATATTAAGCCTGATCTATGAAATTCTAAAAATAACAGAATAAGCTGTTTTCTTAAACTTTCAATGTACAGGACAAAACTGTACAGCAATCCAGAGCATGAGCATGTTGCACTCTGATCATTAATATGTATTGATTCTAGGTGCTATGCATTTTAATATGCTGTGCTTCTGAAAGGCCCATTGAAATATGCAAGCCTTCACAAACAGAGGTTTATTCTTTTCTTTGAATGAACACATCAGCACGTACTGCATTGTGTTTTCAAAGCGTAATTGATGGCTCTGCTTTAAGGAGGCAGTGCCTGTAGCATCCAAGTTTGGTAGTACATGCACATACAAGCACACAGACTTCTTCAAAATAATAATGACAACATTTTCAAGAATAGAAGGACTTAGCTAATTCTCTGACATCTCCCCCTTTAAAACACTGAGACATTGCAGCAAGAGCTTATAGATGGGAGCAAGGCGTGACAATCCAGACTAAACACACATAAACACTTCACAGCTAAATATGAATATTCTTCCTAATGATTAGAAAACTAGACACTTTAAAAGAAGCTAAATAATTAGCTGGCATTCATACAACTGTCACTTATTAACAATGATTTTATTTCTGAATAATTCTTAAAAGCAGGTCTTGAAAACAAAATGCATTGTAGCATACATCCATACTACTCCTACTTCTACTTCTACTGATGATGATGATGATGATAATAATAATAATAATAATAATAATAATAATAATAATAATAATCTGCCTATCTTGTTGTCCCAGCCACTCTGAGCGGCTCCCAACAAAGTATTAAAAACACAAGTAGACATAAATTATTAACTTCCCTATACAGGGCTGCCTTCACATGTCTTCCAAAAGTTAAAATAGTTGTTTATTTCCTTGACATCTGATAATAATAATAATTTTATTATTATCCAAGTAAACACATTCTCCTCATTAGCTGCTCTTTAAAAAAAAAAGCATTTGAAAGAGCTGTATTTGCAGTTGTTTGGGTGCCTCAAACTCCAACCAGAGTAAAAACCATTTCCTCTCGTACCCAAGAATTAAGGTAATGTGTGTCTAAGAAACAACATGATTTCCCAGAGTACTGTACATGACATTTATCCTACAAAAAAGAGCTTGTGAATCCCTGAAGAATTTGGAGCGGTTATATCAAGCTTGAATAAATGTCATGCTATTAAAATATCAAGCATTCATTTTACACTGAGCCAACTTCCTATAAACAACTTCAGTGCATTTTTTTACATGCTGTTACTAGTCAGACAATTGTAAAATCACACACATACAACCTCTCCCCTCTACTTTTTAATAGGAAGGAAAAGATTAACAGTGTTCACAAAATCATCCATTTGCACTGTCAGGCAGGACAGCATATGGTGCAGTCAGCTGATATGCACAATCTTGACAGAAAACACTGCCCATTTGTTCAGGATGTACATAGCACGACTCCTGCAAAGAGCTTCACTGTGGCCAGTCTGTAAGGTAGTGTGAAGGATGTCAAGTCACAATAGAGGAATTGAAATCAGAATACAGTTTAGAAAGATAAGTATGCTTCTGTTATTTTCATGGAATCCTCAAAACTGCCTAATAGTAAAAATGACAAATTTGCCTAGGCATAGTCTTCTAATTGAATCACACTAAATTTTGCTTGATGTATCTTAATGCAGTAAAATAGGATGCCAGAATCAATTTCGCTTTGGTACTTGAGTAATATGCCATTAAGCTACATCATACACAGCAGCAAACAGCTATTTCAGACAGTCTGCAGCGATATCAACAAAGCAAAGACACAAACATCAAAAACAAACTTTCATATATTGTGGAGTAGTAATCTTTCATACTACTGCCTTCAGTTTAACATCCATTCATAGCTAAGCCTCAACTCTGTGTAGAGCACCAAATGCCAATGTGAACTTCCTGCCAGATATGTGTTTTAGAGTTCAACATTATGGCCAGGATCCAAAGAACTGTGTAACTAGTTCTGAACACCCAAGGGCCTTTGATCTGCAGGTTCATGAATAGCAGCCATTCATACAGTATTGACAAACCATTCATGTCACTTTAAGGAGTTTTCAAAGCAGTTTGCAATATGGCACAGAATCCTGAATTTGAAAGGGGAGGGGGCGTCAGAATTTTTGAGCCCTATGAGCCTAGACTATATAATTTTGAACATGAAGACATTGCTACAACCTTTGAATACAGAATCATGGAATAGTAGAGTTTGAAGGGATCCCAAGGGTCATCTAGTCCAGTGTTTCCCAACCTTGTGCCTCCAGCTGTTTTTGGACTACAATTCCCATCATCCCTTGCCACTGGTCTTGCTAGTCAGGGATGATGGGAGTTGTAGTTCAAAAACAGCTAGAGGCACAAGGTTGGGAAACACCGAATTCTAGTCCAACCCCCAGCAATGCAGGAATCTCAACTAAATCATACATGACAGATGACCATCCTCTGCTTAAAAACCTCCCAAGGTGAAAGCATCAGTCAGAGGTAATGTAAGAAATGGCCATAAGATCATACCACTGTAAGGGGTATGGCAGTCTCTCAAGTAACTTGGTCTCAAGCTGTATAGGGTCTTATATGTTAGTATCAAAACCTGTAACATGGCCCAATAGCAGGCAGGCAATGCAAAGCCGGCAAATCATGTGTTATATGCTGATGACTGTCTGCTACCATAGGCAGCCTGTCCATCATACTCAGTATTAGATGCAGCCTCAAGGGTAGCCCCACAAAGAGCACACTGCATTAATCCAACCTTGAGGTTACCAATGCATGGACAACTGTGATTCAGTGTTACAATCAACCACAAAGTCTCACAATACCACTGGCATCTTACAGTTCATTCAGGAGGAATTTAATATAGAGAAATGAATGAAACCTGGTTCAGCAATAGGAGATGTTTTTTATCTCACACCAGAGGGACACTCCGTTGTCACCCGAGACAGATGGAAGCGAACAGCCAACAATAACAGGCCCAATCAATACCTGTTTACTTGGAAGTCAGTTTAGCTGAGCTGAACGGGAGTTACTCCAAAGTAAGTATGTTCAGAAATGCAACCTTATATTCATTATTAAACATCGCAGAAATGTGAATGATTCATGGGAATTAGTTTACACACAAACTTTGAACATTTGTTTTATTATTATTGAACCCTTTTTAATATAGCAGGATCATATTGTATTTGGAAATATTCTTGCTGAAAACGCAAGAAGCAAATGTATCAAAAAGTTGTTACTGATATTAGAAACAAACAATTGATTTAAAATTAGCAGGAGCTAATTTTAGCAGGAGCTAAGCAGCTGAAAAGACTAAAAATGGTAGCCAACTAAAACTCATTCAAGTACTATTTTCATCATATTAAAAAGGAGGAGAGAAGAATCTTGGGCACAAGCCAATTCCATTAAAAATCAACATACCAGGCATTTGACAGATTATGGCAAGCTGGTTGATGGCCTATTGGATGGAATGTTCTTGCGGCTGAAGCTTTTGTTACTTTTCTACTAGGTTTGTTTATGGCAGTGGCGTAGCGTGGGGGGTGCAGGGGGGGCCGGCCGCACCGGGCGCAACATCTGGGGGTTAGGGGGCGCAAATCCACGGGTTAGGGGGCGCAAATTACTTGCCTTGCCCCGGGTGCTGACAACCCACGCTACACCACTGGTTTATGGGTTATTGGAATGGTTTTATTGAAATGTATTGTTTCATAAACTGTGTCTATTAGCACGTGGCGTCAATACTCCTCAGTACTTCTTCACTTGCAATGGGTGCGTGGCAAATTTGCATCTTCAGACCCTTCAGCGCTGACGACATCATGGAGACATGTCTCGTATGGCAGGGGCAAGCTGTGTTTACCACCTGATTCTAAGGCACTCTAGAGTTCCAGTTGTTTAAGGCACTCTAGAGTTCCAGTTGGATTTGGACTTATAGGGAGGGGAATGAGCAACCCCTGCTGATCTCTCACCCCAAAGCCACTTTGGGGTTTCTTCTGGGCTAAAAACTTCAGCCACCCAAATTTCAAAACCTTGCTTCCCAAAGATGCTATATGATATCAGGAATTTTTACTGCAGCTGTTCTTGGAATATTTTAAAAATCCATGGGAACTACTTCTCCCCATGAATCCCGGCACCAAGGATGTTGTGAGGATCTGATGGGAGTGCCTACAACTAGCCACTAGATTTTTAGGGAAAGAAAAGAGAATGGTGCTGCCAACAGAACTCTTTAACATTTGTTTAATCCATTACGAGCCAAACCCAAAATCTAAATGAAGTTTGCAGTTTGCCTCATAAAGGAGTCAAGTTGATTCCCCAATTTGGATCTGCAGTGATATTACTAATTGGAAGTAAAAGAGATTCACATTTGTACAATGAAACCACAATGCCAAGCTGCTGCCACCTTTCCAAAGGGCATACAGTGGTACCTTGGGTTACATACGCTTCAGGTTACATACGCTTCAAGTTACAGACTCCGCTAACCCAGAAATAGTACCTCGGGTTAAGAACTTTGCTTCAGGATGAGAACAGAAATCGCGCAGCGGCGGTGCAGCGGCAGCAAGAGGCCCCATTAGCTAAAGTGGTGCTTCAGGTTAAGAACAGTTTCAGGTTAAGAAGGGACCTCCGGAACGAATTAAGTACTTAACCCGAGGTACCACTGTACTAGTTAGACTAGCGGTCCTCTTGAAGAGAACATTAAATCTTTCAGTCCTTATTTCCTATTTTACCTCTCAGCTACAGGGATTGCATTTTCCCCCTTAAGAGGCCACAAACTTTGTGGTAAAACTATGGTTTGTCTTTTGGCTTACTAGCCATTTAAATATGTTGTTGACATCTTTTCAGAAATCCCTAGTAAGTAAGACAGACAGACAGACACACACACACACACACACACACACACACACACACACACACACACACTAACAGCAGTACAGTGGTTAAAAAGCTGAGCTGAGATGCAATGACAGAATGCCTGAATCAAATTATCACATCTGCCATGAATGTGGGCTTAGGCAACAGACCTTTTCTCACTTTCAGTACAGAATCTGTAATTCTGAAAGATTTTTACCTTTTTCAATTAAATGTGCTGAGAAATTTATCAGGACTAATTTTGTAACTTTTTAATCAATCAAAATTTGTTTGTTGCACTGTAACCACTACTGAGTTCATTTTTGCAATTTGTTTTGTACATGCAGAAGCTGCTATTCATATTCTTATTAGTTTGGCTACAACATTTAGTCAATCCATTGGCCAAATGAATCAATTAAAATATTTGGGTCAGCAGATGTTTTAAATGAGATTCTTTAATGGTGCTTATCTTATGAAAACTGCAGGTGGCAAGCACCATCTTCTACACTTTCTCCTCTATCTGAGAGAATGGGAAGTGACCATTCATGCATCACCTGACAACAAAGAAAATAAACTTTTTTCTCTTTAGAACTATTGCTTTTTCTCATGTACATACATATGTAGATGGGGCATTATTGTTTTGCTTGTTATTATGCTATGTATTCTTGTGTATATCACCCTGTCATATTTGGATTAAAGGTGGTATGTAAATTTAATAAAAATAATAATCAATTAAAACAACTATGATTTATTTAATTAGGTGATAGTAAAGGTAAAGGTTTGACCAAACTGCGGGAGGCAGTGGAAGATAGAAGGGTCTGGCGTGCTCTGGTCCATGGGGTCACAAAGAGTCGGACACGATTAAATGACTAAACAACAACAAAGGTAAAGGGACCCCTGACCATTAGGTCCAGTCGTGGCCAACTCTGGGGTTGCGGCACTCATCCCGCTTTATTGGCCGAGGGAGCCGGTGTTTGTCCGCAGACAGCTTCTGGGTCATGTGGGCAGCACGACTAAGCTGCTTCTGGCGAACCAGAGCAGCGCACGGAAACGCCGTTTACCTTCCCGTCATAGTGGGACCTATTTATCTACTTGCACTTTGACATGCTTTCAAATTGCTAGGTTGGCAGGAGCAGGGACCAAGCAACGGGAGCTCAACCCGTTGCGGGGATTCGAACCGCCGACCTTCTGATTGGCAAGTCCTAGGCTCTGTGGTTTAACCCACAGTGCCACCCACGTCCCTAATTAGGTGATAGTCTCAATTATATACTAAGTGACTGTGATTCAATGAACCATATTCCTTATTCCATGCACTCCTGAGTCTTTGGGCTTCTCTTTCTTAAATTTATATGCCTGCCCACCTCTACCCCCAGTGCCACAAAACACATCACAACTAAAGCTCAAAAGCAGTTTATGGCATGGGAACTACTTTTCAAAGGAAAACTTGTTTTAAAATCCCATTGAGGATGTCTAAGGGCTTAGCACATCTAAGTAGCTCCCTGGATCCAAACCAAACTAAATAGGCCAAGTTAAACTAGCACTTATAGAAAACTATTAAAATTCTTTAAATAGGTTTTTTTTAAAAAAAAACCATTAAGGCCTCCTAGAAATAAAATACATCACAGCAAGGTCTTAAAAGGGTTTGGGTTAGTAGTAGGAATCAGGTCAGCAGTGACATGTAGTACTGTGTCCTTACTGTATATTTAATTCTTTGCATATCTAAGATTTTGCAGAAATTAATAATGCTGACATAAGGTGCACCTGGTGAGGAGGGGATAGATGTTAGTCAGAGGCTACTGCCTCTGAGGGGAAAGCATGCACTGGGTGGAACTGGCCATCTAGCAGCTGAATGCCTGCACACTGCTATTCCAGCCATCTACTGTTTTCAGTATAACCTCTCCTACAGTCTTAAGCAGGGATGGCTAACATGTCACCCTCATATACTGCTGGACCACAACTCCCATCGTCCCTGACCATTGGGTCATGCTGGTTGGGCCAATGCAATCTGGAGTCCAAAAATATCTAGAAGGTTCATGGGGCAAGCCTTCCCAGTAAAAACAAATAAATTATGTCTGATCTGAAAATGTCCACTTACCTATTCACCTACCACAAGAAAGAATGACCTCTGTGTAATGCAGGCTAGGAAGGTCTTGCCATTTTGATAGGTTGTTCCCTCTTTCGTGCCATTAATATACCACAAGGAGGTCCAAAACATTATACAGGCTTTCTAAGTCTATTTGGGAAATTGCACAATTTCCCTCACTGCTGCTTGCTGGACATGGGTGCTGTGCGGCAACTAAAACCTGACAATGAAACTTGAGTATTTTAGACAAAATTGCTCCCATGAACTTCAGCGGAAGAACAGCATATGAATTATGTCTGTCAACCAATTAAAGAACTGTTAGTCAATTAGCAATGTGAGTTTAAGTGAATTAATTTATGGATTAATTGATTAAATTGAAAACCCATCTATTTTTACCAGGCCTTTGTTGGGTAGGGTAGTTGGTTTCACTTTACGACTGGTTTGACGACTGGTTTTAATTTATACTATTATACCTTGCCCTGGTATTGCACTGTGATTAAAGTAAAGTTTAAAATATTTTACTATTAATTTATAAAATGGGTTATAACCAGTGTTAAGTCATAGGCAGACCTACTGAAATCAACTGACTTAGGTCTTAGTTTTTTATCAACCCCCAAAAATGTTCATAAATATGTATGTGAGGAAAACCAATAATTCTGAAGCCATAAGTATACTTACTGCATTATTAGACAATGCATGAATATCATATAAGACATTATCTTAGAAGAGGCATTCCCTGCTTTGTATGTGAAAGAAGGGGGGATGCCTCTTAAGGCTAATTAGCATCTGTTGTTTTACAAACATCTGCATTAAATAGAATAAGAATGTTAATTAGGGCAGCTGTTTAAACAACTGAAAGGTTAACCAATCAATAGATTCAATACTGCAGCCCTAATATAAATTATTGCCATCTACTTTGCTCTTCTTAATCTCTCCAGCAATGTCATGACTTAACTGACCTTCACATGTATCAGCAGCTACTGTCAGCTCTCTGTGCACCTATGCTGCAGCACACCTGTGCATTGAGATATTCTCAGAAAACCAACTTACAACTTGAGTTAAAGTATAACTGTCACAACCACAGCCTCAGAAAGCACATATGTAAGTATCTGAAAGCCTGATTAATGTTAACAGTACATCAAGTGCGTAACAACAACAACAACTTGTACTTCACCCCCACCCCTACCAATCCCACTTTCAAATTTATTCAGCATATTGCTATGACCTTCACTTGCCAGTTCCTCCATGGGGGCCTCTTTTATTACATAACAAGCACAATCTTCTTTTCCTTGCTTCCAAGGCTGCAAACCGACAAGCACACTACTCCCACACCACAATTCTTCAATATCTTCTTGACCTCTATGTTCTTAATATACTGTCTGGCTTTCCCATTTCTGCTTTTTCTCCTTACAAATTACCTTATATATTTACTCTAGGGTTTTAAAGATATGTGCACATATACAAATTCAATTGTTTCTGTTTTACAAAGCTTTGCAAAAGATTGACGGCAATGACTGAGCTAAATAAGTAAGAGCCACACATGGCAATACAGATTCATTCACATTATTGCAGAATAAACCTTTAAAATCACTTGTAGCAGTGAGGGTGTATAGCAAAACTTTTTAAATTAAATATTAACTTCTTAAGCATTTATCATGTCACAAAAATGCCTGCTACTGTTTTTATAGGTAAATACATATTAGATGCAACACAGAAAGTTAAGCATGTTTATGTTCTGTTAACATCAGTGGGATTAAGACCCCATCACTTACACCAAGTTGCATGGGAGCAGTTTCCCCATGGAATTTCTGCATACAACTGTGATGTGTCTGTGGATACCAGAACCAGGAAAAGGTCTAATAGCACAGGTTGCTCACATCCCTAGGAGGGGCAGTGCTAATCAGGAGAAAATCTTTCCCCAGTCAAGTAGTTGCAATAATCATACATACACTGTAGTCACACTGGAAAACATTACAGGAAAACAGCTCCCACACATGTACCTGTGAAACGGGCCTAGAAATACTGGAGCTGAACATTGTATTTTCTAGATTATACCTGCAAAAATTATGAAACTCAAATAAATTAACCAGAATGATGCATAATAATTTAAAATATATATAATAATAAAACCAAGTAGCAGATCCAAAGCCATGTATTAGAAGCAAAGAGATGAAAACCAATGGTTTAGCTCACCTATGAATGGAATGCATGCCAAGGAATCACCAGGTGTGCTGGCACTGGAAGCTTTCCTTTCTTCTATTATTTTTATATGGACCTCTCGACGTGCATCATTGGGCAACCAACAAGTAGTCTCCGGGGCTGGCTCTTGATCATTTACCGCTAAGATGTAGGACTGATGCCGCAAAGGCTGTGGTGTCTGATGGCCAGAAGGAGACTTTTCTCGCAAGACAACTGCTTCTGTATCCTCATCTACAACATCCCTTGGATGGCTCTCGGATTCTTTTATATTTTCCTTTTCAAACTCTTGAACCTTCTGTCTAATAGAGACATCCAAGTTAACAGAGGTAGTTAAATGCTCACTCATCTGTGGGACAAATTTGGCAGAAGCTAAACAGGTAGTAGGGGATAGAGTACTCGTGTCTATTTCCGTTTTGTGACCTGGCACACTTTTTGCTTGTATCCTTGATTGTTGATTCAACAAACCACTGTTGTACACATGGTTTAGTTCTCTTTGGTCTGCGGTAGTAACACTATCCAGGCTCTGATTAAGGGAAAGCGACGGTTTTGCTGCATAGGGTACAGAAGTCTTCAATGAGTTGCTTCTTGTGCTTCTAGCTATTGAGTGAGATGATCTTTCCTGAAAAACGGTTGTAGGCTTTGAAGTTCCACCAGAGGTTGGCAAATCTCTGGCAGGCTGCTGTGATTTTACATCAGGTGGAGCCTTCTGGAACTGTGGGGTTGACCCTAAGGCTCTGCTGTTTATTCGTCTACCATCTGAGCCATAAGCACCCGGAGCCACAGAAAAATTTGAGCCTCGGAGAGACAAGTGAAATGCATGCTGCCGGGGTCTCTCATAAATACCTCGCCGATCATCTTGCTCAGTAAAGCCAGTCCACTTGTTAGTCTTTTTTCTGTCTCTGTTTGAATCTGCAACAAGATTCTCAGTGTGAAAATTTTCTAATGTTTCGCCCTGCTTTCCTAAATAGTCCCAAGACTGTGTCCTGTGATTCCGGGGGCTGATAGATGGTGAGGTTAGAGCATCTTGAGAGGCACTCCTTGGCCACTCCTTCAACAATATAGGATCTTCAAGTCTTTCCTGGGACACACTCCTTTGCCGTATCTGAATGGACTGTGGGACCCTATCATGAGAGGTGCTTCTGCGTCGTACCTGTGAAACACTGCGATTTGGTACCACTTGATTATAATCTGTTGTGTTCTGAGATGCTGCTCTTAAACTATCTAACCTTTCCTGTATGGTTCTGCAGCCATACATGTGCAAACGTCTATTATCAATGTACTCTTTGTAGGTTTTGTAATTTTTCCAGTCTATGGTTTGGTGGGCATTTGGAGAAGTGTAGTGATTGGTAGTGACAGAGGGAGAACCTGCACTTTGAGTAGGAGATCTAGTATTTGAGATCCCTTCTGGATGCCCTCCATAGCTTCCAGACTTGCTAGCTATTCCATTGGGATCTACTGGCCTTGTGAGTGGCGTCTGAGGAAGTACAATGGCAGTGGGCATTGGAGAAGGTGGTGATGTGGTTCGCGCTTTTGTTTTTATAGTGGTTTGTTCCTTAAGACCATATCTTACTTCCTCTATCCGGTGTGATGGACCAGTATGATTTATTCTACAGGATGACAAGTCTACAGCCTTCTCGGAAGGCACAACAACAGTTCTTACAGTCTCGTTGTTGCAAACACAGACAGCTGTGTTAGATTTTGCAATATCTGTTGGGGATGGAGGCACTTGTATTTCCATTCTGTAGGCCTTTTCTGGTTGTGCTGATGTCCGTACAGGTCTACTAGCTGGCTGCTTACCAAGTGAAGAGTCAGGAGGTGCTTTCTCAGTATCTTGTGCCTTGACAGAAGGTGGAGATGCTAACCGAGGATAACATATTGGTGGTGGTTCAGGTATGTTGCGGGCATTACCACTGTAAGCTTCATTGCCTTTCAGGTAGGCATCTTGGGAATATGCCTATACAAAGAGGATTCAAAAAGAAATGAAATTACTAAAAATGTGAATGTGAAATCATCACCATGTTACAGGGAGATGAATCCAGTAGACAGCTAAATCCCTTGAAGGGCAAGGACTTCTCATATGAAACAGCTCTTTGCTACAGGTATCTGTTCAAAGAACAAGAAGTGTCAAATGCCTTCGTTATTACTCCCTGGGTATGAAAATATACAATGGAAAGTCTCCACAAAGTATTAAGCATGTTTTATATAAGTCAAACAGCAAATCCCAGCAACTAATGGCAGCTGATTAAGGGAACACAGAGATTTGTAAGCATAAACCCAAACCAAGTATTTCTGTTCATACACATCCTCAAACCCAGCTTCACAAATTCCTCCTTTTGATCTTTTTTTATGCTGGAAGCTAAAATTATGCAGCAATCGACAGGTTAAATAAGGAATTCTGTTAGCCTCAGAAAACGTGCAGCTCTTTGCCACATAGAGAAAACATGTAGCCTATGTAAATACTATTGCATTCAATACTGATTGCTTTTCTAAAAGGTACAATTACTATATCTAATGGGAGTAGACAGTGGCAATGTCTTTGTTGGCAGCCAACGCCCACCCTCCTTCCAAATAATCTTACATGTTACTTATTCCATGAATTCCATACTACTCACAGCAGTGCCATTTTTTAACCCAAATACACCACCAACATACATGCTCAGGCAGCTATTTATAAGCACTTCCTTAGAGTGGAATGCAGACTATCACAAGCCATATATTCTTTAGGTGTTTCACAATTTCCACCTTACCTTTTAAGAACCCGACGCCTAAGGAAACCATTTGCTTTACATATTGCATGTTTCCCTTGCATCAAGACATTTCTGAAACCATCATACAACTAACGATGCAAGATCTGCCTCCGGAACATACAAATGCTATTATTTTAGACTTTGCCATCACTTCCTTTAGTGGCAATATGAAATCAAAAGAGCTGACAGCACACAGCTTGCCAATGCACAAATCTTTCCCAAACATTTTTTTTTAACACAGCTTAGGTGTGGTATCATATTACAGCGTTTCCTGCTTAAATCATAACATGCTCCATTCAGCCAAATCAACATGCCCTGCCTTAGCATTAGACAGGTTGTAAAAAGCCCAAATGCAGCCATAAACATTAGACTAAGAGCAAAGTGCTGAGGATGAGAAGGGCGAGGTACTTAAAACACACGGCTGCAATAAATATCACTGGCAGCATTAGTTAAGTGCAAACAAAATATTAAAAGCAAACTGGCAAGAAATAAACCAAGTAACTAACAGAAACACAGGCACACATTAAAAGGTAACAGAATCAATATTACAACTGAGATTCAGCTAACCAGCAGATCTAGCTCGCTTTCAGCAACTTGCAGGCTTTAACAGTCCAGCATCTTGCAGATCTACCAAGAAACACATGCCTTACAAAAATCAGAGAAATGGCTACAGTACATTTCTTACCAGTGCTGTGACATCCTTTGAAAACTGCAGCTGGCAGAAAACAGGAAAACATAGTAAAAGCTGCTTATGGGTGTAAAGACAGAATTATGTGGTCATGTTGAAGCGGGATACACAGCAAGCTAAAAATACATCTACACCGATTTCTCTGGAAGATACCAATAGAGGTAAAGGGCAGTGGAGCATAAACAATAACTTCAGCCTCCTTGTGAGCATGTCTGTCTCAGGCTTTTACCTGCTTCTTGCATTTATTCCCTAGCCTTCCAGAAAAAGAAAAGACAGTTGTGCTGTGTTGCTTCAGTGCATCTTTTCTGCTGCAAACGGAGCCCTCTGGTTGTGCTACAAGGCGTCCCTTCTACTAGAGCAACATAACGGTCTTTCATCTCCCCTGAGCTGCTACCATCCCTGCTTCCAGATGACGAAACAAGGGTTTCATTATGCATTTAAAATCCATGCACCCCTTCCCCACATGCATCGGAACAGAACCACAAGCTGTCAGCTGACTGCAGCTGCTTTCATACTCTACGTCTGACATTAGAAGGATGATTTCAGAATAATCCTCAGAGAAAAACAGCCTCCCCATGTGATCGTTTTCATTTTGTATATCTTTGGCGTTTCTTCAGAGACAGGCTGTGCTTCCAATTGCAAGGTGCATGCTAATACAGCTGTCTGATTTTTGCATGCTCTCTCATGACGGAAAATGGGGACTCTGCATTCGTGTACTTTTCAGATTAGGAGGGGAAAATAGGAAAGCAGACATAGACGCATGAAAAAGCAAGCTGTGGTACAGTCTAAGGAAACAACACATCCGCTCACACTCTGAAATATGCCAATACTGCCTCCCTAGTCCAATTTAAGCATATATACTCAGCCCAAATCTGCAGGTTTGCAAGATACCCTACTTAAAAACCACAAAAAATGCACCACATTAGCTCTGCCTGAATATATATATATAATCTGGGAATGACTAAAATGATAAATTATAGGAAATGAACCAGTTTTGTATTAATGAAGGGAAAGAAAATTCAAAAATATATCAGAATATAGCATAGTTCTTCTAGATAATTCTTTTAGCATATATTTTCATTATTTTTAAAGTCAATGAAGAGCATTTTTTTTAAAAAAAGAAATATTCCATTTACAATTTCAAATTCAAAGCTGTTTAATATAAAATAAATCCACAAGGATACCATATACAGCATGGGTGGGGAGCCTGTGGACTACAATTCCCATCAGCCTCCTCAGCCAGCATGGACTGAGGGGATTCTGTAGTCCAGCAATCTTGGGAGAGCTTTAGGTTTCCCACCTCTGTGGTGCACAGGGTAAAGTCTTCCCAAAGCCGGTGCAAGGCATAGTACCTCCTGGGAAAGCCGCTTCCTGCCCTCCTCTCTTCTTCTCTCCCCCTCACTTTTGATATGTTTTGCTGCCAATGTGGCAGCATGCCTATGCTTCCTCACTGTGGAAGGGATTCACTCCTCAGAATGAGACATTCTAAGTGAGGTGGCTCAGGAAAGGACCTGACCTGCCGCTGCTTTTCTTATGCTTCTAATTATTTAAAACAGGAATTTATATTTAAAAACAGGAATGAGAGGCAGCAGCATGAGCAACCACACTCAGAATACATCACTGGGGAAGGAACCCCCTTTGTCAGAGCAAAAGCCCTGCTGGCTTCATGCTGGTCAGGCTGGAGGTGGGCTTACCCTCTTACCACACATGTATGGTAATTTAAAACAAATAAAAGGGGGGGATTAAATGTGTCCCTTTACTTATTCTACACATCTCCATTCCACTGGTACTGCCTCCCTCCGATGTCACTAGTGCCTATAGGCTAACCTGTGATTTACCGTATTTTTCGCCCCATAGGACGCACCGGCCCATAGGACGCACCAAGTTTTTTGGGGGGGAAGTAAAGAAAAAAAATTATCCCCCCCCCAGGTACTTGTGGGGCCAGCAGCGGGGAGAAGCGCTCTTCTCCCTGCTGCCCGCCTGCAGACCAGGTCCGGGGACAGCGGGAAGATGCGCTGCGCCTCCCCGCTATCCCCGGAGCTTGCGGGGCTGGCGGCAGGGAGAAGCACGCGTCTCCCCGCCGTCAGCCTCCAAACCACATCGGGAGACAGCGGGATGGCGGCGTTCCGCCTCCCCGCTGTCCCCCGACCTTGTGGGGCTGGCGCTGCGGCTCTCCTGAAGCCTGGAGAGCGAGAGGGGTCGGTGCACACCAACCCCTCTCGCTCTCCAGGCTTCAGCGAAAGCCTGCATTCGCCCCATAGGACGCACACACATTTCCCCTTCATTTTTGGAGGGGGGAAAGTGCGTCCTATAGGGCGAAAAATACTGTATTTATTTTCATATCTGGAGCACAAGGGAAGCACATCATGCCACAGAGGCTGTAAAAAGATACGGGCCTTATGCACCTTTAAATCAACCAGCTACGTCCTAACTTCTGGACCTGCCAAATGATATGTAGAACTGTAGAGCTGGAAGAGACCCCATCTAGTCATCTAGTCCAACCCCCTGCAATGAAGGAATCCTGCCCACAGCCACCCTTGGGTGGGCTCGAACCACCAACCTTCTAGATTACAGCCAGACGCACTGCCCCAATATGCCATGAGGTTTTCATGGACACTAATATGCTACTGAAGTTATTCAGCATGACTTCACAAATCAAAGCACAAAAAACGTAGATGGTCCCATAACTGTTTAGACCAAAAGTATCCTCACAGACCACAGAAGGCCGCAAGCCTATCCACAAACAGACACACAGCCATTCACTGTCACAACTGCTTTGGTTTATTGTAATGGACGCTAGGAAATTCTGAGCAGGCCTGATAGAAGAAAACCTGGAGATTTCTAAGAGCAGTTGTGGCAGCATGTCCCCATAGCAACAAGCTGCGGAAATTAAGCTTCTAGCCAAGATCCAATTAAAACACACACAACTGAGGAGGCCGCACCCTCAGAGGGGAAAGGCCTCAAAGTAACTAGGGAATAAATAAATAAAAATCAAAGTAACTGGTGGGGGAAACCCATGTAGGGTGTGTCCCTTACAAGGCACCCAGCCTCCAAACACTGGTAACGGAAAGAAATATTGTACATGGGTTATAGACCTAGTAGGCCTTTCCATTTGTGCAATCTGAAGGTTTGAGGCCTACTGCTTGCTCTCAGGATCCTTGCCCTTCTTGACTGGCAGTAATGGACTTGCCACCCCGAACCTCATAAGTAGTGAATGCTTTACCGATGGGAAGGACAAGTTCATACTGTCTCAAAAAAAAAGGCAGTTCGAAGGCCTTTACTGAAGAAATCAAATTTGCACTTCCAACCATCCTTGATAGTTATCACACAGTACCCAATGCATCATTTTAATTTAATTTAATTGTTTTAGTAGGATGATAGAGTAGTAAATGGCCTTAAGGAGCGCCGGAGGAAACAGATGATATAGGTTTGTTTCTAATCTGGCTTTTATTTATTTATAAAAGCATTGATATACCCCCATCTCATGTAAAACACCAAAGCCGTATGCAACAATGTATACAAATGAAACAAAACATAAAAGCACCACGAAAAATATACAAAACAATCATTAAAATTACTGCCTAATCCACAGAAAAATTAAACTGAATAGGCCAGCTAGTATAAAGGGTCTTCAAGAGATGCCTGGAAGTTAATCGGAATCTCTTCTCGAAAAGTATTCTGTCTCCACACAAGATCGCCCTGGTGGATTATTTACACTGGGGAATGGATAAGGAGATTGAGACCCTATTGATTCTTGTGGACCTCTCAGCGGCTTACAGTACCATTAACTATGGTTTTCTTCTGAGATGTCTTGCTAGATTGGGAGAGACTCAGGTTTTTTCCTGGCTTTTGAGCTTTGGTTTATACAGTTGCCCCAAGGTTCTATTCTATTCCCCATTTGAAAAACAACAACAGGAAACTGCTGGCGGATGAGGAATCATCCAGAGATTTGGGTTACTGACATCTGCAGGCAGATGACACACAACTCTATCTCACATTTCCATCTGCTTATTTCAAGGAAGCAGTGGAAATCTTGCACAAGTGTCTGCAGGCAGTTCGGTACAAACGAAGGTGAACAAACTAAAATGAAATCCAGACAAGATGGAGGTGAGAAGACCACCTAATCTGGATGAAGAGATTCAACAGGTTATTATTGCAAGGTCTGGTTTGGCTCATTTCGGAGAGGCAGTCCTTGAGGTACTGTGATCCTGTGCTAAGACTTTATAAATGAAAACCTCTTGATTAATACATGCCATCCACTTTAAATGATCCAAAGCTTGCACAGAGAGCTTCGGAAGGGCATAAGAGCTAGGGAGATCGTCTTCTAGGGAACTATTTCTTACTATAGTCTTGTTTGCACATAACACTAATTAAACCATGAGTGTTTAGACGACATGTCTCTGGCTCATGTGCTTTCCCCTCTCCCTCTGTGGAGCTTTGGACTAACTATAGCATTACCATATGTCTGGGAAATTCCAGAAATTCCTCTTTTAGGGGGGGCCAACATGCCCATCCGGGGGGATTTTTAAATTTTAAAGGAAATGTCTGAGGTTTTTCGGGAGTGAGGAAAGAGGCTTGGGCCGTCCTTTCTTTCTTTTTTTCTCTTCAAGATATGGCAACCCTAACTAACTATAGCTTGCTTGTTGTGATGTCTGAACTCAGACAAACTTCGGTTAGTGCCAACTACAGCTTACTGAAACAAGGCAACTTCAAATTATAACTGTAAAAAAAAAGCTAAGATTAACCACAGGTTATAATTAAAACACAACACTGAACTGTGGTTAGTTAAAAATAGAAGTTTTTGGTCTCTCTTGGTCACACAGGAGAAGAGGAAGTGGCGTCTGGAGGATTATGAGCTTGAGGATTGTTGCAGCTTGTCTTCGATTTAAACCATGATTTAGCATTACATGTGAATACAGAATGAATTCATGGAATGATGGAGTATTCTTCCCCAAAGCAATCAGTGAATTGGCAGAAATGCCACACCTTTAACATATGAATTGGTCTCTCAACCCAGAACGCCTATTATCTGCCAAAGGTACAATTCTCTTCCAGCACAGTCTGCAATATATATTTTAAAGGAATAGGAATGTAGCATAGATGTTCCTCTGCGATCTAGGAAAACCAAGTAACCTAATTGAGAAATGAGCATCCATTCATTTAATAATGGGCACAACCATAATGTGTCTAGCAAGGGGGAAATCCTTTCCTTCCAATTCATATTCTTTAAAGTCAATAAAAGAGTAATGACAGTGACATAGAAGAATGCATTAAACAAACAGTTTCCCCTTTCTTCATTTTGTTGCAACAGTTTATTTCAGCAAAAGATAAGACACAGTTTTTCTACTGTTTTCAGAATGACTTTAGTCTTGGTAAGACACATAAAAGCTGAGCAGAGTCATCTTTAAAAGTAGAGTAATTTCCATTGGTTTTGAAAATCCCCACAAGAATACCTATGTTACTCAAAGAGACCAGACTGGTGCCACTGTATATTGGAAATGGCCCTTAGGGTCATGTTTTCAGCACTTTATTTTAAAACCACAAATGCTAAGATGTGCCTTTAATTTGCTGAAATGAAACCTTAAATCAAAACAATATCACTTTCAGCAAGGTGATGTGAAAGCATCTATCAGTTTTGCAGGCAACAAGTGTTCTTCAACAAACCTGAATGGTTATTAACTTTTTAAAACAGTTTAAAATGTATAATTTCTTTCCTGTCTATTAAATATTTTTGTACATGTACACCTTGCTCTCTATTTCACCACCATGTCTTAAAATATACCCAGAGTTCTTCCACATTCTTTTCTACAGTGGGCTGTAGGACACCTTGAGCCTCGTTTAGAAGAGGCATCTAACAAAGTTACTAAACAAAATGTAATAGTTCTATAAATAAATAAATCATCCCCATTATTACAGATAAAATATAGATTCACTTTGAGGATTGATTTACACTTCGGGTAGCAAGCCTAAGTGTAGAGCTATTAAAGCGTATAAAGGGAAATGCATGTTACCAGATGTACACGAGACACACAATAAGAGCCTCAACTAAATCATATTAACATCCATTTTCACTAGCATTTAATAAAGAGGAGGGATTGCTTCTGAGTAACGGATGCCTTAACAAGGAAAAGAACTACTGCGGTTTTTCCTGGCAGCTGTCTAACTGTATGGCTGGGCCCTATACAGGCCATTTACTTGCAGTTTGATAATTAAGGAGAAGCGTTATTAGCCCCTCTCCTCCCTTTTAAATGCTCAGTTTGGGTTTACTGTAAATGTTTCATGTGTTCTGTTAAAACAGACTTTCTGCAAGATTTTATGCTTGAAATGCTACGCTATGAAAAAAGTCCACTTAAAATGTCCCAACATCTATCCTATATTTGGATAAGAGTCCTCTTGCATTATGAGGTAACCTTTATTTCCTTTGTTGTATTGCTTTTGTCTTTAATTTCAAAGTACCGTATTTTTCCGTGTATAAGACTAGGGTTGTTTTTTTTTAAACCCAAAAATTGGGTTTAAAATTGGGGCTCGTCTTATACACGAGTAGTGCTGAGGGGTGTTTTCTTAATTTGGAGTCCCCAAAAATAGGGGTTGTCTTATACATGGGAAAATATGGTATATCTGAACCTGTTGTAAGAGTCTTGTTTTAGAAAAAGGTTATATAAGAAATTTAATACACAAACCAAACATTTCTGCAGTAAAACCTGATGTTTACTGCCTATAATTTGGTCCAGTTCTAGCTCTTTGGGTCAACATTTAAAGCATTCAAATTTAATGCATATGATGCCTTCTCCTAATTTAAGAGCCAAGGTAATCTCATTTCTCTCCCCCTCCCCATTGCACTTGTTCTCTGTGGTTGAAACCAGTTAACACAGTATATTGAAGTCCTGCTTCAGTGAAAAGGCGATAATAATTTTAGTTCGAATTAACAAGAAATAGAGCTAGCACAAATAGAGCTAGCACTTTAACCCAAAATGAATTCATGCTGCTGCAAAGGCAAGGAAGAGTGGCTGCAATTAGCTCTCTCCTTGATAGGAACATGCAATGAAGGAAGAGGTCTCTATGTACCTCTGCTTGTATGAACTCCTGAAAAATTGAAGCCAATCAGAGAGAGGTGGGGTTGAATGCACACATTCTCCATTAAGAGAATGACAATTGGTCCTTACTTGTAACAAAGTCCCAGTGAAAGCAATGGAACTTGTATCTAAGTTCCAAGTGGATGCTTACCTGACAGAAAACAAAACAAAACAAAACAAAAACAAAATTATGTTTTTTACAGAGTAAAGAGGGACCTGAATGGGTTCCTTCAGTCCAACTTTTAAAATGAGTTTCAATTTATTGCTTGAATAACAGCTCATTCACTACTGAACTTTGTGCACCCATTTTTGCTGAAGATTATCATCACAGGTATTTCCACCTTCAACTCAGATCAGAGCGTGGCTTTAGATTTTATTCGTTGACATGTACTGCATTTCAGTGGTTCGTTGTATATGTTCCTTCAAGCATTCAAGCATTTCCATTTCATATACAGTTGTACCTTGGTTGTCGAACGCCTTGGTACTCGTACGTTTTGTCTCCTGAATGCCGCAAACCCGGAAGTAAGTGTTCCAGTTTGCAAACATTCTTTGGAACCTGAAGATACAACGCTGCTTCCACGGCTTCCAATCAAGTGCAGGAAGCTCCTGCAGCCAATTGGAAGCCGTGCCTTGGTTTTCGAATGTTTTCGGAAATTGAACGGACTTCCGGAACAGATTCTGTTCAAGAACCAATGTACGACTGTATGCTTATTCTTTACCCTGTGTGTTTCTAGAACTAATGAAACAACAAATTAAGAAAAGAAGAAGTGGACATTACAACTATAGTAGTAGCATTATTCAGCAATTCAGTTTGCTCAAGAGCCTGGTTAAAGAGCCAAAAGTTTTCTGGGGTGCTCACGGCCATCTTACTTTAGTTTCTCTTTCAGAAGTATAACTTACCAGCTGAAGGATGTCTTCATCTTTTGGCATCACACTAAGTTCTAGCATGCTGTCACTGTGAGAGAGGAGGAAACATATTGGTGTATTAATAAAAAATAAAATACTGCACTAAGCAATTGATAGGAAATTTAATTGCTGGCTAACATATAAAAAGTTGCATTGATTATCTCAGTAGTCACTCTTTCTCAACAACCAGCACTGAATATAATGCTCATTTTCCTCTTTACTCCCATGGATTGTTATTCTCCTTCAAATCATGCCTCAAATTCATGACTGCTTCCCTTTAAGAAAATTAAAATTTTCTATGCAGAAAAAAATACGCTGGTTGCCACTTATAATGTGCGGTACAGGTGTTTTTAGAATCAAAAGCACACAGATCCAAGTAGCTGATATGCACAGAGCCTGTCTTATCCATGTACTCACTATGAGAATATACACTTGCACCCTTAACAATACGGACCCTTTTATCCTACATGGAGACTGATTATCCATGTAGATTATTTTTTACATATGGGGCAAGGAGCTAACATTGGTCCTCCAGATGTTGCTGGTATGGCTGCAAGGAGGAAACTGGGAACTTTTGCTTCCAATTTTGGTTAACCGCAGTTTAGTGTGCCATCTGAATCCAAAATATGGTTAACGTCAACTAAGGTTCCAGTTAAACAAGCTATTTTCATAATCCATGGTTTGAAGTTGGCATGTTTTGTAATCCATAGTTTGTCCAGATTCATGATAAACTGTGGTTAACAGAAAACGGAAGCAAAAACCTCCAAACTGCTCTTCATCAGTGGTTACGGGGAAGCGTACAAGCCCAAGGCTTGCTGCAGCTTGTTCTCATCTCACTGGTTTAGTGTGATTTTCAGACACAGCCCCTGTGTATGTCAGGTACAGATATTTATCAGCAAAACATTCTCAGAAACAAATACGGTATTAGATCCAATTTCCCATCGCCATCAAAAAGCTGCTAATAAAATAACTTTTCCTAAATAATTGTTAAACATTCTAAACTGCTCATGGAATAATACCAACAAACGTCAAGCCTTTATGGAAATTTTATAAGCCATTTTCTTAACAAGCTTTATCTTCCTGCAGTATGGTCATATGAAATGTCACCCACAGAATGGATATGAAACATTGAACATAATATGAGGTGTAGCCCTATGAATTAATTGCTATGTAGAGCACTGATCAAACACATAACTTGCTTTTACTTTTACATCTGCTGCTCAGTCAAAGTTGGCTAGGTGTCAAAAGTATAAAAAAAACTTCACAATGACATTATCCACAGCACATCCCTACACTTTCAGTGGGTTGTATCCAATTGGTGTCCCTCTGCCGATGGAAGGTGTTTGATACCAGGAAGCTTTGGTCAGTAGAACACGGATTGTGGTGAACTTCTGAGAGTCTCCCTCTTCCATGCAGTTTCTGTGCCACCTCCCACAATGTGCCACTTAAGTTTTGGGGGTGCAGGAGCTACAAGGGGATGGAAAATCATCAGAGATCACCTCAGTCCTTGTGCAGCTGATGGAAGGGCCCTGCTGGATGTGTCAAGGGCTGGCCAGTCCTGCACTGCAGAATGAGTTGAACTGGATTTACTCATTCTATCATTCTGATTATCTTGGTAAAAACAGACAAACCGCACACCAATCACCTTTCTCAAAACAAACTACATGGAATTTAAAATTATGCAGATTACAGGCACCCATACTTACGTGTTTTGAATTAAAGCAATTACTTGAGAATATGTCTTCCCTATAACACTTTCCCCATTCACTTTTATAATTCTGTCACCTGCAGAGAAAAAAAATACACAGGAAAAAAAGGAGATATATCCAGGCCACTGTTTTCTTCATTAACGGAAGCTGAGAACCCGTTCAAGTATTACAAAGAAAAACAAAGCAGAAATATTTCAGATGTGTGACTTACAAATAATCCCCAAGAATGAAATCCACAAGTTTAATTAGGAACTTCATGCATTCATAAGCCCTACTTCACATGTTATAAGAGGAGCAGGGAAAGCACAAACAAATGACACTCTTTCCATCTCTTTCTATGTGAACCATTTATGACTTTCTAAACCCTACAGGTTGGAGCCAAACTTATCTTTGGAAGGGGCTGAGATTCAGCAGAGGTTCCCACGGGAGGAGTGATTCTTATTGATTTCCTATTCCCCCTACAGACCACAGTGTCACCTCCCACACTGGCCCCTGGTGCTCTGGAGCAACCTTACAGGGGACTGCAGAGAGGATCAGCAAAAATCACACCATCCTACTGCCTTCAGCAGAGCATCCCACGGATGGAGTCCCACCCACAGGTAATCAGGTTTGGATCCAGCACATAACATCTTCCTTCCATAATGACAACCGAATCCCAAACCTTTCAGTAAGAGCTGAATGGGTTGAAACTCCCAACTAATTTAAAATTTTGTTTCCTTACATAAAGACACACCCTGACAACTACCTTGGAAGCTGGAACACTCATGACATGACATCACACCAGCCCAGCCAATCAGATATGGATAGGTAAGGTAACGGTTACCTGTGCATAATCCCGCTTCAAAAGCAGGCCCTCCTTCTTTAACCTGCTTAACAAATATGGTGTCCATCGGCTCCAATCTGTTTCGTGGCTTCCCTAAAAGAAAATTACAAAGACAGTCATTACTAGAGATTGGAAAGATTAATTATACCTCATTCTTCTTTATATTAAATAATATAATTCAAATAATTTTAATTCATCTGACAATCAGAGAATTAGCATCTGCTCTGTTTAAAGCAAGAGAACATGACATGTTTTACAGATACATGGAAAATATTTGAGCCGTCTTTGTAAAAACCATTCATAGAGTTAGGGCTTTTTTTTTCTAGCCAGAACTCAGGAGGGTGCTACTGCCATTATAAGAGAGGGGGGAGGTGAGTTTGGGCACCTCTTTTTCTAGAAAAGTAGCTCTGGAAATAGCTGTAGCACAAGAAACTTTATTTTTCACAACTGTATTGTGTGTACTATCTTTCATCGCCATTCATACCTCATCTATTCTAATGGGATCTTGTGACTACAGTGGTGCCCCGCAAGACGAACGCCTCGCAAGACGAAAAACCCGCAAGACGAAAGGGTTTTCCGTTTTGGAGGCGCTTCGCAAAACGAATTTCCCTATGGGCTTGCTTCGCGGGGGCCGAAAGACTTTGCTCCCCACCGCCAGCATTTTAAAAGCAGTCCGGGATAGCAGGGAAGCGCTTCCCACTATCCCGGATGGCTTTTGAAGGCAGGCGGGGGGGGGAGCAAAGACTTTTGCCCCCCGCCAGCCTTCGCTGCCCGCCAGCCTTCGCTGCCGCCTGCCAGCATTTAAAAAACCCCCGGGCCGATTTTAAAGCCCCCGGGAAGGCAGGCCTCTTCTGAAGGCCGGCGGGGGGCGAAAGTCTTTGCTCCCCCCCACCTGCCTTCAAAAGCTGTCCCAGGGTTTTTTAAAATGCTGGGGGTGGGAAGAAAAGCCCTTGTTCCCCCCCCCCAGCCTTCAGAAGAGGTCGGGGGACAGACTGTCCCCGGACCTGGTCTGAAGGCGGTTTCCATAGGAACGCATTGATTGATTTTCAATGCATTCCTATGGGAAACTGTGCTTCACAAGACGAAAAACTCGCAAGACGAAAAAACTTGAGGAACGAATTAATTTCGTCTTGTGAGGCACCACTGTATACATAGTCAAATCATAATTGCAAACATAATAGCCAATATTCCGAAAACTGCCAAAACTTTGCAGACTCAAGAGCCAATGGAATCAAGAGCCAATTACATTATGATGTTTATATGTAATATTTTTGGCAAAACTAATTTGAAGAGGTTCAAACTCTTTGCACATTAAAGCCCACAGGGCCAATGTGGAAAAGTGTCCATAAGACTGTAAGAAGAGTCCTGTTGGATCAGGCCAAAGGTCCATCTGTTCCTGTTGCTACAGTGGCCACCCAAAAAATGTTTTGAAAAATACGTTGAATTTGGCATAGCTCACTGTCGCCATCTAATGCCACATTTGTATACTGCACTTTACAACACATTTAAAACGTTTTCTTTGCAGCTGTATAGCTGAGTCCTTTGCCTCAAACTCACTATGCTGCCTTTCCACCCAACTCCTCATCTACAGCATGGAGATGATGCTACTGGCCTGTTTTTCAGTGCTGTTGTAAATTTTCCTGACACATGAGAAATGCTTTGAACACTATGAAAGTGCTAAAGAAATGGTAAGTATTATTTAATATTACTGAAGTACACCAGGCTGAGTTTATTTATTCATATTTTCTATGAAAAGGTTAACATTTTCTGATGGAACCTGCTGAACAGCAAGATGAATTCCAAAATTATATCAAATCCTGCTGTTTATCTTCCTTGCACTTAAAAAAACCACACCAACCAAAACCGCTAAGAAAGAACAATGCACAATAGAACAACAGAATGGAATGGCAAGGTAGATCTTTTGAGGTGTTCTATGGGAGAAATACGAGTAAATAAAAAGTCACAGTATCCATGTAGTCTGGGGAAGCTGACCCAAGTGAATATGATTTAAGAAAGTAAGAGTCCAGCTAGATCAGACTATCCTGCTCTCTACAACAGTCCACCAGTTGCTTCTGGGAAGCTTAGAAACAGAATGAAGGCCCCGGCATTCAGTGGCAAATGGTCTCTGAGCCTGAGATCATGGCTAATCATTATTGTGACTGAGTTATCCTCAGGAATTTGTCTAATCACTTCAAAAGCCACCTAAGCTAGTCAACACCCATCATAACATGGGCAGTCAATCAAATAACTCAATTATGTCTTGCATGAAGCGCTTTCTCCTACCAGTCCTAACTACGTCAATCAATTTCATAAGATGACTCCAAATTAAAGAATTACGAGCTGAGTTATAAAACTTATGTGTATCCACTTTCTCCACACCCTGTTCTAAGTAGTGATGTACCAGTGGGAAACTATGAAGATCATCTCAGGTGGTGAAGTACGCAACTAGCAAAGATAAGAGTTTAACAACTGCTTGTTAAAAGGGATTTTCTGTTGTTGTGAACATCAATGTTTCGTTTCTGGATGTTGTTTTTGAGCACAGGATATGAAGAGCAGAACAAGGAAGAACAATGTAACTAGAGGAATTAACTCAAGAGAAGGATCTGGAGAAGTTTAAATATCGGTAATTCAGACTTGTTTATTTACAACCAAGCTTATGCAAGATACGTAGGAGCATCTACAAAGGTTTGAAATAATGACCTCTTTTCCTGAAGAGCCATGCAATAACACTCAGTTAATAAGACCGTGTTGGCTTAACATTCTGAAAATTTCCTTTTTCAGTGGACTTCATTAAAATAAAGATCCACTTTTATTTATAAAGCAAACACATAATTCAAGCAAGGGGTAGGGTTCTCCACTACACTTGAGAACTGTAGGTTGGTTATGGAGAAGGCAGGCAAGCACCATGGCACATGCAGCTTTGCAACAGAAGGGTATGGCCAGGGGGCTCCGGAGGAATAGCTGAGGAGCTGCCGCCACTGTCCCCCGTGTCTGCTGCCTGAGACAAGAAGCTTCACTCTGCACAGGTAGCACCAGCACTGAAAGGAAGTCATTAATGCAACTGAGGCAGCAGAAATCTCCCTGATTAGTTACCATTACTGAAAGAGAGAAGCATCAACAAGAATAACTTTTCTGCCAAATGTTTGATGAAGGAGTATCTGCTCTACTGGGTCTACTGACTTCCAGCAATTGTTATGTCCTTCAATCTAGAAAGCCGGGGGCCAGTATTTCACAAAGCTTACATCTAACAGCTTAACTGTTATTTATGAAAAAAGAAACAGGGAGAGAAAACAGGAGCGCATCCCTGGTCCCAGTCCTTGAATGACACTGATTTGGTACTTTATTCAACAGATCTCTCTCCCTCCCTCCCTCCCTCTGTGTGTTTGTGTTTGTGTGTTTGCATGTGTAATTATAGCTATGAAGTAATAGGGTGGAAAGCATGCAGAAAATGAAAATGATTCCAGACTGTTTAGAAAGACCTCAACATGAAAGACTTTTACTGCAAAGGAAGGGAGTCAGTGATGACATTTCTGAAACTCCACATTATGATATTTGTTTTCAACTAATTGCACACCACCCTGGAATCTATTTTGATGCAGGGTGGTTTAGACATTCCATAAAGAAATAAACAAATATTTGCAGGGTATGGTATATAAACAAGTCAAAAAGCCCCACGTGCATCAAGTTAAGAGTTATAGCAACCTGTGTCAGTTCCAGATTTGGGGGGCACTGGAAAACATGTTTTCAGTTGGACCTCTTACTTGACGTTACTGTTGCCTGTTTGCTTGTCTTCCCGTCTCTTGAAAAAAAGCCACATAGCTACCCAGAGGGAAGGTACCACAGCTGCTGGGTCATATTGTGCCATACACTAATTTGCTGCAAATGCAGAACCATCAAGAGAGCTAGAAGAGTGGAAACCGATGCGCCTTCTCACGTTGCTCTTGTCATCGCTTGCAGGTGAATAAGCAGCAATAGCAAGATGGAAGTGGTCGTCTGGGGGTCCCTGGAAGATCCACAGTGGGCCTCTCGGGTGTGTGTATGCCTTCCAATGTGTTCAAAGGAACCCCTGACCATTTGGTCCAGTCGCGACCGACTCTAGGGTTACGGCGTTCATCTCGCTTTATTGGCCGGGTCATGTGGCCAGCATGACTAAGCCGCTGCTCTAATCAGAGCAGCACACGGAAACGCCGTTTACCTTCCCACCGGAGTGGTACCTATTTATTTACTTCCACTTTGACGTGCTTTCGAACTGATAGATACCCCCAAATCTGTCAGGTGAGAAGGCCCCGTATGTGATGCCAGAAACACCCCTTCGTTAAACATGTCTATATTGTTATGATATGGATGCAATGCAGCTGCAAACTGCTAGCTTGAAAACATCACATGATGGAATGTTGGGACTGTTCCGTGGGAAACAGAGGGACAGTCAATTCACAGGGCAATGCACCGGAATTAGCTCAGAGTGTAATATGAGCTCTTCCTCTTGCTCTTGTACAGGAAGTACAGGATGTTTTTGTCACTTGACTACTGGAGTTTGAAGAGTACAGACATGTTTACTGTAATGCTGCAAAGACAGAAATAATGGCATGTAAATACATTTCTGTCTATCTCCTTTTCCCTGCCGGGGGAGCAGGAGGGAGGGGGGGTGTTCTTCCCACGTTTGGGAAGAATCGCCTATCGTGACCTAGCCTGGATCTTGCTGGGGAATGCAGCCAGGGAGGTCAACAGGAGACCAAGCCGGGTGCCTGGGAGAGTTGCCAGTATCTCCCAATAAAGGCTTGATTTCCAACATATATTGTACTTTTATAGTGTTAATTTTTGAAATGGTAATGCATATCAATGATATGATGTCTGTCTGTCTGTCTCTCTTTAAGTATTCCCTTCAAGTATTTCTGGAACAACGACTTTAGGGGGGGAAATTCTAAAGGAAGAAAATGAGCAGAATATGCCAGAGGAGAGCAGCTTCTGCCTTTCATATGACATGATACTAGCCGAAGCTCCTCCCGTCTGGTATATCTGAAATAAATAGGCATTCAGCCTATGGATTTACTGGAAATATACACTGTTACACCAGCTAAAGATTAGTAAGTGGACATAAAAGAAACTTAATCCTAGTCTGGACAGAATAAAAAAAATAGCATGTACAACCTTTCATACAAACTCTAGGGCATCTACAATATGGTATACCCAGGTGCTTCCTTGTGCAGGAAAAAAATTGCAATTAGACAGTTAATTTAATGGTTTGCTCTTCAAGAAAATGGAGCAGCTCCAATGTATTCTGTAAAAAAAAACCACAGATTGACTAGAGCAGCAGCAAAGATGAGACTTAGCAGTTCACATGGCATGAGTAGTGTTCACCAATAGAGGGGAAAAGAGGAAATTGAAATGATGGTAGTTGCTATGGATACCGCCACACAAAAATCAGAAGGCAAATTGGAAGGAACAAGAGTATCAGAACACTGAGCGATAAGTGCCAAAAATATCTTGCGGGGATTATCTACAGTTAACACACTACTAGGTAAGATGAATCTCTTCTGCTTAAGTGGAAAAACTATGTATTTCTTAGGTTCTCAAAATGATTAAGCCACAGTAACTTGTACACGAACCATTTATCTGTTAAGACTAGAGCAAAACTATAACTCAGTTCATCATAAATAAATGAAATGTATCCATCTCTGAGGATTTGAATAGAAGTTTATTTTAACACATTGTTATTAGCCTTCATTATGATTAAAATGTGTGATCTAATGGATCTGCCTTCTTAAATTTTAGACAAAAAACCCCACAATTGATTCACTCCTTAATATCATAAAAGAGGATGCTTCATCTAACCTATGCAACTTAATACCTAGCTACAAAGTTTACAACAATCCCAGAAAAGCATTTTTAAAATAATGTACTAAAAATTAACGGATAATAATTTGAAATGGAATGAAACCATTATCATATACCTTGTACAATTTTGTGATATGTTAAATCTTTGAGGAAGGTTTTTTCTTTTTTAACAAAAATATATACATAAGTATTTGCTTCCCCATTGACTTAAATGTCATTCAGGGTAAGCGCAGCCCTCAGTTATTCCAGGCACAGCTTGAATTCAGGAGAGCTGCATTTGTACATTACTGCAACAACTAAAATGAAATAGATCATCAAAGCCTCTAGCTGTGTTTCCTTACCACATGTGTGCTTTCCCACCAGTCATATTAAATTGTTACTATAGTTGTTCTGACATACATACATTTAAGAAAAGAAAAGAAAAACTGACCCGCCTTAAGCAGCGACTGCTTCTTTGCAGACAGGCAGGAAATTAAATATCAGAACTAATGCCTTCAAAATACTTATTCCACATTATTAAATTTCTTTCAATAAAACAACTGCCAAGACAGTGACATCAGGACCATCAGATAAAATCTTCCGACTGACGTTAACTGTGAGAGGTTTCGGATCAACACAGCAGTGAAATTATTACAGGAAAGCAGGTAAAGATTAAAATTATTACAGGAAAGCAATGCTATGTGGACAAAGCCAGTTTTACAAAATGCCCTGAAATGGCGGCACTAGAGCCAAGGATCTCTTTGTCCAGCATTGTGCCCTTTAGCCACAGAGCAGCAGAGGCCAACTTAATAACCTCTTTTACCTCTGATTCGGGAAAGGTGAGGGAATGTCTAGAATCGATAACTGAATGGATGGGGACCAATAAAAAGAGGAACCCAAGACAAATAAGTCTGTATTGGGTACAGTGCTTTTAAGCCTGATTAGCTCAGCTGGTTAGAGAATGGTGGCGATGATCACGCCAGGGTTGCAGGTTCAATCCTCGTATGGGAAAGCTGCATATTTCTGCACTGCAGAGGGCTGGACTAGATGCTCCCCGAGGTCCCTTCCAATTCTGTGGTTCTAATAAAAATAACTTGTCCGTGACGCGGCCTGGTTTGCTGGTGGCATCAATTATTCAGGACATGGTAAAGAAAAGGATTGCAAAGAGTTTCGAAAGGGTACCTCCAGATTGGGGACATGGGCAGCAAAATGGCTGACGTAGTCCCCCCCTGTAAAAATTATACATGGAGAAAGTGACCAGAAGAGGATCCCTCTTCAACCGTAAGAGGCAGCTGAAGTCGAGACGCAATGGGGAAAGCCCCCCCTCCCCCAACTTCAGTTCCCACAAATCAGCGCCCCTCCTGCTTCTACCTCCTCCTCCTCCTATTCCTGGATCAGGAGCTGCAAACCCGAGCCTGATCCTGATAGTGCTGCGGGACTCATGGCACAGTGGCTGCATACTACTTCCTCAATCAATGAGCAGCACACCTCTAAAATACCAGTCACTGGGGAGCAACAGCAGGTAAGGGCTGTTGTGCTTGTCGACTTTCCCTAAGTCTATCATGGGCCATTGTGGGAAACACAATACTGGACTAGATCGGCTCTTCGACTGACACGTTATGATCATGTTAAGGCTGATGGTGGACATGCACACACTTGGGAGTCAACTGGTACATCTCCAGAGAAACTGAATTTTCTATGCCAACAGCTTCATCAATTGAAACATTAAATTGAAGAGTATGCAATCAGACCGTTTTCACAATCCCACCCCACACCCAGGAAAGTCAAGACCTACACATGGGAGGGGGAGGAGGGGTAAGGAGAGAAGGTTATTTATGCAATCTCTGTATCTCCCTAGTAAAGGTAAAGGGACCCCTGACCGTTAGGTCCAGTCGCGGACGACTCTGGGGTTGTGGTGCTCATCTCTCTTTATTGGCCGAGGGAGCCGGCATACAGCTTCCAGGTCATGTGGCCAGCATGACTAAGCCGCTTCTGGCGAACCAGAGCAGCCCACGGAAACGCCGTTTACCTTCCCGCCGGAGTGGTACCTATTTATCTACTTGGACTTTGACGTGCTTTTGAACTGCTAGGTTGGCAGGAGCAGGGACCAAGCAGCAGGAGCTCACTCCGTCACGGGGATTCAAACTGCCGACCTTCTGATCGGCAAGCCCCAGGCTCTGTGCTTTAGAGCACAGTGCCACCCACATTCCTAGTACATTAGGGTGATTATCTGCACCCAAGTGGCTGGCTGCAATGTGTCAAAGCATTGTTAGGGTCAAACTATGTGCTTACAATAAGCAGCTCTCTTTCTTTCATAAGCAGAGACTGTAGTAGGGTCTCTGATCTGAATCCGATGGCATTTTCCCACTGAAAATCAGCTGTCAAGACTGCTCTTTATTGTTTGTTTGTTCAATTTACATTCTGCCCTTCCTCCCAAAGGAGCCCAGGACGGCCAGCACAGGAATAATTTTTTAAGCATTCTAAAACAGTTAAAACCCAATCTAAAAACAGTTAAAACATTGTTAAAACAATGTTCTCAGGATTGCTGAAGGATTGAAGAACAGTGTTCTTCAGCCATCAAATGCCTGCATAAACAGGAATGTTTCTAAATTTATCTTAAAGTCAATGATAAGGAATACAGACAGACCTCACCACAGAGGGCATTCCACAAATGGGGAACTGCCACTGAAAAGGCCCTGTCATGGATCAAAACCAACAACACTGGGTGATTTGATGCAACAAACAGCACTTTGGAGACAAATACAAGGGTATATTTTATATGGGGGAAATTGTAACAGAGGTTCCTCTGGTTGTTAATTGTAAGCATGCACTTTTAAGTGTGTGCTTCTCAAAACCTGTACTTTGACCTTTGGACAAATGAATAACTTGCCAAAATGGAAAGGAGAAAGTACTGTATTTTTCGCCCTATGGGACGCACCAGACCATAGGACGCACCTAATTTCGGGGGGGGGGGGATAGAGGGGGGGAATTACTCCCCCCCCCAGCCCCCAAGCAGCTCTCCGCAAGCCGTGGGAGCCCAGTGCCGGGCTCCCACGGCTGAAGCTAAGCCTGGGCGCGTTGTGCCTCCCCGCTGTCCCCGAGCTTGCGGGGCTGGCGGGGGGGAGAGGCAGGCTTCTCCCCGCTGCCAGCCTCCAAAGGATGTCGGGAGACAGCGGGATGGCGTGCAGCGCCTTCCCGCTGTCCCCCGAGCTTGTGGGGCTGGTGGGGGGGGGGAGAGGCAGGCTTCTCCCCTCTGCCAGCCTCCAAAGGACGTTGGGAGACAGCGGGATGGCGGCGTTCCGCCTCCCCGCTGTCCCCCGAGCTTCTGGGGCTGGCGGTGGGGCTCTCCTGAAGCCTGGAGAGCGAGAGGGGTCAATGCGCACCGACCCCTCTCGCTCTCCAGGCTTCAGCGAAAGCCTGCATTCGCCCCATAGGACGCACTCACATTTCCCCTTCATTTTTGGAGGGGAAAAAGTTCGTCCTATAGGGCGAAAAATACGGTATATATTCAATACTTACTTTGATCAGCTGACTGTCTCCCATTGGAATAATATAAGGATCAGATTTAAGGAACCCATTTAACTTAAGTCCCACAGATTTCAATGGGAATGAAAAGCAGCTAGCTTGCTCCAGATCCAACCCAGTATAGCTCCAGTCATTGTCAAAACTGCTGTACAGCCTCAACTTTTATTAAAGAATTTCAGCTTAGATTTGCATTAAAGAGGTTGGCACTAGATGGCTCCTTTGCATATAATTTAAACAGAACCATACCAGCAGTTTCACAGATAAGAAAGCTCTGCGATCCTATCCACTATGGCTCATATATTATTCACACTAACTCTGTACACTAACACCTATAATGTATGAAAGGCACTGCAGGAATAAATGCAAATTAGTTTGATATGTGAATTGCTTGCCCTCTTAGCTAAGCTATTCAAGAATGGCACACACTGATCATTAGCACCCGGCTAGCTACTTCCGCATCACAAAATAGCTATTTATGGTGCTCAGATAAAAGGCCTTTTCTACTTTCTGAGCTACGCCAATCTGTTCTTCCACCTTAAAAGGGTTTCTTGAGATGTCCATGCTTCTATAATTGACAACTCCAAAACGAAGGATAGTATTTATTTTGTGTTAATATGGAAATAATAAATACAGGGATACCTCCGGTTGCGCACAGGATCCTTTCCGGAGCTCAAGTGGGATCCCGAGGTGTGTGTATCCGGAGGTGCTGCTTCTGAGAATGCACATGGCGTGGTTTAGCGCTTCTGTTCATGTGGCAAAACCCAGAAAAATAATTCCGGGTTTGCCACGCACGTATCCCGAAGGATAAGTAACCAGAGGTGAACGTAAGTAGAGGTACCACTGCACTATCCTTCGTTTAGGAGTTGTTAATTGTCTTAATATAGAAATAGGTGATCTACATATACTGTATATAAAGTATTCGAGACAACAACATTTATATACTGTAGTATAAAATTTAAAGACAGTGAACACTGGTAAAACAAAACATTTAAAAATGAATAAGCTTTTTTAATTATTTTTTTTAAGAATAAAGAGCTGCAAAGGCCAGACAGCACAAAAACGTATTTAGGACATGGGTCACAACCCCAAAAGTTATCACTGCCGTGTATTCAGGGGAAACGGTGTATGTAGCTGGGCATTTGTCCCCTGTTTCTCCCACAGCATGTCCTGCTGCTCTAAAGACATGCTACTCTTCGGTTTAAACTGTCTGGCATTGGAAATGGCTGCAACAGAAATATTAATCAAAGTATATGGCTGTCTCCTGAGAATTAATATTGCTTCTTTGGAAAAAGCTGTGGGCTTTTTTTAAAAAAAAAATTGATTGGATTCAGACTTAGTCATGCCTGGAATAGACCAGGGATATTATTTCCCCTTTAAAAAAGCTCAACACCTCTCCTCCCCCCCAAAAAACTCAACAACTCTGCTCTCCCCCAAAAAAGCTCTAACAATCCTCAATGACAACGGGTAGATCACTGCCAGGTTTTTTTTAATACTGGGTGTAGATCACAGTCTCTTGGGAGTTGGACGTGCCTGGACTAGACCATAAAAATCATGGCAAACTTTTGTTCCGATGGGTCTACTGTAGGTGTGACTAAATCTGGATCCAACACAATGTAATCAAACAAACACTACTTTTATTGACCTTCACTTAATTCCCTAAGTCTACACATCCCAAATCACAAGATTCTTTGGCCCATTCAATGTTCGTCCACCTAGCTTCCATAAGAGTTAATGTCGTCTTTGTGGCTGGGCATGGATTTCCACTTTATACTTCTCACGTTCCTTTGTTCCGCTTTCTCATTTTAAAGGTAATTCTACCAATAGTTGAAATGTGATTCATCCTAACATTTATTTCCTCCACTCTCATCTGGCTGAATTATTCTTAATCCCCAGAGTACACAGGCTTACTTCACATTCACCTGCCAATATTTCCATGCTCTTATGTACCTCAGAGTCCACCGAGGTAATACCAGCATATGAAAGTTAAATATTCCCAACTCCTACAAACGTATGGACAAAGCTAAAATGTTGCTATTATTTTTTCAAAACTCCTAATATCCAGGGTCTTTATGGGACAATGGCATTTCCGCCAGGTAACAAGAGCACAGTATGCATTTCACAAAGGTCCCCACCCCCCCCCCGACAACTCTCTATCGACAACTCTCTATCTCCCACGTCACCTCCTATTTTTCTTACCCCAGGCTATCCAATCCTGCCTAATGACGTTTCTAAAGGTTGTTATTTTATGGTTTTAAATACAAATCTCCACAACTCATAATTCTTGCAATCAGCCCGAGGCTAGCAATATGACAACATATTTTTTTCTCAGCACTGACTGTAATCCAACGCAAAGAACTCCCCTTGCTCTCCAAGGAATGCTGCCATAGTGCCAGGGAACCTAGGAAATTTAATTTTCCCTGAAGACCCATGTAGGGATCTCAAGCATTATTCAGAGAAAGGTTATGCCAAATCCTACTTTCACACACCATTTTATGGTTGGCATATAAATAAATTAGCATTATCCAGGAAGATATTTGAAAGCCACCTCATTTACCTCTTTTCAACAGGAACGTAATTGTCCCCAAGATTATATGACCTTTGAGGAGAATCAGCTTGTTCATTCATGAAGCAATTTTTCCCCTTTTAATTTTTTTTTAAGTTTAAGGGGTTTGGGGATGTTACATGCCAGGGTGTAGATAGAAAGCCGTACCTTGTCTGTGCTACAATTTTTGTACCTGCTGAAAGGTAAAGAACCACTAAATTCAGTAGTAGATGTAGTTATATTTTACAATATACTTGTTTACATATTCATATAATTCTGCCTTCCTGTGCAACTGGCATGGAAAAGCGAAACTACAAATTTCATGTAAAATACATCACTAAATTAGTACACCCAATATTTAAGACACATTTGGTAAAATGTTCATTAATTAAATAACAGGCTTGTTTCATTGGTTATACAGTCGTAACCTCAGCTCCCAAACGCCTTGGGAGTTGAACGTTCTGGCTCCCAAACGATTGAAAACCGGAAGTGAGTGTTCTGGTTTCCGAACTTTTTTTGGAAGCCGAACATCCGGCGCAACATCTGGTATTGTTTCCGGTGCACCTGCGCAATCGGAAACCAATCGGAAGCCGCACCTTGGTTTCTGAACGTTTTGGAAGTTGAACCGACTTCCGGAACGTATTCTGTTCAACTTCCAAGGTACAACTATATCAGGAATTATGGATTTTAGACTATTTGATTACAACATAAAAGAATCAAAGAGAAAACGTACCCGTTTTATTTCCATTCTCTTCATCCTGCAAAAGAAAATCATAAAAATTCAAAGTCCTTGTATTAAAGCAGAAAGAGCTCTTCAAAACATTTGCATCCAGGCTTTTCAAAACTATTTATTTCAGAACTGTTCTACAGCTGCTAAGGGAGCACCTAATTGCCCAAATTTTGAAAAACCAGACAAGCCTTCCAAATGAGTAGCCATCAAATCAATGTTTAATAATGAGACAACTAGCAGATAAAAGTAAGTTAAGAGAAAGCTATTCTAAATATAGCTTTTTATTGCAGTCCTTCATGCTGAAGTTCTCTATTTGTAGAAATGTTAAGAAGGAGCAAAGGAAGCTGCTTCACAATCATTAGTCCCAGATATTTAAATGTATTTACTTGGTTTATGATGTGTTCATCCAGGTGCCAAACATGCTTTTTAGAACGCTTCCCAAATACAATGACATGCGTCTTATCGTAGTTTATAGATAAAGCATTCCTCGTGCAATATGAACTTAATTTTGCACACAATCTTTATTCAGAACCTCATTAGTCAGAACCTTGGTCCATTTAGTTCCAAAGACTTTGCCAGCCTCATGTTGAGATACCAGAAATTAAACCTGTGACCTTTGGCATGTAAAATTTACGCTCCAGAACAGGTTTTCCTCCATTCACATTTTCTACCATTGCTATCAGTTTACTTAGTACTTTCAAATGGGTGCTAAATGATGATGATCTGCGTAATGGTTGCATGAATCTGCTTGTCATTTGGGAGGTTTGGTATACTATTTTAAAGTATGTGAACTTTCAGCAAACCATAAACTACCAAAGCGACTCACAGAAGGCTCAAGCTGCCTCAGTAGCTAGGAGTGTCTTTTTCCAGCTCTGACTGGTTTGCCAGTTGCAGCCCCTTTTGGACAGAGATGATCTGGCCTCTATAATCCATGCTCTGGTAACATCCAGCTTGGATTACTGCAATGCGCTCGATGTGGGGCTACCCTTGAAGATGACTCAGAAACATCAACTGGTCCAAAATGCAGTTACAAGATTACTGGCTGAGGTTCCCATAATAAACACCCCCTGGTTGCCAGTTCATTTCTGAGCCTAATCTGAGGTGCTCATGCTAGTGCTTAAAGCCCTAAATGGTTTATGTCCCAAATGTCTAAAAGACCACCTCCTTACCTACAGACCCTCTTGGGTGTTAAGATCTGCAAGCTCTTGGTAGTTCCACCACCCTCAAGAGGTTTGAGAGGAGATGTATTCTCTGTGGCAGTCCCTATGTTGTGGAATTCTGTCCCCACAGAGATGTGCCAGGCACATTCATTGTACAGCTTTTGTCATATGCTGAAGACGCACCTTTTTACCTTGGTCTTACTTAACATAAATATTTTTAGGACCCATCGTAACTGTAATTTGTTTTAATGCTGTATTTTTGCTATAACCCACCCCCCACCCGGAACCTTCTGGTGAAGCAGGGGTAGAAATAAATGCAACAGCACCACAAATTAGTCCAATGGAAAGGGAACTTAAAACTCTAGTTGGCGAGAGAATTCAACTCTTCACAAAACAACAACCCAACTGCTCTAACCTATGCATGTTTACTCAGATACAAGACCCACAGCATTAAATAGAACTTAGGTTGCAACAAGCAAAAATGAAAATGAAAAGGAGGTTTAGTGTGGATCCACTGCTAAACTGAAATGGATGGCTAGATATCTATAAGGCTACTATTTTGCAGTACTGTATTGGAAAAAATATTTTCATTACAGTTCACATGTATCACTATAACCAATGAGTTACTTGTTGAATATTCATTTTACTCACCTTAAATGTAAACTGAACAGCAGACTCTGGGGGGTAAACAATGAAATGTCTTAAGGTGAAGCCAAAACCCTGTGATGTTCTTTGCAAAACTACCGTTTTGGGACCAGGCCAGGAAAACGTTTCTTCATCCTCTGACAGGGATACAGCTTCACTTTGTTCTTTTCCATCTTTATTTTTGGACACCTAATAATAAGGAAAAAGAATTGGAAGTTCAACCTCTGACTTTTCAAGTTACATGCTTTTTTCACCATGTTATTGGAAGTAAATTCATTTGCAAAGACTGGTTTCTGCAAAAGAAGCTTGCAGATTTTCACCTCTCTGGCCCAGTTTGCACAACACGTTAAAATCACATTTGCTGTTGTTTGAAAGTATGGTTCAATGTGAACTCATTGTGTGCTGGGACACACCGCTGAAGAGTTCTCTCTCTGGGTCCTGCTGCTGCTGCCCCACCAGCAGAAACAAGCCAGTGTTTGGCTTGTTGTGGATGTCCGCGGAATAAACTACAAGCAGCAAGTCAAGAACAAACCTTTCAAGAAAGAAACAAGCCACAAGCTTAGGTTCAGACATCAAAACAAGCAAGGCTCTGGGTTGCTTCCTGGAGCTAGATGGCAGTATAACCCATCCGATGGATCACCATCCTCCAGGGAGAAAGCTCTTTACACTACTTTTGGAATTTCTTGTCAAAAATTTGTATCACCAAATGTATATATATATATTGCACAGAAGACCATTCTGTCTCCACACTTAAGATTCATATGTTCTGCTCTGCAATCAACGGTCATTTGAAGGGCAGCTGCTCCACCAGATTTTTATTTTTACTTTTTACCTTGTAACCTCTCTTTTGCTTTTTCCTCTCCTGCCAACTCCCTTCCCTTCAGGAATCTGGCAAAGATGCAATGAAAGGCCTATTCACCAAGTGACTCACAAACAACACATTCTGTCACTGGAAACGATACAAAAATACAAATAGAAAGCAGAACCCTAAATAAGAATACTATTTTTTTTAAAAAAAAATTATTTAAAGCAGCAAAACAGAATTAAGGTGGTGGGGAAAGTAATTTCATCCGGATTTGTGAGATTAACCATTTGTTATTTATTGAAAATGACACTGAGCTGGTTGGTCTCTGTACTGAGTTTATTCCTAGGGAAATTTCCCACTTCTAATTTTGGCTCGTCACTGCAACTTCTTGTCAGAATTTATCATACATTTCAGTACTTCCATAAAAAAATATATGAACGGGCCAAAGAGCAATCCTATAAGATCAGAGCCAGTTTCAAGCTAACGTATTGTTTCCAACAGTAGCTAATCCAGTATCTTCAGGAAGAGCACAAGCAGGCCATTTCTCTACTGTTTTCAGTAGCATATGGAATTCAGTGGCATAACAACATAGGAATTCCATCCTGCCATCACAGTGGCCAACTAGATGCCTATGAGAAGCCCACCAGCAGAGCCTGAATACAACAGTGCTCTGATCTCCTCACATGAAATTCCCAGCTACTGGTATTCAGAGAAGATAGGCATTGTGGCTAGTAACCATTGATTGGGAAAGGAGTACGACAAGGCTGTATATTGTCTCCCTGCTTATTAACTTACATGCAGAATTCATCATGCGAAAGGCTGGGCTGGATGAATCCCAAGCCGGAATTAAGACTGTGGGAAGAAATATCAACAACCTCAGATATGCAGATGACACAACCTTGATGGCAGAAAGCGAGGAGGAATTAAAGAACCTTTTAATGAGGGTGAAAGAGGAGAGCGCAAAATATGGTCTGAAGCTCAACATCAAAAAATCTAAGATCATGGCCACTGGTCCCATCACCTCCTGACAAATAGAAGGGGAAGAAATAGAGGCAGTGAGAGATTTTACTTTCTTGGGCTCCATGATCACTGCAGATGGTGACAGCAGCCACGAAATTAAAAGACGCCTGCTTCTTGGGAGAAAAGCAATGACAAACCTAGACAGCATCCTAAAAAGGAGAGACATCATCTTGCTGACAAAAATCTGTAAATTTAAACCTATGGTTTTCCCAGTAGTGATGTATGGAAGTAAGAGCTGGACCATCAAGAAGGCTGATCGCTGAAGAATTGATGCTTTTGAATTATGGTGCTGGAGGAGACTCTTGAGAGTCCCATGGACTGCAAGAAGATCAAACCTATCCATTCTTAAGGAAATCAGCCCTGAGTGCTCACTGGAAGGACAGATCATGAAGCTGAGGCTCCAATACTTTGGCCACCTCATGAGAAGAGAAGACCCTGATGTTGGGAAGGAGAAGGGGACGACAAGAGGACGAGATGGTTGGATGGTGTTCTCAAAGCTACCAGCATGAGTCTGACCAAACTGCAGGAGGCAGTGAAAGACAGGAGTGCCTGGTGTGCTCTGGTCCATGGGGTCACGAAGAGTCGGACACGACTAAATGACTAAAGAACAACAAAACCATTGATTGCATTATCATCTGCATTGCCATCTTGATTGGTTGCATTCATCTGTCTGAACTTTTAAAGACACCCAAGTTGATGGTAGCCATTACAGCTGATGGGAGGGAATTAACATGGGGGTTCCACTGCAGTCACGGCTAATAACTGCCACAGCCTTCCTCAAAGCTATCTAATCCATATATTTTTTTAGTACTATCAGAGAGATATCACCACATCTTACAGCACCATTTAGTTAGTTATGCTAGGGACAGGCAGAAGATAAGGCAGGTCTTTACTGAAAGAGCTTAGTGATTTGAAGCAAGGAGCTACACTATTATTTGATAGCAGCCACAAAAGGGCTCCTAAATTCTGAATTAGATTAAAGTTGAAGGAATCTTGGAAGGGGGTGAAACAGGACCATGAGCTCAGCTCTGGTACTAAAAACAAATCTGAGGACTCAGCATGAGTTCGGAGGCATTTTGTTCATTAATTCTAAAGGTACATTCCTTCCCCTACCCCTCCCTGGCTACTATTTTGCACCTGCTTCCAAATGGTGGACCTCAGCGGCCCAGTATACAGTCGTACCTTGGAAGTCAAACGGAATCCATTCCGGAAGTCCGTTCAACTTCGAAAATGTTCAGAAACCAAAGCGCAGCTTTGTGAAGAACCAAAGCACAGCTAGTGTGAAGAATTTTATTTCCTAATCCACATTTTATAAAATGCTGCCAGCCTAGCATATAGAATTTAGAAGGCAGCTATCAGTCAGTGCTTTCCCCTTGATTTTATATCTTCATCATAATCAGTAACAAACTTAGCATAATCATTAACAAAATGAACATCAACCAGCAATTTCCCAAACCACTGTCATGTCTTTTTTACATCAATACTAAGAGCATACACCCATTAAAAAACCTCCTATGATATGCAAATTCAGAAGCAAGTACTGTGAACTTTCAGCCTTTAAGCCAGGGGTGTCCAACCAGTAGATCATGATCTACCGGCAGATTCCCGGCTGATCCTGGTAGATTCAGGGATCCTTACCATGTACAAAAGGTTATGGGGGAAAGCTAAACAACTGTGCAATCCTCCCCCCAAAAAGCTCAAGAACTCTGGGCAATCCACCCATCCCATGCACGCTCCTCCTCCCTCCAATGACAATGGGTAGATCACTGCCAGTTTCATTATACTAGGAGTAGATCGCAGTCTCTTGTGAGTTGGACATGCCTGCTTTAAGCCAGCCCCCTAATAGGACCAGGTTATCTCAAGAATCTGAGTGTATTAAATCAGTTCCTGCTCAAAACCCTTCATCAGCTTCTGAAACCTTCAGGCTAACCCTTCTGAAAAGTTCACTTGACCTAGAAAGGCGGATTCAAAATATACTATGAATGAATACAGTGTGTGCCACATGGAACAAGTATTTATTTTGCCATGAATACAGTTGATTAGAAGCCACTGCGTGCATCACCTGAACATCATATACTTCACACATTATACTGCAACATGTCTTCTTTCCCTGCACAAATATTACTGTATAGGAAAAAAGAGCTGAGTGTGAAGTAGTCCTCAGATGCTATATAAAACAGAGCTGCAGTTTGATGAATAAAGTTTAGATGGCAAAATCTCACTATAAAATTTAGTTTTGGATTATCCAGGGTCAACCCCAATACACAATATAGCCAGAGTTCAGAAACTATTTATATCAGTAAGCAAAAAGGAAACAGCCCATTTAGAATAAAGGTTTCCACATGAACAACTTTGCTCAAGTGGCATGAATGATCACACTCACTTTACAATTAACCTGAGGCTGAATCTGAGAGCAGCTGAATGCAAAAATTCTGCAGACTGTGGACTCAATCCAACAACAACTGAAATCACCTGGAATTTTACCAAGTCCAAATGGGCACTCCCTTTAAAATAGCAGATTAGGGCTTGAATACCCTGAACACTCTGCAAATACAGTAAAACTGCAGTTCTCAAGCACTCATATTTCTAAACCCTAGTTATTCTGAAAATGTTCTACTTCTACTTCTATCAGGGTACAATTACTGGCTATGGACCAAAAGCACATAGGTTCCCCACACCTGACAATGAGAAGGCCCAACACCTGACCTCCTTTCCTTTGGAGAAGAGGGTATTTCAACCGATGTACCAGACAATTCTCAAACTGTTACTTTCAACACTGTACACACAGGTCCCGCTTACCAAACAAGTGCTTCCTGGAAATCATTCATTAGGCAAGTGTTTGCATAACGAGTCCGCAATTTCCATTGATTCCTATGGGAATATTTCTAATCTGGGATTTTCCCAATCTATCTCCCCACTTTTTCAATGGTTTCTTTCCAGAAATTGGTGCAGCCAAACAGCAAAAGAGAAGCAAAAGAAAAACTGATTTGTCCAATCTTGTTCCCTACCTACCTCCATGCATAGTTTCTGCCCCAAAATATCTGCCGCCAACCAGTAGAGCACAAACAAGCAAGGAATTAAGGCATTACGCAAACTCCAGATATCTGGCTATCTGAATCCACAGAGTGTATAGCAATGTTTGGGCATAGTTATTTACCTTTATATAAGTGAATTCATATAGTGTGTGGGTCGATAGCAGGACCCAAGTGTATTTACAATTTGATACAGTATTGTTCTTAAAGAAATCGGGGCAACCATTCCAAATTTGTTTTGTTGCAAAAGAACATTTCTTGCAGGTATTTCAACAGATGACCTTGTTCATTGTTTATTATTATTTCATATGCAACAAGATGAAAAGTAGTAGTGCTAAATTATATATAAACTGGGCTCAGTGCAAAACTGCACCTAGTAAGTCACAACCAAAGCTCTTGTATGATGTGTTTGTGTGTGTGTATATACACAAACAAACATTTTACATGTGCCCCTTTAAAATACACATAAGTAGGTTCCAATTGACATCTGCCTATGTGTATTTTAAAGGGACAGACACTGAAAAGAAAAACACGAAAGCAGACTTCTCATTTAAACACTGATCATATGAATTTGGCTTCCCGGTAATTTTACTTATTTTTACTTGCTACATTTGTAATAACACCATTCAGCCAAAAGGTTCCCCGTTAGATAAAATCACAGTTATGGAAACCTGAGTACAAGAAGTAAAATGAGAACTGGCCCTTTATTTTCATCAAAACCTGTGAGTTAATCAACATCGAAGTGTAAAATTCCAGTTTTGAAAGCTAAACAATCACATGGCTCGCATGGTTGATTTTACCAACTTCTTTTTAAAAGCCTCTGCAGCGACCCATTTAATTTACACCTCTTTTAATCTGAACACGATCAGCTAGAAGATATAGGATGCAGTACCTCTGATCATTAAAAGCTCAACTCCTGATGCTGAAATCTGATATCAAAATGTACATGCATTACTTACAATGTATTCCCTTACAGAACTGAAAACTTTGGTTTTACAAATAGGTAATTTAACTGACTGGCAAAGCTTTAGACCAATTGTATTACATTTCTGTGTGAACTGCTGCTACTCACAGAAGTGCCAAACTGACACTTAAGCTTATCATGCTGCCTCCCACGCAAGGACACAACATATAAAAGTTAAACAATTGCTCCATACCCATTGGGATTCGTCCCACACTGCCTGAGCGTGAACTGCCATCAGTGGTGTGGAAGAGACCAGCCGTAACGACAACAGGATGGCCATTGCAAAACAAGAACATCAACCACCGAACAAACCAAAAAGAGTTTATCCTCTGGACAACATCCAAAGAGGAATCTTCACCCAGTCCTGTGATCAGAATAAGATCCGGTGCTATAGAACATCAGGTCAGCAAAGCTGTTTTCACAGCGGTTTATCTGCTCCATGATCTCTTCCACCAGAACTTCTTGGGGAAAAGGAAAGTAGCCCAGTTCATACCATAATGCTATAAAATGCAATGGGGGAGGAGGAGCAGGAGGACGGGAGGGAGGAGGGAGGAAGAGTACACACAAGAAGATTCTGATTTGTACAGACAAGAATGACTTGCTGGGAACAGAGTTTCTGCACGCTCTTGCTTGTGAACTGAAGAAGAACGATAACCATGTCAAAGCTATTCATGAATCAATGTGTCATTTCAGAAAGGTGCTCTCCCATCAGAGTGAAGCTTCATTTGCCTTACTCCTGGGACAAGCAACACAGCTGCACAATAAAACAACTCTGGAAAAATATATTTATTTTATAAAGCATGCCTCACATTAATTTTAAAACCAAAGGAATTCTCTGTCACAGGTAATTTGTGTGTTACACAGAAGCAAGGGGGGAGCGCAAGCAACTCATGCTTCTACTACTTATGCCCTCATAAGCGATTATTTTGCAATCTGCAATAACCTGATTCAGGAAATGGATTTGCCTGGATGTATTTTGAATTGAGTGTTTTTTTCTTCTCTGGCTCAGAATGTTAAATGATATTCTAAACATGCAGAGTTAACATTTGGCTGGCCAGGCACTCAAAGCAAACTTACTTGGGTTAAATTCTAGTGGATTGCTGTGAGCATACTTTTTTTTTTACATTGAAACCCACTCAAAGTAATAGTCAGTAGATGTAGAACAAACAATAATTACTCGAGATGACACCTGCCGCTTTTCTTGGTGTCAGAAGTGGCAGGACTACTAGTTGTGTAGCTAACTTTTCCAGCCAAGTCAACGGTGTTTCCAGGCCAGGGAACACCAACATGGTGTCCTCCAGATGCTGTCAGACCATAAAACTCCCATCGGCCCCAGCCTGCAAGACCACAGCAGATGGGAGTTGTGATCTGTCGGCATCTGGAAGGTAAATAAAAAGGTACAGTGGTGCCCCGCAAGACGAACGCCTCGCAAGACGAAAAACCCGCTAGACGAAAGGGTTTTCCGTTTTGGAGGCGCTTCGCAAAACGAATTCCCCTATGGGGTTGCTTCGCAAGACGAAAAAAATCTTGCATCCCCCTGCGGGTTTTTTTCGCTTTTTTCGCCCTTTTCTTAAGCCGCTAAGCCGCTTATCAGCTGTTCCGCTGATAAGCCGCTTAACAGCTGATTGCTGGAAGCCGCTTGACAGCTGTAGCGCTAATCCGCTAAGCTGTCAATGGGCTTGCTTCGCAAGACGAAAAAACCGCTAGACGAAGAGCCTCACGGAACGGATTAATTTTGTCTTGCCAGGCACCACTGTAAAGGTAAATGATCCCTGGACGGTTAAGTCCAGTCAAAGGCAACTATGTAGTTGCAACACTCATCTCGCTTTCAGGCCAAGGGAGCCGGCGTTTGTCCACAAACAGTTTTCTGAGTCATGTGGCCAGCATAACTAAACCGCTTCTGGTGCAACGGAACACCGTGACGGAAACCAGAGTGCACGAAAATGCTGTTTACCTTTCCGCTGCAGTGGTACCTATTTATCTACTTGCACTGGCATGCTTTTGAACTGCTAAGTTGGCAGGAGCTGGGACAGAGCAACGGGAGCTCACTCCGTCATGAGGATTCGATCTGCTGACCTTTCGATCAGCAAGCCCAAGAGGCTCAGTGGTTTAGACCACAGAGCCACCCGCGTCCCTATCTGGCAGGTACTACATTAGCTACTCCCCTAGACTCAACCCAGGGTTTGATCAGCTCCAGACCCAGGTCTAATAAGGAAATATATCTTTTGGATGCTCACTGCACCAAGGGTTGTTCAGCTTCCAAACAATATAGGCCAGGAACGGAGAGGTCAAACCCACAGACGTAATGTGGCTTTACTGAGGCCATGCCTCTCATTGGCCCTGCTCCATGCTCTCCTCTAGTACTTTCACCTGCCTGGAATGTATTATTGAACTGAAATAATGCCTGTTGTATACCTGGGTGGAAATAAGGGGGAAGTGTGTTGTAGAAATTCTGGCTGTTAACGTGTCTGGAATGCAATCTGGAGTACAAAGGTAAGAGTCCACGAATCCCTGGGAAAGTTGCATGCACTATATTTTCCTGCCGTTTCCTTTAGCCGCCAGAATTTGCTGACCACTCTGGCTTCCTCAGTTGCCTGCGAAACTATTTACTCTATGCACTGCACTCCGTGTGAAAAATAGTTCCACACAGCTGCAGGGCTCCATCAAGGCTGCAGTAGAATTCATGGGAACTCCATCTGCAGCTCAAGGGGGAGAAGAGAATGGTTCTAATAAAGTAGTCCAAGGCTGGCTGTGAAACCTAGGAACATGGAGTGACCTAACTAAGGCAACTTGGTTGCATGCTGAAGCTAAGAATCAGAGTGAAAAACAGCCCCCGGCATTTTGATAACAAAACCTGGGAATCTACCCGGACATAGATGCAGTCTGGACTCTTCTGTCTAGCTTGGGACATACAGGGCTGGAGGAGGAAGTAGAAGAGAAATTAGAACGGAATATGGCAAGCTTCCAAACCTCTCAGGTATTTGCACTTGGCAGGATGCACCTTGAACTGCAATGGAAAATATGCCAAAGTGTACAGAACTGCTATTCACATCTTTCCCTCCCATTTAAAGACACAGGGACTCAAAAAGAAACCCTAACTAAAATGTTCCCTAATGAGCCTAAGTAACCCCTAGTGGTCACTGTCATGGCAATTAAACTTTCAATGGCAAAGATTTTGTGTTAAGAATGCTTCCCGCCTCCTACAAAAACTGAAGGGTATGAGAATACCTCTGTAAAGGCCGTCAACAAACAGGCATTACTGCTGCTCAATGGTTTTAAAAAGAACACCTGCAAGAAATGTGCAAAACCATTCAAATATATTTTGAATAGTGCACAACAGTATGAGGGATGCTTTAGAAAAGCCAAACCAACATGATTTTAAGAAGTAGTACGTGCCACATCAGACCCGCTCAACATTTGTAAGAACTCAGTCATTTAGTGTGGCACTTTGGAACTCCCTGCCAATTGAAATCAAGCAGGCAACTTCGCTGTGCTCATTTTGGCGCCTGCTAAAAGCATTCTTGTTTAGACAAGCCCACCCAGTTGCTTAGAAAGTTGAGGCTATTTTACTTTACTTTATTTATTTATTTATTTATTTTAACCTGTTTTAGTATTTTAATTTTGGAATGCTTTAAAACTATGGTTGCGGATTTTTCTTGATTTTACTGTTTTATCTTTTGTAAACCGCTTTGAGGTTTCTTACAATCAAGCAGTGTACAGTATAAATAAAGTATTGAGCACACATATTTAAACATGCATTTGTAGCTTTGGAATGTTACTTGACAGGTGAATAAACCTCCAGGTTAATGAGTTGTATACAGATTCCAGTGGTGACCATTATAGACATATACTGCCAATAACAATTGATGAGATCTTAAGAGTTATTTACAACCACAGGGTGCTCCCACTGTAAATAAATTCTGCTTGACATGCATGCGACCTCTGAACACAACCTCTGCATGAAATGTCTGCATGCAACCTCTGAATGGCATTACTGTGGCATACTTTGTTGAATACACTCATAAACATAAGCTGATAGGCACTGTTAAAAATAATCCTGACGTATTCCGCGTGGTAAATACTGTACACAGAGTCAGATACCACCAGAGCCATTTGACTGCATCTGAGCACGTACATAATCATGGAGGAAAAAAAAACCTTTATAATTATAATTTCGTGTGTTAATATTACCAATATTAACCCCTTTCATGTGATGCACACATGCCTGTCCATCAACCCATTAGTGCCACAGCCCCAGAAGTGAGTCTGTGATACTAGCCCCAACCCTCCACATTTGCTTGGGTGTGCAAGTTGGAAGGAAAGTCTACGCACGTAGAACTGTAAGGGATATCGGAACCCTATGCAACCAGGGTTCTAGATTGCATCTAAGTCCACACATGTACAGTAGCACCTCGGATTATGTTACCCTCGGGTAACATAAACTTCGGGTTGTGAAAGCGGCAAACCCGGAAGTGTTTCGCCATGCGCACATGCGCAGAAGCGCTCTACCACGGCGCACACATGCGCAGAGGCGGTCCCTTTGGTTGCGGAAACCTTGGGATCCGACCAGAGCTCCAGGACGGATCCTGTCCGCAACCGGAGGTACCACTGTATTGCTGTAGACAACCATGCACAATGCACAGCTGTCAGGGGGAAGCACTGGAAAGCTGGGGACACAGTCATGCTGCCCCTGTTACCTTATCCCTTGCACATGGATAACACAATGAATAGAGGCTTACATCATGAAGTGCTCCGCTACTGTATGTTACGTCCTATTATAACAAAGGAAATGTCAGTTTCCCGCCTTTCCAGGGACCTCATCCTGAAAAACCTGAAGCAGCAATGTTGTCCCTGCTCCCTTTGTGATATTCATAGAAGCAATTTTTTTTCTCATTCTCTCCTTTCCCCTATTAATTTCAACTGTCTATTCTATTATTTTACATCTTCATTATTTGGAACATGAAGTTATACATCTATAATATTGTTATGTGTCATCTAGGGGAAATTTTTTAAAAGCAGAAATTGCCGTTGTTTCTGCTTAAAGATACACTGCACTCACATCACCTTGGTATTTTTCATAAATGAATACATTTTATAAAGAAAGAACCATCATTTTTATAGAGCACCACTATCCCTTAAATACCGTAATGGCCCGAATATAAGCCGCATCTAAATATAAGCCGCACCTTTAAAATTTGGGGGGGGCATAAAAAAGGGGGGAAAAAACCAAATATAAGCCGCTCCATTCCTTGCTGCTCCTGGCTGCATACTGGGCGGGGGGAGGGCGGCGCTGCTTTGCCAGCAGCCTTTCCCCTTCCTCGCTCCATGGCACCACTTTGCCATGCTCCTGGGTGTTGTTTGCCCTGTGCTCCTGGCTGCATACCGTAAGGTCACGAATATAAGCCGCACTTTAACATTTCACGGTTGGAATTGGGGGGGGGGGGGAGAGAGGCTTATATTCAGGCCAATAAGGTACCTTCCGGGAAATAGTATTTATTTATTTTTTAATATCTGGAGGCCCACTTTCCCCCCCCCCCCAGGCAATTCAGTTCAGCTACATGCCACTTCAGCAAGCAGCCATAAACCCTCCAGACCACCATTCATTGCAGCCTCAAAAGTGCCAAGTCCAGTAGAAGACCCTTTAGATCTGAGCATCTGTCACTCTGCTGGCAGACCCTTTAATGCTGTCAAAGCTTGGAAGGGGGAGTCTAGCACATTCAAAGGAAAAGCTCTCTTAAGAAATCCTTATTAGAAAGTGAAATAAAGGCCTTTAGGTTGAAGCAATGGAGTACAACTCCTGTTTGCCAGAGACAATAAAATGCAATTAAAGCTAATTCCAATGTGTTATATAGTAATATTAAGGAGTAAAATAGTTCCTGTATTGGCAACTATCAAAAATGATCCTTTCTCAGTTTATCTTTTCTTTTAATAAGGTGCAAGATGTATATTTGCAGGTTAAAACAAAAAACACAGAGTGAAAACTAATTGAAATGGAAGACTAATTTAAATATGTAAAAGAATCCCTGCTACTAGAAATGAAATACTGTACAACAATGGACACAATACTGCTCTTTGTATACAGAGCAGGGTATACGTGTACAAACACAAACTGGGAACCGATGCAGATGATTTAGTATCAGTTATGTGCTTCGCTCTACCAGATCCAGTAAGCATTCTGGCAGTCACATTCTGGACCGATTGAAGGAGCTTCTGAACTGGTGACTTCAAAAGGGAGTCCCCTGTAAGACTGCACAGCAATCATTCAATGTTATCTGCTTTAAATGAAATGAGCAATCTGAATCAGGGCATAAGTCACCCACAATCTGGACATTCAAAGGCGCCTAACGCATCTGGCCTGTAATGTTGAGCTACTTTCATCTCAGATGTTGAGCCACTGACATCTCAAAACAGCTCTGAAGTTCTGTAACAGAAAACCCCTGTGCCTCCCACCTTTGACAATTGGGGTGAAGTGAGGAGCTGCCCCCCAGAGGGACTTCTCCCCCCACCCCAATTTAATAGCAGGTGACAGCTCTAAAGGAGGCACAGGGCCTCTGCCTCCTTGCCTAATACTAAAATATTAGCTAGAAATTAAACTCTCTTTGCCTATCTAGCCCCATAATAAACTACCCTGAAATGGAAAAAGGTGGCAGGTCTACTGATGACAGATGTTTGTAGCTTTCTATATCTCACTTAGTCCACTTTTGCCCACTCACAATTTCTTTCAAATTTGTACAGTCCCAAATTGGCAGACTCCAGCCTGTTTGCGACATAATGTTCTGTGTTCACACAGAGACTTGTAAATGACACAGTGACAGTGCTAACACATGGAAGTATCATATGAAGACTGAAATACTTCCAAAACAGGCTTATGTGTAGGATCCTACATTCAGGTCCTGAACATGGACGGAGCTCCAGAAAAGTTGGGTGGATGTCACCACCTAATAACACCTCCATGGGGAGGCTTTTAAGTGGCTGTTTTTTGAAACTTCTTTTAAGACACAGTGATGTCCTTCATGAACACCAACCTTGTCAGTCTGTCCAAATAATGCTAACCTACAGGTAACACACTAGAAAAGGAAATACTCAAATTACAGATACAAGTTCAGAATTACTCCACAAAATTACTTTATCCAGCATAATGCACTTGCAATGCACACTTACCTTATTTCAACACGCAAGGGTCGCATTATTTTCCTTTCCAAAAAGGGGTGTGCAACCACTATGCGGTGAATTATGGGACAGAAGTGGAGGAAAGAGTTGCGGACAGGAGGCAGGGGAGGTCACTTGCCTACCAATTCCCCTTCTTGGCTGGGGTGCCCTAAGGGAGCTTAAGTCGAGCGGCAGCAGCGACAACAAGCAGCAGCAACCTGGGCCTTTCTTCGTCTCACCTCGCCTCTCCAGTTACCTCAGCTCAGGACTAAGCCAATGAGGCCCAGACTCTGGCCCTTGCCGCCTCAGGAGCCCCCCACACCAACCCACAGCTCACCTCAGAATTACCCCTGTGACTATTATGCAGGGAATGCTCTGGGACCAATTTTGGGGTCTGAAAAAGGGGATGCGGCCATTTTGCAGTTGAGAAATATGGTACGGGTAAACTGGGAGGCTTAGCGACTGTAAACATAGTTTGGTACCTCTGACTCCCTGGTATCAAGTTCATGATGTGATGGCTGTTTAAACAAGTAAAACTACTGCGCTGGTATAGTAAAGCTGGACATTAAAAACTTGTGTCAGCTTATTAAAAGGGTCACGGAAATATCTAGAAAGGGTCGATTTGGCCATGGAAAGGATAAAAAGCCAGAGACCTGGCCTGGAAAAAAAACTTCAGAATGAAAACTATCTGGACATCCAAGATGGAAAATAATACATAAGGCTGAGTGTTGGAGTTAACACTCCTGTGATGACAAAGAAACCGTGTCCAGGATGTTTGTGGGCCCCAACCCAAGAAGCGTTTTTGACTGGAGGCTAGTTTGTTTGCATGGTTACCACATGCACAGTGCAAAAAAATGTTAACTAACATGACAAACTGAGGCGCCACAGTGAAAAAGCACTTCCAAAGAATTGCAGAAGGAAAAAGTGACAGAGGACAAGAGAAGATCTATACTGGTGGTATGAAACTTGTATCTTCAGGTTTTAAAGGCAGCTGCAATGTCCTCCAGCATATCGTTTGAATATGCTAATCTGCATAACTATGCATGTTGAAGACTCTCCACTAGTGGAAAGAAGCATTAAAAACAAAGAGGGAGAGAGGGGTCAGTTTAATACCTGTCTAATGGAAATCCTAATAAATATATTGATTGTTAAAAGAAGTTGACAGTACTTGCCAGATGGATGAGATCAATAATTTATTCTATAATATGAGCACTTTTGGCCACATTCCAACCACCCTACTGTTTGTGCTTCTCAGCAGTGTAAGACAAACAGATACGTATAAAGCAACTGCCATTGCCATTTTTCCCCACTTAAGAACAACAACAATCTGCTACCAGCTTCTTCAGCTAGCAATGGTACTTGCTCTTAAGAGAATGACTCCCACCTAATTCTCTAACAGTGAAATTTTGGGCTGCAGGCCTTGCTGAATTGCCAACCAGAACCAGGCTCCAATAAAATATGTAGATATGATGGAACATTTCAGGACAAAACCACTAAATAAAAAATAAGAAATATTTATCATGCACAATATATACAACAATGCTGAAGTGATATTGTAGCTGAGTTGTTCTTAAATTGAAACTGAGTTGTTTGTAACAAATAAAACAATCAATAAAAAGAACAATTTCAGGGCATGAAGCTTATCTTTATTATTCAACATATTTGCAATGTGTGGTACATAATTTATGTTCCATATTCCCACATTTGCAAAGTATTATATGGATTTATTTATTTTTACATAGATATGGAAATGTGGCTCAGAGAATGGAAGTTGCTAAAAGTCATTCTGAGATTTCGTGAATTATCAGGCTATGGAAGAAAAGTCCAAATACTGTCCATGGGGCCACACTGTCACATCTCCACATACCACAAGTAAAATCTAGTATCTTAAAAGCCTTTTAAATTATGTTTGTGTGTGAGCTCACGCATACACATAAAGAGACAGATACCTAGCAATGTCCATTTACTGCGATTCTAGGGAACTAAGTGATCTATAAGCAGAGCACACTTACTTCTAAGTAACAACATAAGAAAGTTCAAAACAAACTGCAACCTAATAATGCTTCAATTTTGGCTCATTAGAAATGTGAAGGCCCAGGGGGGGAAATTGAGGGAGAACTGGCTGGTCACTGTGAGAACTGGATGTTGGAATAAATGGGTCATTGGCCTGATCCTGCATGCTCATTTCATCTTCTCATGTGAGTCCACCGCTCTGCCACCATCACCCCCGTTCAAACTTCCCCCCTCAAAAAAACTGGAAACAGGTGTTTAACTTGAGCTAGAAATTCATAAGCATTGGCACCAATTGTATCTGAGGGCAGGAAGTTCCAAAGCTAGGGTGCCACCACCAAGAAAGCCCTTGCTGCCAGTCCACCTCAGTGAAAGTCACCACCACCAAGACAGCCTCCCTGGCTGATCTTAACATACAGGCTGGTCCACAGTGGACCAGGTGTTCTATCAGGTGGAGCTACCTGGGACCACTCAGCTTCCATTCCAACAGTGTTGGTGCCACCAGACATCCATGTTAGGGGTGGGTGTTTGCCTGGCAGCTGCAGTGCTACAGGGAGCAGAAGCGGCAGGGACCAGGCAGGATAGGCAGCAATGCGTTGGCCTCAGCAGCAATCAAGTGCCTACACCAGAACTTTACCCAGCATCAAGCAAATATGAATGCCTTAAAGAGTGCATGTGGAATTGTGAAAGGATACCACCCCCCAAAAAACCCACAACCCAACAACTCTTTGAAGATCCGGTTTCTAGCTCTTACTGCTGCTAAAGTTTCAAAGTCTGAGGCAAGTGCCTACTAAGGCCAAGAAATAAGATGGTACTGGAGCACAGATGTATTTCACATTCCAAGGTCCTAAGTCCTGTTCCTCTGTCACTATGACTACTACAAAATATACAGGGGCCAGGAGCCAGATGTTCATTACTATAAATAAAACACTGGTGATTTAAAATGCAGCACTAAAAATCTGAGTAAACCATGTATACAAAATGGCACACCCTGAAACAGAGGGTTAAAAAGTACAGAAATCATAGTATTTCAACATTGAAATTGCCTTCCAATAAAAACTGGAGTTTGGTGGAGGAACAGCAATGGCCTTCAATATAAATATGCCTTTGACCTTCCATTTTTACATGAAGGTTTAAGAACATCCTCACTCCACAACTTATTTATTCTCAACTTCTAAGGCCAGTAGGCTGATCATAGGATTCAGTTCATGTGATTCTTTTCTGTCAGAGTTAGATTGCATGGATTACCTGGTTTACAAAAGATGTTATCTGAATGGTGGAAGGGAGGAGGGCTGGCTCACTTCATCAGGTAAGGAGGGTTCCAGCCCTCAGTTAATGCATGAACTGGATCCAAGTCAAAAGAGAAAAGAGAAAGCTGTCCTGCCGTAATTCAACCGAGACCCTAGTTCAGCAAAGTGTTTTGTCTAGAGTGTAAGATGGAGCTGAGGGGGCCCAGATTCAAATTTCCCACTAACCTATGAAGTTCTCACTGGATGATATTGGACAAGTCCCTACGTATGACACTAACCAACCTTGCAGGATTGTAGTGAAGGTGAAACGATGGAAAGAGAACCAGGAACTTCACTTTGAATTAAATTAAATTAATATTAAATTAAAATCAATAATTATCACCACTGACGACCGCTAGGTGACTCTGGGCCACTAATTACCTCTAACCCTACTTCTGATCACTGCAGATGGTGACAGCAGTCACAAAATTAAAAGACGCCTGCTTCTTGGGAGAAAAGAAATGACAAACCTAGACAGCATCTTAAAAAGAGACATCACCTTGCCGACAAAGGTCTGTATAATTAAAGCTATGGTTTTCCCAGTAGTGATGTATGGAAGTGAGAGCTGGACCATAAAGGAAGGCTGATCGCCGAAGAATTGATGCTTTTGAATTATGGTGCTGGAGGAGACTCTTGAGAGTCCCATGGACTGCGAGAAGATCAAACCTATCCATTATTAAGGAAATCAGCTCCGAGTGCTCACTGGAAGGACAGATCCTGAAGCTGAGGCTCCAATACTTCGGCCACCTCATGGAAAGAGAAGACTCCCTGGAAAAGACCCTGATGTTGGGAAAGATGGAGGGCACAAAGAGAAGGGGACGACAGAGGACGAGATGGTTGGACAGTGTTCTCAAAGCTACCAGCATGAGTTTGACCAAACTGCGGAAGGCAGTGGAGACAGGAGTGCCTGGCGTGCTCTGGTCCATGGGGTCACGAAGAGTCGGACACAACTAAACGACTAAACAACAACTACTTCTGAGTTGGCCTCTTCAAAGTGAGAATAATCCCTATGTAGCCTACACCATCCTGAACTTCTTTAGAGGAAGGGTGTGGGATATAAAATGTAAGAAACAAAACCACGGATAGAACCAAAACAGTGAAGCAGCAACCCAAAAGACACACACAATAAAAACAAGGAACACCTATATTACAGTGCTCTTTAACTTCATGAAGGATTTATCACCTCCAGCTTATTGTGCAGAAATCTCTTTAGAAAATATGCTGTATGATGACTTGGACTGCAATGTAATCTCGATTTGAGTCTTTTATGAAGTCACACCTATATGACTGGATTTTTTTATGTTTACCTCTACCGCTTGCCCAGTCATATAAACCACAGCCCCAGAGTTTATACATGCCAAGATCCACCCAAGACGTTTCATTTAACCATATGACCCAGGTCCGCCCTTCCCTCTTGGGCGTGTGGATTGCTGGTCTCTCCCACTCCTGGTGGTGCATTTATTATGCAGGTGAATGCTTTCCATAAGTGACCCAAAGGACTGAGAACTGAAGGAAGACTCAAGTAAACAGAGAAACCCAGAAGACTGTCACATCTGAAATTCCTAGAGGCCCTATTTTCCATGGCTGGTTTGAACTAGGATTACACATTTCATACATACAAAGATCAGCACTGGACCTTTCAGCACTCACATTCCATTTCTGCTTGAACATAAACTACTTTGTGGCGGGCTCAAAGACATGAACTGTAGAATGAAGTTCCCCTTCATTCATTACAGGAAGTCTGCTGTCTAAGAAAACTCAAGTGTCTAAAAGCTTAGCTGAACTGTCCTCCTTAAAAGACAAAAAGAAAGGAAAATCAGCACTTTGTTCTAAATTTTAAAAGGCACTTTCCTTTTTTACACTCAGCTATTGGACCTCTCCCCACCAACACCTCATTATCAGCCAGATAATTGTTTGATGTGAATATTTACAAGCCTCAAAGAGACCTAATTTATACCACCTTAGAAAAAATTAGTAATGACCTAGTAAACATGTTGTGGATCTAGACTAGCAGTAAAATCCTCTACCCGAAAGTTATTCCTAGGAATGTAGGTATACCCAAGGCTGTTTTTCAGCGGGAACCTGCCAGAACTCAATTCCAGGACTTCTCAAGTGGGCGCCATTGCCATTATAAGAGAACATCGGAGGCGTTCGTGGTGAGTTCCAGCACCTCTTCTTCTAGAAAAATAGCACTGGGTATACCTGATATAGAATTGTAGCCTCTAGGTTAATTGAGCTTAGGACCCATGGGAATCAATGGTAGAAGTTCTAATTTCAATGGAAACCAAGTCCAACTAACTACCGTAAGTCAACCAACTACTGTAATATAAGGATCTAGTCCAATATATTAGTTGCAAAAAACCGCTTAGTTTTAAAAATGAGAAGTGCAGCACTCAATTCATGCTTGGATACCATCATGAAAGCTAAAATGGGACCTCTGTGTTCAAAGGAGGTATCTTCTGCATAGCATCTGATGCAAAGAAAACAAGCAAAGAAAAGTTGTTTCCTTCATGCCTTCCTTTACAGGCTTCCTGAAAGCTTCTGGCTGGCCACAGTGGGAAGCAGTATACTGGTCCAGGCAGACTTTTGGTGTGATTCAGCATAGCTCTTCTAAAGTCCTTCTGATGACTCTGATTACTTGCCATGGGCAAGGAGGAATTGTTCCTTGCACAAACAAGTCAAGCTACTGAAGGTCTTGCCACTGAAGCTTGTCAAAGCAAGCTGTGGCTGGGATGACTTGGTTGGGCCCGCCTTGAGTAGCTACTGTTCCCCACCCACTCCAACTTCAAGGGAATCTCACAGCGAATGCAAAGGATGCTTAAGTTGCGATGGCCACACTGAAATAAGAACGCCCACTTGCTTAGCCCCCCAAATACACTAGCAAGAAGAGTCCTTTCCATTATTTCTAAAATGGCAGCTGGGGTCACCAAACTCTTTGAGCTCATAAGTACATCTGGAATTTTGAGAGAGCCACCCCAGGGTCACTCCCCTCCCACCCCACAGACAGAAAGTATACACATCCACACACATACTTAGGTCCTGTGTTTACTAGGTCATTACTAAGTCAGATCCAGTTGAACTAAATCTGATCCTTTTGAACTTGCATGCTTCTACACAGCCAAACCCACCATCATGCTAAAGCTTACATTGGTAGGCTGTATAGTAAGAAGATTCCATGCTTGCCAAATAAATATTGATCCATGATACAGATCCTTGTTCCAGCAAAACCAGCTACAAATCACAGAATACCTCTGTGGATGCAGAGATGACTTATGATTTGATGGTGCTTTTGCAAGTATCCCTTTTAAAAATTATGAGGCTCCATAAATATCCATGTCTCAGATTCGAGTTCTTGAACCAGATCAATGGGGTCAACATAGATATGTGATCCACTAGCTGATGGTAGATGGGGTAGAAGGATCCGGTGAAAAGATTGTGCCATTTCAGGAGGATCTGCTTTACTGGATCCAACTAATACACATGCGTACACACACACCTTCTCCCCGGGCTCCATTCTCTTTCTCTCTCCTTTCTCTTGCACCCCACTTTGTCCTCTATTCTCTCCTCCCCTCCCCTTCTTTCCCTTCTGCCCTCTCTGTCACTCCAGTTTATGTACAGATGCTCAAGTTCCAATCTGAGCCTTGAAAACCCATAAAAACTGAAACAGGAAGTGGGAGAGAGCAGCACCTCCCACTTCATTTCCGCATATTTTTCAAGAGCAGGAAAAAGAAAAGTCACCTTCTCCACTTCATGATGGCAGGAGTAGGGACCTCAGATGCTTTGTGGACACCACAGGAAGCCCTCAAGGCTGACACTGTGTCCATGGGGTACATTGCTAACCCAAGATGTGTAAAACCAAGGGCAGAGTGGTTATCCTGGAAGTTGAGTAAAGGGGGAAATGTTGGGGCTGAAGAATCAGTCCTTCCTACTCCCCACTGTTGAACAATTGGAAAGGGTTTGGAGAGGAGGGGCAGGTGATGATGATGATTATAATTTTTAAGAAAAAAAACAGAAAACAATACATGCTTCAAGGACTTTTCTTTTGGTATAAGTAAGTAAATCTTCACTAAAGTTGGTAATACCGTACTCCAGTCCCCAGAAGCACATAATTCAGTTCCTAGCTAGGATAAAGGGAGCCACTCTTTAGGGCACACTGCCAACCTTGCCAGGATCAACCTGGAACACCTGATTCCACCTACTCTCATACTACTTCACATGGGACAGATAACTGCAATTCCCACCCATCATCCCTCTCTCTCTCTCTCATTCACACACACACACACACACACCCCTATTCCCAGCACATAACACTCCTTCTTCCTTTCATGACTTTCAGCCCTTCCATGTCCTTTCTCAGGGTCCTGTCTCCCCCTTTAAGATGCAGAGTTCTTCCTTCCAGTAATTTGTCCTTTATTCTAAGACAGAAGCAAAGTCAAGTTTCCCAATACAGAATTTCAGAGCCTAAAAATAGGGAAAACTGCAGTGTTCTTGAAACCAAAATTGTGCTAGTTCCAGCTACTACCTCGAACTCACATAAACAAGTTTACCTTGCTTATGTTAAAAACTAGTCTGAAAACACATTACATTTTAGGTTATTTACTTTCTAAGCAATGTCAAACTCCTATACCCAAACATCTGTATGATTAAAGTCTTTCCCTGTACAAAAAGGAATATATAATAATGTTGATATCTATTCCTGAATAATGTTAATATATATCCCTGAAAGACAGCTATGTAACAACTATAGTTCTATGCAAATGCATGCTTTTAAATCAGTCTATTCCTTCAGCATCTCTAATCCCTTCTTGAACTGAACTGCCTCTCACTTTGCTGTATCCTTTACTGCAATCTGTCCTGTTAATTCTTTGCAAAAGCAGTTCCCAGTAACCAATTCAGCAGTTAAACTAAGTTAACTACAGCAGTAAAGCAACCCTTTTACATAGGACACAGCTGACTGTCCTTCACTAAATATTATGGCATATTATACAGCATAGGAGATGGAAGGGGGAGGGGGAAAAGGGACAAGGGGTTTCGTTTGTGCCTTTTGCACAGTATTTCCCCCCTCTTCATAAACAACTAAATATAATGGACAAACCTGACCACTCCAAGCGCAATACAGGTTACATATCAAGCTCCAGTTGTGGTTGATCATGCAGTCTAAAAGCCTGAACTGGGCCATGAAAGCCTATAGCGCAGACTGCATCTCTTCTCTGACTCAGCTTTTGCCCGTGTAGTACTAGATCTGTGAGCTATGCAGTGAAGAGATTCAGGAAAGAGGACCTTTCTCTCCCTCCCGCATCTTGCCTAGTCAGCAAGACAGCTGACTGCAGAGAGCGCTTAAAAATGCAGGTAGGTGGTGCCAAATTGGGAAAGGGAGAATGGGAAATCCCTGAATATTTTAGGATCATTTGCTACAGCATGTATTCCATACAGCGTGCTACTCCCTGTGTTCTTTGCTGCAAATTAAGGAAATTACATCAGAACGCAATGCAATGTTAAAGCTGCAATTTCATGCAAACTTAACTTGGATATAAAATTCCATTCAACTCAAGTGAGGCAATCTCAAACAAACACCACCTAAGATCATGCTGTGTATTTTAAATCAAATCAACTGTAGGCTGCTTTCGTAAATTCTGAATTCTCAAACTATTGGGACTCAAAACAACACTCCAGTCGAAAGCACTATGTAAATGCTATTATTATTATTATTATTATTATTATTATTATTATTATTATTATTATTATTATATCCCCAGTAGTTCTGCAAACACCCATGCAAAAACCTCCAGTTAGACGGCATATACAGAAGGAGAGATGAACCTTTTGAAGGGTTATCATAATGTTACTCTTCCCAGTCACTAATAGTATGAAAGTGAAAACTGCAAGAGAGAAAATGTGAGAAGGGAAAGACATTGTGGATGAGGCAAGAGAAAGACTAAAGGGAAGTTCAACTGGGACCATGTTTCAGTGCAATTTCCCCCCCCCTCAAAAAAAAATACCTACATAAACTGAAAACATGTGATTTTCCTCAAGGATCTTATAGGAAAGACAGTTCTGGTTATCTAGTAATGAATAATGCCTCGAGAACCGTAAAGCCAACACTGGACTTGTTGCCTGCCTATTCTGGTTTCCCTTCACGACCACAAAGTTAGGAATAAATATGATCTGACCTGGGAAATACAAGTCATGGCATTTTGACTCTATAACGAGGTCCAGCAGAACTTATCAGCACCGGTAGTATTGGTTCTGGGTATGGTTAAACCATCATAAGACACAGAAATAAATATGCCAAAGCACAAATGGGGAACCTATCTGAGCGCCCAGGACCATTTTCACCATTAGGATAGAAGCCTTATGTACAATGAAATCCCTCCTCCTCTTTCCATGTAGTTTTAAAAATAATTTTAACGTGGTATGTGGGACAAATCCAATGCTACAAAAAATAACCAATTAAAAAGAGAATATGTCCTATTTAATTCTTTAAAAACGATAAGACGCTTTTGTTAAAGCAAGTACAATTATTGGCCATTGCGGGGGGGGGGGGAGGGGAACAGAGAACTCCGAAGAGATGTTTTTAAAATAGCTTTTTGTTGACTCACAGCCTTAGTCAGGGGTAGGCAACCTAAACCGGATCCGGCCCAACCGCCTTCTAAATCTGGCCTGCGGATGGTCCGGGAGTGAGCGTGTTTTTACATGAGTAGAATGTGTGCTTTTATTTAAAATGCATATCTGGGTTATTTGTGGGGCACAGGAATTCATTCATTCCCCCCCAAAAAAAATATAGTCCGGCACCCCACATGGTCTGAGGGATGGTGGACCGGCCCACGGCTGGAAAAGCTTGCTGACCCCTGGCCTTAGTGGAGGGCAACAAACTCTAGCCAAGGTTTCTGCACACTACAGGCCAATACTACCCAATATTAATTTGGAGTTGCTTTAGCTTGATTTCCTGGCAGACAAATTGGGGTGGGGTAGGGCCTACCTACAAATATATAATCATATTTGTTATTGACTGCAAAGAACAGAGAATTGCCTTTTCCTTTAGGAACAGGAAACCCATGCTCACACAGAAACAGCACATCAGTCATTTCATACCAAGGTCACTGCCACACTGCAGAAACTAGAGGGGAGGGGAAAAGAGAGCGAATGCTCTTATATGCCTGCCAAACTCTTTCTAGGTAATTTTCTTCTACAGAAACGCAGAGTAAACAGTTTTTACATTACTGCCTGCCAATGAATAGAAAGGGAAACAGGCAAATGTCTTCCAGTGCCACTACCACTTGTGAACTTTACAGTACTGTAAGCAACAATCTGTGCGACCAGATACAAGTGCCATTATGGGCCACTTATAGAGTTTTCCAAACTTTTCAGGTTGGTGACATACTTTTTAAACATGAATCACTCTCTCATGCTAATTGTAAAAATCCAGTTGTGGAGTGTGCCAGGGGTGTGGTACATGCTAGACGGCTGTGCTAGGGAGGAGATGATTGCTGGATCCATATTCAGAAGAGTACTATATGCAGTTGGACCATCATAACGATTCTGGAGAATTATTGGCTCTAAGGGCCAAACTGCAAGGGGAGCCACCAACCCCACAATTTTCACTGTCAATAAAGGTTCCATGAAACAAAGAGGACCATTTTGAAGATGCAAATTGAAGCCCACTCCCCACGCTACCACCAAAGCTCTGCAATGTGAGATCTTGTTGTTTTGTTGCACTTATTGGCACCACTGTACCAATGATCTTCACACATTACTAAATCACGCGTTACCTCCTCCCATGCAAACCTGACCATGCATTTAAGGTCATTCCTCAGGAAAGCTCTCTTTGATGAGGTTCACCTGGTATCTAACTCGTGTGTCTTTTCAGCACTAGAGGCATTCTAGAATGGTTGAGCCAACTTTTATTTGGCTGCTGTGATTTTTACTGTTAAGCTGCTCTTACTGTTTGCTAAGTTTTTTTATTGTTTTCAACTGCTTCACAATATTTAAAGAAAATAATAATAACATTGGGGTGTAGTATAAAATTTTAAGATAAACATACATGAGTTGGAGGTCAAAGAATGCAGACTGAAAATGTCAGGGCCTTATCACTTTGCAAAGCAAATTTGGTAAACTGGACAATGTAAAACTATTATCTGTGGTTGTCGTGCTTTCACATGATGATGAGACTGCATTCCAAAATTTAAAAACCCAGGGAAAGCCAAGCTGCTTAGACCTTCCTAAGTACACGGGACACTACTTCCAGGATTGTTTCTGAATTGTCTGATTGTCCCTTGCCATGCTATTATCTTGGACCCGGACTTTGTAGAGACAGTTGATGGGAAATTAGAACTGCCTTGTCTCATTGACTGAGACATTTACGCCTCTGCACTTCTGGCCAATGTCTTTCTGCTGAGTCCTTTTGCAATGTTTACTGTGCTAACTACTCCAGCCTCAAACAAAATGCAAATGTTACCACAAGCTATCTCTACCAGTTATCTATAGCACAGCCTGCAACACTATCCTCAGTGTAACAGATCAACTCCGTTTAAACTTAAGACCTCTGGATGCTCTAATGAAGTCAGGTTTTGCTAGAAGAGCGTACTGGTTTCATCTGATCTTCACCAGCACCCAGAAACAAAACAGACTGAATAACTGAAACTCATAAAGCAACTGGAGAAATGAACCATATTAACCAAAAGGAAAAATTGAAAGAAGTGTTTGTGAATGACCAGTGAACAACGGTGTTTTTTTTTAAAATCTCAGGATATTGAATATTCGGTTATGTTAACAGACAAAAGGAGATCTGAAAGAGCCTTCTGAAATGAGGCATGTCTGTCACATTCTAAACTCACTGAGAACCCTAAGCCACTTTGGAGTAAAGGCAGAATACATGTGTAAGAAATGAATGAACAAGTGTGGCAATCTGAATATTCACCTTATGGTGTAGGTTTCATTGACAGATGCTGGCAACAGTGCTTCTTTCGCCTTGGCAATTGTGCTGGGATTAGTAAACCATCTTCGGCACAGCTTTCACACGAGAGTGTTGGCTGTGACACCCACAAGTGCCCCAACTGTCAACACCAAGAGACACTATGGGATAACGGTCTGCACAACAGACTGCTTGTCTCTGCTTAAAGCTGTCACCATGGATGCCAGTTCCAACCTAAAAGATCCCCCAGGGGGTGCTTTTGAAACTATTCCGTTTTGCAAAGACTTGCAAAATAAGAATAACGTGTACATATTTAAAGGGCATGTGTTTACACAGCGGCAGGTAGACAGAAAGTAGTTAGAATTAAAATAATAATAATAATAATAATAATAATAATAATAATAATGTGAATTATGAAAGAAATATTTTTAATAGATACCAGAAGGTGACTAGAGTGCCTTATTGGGGGGGGGAAATACATATTAATTTTGAATACTGGTTTAACATTTGCCACGTTATGTTCTTACATAGGGATCCTTCTTTAGAGAAAATACTACCTTGCATATGCAAAAGGAAGGCTTGGCAAGAATGTATGAGTGTTCTTCTATTTTCACAGCACATAAGAAAAAATATACCTTTCTGAGAAGGACAACAATGGGGAGAGAGCGTTAAGAAGTGCTTGATGGTCTTGAAAACCAAAGACTATATAGTATATTCAACCCTTTTCCAGTGATGTCCTTGAAAAAGATCCAAGAACTACATTTATTGTATAAAATGCCAGATACTGCCATCAAACCAAGAATGTAAATGTGGCAACTGCAGCTACAAACTATTAATTCAAAGTATGCATAATCTGTAAAATAACAGATACCACTGATGCAAACAGCTCTAAAAATCAGTAGATTTGAGCTCTCACTACTAATTGAATTTTACAGGCACACAAGACTCCCAGGAATGCAGGACATCCTCCTCGAGCCATTCTACCACCAGGGAGAGATCAAAAAGGCACTGCCTTGTTAAAAAACACTGGGGTTGTGTTTTATATTCTCTATTTGGATTGTTCTGCACTGGAGCCTGATAAGGACTTCGTGATTTTGGTGTTTACCTTCTGAACAAAGAGAAGCTGGTCTTGAACATTACTGGCATTTCATTACACATTATATTTGCTATAGGGAAACTTTTCCAGCAAGTCTTTTCCAACTTTAGCAACAAGCCACAAACACGAGCAACGGTGGCACTAGGATTATCCTTCTTTACAGGAGTCACAGTGGATCAGTTTAAAATAAAGTTTCCCATTTTGAATTGTAGGCATTGTATTCAATGTTAGTCAACCCATGGAAATTAATAGATGTGACTAGGTTAGGTCTATAATTTCAACTTGTCTTTTCTAAATAGAACTTAGTTGAATACAATCCTATTCTAAGTAATAACTAAAGTATATTATTCTGTAGCTAAATAAAGCATTTCTGAAACTTTTAGTCCCGTAGCCTGTGCGCCATTTGCACTGCAGAATTAGTTTGTTAAGAGTAGCCTACGTCAAACTCGTGACCTCATATGTTTGAAGTATAACACCCATTAGTCACATCCAGTTTAGAGACAAGAAACAGATTTGTTTGGTAATGTACATATTCAAGAATCTTAATTTAACATGATCAGTTACTTGAATGATGCTGAAATTTCTATGCTTGCCCACAACTTACGCACATTTAATTTGTGCTCATTCAGCTTTAAGCGTGTGGCAAAAAATATATATTAAAGGAGCAGAAAAGGGGTAGGGATCTGGGGGAAATTACTTTGGCAATACCACCCGCCATTTAATCCAGTAGGTTTTGACTATACACAATTTTGGCTTTAGACCCAATCCCCAGAAAGTAACACCCACTTAAGTTGCTGGCTTAAAGTAAAGATACCTAGGATCAAGCTTTAAGTGTCCAGAATTTCCACAAACAAGAGCTGGAATTTACTGGACAAATCAATGATATGAAAAGTAGGTATCCGTGTTGTTTGGTCAGCAGCCATAAATATTCATTATTTAAGAACTAAGCACATTATAATGTTCAGATAAAAGTTTACCCATACAGACCTCCACTGATGATCCTGACAATATACAGAATAAATAACATAGACTCTTGTGTCCGAGATCACTAACTAGTCCCTGGACCCAGCAATCCAAGGTTTGGGACAGTTTGCATGAGTTGAACACACCTGGCGAACCCTTAGGTTAATGAGCTCCTCCCACAACACTCTTCATGCACAGCTAGGTAGACAAGTTGTAGCAATCTTTATTCTCAGTTTCCCTTAAACTCAGTTTGTTGTTGCATTGGAATTAATGACCATGAGGTTTTTTGTTTTTTAGTAATTCTGGTGTTTCAAAACAAGTCCACATAAAACCATGATTTATGAAGGTGACTGGCTTAAACTAAGCATACTTGGTGTAAACCACAATCTCCAGTTCAATGCATTTTAACGTTGTGTTTTTATATTTTTCTAACCCTCTCTGGGAATTTATGGTGAAGGGTAGGTAAAAGAAATCCTGTAAGATAGAGTGATAGAGATACGGTAGATAGCATAAGCAAGAGGCCATGTAGAAAACATGAGTTTTTAAGGAAGAGACTCAAAGGGAAGGAAGCAATGGACAAATGCTTTCTTAATGGCATACAGTGGTAAAAGGTAAAGGTAAAGGTACCCCTGCCCATGCGGGCCAGTCTTGACAGACTCTGGGGTTGTGCGCCCATCTCACTTAAGAGGCCGGGGGGCAGCGCTGTCCGAAGACACTTCCGGGTCACATGGCCAGCGTGACATCGCTGCTCTGGCGAGCCAGAGCCGCACACGGAAACACCATTTACCTTCCCGCCAGTAAGCGGTCCCTATTTATCTACTTGCACCCGGAGGTGCTTTCGAACTGCTAGGTTGGCAGACGCTGGGACCGAGCAGCGGGAGCGCACCCCGCCGCAGGGATTCGAACCGCCGACCTTTCGATCGGCAAGTCCTAGGCGCTGAGGTTTTAACCCACAGCGCCACCTGCATACAGTGGTACCTCGGGTTAATTCGTTCTGGAGGTCCATTCTTAACCTGAAACTGTTCTTAACCTGAAGCACCACTTTAGCTAATGGGGCCTCCTGCTGCCGCCACGCCGCCGGAGCCTGGTTTCTGTTCTTATCCTGAAGCAAAGTTCTTAACCTGACTATTTCTGGCTTAGTGGAGTGTGTAACCTGAAGCATATGTAACCTGAAGTGTATGTAACCCGAGGTACCACTGTACTACAAAACGTTCTAAAGTCAATGTGTGAACCAACAACTATTAATATCCCGCAGCTCGTATTAAATCTTGAACGCAGGTCTAACACCGCTAAAGCAAAGCATCGCAAAGACTACTAGGTTAAAGAAAGATAGGACTGAACTGGATTCTCTCTCCTAATATTATGAAAAACTACTTTTCCAATCCATCTTTGGTTCAGTTTCTAGTCCTTAGCAAGCTTGGCATTAAGCAGCTAAGCTCCGAAGTAAACATAAGCTCCCTGGTGTCTTTGTTTGTGCTACCTAGGGAATGCGAACATTACAGTCCAATCTACAAAAACATGGCAAGAAATCCAGCAGATAATAAGCATGGAGTGGCGGGGGGGGGGGGGGAGGGAAGGACCCAAACAATGAACTGCAATACATAATCTACAAAGCATGAGAGGGAAAGATCTGAAGGGAGCCTGCAGGAGCCTTTTATTGAAAGAGACATCAGTTGACTTGTCCGCAAATTGATGGCAATCATGTCAATTAACTTACCCAATTGCTTTGCCACTGTTTGAGCAGGAAGCTTCCCTCTCTTCTTCTCCCTGCCCTCCCATCTTCAGAATGCCCCAACATCAAAGCTGACTAGCTTTGTTTCAGAGACCTTTTAAAACTATGTGCATTCCATATGTGAAATGATTCACCTATTTGCAGCTGTGGAACTTGCGGGAGGAGGGAGCTGGTTGTGGCAGGGAAGTAGGTTGAAAGCAGTAAGGGATCAGTTGAAGCCTACAGGAACAAAGCATTACAGAAGCCCACAGAGGGTAGGTAACATTGACAAAGCCTGGAATTCAAAGGTAAGTGAATCTCAACTGCTTTATTTTATTCAGACTTGGCAATTAGAACTATGGTCTATATGGCTTTAATTGGTTCCAAATGCGAACACTCCGTTCAGAGGAGCATCTATATTTCTGGTATTGAGAGTTGTTGTTCTTTAAGTGACTACAGTTGTACCTTGGGCCCCGAACACCCTGGAACTCGGACATTACAGCTCCCAAACGCTGCAAACCCGGAAGTGATTGTTCCAGTTTGCAAGCATTATTCCTGCAGCCAATCAGAAGCCGGGATTTGGTTTTCGAACGTTTTGGAAGTCAAGCGGACTTCCGGAACGGATTCCGCTTTACTTCCAAGGTACGACTGTATAACAAATCTAGTTATAGGCTTTGCTGAGGATCCCAGACCTATGCAAAGTTTAACCTGCAAGTGCCCCCAGCAAGGCCTTCCTTACGGTGGTCTCACAGCTAAAGACAGCATTGCCTAAGGAGGCCTGCCTGAATATTATGAGGATGATGATGCACGACACTTTACAAAATACAAAAGGGCAAACATTGTAAGTCCTTGTGGGCAAGGGAATGTCCATCACACCAGCCAGAACAAAGGGGGGTGTAAAAGGAGGAGAAGAAGTAGTATTATTTTTCAATGGCACTTACTTAAGGATTAATTGCAGCAGGATAAAGGGACTAAAGGAACGTAACAAAAGATTTCAGGGGAAAGGAATGTTCTCATGTGTTATTGATAACTGGAAAGGGCCTTGCTGTTCCAACCAAGCTTTCCAGCAAATTACTAGTTAAAATCATTATTCCCGTGACTGGTGTGTGATTTTTTTTTTTACTGCAGTTTTTGCTTAACTTACTGCAAAAAAAAAAGTACTTTATGCACTGTTTTAATCTCACATCTTTTTATTTCAATTTCTGGGTATTTTTATTTTATTAAATAGAATACTAACATCTCACTTATTTTACATATGCTGGTCTGTATTAGACTTGAACACTGTTTTTTAATCTTAAATTGCTTTGGGATGTTTCATAAGAAGCACACATATACATATATGCAGATAGAGTAGGAAGTCTACCTTGTTTCAATAAAGCCAACTACCAATGCACTACTTCTCTTTAAAACTGGATAGAGCCATTATAGAACACCCATTGGTGTTCATCAAATATCCTCACCTGTCTGGTTCACACATCACAGTAAACCAAAGGATGGCTTACCTTGAATGAGCAAACATGCTGGTCCCTGTTGCTAAAATCACGCAGCGGAGAGGAAACAAACCAGAGCTCTAGTTTAGTGTTAAGTTTTACATGAATGGTCCACTGATTGGAAAAGCCACATCTTGATAAACTCTGCATTTATACAATCCTTAACAGTGTAGGAGGGTCTGGACTTGACAACCCAAAAGTGTTTAGGAATCTCTTTTCCCCCAAGACTTTTTCATGAATAAGGCTACATTCTTACTAGGAGGTAAGCCCCAGTGAGGTCCAGAGGTCTTACCACCGAGTAAGCTGCAAATCTTTGCCTCTCAGACAAGGCAACAAGAGCTTGAGGGAAAGAGGTAAAGTCTGCTGCAGTTTTTAGACAACCAGTTTTTAAATCCTTTGCATGCGTATTTTCTACCATTCACATATTTTTTTAAAAGAAAGACACTGGAATTCAAGCCACTAATCATATGTCAGAAGTGAACTTTTGAAACTCTTTACAACCCTTTCTCCTCTAATCACCTGCCCAATGTTTTTTGACTTCAAATGCGGCTAGAGTAATTTAAGATATGTGTTTTGTGACAAACATCTCAGTTCAATGAGTAGGAAATATAGCTTGCATTTTGAAAGCAAATTTAAGACCTTGGCTGTCACTGGAATTTATTCCCCTGCCCAACAGGAAGCAGTTTAAAAGTGTATGAAGGGGAAAATCCCACAACCCAGCATTATGTCTCATCATGATCTGCGCCCAAGAGCCAAGTTTTATAGAACCAAAAATGTGTTCTTCAGACTTCTCTAATCATAGCATTTGGGGGTATCTTGTTTTTTGTACACCCAAGCTTCCCTCCCTCCATATACTCTCACACACACACACACACACACACACACACACACTGCACTATGGAGAAACACAAAATACACACATACTTTCCCTTAATTTCTGTTAAAGCAAGGGCAAAACTAGGCTTTCTTTCACCCAGGTCAGAGACCCAGTTTGGTACCCCACACATGCATTTGTGTACACACAGACACACACAGGCTGGGAGCTTTAATGGCACCCCTCTGGAGGCTTTGCCCGGGGCAAAAAAACCTGGCTAGCTCCCCTGTAGCCACGGCACTGATTAAAAGGTGCTTGGAAGTCTGCAACTGTAGAAAGTTTGTGACTCAGTGACATGAACCAGGTAAATTTCTTGCCTCTGAGTCCGAAACTTAATGAATTTTCTACATGACTCATCTGCCTATAGCTACATGTAGCAAGTGCACGTACCGAGAACACTGCTTTCTCAATTGCAATGATTTCACAAACATTTAATGGGCTAGAAACATTTCTGGGCTTATTTGCAAGGTTGGGGTAGGCTTTCCTTTTAGGAATCTTGTAACATAAAACTGCCCCCAAACTTGCATCCAATTATGTATAAATTATGGCTTCCATCCTGCGAATTTTAGTATGCAAATAGCTGAAAGTGGGGAGGAAGAGGCTAAATTTCTGCTAGTGGAGAAAAAACATTGGGGTTTTATTCCTTACAGAGGGGTTTATAACTTGCAGCAGCTATAGCTGAGCAATGTGCTTTTCTAGATCCTGTTTTTATATTCCCACTTGGTATTGCTGCTTCTTTAAATGCGAGTAGAAGCTTTCAGCAAACATCAAATCATATTCCTCAGGCAGTGCATCTGGGGACAAGCTTAGCTATGCAAGCTTAGCTAGAGCTGCCCACCTTGATTTCCATCATAGCCTCACTGAACCCAAAGGTACATGCTAGCCAAAACTCTGCATTTATTCACCCTAGTCCTTGCTTGGCATCTTTTTCTTACTGACTTGTTTACACTTCATAGGAATCTTGCTTCATTCCGCCAAAGAGGCTCTTTGTTTAGATTTTGGAGGAGAAACAGCTTTAGTTTTGAAAGAATGCATAATGGGAATTATATTTGGTCTTCCATAAGCCCCAAAGGACGTGGGTGGTGCTATAGGTTAAACCACAGAGCCTAGGACTTGCTGATCAGAAGGTCAGCAGTTCGAATCACCGCAAAGGGGTGAGCTCCCATTGCTCGGTCCCTGCTCCTGCCAACCTAGCAGTTCGAAAGCTCATCAAAGTGCAAGTAGATAAATAGGTACCGCTCCGGCGGAAAGGTAAACGGCGTTTCCGTGCGCTGCTCTGGTTCGCCAGAAGCTGCTTAGTCATGCTGGCCACATGACCCCAGAAACTGTACGCCAGCAACTGTACGCCAGCTCCCTCGGCCAATAAAGCGAGATGAGCGTCGCAACCCCAGAGTCGGCCACGACTGGACCTAATGGTCAGGGGTCCCTTTACCTTTACCTAAGCCCCAAAGATCCTTCTATAAAAAAAAACATGATCTAATGAAGAACCTATGGGGATTAATTTCTCCTCAGAAGTTTGGACCTTCTAGAATTAACTCCTGCTGCTGTCTGCTACCCTAGGTTACGAAGGCTACTAAAAATCCACTTGAGGTCCTGAAATTAAAGAAAGGGAGGGGTTCCTATTACCACAGCAACTAAGGAAGCCTATTTACAAAAGCCAATGAAGATTTGAGAACCGAGGAAGCAGCCACTGTCATCCCAGTGAAACTGACTGCACTAATTGTGGGAGCATGACCTTCCTCAACATCTCTTCTGTAAAGCAAATTGAGTTTTTCAAAGAGATCCTGCAAAGCGGGGAGGTAAATAAGAGGAAGAAATCCACTATCAAATTGGCATGCAACAAAGTGTTGAATCTTCAAGGTAATACAATAGGTAAAGGTAAAAGGGTAAAGGGCCCCTCAACGGTTAAGTCCAGTCAAAGGCGACTATGGGGTTGTGGCGCTCATCTCACTTTCAGGCCGAAGGAGCCGGCATTTGTCCACAGACAGCTTTCTGGACCAGCATGACTAAACTGCTTCTGGTGCAATAGAACACTGTGACGGAAACCAGAGCACACGGAAACACAGTTTACCTTCCCATCGCAGTGGTACCTATTTACCTACTTGCACTGGCATGGTTTTGAACTGCTAGGTTGGCAGGAGCTGGGACAGAGCAAAGGGAGCTCACCCCGTCACGGGGATTCGAACCGCCGACCTTCTGATCAGCAAGCACAAGAGGCTCAATGGTTTAAACCACAGTGCCACCTGCATCCCATACAATATAGTTCAGTTGATAGAACATGAGACTCTTAATCTCAGGGTTGTGGTTTTGAGCCCATGGACAAAAGATTCTTGCACTGCAAGGGTTGGACGAGATGACCCTCATGGTCCCTTCCAACTCTATGATTCTATTATTCAATACTTGTAGACCTTTTACTCATTCTTTTTCTATTCTTTAGGTAAAGATAAAAAACGCCAAACTTAATGGTTAGCCTTTGTTTTGCCTTTTACCAAATAATGCAAGCAACATCAAGGTAGCAACACTTCAGGATACTTTTCCTGAGCAGTGGTTTTAGCCTCCTATTAATGAAGTGTACACAATGTAATAAACTCCCCCACAGTTTATTTCTGCAATTTGCCACCAGTATTAGAAACAGGTTACAAATATATGAAGATTAGTAGGTTTGTTAAAAGGACGTGTATTTCACAGCATTTGCTTAAAGTCTTGAACAAAGAAAGGTAAGTGGCTAATTATGCAGATCAGCATCACTTAAGCTTTATACCAACTGCAGCCTCTCCTGGGCAGAGATAACCTAGCCATGGTTACCCATGCAATGATAACATCCCATTTGGATTATTGCAATGTATTGTAAACAGATCTGCCTTTGAAAATGGTTTGGAAACTTCTGTACAGAATGCGAGTATCTGGAGTTTTGACTGGCAAAGTGCCTAGGAATCACAAGCTGTCTCTTTCACTTCTGGACCCAATTCAAAGTGCTTCTGCTCGCCTTTAAAGCCCTAAATGGCTTGGAGCCCAAGTATTTGAAGAAGCACTGCCTTCCATACTAGCCAGGCCACACATTGAGGTCAGCAATCAATACCCTTCTCCTGAATTATATATTATTTAAAACAGGGGTGGAGAACCTGTGTCCCTCCAGCTGTTGGACTCTAATCCCCATCAGCACTGAGCATGGCTGTGGCTGATGGGAGTTGGAGCCCAACAAAGCAGAGATTTCTCATCCCTAGTTTACTAGAACGGGTAACATGCCCTTGATCAGAAGGAAAACAACATTTGATAATATTATTTTCCTCGCCTTTCTACTTTCACAGGAGCTTATGATATCTGCATTTGAAAACACCACATTTTAAAGGGGTAAAAGTTATCTATTTATTACATTTATCTTCCGCCTTTTTTCCAAGGAGCTCAAGGTGACATACATGGTTCTCTTTCTCCTCATGTTATCCTCACAGCAACCCTGTGAGGAAGGTTAAGCTGAGAGACAGTGACTGGCCCTATGTCACCTATTCATCTTCATTGTCTTCCAGGTCTTATAGTACAAGACTCTAACCACTACACCAAAGGGACACAAAATATAGGGTCTATATGTACTTTTGCTGGAATTCAGGAGAATCTACCACCACAATATGCTTTCCTAACTCCTTAGTTGTTTCTTTATATGAGATGCTGCACTCAAACAATAGTGCAGCAGGACTGCAAAAGGTATCTAGTACAGTACTGTAGAAACAGAAGTACATACATTACCTTTGCACAAAGAGTAATGAAAATCTAGACAGTGTCATCACTCTGCCAATGTGCAGCTTCAAGGCCTGTCCACACTTAAACAAGCTTTTCTGAACTCCAAAATATTTACATTTCAAACAGCAATACTGTACAATTTCTGCATAATAGTGGCTAGCACTTGTTTTCTTCAGAATTGCAGCCGGCAAAACCTGTGTCCAAACCTACCATACAAACACAAGTTTCCAGACAAGGACAGTGCTACTCCACTACCTGTCAATACTGGTTTGGATCCAGATTAAGCTGAATTCCATTGAACTCCGTGGGACTTGACATAACGATGGCTGGATTTTCACATTCATTTCAATGGGAAACGAATGGGTAACTAAGTAAACCTGGATCCCAATCACTACTTTTCCTTGCTGGGATTTATTTAAAACTTAGGCTGCAAACATCAGGCTACATGTTATGGAGCAATGTCCTCTCCTGAATCTGCTGCTCATTTTAAACCATACATTCTGATGGCAGAAATTACTTGCTTAAAACATGTTTCATGCCACTACCACCTACTCACACCTATTTTTGTAGGATATACCGTATTTTTTGCTCTATAAGACTCACTTTTTCACTCCTAAAAAGTAAGGGGAAATGTGTGTGCGTCTTATGGAGCGAATGCAGGCTGCACAGCTATCCTAGAAGCCAGAACAGCAAGCGGGATCGCTGCTTTCACTGCGCAGCGATCCCTCTTGCTGTTCTGGCTTCTGGGATTCAGAATATTTTTTTTCTTGTTTTCCTTCTCCAAAAACTATGTGCGTCTTATGGTGTGGTGCGTCTTATTGAGCGAAAAATACGGTATATATATATATATATATATATATATATATATATACACACACACACACACAGGCAGGAGCAGCAGTCCTTTGGAGTGCAATCCTTTAATGCAAATGTGGAATTGGGAGTCAATGTTTTGCATACAGAAGTGTGCTGGCAGAATCTTGACTCCCAATTCTATATTCGCATTTGTTCGTCTTCCCACGTGCAGATACCCATCACAGAAAGATTCTAGAAATATAGTCAGGAGGCAGTATCCAATGAAGTAATTCCATGAGCATACGAATTCTTGTCTGTGCAACAGAATTCTTCCTCCCTTTCCTCTCTCCACACATTCCTCCTATCTGTTCTGGGAGTTCCACCAAGCCCTTGGACAGAGTGTGCACAGGTGTGTGGGGAGAGGAGACCAAACAAAAGTGCTGCTGTGCAAATGGGAATCCTTGTCCTAATGGAACTACTTTGCTGGATACAGTCCACAGTGTATCACTCAGTCTCTGTATAAAACAGTAAATGCCAGCCAACCAATTTTTCTTACGTCTCTGTTCATAAATTCAGGTTACAGTACACCATGTGAATTTCTACAGCTCACCTGTTAACTCCCAACCAGGTATACCCAACCTCTTTTGAAGCTGCCCCCAAATTAATAAGACTCCCTAGGAAAATTTGAACAGTTTCTTCCGTACTTTCTGCAAACAAGTAAAAACTCTGCTGTTTCAGCTGTGTCCTTTGGGAATTAACAACTGCTCAGTGTCACGTTTTGGTCGCTGCCATTTTCAGTTCTATTATGTTTTTAACATTATTGTTCTGTTAATCATTGTAAACTACTATGGAGATTGGATGAAGAGCTGGATAAAAATCTTGCAAATAAACAAACAAACAAACAAACAGACAGACAGACAGACAGACAGACAATACAATATCTACTTGCCGCATTTAGCTGAGATGTTGGACAAACACACTTTACTGCAGATAACTTCCATCTAAGCATTAGCATGTCCACACGAAAGTTAATGCAAAAGCATTTTCCTGAGCACTACACAAATTTAAATCAAATCTTGAATGTATGTACGAAGGAGGGAAATACAGGCAAAATGTAAAAAAGCACAAAATTACAGCAGCAATAAATGCAACAACAAGCTATCTGCATGCTAACATACCCAAGAGAGGATCAGCTACAGGAGCTCTGGAACCAGATCAGGAATTCTGATTAACTCTCTGCTGTTGGCAAAGCAGAAAGTACCATAGCTGTCATAGAATGGAGGCTATGGTGAGTGCCACCAGCATATGGAACATTTTTGTAATTCATTTCTTTCTGACACAGGAAGTTAACTTCCAGAACAGAGAGTCAATCCAAATTTTCTGAAACACATGCGATGGAGACCCCCAAGACTGTTCACATGAACAACTTCCAAGAGCACAACAAAACTTCCTCTCCCTCTCCTCTTCCCACACTGACCCTGAAACTGCTCCAGAAAAATTGTGGCAAACCCCAGAGCATATGGGGGGGGGGGTGCCACATAGGAAGGGAGAAATCTATTGCGCTCCTGGTAGTTGTTCCACATACATAATTATTTAGCTGGATACAACCCAAGGTCTGAATCCAGCCTGTTTAACAAGTGACAATTTCATTCCTAGCACCTGTCAAGCTAGTCAATTAACAAAGAGCTATGGTCCTTGGACATTTTTTTATCACCGTATTGGCCCAAATATAAGGTGCAGGCGGGACAGGATGGGAGTGCTATCGTAAAAGCCAATTTTTGTAAGGTTTAAGCCGCACTTTAACTTTTCACAGTCGGAATTTCGAAAAAAGTGTGGCTTATATTTAACTTTTCACAGTCGGAATTTGGGGTGAACACTGCAATTACCTCCGTCTTCTGCAGACTCTATTTCAGCTTGTTTGATTTCAGCCTATCAAGCACAGTCATGAGACAATAATTCAGAACAGAGAATGTCCCTGAATGCTTTGATAACACAATGTAGAGGTGAGAGTCACTAGTACAGTGAAAACACCCTACAACAAGGCTCCAGTCCAGATCTTCTGTCCCAGCAGCTTCAGACTGATGCTAAACAGCCCTGGTGATATATAGATATAGATACACACACACACACATGCATACACACACACACACACCTTGCAGAATACAATCAATCCCCAATGGTCCAAACTATCCGTCAGTGAAGGCCTGCTGGAGTACATGCCAAGAGAACTACTCAAGAGCCAGACCCATTGGTTCTCTTAGATGTTCAAGGTGGGGGTTGAATCAATTTGCATAGTTAAGAAATCCAAATTATCAGGATGAAGAATTTTCTCCATCAGCTTCCAGATGCAGATCTACCAGGGCCTGACGGAAATGGGTTCTAGAAAAGTGTTATCCAGAAGTGGAGTTACTCGACCACCATATGTTCAACTTCCTTCTCTAAGACAGTGGAAGATTCAAAAACAGCCCTAAAGCTGGCTAGCTCATCTAACGATGTCTAAAGATGATTTTATCAGTGGGTGCATCACAGCTTCTCTTTAAAATATAGGAAGGAGGATATATTACTTCAAACAGCATGCCAACATCCCACAAATCAGGTTCCAGAAGAGCTTGATATATACATTAGGCAATACTTAACTAATTATGCTAGTGAACTGTCCTTTAATATCAAAATGTGTACAGACTTATATTACCGTATAACCCCTTGACCAAAACAATGCAAAAATTATCAAGGAGTAAATGCACCACTCAAAGACTCCATCTGACTGGAAGTACAAACTAAACTAAGACCCTTTGCCATTCTCTTGCATATCAACCACCTTTCATAAGGTCTTAAATAAATGAGCATGCACTAGGGCTGCACTCCTATGTGCATTGCCTTGAGAATATGTCCCACTAAACCCAGTAGGACTTACTTCTGAGTAAACAGGCACAGACTTTAAATTGCCAAGATCTACTTGAAACCTGCAATCCAGAAATATAATCAGCACCACAGGGGTACAGCCCTCTTTCAGCAAATCCAAGTGAGGAATGTACAATGCAAGGCTAGTTTAGAAGTAGAGCCAAGACTTTTACTTGGTTTTTGGAAGACTTATTACTGAAACTATTTAAAGTCATTGCACAATTCCTCCTTTTCAAACCAACGGTAAGATCACACAGGTAATGTTTTAACCACAAATGAAAATATTATTTGGTTTAGGTTCTAGAGGCATAGTTCCTCGAGTACTTGTAGTTGGAACTGGAATATCATTTACCGTCACAAGCAACAGTGGCTGGGAAAACAGAATAAAGAAATCATAAGCAATATTATTATATTAATGGATGTAAACTTGGGACAGCTAGCAAGATTCAGATACTGTGCAGGACTTACTGTCCAAAGTGGTTTACTCACCGCAGTACTGGATTTGCCTCTTGCATCTACTGCAAATTGAATGTTCCCTAGCAGGGAGAAAAGAATGACTATGATAACAGAATGATTCCTCCATGAAACTGAAGTCAATGGTATGAGCAAGGAAGCTCCACCACTGCCTACAGCGTCAAGGAAAACGGACACAGTCACTCTGGAAAGTTTAAATCTCCTATCTATACAATAGCTGCTAGGGCTAATTCTGCCATTTCATTCACAGTCTACTTGTGAAAGACCAGCAATTTAAGACATGGCATTTAACAAGGTGTGTCTGTGCAATACTTCTGACACTACCTGGCCTCTAGAAGATGATATTCTATTCTGTACTGGACTGGGAGTTTTAATTGCAAAATTGTTCAACATTGCCCCTACATAATTCATTGGGTAAGGTAAAGGGACCCCTGACCATTAGGTCCAGTCGTGATCGACTCTGGGGTTGCGGTGCTCATCTCGCTTTATTGGCCAAGGGAACCGGCGTACAGCTTCCGGGTCATGTGGCCAGCATGACTAAGCCGCTTCTGGCGAACCAGAGCAGCGCACGGAAACGCCATTTACCTTTCCGCCGGAGCGTTACCTATTTATCTACTTGCACTTTGACGTGCTTTTGAACTGCTAGGTTGGCAGGAGCAGGGACCGAGCAAAAGGAGCTCACCCCGTCACGGGGATTCGAACCGCCAACCTTCTGATCAGCAAGTCCTAGGCTCTGTGGTTTAACCCACAGCGCCACCCACGTCCCAATTCATTGGGTAGGAAGTTATTAAACAAATAGGACTGAGTCCATGATTGAGCCTATGATTAGGCCCATTCGGAATAAAGGCATGCAAAACTAACCTTAGACTATACTAAGGTTGGACGTATGATCCAACTCAAGGAACGAAAGTGCACATCTTGAGTAAGCCTCTTGCTTACTCGTGGGTACTGTATTTTATCTATTCTAGTGCAAATACATTTGAGTCATCACGTTACTCTTTATGTTGAAGGTGAAAGGGCCTCTTCACAGCCTGATATGATACGGGTGTGGTCCTGATAACCTCCGGGTGTTCCAACACTAACAATAGCTAGAGTCAGAATAGCCATTCATCCATTGAAATATATAAGAGAATCTCCTTAGTAGACTGTTTTTAAGCAGAGAAACATTTCTGCAAGAGTTGGGAGATGGTTCTATCCCTGAAGTGCTCAAGACGTAATTGCGCTTAGAACAGAACTATACAAGGCTTTTGTTGAATGTACAAAATTGCTAGCAATTTTCATGATAGATGAAGGTCATTGGCCAATACATAATTGTTTTTTTTTATGTTGCTCTGTTTCATAGAGTCTAAAACAGCTTGTAGTTTTAATTAGTATCAAGTGTTTCCCAGCGTGATCAAGAAACAAAGTGAGCACAGAGTAACATAAGGGGTAGGGAAGAGAAGAAGGTATTAAACCACTTATTATCACTAAAATGTCCTGATAGCATTGCTGCTTTACCTCAAATCCTGCCAGGATTTCAGTTTGTTTAGTTCCACTGGCTTCGCTGGGGTTAAATCAGCTCAAAAGAAAATATTCTAGCTGAAATTGATGGTTTGATATGAAGTCCCAGAGGTATTTGCTCAGTGTACTTAGCAAGTCAAGACCTTTGCTGACATTAGGAAAGAAGTCAGTTTTGTATACAGCATTCTAAGTCAAGGATGTGGTCCTACAAATGCTGCTGGACTACATTTCCCATTATCCTCAATCATGGACCTTGAAGGGCTGAGGCTGATGCATGCTGGAGAGTGGTAACATCTGAGGACCAAAGGGTCCCCTGTCCCCATGATATATGCAGCATAAATCCTTTGGAGTGTTATGCATATTCTCTCCTATTTCTAGCTTATACTTTCAGTGACTACTTAGGAAAATGTCCAAGTAAGCAAACTCTTCACAGCAACAAACATTTAAAACTGTAATTTTAGAGTAGCTGCATTTGTGTACATAATTTGCTACAGCTTCTTCTAAGTGCAAAATATCACTATTGAAAAGGTAAACACAGAATAAATTGTCAGCTTTGGAGAAGAGCATGAGAAAATCATGGCACACAAAGTTTATGAATAATCCAAACTGCATGAAAACATATTCCGGAGGGGAATTCTAGTCAAGTGATAACATCCATTTATCTTTCTTTTTTTTTAATAGGAAAGGACAAAGTAAACAGGAAAAAATCAAAGTTTTAACACTGGTTTAGTTACTTAAGTATTTTGTTTATTCTTGAGGGTTTTTTATAGGAAGTGGCAATTTATACTTGCATTTTTCTATATTATTCTTTGTAAATAAAATATTTATTTTTAAAAAGAAACTGATAAAGATGGCGTTTGTCACTTTTTTTTGCGAAAGTAATGCTAGCAGTTTTTAAAACTGGCATCTTTTGCCAAAGCACCATTTAATTTCCACATAGTTGCTATACAGAAACATACAAATAAATGCACTAATATTACAGCAGTACAGCATTTAAATGCAAATGAAGACTTAGCTGGCAACACAGATTCTCCATTCTCAAAGGAAATCCTTGTCAGTGTCCAAAACACTAAGGGTCCCCCCCCCCCCATGTAGCAGGCTGACCTGAAGTGACATAGCAATTCCATTTACTAGATTAGTGTCGACTCTGTGGGGAAGATTGAGGAGAGGTAAACATATAGAAAGCTCAGTGGTCCTTCCCCCATTGCCAAGGTGCTATTTCAGTGTCACATAAGTGTTATGAAGCCCTTTCACGACAAGCTACTTTTCTCCTGATAGTCATTGTGACAGTCCTTGGACACACCTGTCTACGTAAACCGCTTGCATGCATAAAAACTACCTAATTTTAGATATTGTATTAGTATTATATATTTTAATGTAAGATCCTACAGTACTAGCATATTACTGAATATGTACAAAGTACACTGTCTAATTTTGCAACTAGGAAAATGAAACCAAGAAAGAGCCATTTATCACAGGACTAGGCCTTTTTGAATCTAACACTGAACTAATATTTAGCATAGCATATCCAAGGATCAAGCTTTCATCTTCCTGCCACCTCCTTTCCCTCTCCCTCCTCTGTGGTGGCCTCAAGGAGCCTGAAAACTTTTGCTTCCACTTCTAAACTAACTAGAAGGTAAAAAGGTAAAGGAACCCTGGACGGTTAAGTCCAGTCAAAGGCGAATATGGGGTTGCGGTACTCATCTCACTTTCAGGCTAAGGGAGCCAGAGTTTGTCCACAGAGAGTTTTCTGGGTCATGTGGCCAGCAGGACTTAACCGCTTATGGCACAAAGGAACACTGTGACAGAAACCAGAGTGCACAGAAATGCCGTTTACCTTCCCGCCACACCTATATATCTACTTGCACTGGTGTGCTTTCGAACTGCTAGGTTGGCAGGAGCTGGGACAGAGCAACGGGAGCTCGCTCCGTTGTGTGGATTCGAACTGCCGACCTTCTGACCAGCAAGCCCGAATAGCTCTGTGGTTTAGATCACAATGCCACCCGTGTCCTAGAGCACCCCGTTACATATGAACCCAGAGAAACAGATTAGTTTAGAAGTGGGTGCTTCTGATCTGCTCTTCGCAGCCAAAGGAGAAGAGGAATGGGGAGGAGGAAGCACATGAGTGATCCAACACAATTGTCCAAGTTGGACCACAATGCCTGAAATGCAGCTGAACTCAATACCGTTACAGCCACACAATCTACCATTATAGATGATCACCCCCAGGAGCAACTAATTACCAACATGTTACAGGAAGTTTCAGACAATGACTGGAAACTTCTGTTGTTGAGTTCCAACCCATCTTCATCCCATTCTTCATACAAGGCAGGCAGGTAAACAGAAAACAAGACTTGCCTATCATTATTTTCTGAAAAATGTTAGAGGGTGCATTCAAACAAAGACACTAGCCCTGGATGAAAGCTTGCAGTCCTACATGCATTAACTCATGAATACATCCCACTGAAGTCAATGGGACTTGCTTCTGAATAAACCTGCAAAGAATCAATTTGCATTTGCAAACTCCTAGTTTCAGAACAAAATAAAAAAAATCCTTCCAGTAGCACCTTAAAGACCAACTAAGTTAGTTCTTGGTATGAGCTTTCGTGTGCATGCACACTTCTTCAGATACACTGAAACAGAAGCTGTTCCTAGTTTCAGAGGATGTGTATTTAAAAACCAACAATGTGCATTCCTAAGGTCCAGACAACTTGTGATTTTTATCACATGACGTGTTAGCACCACACCACCACCACAAAAGTAGCCATGTGAATCAGTCAACCTTTGCAAAAACATTCTACACTATCCAACAGCAGTTCTTAAAGAAGTCCTCCCCCCCCAAAAAAAGCCCAGCAGTAAGAGAACTAATCAATTCCACCAGCCAAGGTGCAGGTATATGGCTAGAATTTTATCTCAGCTGTATTGTGGAGGAAGAGATATGGATTAACTCTCCATCACTCAGTGGTGTTTGGGATGGGAGGGAATGGAAAACCAAGACCAATTAGGTCTGCATGAATAGTGAGCTACACAGAAATGAAATGGTGCTGAAGTTGGTACATGAATAGTTTCAGTACTAATTAGTCCTCCTGTAATTAAGAATTTAATGTAAACACCTCCTGAGTTTGAATGAGCCACAGCATCCATTTTTAAAGACTATTAACGTCTCCTGTCATCACATCACCAGCAATAAAGCCATGAAACTGAGTGTAAAGACAAGTATAACACATACATTATAGTAGTTATCCATATACTTTCGACTGCATGGCTAATTATATTCATAAATGAAACTCCATCTGTTGCTCCATAGTATGTTAGAGATTACCACATTGTGAATGGAATTGCATTATATAACGCCAAAACATTGCACAGTATGTGGGACTGTTCTGAAGTTGTTCTAGATTGTTTTCACATCTGATTCATACACATGCAAATATAACATCCAATGATAAAATGTGAGGACATCCCAGAATTCTCCTCAGCTATCCAGAAAAAAACACACACCATGCCAGACAAATACATGCTCAAGAGGAACATGTGAAAGGCACCCATGAGGAGAGAGTGAGCTGGTTTGCACTACACACTAAGCCAAACCTTGCCTTAGTGAGACCACACAATGTATGGCCTCTCAGAGGAACTTGTAGTCACTCTGCTCCTTCTTGGCCCTTGTGGACACCGTGCATGCAAAACTAAGTCCTTAGCTACAGCTCATGCTTAGTGAGGGTTGAGTTTAATCATGTGTCCCAGTTTGGACAACACACACTCAAGCAAATTGTGGCTTGGCACAGCACAACGGCTAAACAGAACGGGGATAGTCGAAGTGGCGGCAAGCTCCTCTCTAGGAGTCTGCGTGTGTGCATGGTCTTGCTTAAATTGGTTTGGCTTAGCATGCCCTGCAAAGCAGGACAGTGTATTCAGACTCCCACTTTTATTAAGTCTGTCAAGCCCTGGTCTGATTCACTGTTCCTGGGAAATTTGTTAGAAGAGATTTCAGAAGACCTCAGACTTGGTCCCTTTTCCTTTCTCCCACTCACTGTGGGATGAAACAAAATGAAGAGAAGATCCCTTGCCCTGCACAGAGAGGAACATGGACAAGTGCATATAAACTCGAGAGTGGCATATAGTGAAAAGCAGATGCACACAATATACCTGTCTTCTGTTCTCATATCTGACAAGAAACTCTAAGATGCAACAGCAACAAACTATAGTATTTGCCAAAATGTATTATTGTCAGCGCTGGACTAGTTCACGCATCATGATGCCTAATCACCAAACCATGGCGGGGCAATCAGGAGCACCCCCCTTTGGCTCACAGCCATCCTTCGCCAGAAATTTTCCACTCTTCCTATTTCGGTTAGTATTACCAGTGGTTCAGTTATTACATGACAGAACCAGCAAAAGCAGTTGACCTCTAAATTAAGGGACTGAAACAAGAATTAGAAGCTAGTTTCAAACTATGCTTAACAGTAACCAGATTTATGGAGGTTCAGACACAATGCTTAACCATAGTTAGCATTAACCCCAAAGAGAAGGGGGAAGGGAAGGAGGAGTGTGCAAGCCTATGTCTGGCCACCAGAAAGCATGATTAAATTTTACTTAAATAAGAAAATATTCCAGTAGAGTTGCAATTCAACAGAAGTATATTGTATGCCTACTCTGTAAATGTCATGACTGTTCAGCGTACAGAGGTGCTAAGGTTCATTCATCCAAACTGTGTTCCAAAAACTGTGCTGTCACCTATGCCATAAAATATGACTTCAAAGATCAATTCAAACACCATGTTAAACTTGACCATAAAAACACTGAAAGAAGTCTCCATATCTGTTGAAAACTATACACCATTCCCAGTGTTCTCCGGTTAAACCCACCCTACAGTAAGCGATTCCAGTTTTAAACCAAGGTACTGCTAAAGAAAGCTGCATTAAAATTGATACCCCCCCCCAATATGAAAATAAAAAAGTCCAGTAAGTCCACCTTGGAATTGCTCATTTTGAAGAACCAACTAAATAGCCAGCTCCACTGTGAGGGTCCAGCTCCAACTGAGTTTGGCAGAAAGATGTACTGCTCTATTGGTGCCATAGAATGAGGTACACAGAACAGGAAATGCTGTTTTTGTTAATGAAATGCAATCTTTATTTAGGCTATAGAAACTCTGCCAGGGTGGAAAGACAGCCATACTGCTCTCAACAACCTAAAGTGTCTCTATGAACTGTACCGCTTGTATACACTCATAAACAGGAGCTAGTTCAATGAAAAGGTATCATCTTACCTATTTTATATGCCTCAACTCGAAGGGATTCATTATGGTTTACCATGCTAATGATAGGCAGATTATAGGAATGGTCTCAGAGAGCCCAGGATGCCACATCTTCTATACAGTGCACGAACTACTGAGAAATAATTATCAATCGTAGCTGTTTCTCTTCATTCACTGCTCTGCTTTAATGTGTTCTCTCTCTCTCTCTCTCTCTCTCACACACACACACACACACAAACGATTAGGGGAGAGGGGTAGAATCTATCTCTTGCTATCATTTGCAAAGATCACCCAATGCTAAGCCACAAACAATAACCTGTTACAGTTCTCCACCACGTTTTTCTACTCAGAACTTATCCAGCTGTACAGATATATTAGAAGGCACACTTAACAGAGGATTGATCTTACAATACCACGTGGCACTGTTATATCAAAGCACTCGGGTAAGCCAAGGACAGAACAGTAGATTAAAGGCTCCCCTCTTAAATAAACACTATTTTTAAAAAGTGTCAAATTCCATTTCTCAAAAAGGGTATTGACAACAATGCAGCTACAATTCACTTATATATTAAGCAAGGGTATATATAACATAAGAAAATGACACAGAGGACACTTCCACCTCACAAGGACTTACACGCATGGGGCATGAAACTTTCACATACCATATGCTCCATATAAACACAGACACAGCACGATACTCCAGCATGCCTCAGTCCATCGGAAACCCTCATAAAAATTTGAATAAGAGGAGTCACCTTTGATGTGTAGTGCAGAACAAACACAGCGCTGGCGGAGATTTAATGCTATTAGTACTATTAATATGGAGCCTGGGATGAAGGGTTGAAACAGGGGCCTTTCTAAGGACACGCTATTAGTCTCAAACGTGCAGTGCCACCGTTAAGGAATTAAAAATATACAACTTTCCAAATTAAAGATGCACATAAGAATATCCCAGGAACAACTCTGGACAGAGGAGCAGAGATGAGGAACACCCTACACACTGGAATCTGCTGGAGCTGGCCTGTAAAAGCGAAATATGTACACACACACACCAGGAGGGGGAAATGGAAGAGTGTCATTCAGGGTCTTAAAATACACACACACATATATGCATACACACGAAGACTGCGCCGCCCTCTCCCCCCCCCCTCAGATCAATGGGACAAAGGGAAGGGGGGGGAGAAGTAGGGAAAGATTAAGGGCTGTTGTTTCCAAAGGGATTTTTCAAAAGACAGCAAAGATCTCGAGCAATTGGCTCTCTATGGAAAACAAGAGTCTTTTCAGTGAGGTGCGGCGAGGGAGACTCCCCAAAGTCGTAAATGGGGACGGGCTGTGGGGGGGGGAGAGGAAGAGAAAGGAAGAAAAGAGGGCTTCTTTCTCTTCACACCACGGCCAGGTTGGGGGCGATGGAAGACGCGGGAACAAATCCCACCCTAAACATTGTGCGGGAAGGGGGGAGAGGCGGCAGCTCCAAACTTTCTCTTTTTCCCGCCCCCTTCCCTGCTCCCCCCTCTTCCCTTCCCTTCGCTCCCTTCCTTCGCTCGAAGGTCGGGGGCGGCCGCCAACTCCTAGCGTCCAACTCCCGGCAACTCCGGGACGGGCGGGCAGGAAGGGAAGAGGGAGGGCGGCAGGCAGGCAACAGGGATGGGGCGGCCATTAAAGCCGCTCCAATCCAAGCCATTCCCCGCGCGCGGCGGCTACCGCCCCTGGCTGGCTGCTCCAGCTCATAAACACGGGAGCAGCGCTCGCTCACTCGCTCGCCCCCTCTCGCCTCTCCCTCCGCCGCCCCCCGACCCAGCCAACGCCGCTCGGGCCGGACTCGGGACCCGCCCTTGCTTCCCCCCCCCCCCCGGCTTCTCCTTCTTCGCCCCCTGCCTACCTGGCTGCAGCTCCTGGCGACTTCGGGCGGCTGGGTGTCTCCATCTCCCCCGGGTGGCCCCGCTGCCCGACGGGTCGCCATTATTTCATTTCCCAATTACAAAGGAAGCACAGATCCGCCGGAGTCCACATTGGAGGGGGGACGACGCATCAGAATAAAATTTAAAAAATAACTATGGGGAGCGCGGAGAAAAGAGCGGGGAACAGTTTCCACATGCACCGAAGAGAGCAAAGCCTCTCCCTTTTAAGACGAGCAAAAAAAAACACCAACCATATAGAAGTATAGATATATCCGCCTCTTGGTGGGGGAACGGCAACAAAAAAAGAGGAATGTGTACACAGATCCCAGCCAAGCCCCGTCTCCACGGTGGGGTCTTTGGGGAGGGAGGAAAGGGATTCCTCCCACTTTTCAAGGAGCTGCGAGGGAGGCGGGGGGAGAAGATCCCGCCGGACTTTTCCAGCTTAACTCCGAAAAGTCCCCCTTCATCGCCCCGGCAAGGAGAAGAGGAAGATGTGTCAGTGGCCCGGGAAAAAGCCGCCGCCGCCGCCGCCGCGCCTCCTGCTGCTGCTGCCGCCGCCGCCACCCGCCCCTTGTTAGGCTAATTGCACTGGCTCGTCATCTTCCTCTTCCTCCTATCCAAAGCCCCAGACACAAGGGAGGAGAGGGCGGAGGAGAAGGGAAGCGCTGGCCGCCTCCGCCTCCTCGGTATAGACACACACACACACAGGAAAAGTGAAGAGAGGGAGAAAGTTGGCCGGGAAAACGAAGCGGGGCGGGCGAAAGATCCCTGTCCCCTCCCTACAGCGGCGGTTTTTCCTTCCAGCCACCGAGAGAGAAAACAGGATCCAGTGGATGCTGTCAAGGGGACCGGATGATCGCTTATAAACAAGCCTCGGGAATTGCAGAACTTTTTTTCTGCCCGATCCTACGATGCATGTGACACGGAAGTCTGCCTTGTGTGCATACGATTTGCAGGCATTTGAGTCGGTCGAGCCCAGCCAGCAACCTGAGGCGCCAAGGAGGAAAAGAGCCCAGGCATTTGGGCTTTCCAGGACAAATCGAGGTGCGAAGAAGAAAACCTGTCTTTCCTCCCGGTGCAAGCTGCTCTCTCCCTTCCCAGGCTTGCTTCCCACATGCCGCGCGTGCTTTTACTTTCTAGAACTGTTCCTTTGGGGCTGCTTTTCGGCGGAGGGCGCGCCTGGCGTTGCAGGGTTGAAACAGGGACCATTTATTTTGAATGCAGACATCTTCCTAGGAAATCGTATCCTGGAATAAGCCCTCGCTCTCCAGAACCAGCTCTGGCGGCATCGCAGCGCCTAATAATATCCTTTTTTTTTCAAACGGAAGCAAAGCGCGCGCTTCTGGAGGTTGTCCACACACCTCTACAATCGTTGGAAAAGCTGGCGCTGGTCGTTCTAAGACACCTACGACGCTAGCAAATTGGTTTATTTTCCGTGAGGAAGAATGAAGAACACCCCCCTCCCCTCGCCCCAATGCACTTTTTTTTAAAGGACTCTATTACAGTGTCCCACCGCCTCAGGCAATCGCGGTGGTGCCAGCTGCACCCATGTCTGGCTGCCAGCTGGGCGCTGTGTTCCCTTCATGCTGCTTTTGGGTGCGGGGAAAGAGCAGAGAGGACGGTTTTGCTGCCTTCTGCCAGCACAATGCCTGAGTTTCCCAAGCCGTTGGCCTTCCTGGGATGCGGGAGGGGGGAATGCTGGAAGTTTTTTTATATATAATAATAATAATAAAGCAAAGCCGCAAGCACACACCCTCCCATTGTTTGCTGCACACCACGCATGGTCTCTAGTCAATCTGTTTCCAGGCCGAGACAGCCCAGGCGCGGCTTGTGCAAACTCCCCGGAATTAAACTAACCAATAGGACTCTCTCCCCTCCCAACCCGAGCTTGGCTAGGCACCACCACACAGCGGAGGAAGAGCGAAGTTCCTGCTCTCCTCTCTCCACTTGCAGCCTCTGCACGCAGTTCCTGCGCCTCCGCGCTAGGAAAACAGCAGGGATGGTCCACTGGGACGCGGTTGCCGCCCAAAGTCCCCGCAGGCAAACGGCTGGCACAGGACATTATTGGCACAGCAGCCTCGCCTCTGGGTTCCCTCCTCACTCCCGGCTACAAAAACAAATTTCTCCAGAGGCTGTATAAGGCCAGACCCTCCTTGCATCTTGACACTCGGAAAATCTGCACAATTCCCCCGGGGCCAAGTGTATAGATGTTTATTTTATTTTTTTGCTTTGGATTAATGACTCCAGACCATGTGCACACCAGCTTCACTTGAACAAGCTCCTGAGGTGCTTTCATATACAGTGGTACCTCCGGTTAAGTACTTAATTCCTTCCGGAGGTCTGTTCTTAACCTGAAGCACCACTTTAGCTAATGGGGCCTCCTGCTGCCGCTGCACTATTTCTGTTCTCATTCTGAAGCAAAGTTCTTAACCCAAGGTACTATTTCTGGGTTAGTGGAGTCTGTAACCTGAAGCATATGTAACCCGAGATACCACTGTACAATAGTACCTCGGTTTAAGAACAGTCCTGTTTACGAAAGATTCGGTTTACAAACACCGCAAAACCGGAAGTAGTGTCCCGGTTTGCGAACTTTACCTCGGTCTAAGAACGGAATCTGAACGGTGGAAGGGCACCGGCGGCGAGAGGCCTCATTAGGGAAAGCACTCCTCAGTTTAAGAACGGACTTCAGGAACAGATTAAGTTCGTAAACCGAGGTACCGCTGTACTCTCAAGGTGGAGAAGGTGTGTGTCTTTATTTGACAGAGGATGGCCCTTTGTTTGAAAGGCTGCCCACCCAGGCCAAGTCTTAAAGACCATGTTTAAAGAAAAAGATCCCTAAGAAAGAAAAGGGAGGATGGGGCCTTCAAGTCCAACAGCACCTAGGAGCAAAACTGAGCAGGCACACACGTCTCCTGGCCACAGTCCGGCCTACTTTGGGGAGATGTATTTCTATTTTAATTAGAAAAAAATAATTTCTAAATGTGCATATATAAGTACATACATGTGTATCTAAGTCTGCAGGCAATTAAAAAAAATGAAAATCAGTGTCCCAATATGGGGGACGGGATGTTAAGTAGCCACCCTGTCTCAAGGCCAGTCCATGCAATTCTGATTATGGAGGTCATGGGGTAAAGTGGACCAGAGGGAAGACTTCCACCATTTCATATGATGAAAATTGGATGGGTATATGTGTCACAGGAGGCCAGAACTCTACACACAGCACTGTGCATAGTTGATACATGTGTGGACTTCCACGATCTTTCCAACCCCTTTTCAGATGTAGAAGGACTGCGGAGATCAGCAAAAGGAGCCTTTCAGCACAAGCTTTTGTGGTCCCCTTCATCAGATGTATGGAGTGTTATCCTCCTCCTCCACACACATGTGTACAAGAAAATAAAATTGTTCAAGGCGAGGTTAGATGTAAGGACAAAAACCTGTTAGGTTAGGGAGCTGATATCAGAAAGGGTGTCAGCATCCAGGAACCAGTAGAGGAACATTTCAGTCTACATACTCTGCTGCTGACCTGGAAATTGCTATTCAGAGGAAATTCAAAATAGATTCCAGCATGAAATAGTTGTAATGGAACTAGTAACTAAATAAGCTATTATTTTGGGCCCGAGTACAGACAATGGTTTCCTGTCTTACTACAAGTGTTTACATTTACTCAGCTATTATAAGATATTGTGGTCACCAATTACTGGTATTATGAATGGTCACTGCTTATTTTGCTTATGTTTCACCTCCAATGGAATTGTCAGACTATCTTTTGCCTGCTGGCAAGCCCTGGCTGTTGGGGTGGGGGGGTGGGGGAGCAGGGATGATTTACTTTGAATATAGACATCCTTCCAAGGAAGTGAGGTCTGGTGGAGGGCATGTGGACATGGTTTGGGGAAAACAGCCTGGCAGGCCAGAGATTCCCCACCCATGTTCAAGGCCCATGCATAGAGGATACATATGATGGACTAGCCCACAAAAGTTTGCAACACCATAGATTTAGCATGCCTTTTTGCTGCAATAGATTAATTGCTGGCATCTGTCTGCCTCAAGAGACAATGGAGTGCACTTCTGGAGGTGAAGTCAAACCACTCTTTTAGCAGCACTGAAGTGCCTCTCTGGGTAGCAAGCCCAGGCAGCATGTATGGAGGTCCTGGGCTGCCAAGATGACAAGACCCCTGCCCCTCAGCCTCGCTGATATGGCCCAAAGGAAAACAGAGAAATACGTTTGCCACCAGCTTAGCTACAGGGGTTGCCAGAAAGAGGTGTACAAGGCGCCATCAAACCGTCTTAGGTATTCCGTTCCAGATCTGTGTAGCCTTTTCTTCTGAAGATATCCCACAAAGCAGTGGAGGCTTAGGATCAGAGTTTTTCTTCTCCTAGAAGAGCTACCTTCCCAGGTTGATGAGCCCCATCTGCCCCATAATTTCCCTCTACAGCACATGCAGAAACTGCCTTCTTGGCCGTTGGAACTACTATGGGTCTCGCCCACTCAGTCTGCCGGAGCCTGTCATTGCATGCAAGGGAAGTCTCTAACTCAGAGGGTTTAGGATCCATCAGCTACCCTCGCCTGGTTCAGCCATCTAGTCGAAGCTGTTCCTGGGGCACTTATCCCCCTAGTAACTGCTCAGGATCACACGGTTCTTCTACAGTAGTGAATTTAAGCCTCACCTCTTCCTCCCTGGCCTTGAATTCCTGATCCTGTCAGAGTTTGGCTATACAAAGCAACATAAGACCTACACATTCTCTGTCTGTAGCCCCCAAAGGTCTTTCCCTTCTATCTGTTGCCCAATTATCAATCCGGAATCCTACAACAACTTCCAAATCCTCAGGCAAAAGGAAGGGATTAAATTAAACCACTTTTTCCACGCACACTCCTTTCTCTCTTTCACAGCAGCAACGTAAGCCAATTCACCTCAGAAAAGTATTTTGGAAGAACGCAGGTGCCACATTCCTCAAGAGATTCTTCCCTTTCGCCTCAGGCACCTGCAATTTTCAGGTAAATCTGATATCCCTCTCATTAATGAGGCTTGGAGGTCTCTGTTCATTGGTTTCTTGCAAACAGAAAACAAGCCTAGCTTTTGCAGCTCTAGCTCCCCAGCATCCTTGCCAGAAGGAAGCAGCCCACAATTCCCCTAGACCAGAGATGGCTAACCCATGACCCTCCAGGTGTTGTCAGATTCCAATCCTGACCCAGAGGTCACGCTAGCTGATGGGACTGATGGGAATTGCAGTCCAGCATTATCTGAGAGAGGCACCAGACAAATAGGAACAGGTAATTCCTCAACATTTTGCTGCAGGGATTCACCACCAGAACTGCCCCCTGGGATACTGCAAACCACTTCTGATTAAGGCAACAACAGAAGCAAAGCAAAGCAACCCTCTCCAGCCATCTAGCATTCATATTTGTGTTCAGGACTCATGAGACATTCTAAGAAATGCTACCATCTGCCAAACAGCCCTATAGTCTTTTTGAAGCTAGAGCCCATTTCAGTTCAGCCTTGCAACGTCCAACCTGCTTGATTTTGCCCTGCCACTGTCCATCTTTCTTCTTCCAAGGTAAACTGTTGCAAAAGGAAACCAGTTATAGAAATACTTTGGAAAGCAGAGCTTGTAATTGAATAATCCTGGGTCCTTTCACTAACCCTGGCAATAATTATTTCCATTTTTCTTCTTGTAAAAAAAACAAAAAACCGTTAAAAAACAATGACAACAAACAACTTAGCCGTGGCACTCACCTAAGAGTAGGGCATGGCTGATTTGTGGGTCCCAATCCACCAGTTGAAGACCAGTGTTATAGTCAGTACAGAGTTAAGCAAAAAGCCTGTAGTTCGAAAGCACCTCCCGGTGCAAGTAGATAAATAGGGACCGCTTACCAGCGGGAAGGTAAACAGCGTTTCCGTGTGCAGCTCTGGCTCGCCAGAGCAGCGATGTCACGCTGGCCACGTGACCCGGAAGTGTCTCCGGACAGCGCTGGCCCCTGGCCTCTTAAGTGAGATGGGCGCACAACCCCAGAGTCTGTCAAGACTGGCCCGTACGGGCAGGGGTACCTTTACCTTTAGGGACCCTTGGCTCAACATGGATACATTCACACATACAGAAGTAGTGCTTTGTCAACATCCCTGTTTCTGATTCTGAAGTTTTCATAGGGACATTAACATATGTTATATTTGATCACCCCTGCTTTGAGAAGCCAAATCCTATCTCCAGAGGTACGAGGGGCTAGTCATTAACATCAGCAAATTTCACGAACTCCATATTTACTTCAGAGTGGCCAGGTAAAAAGCCTTAGAGCATGTCCCTTCTAGAAAATCACATTCAGATGAAAATATAGTCTATTGAAAATGAACCTGTTGCTAACGATTTCCTCCAGCATCCTGCTTATTTATAGCTTTCAGCTATGATTTGATTGCATCTGGACCCTGAGCCTATTAAATCATACACCAAATTGCACTGACTACTGATTGCCCCTTTCGAGTTTGTAGGAAGCCTCCAGCATAAGCAACCTATTCCAATTTACATTTCTCCCCAAGTTCCTGTTGCAGAAGTTCTGCTGTGTGACAGACAGAAATTCAACAGAGGCAACCTTTGCCTGCAGGTAGGAGAAGTTACTGCAGCAGCATCTACTGATCATGTATTTTTTTTTAAAAAAGGATGGTGTAAACTTACTGGTTCCATTCTGGCCATTCTTTCTGCTCTCACCTCCTGATCAAGTTTACATTGTTAACAGCAATGTCCTTAACTCTAAGTTTTTGCTCAGCTTCTAAGTTGAGTCATATAAGACTATGTACACACCATATGTTTCCCCCACATTGAATCCCGGGAACTGTAGTTTACCCATCACAGGACGGCAATTTCCAGCACCCTTAACAGGCAGAGGGCCTTCTTGGTAGTGGTGCCCAGCCTGTGGAACGCCCTCCCATCAGATGTCAAGAGAATAAACAACTATCTGACTTTTAGAAGACATCTGAAGGCAGCCCTGTTTGGGGAAGTTTTTAAATGTTTGAAGTTTTATTCTGTTTTTAATGTTCTGTTGAAAGCCACCCAGAGTGGCTGGGGAAACCCAGCCAGATGGGCAGGGTAGAAATAATAAATTATTATTTAAAAAACTATTCTTTGGGCGGGGTGGGGAGTCACAGGTTTTAAATCTTTGGCATGTGTGCAACTTATGGGGAACAGAGATAGGGAACCTGTTTTCCAGTTGTTACAGCCCAACCACATCCAGAGTGTGAGAGGTCCTCCACCCTGATGGATATTTTGCAGGTTGAGAGTGAGGCAGCAGCAAACATTGTTCAGCATGTCTGAGTGACTCATCTGTCTGTCGAAGAATAAAGTGCCCAGCTGTGTGGATTAGTGTATTTAATGAACAGAAATGGGCCTTCATGTTGGGCTTGCCATCCTTGCACCAGCATTGTTTGGCTATGCAGATTGCAATGTACAAAGATTAAATGTGTGTTTTTAAGTGGCACAGATTAAAGAACCAGGCATAATGTGTGGTATTCATACAAGGAATATATTAATGATTAATTACCACTCTGCACCAGTTCTATGTCAATATGCTACAGGCTTTGAATTAAAAAGCCGCAAGCTGCGCACCAGAAGTGCAATCAGCAATCACACAATGACTAGGCCTCTCAAGTGACACCAGTGAACTAAAAGGCGAGTTAATATAATGTTTTCAGCACAACTCCCTGCCTGCTGAAACAAGGCACATTCAGATGTTGGCAGCGCTGATGAATTATTGACACCTAATAGTGCTCAGCATTCTTTAAAGCAGCTTAAGGCTGCAGTTCTGAACATGCTTATGAGGGAATAAACCCCACCGAAAAGAGAAGCACTTAGGGACCCACTTCAAAATAATAACAACATAAGGATGCTGCTGTTCTGACCCAGCCTAAGTCAGTTGTAAATGCAACAGTGGTCCCAGCAGCTGAAGATCAGTATCATTGGTAGTAACGTCTCCTGCTTGTCAGATGAAAGGTGCAGGTAGAAGTGTGCAGAAACAAATCTCTTACTTCGGCATGGCTGGAAGGCAGCCTCTTCCACTAAGGTAGTACAGTGGTGCCTCACAAGACGAAATTAATTCGTTCCGCAAGTCTTTTCGTCTTGCGATGTTTTTCGCCTTGCGAAGCACAGTCTGTCGCAACTGCGCCTCTTCAAGCGGCTTTAGGAAAAAAGCGAACAACTCGCAAGACGTTTTCGTCTTGCGAAGCAAGCCCATAGGGAAATTCGTCTTGCGAAGCGACGCAAAAACCGAAAAACCCTTTTGTCTTGCGCGTTTTTCGTTTTGCGATGCATTGGTCTTGCGGGGCACCACTGTAAAAGTTGCATCTGTTGCTCTACCTACTTTTGCCTCTAGCTATAGCCACTTTTGCCTTTGCCCCAGCCCTCCAGAAGTTTGTCTGCAAGGTAATGTGGCCCCTAGGCTGAAAATGGTTCAGCCACCACCACCTGCCCCTCTCTTAGACTGTTAAATTGTAAACACCGTGTTGTCTCTGAGTGCAAAGTTGGTATTATATGTTAATAGCCTGGCAGTAAAAACACTGGCAATCCTACTTGTTGCTATCAATGGGACATACGTAAAAAAGTGTTTGTGCACCATGTTATTTTAGAGTTGGGGTCATTATTATTTGAAATTTTCATATTTGTCAAATTTTCAATTTTTTTCAAAATTTCATATTTGGGTAGTGTGTCTAAAATTCCTGTGCTGTCTAATAAAATGTTTATTATTATTATTATTATTATTATTATTATTATTATTATTATTATTATCATCATCACCAAGGCCTTGCTGCTTATGATTACTGGGACTAGATGCCAGCCCTTCATGGCTCCTCCAATGTCTGCATTTAGGAAGACAGTTAACATTTTTGAGCGCTCCTCAGTATTTTGGCTGATGCAAGTTTTGTCTGCTGTTTTATACTGCTTTACTGTTCACTTTATTGCACGTTGCTCTGATCTCCTTATGGAGGAAGAACAAGGCACAAACGATTTGAAATCAATAAAGTGAACTATGGTGCACTTATCTTATACAGCAGACTCTCACCAGTGTGTCCAGTGATAAAACGGACGAGGTCTCTGAGACATCAGGAAACCGCTCAGTAACAGACCAGGGTTCCAAAACCACGACATACAGAACAGCAACAGAGGAACCTTCAGACCCCCAGATGTCACTGGGCTACAACTCTCACCCTCTCTGACTACCGGCCATGCTTGCTGGGGCTGGAGTCTAACAACCTTTGGAGGGTCATAGGTTCTCCGTGCCAGATGTAGACGGTGGTACTAGAAACTGGCTCTCATAATATGCCCGCTGTGTTCTACAACCTGGAATTATCCAAATTAGGAGACAATAATTATTTCTGTCCCATATGATGGGCTAGTTGCTATTGCTGTTGGAGTGCTGACCCTCCTTTGGTGTTAACGAAAGCGATCTTATGTGTTTGTTTCATCAGATGCTTTCCAAGTTGTGAACACCTCTGTGCTGGCCCTTCCTCTCCCTTCTCTGTATCAGCAAGAAAGATACCTGGAAGTCTCTTATTTATATTGTGCTCAGCTGCATTAAACTCACAATGCATAGTTTTGTTATTGTGGGTTTTTATATTAGCCATTCTTCTTTGTCCTCCTCAGTCGTGACAACTTATTGAGAACAACAGTGATGACACAGATGACCATGTTAATCTGGAAGACATAGTTTATGGATGTTTTTTACAAGGTACAGTTTTGATAAGTGCACATTGCTGTTATACGGCAACTAAAATTGTATCTTTTGATGTACATGCATATGGCAGGTAGTCAGTTGGCCCTACTTGCCCAAGGTGTATTTTCACATTGTTTTTGCATGATGTACACAAGGCTAAACAAAAAATCAAAAAATCCATGCACTTTAAAGATTATGGCTATTGACAAAACAGATTTGTAATTGTCAGCACTTGTAGAGCCACATATTTTCTTCTGAGCTTATTTTTGTTATATTTCAAGTTATATTTCACCATGATGGCTAGAAATTTCACTTTTCTTGAAAATGAAAGTAGGAAATTCTCTCATTAATGTTTTATAAATGATTGGGGTTATTATAACCTCTACTTTGTTCACCTCTGCATTCCTTTTTTGTTTGCTAACACAGAAAGTTACGGTAACTTCATATTGTACTCTGCCATCTGCAGGACCAGAAGGGATTAATTTTGATTTCCTTTGAATTATTTTGGCAGTCACCACTTCCTCTCTGGAGTGAGATCATAAACAGCACAGAAATCTTGATAAATAATTAGCAAATAAGTAAATATTAGTGTTGCTAGCTATCATTTGTGATACATTTCATTCAGCATGGCAGCTTTTTTCTTTATTTTCTTTTTTAGAAAAAGGGGGGTGGGACCAGGGAAGATACGTATATAAAAAGTGTGCTAATGCACAGTTACAAAAAAAGTTTATACAAGCCGTATTTATTTTCGACAGTGCGTCCCTGCCAATTTGTTGAAGGCAGAATATAAATATCTAAATAAATAGCAATGAAATAAATAAAATTATCTAGAAGTAAATAGAAGAAAAACATAGCATCTTCGCATTTGGAAAAGACTTTAAAAACAACAACATGCAACCAAATATTTGGCTAGTTAAATTCCACCCATAAGAGTGCAGTTCTCTGCATGGCTACTCAGAAGCCCCATTAAATTCAGTGATACATGCTCCCATGTAAGTGAGCAGAGGATTTTAGCCTTCCCCACTGCCATTGCTTGTGCAGCTTTGTTGAACCTTGGCTCTTTTCAAACGCAATATCCAGCCCTCCGAGCTTCTCCAGCCCGCTTGGTCCCTGCCCAGGCTGCTCTGCAGAGGCTTTCCCATCAGCCCCTTCTTTTAGGCCTCTTGTTTTCTTAGTTCTGTGTTTCCTTCACGCGCCCTCTCAGGTTCCTCCTTTGGCTCTCTGCCTGCCTGGGACCTTTCCCTGCTCAGCTTCTTAGCATCCAGCTGCTCGGCCGCTTTCCCTTTCCCAATCAGAGCGATGGCACGGAGCCTCAGGATGGAACGAACACAGCTCAGTGAGACAACATCAGAGGTCCCAGGTTCAGTCCCCAGCATCTTCAGTCAGGAGTGGAAATGTCCTCTGTTTGAAACCCTGGGGAGCTGCTGCCAGCCTGTGCAGGCAACCCCAAGCTAGATGGATCAATGGCTTGGCTCAATATAAGCAGCTTCTTCCTATCTTACATACCTGTTATTTGTATGCTGCCTTTCCATAGTTCAAACCATGCTCAATGCAGCTTACAGAATGAAAAAAATTGCAGAATTGCAACGTAACAAACGTAAAGAGACCCCTGACTGTTAAGTCCAGTCACGGACGACTCTGGGGTTGTGGCGCTCATCTGGTTTTACTGGCCGAGGGGGCCGGCGTTTGTCCACAGACAGCTTCCGGGTCATGTGGCCAACATTACTAAGCCGCTTATGGCAAACCAGAGCAGTACATGGAAACACCGTTTACCTTCCCGCTGGAGCTTATTTATCTACTTGCACTTTGATGTGCTTTCGAACTGCTAGGTGGGCAGGAGCTGGGACCAAACAACGGGAGCTCACCCTGTTGCAGGGATTCGAACCGCCAACCTTCTGATCGGCAAGCCCTAGGCTCTGTGGTTTAGACCACAGTGCCACCCGCATCCTGTAACAAAAGTAGTCATAAACAATAAACGTCAAAAATACACAACCAAATTAAACAATGTCCACATAAAACACAATTAGATCAAGTCAGATGGGGAAAGGCCTACAAGGCAGGGAGCAAATTTTCCAGGGCTCACAGAGCTCCTATTTGTTGGGCTCTGAGTAAACATATACTCAAGATCCCTTTGCTCTTAATTCCTCCTTCCTTCAGCTGTCAGCCTTATTAAAAAAACAAAATACAACTTAATCTTCACAGGAGGCAAAAGAAGGGTAAAAGCCACAATCCTATGCATGCTTACCTGAGAGGAAGCCCACTGAGCACAGTATAAGGCTAACTTGCATGCATAGGATATGAGTGGGCAAGCATTTATTCAACAAGACTAGTGTCAATGAGGCTGTGGCTGAAAGTTACTGATATCTATGAGTAGAATCTCGGGCCAATCGATTACAAATCTCCCAGTGACTTAAATGCAGCCAGGATTTCACCCAGCAGTTATCTAATTACATCTTACATTTGGAACAGACAATACGCTGAAAATCAATATAAGTGCATCAGGAGCATTTGGATGTGCTCCTCTGACAGCTGCTTCCGATATACTATATTCCACAATAAGGCAATTTAGCATCATGATTAATGATGTTGTGCTGACAATCAATGTTCTCTTTTCCCCCCTGAAGCATCAGAGGCCTGTTTGTTCGTGAAGCCTGGGTAGCTGTAAGTAATACTTTCCCTTTCTCTGGCCTCCGCTGCAGTCACAATTCAACTACTTGCTGTTTAAAGCCAGTTGATTTGTAGTAACTGTCTTACGATGGAATCCCCTTTTTTATTTTATTTTAAGGATTTTATTAAACTGAGTCACTTCATCTGTCTCAGGGATAGGGAATATTCCCCCGCTATGGGGCTGCATTCTCTTGGCGGTGATCTGTAGAGGGTCACATGTTCAGGAGGGGCATGGGTTGGAGCAGATGGTAGGAGGGGCCAGAACCACCCCACATGCTTTCTCTTTTAATCACACACACCATCCAACCATTTACTCAGACATACACAAGCAGGCACCCCATTCATCTAATTGTTCTCCCCTTTCTCACATACCCCCATCCTTCCATTCACACATGCACATGCCCAGGGACGCGGACTTATAAAAAATATTGGGGGGGCCTGGGAAAGCTCATGAATAATAAATAAGCTCATGAATATGCAAATAAAGTGGCGCCGCCTCCTCGTGAGCGAATAGGGGAGAGCGTGCTGCGCCTATTAATCAGCTCCAAAGGAAATTGGGTGGAGCTTTTGCTCGGGAGGGAGGGCAGGAGGCATGCAGCCCGCCCCTCCCTGTGCATTTTGGGCTGGGGGAGGGGCGGCGATGGCGCTCTGCTGGAGGGGCGCCGGAGATTATTGGGGGGGCGGAGCCCCCCCAAACGAATTTTTGAGGGGGCTCGGGCCCCCTCAAGCCCCATGGAGTCGGCGCCTATGCACATGCCTGCATATCATTGATCCCTCATGTGCACACACAAACACACACACATTTTGCCTCCTCCTTTTCTCTCTCTCGTTCCCCCCTCTTTCTCTCATTCTTCCCCCAGTCGCATTGGCACAGCTCAAGAGCAGGAAAGCACATTACGTCCACAAGCAACCGGCTCATTTGTCATAGGAAGTTTGCTTCATTTTCTTAGCAGTTTCAGTCAGTCACTTGTAGATATACTAGTGAAATTATGATAGACAATACCTTTAACTAGCGATATACCCAGCCAGTTGCAGAGCTCCAATTCTCAGAGTTGCCTGGGAAGCGGAATTGACTGCTAAATCACTCTGATAATTGTTGCTTTTTGGAAGGAAACAGGTGTCTCCCAAGAAATTTTCAACGCACTTAACAAATGTCAGTTTCCAGAATTCGTTGGAGGAAGATGTCGCTATTTAAAGTGCTATTATTAGTGCTTTCAATGTAGGGCTGCCATACATCCAGGTTTCCCCGGGAATTGGCAAAATGCCCAGGAAAACCCAAACGTATGGCAACTAGGGCAATTTTTATGGTGCAAACATGGCCTTTGCATCAGGTCCTACTTGTAGATTTTCTACTTTGTATCATCCCTGAACCAGGGGCAGTTTTGATCGCTGTTTTGATTCCTTTCTGTTGTCTCCCCACATGCACACATGGGTGAGAAAGACCTTTAGCCCAAATTGAAAGAAGAGGGCTTTCCATAAAAGTGGCTCAGCTTATCTTTGTGAACAGTTTCTTCCAGGCAAGTGAAAGGATAAGGAAAATGGAGACCCAGGCTGGGCTGAAGGGTAGCAAGCATTCCTCCTCACTCCTTACCAAACCCTGTCATTTATCTTAGCCACCCAACTTCTCCTGCCACCCAGTCCGCCATCCAGGCTGCCGCCAAGACAATGCAACCAGGGCCACCATATTCTTCCCTGTTTCTGGGTCATAGTGGCCTGTGATCAAGGACAGCAATGCTTTTAATTATGCAATGGAGATAATTGCAGCCGCCACACTAATTCTCTTGGGATTCTGTGCCTGTTTAATACCATCGGATGCAGGAGGTTTGAAAAGGCAAAATGGGGATGAGCAAGATGGGGAACCAAAGGATCTTTCCATCTTTGCGGAAGCATGAAGTCCCTTGGCAGGGGCCCAGGGGGTGAAGAAACGCATTATCATCCCTTATTGACCAAATATGATTGTGTATTCCAGAAAGCCAAACGGCCTCCTACTCGCTCTAGCCTGCCAAAGTCTACAACTGCCTACACTTTTCTTATTAAAGGCACTTGTTTCCTATGGCAACGCCTCGCAATTACTTCTTGTGAATATGAATCCACACTTGCAAGGCAGGGTGCTGGCATTTGAGGTCAGCTTTAAATTGAGCATTTGCTTCTACCAGAAAAGAGCACACTACCAATGCATGCACCCTACCCCTTATCCCTCAGTGACCAGGGCCAATACCTGGAGCTCCTCCTCTTCCTCACTGTCCTTTCCTGTTCACGGCTTCAGCCTAAACAAGTGGGCAGTGGCAGTGGCAAGAGTGGAGAGGGGGCCATTTTCCTCCAATTGGCTTGTCCTTTCCCAGAACGCAGGTGGCGCTGTGGTCTAAACCACTGGGCTTGCCAATCGGAAAGTCGGTGGTTCGATCCCCGTGATGGGGTGAGCTCCTGTTGCTCAGTCCCTGCTCCTGCCAACCTAGCAGTTCAAAAGCATGTCAAAGTGCAAGTAGATAAATAGGTACCGCTCCGGCAGGAAGGTAAACAGCATTTTCTCCTGGGCATAGTTGGCCAATTGGTGCCAAAGAAGTATAGAACATTTTTTATGTATGCCACAACAGCAGCAAGAATACTCATCGCAAAGTACTGGAAGACGCAAGATCTACCCACCGTGGAAGAATGGCAGATGAAGGTGATAGACTATATGGGACTGGCAGAGATGACGAGCAGAATCCGAGACCAGGGAAGAGATACGGCGGAAGAGGATTGGAAAAAATTTAAAGAATATCTAAAGAAACACTGTAAAATTAATGAATGGTAGAATGACTCTGGATTATAAAATAAGGAGTTAATAGCGGCAAGGGATAATTTAAAGAAAATAAATAATATTAAAATTAAGTTAAAAGTAAGGGAAGGATTTGCTGACAAATTAATCAGAAATTAGAATACAGAAGGAGGTATGAGGAAGTCGGGAAAGTAAGTTATAAGAAAGAAAAATTTGAATTTATATGTGTTTTATGTTTGTATTTTTTATAATGTCTTTTTTATTTTTTTATTTTTTCATTTGTTGGTTATTGTGTTGTGTTGGAATGTTATAAATTTGTGGAAACTTTAATAAAAAAAATATTTTTTTTAAAAAAAAACAGCATTTCCATGCGCTGCTCTGGTTTCTCCAGAAGTGGCTTAGTCATGCTGGACACATGACCCAGAAAAACTGTCTGCAGACAAACGTCAGCTCCCTCGGCCAGTAAAGCGAGATGAGCGCTGCAACCCCGGAGTTGCTTGCAACTGGACTTAACTGTCAGAGGTCCTTTACCTTTTTACCTCCCCTCTGGGCAGCTGTGATAAATGTGCTCAAGGAGAAGGCAAGTGAATTGGCTGTTGTAAAAACAGCGAGAAAAAGCAGAGTTCACTAAGGACAGTTTGCCCCAGAGCCCCACAGAACCAAAAACCAGAATTGTCACGTTATGCGGATTTCACCTAGTATCTCCTTCTACTGCTTCTGCTTCTTCCAGGGCGCTGTGATTCTTCTATAAGTGTCACAAGGGCACTCTCACATTACAATCACAGTATCTGCCACTTCCATTTTGTCTTCTTAAGGTGCTTTTTGTTTAAAGGGACACGACAAAGGTGTATAATGGCACCTTGGTTCTCAAAACTAATCCATTCCGGAAGTCTGTTCCAAAACCAAGGCACGCTTTCCCATAGAAAGTAATGCAAAATGGATTAATATTTTCCAGACTTTTAAAAACAACCTCTAAAACAGCAATTTAACATGAACTTTACTGTTTGACAAGGCCATTGATCCATAAAATAAAAGTAATAAACAATGTACAATCAGTAGCTGAACTGGGTTCCACACAGTCATAAAAAAAGAGAGTCGCAAAAACAAAAACGCAAAATAAACAGCAAAAACAAAAAGACCTCAGTGTAACACTCAAAACGAAAGTGTGGCACTCAAATCGGAAGCGTAACATTCAAAACGGATCACGTTTGGCTTCTGAAAAAAGTTCGCAAACCGGTTTGCAGTGTTTGGGTTCCAAGTTGTTTGAGTACCAAGGCATTTGAGAATCAAGGGACCACTGTACATGTATCTGCTGCATGGTGCAAGACACATATACGTAATGCTTGAAGCTGTAACTCAATGAAGCTGAATGGTGGACGATTCAGACAAAAGGAAGTACTGAGTCTTGCACGTCTGCATGTGTTGTAATGAACATTATATGATAAACTGACATACATACTGAGTCATTCCTTTGTTGAGGTTAATTAGCAACATTGACATTGTGCCAATTAATGCCTGCTTGATATTCCTACTCAGTTTCACCTTCATTAACAAATGGCAAGGAACGCTTTGTACATTCACCGTTGTTCCACATTGAGATGGAGGTTGATTTAAACCCTCCCCACAAATAGTATGTATGGTATTTCTCTCCTACCCTTAATATTTATCCCAGAGCAGGGATTATACACTGTTCGGTTTCTCATTACTCGGTGACATAATCATCAGGCTTGGCTCACAAGTGCATATTCACACTTTTTTCTTCTTCTTAACTGATTATCCTACACTTGATGATTCATAATTGAATGTGTGAGCCGACGTCCTTGAAAAGCACTGTCTGAGGTGTTATGAAAGTCGATTATTTATTCAGTGCTCAGTTCATGCCACCCCGCACAAATACATATATTACTTGATTGCTTGCAGAACAATCTTGTGGCTGGGGATGTGCGGGCACAGAGCTATGCCTCTGGTCTGCTGGCAATTGCTCTGCAGCAGCAAGCCACCTAGAATTCAGGAAGGGAAGGGGGCCAAACACACACAAAAAGTGGAGCTGGAGGAGCTATCTCCTTCCTTGTTCTCTCCCATTAGAGCCAATGGGAGAAGACTACAAATACCAGGTTTTATGCTGACATAGCTCTTTCATTAGGGACGCGGGTGGCGCTGTGGGTTAAACCACAGAGCGTAGGACTTGCTGATCAGAAGGTGAGCAGTTCGAATCCCCGTGACGGGGTGAGCTCCCGTTGCTCGGTCCCTGCTCCTGCCAACCTAGCAGTTTGAAAGCACAAATAAATAGGTACTGCTCTGGCAGGAAGGTAAATGGTGTTTCCGTGCACTGCTCTGGTTCGCCTAAGCAGCTTAGTCATGCTGGCCACATGACCCGGAAGCTGTATGCCAGCTCCCTCGGCCAATAAAGCGAGATGAGCGCCACAACCCCAGAGTCGGTCACAACTGGACCTAATGGTCAGGGGTCCCTTTACCTTTACCTAGCTCTTTCATTTATTTATAAAAGTACTTCTGTGCCACTATAATGGCAGTGAACAATGTGCAAAGTTAAATACATGAACTCAGCTGTGTATGTGAGCCTATGGAAATGTTCTGCCTGTGTTGTGTTTGCTCTGTGATGATTCTTACATGCAAATGTTGAAACTCAGTAACACAGTAGTGTGTTGCGACTCGAGAATCACATGTGTGCATGACCCAGTCCATTTAATCAGCTGGGGAAGCACATCAGATGTACTTCAGAATCAAAGCAGCACATTTTCCAGACACCCCTGCTGCGGAGCGACACAGAAAGTTGTTTCTAAAAGTGCTTCTGAGATGTCACTTGGAAACAGGTTGCAGTTGGGGAACATTTGCTGTCCCGGCCAACTCCTTGCATTTAAGCAGGATCACTGATGAGATACAGCTGCAGGGTGGAGGCCTTTTTAGACGCTCCAGATTCGATTGCCAAATATAATGAAAGAAGGATGACTTCCAGCTGATTGTTGATTTTAATGCGACAGAGGTTTTGCAATGTGAATATTTCAGAGGCCTTGAAACTGGACTGCAGGAGCACCAAAAGCAGAACAGAGGCCACTAGGAAGGAACAACTTGAGGCAAAAATTCAGGAGGAGGGCAGCGGTGTAACAAACCATAGTCTGCAAAATGCTGACATGAAGATGAACAGCACAGGTATGGACATATACTAAGTCAGACCACTGGTCCATGTAGCTCAGCACTTGTCTGCTTTGGCTTGCCCAGCTCTTCAAGGTTTCAGGCAAGGTTCTCTCCTGGTCTCACCTGGAGATGCTGGGGATTGACCCTAGGAACTTCTGCATTCAAATTCAAGTGTTACTTGAATTTACACCATGCCCTTCCTCCCAAAAGAGATCAGAGCAACAAGAAGAAGAAGAAGAAGAGTTTGGATTTGATATCCCGCCTTTCACTCCCTTTAAGGAGTCTCAAAGCGGCTAACAATCTCCTTTCCCTTCCTCCCCCACAACAAACACTCTGTGAGGTGAGTGGGGCTGAGAGACTTCAAGAAGTGTGACTGGCCCAAGGTCACCCAGCAGCTGCAGGTGGAGGAGCGGAGACGCGAACCCGGTTTCCCAGATTACAAGACTACTGCTCTTAACCACTACACCAAACCAAGTAGTAAAAGTAATGCTTGTTGTTGTTTAGTTGTTTAGTCATTTAGTCGTGTCTGACTCTTTGTGACCCCATGGGCCAGAGCACGCCAGGCACTCCTGTCTTCCACTGCTTCCCGCAGTTTCGTCACATTCATGTTGGTAGTTTCGAGAACATTGTCCAACCATCTCGTCCTCTGTCGTCCCCTTCTCCTTGTGCCCTCAATCTTTCCCAACATCAGGGTATTTTCCACTGAGTCATTTCTTCTCATGAGGTGGCCAAAGTATTGGAGCCTCAGCTTCACGATCTGTCCTTCCAGTGAGCACTCAGGGCTGATTTTCTTAAGAATGGATAGGTTTGATCTTCTTGCAGTCCATGGGACTCTCAAGAGTCTCTTCCAGCACCATAATTCAAAAGCATCAATTCTTTGGCGATCAGCCTTCTTTATGATCCAGCTCTCACTTCCATACATCACTACTGGGAAAACCATAGCTTTAACTTTACAGATATTTGTCGGCAAGGTAATGTCTCTGCTTTTTAAGATGCTTTCTAGGTTTGTCATTGCTTTTCTTCCAAGAAGCAGGCGTCTTTTAATTTCATGACTGCTGTAATCATGATCTGCAGTGATCATGGAGCCCAAGAAGGCAAAATCTCTCATTGCCTCCATTCCTTCCCCTTCTTTTTGCCAGGATGTGATGGGACCAGTGGCCGTGATCTTAGTTTTTTTGATGTTGAGCTTCAGACCATATTTTGCACTCTCCTCTAACACTGAAAAACAGGAACATCTAAAAACTAGTAGAGCAGATCTGTTGAACAATTCAGAAACAATTTTTTGCTTTAGGGTGGACACTACTTTGACAGTGTCCAAAGCGGTTTCTCCCTTTAAAAAAAGAAGCTCTTTCTGCAAGGAAGGCAGCATTCAGGCCAGAGTGCCAAGATAAGGTAAACCAATACCACACAAGGAACAGAAGGCAGTTGCTGCTGACTGCCAGCTTGAGTCTTGAGACAAAACATAAAGGGCTCCTATTATTCCTTTTCATTCCTTCGCTTCTTCCACAATCTGATCCTAGCTTAGTAAATGAGGCCCTGCGCACCTGGCATGGTGGTCAGATAACGGCTTCCCTTTCCACATATTAAATCTAGGTTGGCGAAACATGCGCACCCAAACAACTCAAGACCAGTTTTAATCCATAGTTTCAGATCCGGGTTTGGTGCCTGATTGCAAACCATGGTTTATCAATCTGGATATCATGACAAACTGTGGTTGGCCTTTGCAGATCATGATTAGGCATTATGATGGAACTGGCCCTATGTCAGAGACAACAAACAGCACCTAATGTTGCACCTGTGTAGCCTGACATTTTATTATGGGGCAATGTGCACATACATATTCATCACTTGACTGTGGAAAACACTGTTGACTTGTATATGCCACTGACTGAAATGCTGCTGGGATCTGCAGTTGAATCTTACTTCAGTACTGCTTGCTCTTATCTGTTCCAGCACTTGCCGCATGAGGCAGTCACTTCACTCTGCCTAACAGTAGGGCCATTCTTGGGGATGATGATCCCTTATCCCATTGTTACCTCCTTTGCCATACTTCCCTTTGCAGTCTGTCACTCAATGCAATTTCTCCTCAGCCAGGCTCTAATACTATATTAATGGGTCATGGTAGAGTAATAATAATAATTTAATAATAATAATTTATTATTTATACCCCACCCATCTGACTGGGCTTCTCCAGCCACTCTGGGCGGCTAAGTTAAGCTTTGTCTCCAGTTATTATCGGTTAGAGCGAGGACTCCACGCTTTAGCTTGTTATTATGGCTACATTCACTTTCCAATACAGTTGTAAGTTAACCTATTTGAGGATAAATGGCCTCTTCTTCTGAGCCTACAAAAGTGAGTAACCCTGCCTTATATTAAAGAAGAACTTAACAGATACCAAAAGTGAGCAGAGCTGGAAGAAAAACATGTGGGAGGGGGTGGTTGAGGACAAAAGCACAGGGTAAAGTGACAGGCAGAGGGAGGAATTGACTTCCCACATGCCTTGTAGTTGCTGCTGCTTATTTTACATTATCCAGCAACCATTTTCCAGGTGATTCATGCTTTCTCACATTTAGAAGCCCGGCCCTGCAGTTCTCCTATGTTGTTGGGCCCCAAGATGACATTTTCACTCAATGCTGTATGCTGCTTCATTAAAATCCTAGACTTGCTGGTTTCTTTCTTCTCAATGCTAGGCAGCCAAATCTTATATAATATATCACACAAACTTCCACTATGGCATGACTGCCTCATAGCTGTCCTAGACTAAGCAAGAGGGGCAATTTCCTAATTCATTTATTTTCTGGCACTTGACAATTGCAATTTTGGGGGAGGTGTCGTGGGTGTCTAGGAAGGTCCCAGCTCCTTCCTTCTCCTAATTCCAGACTCACCTGCTGGGCTCCACAGCATGCTTTGAAAACACGGGACAATCTCCTGATTTCTGGAGCAGGTTTGCATTTATTTCCACTGAGGCTGCTATCAATCAGTGTGAAGCAGAAGACCCTATTGCAGAACACACAATACTGGGGCTTGATCAGTAAGCATCAGATTAGCATTTCAACCTGTCCCTGGAGGGATGAGCACTTTTGCAGCTGCAGGTTTGGCAGCCCGTTCTCAACTGGCCCTTGAATGAGGCATATTATTTCATTTCAGAATAAAGGAAATTGCGACTGAAAGGAGCTTTTACATCATCAAGCAGTCGAGCTCGCATGCTCCCTGCTCGCTCCCCCGCCATGACCTCCCCAGGTCCAATCACTTCAAAACTGCCCTCCACTTTCTTAATTCTCCCATTCTTTGTCTCATCCAGTTGAAATGACTCGGGCTATGGATCCCCCACTATTTCCCTCGGGAAATTAGTTCACAGTCTAGTAGTCCTCACTGTCAGGATTTTTTCTTTCTTTCTTCCAGATATTTGGCCTCCCAACACATTTTTCCTTTGTCCATATTCAGCTCATTATTTCTGCTGAATCCTCCTGGTACTGTATCCTCGACCATTCCTGTCTCTCTCCTTTATAGCTCCTCCATTCACTTGCTCTTCATAAAAACCTGCCAGCTTTGGTGTTTATTTATCATTCTTACCATTTACGTGAAGAAGTGACACAGGGGGGGGGGGACAATCATATAGGATAGCTGGGTCCTTTGTCTGGAAATATTTCCTAGTCTGAGCCACTAATGGGAAAGGGGAAATCTTACGATTGTTCAGTCTTTAATTCCAGGCCCACTTAAATGGGCAAATGTCACCACTTGCCACCTCCAGAGTGATTATAGAGGATATCTGGGCAGCTGTCCCACTATTTGAGCCCTCCCCTGTAGTTGCTTCCTGAGTACTCCCGCAATTGGATGCTGTTTCCTGTACCTTTCACCTAGGCCCTATCTGCACTATAAATCTAAAGCATCATCATACCACTTTTAAACAGTCATGGCTTTCCCTAAATAATCCTGGGAGTTTATTAAGGGGGCTGAGAGTTGCTAAGAGCCTCCCCCCAACCCCCCTCTCAGAACCACAATTACCAGAGTTCCCTAGAAAGAGGTATTAATTGTTGCACCACTCTGGTAATCGTAACTCTGTGAGGGGGAGCCCTCACAACACGCAGGATCCTGAACAGACTACAGTTCGCAGTATTCTTTGCAGGGAAGCCATGGCTGTTTCAAGTGGTGTGATGCTGATTTAAACATATAAAAGTGTGCAGATGGGGCCTTGGGTGAAGAAATCTTCCACATGAGTTTTAATCAGTTTATAAATATCAAATTATAAATGTCAGTATCTGAGGAAGATAAAAGATAGCCCTGTCAGGTTTCACATGCACTTGGCCCTTGCTGACAGAGCATGGCTTGTTTGTGTGAATTTGAACAGGTCAGAATCTTATCATCTGAGGCAGAGTTTTCATTATCCTCTCAGGCTCCGTAACAGACGTTCTTTGCTGGCCATCAGCTGTAGACTGATCAGAGGTGCAAATGCCAAGGCTGATTCTGTTCGGGAAGGGATGGTAGTAGAATGGATCTGAAGCATGTGAGTGCACAGAGGACAGAAGGGGCTCAGCCAGGGATTGTGAAAGCACCAGGGGTTATTTCCCTCGCCTTCCATTCTCCTGTCACTGTGCCACTATGTGTCATGTACATAATCTTCTATAAATTGCCCCCAGATGCCTTCATAATCCCCCAGCCAATCTCTGGGTTTAAAGACCATCCTTTCACTATTGTGAAACTCTTTCATTTCTTCAATCCACATTTGGTTTATTTTCCCTTCTAGATAGAACTATCCCAGCAGTTCCCAATTTACACTTTCCACGATTTTCACATGTGGCGCACCCATATAATATGAGAGAGGGAGGGTGCATTTTCTGGGATAACTTTTTAACTTCCTATCTCTTTACTGAAAATCAGAGAAAGAAATGTATGTTAAAGGGAACTCACAGTACTGTATATACTCATTCCAACCTCAAATTTGCCGTATGTACCACCTTTCTTCAAAAAGGATTAGACCAGGGATGAGGAACCAGTGACCACCGGTCAGGATGATGGGAGTTGGAGACCAACAATATCAGGTTGCCCTTCCCTGCATTAGCAGGTTTTCTATCAACCTGGTGGACTCTTAGATGGTAGATTATGGGAAGCCATGGCCATGAACTTTCCCCCGTCCTTCCTGAAGTAGAGGAAGATGGATTCATAGCCTAGGCTGTGCCTCAGACCAGTGCATTATCAGTGCTTCCTCAATATTTTGCATGGGCATGCATTTTTCTAATCTAACCTGGAATGCTACATTCATAAAATAGTTAATTTCTACCAGCAGAAGGGAAAATGTTTATTATGTGATCATGACACATAAAGTGGGGGTTAGTTGTATGAAGACCCAAGAGTCCCTGCATTTCTCAAAAGTTGATTATAGAGTCATCATGTTACTGTGGAACCCGAGATACAAAATACACAAATATGAGAGCTTCATATTTGCTTCATAATACAAAATACAAAATATACAAATATGAGAGCTTCCCAAGGGCTATGCAGGAACTGCCTTATGTATTTAGAGTTCACTATAGGAGGTGTGGGGGTTCATAATTGGCGAGTACATGCAGGTCCTGATATCTACCTGCTTGTTATGTGAAAATTCACTTATCCAAACAAAGAATTATGCCCAAACCTCACTATACATTCTACAGGTGTCTGAACAGCCTGCGTTTCACTTACCTCTTTAATTCTTGTTTGTTTGTGCTTCGCCGGTTGGTGGCAGCCATTTGGGGGCAGAAACCAGGCAAGGAGGGAGGAAGCAAGATCAGAAGAATCAGAGGGCAGGAGAGATTGGACAAATCACAGAGCAGGAGACATCAGACAAATCAGGTTTTTCCTTTGTCTCTCCTTGGCTAGTTGGCTGTCACTGTTTCAGGAAGAAACCATTGAAAAAGTGGGGTGATAGATCAGAAAAATCCCGGATTGAAAATGTCCCCATAGAAATCAATGAAAATCCTAGACTCTTTATGTGAACGCTTGCCTGACGGAACAATTTCCAGGGAACACACTGTGTTTGGTAAGCAAGACCCCTAGCGTGTTCCATTTTTACTTTGTGCTTGTTCTTTGATCTTGTTGTAAACCACCATGAAATCAATTTGGATGAAAGATAGCGTAGAAATACCAAGCAGACTAATATTGTTGTTCGTGCTTGAAGAGATGCCTTAATTCAGCTGCCTTTACCCTCTTGCCTACTCATGTGGCATGCCGGCCTCGCTGGCTGCCAATTTCTCTGGTAACAGCTTGCAAGGTTTAGAGAGAATACCTTGCAGATGGCACTGCGCACGGATCCTAGAGTGGCTCGTTTTCCAGAGCGGCTTTTATTTGCCCAATATGGCAATTGTCACCAAGAAAAAGCTGCTCCAGACCAACACTGTTTTGGAGATATTTGCAGTCAGTGCCTTTTTAGTGATAGATTAGCATATGCTCTTGCGGCTTTAAATCAACAAAGAAACAGAATCCTTGCAGTAGTGGCCCTGAAGTTGAAAGTGCGTCTGTGATCATCCCACACTATATTTCTCCTAGGTCTGCTTGTTCTCCTATCTGGAAAGATTGCATTTGCTAGGAAACCCTTCTCTCTCTGACACTGCTGCTGCCACCCACCACTGCCATGGTCCGGTTCACGGGTGATCGAGGTTCTGGCAGGGGACATCAAGACCAGGGGCAAGATGGCGGGGTGGGAGCACGAACGGGGGTCCAGAAGCCAGGAATCAGGAAGCCAAGAGTCTGAGGGTCAGAGAGCCGGGAGTCAAGAAGCCAAGGGTCCGAGGGTCAGGAAGCAAGGAGTCACGAAGTCAAGGATCCAAGGATCAAGAAGCCAAGGTTCAAAGATCATGAAGCGAGAAGCTAAAGACAGGAAGCGTGTTGCTGTGGCAAAGAGCCGAAGGGAAATGCTGACCTTATATCCCTTCCCAGCTCTTGCCACCAGGTGCTGTGAGTTACCACCAATTGGCCTCACCTGTGAGGCCACACCTTGCCTCTTCAGAACAAACTTAGGAAGGCCCCAGTCCTGCAAAGTCCTATTGGTCACAGGGCCTGGTTCCTGCATGCACACCTGACACCCACCCCTGGGGACAGGTCCATAGGCAGCTGCCTTATTCTGAGATAGACCATTGTCCCAGATATCTCAGTATAGCTTTCACTGACTGGCAGCAGCTTTCCAGGGTTTCAGGCAGGGGACAGTCCTGGCCCTACCTGGAAATATCAGGTTTTGAACCTGGGACATTCTGCATAACACTGAGCTATGGTTACGAGGCAACATCTTTGGGACAAACTTTGACCGGAGTTTTCTGGCCATAAAACTCCCTGCCAGAAAGAGTGACTTCACCTTGCCTCAGGACAAGGTTGGAGAGCCGCCACGGGAGTCTAGGCAGTGCCAGAGAGTGAACTCATTGAATATTTCTGCATCTCTCTGGAGAGAGACAGCTTGGGCTATTTTGCGGCGGCAGCTCCACAAATGTATCCGGACTTCCTTCTCCCTTTCTGTGCAGGAAACATGTTCTTACTTCTGGTTCCGTTTACATAAATAGAAGTAAACACCCACCAATTTGAGACTTTGGCTCGTCTCCTTTTTGGATGTGGAGCCAGGTGTCCGTTATATTAGGATTGGGCTAATATTCTGTGCTTGGATGTCCCAAGTGGACTCTGCTTAGGTCAAGAAGCCATTCCCTCTCATGTCAAGAATGCACTGGGCTACTGGATCAAGACATGTGCTTGATGCTGATAGCATGGCTCATCTGCGTGTCCAATAGCCAGGGAAGGCTTTCCAACCGAAGGCTCTATTTCATAGCAGATCTGTTGTCTCAGCTTTGGGAACAAAGCGTTTGGGCACGCTGGTGGGTACAAAGAGTCCCTTGCTGAGCGCTCAGCATGCCAGCAAGCCTTTCCACTCTGATCAAGCTGGACACAAACCAGAAGCCTCTTTTAAAATAATGAAAATTAAATTTCCATCTGCTTTCTCTGCTTCTTTCAGTCTGTAAAGTAGGTAAGAGAGCTGATAACTGTGTAAGGGTGGATCCACACCACACATTCGATAGCACACCCAATGCACATTTAAAGCACATGGTGACTACCTGGGAATGTCCTGTCCCCCCCACAAAGCTAAATCTACCAGCACCCTTAACAAACTACAGTTCCCATAGAGTTCAGGGAAAGGCTGTAGCTCAGTGGCAAAGCATCGGCTTGGCGTGCAAAAGGTTCCAATTTTCAATCCTGGCATCTCCAAGGAGGGCAGGGAGAGAACCCCGTCTGGAATCCTGGACATCCTTGGCCTATCAGTGTAGACCAGCGGTCCTCAACCTGTGGGTCCCCAGATGTTGTTGGACTACAACTCCCATCATCCCTGAGCTCTGGCCTTGCTAGCTAGGGGTGATGGGAGTTGTAGTTCAACAACATCTGGGGACCCACAGGTTGAGAAAGCCTGGTGTAGACAGTACTGTGCTGGATGAACCAATCACCTGACTTAAGGCAGCTTCCTATGTTCACTGGATTCTTTGGGGAAAGTTGTGTGCTTTTAAGTGTGTGGTGCAGATGTCAGGGAAGATAACTTGGCAGGGAGGGACTAACAGCCACCAGTCCCCCTCCTATGCTGCCATTACCAGTAAGGGTTGTCCACTCATCAGACTCCAAGGCATCCTCCTCTTAGACCAATTTTCTCCTCCTAAATGATTGCCCCTTTTTTATTCTTATAACAGCTCTGGACTAGATAGTTAGATACTGACTGGTCCAAGGTCACTGAGGTTGCTTTTATGCTAGAGCCCTTTGGGGAACATAAGAACCTAGGAAGCCCTGATGAATCAGAGCAAAGGCCTATCAAGCATCCTGCTCTGACAGATGCCTATCAGAAGCTCACAGGCAGGGTAGGAGTGCAACAGCACTCACCCACTCATGAGCCCCACAACTGACATTCAGAGGTATCCTTGCTTTGACACTGGATGCAACATATAGCCATCATGACTCGCAGCCGTTGGTAGTCATCTCCATGGATTTGTCTAACCCCATTTTAAAGCCTTATTATTATTATTATTATTATTATTATTATTATTATTATTATTACCGCTACTACTATTATTAATGCTGGCTACAGTAATTTCTGCTGCTGCTATTGATGTTCTTGTTGATAACAACGATGGTAATAATAATAATTAATAAATTGCATGCTACCGTTTGCACACCAAAGAAAAATGATGCAATTTCCCCAGAGTACCTTGCAGTGCTCTAATAACAGCAGTGGCTTGAATTCAGAGTTTCATCTTCTTCACACATGCCGTATGTGCTCTTCTGCCTTGTTATTCGCACAGTGGGAACTGGTACAAGAGCATTTGTGTGTCGGGGTGGGGAGGCTCCTTCCAAGACTCCAATTGGTGTTACTTTCCTTCGGCTGCAAACACCCCCGTACTAGGATGTAACAGCCGAGGAGGAGGAGGAATCAAGAAAGGAAACAGCATAGCCAAAGGGAAGTGCTTCCATTTGCCAAGTTTCTCATTCATGTTCTCCCTTCTGTGGGGCACCTGCCATCATGGAGTTCCCTACTCTGCCTTCAGAGCTGCGGCAGACCCATGAATAAGGTTCACTAGCAGAGCAATCCTGTGGTTGAGTTACAGTTCCTGGCTGTGATGGGGATGCAGGCAAAAGGCCTGTGTGGTGCAGGAACAGAAACTTTACACCGTGCCAATGTAGTGATAACAGTAGCACTGACAGCAGACTGTGCTGGCCAAATGCCTATGTTAGGCAGCGTTGATGGCATGGAGAGGAGCAGAACTTAATTGCTTTTGCCATGCATGTTTTCATCATGCATGCTGTCTGGGTTGGCAACATGCATGTGCACGCGGAGCTGTGCATCTCTCAGCATTGTGGACACGAGTCACCAGTGTGTATTTATGCAAGACTTGCGGTGCCTATATGTTCTTATTGCAAAAGCTGCATGTATCCTATTGTGTTTGCAGTTATTTATTTATTTACTATTTTTCTTTTTAGAGCACCCTTCACCCCAGAAGATTCCATCATGTGCATGATTTGCATGCAAGCCTGTTGCATGTTGAGGAGCATGTTATCCTCGTTTATGAAAGACACCAAACAAAGTATTTTTTTTTAATCAGAATTACAAGGCAGAATCATGGGGAAAGGATACTTAGGACACAACATACAACAATAGATCTGGACTGCTTTGTAGATTGAAGTTTCCCTTATAGCCCTTAAACTGGTTAAAAATATAGCTGTTTTGGATAGTGTTTGTTTTGTCATCCTCCGTAATTTTCTCCCGGATAGCTTTGGGATCCAGCCAACTGAAGGATGAATGAGTTGAATTAATTGTCGAAAGGGAGCACTCCAAAATGCTGATGTCACTTTCATAGATGCAACAATCCTGCTTTTATCTTTGGGGGCAGGGTGTGGAAGGATGTCAGCTATTAGAGAGCAAGAGAGGGAAATCAGAGAAAACTGGATGGCTGCAAAAAACAGAGAAACATGTTGTCCATGACGGTTTATAAAGAACATCCTCTCGCCTTATATAATCTGCCAGATGTTGTTAAATTGATTGGAAGAATAAACACCCTCCGACTAGTTCATGAGTCAAGAGATGTGACCATGATTGAAAAAGATCACTTGGCTCTGATGATGACAGCATTTGGTAGGTCACTGGATACAAGCGACTCAAAGATTTCACGGGGACTAGGAATAAAATGTATAAACAGTTGTGATCTCCCCCACTTCACTTTATTTCCCCCCATAATTTCTAAAACAACCATTAAAATAATTGTATGCAGTACATCAGACTAAAATGCAAAGAAGAAAATAAATATATATATACAAACAAAGCAAAGATAGATTCCTGAATCAGTATTATCTGTACCATCATTTAGCTGCCAGGCAAAAACATCACTTTTCTTAGGCTTTTAGGAACCAATAATGCAATTTTTTAAAATTTTGTGGTAAAATAAATTTGAATTATTTTTAAAACCTGAGGGTTTCTGCATGGTGAAGAAACTGCCACCCTGCGAGGTGAGTAGCATTTATTCCTTTTTCTTGCTGCAGTCAGGTTTTCAAAAACAGGTCCCTCTCACTAAATGCTACAGGGGGGAAATAAACTATGCCAGCTCCAGGGCTGGGGTAGCTTTTGCAGTTGGTCAGGGGAACAAGGATGCGTAGATTTCTGTGAGTCATCGCCTTCCAGTGTGGTGTAGTGGTTAAGAGCGGTAGACTCCTAATCTGGGGAACCGGGTTCGCGTCTCCGCTCCTCCACATGCAGCTGCTGGGTGACCTTGGGCCAGTCACACTTCTGTGAAGTCTCTCAGCCCCACTCACCTCACAGAGTGTTTGTTGTGGGGGAGGAAGGGAAAGGAGAATGTTAGCCGCTTTGAGACTCCTTAAAGGGAGTGAAAGGCGGGATATCAAATCCAAACTCTTCTTCTTCTTCTTCTTCTTCTTCTTCCCCAACGTGCCCTTGGAGCACACCATTTCAGGTTCCATCATGGGCCATACTTCTACCTGCAGAACAGCAGTGGAGCTTGCTGCCACCACACCAGGGCATTCCTGACATTCCTCCTTTGCACAGAGATCTCCCTCTGCTCATTCATGGAGGAGATGGCTATCCATGCTTACTGGCTATGATGGTTATCCTCTGCCTCCACAGTTGGAGGCAGGAATGCTTCTTGAATACCAGTTGCAGGAATCCCAAGAGGGGAGAGGGCTCTTGTGCTCGTGTCCTGCTTGCAGGTTTCCCATAGGCATCTGGGTATCTGTGAGAATAGGAAGCTGGACTTGCTGGACCATTGGCCTGAACTTACATGCTTCTCCTATGTGAGGGAGATCTGTAGGATCCAGTGAACCCAATGCCACTCCTTCTAGGGAGTTTAGGATTGCTCTCTTAGACTAGGCATCACCAAATTCAGCCCTCCAGTTGTTTTGGGACTACAATTCCCATCATCCCTGACCACTGGTCATGTTAGGTAGGGATGATGGGAGTTGTAGTCCCAAAAACAGCTGGAGGGCCGAGTTTGGGGATGCCTGTCTTCGACAGATAGCTGAGTGGAGATTGTTTTCTCTCACAAAAGAAACATGCAGAAAAATCTATCCTCAACCTCCCCCTCCCCATCTGCATATGCATAAACATGGGGCAGTGAGAGCAATTAATTACACAATGGTGGAAATCCCGTAGTTACTTCAGTTCATTTTATTCAGCTAGGAAAAATGTACAGGCCACAGCAGAGGTACACAGGAAATGTTTACATTGGTTTTCCCCAAAGCACTTGTGTACATTGTAAAGGCTTCTGTGGGGTGTGCAAATCTGTGCTGAAGAAGAGGCGATGGGAAATTGAAAGCAATCTCTAATATAGCAAAGCGCCCTTACTGTTTATTACTGTAAAGGAAACTGCAGTCTAACAACAATAGGCCCCATGCTGTTCTGAACAAAGCTGCTTGCATTCAATTTTTATATTTTTGCACTGGCTTCCTTTAGGAAGTTATTGAGAGCAGTTTGTATATAGCACATAATGGCCTTCTTCCAATGAGTGCAACAGGTAAATGAGAAAAATATATTTTGCAGATGATGGCAAAGGAAATGGGAAACCTCAAAAGCCCGGAAAGCTGAAGATGCTTTTAATATGGATTTGAGTTTTGCGACATGAAATGTTTCCTATCTTCCGAAAAGACTGTTTCCCCACCCCTGTATCAACACCCCCATATTCATATTCATAGATAGGTTAATTGCTTGTGAAAAAATAGGATAATTAAGAGAGAGAAAAAACATTTGAGAAAGAATATACGCCATCTAAGCAACCCTTTGTACATGATTAGTTTCGGTTATGGAAATGTGCACTCATAGTGGGTCTTGGTTTTTTTGTCTAATCTATGACTTTCCTATGTTGTACACAAAGGATGCCGTTTGGGAACCCAAGCTTGGCTGCTATTGTTTGGTTCCAATTAAAATTCAGTGTATTAAACACAGTTGAGTACATCCATGCATTCATGACACACCATCATCTCCCCTTGAAAGGTCAAATCAAAAGTGTCTCGCAAAGATTCATTAAGATTCAATGTTATTATACTGGAGCTCCATATGATTTTGGATGGATGGGTAACAAAGGCTCATCAGAAACACACCCATAAATACATTTACTGAAACCGACCCACTGGGGACTTTATAGATTCACATACCTTGGTGACTCTGCAGTGTGGGACTAGATATGAATTAAAACCAGTTACCTTCCTACGAAATACAAATGGCTTAAAGCATGCTTACTCAAAAAAATAAGTCCTTCCATGTGCAATGAAATTTACTCCCTAGCAATTTGTGCTTAGGACTGTAGCCCTAGAACAATGAATCACATATGAGTGACTCTACACAACTTGATCCTTATTTCTTATTTCAGACATTGTGATATATCGATATATTGCAATGTTTTGCTGGTGATATATCATGATGTTGAAAACCAGATATCGCCCTAGTCCTAGGTGACTTAGGGGTAGTCTATATTGTTCAGCCTAGTCTACCTCACAGGGTCACTGTGGGGATTAATGGAAGTAGAGGAAAACCATTTACATTAGTTCTTGCTCCACTGGCAACACCAGCTTTGGGGATGTCAACTGATCAGGGATCAATCAATGTGTACTCCTGGGAGAACCAGCACACCGTTAACATAATGTATATTTGATGTTTCTTGAATGTGATGTATGATTCAAGAATCTTGTTATCCCGCAAAACAGAACCTTACTGACAACAAAACTCAAGATACAGGAAATGAGCCAAGCTACCTTTTAAAGGTTTGCCCAGGGCAACTGAGTGTGGCCATGATGAACAGACAGATTAATTTAGAGCATGATTATTATATAGTCTGCACTTTTGCGTGCCACTGTAAGCCCCCTGAAAGCCAGTGTGGCATAGTGGTTAGAGTGTTGTCCTAGGACCTAGGAGACCAGGGTTCAAATCCCCACTCAGCCTCAAAGTTCGCTGGGTGAGTCTGAGGCTAGTACATTCTCCCTCAGCCTAAGCTACTTCACAAGGTTCTTGTGAGGATAATGGGGAACATTTTCCAGCCTACTAGGGGCCTTATTCCCTTTTTGGGGAACCTTCCAAGGGCCACATGCTTGTGATGGGTGGAGCCAGAAGCCAAACTGAACGGAGCAACAATGTGCATTTTACCTCTGTAGAGCAGACTAGTTCTTTATCCATACTCACACTCCCCCCTTGTTTTCCATCCAGGCAAAAATGAAGCATTATCAGAGTTCAAGGGCACATTCCAGGCAGGCGAAAACACTTGCGTGCAAAGAACTGCTAATACATTTGCAAAGCTAAGCAGGGTCAGGCATGGCTCCAAACTGGATGGGAGACCACGTGTTGAGATTCCTGTGTTGCATGGGGTGGGACTAGATGACCCTCGGGGTACCTTCCAACTCTATAATTCTATGATTCTAAGAGCTAGTGAGGGGGGTGAACTGCGGAAAGAGGGTGTTGCTTGCAGAAAGTTCCAAGGAGCCGACAAAGGTGTCTGGGGCTACGACTGGTCCCAGGGCCTGCAGTTCCCCACCTCTGATGTACACTGAGCTTCTTCAAGAAAGCTTTAAAAGAAGGGCTCAGAAGAACTGGAAGCAACAAGATGCACCATTGGGAGGCACAAAGCTACGGATCCTTGCAGAATGGCTTTGTGAATAGCGCAGCTGCCCTCACTATCTTCACAAAGAAGATTGGAGCAAGGTAAGGGATAAGCAAGCCAACAAATAAATGCCATCTCACTTACTATCTCATAGTAACTAATTATAGTCATAACTAATTATAATGAATTAACTAATTAGTTGCTAACTTATAACACTAAATTATATATATAGAGAGAGATCATGACTTCTCGGTCTTTGCCTTGTCCAAGTTCTGCTACAAAGGAGATGAGGGTGGCTGACTGCAGCAAAGTCTCTTTGCCCCCCTTAGAAAGAAGGGGCCACTTTTTAGTCCAGGCTGAATGGGACGGATGTCAGTTCAATTGTTCTTCAGGAGATGCTTCAAGGGGACTGTCAGTTTTCCAGTTCAGACCAGCCGGTTATTCCTTAGACTCTGTATTTGGCTTTGCCATGGTTATTGATAACACATATGTGCTGAAACGAAAAGTTTTAACATCACAACCCACAAAGTCAACCAACAGCGTTTATGCGGCAGCTAGACTGGTGACTGGGAGCGGCCGCCGAGACCATATAACACCGGTCTTGAAAGACCTACATTGGCTCCCAGTACGTTTCCGAGCACAATTCAAAGTGTTGGTGCTGACCTTTAAAGCCCTAAATGGCCTCGGTCCAGTATATCTGAAGGAGCGTCTCCTCCCCCATCGTTCTGCCCGGACACTGAGGTCCAGCTCCGAGGGCCTTCTGGCGGTTCCCTCCCTGCGAGAGGCCAAGTTGCAGGGAACCAGGCAGAGGGCCTTCTCGGTGGTGGCACCCGCCCTGTGGAATGCCCTCCCACCGGATGTCAAGGCGATGGACAACTACCTGACATTCAGAAGACATCTGAAGGCAGCCCTGTTCAGGGAAGTTTTTAATATGTGACATTTTAGTGTATTTTTCATTTCTGTTGGAAGCCGCCCAGAGTGGCTGGGGAAACCCAGCCAGATGGGCGGGGTACAAATAATAAATTATTATTATTATTATTATTATTATTATTATTATTATTATTATGGAGGAGCCACAGTCTGCACTCTGATCGCTCCAGTGTGCTGTGTCGAGTGACAGAAATAAATCACATTCTCCCACTGACAGAAATAACGCTGCAAGTATGAGTGCTGGAAAAGGTGTTTATCTTATGTAACGGATATTTCCATTCTCCTCAGAGCTGCGTGGAGAGCAGAGCATGAGCCCAAGGCTTCCCGCAGCTAAGCTATGGTTTAGCATTATTCAGGAAGCAAACCATTGTACATGAAGGCAGGCAGGATAAGGATTTAAAAATACCATGCGCTGCAGAAGTAGGGTACATTTTTTTTACTGTTAGCCACAGAAGAGGAAACCCAGTTCTAGACTGGCTGGGTTTCAAAGTCATAGTTTATAAAAGTGTGTGTTTTTTTCAGGAGGCAAAGAGTGGGAGACACTTACATTTAGATCTCTGAAGTACTCATTGTAGTCTAAAGCATAGCCCACCACAAATAAATTTGGAATTTCAAATCCATAATCTGGAAAAGAGAGAGGGCAAAATGTCTGTATTGTTAAAAATACAAACTCTGACACTTCCTTTATATAATAGTTCACTGACCTGGAAATTGTATACAAGAGCCAAATCTCAGTGTCTGTGAGTTTGAGGCTCTGAGATGGGAACACTTTACTGAAGCTGAAGCAGAGCTGTCTAGATGTACCCAATTAGGCCATATAAAGGACCACAATTCTGTCTAAAAGGAATCCTGTTAGCTAATATTGAGGGGGGGGGGAGAAATATAGAGCTTGCTAACTACAGCTCTTACCCAAACAGAGATATGTCCCCAGGGAAGTTAACTCCCAAATGATTTTTCTGACAGCTTCAAGGAACAATCAGCAGTTGTCTGCTGCTGGAATACAGTTGGACAATGTACGACTTTGAAGCCACAGTGTGTTGTATCTTGGCCAACGGACATGCTAAGGGCATTTGTTAAAAATGAGATTTATATACTGTCCTTCATTATAAGATCTCAGATCTCAGAATAAAATGCAGGGTGTTGCAAGGAACACCTACTGGGCAACTTTTAAACTTATCTGAAGCTGGTGTTAAAGTGCCACAATTTAACCCCAAACACTCTTGGAAACAGAAGCATTGTGAAGGTTGCAAGGTCAAGCTTGTGATTCTTGACAGTGGCACAACTCTGAAATCGGTTTTAAAAGGTGGTCATTTCCCACGACGTCTCTCATACATGTCTATAATGAAATAGGGATAGTGGAGGGGAAGCTGCCCCCCCCAATTGATAGTTCTGATCAAGGTGGCACTTCCATTGTTTAGAGGCTATTCCTAGCATCACTTTTGAACAACACCCCAAGGACCGGGTGTATTACGTCTTGCCTATTTAATGAAAACAGGAACAATGGAACATTTTAGCTACTTCACAATCAGGAAGCAAAGAAAATCCACAGGAGAGCACTTACAGTCCGGTCTGTATCCATTAGGCTGAGATGTTCTTTTCACCAGCAAACTATCATTAAATAAATAACAAAAATGTGTTTTTTTATTGTAAACATTTTAAAAAGCTGGGTTTGTTCACATAACTCCTGAACATTTTGGCTTGGTTGGATGTATTCTTCTGTCCCCATCTCTCATTTCCTAAAAGCCTGTACAACTTGCAACCTGCTAAGCCTGGTGCCCCTCTAAATGTTGTTGGACACCAACTCCCAACAGCCATAGTCAGCTTGGCCAATGGACAAGGATGATGGGAGTTGTAGTCTAACAACATCTGGAGGGTACCATGTCCTAACGTTCAGCTGATCCACAGCCCAACAGCCATATATTATGGCCTCCCTGGTCAGATAATTGTACATCAAGCTCAATATTATCCACTATTTTGATTATGGTCCTTGCTTGAGAACCAACCCCATTCCCCGTTTTGACACTCCAAAGACAGGTAGCAAAAACCAGAGATACATTGAGCCTCTGATGGGTAACCATGCACGGCTGGTGAGGTCTGTTTAGCTTGGCAAACTCCCCACCTCACCCCAATTTCAGCAGAAGAGTAAATGAGTGCACTTCCCCTCCATCGGAGATGTCTGAAGACTCATCAAGGGCAAACCCAAAAGGATTTCCTTTCTCTTTCCCTTATCAGCTGACTCAGCTGCCTCTGCCATCCTCCCATAGAGAAAGAGACAAGCTTCTGAGCAGTAGCCTGCACAGTAGCCTCTACATGTTGTTGGACTACCATTCCCATCATTCCCGACCATTGACTGTGCTGGCTGTAGGCTGATGGGACTAGTAGTCCAAAACATCTGGAGGGCATCACACTATCGAAGGCTGCTCCACCCATTGAGATGTGGTCCCTCCCAAATACTACACTTACCTTGCCACCTTGACCATCTTGGGCTTGCATTTTTCAATTTTGCTGAGGAGAGCTCTCATCGTTCTTCCGGTTCCAATGATATCCTTTGCAAAGCATAGAAGCATAGAGCTGTAGAGTTGGAAGGGACCCCCAAGAGTCATCTAGTCTAACCCCCTGCAAATGAAGGAATCCTGCCCACAGTCCCTGAGTGGGCTTGAACCACCATCCTTCTGGTTAACAGCCAGACGCACAGACCCATTGCACCACAGGAGCACGAAAGGGAAAAGGAGGCCAGTGTGTGTGTGTGTGTGTGTGTGTGGAGTTGGGGCATTTATTTATTTATAAAAGTATTTATATGCTGTCTACTCATATAAAATATCACAGTGGTACACAACAATATGTGCAAGTACAATAAAACACCATTAAAGACAATGCAAAATAATTTCCACAGGAAGTTGAAAGTGCAGTAAGAAGGAAGGAAGTTTAAACCAGCTGAGCCTTTGTAAGATGGGGGACAACTTAAAGTCTTCCTCCGAATGATCTCAGCGATCAAGCTGGGATATAAGGGCTTGTGTGAGCCTTAAGGCATCCTGGACCCAAGTTGTTCAGGGCTTCGTATATTAACACAAGAGCCTTGAAACTGACCTGGTTAGCTAATAGCTGGAAAGTTCTGCAACATCAACACCATTTTATTATTTTAATTTCTGGGAGGAGGAGGGGAAGAATTAGCCTCTTTTGGGTCTTTTTCATAGTCCAAAATAAAAGGTGTCACAGCCTTTAGCTAAACGGCTTTCGAAAAGCACTAGCAAGGTTTTTGTTGACTTCACGGGATTCTTTGTATATCTGCACCTACATACATTAAGTATTACAAGACATACTGTACTCAAAAGGCCCACCACCCATTTTAGCCAATCCAAATAGATGAACTTACCTCCACAATTAATACGTTCTGAAACACAAACAAACAAGGGGGAGAAAAAGAAATTTGGTTAGGCAGGAGAACAAAGTGAATCGACAGCAAACCACTAGCAGAACGGGAGTCCATGTTCTCTGGGTCTTCTCCAGGATGAGGTGGAAAAGGGAGATCTGATGATGGAGAGCTGCAAGGTGGCCCCGGCTAAGCCAACCAACCAAGTACTGGGAGCAAGGAGAGTCTCTGTCCCTGGCAGACAGCAAGGGGACTCTCCCTGCTTTTGCCCTATACCTGCAGCTCTGACCCAATTCTTTCTTTCTTGCAGTGAGAGGTGACTTGGTCTCCTACCATACCAGGGAAGGAGAGAGGGAAGAAAACGGAAATAGTTTCATTCCCACCAGCACAGCACACACACTCTGTATGCAGAACTTTGAAGGCCCAACCCCTGGCCTCTCCAGCTAAGAAAGAACATGGCTGGGAAAGCGCCACTGCTTAGAGCTGTGTCATGAAAGAGCAGCCAACACATAGGGCTAGGTAGACCAATAGCTCAGTTCAGTATAACTGTTTCATACATAGGTCCTCCAACTGGCAAGCATTAAGAACGATGGCCTGGCAACTTTGTGTGTGTGTGTGTGTGTGTGTGTGTGTGTGTGTGTTATATTTACAGGGATTGGCAGGTGGTGAGAAACATGTGGCCAACCAGATATTGTTGGACTCCAACTCCCATCCTTCCTGGCCGTTGGCCATGCTGACTGGGGCCGATGGGAACTGGAGTTCAACAGCATCAGGAGGGCCACAGGTCCATCATCTCTGCCAGCAGGAAGATACACAGCTTCTAGGCAGGGCTCTGTTCCCTGAACCGCCAAATTCTTCTAGACTCTGTCTACGTTCCTGCTCCAATGTAAGCTACCAGGTTCTTGCATGTTGTATTTTTGGACTGACGGGCCTTTCCCAATGAGGTCCACCTGAGATCTTTCACTTCCCTCGGAAAGTTCTCCATAATTTTCAGGATGCCAGAACACAAGTATTGCTGAACCTGCTGTTATGTTGAGTCTCCATTTGCCTCTTCCATCTTCTCAGCCCCTCTCTCATGCAATCTTGGCAGTGAGTCCTGGAAGACCTGCTCCCGGCCTTGCATGCTTTTCCCATCTGGCTTAGGAGGGTGGGGCCCTGACTGACTCCAGCTGCAGAAGCTGAGACTGCTGAACAGACTCTTGGGTTGAGGGATTGTTTAGAGGATTGGGGGAGGAGGTGCTGTTATTGATATTATTTTTTTGATACCTTTATTTTAATCTTATTATGATTTATGTGGAAATTGTTCAATTTGGTTGTGAACTTTTTGAGGTATCATTTATTGCTTAATACTACTTTTGTTATGCTTGTAATGATGTACGTTTTTTCTTGTTGTAAGCAAGCTTGAACTATGGAAAGGTTGCATACAAATAAAATTATGTATGTATGTATGTATGTATGTATGCCTGGACTTCTGATCTATCTTTGCACACCTAACCTCTCTTAAAGGAAATGCCTCATCTACAACAGTTCAGTTTTATTTCCCTATTTGCCAAAGGCCATAGCAGGAATGCAAAAATACAATACATTGAACAATTAATAACGGAACCTGTTATCTTGCAAGTGTTTTACAATGGACAAGAGGCAAGCCAACTCAAAATAGCATTACGAGATTTAGATAATGCTAAGGCATAAGTTGCTGAGCAGAGTAATATTCTTGACATCTGTTTGCTAACCCCCCAAAAAATCTATCTTTTGAAGGTCTGGCCACTATTTCCTTACTTGACAGCAGCTGGGGAAGAATTTTGTTTCTTATTTGATATGAGAACTGGGCAACTGAAAAGAGACTATACAAAATCCTCAAGATCCTGATGTACTCTGATTGACAATAGGCTTGTATTAGTCTTGCTAGAATGTCTCCAAGCAACTAGCTTCAGAACCTTACTGTGTACTTGAGATCTCCCAAATACTACTTAAACAATATTGAATAAATATTTAAATGCATTACTTTTATTGAACTGCCTTGGATGAGTGGGGAAAGTTAAGTCTTTGCTATTGCAAATTCTTAGGTGAACCATCTTCATCCCAATGTTTGCAGTTTTCTAAATCCTTCCTGTTTTAATTCTGTGGCTCTCCAGATGTTGGGATGACAACCTCAACTGCCCCTGACCACTGGCTCTGCTGGCTGATGGGAGTTGGTGCCCAACATCTGGAGGCTCCAGGTTACCCACCCCTGCTTGACCCACTCTATATCTCAAATTCAACAGCCCTATAACGTAAGCCAGCAATACCATCTCAATATTACTGGTGGGGGTTTAAGAATGGCTCGTCAATGCATTCTTCAAATGGTGCAAGCCCCTAAGCTTCTCAAGGCCACGTAGTATGAGACATCCCTGAAAAGGAGGACCTCACATCATGAACAGTCCCAATGAAACCAGCACACACTTGCAGTGTATGGCATCAGTTAAAGTAAATTGTGACCTTGGAATGGCACAGTCCAACTTTCCATCGCTAACAGCCAAGAACCATCAGCCCAAGGGTTATTTTGGTGGATCATCATCTTATCTATCATGCCATATGGAAGTCTTCAATTAACTACAGCTTCATCTCAAGCAAGACAATATGGTTTCCAGCTCCACAACAAACCAGATGTTCATTCTGATGTTATTTAGATCCTAGTTTGTTTTAAACCTGATAATCCTGTCTTGGATAAAATGGGAAACTATGGCTAACAACTCCCTGGTTTAACTGCAGCATCCCAGGAAAGGCAGAAGGGTCTGTGATCATACGTACAAGTTTATTCAATTCAGTATCTTGGCTCGTTAAACTGAGATAGGATCATCTGAATTAGATCATTACCTTCCAAACCTGTTTACATGCTACTGATGTGACTTACACGGTGAAATGTGACCTGTAATTAGCTGCAAATACTCAAGCCATGAGATAATAATACTGCAATATTAGCAAATGGGGTAGGATTAGCTAATGAAATATTTCTAAAGAGAAACATAAAATTGTAGAGTTGGAAAGGACCACAAGGGTAGAGACATTAATACATAGCAGTGAATACTTCAGAAGTGGTTTTCTGTCTTCCAGATGGCCAGACATATATTTTCTATTCGTTTCAAGCTTCTTTCCACAGGAAATCAACCTGCAGCCAATGACAGGCTCATGTGCAGCTGGTGATAATTCTTCTGCCATGTTGATAAACTAGAACTCTATTTCGGTAGTCCTCTAATAAATTTAATAACATGGCGCGTCCACGCTGTAAAGTTACACAATCTTAACTCGCCTGCCTTAACAAGTTTTACAGCAGATCGCTGCTGTTGCCTTTGGTGAAAGAATTATATCCAAAGTCCTCTTCTCAACTCCACCCTGATGCCAGGCTTAGGCACCACTTGTTGAAACTCCTTGGGCTCCAAATGCCAAAAATCCTTGAAAAAGGAGGCTGGAAGGTCCTGCTCTTGGCCAAACTTACAAGCAGTTCCTTGCTGGAGCACAGGAAGATGGTCTGATTCAGACATAACAACAAACCATGGTTTGTTACAGCAAGAACAAGAAGTGCAAGGTAAAGCCTCTGGCTGCAACTTGTAACATGAAGGACTGCCTTCTTCCATACAAGCCTTCTTGGATGTTGAGAAGCAAAAGCTTGTGGGGAACGGGCAGTTGTACCGCTGGTTCTCCAGAAAGTGGATCCCTGATGCTTACCAGGAGGAAGAGAAGGGCGAGGCACCAGAGAGGTCAGGGCAGTGCAAATTGAATTATTCTGCAGAGGCCCTTTTCTCTGTCCCAACAACTTCTGATGCATGTTTGGTGGGAACTCGAGAAAGGGCCTTCTTAGTAGCTGCAAACCAACCCTTGAGGAGACCAGGCTTTGTAATCATGAAGAGTGAACACCAACCATCTCTGTGTTAATCATTATATGGTGTTAATTGTGCCAGGCTCTGACTCTCACAAATCTGGTTTTGCATTTACCTAGGGGGTGTTACTCTAATACTGCTTCATGAACAGCAAATCTACTTGTGCTAGATTTGTGCCTGTTAAATGTAACTGGTTGCAACTCCCCCCCCCCCAAAAAAAGCATTCAAAATTTGCACAATAGACAGAAATCTCTTTTCTACTGTGGCATCTCTACCCTCGGAAAAGATGCACCCATTGAATTTTTATCTACCATTAAACTGTTAAATGTACAGGGTGCTGGTGGGCAAAAAGTGGCAGTCCCACCTATATCTGAGAAGGCTATGTCATTGAGGCTATAAGATATATCCAAGAAGGCTGTGATGTTGAAGCTAGGGGCTAGCAAAATGAGAACATTTCCCTTTCTGTAAGGACACTGAAGGAGCAGAACTGACTTATTCATAATACAATATCAAGGAAATGGAACTGGAGTTGTTGCAGGTCCCGACATCCAAACTGAGGCCAGGGATCAGGCAGTTCAGCCATAACCATTTAATGGAGGATATACTTTCAATAAGATTAATATATATATGTTTATAAAGTAATCAAGAGTGGTATGTGGCACCATGGAAAAATATACTGGCTTTGCTCCAGCCGAAGTTAGTTGCACTTTTCCAAATGAAATCTATCTGCAAACTTCAGTAGGAGCCAAGTGTGACTAACTTAAGTCAGGATTGATCATAACATGTACAAAAGTAAACATGTTCAACCATAGGCTCTCAAAGCCAATTTTATATACATAAATTAATCTGTGATGTGACAGCAGTATGTTTTGGGGAAATGGTTGTGGAGGTTATCAATATAATATTTAAGCTGCAACGTACACCTAAATCTTCATTATATTGACTTTAATAACACTGAAAGCGTATCACCAATAAGGTTTCATGCAGCAGCACCTTATCAGTGAACATCAGCAGAATAGTCTGAAACTGAACACAGATAAAAGGGCAGTGAATAGCTGGATAACGTTTGAGATTTGATAGCTTTTGTGTAATCAGCCGTGTACCAAAAACCAGGCTCAAAATAAAGCTTTGGAACTATGAGTCTGGTAATGAGCAATACAACCAGCTTACTGAATACAACCAAAATTGTTTTTGCCAAATGGATTTCATTTACAATTGTGTGGGGTGTCTTTACTGTTTCTTGTCTTGCCCCTGCATTTTATTTTTGCTGCTCATGTTTAAGCCATGCATTTTGTTTAATCATTCCGGAGCCATTCAGATAATTCCATGTTCATTTTCCAAAAATCTGTGCACCATGTTGTGTTGGGAGGTGGCTGGTTTTTTTTAATTACAGAATCAAGGCACCAGGTGCAAGCCATGCCACCTCCTCACTCACAGCTCATCCTAGCACCGCAGTTCTACTAATAAACGAAAATGAGTCAGCAGATGAATCAACAGAGTGGGATGATACAGTCAAACACACAGCAAAACTCACATCAGATATGGCTAGTTATATAAATCAGAAGAATTCACTTGATCGTATCTTCATAAATTGCTGTTCTGAAAAGGTTTTAGTGGGGTGGGGAGTTCCTAATAGTAGGTGGAGCATTGGAACAAAGAGCTACTCTGCATCGCCTGCAGGTCCTACAGATGTGGCTGGACCCCAATTCCTGCCATCCTTGACAATGCTGGCTGGGCTGCTGGGAGTTGCAGTCCAATAACATCTGGAGGGTTCCCTACCTCATCCTACCCTTAGGCAGAATGGGGCAATTGCTTCAGGTGGCAGATTCCGAGAGCTGGCCTGGCCTTTCCCCGCAAGCTAGCAGGTGCAGTGGTGGATCTGTCCCGTCACCAATATTGAACTAAAATTCAGCTGCCTGTTTCTTTGGCTTCCCTGTATGTGTGGATGGTCACCTTGCCTTTGGCCTCGGGTGGCAGAATGTCTTGGGCTTCACCTGAGAGGCAACTGAATATCTTTTGGGACTGGGATATCTGAAGGCCTGACTTCAACTCCCCTACAATTCTACCCTTTTTCTGAGATCATCTTCAGAGGCCCTCTTTTGTATCCCAGCACCCCCCTGAAATACACTTCATCGGGAGCAGTGACAGGTCCTTTTCTGTGGCCGCTCCTAGGCTGCTGACCTCTCTCCCCAAGTAGGTGTGCTTTGCTCTCTCCTTAAATGGCTTCCAAAAGCTAGTAAAAGCTTCCTTTTGGTTTGTAAGGTACTGTATTTTTTGCCCTATAGGGCGCAACGGCCCATCGGACGCCCCTCGTTTTTTGGGGGGGAAATGAATAAAAAATATATATCCCCCCCCCAGCCGCAGGGCTGGGGTGGGGGAAGCCCGAGCTTCCCCCAACCCCAGAACAGGCTGCTATCCACAAGCCTTGCGAGCCTGGCGGCAACTCCCGCCGGGCTTGCAAGGCCTGCGGACACCTGCGCGAAGCACGGGGCGCCCTCCGGAGTGCGCCCCGTGTTTCGGGCTGCAGGCTGCTGCCCGCAAGTCTTGCGAGCCCGCAGGAACTCCCGCTGGGCTCGCAAGGCTTGCGGATAGCTTCCTGAAGCCTGGAGAGCGAGAGGGGTTGGTGCGCACCGACGCCTCTCGCTCTCCAGGCTTCAGCGAAATCCTGTGCATTCGCCCCATAGGACGCACACACATTTCCCCTTCATTTTTGGAGGGGGGAAAGTGCATCCTATAGGGCGAAAAATACAGTATATTAGTTTTTATGTGCATCTGCTTTTTTTCTTTTTAAACAATCTTTGCTGCTGCTAGTGTTTTGTTTTTTTACTGTTGTCTTAGCGTTTTGATGTTTTCAGCTTGCTAATTTATGGTGTGAGCTTTGAGCTGCCTTGAGCGAGCACAGATGGGAGATAACGGTTTCAAATAAATATAAAAGAACGGGAGATTTGCTGCACAGTACTATACACCCATTTGCCTGGGGCAAGCCCTATTGGACTCAATGGGAGTTACTTCAGAGTAGACGTGGCTAAGGTTGCACTGTGAGGCTGCAATCCTGCAGACGCATATCAAAGAGTAAGCTCCGTTGAATACAGGCGACTTCTAAGTAAACAAAGGAACATTGGAAGATGCCTTATACAGAGTCAGGCCATTGGGTCCATGCAGATCAGTACTGTCTGCATCGATTGGCAGCGGCTCTCAATAATTTCACACTGGGTACTCTCGCAGTTCTACCCGGCAATGCCAGGATTGAACCCGAGGACTTGGCCATGCTTGGCTGCTAAGCCACAACCCTTCACACAAAGAACAGCACTCATGTATTCTGTATGTTCTACAACTGTGAGCTAAGGGTCCTGCTAGTGCTGCTTTAATGGTGTGTAGTAAATATCTGGTTAAGGGTCCCCCCCATGCCACTCTCTTAGGTATGGCAGAGTTCAATTTGCAAGGAACCCCCCCCCCCACACACACACCATCCCTATATTTATCTCCTAATTCAAGAACATATGTCTGTGCAGCCTAGATTGGTAAGAAGGATTAAAAAAGAGATAGAGAAAAGAAATCTGAATCAGAACATCCAGCTCCATTGTGACAGCTCCAATAAGACCAGTAACCTTCATGCTGCTAATGATGAACAGAAGGCAGATGCTCCATGATGAAAGATGATACATGTGGGTCCTGCTGGCTATGCCTCAAATTGATTCTCCCTTTCCCCAGTAGCATCCCTTTCTTTTTTTCTTTTTTTGGTTCTGCTTCAGAAGGTGTTGAGTCATCTCATTTGCTGCAGAAAATGTAACAATGCTAATTATATCTGCTGAAGGTAGGCAGGTAGTTGTCAGCTGCATGACAAGAAGAGAGCCAGGCAAGGTGGGCTTTCGAGAGGTGGAAGGAATTCCGTCAGGAAACAGATTCCCTGCAATCAGAGCAGCCAGATGAAGCTGCCAACTTTATTTATTTATTTTTTTACAGACCCTTCCTAAAATCTGACATGCCTAATGGTGTCCTTCTCGTGCTCTTTGTTTGGGCACAGACTGGGCTCTTTTCTCCCCAAATAAGAACCATGTTTGCAGGCACTATTGTCATGGACTGGTTGGACACAGAGGAATGGTAGGAGGAACCAGCTGGGCAACCACCAAGGGAAGCAGGCTCAGATCCCGGGGAGGAGTGGTGGGAGAACAATGAGTGGTCAGAGGGAGAAGAGTGGGAAGAGGAGGTGTCAGAAGATGAGGAGGGAACAGGGCTCAGTGAGCTGGCAGAGTCTGTGGCAGAGAGCAGTCCAGAATCAGCATCAGAAGCTGAAGCAGGAGGGTGGGAGGAGAGAGGCCAAGAGGCAGAGATGAGTCAGGTTGGTGAAGAGTCACGGGTGTCTCCCTCTCCTACTGCAACAAGCTCCCCTCCCTGCTTGTCTCCCAGAATCAGAAGAGGCATGAAAAGGGCAGAGGAGAGGTTGGTGACATGGAGACGCAGTCTCTGGTTGCTTGGAAAAAAGCAATAGATTGCTGGTGAGGAGCAGCACTTAGGCAGCTGCAGGGAGGTGAAGACCTTCAGTCTCAGCAACTGCTTCATGCGAGCAAGACCTACCAGAGATGAGTTGCTGGGCTCATTAGGCCTGACACTCCTGATTCTGCTAATGAAGAGTTAACTCCAGCTTGCACAGTGTGATTTACTGCTGGCTCACTCCAGACAACTAAAATGTATAGGTGGTTTTCGTAGTTTAAAGGTTCACACTCCCTAAGTGGCATTCTCAAAAGGAGTCTGAATCCCTGGGTTCATATCAAATATTGGGAAAGCAGATAACTGGCTATCTGGTCAGGAACTGGCTGGGAGGAACTAGGATCCAGGATAGCTTGAGTCATTGACTAACCTTTGGAGGGGGTATTGTATATAAATGATGGCTGCAGATCTGGCACAGGAGGCCAGGAGCTCAAGCTAAAAGCTTTGCAAGTTGCAGTTCTAAGGCAGGGGTGGGGAACCTGTGGCCTTCCAGATGTTGTTGGGTTCCAAATCTAATCCCTAACCAATCCCTGGCTAGGGTTGTGAATTAAGAGTCCAACTATTTCTAGAGGGCCAGAAATTGCTGGAGGGCCAAAAAATCCCTGTGGCTGCCCTAAGGTTCACAGGGTGCTGGACTCCCAATTCCCATCAGTCCCAGCCAGCATGGCCAGCAGTCATGGATGATGGGAGTTGTAGTTTAGCAACATCTGGAAGGCCACAGCTTTCCCACCGCCACTCTTGCTGAGACTATTTCTTGCTGAGACTTTAGTAATGCTAAATCTACATGTCAAGTAGTTTTACACACATAAAAAGTGTGTTTCTATGACTGTGCTCTACACAGGACATGTTTTTCCTTCATCAAATATAGCCACAAAGGGGTTGGGAGGCTGACTCAGCAAATAACACCTTCAGGGACAAATAACAGCGTTGGGGAGACAATTTAATGCAAGTAAATGGCATGGGAGGAAATAACTAAAGCAGATCCCAGGGGATGCTTTTGTTAAAAAATGTGCAATCTCCTAAGTGTGGTAGCTGAAACACACTACTAACCTAACTGTAGTTTGACCCCCAGCTTGGGCAGGCAGTTATAGGTGAACCTGTGGCCTTTTGGATGTTGTCAGACTCCAACTTCAATCAACGCCACCCAGCATGGTCAGTGGTCAGGGACCATGGGAACTGCAGTCCATCCCTCTCTTTCGTATTTGTATATCCACTGTTTTCAAGGGCATTTGGCTGGCACACTAGGAATGCCCCAGGGGGTCTCTTTCTCCACACACTGGCAGTATACTTTTGAAGTCTTGTTGACACCGAAGCTTTCTTGCTAACTGCTGACAACAAAACCCAGCAGGGTTCTTTTTTTTGTAGCAAGTAGATCTTCAAAATTAACCTTTCAGGCACAAAACACCATACAGGTAGTTAATATTTAGCTCCATGCAGCTTTTGATTCCTTAATATATCTCAGAAGTTGGCTTAAAGCCTCTTTTTAGAAAATGGGGAAAAAGGGAAAGGTTTTCTGAAAAAGGATATAAAGCTTTATCTAATCCTGTCAGCTGGCATTATTCAAGTCATCTGTAAGCAAGGATGAAAATAAACACGTCGAGTTTATGAACCGCGTTCTGTTTGTGACAGATTTTCAAAGGTTGCTTAATGTTGAACAACGAGGATATTTATAATAAACCTGGTACATTTACATAATCTTTGTAAGGAACACACGTAATGTCCTTAGTAAGACTGGTAGGCAGATGTGATGGGGGACTGGTGAGAACCTGCTAATTCAGCCTTGCAAGAAATTGCAACCTATGCTCTGTTCGCCAGCACTGCTAATGAAAATATGAAGCAGGTTTATAAAATGGGGGAGGGGGTGGTGGTTCACTTGTGGCCCTCCAAATGTCAATCCTTGACTACTGGCTACACTGGCTGAGGATGATGGGAATCCATCAACATCTGGAGACCACAGGTTAGCCACCCCTGGGCCAAATGGAGAGAATTGCTGCGGGTGTAGATTGCATAACAAGCTACAGCTGCTGAAATTCCCTCTTTTAGATCCAGGAAGGCTTGCCTCTTTTAACACTCAACACTGCAAACCTAAACACTGGTTCTGGTACTAACATACTAATCATGTAACAACTGACATAATACAGATGCGCAATAATTCTCACAAACCATTTCTTATACCACCCGGCAACATATAAAAGAAAATCAGTTTGAGTTGCATTTTGCTATTTTAGACAGTACTGGCGACAATGGATGGTAGATAGCTTTTGTTAAATAAATCATGAAGTTATCACGCAGTTCCTTCAATAAGAGAAAAAGACACTGAGATTTTGGTAATAGGACAATTTATTAAAATGTAATTGATTAATCTGTTAAAAGCCAGGTGATTAATTAACTAAAAGTCTTTAATCAGTTACCAGTCCTACTATTAACACAAGAGTAATTTCACTTGCAGTGTAAATTAATTTTAGTGGTTTCCTGCCCAAATTCATCCTGAGGCTTGCCGTTTTGATCACTTTCCCACACAGACCATCTGCCTAATCAAATAAAGTCATCCTTCCTCCTCAAGTGATTCAGCGTATAACAAGGCCTGGATTAAAAGAGTCTTGTCCTTGAACAAAAATATTTTATTTTCCCTTTTTTTAAACATCAGTATGTGCATGCAGATTGGGGGTAAATGAAAATAAATTGCTTATCAGCCTTCCAGCACATAAAAAGATTCAAATCATTGACAAATCCCAAGATTTACCATTGTCAAAACCAAGGTGCTATTAAAATATTCAGTGCCAAAACAAGACAATTGCATTCAATTTGCCTTCGCCTTTGAAAACAGAAGCTGTGGGAGAGCAGGAGCAGGATATTGATGATGATGTATTTTTTTGGGGGGGGGGGGTTTAACCCTTCGCTTCTATGCTGTAGTCTCCTAAAAATGACCCATCCCATGTTGCCATTTGTGCTGGGTGAAAAGCTGCAATTGATGGTAGATTTACTCATGGGGAGAATAGCATGACTGCAGGATGGTTGGAAAGGGTTAACCTCCCGTCCTGCAGTCTGAATCCTGCTCATACCACTCTGTGGCTATTATAGCTAATAGAAGGCGCGGGGGGGGGGGGGGGGCTCTAGGCATATTAAATGCAATCATGCATTTCACATACAGTATTGTCTTTTTTTTGGCCCTCTGAAACACAGGATTATATCTAGGCAAAACAATATTTCTAGCTGCCCCTTTGCTAGAAGCAGCTATTTTGCCAGCTTGAGAAAAGCAAAGAAAGAAAGAAAAATGGCTGCTGTTTAAATTAAATTAAGTGGACATAAGTACAGTACTTGAAAGAACTGGCTGAAATGGCCTTTATGCAGACTGACTGCATGCGTTGAATCAAACATTTACTTTTCAAAAGCAGCTTCTCAGTTATCTAGTGACAGTTTATGACAATGTTCATGCTGGCTTATGTTGAAGCAAGGCACATAATTATTTAACACGTGCAGGAAGGTCTGTTGGGGTGGCAGGGAAGAATGCTCCAACTTACCTGGGTGTGAGCACTACAGAATGCAATGGCACTTAGACACTTAGACTGAGCTGTGAACACTGTGTGGCAGGTGAGGAACCTGTAGTCCTCCAGATTTTGTTGGACTTCAACTCCCATCATCACCAACCTGCAAAGCCAGCTGTCAGGAATCATGGGAGGTGCAGTCCAACAGTATCTGGAGGGCCACAGACTAGCCAACCCTGGGTTAGCACTTCAGTTTCGCTTCTGCAGAATCCTGGCTTGCTGTGATATACAAACCAGAGATTGTGGTTGATCACAAACCCCATAACCCATGGCTTGGAACTGGCTTGTGTAGAAGGTCATGAGATCTTGTGGTAAGCTGTTATCTCTGGTTAGTATGCGATGACGAGCCAGGATTCTCTGAAAGCAAAACTAAACGTTACCAAATTTTTCCACCTGGCTGTGCAAGTCCACTTCAGGCATGTAGTGCAAATGACAATTTACTATTTTGTGTGGACAATTTCTTTTCCTCCAGGATGCGGGGCTAGAATCCTTTTCGGGATATTTATCAGTAGCTCACATGTTCACTGTCAATAATATCCAGTTACTAAAGAGTATGTATTTAGCTCTGATAGTAGTTGTGGACCCAGCTGCGATTCTGCACCCTTGGTCATGCTGAAACCAAGGTGAATGTTTCTCTTTGCCCTGACTTTCTCGGAGAAGGTAATTATTAGCATCTTCCTTCTTTTGCTTCTCTCTAGGTTTTGTTATTGCCCTAATCATGTTATCTTTGAATCTCGGTATTAGTCCGATCCGGGTGTCATAATGGCCTCGTTTTATTTAAAAATCTTACAAACCTTTCCAGCCAGCTTTGAGAAGTCATCTCCCCCTATGATCTGTGTATCTTGCATAGACTGGTCATTCTGAAAAATAAAAGTAGATCACATTTTACTTGCACTCTTAACTTTGACAAATATCTTCATCCCTTATGTGTTGACTGTGAGCTAGTACCCAAAAAGGGCCCACAGAACAATCTCAGTGAAACCTATTTCTATAGAACTGATTCATTTATTGTCTGTTATTATATATCACTCAGGGCAACTAACAAATATCCTTAAAGGTAAAGGGACCCCTGACCATTGGGTCCAATCGCAGCTGACTCTGGGGTTGCGGCGCTCATCTCGCTTTATTGGCCGAGGGAGCCGGCCTACAGCTTCCAGGTCATGTGGCCAGCATGACTAAGCCACTTCTGGTGAACCAGAGCAGCTCACGGAAACGCCGTTTACCTTCCTGCCGGAGCAGTACATATTTATCTACTTGCACTTTGATGTGCTTTCAAACTGCTAGGTTGGCAGGAGCAAGGACCGAGCAACGGGAGCTCACCCCGTCGCAGGGATTCGAACCGCGACCTTCTGATTGGGAAGTCCTAGGCTCTGTGAATTAACCCACAGCGCCACCTGCATCCCAACAACTATCCTTAAGACCAGATAAATATACAAAACCATGAAATAGAAATAAAGGTTACAATAAATCCATACCAGCAATATACTCTCAGTAGCAGTGTGCAATTAATCACCAAATGCCTGGCAATATATATATATATATTTAAAGGAGGCACCTAAATACTATGACTGTAGTGGATGGTCTAATCTCAGGGAAACTTTTTTTGGGGGGGGGGAGTTTTCAGGTTCCTATTGGACTATTGATTACTGTATTATGTAAACTACCCTATAAGTTTTATTGAACAGAGGTCTATAACTGAAATTAATAAGAGTGAGGAAAACAGAACACCCTACAGCTGCAGAAAAAGATGTCTTTTCTCTAACATTTCCAAACTAGGAAAAGTGTGTGTGTGTGTGTGTGTGTGTGTCCAGGTAAAACCACCAATAAGACATCTGTTTTGGAAACAAGAGTCTTCTAGACCTACAGAGTAATTAATAGTTGCAATAAACAAACAAGCAAAGGGTCTTTTGTTTACTTTAAAAAAATAAAATGATAAAATCCCTTTCAAAGACTTTGAAGTATACTTCCTTTGCATTTTAACACTCTTGGCTGCGGCAAGAACTCAGGTGCTGGCAAAGAACTGCAAAAGTGAATCCAAGAGTCTTTCAAAGCGCAGGATTATACTATCCAATAAGAGAAGTTAAGGATTGTATAGCTGCGAACTGGCAGCTACTGGGGAAACTGCTATGTAATTCTTGTGACCATATTTGCAATTCCTGCCAAAGCAGAAGAATATTTCGCCACAATGGAAGGAACAGATGTGCAAATGAAATCAAAGCAAATGCCTGTGTATTGCATTAGCTGCCTTTCATAAGTGACATTATATGAGTAGCTTTAATATGTTGTTGCATATCATCCTTAAGTCCATCAGCGCTGCTTGATACTCTTTTCTTGTGTGATTTCCATGGGTGAAATCCAATGTTGCTGTTCTGCTTGTCTTATAATCCAGTGGAGGTGTATGAATAAGAGAAAGAGGTAGTTTTCTGCAATTCCCTCTCTCTCCTGAAGCCCCCACCCTACCTTCCATGTTCTCCCCTGAAGCCCCCAACCCTCTGGAGCAGATTTTCATAGAGCTGAGAGGGCTGCAGCAAGAATTGGGGGTGGGATTGGGGAATGTCTCCCTTTCTCACATGTTAGTGGGCACCTCTACTGGATCAAAAGTAGCAACACTGAATTCCACTCTCTATATTAATATTTCCCCCCCTCTTTTCAGTGGTGACCCGCTAGTTAAAGAATTCCCTCCTCAGTGAACTGAACCACGCCTCTTCTAAGCAAAGCTTTAAGCATACCTTAAAGTGTTCCAAATTGGTTTCCCCTTAAATGTTTTAAATTTGAAACTGCTAATTTCATTTACAGTTGTCTTATGCTATGTTTTTGAACTATTTCTGCTTGTGCTTTAACTCAGATTCAAAAAAACTTTTGCCGAGCCTCCCACATTTTTATTGTTACTGATGCAACAAATACAAACAAAATTTATTAAATATATAAACAAAAATAAAACAATCTCAGTAGAAACTAAAAAGCCCTTGGACAGATTACACGGATACAATAAAGTTAAGTCATCTTATCACCAGTGATAGTTAAATGAACCGCATTTTCATCTTCCAGGCACTGTATGGATGTTGTTTGGTGATTTCAAATGCATTTTATATTGTATTATGTAAACTGCCTTGGAGGGCTAAAAATACAAAAAATAAAAAGTTTAGCAACCTAAAATTGGGATTTTATTCCATCATATTTAAAGGTCAACTTGGACTCACAACTGTCTTCTAATGGTATCAGCGAAGGAGATTCAATTTACTGCCTCCCTGATGTCCCTGGACTCCAGCTCCCATCAGCATGAACAATAGTCCAACACTGATTGGGAGAGCACCGCGCTGGCTTCCCTCTGATCTAGATGGTTCATTCCCATGCTTTTTCAGAACTTTAAAGACAATATTGAAATAAAGCAGTTCTTATCACCAATTTTGTATTCCAGTTAAATTCAACATATTGCCTTGAATCATTATGTACTGCTTTCAAGCCACTTCACAGTATTTTGCTCCACAATTCATCACAGCTCCCTGTGACAAATTGAAGAAATTGCCATCAGGAAACATCTGTTAAATCTGTTCTGAAAACTTTATAGAGGGCAGACATCTAACAATGGCTGGCCTATGAAGATGAGTGGAACCCAGGCGATGGAGAGGTGGGAAAGGCATCAAGAACACCTTAATCTTTATCTGAGCAAACCTTCATCTATGCTCTCTGACGTTGCCAGAACTCAGGAATATCTGAAGGCGCCGTGGGTGACTTCAGGCTTCCCTCTGAAGACGGTGGATGCATTTGCACCATCAAATCCTGGCTTATAAACTGTGATACACAGAACCTACATGCTCCCTTTGCACAAGCAAGTATACGAACCAGGAAGCTTAAGCTACTTCAGCTTCCCGTTATGTGTGAACTGGCAACTAGGGTAAATAGCTTCCCAAGAAGCCAGGATCTGGAAGCCATATTTTATCTGTTAACCTTGGTTTCCTGATTCAAACTTCATAGGAAGCTATGGTTACCCGTAATAATAATAATAATAATAATAATTTATTATTTATACCCCACCCATCTGGCTGAGTTTCCCCAGCCACTCTGGGCGGCTCCCAATCAGTGTTAAAAACAGTACAGCATTACATATTAAAAACTTCCCTGAACAGGGCTGCCTTAAGATGTCTTCTGAATGTCAGGTAATTCTTTATCTCTTTGACATCTGATGGGAGGGCGTTCCACAGGGCGGGCGCCACTACCAAGAAGGCCCTCTGTCTGGTTCCCTGTAGCCTCACTTCTCGCAATGAGGGAACCGCCAGAAGGCCCTCGGCGCTGGATCTCAGTGTCCGGGCAGAACGATGGGGGTGGAGACGCTTCTTCAGGTATACAGGACCGAGGCCGTTTAGGGCTTTAAAGGTCAGCACCAACACTTTGAATCGTGCTCGGAAACGTACTAGGAGCCAGTGCAGATCTCTCAGAACCGGTGTTATGTGGTCCCGGCAGCCACTCCCAGTCACCAGTCTAGCTGCCGCATTCTGGATTAATTGCAGTTTCGGGGTCACCTTCAAAGGTAGCCCCACGTAGAGTGCGTTGCAGTAGTCCAAGCGTGAGATAACTAGAGCATGCACCACTCTGGCGAGACAGTCCGCGGGGAGGTAGGGTCTTAGCCTGCGTACCAGGTGGAGCTGGTAGACAGCTGCCCTGGACACAGAGTTAACCTGCGCCTCCATGGACAGCTGTGAGTCCAAAATGACTCCCAGGCTGCGCACCTGGTCCTTCAGGGGCATAGTTACCCCATTCAGGACCAGGGAATCCTCCACACCTGCCCGCCTCCTGTCCCCCCAAAACAGTACTTCTGTCTTGTCAGGATTCAACCTCAATCTGTTAGCCGCCATCCAACCTCCAACCGCCTCCAGGCAGCTTCCGTAGCTTCGTGGCTTACAAAAACAAAGTGGCTGTGAAGCTCATGCATGTCTTGGCTTACTCAACTGACATTTCATCATGCAAATGTAGCCACCACAGCAAGCTGGCTGGGAAAATGTAGTGAGCTTGAATTCAAGTTTCCAGCAGCAAGTCTCCTGTGCCTTATCATCTATATCATCAACACTCTGGTTCATCAGCAAATTAAACTCTGTGGCTCAGTTATATCCTCTAGATTTCAATACCCACATGGATACTGTCCATTGACCCTTCAAACCAATCAAGACGCTACAAGACTTAATAAAACAGCAATATCCCAAGTCATGTGCTCAGTTGGTCCTTGGCAGATGATGCTAAGTGGACTTGCTCCATCCCTCTGATTTTCCATGCCTTCGTGCTCTACAGCCTGATTCATCATAGACCACACCCTCTGCCTCTGAACCTTAAGCCTGCCTGCCTGGGATCCCCAACTGCACCCTGTCTGTGAACTTAGCTGAGGCCTCACAGTTGTAATTTGGAAGTCGAACGCCTTGCTAGTAGAATGTTTTGGCTCCCGAACATCGCAAACCCAGAAGTGACTGTTCCAGTTTGTGAATTATTTTTGGAAGCAGAACATCCGGTGGGGATTCCATGGCTTCCGATTGGTTGCAGAAGCTTCCTACAGCCAATCAGAAGCCACGTGTTGGTTCCCGAAGGTTTTGGAAGTCGAACGGACTTCCGGAATGGATTCTGTTCGACTTCTAAGTTATGACTGTATTCTGCAGGAATGCATCCATGGCAGAGACCTGTGGCAGGGATAAATGCATTGCCTCTCCAGCTGCAATCATGAGAAACATCACCAGAAGCTGGATTGCAGCCTTATCCCCTTATCCTGTACTTTATAAACATCCCAGATAAATGGAATTTCGAAGAACAAACCCAAAAAGCACTGTTTAAAGCTTTCTGTATATGCTCCTTTAAGTGCCGTAGAGAGAAAATCCCAGCATAATACGTTTCTTGAGCCACCTTCTCAAAGCTTCCATAACAGCAGCGACTTTTAGGTTGCCAATTCTTCCAGTATTAGATCATGTCTTTTGAACTGGGTGGGTTAGTCTATTATTACAGTCTTCCTTTTCTTTTCTGGAGGCCAGAGGGATCTTGAATCCATCTGAAGCTACATGTGCAATGAATTGGGTGGTCTCAGGAAAGAGAGGAGTCCCACAAACAGGGCTGCCGATGTGAAAGTTGCACAAAGCAGCACACATCTGCCGGCTTGCAGTAGCTGAGCAGAAAATGGAATCTTTTAAAAACTGTTCTGGCAGAACAAAGGCTAACTTAATAATGGCACAAATGCGGCTGCAATAAATTTCCAGCACTCCGCCTCGTTAAAACTATGGATGGGCCCTTTACTACATCCCTAGTTGCCTATCATCCGAGCTGTTATACTCACCCCCTTCCTCCCTCAGAAGAAACCTATTGATATGGTGCTCCTAGAAAGTGCAAAAAAGTGTGTTGTTGTTTTTTTTTAAAGTACCGGTACATCAGGTTTGGGATGTGTCAACAATATAGATTTTTATAGACCAGGTTTTATTCATCTTCATTGCATCACAATCAGTCCAAAGCACAGAAGCTGTCAGATACTCTTGGACAAGGCCTAAATTAGAACCTTGTGAACCTTGTATTCAGCACTGCCTTCTTGCATCCATGCCTTCTTGCCTTCAGAGTTGTGGCTGGATGGGACATGGGGCAGGGCCTTATCAGCTGCTGCACCCATGTCATGGAACTCTCTCCCTAAAGAGATTTGATTGCTCCCCTCCCTTTAAAAGGCAAGCTGAAAAGCCTTTTAACATTTTCACCATTAAAAATTGGTTCAGGCTAAGTTACTGTTGTTGTGATCCTATTTTGCTCTTGTCTTTAATTATATTTTTTAAACCTAGGGTTGTTTTTTTTTTGTTTTTAATTGTATTAAAAGCTTCTTTGCACAATCCAAAGGATAACTGTGTCCACTCCACATAAAGTTGTACCTTGGACCCTGAACGCCTTGGTACTCGGATGTTTTGGCTCCCAAACGCCACAAACCTGGGAAGTGACTGTTCCAGTTTGCGAACATTCTTTGGAACCCAAACATCAGACGGTGCTTCTGCGGCTTCCGATTGGCTGCAAGAGCTTCATGCAGCCAATGAGAAGCTGCGCTTTGGTTTCCGAACATTTTGGAAGTCAAACGGACTTCTGGAACAGATTCCGTTTGACTTCCAAGGTACGACTGTATTCTGCTGGAGAGCATGTGTTAAGGCTAGTTTGCTTAAAAGCATGGGCCGAATGAATTTCTCCAGCGCCACTAGTTGTGACTCACATATTAGCCTCCAGTCAATGCTGGAAGAATGACAACAATGTGCCCAGACTTTTGGTTGCTCCTTGCAGAAAAGTCTTAAGTGTCCCTAAGCGTGTACACACCTTCCTTTATTTTTAGCATGTTGGGAAGCATTTACAGCAAATTCCGGATGAAACATTTCATGAAAATGGAATTTGTATACTCATCAGGCTTCAAACAGGAAATCTCTTTCCCTTGAACCGGACCCCAAGAAAAGATCTGGCGTAATGGACAATGTGCCATGATTAATAGGCGTTCGTAAAGGATGCAGCCCTTTTTCCCCTGGAATTTTTTTGTTGGACGACTGAGAACACAACAATGAAAGTGCAGCTCCCAGAATGCCCTGGTGGCATCCTAATTTTAACAGAACTCCAGAGCTGTTTTGTCTGAGCTGTGACATTTTGATGGCCTTATCTGTTCTTCAACACTTGAAATAAATAAAGGAATCAAGCAGCAGGGTGCATTTCAATTTGGTTTGTGTTGCTGATTTCATGATAGCCTCCAAAGTTATCAATAGCTAAGTGATTTGATTTTTTTAATTGTTCTGGTTAAGCACAGAAGATTGTCTAAGGGGGGGGGACTGCAAGTGTGGGTCTTTAAACTGAATGTTTCAAAGTGCATAATGCACTCAATGCATGGAGGGGAAATACAAGCTATGATACAGCTAGAAGTTTCTTTTCAGTAAAAGCCCCCCTCCGCTAAAGATGTGAAGCTTCTCCTTTTTATTGGCAAGTGTTACAAACAACTGTCATAAGGGCTAGTTTATCAAATGGGGGTGGACCCCAGAGCAGGGAGAGCACAAATAACTATGCACACTTGGTTCTGCTCAGCCTTGAAATAGCCAAATTATAGGTTAGGGTGACCCTGTTTTTGTATCCTGTCCTTTATATCTGATTTTTATTTTTGCGGTGTAAGTCACAGCAAAAAAATGTGATTCATTAAATCTAACAGTAGTAGTAGTAACAACAACAACAATAACAGTACTGTTGGTGCCAGTCTACTCTATTGGCTAATACTGCACTCTTATCAAAATGCTCATGCCAGTGGCAATCCAACTTACTGCCCAGCTATGCATAGATGGGAAGAGTGTTAATAGCAGATTTGCAGAAGGAAGGCCTGGCTGGTCTTGTGCGGCTTTTCAATCGCAAGCAGAAATTATTTCCATCCTTGATTCTGGGTGACTACAGCTGAATGGCGCTTGCAGATGGCCGGCCGTAAGGCTGCACAAGGCGACTGGGCCAGTGCAACCGCAACAAAGTGAGATGTTTTCTAATGATGAGTTCTTTCAGAGCACAGAAACAATGTGATATATTGTGTTTCTCCACTCTGCTGTAGATTAACCTTCCACCCAATGGCGTCACTGCGTGAGCAGTTTCAGCCGGAGTGGGGAAGGAGACAGAAGAAAGACAGTTTTTAAAATGCTGTTCCACCACTAGCAGGGAAGATTTAACCTCCAAATTTAATTACATGAATGAAAAGGAGGATGAGCAGGATTATCTGCCAGCTAGAGCAGCTCAGTAACCCTGTGCCGTGAACCATGCACATCTGATAAATCCAAACTCCCTGAAAAGTACAGTTTTCTCAGATGTCTACGAATAAAAACATCTGTCTCGAATGGGGGGGGATTGAGAGAGAGCCCCCCCTGCTTCTTAATTTGCAGCTGAACATGCCTTTCCACTTGATGACAGCTCTATTGATATGGGTTGGCCAGATCAGTTATTTTTTCTTCTGTTAGGTCTGGGAGGTTTGTACAAAATGATGTTCGCGACAGCATAAGAGGTTGGACAGTAACACAGAGGTCCAGTGCCGAGGGCCTTCTGGTGGTTCCCTCGCTGTAAGAAGCCAAGTTACAGGGAACCAGGTGGAGGGCCTTCTCGGTAGTGGCACCCGCCCTGTGGAACGCCCTCCCACCAGATATCAAAGAGAAAAACTACTACTAGACTTGTAGAAGACATCTGAAGGCAGCCCTGTTTAGGGAAGCTTTTAATGTTTAATAGGTTGTTGTATTTTAATATTCTGTTGGAAGCTGCCCAGAGTGGCTGGGGAAACCCAGCCAGATGGGCAGGGTATAAATAATAAAATTATTATTATTATTATTATTATTATTATTATTATTATTATTATTATTATTTAGCACAAGGAGTGCCTAAGGCAGGAGTAGGAAACCTGTGGCCCTTCAGAAGTTGTTGGACTCTGACTCCCATCAGCCCTGCCAACATGGCCAGTGGTCAGAGGCAATGGCAACTCAGCAACAGCTGGAGTGCCACAGGGTTGGAGAAACTTCTTCAGCCCAAGTGCGATCTTCTTTGGGCTACACAGCAGAGGTGGGGGTGTCACCAGACTCATGTCACTGTCTGGCCTAGCAAGCAAGAGGTACGATCGCAGTTCAAGGACGCACTCCATGCAATTGGAAGAAGGTGCAGAGCAAGGCTGGTGACAGGCATGGCCTTGGGAGCATGACCTGGGAAGAGTTCTGAGGGCCGTACAGAGAGGCTCGGAGGGCCACATTTAGTCTGCGGGCTCAACGTTCCTCAACCCCAACCTACAGGATAGGGCAAAATATTCAGATACAGACCATTTGCCTCCTAGGGCAAATGGATAGCAGGTTTCCCTCCAGGATAAACATCCATTAACAAACATGCAAATCTGGGTGATTGTCAAGGCATCACTTTTTTTTATGAGCAGGGAATACTTCTGTCACAGCAGAAAGCAGAAGGTACCATAGTTCCTGTTGTGAATATGCTCCTCCCCCCCCACATAGGAACAGAAGCATCTGTAGAGAATAGTAGGAGAATTGTGTACTAATGAAAATGAATATATATTGTTTAAAATTCACACTCTGCGAACATTAGCATACTTGAAATTATTTTGCCGGAAGACTGAAATCATTAAGTTCATGGCTTCCCCTTTCTGGAAATTCATATACTGCAGACAACAGATGGGGGTTATTTTAATCCCACAAATAACTTCTTGGGGGGGGGGAGCTAGTGGAAAAACAAAGTAAGCACACAGTTATATTCTGTCATACCCACCCACCAACAGTATCACCACTTTCAGCTTGACCTCAAAGCCCCTTTGCAGAGACACAAACCTACATTTTACAGTGCAATTCTATGCATATTTACTCAAAAATAAGTCCCAATGAGACCAGTGAGGCTTAATCCCAGGTAAGCATGTAAATGACTGCAGCTTCTGAGGAGAAATGTAGAGAACTGTATTGCTAATGTCACATAAGATGCAAGGCAAAAAAATTTTTTTATTTTTTTTTGGTTACTGAAAATGCTAACTCTAAGGTTGCTTATAAATACAGTAATTCTTTTAGAAATCGTAAGAACAGCTCTGTTGGATCAAGCTTCTAACAGGAGCCAAGCAGGTGTCTCTAGGAAGTCCACAAAAACAGGGCCTGCAGGAAAAGCTTTCTAACACAGAAACTGGTATTCAGTGGCCTGCTGCCCCTGAATAAGGCATTTAATTATCACCACTTATAAATATACAGATATGAATGAGCCTTGGGTGAGTTTGGAAATAAACAAACATCCTACTTGGGGAATTCAGGAACTGGAACCATTCGAGGATTGAAGTGGGGTCAGGTACTGAATCTAATCCTGGCATAAACTGTCTCAGGGGAATGACAAATGGTGGTGGACAGCAATTAAGATACCTGAGCAGAAAGACCGTCTAGTTTACCACAGGTCAACTGGACAGGTGGAGGAGGTGCATCACCATCATATAGGCCATGCATCATCCACATACCCACTGAATCAATAAATATGTAATAGCATCTTTTCAATAAAAAGTTTAAAATGTTGGTACCAAGAACAAGCTGATACTGCAAGTTAGCAATTTTACATTTATATCCTGCCCTACAACCCAAAGCAGTGTTTATGTGGTTCCCAGATGATACCCCATCAAGGTGTTGGCCAGACCCACATCTGCTTAGCTTCAGACCATACCCTGGGTCAGTTGCAACCCATACCCTGGGTTCAAGGAGCAAGTAATGCTTGAGATCTAGGTTTGTGAAGAATGGGCCATGGACTGGAGAGGAGACCTAAACTCCAAAATAATGGAACCAGAACCATGGGGACAGTCAGCAGATGCAGACATGAATACTACAAAGTGCATTTGTTCTCTGAAAGCATGAGGCTCTCTGCCTTCCGACCACACTGTTCAAGGTCTCTTTCAGCTCCTGGACATCTGAAGGCTCTGCTATCCCAACTCAAACTAGCTCAGTGTTTAATCACAAGAACCACTTATGGATGAGGCACATGAAATAACATGGAATTGGATATGTCGTGCTGAAATATGCCTCCTTGCTATTGCCACATTCTTGAACTAGACTGAATAGGCTCTTTCTGGCTTATGCCTTGCAAGGCGGGGTCCCCATCTGATCTATTTTAAATAACAAGGCCTGAGAGATGCCAGCAGAGGATGTCATAAAATTCCTTGGGAGAAATTATAATGCTTCTGGGCTTGCTCCAATTAACAATGTTCCTTTTCCAGAGCTAAATGAAAGGAAATGCTCTCTAAGCATTGTCATTCATATAGGAACAAAACCAAACAAACAACCACTATATACTTTGGAAAACTGTTTCTTTTCTTAGTCTGTTCTCTGAGCATTTGGATCCTTAAGATATACCAGTTGCTGGAAACGACAGGAGGGGAGAATACCCTTGTTTTCAGGTCCTGCTTGCAGGTTTCCCAAAGGCCTCTGGTTGGCCACTCCGAGAGCAGAATGCTGGACTAGATTGGCCCATTGTCCTAATTCATTTGCATGATGGATGCTGAGATCAAGAAGCAGGTATCTGACTATATTTGGATACAAGTGGATGCCATTTTGAATCAAGACGGCAGCTTGAACCTTCTAAAACTGCAGTGATTTAAACCACTGGTTTCAGAACTACCTTGATTTTTTCCCTCCTCCTTCTTAGAATTCCCAAGCAACACTTTCACTAGTTAATATTTACGGCTGAATGAACATATTGGGATCCTCTGAAATGTCCTCTGGGTCTTGCATTCCCAAAGGGATTGCTGCTATTCCTTCAGTGAGATAGCTATAGGCTATAGGCAGGGTTACGCGTGTTAAAATTAGAGCATCTACACCAAGGGGACTTTATTCTTATTGTTTGAATGTATATCCTGCTCATCCTCCCACAGGGTGGCAAAAGGAACTTGTACCATGGGAACAAACTATAAAGAAAAACGGGATCCTATGGCCTGTGAGCCAACCACCCCATTTGAAAGGGTACTAGAATGAAGGCCTGGTCTACATATACACTGAAAGGTATTAAGCATATTTATTCTGATTCTTCTAAGATGGGGGAGGGACTTTATGCTGAATTCTCACTCTCCAATGAAACCTGTAGGAACACTCCCACAAACATTCAAGCACACTTTTGCAGCTTAGTGTGGGGTTATGCAAACATTAGTGCACACCAGATGTTGTTGGGACTCCAACTTCCATCAGCCCTAGCCAACACGGGTAATGGTCAGGGATGATGGGACTTGTATTCCAACAACTTCAGAAGAGCATCATGTTGGGTTACCTCAGGCTTAGTAACGTCATGTTTTAAAATGGAAAACTAAGAATCTCAGAATGCTGAATGCTCTTTGCCTAATACGTAATACACACAGCCCGAAATACAGAATTATGGGCTTAGAATGGCTCATGCCTTTCTCCTGCCATATTGCAGCACTTGTGGAAATTGATAAACTGAGAGTCTAATTAGAAAACCATGCCCATTGCGTATTTTGGTCTAGCCAGCTGTAGCTGAAATCCAACATGGCAGTAACAACTTGGACAAGAACCACTTGGCGTATATTCCTGATCCACCTGTGGATGTAGATTCACTGGCTGAAGACCTAAGTGAGCTTGTCTGCCTTTCTCTTCCTCCCAAGGGAGCTTGCCTCCAAAAGCACCTGTGCCAATGGTTTAAACATCACATTCCCAGCCCAACAAGGCATGATCAGGAATGAACAAGTGCTTGTGTTTATCCCATGGACCTGACTTCACTGAAGATTTCCTGATTTGTTAAACCACAGTTTGCCATAGCACCCAAACTAGAAAACTGTGGTTTAAGCACACCCAACAAACCAAGGTTGCAAGCAGTGGTTAAAAAGAAAAGAAAAAAAACCACACACATGAATAACAAGTGCAGTTTGCTCGCCATCCTCCCCTCCACTAAAAAAAAGATCAAATCCATGCCTTTCCCTCAAACCGCAGGGCACCCCTCAGTTCTTCCCCATCACTAACAGTAATTTTGCCCAATTCAAAAATTCCCAATATGTTATAATAATAGTCTTGTTTGGCTCTTCTTACTAATGCTGAAGCAGCTCCTACCAAAACTGAGAAAAGGAAGGATTCCTTGCCAAGAACCCCTTGCCAAGGCTTGTACTGCAGGGCCAAATTCTGTGCTAACTGGCTTCTTATACTTGGCCCTCCCACCCATTTTAAAAAAACTCATCTTAAATTAGTGCAAACATTGGCTTCAGGGGTGATGGGAATTCACTCCACCAGGCAGGCGCCAATATGTAATTAATCCACGACCGCATACTGTGAATGAAGACAATACAAATCACCACTTTGACCGCAGATATGAAAGCACAGGGAACAGAATGCTTGACCTCGGCTTCTTCCAAGGAAAAGCATTTAACCAACTGAAATAGTGGAGATTCTCCTGTAACCCACAGAGCAGGGTGAAAAAAACACACACCCATGTGTGCGTTTTCCTACAAGGAGAGTCATGAGTTCCATTTTCCATGCCAATTAGGTATAGATAACTGGCAAAATGCACTGAGCATACTGACTGAATGCCACTAAAGGTTAGCAAGCCTTTTAAGTTTTTCTTTTTCCTACTGGCCATGAATTAAGTGAAGTTTCCACAGGCTGCATTTTAGAAAATTTGCTGCCGATCTGCTTTTAGTGTGGTTATTTCGCTTGGGAAACGTCCTTCAGCCTGAAAAGAGCACACACTTACCCCCATTATAAATGAAACACTGAAACTCGTCTAAATTAGCAGTGGAACATCTAGCAGTAATCAAGTGTCCCCTTGGATTGTGCTTCCGTGCCAGGAAACCACAATGGATGGTCTCCTGGTAGGAAGTCATTACTTCATTCATAGCTGCAGCATCTGATTCCTCATAATGCCAAAAGTACAAAAACAACAATAACCAACAACCAAAACCAAGCACAGCAACAAACCCCAGCAGCCTGAGCCTATAAATATTTATTCCAAAGTAGGTGGGGATGCTGGGTGGACAAGGACCCTAGAGCCAGAGCGGCCAAAATAAGGGCCAAAGGGTGGTAAGCAGGGTGAGAAGTGAATAACAAAAAGGGAATTCCAAACAGAACAGAGAAGCGTATTAAAGAAAGAGTTGGAAATGGGGAAAGTGGAGCATGGGGACTGGTGGTGGGGGAGGGTAGACACAACACAGGCAAGACCAAGGGACAGGAGGGCTGTGTACCATTGGCAAGAAGTGTGGAGACAAAGGACCTTTGTAGGTTTGGTGACTGAGAGCCAGAGAGGGAGCTCAGAGGAAGGGCAGGATTACATATATTGACTTGAGCTCATCACTTTTGAAAAAGAAAACTTGATCTGCAGAGTTCTAGTGTAGCCCACAAATTTATTCGAACTTTAAAAATGGCCGAGTGTCTTATAAGTCTACAGCAGGGAGAGCCAACATGGTGCCCTCCAGATGTTGTCAAACTGCAACTCCCATCAGCCAATGCTCATGGATGACGGGTGCTGCAGTCCAGCCACATCTGGAAACCACGACCTTGGCTACCCCGATCTCAGTTTACTAAAACCTGAACTATTAGATGAGTGTAATCAGACTCCCTAAAAGGTTCAAGCACAAAGCCCGTATTGTTGTATGTTTTTCTCAAGTGTTTTCAGGCATGGATCCTTCTGTCTGAGACAACATACCACCGAGAATGGAAAACTGTAAAATAAATTGCAAATAATGGAATGCAGGAAAAAACCCAAACATATAATATCAATGTATTTGGTTGTGTGCACGTATCAATGCACCCATTGTGTATCTTGGTTGTTATTCAGTAGGGAGGTCACATTTTAAAAATTAGTTATGTTCTGGATACCATAAATAATTGTGATGAGTTTCAAAGGATTAAGCAAGCTAGCTCAAACCACATATCTCCTACACTCTCTACCACATGATTTAGACATCAGCAAAACAACTTTCTTTTGAAGATTTCCTATAAACACAGGAATGAACAAAGAGTTACTTTATTGATAACAGAAGTTGAAAATGCCATTTTCAAAGCTGAAACACATATTCAACAGTCACTACTAAAAATATTCTTCTAGGAGACCATATAACTTTTTTTTTCAAATTGCCTGCATCCCTTCTGTAGAAATACAGTGGTACCTCGAGTTAAGTACTTAATTCGTTCCGGAGGTCCGTTCTTAACCTGAAGCACCACTTTAGCTAATGGGGCCTCCTGCTGCCGCCCCGCCACCGGAGCACGATTTCTGTTCTTATCCTGAAGCAAAGTTCTTAACCTGAAGCACTATTTCTGGGTTAGTGGAGTGTGTAACCTGAAGCGTATGTAACCTGAAGCGTATGTAATCTGAGGTACCACTGTACAGTGAAAATTTATTTAAAATACCAGTCACATTTAGCAACTTTTAGATGAGGGCTTCTCTAATATTTTTTTTAAATATGTAACAATGAGGGACCTGTAGCCCTCCAGATCTTCTTAAACTCTAACTCCCATCAGCCCCAGCCAGGATAGCAAATGGTCAGGGATGATAGGAGTTGTAGTCCAACAACATCTGGGCAGCCACAGGTATGTACCGGTATGTATGTATAAACATTATTATTATTATTATTATTATTATTATTATTATTATTATTATTATTATATTACAGTGGAGGCAGAACATAGCCATTGGGGTTAGCTGCCAAACGGGAGCTGCACAATAGCTGTAGTGAGTTCTTGTGCAAACTCCCATTCAATTCAATGGCGCTTGCGAGGAAGTTGCAGCTGACTGGAAGTTGCAAAGAAAGCCCTGGTTTCACCAAGTGCCTGAGTATAAATGAGCGAGAAATCCACGTTGATGCGTGAGGATGGAACTGCAGTGAGTATTTCCCAGTTTTGATTTCTAGTTTTCACTTGCAGTACTAGTTGTGTAGACATTTTCTCTCAAAACCTTTATATCGTATATTCTGTGGTTCTTCCTCGTTCCCGGGCGATTCTAGCCCATCAGGGATCACACATTGAATGAGGAAAATGTCACAATCTACGTAACCAATCAGATTGAGCTATATAAAGATGTCGCTGAGGGCAAGTGAAGGCACTTGAGATAAAAACAATACAAGCCTGGCACCGGAGCCATAGCATCACAATACAGAGCTAGGTCAAATAGATACATATAATGATCGCCCCCTTCCCTCGTCTTCTCACTGAAAGGTGGGGGTGAAGAAAGGCAGGAGAATATATGGTTCATCTGATCATATTTTCAAAAATCAATTAAAAAAAATAGGCGGAGAAAGTGGAGGGTTTCACAAATGAACCTAAAAAAAAAGGAGTGCTGAAAATCTTTTCAAGGGTTATGGGCTTTGGGAGGGGGTGTTTTTCAACTGAAATCCTTTGCAAAAACAACCACCATCCATGAGCAGTTTTGGCTCTAGCTGGAATTTTTATATACTTGTGAAGGCAGATGGAACCTCCATTGGCTCAGGCGTTACCTGCCATCCAAAAAGACTCCATTTGCATGCGCACAAAGACATTATATTCAAACCGCCTGCCCCCCTGCACGGCTTTTGAAACTGTCCAGCGCTTGCCTTTGTGTCCGGTATTGAGAAAGCAGGAGAAAGCCTGGCCGAGTTGCGTTGTTCTGATGTGTTTGCTTGCTGTGGGTTGCAGCCAAGGCTTTCTGTCAGGCTGTGTTGGTAAGGTAGCAAGCGTTGGCAGTTGCCAAAAAACCTCTCCTTGCACACAGGAAGAAAAAAGAAGGCGGGGGGGGGGCTGCACTAAAACTTTGTAGCGTATTTCCTAAGCAGTTAAATCCAGATTATCTCCCCCACCCCGCTTCCATTTACCATTGTCTACGATGAACTAACCTGTTAGCCATGAATGCTGAACGTGGAGCAAGAAAAGACATCAGAATCCCACCAGTGTTTACAAGACTTGGACATGGCTCTCCGAGACAAACAGTTGGAGACAGAAGAGCGCACAGCTGCATGGAAAGGGAACAGAAAGCAGCAGGACTCCCTTAAGGAAAAGAGAGAGAGAGAAAGAGAGAGAGAAACAGGAAATGGTTAGTAAGGGGGAAGCTGGAAGAGAATGGCGGGGTTGGGGAGTAAATGCGTTCAAGGAAAACCACTATCTGGCCACGGAAAGCGAATTAGATAAAAATAAAACTGAGATATTAAAATGCAATGGAAAAACAGAGCAAGGAAAGCAAGGAGGTTTGATCCCACACAGAAAAATAATGAAAAGCAACTGAAAGGGATATTCATAACCAGGCTGATACCAGCATTGGTTCTGGTTGATCATAAATGTGTCCATACAAACATTGGTGTAGAAACTGAACACAGCCCTCCACCACCCTGGGGTTGGCAGCAGAATGGGATGGATTCCTGGGGTGCCCAGTGTTGGGGTACAGGGCTGGATTTATGAGGTGACCCAGGTGACTCCTGAGGAGACGAGGGGAAGAATCTATCTCCAGCTATTTAGTTAACCAGTTGTCTCCTTAACCATACAAACCATGAGCCTGGATTTTGAATGCAACACTAAGCCAAACTGTGATATAGCACTCTGCAGTGCAGCAGCACCAGGGGAGGAACGGACATGATTTTGACAGCAAGTTCCTCCTTCACACTTAGCCATGGTTTGGCTTGGCGTTAGATGTGAACTGAAAGACCTACATTGGCTCCCAGTACGTTTCTGAACACAATTCAAAGTGTTGGTGCTGACCTTTAAAACCCTAAATGGCATCAGCCCAGTATACCTGAAGGAGAGTCTCCACCCCCATCATTCAACCCAGACACTGAGGTCCAGCGCCGAGGGTCTTCTGGCGGTTCCCTCACTGAGAGAAGTGAGGTTGCAGGGAACCAGGCACAGGGCCTTCTTGGTGGTGGCACCCGCCCTGTGGAACGCCCTCCCATCAGATGTCAAGGAAATAAACAACTATCTGACTTGTAGAAGACATCTGAAGGCAGCCCTGTTTAGGGAAGCTTTTAATATCTGATGTTTTATCGTGTTTTTAATATTCTGTTAATATCTCCTGTAGGAGCGAATCCCATAGTTTAACTATGCACTGGGTGAGTAAAAGTACTTTTTTTTTTGCCTGTTCTCTCGACATTCAGCTTCCATTGGGTGTCCACGCGTTCCAATGTTATGAGAGAGAGAACAAATTTTCTCCAGCCACTTTCTCTCCATCGTGCGTAATTTTACGCTCTTCTATCATGTCACCCCTTATTTGCCTTTCCCCTAAACTAAAAAAGGTCCAAATGCCGCAACCTTTCCTCCTAGAGGACTTGCTCCATCCTCTTGATCATTTGGGTTACCCTCTTCTGAACCTTTCCCAACTTTCCCATTTCTCTTTTTATGAGGTGAGGCAGCCAGAATGGTACACAGCACTCCAAATGTGGCTGCACCCCATAACAGCATTAATGATGTCAGGAATTTTATTCTCAGTTCCTTTCAATATGATCCCTCAGCATAGAATCTGCCCTTTTTTTACAGCTACTGCATGGTGCACTGACATCTCCACTGACCTATTTGCTACAGCTCCAAAGTCTTACTCCTAGTCAATCGCTGCCAGTTAACACCTCATGAACAACCCTGAACAACTTAGTATCGTCAGCAAACTTGTTCACATCACTGCTTAAAAAGTGCAGGTCCGAATACAGATCTTGCTCACCTCTTCTTCCCTTTGGCAAATGACTGTACAGTGGTACCTCGGGTTACATACGCTTCAGGTTACACACTCCGCTAACCTAGAAATAGTGCTTCAGGTTAAGAACTTTGCTTCAGGATAAGAACAGAAATCGGGCTCCGGCGGAGCGATGGCAGCAGGAGGCCCCATTAGCTAAAGTGGTGCTTCAGGTTAAGAACGGACCTCCGGAACGAATTAAGTATTTAACCCGAGGTACCACTGTACTGTTGAAATTGTGACAAGATCGCACTGGCCTATTTATTCTGAATGTTTGTATGTGATGCCAATACAGTGGTACCTCTGGTTACGTACTTAATTCGTTCCGGAGGTCCATTCTTAACCTGAAACTGTTCTTAACCTGAAGCACCACTTTAGCTAATGGGGATTCCTGCTGCTGCCACGCTGCCGGAGCACGATTTCTGTTCTCATCCTGAAGCAAAGTTCTTAACCCGAGGTAATATTTCTGGGTTAGCGGAGTCTGTAACCTGAAGTGTATGTAACCTGAAGCGTATGTAACCCGAGGTACCACTGTAAAGGTTTGATGATGATGATGATGAATACAGATCCTTGGGGGAAGGGAGGAAACACTTCATTTTCTGAGCTCCATCCTACTCTTTGCTCCCTGCTAACTTAACTACTGTAGTTCCTGATCCACAAGAACTGTGGATGCAAATTGCATGATTGCAAATTGTGCCAAGTCATGAAATGGACTATGAATCCAATAAAAATCAAGACATCCAAAAACCTGAAGACAGAGAGGGGGCTGGTGGGGATGTTCCCTGCATTTGGTCTGGGGCCAGCCCTGTGGGTGGGATGCTTCTACCTTCCTGTTCCTTCTATTATAAGGATTCACGACAAAAACAAATAGCTCGCTGTAAAAAATGGCAAAGATCCAAAAGTGCTGCTCCGGTTTGCCCAAGGGGCTTGTGCTAACACGGTAGAATTGTTCGCATTGTTTCTCCAAACATCTGTGGAACAACATGTCATATCACAAACTGCTTTATAGACCCCTCCCTGTTCCTTAGCCATTTGCTACTGAATGTGTGGATGGTGCTGTGTAAGAGAAAGAAGTGCCAGATCTCAGTCCCACCTCCACCACCTGGGACTTTCTTTGGATTCTGGCTTGAGTCTTGCTTCAAACCTAAGGCACATCTATGCTGTGATCTTAAATAGGCTTAAACATTGGCTCCCAGTACATTTCCGAGCACAATTCAAAGTGTTGGTGGTGACCTTTAAAACCCTAAATGACCTCGGTCCAGTATACCTGAAGGAGCATCTCCCCCCCCATCATTCTGCCCAGACACTGAGGTCCAGCGCCGAGGGCCTTCTGGCAGTTCCCTGAGTGTGAGAAGCCAAGTTACAGGGAACCAGACAGAGGGCCTTCTCAGTAGTGGCACCTGCCTTGTGGAATGCCCTCCCACCAGATGTCAAAGAGAAAAACAACTACCAGACTTGTAGAAGACATCTGAAGGCAGCCCTGTTTAGGGAAGCTTTTAATGTTTGACACACTATTGTATTCTAATGTTTTGTTGGAAGCCGCCCAGAGTGGCTAGGGTATACATATATTATTATTATTATTATTATTATTATTATTATTATTATTATTATTAAAAATAGAACTTTGTGTTGACCGGTTCAGTTTCACTGAGCGAGAAGGAACAACGGATGCAATAAAGCTGTAATGGAGTAAATCATTTAGGATCCTTAAAAAATCAACCAGATCTCAAGTTGAGTGTGTCATCTCCCAAATTCCTGTTCTGTTCACGAAAGGAGAAAAGTTAATTCGTTACATTACATCAGTTTATTCATTGAAGCCTGCAACAGCAAAAACTGGGAAGGTTGGACTTTGATAATAATAATAATAATAATAATTTATTATTTATACCCCGCCCATCTGGCTGAGTTTCCCCAGCCACTCTGCCTTAAAAAAAAAATTAAAATCCATGTATACAAACTGTAATCAGACTACATTCAACCCACGAGGGTCCCCCCCCTTTTTCTTTAAGTAAGCAAAATTGTTACTTACCAGGTAACTTTTCAGTCTGACAAAGTCAACTTTCATGGAGATGAACCTTTCTGAATTTCTACTGAGATTCTTAATATGCTCCACAAGGTCAGCACAGAATTTGTAGCCACCTTTAAGTACACAGAGAACTACAATGTCATTGTATCCAATGTCTTGCATGATATCTTTGGCCAAACATTCTGTCCTAAAGCAAAAATTAAGGATAAATATATGGTAAGACTTGGGATTTTTCAATGCAGGTACATTCTATGGTGCAATACAAAAACAGCAAAGTTCAAGGTCTCATTTCAACTTCAGGATTCAACTTCAGGATAAGTTGCACCAGAATGTGGGTGGAGATGGGCGTCTGAATGTGCATCCCATTTAAAGTAATTTGGTGCAGATAGACTACATCTGTATGCAAATGAGCATCGCCACCCAAATTCTGGTGCAACTGGTCACACATAACTCATTTTTATGCACAAATATTAACAGCATATCAAGGCACATGTAAGAAGAAAGCCAGGTTCCATATGTGCAGGACAAGCAAAATAGCCAGAAAGCCTAGCCACAAAGTTCCTTGGAACTTCTGTACTTATTTTATTTACTGCTGCATAAGCAACAGAATAAACACACACAGAGAGAAAATAATTAAAATTAAAATAATTGAAATATACTGGAAACCATAGAATGTAGCACAACACTTTCCTTCGAAACCAACCAGTTCGGAATAGAAAATAGAACCCAACTCAACCCAACTACTGGAAGACCAGGTTTACAACACTCTCTTTAAACGCAAGTTGCTTCAAAAAGACCTGGGTGAATGAAGAGGTCTGCACTTGGGCACCAAAAGGAGAACATAGGGATGACATCAGGTGAGCCTCTCTGGGGTAACTATTTCATGATAGGGGTGGCACCACAAATACGTCCTTCTCTCTAGTTGCAAACCCCACTCAGCACATAGAGGAGGGTCTCTACAGAGGATCTGAAGGTCCAGGTAGACATAACCCAGGTGAAGGCTATCCTTCCAGTTTCCTCATCCAAAAAATCCAGAACTCAGTAGAATGCTCACACATATTTCCCACACAGGCAGTCATTTCATGGAGGGTGTGTGGCGATTTCTTGGCAGCTTGTTAATTATTTTTTTTGCTGCGGAAATTACAATTGCTCACTCACAGTTGAAGTTCTTTTTCCACACCTGCTAATTCAGGCATTTAAAATATGTTGATTACCCAGTAAGGGGATTAGTGACCTCTGGTTGCTGTTATTTTTATGCAGAAGGAGGTGCTGAATTGTCTTTTAAGATCTCCTCATTTTCCTAACCCTTTTGCTATTCTGAGGACTACAATGTGCACCTTGAATGATTTCCAGTGACATTCTAGCCCTGAAGCTATTTCAGCTTTAGCATTCAAAACATCCCGGAAATTAAGTATTTAAACTTTATTCTAGGTGACAGCTTAGCAGTTAACAATCCCCAGCTACGAATAACAAAGATATAATTTGCCAGAGCTTCTCATTAAAGCTCGTATTTATATTTAAAGGTAGCTGGCTAGAGTGTTGGGTATGGAAGCGGAAAATGCAGGTACAAATCCATATTCAGCTATAAAACTCAGCTATATGCCTTTGGAATATAATAGTCTCTCTGAACAGCCTACTTCACAGGGCTGTTGCATGGGTATAATTGCTGTTCTTCCTTGGACAAAGAAGAAAATACAGATTAAATTATATAAATTTATTTATTTATTTTGTATGCCACATTTCCTCCAAGGAGCTCAAGGCAGCATATATGCCCCCACTGCACCCCAACATTTTATCCTCACAACAATCCAGCTTAGAGACAGTGACTGGTGATGTGTCATTCAGTGTACTGAATGGCTGAATGTCTTCCGGTCCCTAGTCCTACATTCTGTCCCCTAAACCAACTTTCTCAGTTAAGAACTTAAGAACTTATCAAGCTGAGTGCTGAAAGGATGAAAAATGAAAGTGGGCAAGCCACTCTAAACCATAGTTCAGTGGTGCCCCGCAAGACGAATGCCTCGCAAGACGAAAAACCCGCAAGACGAAAGGGTTTTTCGGGTTTTGCGACGCTTCGCTAGACGATTTTCCCTATGGGCTTGCATCGCAAGACGAAAGCCCATAGGGAAATCTCGGGGACCTTTTTTTAAATGCTGGCGGTGGGGAGCAAAGCCTTTTCCCCCCCTCCGGACTTCAGAAGAGGTCCAGGAAGGCCAGCGGGGGCGAAAGGCTTTGCTCCCCACCGCCAGCATTTTAAAAGCGGTCCGGGATAGCAGGGAAGCGCTTCCCGCTATCCCGGACGGCTTTTGAAGGCAGGCAGGGGGGGCAAAGACTTTTGCCCCCCCGCCCGCCTTGGGAAGAGGTCCTGGACCTCTTCCCAAGGCGGGCGGGGGGCAAAAGTCTTTGCCCCCCCTGCCTGCCTAACCGGGGGCTTTTAAATCGCCCCGGGACTGTCCGGGGCGATTTAAAAGCCCCCGGACGGCTTTTGAAGCCTCCCCCCGCCGCCTGGCATCGGAACCATGTCCCGAAGCCCGGCGGCGGGGCGGGAAAGCCTCTCCCCGCCGCCCGGCTTCGGGGCATCGTCCCGATGCCGGGCGGCCGGGCAGGAACGCCTCCCCCCGCCGCCCGGCTTCGGGGCATCGTCCCGATGCCGGGCGACGGGGCGAGAAAGCCTCCCCCCGCCGCCCGGCATCGGAACCATATCCCGATGCCGGGCGGCGGGGCGGGAAAGCCTCCCCCCGCCGCCTGGCATCGGAACCATGTCCCGATGCCGGGCGACGGGGCGAGAAAGCCTCCCCCCGCCGCCTGGCATCGGAACCATGTCCCGAAGCCCGGCGGCGGGGCGGGAAAGCCTCCCCCCGCCGCCTGGCTTCGGGGCATCGTCCCGATGCCGGGCGGCCGGGCAGGAACGCCTCCCCCCGCCGCCCGGCTTCGGGGCATCGTCCCGATGCCGGGCGACGGGGCGAGAAAGCCTCCCCCCGCCGCCCGGCATCGGAACCATGTCCCGAAGCCCGGCGGCGGGGCGGGAAAGCCTCCCCCCGCCGCCTGGCATCGGAACCATGTCCCGATGCCGGGCGACGGGGCGAGAAAGCCTCCCCCCGCCGCCTGGCATCGGAACCATGTCCCGAAGCCTGGCGGCGGGGCGGGAAAGCCTCCCCCCGCCGCCCGGCTTCGGGGCATCGTCCCGATGCCGGGCGACGGGGCGAGAAAGCCTCCCCCCGCCGCCCGGCATCGGAACCATGTCCCGATGCCGGGCGACGGGGCGAAAAAGCCTCCCCCTGCCGCCTGGCATCGGAACCATGTCCCGAAGCCCGGCGGCGGGGCGGGAAAGCCTGGGCGCGCTTGCAACTCTCCGCAAGGAGCGCGCTGCTTGCGGAGAGGTCCGCGCCTGTCCTGGACCTTTTCTGAAGGCAGGCGGGGGGGGGGGGGGCAAAAGTCTTTGTCCCCCCTGCCTGCCTTCCCAGGGGCTTTTAAATCGCCCCGGACAGCGGAGAAGTCCTCCGCTGTCCCGGGCGATTTTAAAATGCCGCCCGCCAGAAGAGGTCGGGGGAAGGCGGTTTCCATAGGAACGCATTAATTGATTTTCAATGCATTCCTATGGAAAACCGTGCATCGCAAGACGAAAAACTCGCAAGACGAAGAGACTTGCGGAACGAATTAATTTCGTCTTGCGAGGCACCACTGTTTGCCTGTTGTACATCTGGAAGCTCCAACCATGGTTAGCACAGGCCACATAAAAATAGCCATAACACCTGAATGTTAGCTTAATGCAGAATAGCAACCGTCTCATTAAGAAGGGTTAGATTTTTTTTCTCAAGGGGTACTCAAGGGTACATAGTACCAGCACCTTTCTCTCTTTTGGTTAAAAAATGTGACACTTACTGTAACAACATCATGGTGAGTACCAGCACCTATTTTTCTAGAAAAAAAGCACTGGTTACAGGTATCTAGTTTAAACAAGTCACAACTTGTAATTATTGAGCACAGGAAAGGAGAAAAGCTTGGGAGCCTACTTTTGGCATTAAGTAGTATATAAATAAAACAAGATGTATAATCAAAGAACCAAGACTTAAAAATCTGTACCCATCCATGCAATACCAGGAAAGTACCCTGTCTTTACCAGAGCTGCATAAATGTGTCACTGAGTCCACCTTCTTGAATGGGTATTCAGCATCTCCACCCTAAATAGTTATGTGGAAACACATCTCCCCAATTTCAACTGAGCTTACATACCAGTAACTGCGGTAACCATGGTGCAGTTGTGGCCTACCCCCAGCCTGTCTGTTTAAACACTTCCAGGTCGCTCAGCTTCCATTTCCTAGCAGCTGGCAGACCAGGTAACTCTGGCCAAGCCCACGATACACAAGCTGAAGGAAGCCTGTCATCTCGCAGGCAAAATCTGGCAATGTTTGAATGTTGGCCTTAGTCCGTTGTCTCTCACTGTCCTCCTGACCAGCCATGATACTACTCATGAGGAGACCAGAAGCTTGTTTGTAAATAGTTGCATTGGGTTACACAAACATGGAATGTTTCTTCAGCGTATTCCATACGCCCTTCTGCTTTCTCCTTTTGGCTCCCTTAAGCCTGGTTTTTAATAAATCCTCTTAAAATTAGCTGCCAGGGGGCGATGTGCATTTGCGACTGCACCATACCTAGATGTCTTTCATTTCACGCTGCTCATTCACGCTGAGGGGGAATTGGAGGAAAGCAAGAAGGCACTGCTCCCTTAGGGGCAGGTGTGGGGTTGGATGCTCCCTCATCTTCATACTCATAACAACATAAAGAAGAGCATGCTGGATCAGGCCCAAGGCCCATCTAGTCTAGCACTCTGTTCTCACAGTGGCTAATCAGATGTCCTCTCCCCACCTGCAACTTCCAGCAACTGGTATTTAGGAGTGTGCTTCCTTGACTGTCTAGACAGCACCCTAAAAAAGCAGAGACATCACCTTGCCAACAAAGGTCCGTAAAGTAAAAGCTATGGTTTTCCTAGTAGTGATGTATGGAAGTGAGAGCTGGACCATAAAGAAGGCTGATCACCGAAGAATTGATGCTTTTGAATTATGGTGCTGAAGGAGACTCTTGAGAGTCCCATGGACTGCAAGAAGATCAAACCTCTCCATTCTTAAGGAAATCAGCCCTGAGTGCTCACTGGAAGGACAGATCCTGAAGCTGAGGCTCCAATACTTTGGCCACCTCATGAGAAGAGAAGACTCCCTGGAAAAGACCCTGATGTTGGGAAAGATGGAGGGCACAAGGAGAAGGGGACGACAGAGGACGAGATGGTTGGACAGTGTTCTTGAAGTGTTCTACCAGCATGAGTCTGACCAAACTGCGGGAGGCAGTGGAAGACAGGAGTGCCTGGCGTGCTCTGGTGCATGGGGTAACGAAGAGTCGGACACGATTAAACAACAACAATTCCTTGACTGTGGAACACAGCCGTTGTGGCTAGCAGCCATGGATGGCCCCACCCTCTGTGAATTCGTCCAGTCCTCTTTTAAAGCCACCCAAGATGCTGGCCACCACAATCTCTTGTGGGAGAGAATTCCACAATTTAACTACATCCGGTGTGAAAAGGTATTTCTCTTTGTTTGTCCTGAATCTTGCAGACCTTGCCTCAAGGTCAGAGGGGAAAGCAGAGCTGATAACAGCATAGTCCAGCTGAGAGAGAGATGGGAACTTATTCCTGGTCCCAGGCTAGGAAGAGAGCGAGCTTTTAGGCTTCCTGTTACAATAAGCATTACAACTTAAATTGGGGTGTAAATATTTTAGCAAGCGTTATGTTCCCACCTTGGGAGGGACTGGACATGTAGCTTTCATAAACGTCATACTCTCAGACCCTCACCTGTCCACAATGATCCCATGTGGTATGAGCACATAGTCAAGATCTCCATAGTAGTGTTGTGGATATGTAAACAGTTCCAAACTATACCCAGGCCAATCATCTGAAATCTGTAAAAGAGATAAAATGTTCATTAGAAACCTAATTTTGTGTGCACTACAAATTGATTGCATCATCTGTGTTTAAACACCACTTGGCAATCGGTTTAGCAGAAGCAGAGTCATGTAAACCTTAGCATGGCTTGATCCTTCAGCACAGAGGTGGGGAACTTGCAGCCATCATCTTAATTTCATGTTGGGGGGGGGGGAGCCCAGAAAGCGGGGAGAAACGAAAAACGCTGAAACTAATGGAACCCCTATGCAAGTGATTAGGGACGCGGGTGGCGCTGTGTTCTAAACCACTGAGCCTCTTGGGCTTGCCGATCAGAAGGTCAGCGGTTTGAATCCCCGCAACAGGGTGAGCTCCTGTTGCTCAGTCCCAGCTCCTGCCAACCTAGCAGTTCAAAAGCATCCCAAAAAGTGCAAGTAGATAAATAGGTACTGCTCCAGCGGGAAGGTAAACGGCATTTCCGTGCGCTGCTCTGTTTTCAGTGTTCTGTTGCGCCAGAAGTGGCTTAGTCATGCTGGCCACATGACCCAGAAAAACTGTCTGCAGACAAACGCTGGCTCCCTCAGCCTGTAAAGTGAGATGAGCGCCACAACCCCAGAGTCGTCTGTGACTAGACTTAACTGTCAGGGGTCCCTTTACCTTTTTTTTATGCAAGCAATTGATTCACATTTCCGGCAAGACTAATTTGCTGCTCTCCTGTTGGTTTGCTGGGCAAAGAGAACAAAGAAGATTTGAAGTGTGGGGTGGGCAGGGAGTGAACGAGGAGAAAGGGTGTGGCCTTGCTCATCCCTGTCCCTCCTCCAACCTACTGCCAGCATATTGCTGGGTTTGGGGGGGGAGGTTCCTCTGCCTTGTTTTAATAGGAAGCCTTGTTTCTAAGAAATGATCTAAGTGGGTTAACCTAGAACAAAAGAGACAGCAATAAATAGTGGCGTTTTGTGGCATTCTCAGGGCTAAACACATTTCTTACGGCTTAAGCTTTTGTGGACGATAGCCCTCTCCCATCAGATGCAACCTGATTCACCTCTTGAAATGGGCTGTAGCCCACAAAAAATTATGCCATAGCAAACGTGTTTGGTCTTGACGGAACCATAAAACTCTTTGTTGTTTCTGCAACCCCTCTTCTAAAAAAAAAACGAGAGTGAAAAGTTCTCTCTGGCTTCAAGTCCTAGCAAATTAGTCTTTGGGCATGCAGCGACAATCTATCTCTCTGCAGGAATCTACTTGGGTTGTGCTTGGAAGAGGGCCTTTGGCTCGCTCAAACATTCTTCTTCACCTCAGACAGATGGTAGCGAGTGAACCAGAAGATCACATGGGGATCACATGGTGCTTCTTGGGCCTTTTTAGTATTCCAGCAAGAACAGGGAAGACTACTTCTGGCCTCCAAGCATCAGTATGTGCTCTGTTCTGAATGCATTCTGAACTAGTGCTGGAACATCCAGCCTTGGCTGAGTTTCCCTTGGACAGCTTTCACAAGAGGATACTGGAAAGGATCATTTCACGGTTCATCTGGGCAAAAGTTCAAAGTTAAAATGTCATTTTGTCCGTAACTGCATGACTGCGGAAAACAACCCTGCAAAAGTCTATGGGTTAGTCCCTTATTGCTCGTCCTCGTTTTAGAGTGAGCAAGTCAAAAATCTAGACTAGAAACCTTCTGCAAGAGATTATTAGCATACAAGCGACACAGCAACAAACTCAATTCATGTAGAAATTTGCATGGTAGTTCTGCATTCCTCTTCTCTGTATCGTTCCAGTTTTAGAATATATGTGCTGGCGAAGAGAGCACAGGAGGTCTGCATCAAAAGTACGTGAGGCTACACCCATAGAACAAGAACTTAGTAGGAAATGCTGCGACTTCATTAAGGCTCTTTCCTTGTAGGAAAGCTTCTTCTTTCCACATGTTCCAAAGATCTCAGAAGCCCAGTCTGCAGCAACTCACAGGAGAGCTTTTAGTGTGGCTGCCCATGTTCTGTGCAAACAGCATTCTTGCCCAAATGTGACAGGGCGTCCCACATTCTGCCCTTTCCGGAAACAAGTGAATACTTTTTTGTTCTGACAAGCCTTCCCAGCAGGATGAAAGGATCTTTGCCACAGGTGTCTATTTGTTCTTTGTGTGTGTGTGTGTGTGTGTGTGTGTGTGTTTTACTTTGCTGCTATTTTCTATATTGTTTAAAACTGTTTTTATTGCATTTTGTACAATGCATAAATAAAAGATTGACATTTGTCTGGTAAATGAAATGCAGTAAAAAAAACACAAACATTACAGTGGTACCTCGGGTTAAGTACTTAATTCGTTCCGGAGGTCCATTCTTAACCTGAAACTGTTCTTAACCTGAAGCACCACTTTAGCTAACAGGGCCTCCTGCTGCTGCCGCGCCGCTGGAGCACGATTTCTGTTCTCATCCTGAAGCAAAGTTCTTAATCTGAGGTACTATTTCTGGGTTAGCAGAGTCTGTAACCTGTAGCGTATGTAACCTGAAGCATCTGTAACTTGAGGTACCCACTGTATTCTTTTTTTTTGGAATGGTAACATATTCGCCATAACAGAGTTTTCTACAATGTGCCAAGACATGTGGAAAGGAGAAACATATCCTTGCACTCTAGGCAGCTCTTGTGGGGAAATACACCTCATTCCCCTAACACAAATCTTCCATTCTGTATCAAGTACCGTAAGAACTTTGCTATATGTGCCCAAACCCCAGGACTCTCGGACAGTTTAAAGCAAGGGTAGCCAACATGGTGCCCTCCAGATGTTGCCAGGCTTCCAAACTCATTAGCTCCAGCCACCACAGCATATGATGAGGTCTGCTGGGAGCTCCAGTCTAATAACATCTGGAAGGAACAACACTGGCTAGCCCTGGTTTAAGGAAATGAACAGAAGTGTCATAAAATGCTGTGAGCATGTATATAATACTGCCAAAGCAGAGGTTTGCTTCCTCCTTCTGTGACCCAAACACTTCTGTCAATTACAGATAGGTAGCCGTGTTGGTCTGCCATAGTAAAAACAAAAAAAATTCCTTCCAGTAGCACCTTAAAGACCAACTAAGTTATTTCTTGGTATGAGCTTTCGTGTGCATGCACACTTCTTCAGATACCAAGAAATATCTGAAGAAGTGTGCATGCACACGAAAGCTCATACCAAGAACTAACTTAGTTGTTCTTTAAGGTGCTACTGGAAGGAATTTTTTTTTTGTTTTTACTTCTGTCAATCTAAGACAAGGCAAACACAGGAGACAGGGGTTCAAGGGAAGCCCTTCAGAGAAAGGCAGAGAAAGCATGTAAGAGCAGGCTTGCTGGATCAGAACAAAGGCCTATTTTTGTTTTCCTATAATAATTGGTATCTATACCAGGTGCAGAAGAAGGGCACAGTCCCTCACGTACATGCAACTCCTTTTTGTCTAGGTCTGCCAGGTGGGTGCTTGGGGTCAAGACTGTCTTAAGCTCTTAATGACCAGTAAACTGGAGACATGAGTAACAGTAAAATCCTATGCATATGTGCTTGGGAGTAAGAAACATCATCCAAAGTAACACTTTTACTTCAGAGTAAACATGCCTAGGACTGGGCTTTACGATTTATTTATTCAGAAGACAGCTGTACTTGTTACCTGCACCCTTAAGAGTGCATAGGAATAGAAAACAGTTAATGTTTGATAAGAATGCACACCTTAAGATTGCCTAGCTGTATCTTAACATTCTTTCAAGCACACCTGTTGTGAACCTGCTAATCCGGGAGGCTAAGCAATACCAAAACCTCCCCCCCCCCATGCCGTAATTATGGCTGCAGGTGAGGTAATACATTCTGATGGCTGCAGTTAGGGATTGCTACGCACAAAAATGCACATTTTCATATACAGCACCTAGTGAGGAAAATTAAGAGTATTGTTGTGCTTTTCTCCCACAGAAGCTTTACTTGCTGTGCTAGGACGACACGTTGCTGTTTTTTGGGTGGCGGTGGCTGCACTGAATGGATTTCTACCCCAGTACAAAGCCAAGGCTATTTAGATGAAATTACGAAGTTGCAGCTGCGGCATTTCACACTCTTAACGTGACAATTAATCTAGAGGGAACAACTCTCCTCTAAGCAAAACACGTATCAGAAGCCCCAACGAAATCGCATCCAAAATATTTGTGTGTGTGTGCTAGCAATAAGGCTGCTTTCCTACACATACTTACCCTGGGGAAATCCCAATGGAAAACAGTGGTAAACAACATGCATCATATTTCAATGTACCGGAATGCATACTCGCGCAGCCCAGTTCCTATCTATGCACGTTGACTCGGATGTAAACCCTAACTGGGTTCAAGGAGGGGGGCGGTATTCTCCCAGATAAGCGGGCTCAGCACAGCAGACAGGGAGCGAGCCCCATCGAGTGCAATGAATGACTAACCCGCTTGCAATTCAAATATTCTTTTTGGGGGGCGGGCGGGGAGCGTTTCATAACAGGAGGGGGGAAGAACCGCCATAAAGGGCAGGGATTGGATAGATGAAAGGGAGGGAAAGGGGTTAGCTGACGGAAGCGGATGCTTTAGCTGCAGAAGGAAGGCAGCAAAGTTTAGGATGCGGGAGCAGAGGAGGGGGAGAAGGGATTTTTATTTTTATTTTTTGCATTTACCACGACCCCTCGGCCGCTGCTTCTCGGCGCCTCCGCTGCGTGGGTCTTGCTGTTTAGCCCGGCCATCTTCCGAAAGGAGGCTGGCGAGATCCTTGAGAGACGGAGGAGGAGGGGGAGGGAAAAGAGGCGGCGCCTCGCTCGGGAAAGAAAAGGAGCCTCCGGCCGCTGCCGCGAGAGGTTGAGCCTCCGCAGCCTCTGCTAGACGTGGCCCGCGCCGTCGTGGCTTCTGCAGAACTGCGCCCAAACATCCCCACCCGCCCTTAGGGGGGTTTCGTCCAGCTGGCGCAGAGAGGGGATGATGTCTCTCAAACCACCTGCCTTTGGGCAGCGCTTGCTTTTACCTCGACGGACCAAAAGAGCTGCCTGTCCCCGGATTCAGCCCCGGAACCTTTTTTTCCCCTAATGCCCGCGCTCGAGCCTGTTAAGGAGCCTCTCCGTCAAGGATATAGTGGCTCCCTCTCCGCTTAATATTTGCTACATTAGGGTAAAATCTTCGCGTTAGGGTAGTAGGCTGAGAGAGGAGGGACTTCTCTGTGGGAGCGCAGCATTTGAACCTGGGTCTTAGGAAGCCTAAAGCCTGGGAGACCGCTGCCTTGATTCTAGGTTGAAAGGAAGAAAAGTGGGGTATAAATGTAAGGAAATGAGTACGTAATATGATACTCTTACACGTTAACCTAGTTATGCCCATGTGGCCCTCCAAATCCCTCTCAGCTGGCTACACCTCAGCCACACATCTCAGCAGCCCAGCCCTGAGTGTTTTTGCCTGTCTGGAATTTGTCCTTGAACAGTGGCTTATCACAGTGCATAACCTCTTAGATGCATTCTTATTGGGCATTGATTTTACTGGGACTTAAAGGTGTCTCTGAGTCTGCAATCTTAAACATATGAGGTTGGATCCAGGCTGATTTAACAGGAATAAGTTTTATTGTACTTAATGGGGCTTCTGAGCAGACGCAGAATTGTGTGTGCAGATAGTTCCCACTGACATTGGTGGGACTTAAGTCATGACTAATTTGTCCCAATAAATATATTGGGACCTTGTTGTTGTTGTTGTTTAGTCGTTTAGTCATGTCCAACTCTTTGTGACCCCTTAGTTCAAGTAATAATATTAATGTCTGCTTAGAACTCATTGGGTTTAACAGCACTTTCTCCCAGGTTGCTGCCTTTGTCTGTATCCAGCCCATAGATTTCAGATGAGTTGTAAAACATAAACCAGGGAGGGAGTGGGAGAGACCCCGTGGTACCCTAAAGGCTAGCATATATTGTAGGATAAACCTCCATGGACCAACGACCACTTCATCACCTACATAATGTACTGATGGCAACTGAAGACAGCCTTCCATGCACTTGATGAAATAATCTCTTGTCCGCAGACGCTTATGCCAAATCAAATGTGGTAGTATTTATTTATTTGAAGCATTTATACTCCACTCTTCAGCCAGAAAGGCTTCTGGAGTGGCTTACTGATAAATGAAAACAGCACATCTGCTGCCCTCAGGTTTACAATCTGAAAAGATGGGACGCAAAACTGGGAATGAGAGAGAGGTTTGGGGAGAAAAGACGAAAACAAACAAATTCTTAATGTTACAACTTTTTTATACATAACAGCTGGGATGGAAATTAGCTGCTTCCTAAAAGCCTAGTGACCAGATCTTCCTGAGAGGCAGTGATTTGCCCTCGATCACCCATTGATTTTATTGGCTGGGTGGGCATTTGAACCTGGGCTTCCCAGATGCCCTAACCACTGCACCACACTGGTTTTAATTTTAGCATTACACCACTTTCTGCTTATCGGTTAAAAGCAAACAGTGTTTTGGGATGGAAGAACTAAAGCCAAGGGAAAGGAATTAAGCCTTTCCCTGTGTGCTGCCCATGGCAATTTTGAAACAAACAATAGTTGTGCATTGAATGTAACATGTAGCTTGGCCCTTGACCCCAGGTTTACCCTTTCAGAGTGAATAAGGTCTGCCATTGGCTCAGTTAACACATCATAGGTAAAAGTTAAAGGGACCCCTGACCATTAGCGGATGACTCTGGGGTTGCGGCACTCATCTCGCTTTACTGGCCAAGGGAGTGGGCGTACAGCTTCCGGGTCATGTGGCCAGCATGACTAAACTGCTTCTGGCGAACCAGAGCAGCTCACGGAAACTCTGTTTATCTTCCCGCCGGAGCGGTACCTATTTATCTACTTGCACTGCCTGCTTTCGAACAGCTAGGTTGGCAGGAGCAGGGACCGAGCAACGGGAGCTCACACCTTTGCTGGGATTCGAACCGTCAACCAAGCCCTAGGCTCTGTGGTTTAACCCACAGCGCCACCCGTGTCCCTTAACACATCATGCCAATATATAATAGTGGTTTACTGTGAACAAACCAATACGGCTGCTCTAGCTCCTCCCTGCTAGCATAAGGAGGAAACAAATCATTATGCCTGGGTGAGTATTATGTCTGAACCAGGGGCCACAGTTTATTTCACCCATAGAAACCACAATCAGTAAGCCAAGATCAAATCTTCACAACAGAATGTGGTTTGTGGGGGTGAAATATCCCCTTTGCTGCTACCCAACACACCATTAACACTGAGATTATGCACTACTAAATTATGGTTTACTGTGACATACAAACTGGGCCATAGATTACATGTAGAAGGTCCCAGATTCTAAAGAGCTCAGGTAGCTTTGGGCCTGAAATATTGGGAGACTGACACAGGTTAGAGAGAACAAGGATCTCAGGCAGCTTCATATGTTCATAATTGGTGCATGTCAAGATACACCAAACAGCAATGAGAACAGATTGTCCTATAAAAACAACTTGACATTTCTTCTTAGTATTCTAATGAAAGAAAGAATTCTAATGAAATCTCAATTGTGTTTATTCACCTTTGTTCCTTTTGCTATACTGGCAAGGGCACACGAGCCAATTGAAAAACGCTGCCAATCCCATCACTGGCAGTTCTTTTACATATACATAAAGATAGAACAACATTCCTAGGATTCTCTAAATGTATTTTGTCAAACTTCCTGGAGAGAGAGAGAATTGAATAAGAATGTTTTCCATGTGTCTGTAGCTTGAATGTTTTTCATTACAGCAATTCCCCCCACCCCCGGTAATCAGCCATGCTGATGACCTTTATGAAAAGTACACATCTGTTTTAAATGGAAAGAGATATGTCCGTTCCATATGTTGACTTGATAGATGCTTCCATGTGCATCAAGTAGCAAAGAGCATCCTGTTCCATTGCGGCGTTCAAAGACTGGCAGGGCACAACACTGGCAGCGTAAGAAGAGGGAAAGAGGAGCGCCATTGACACTTGGGTGCAGAATGAGGGGGAAACAGACCATAGAGCAGCTGTCCTAGCATTATTTCCGAACCAGCAGCTTGTGGTTGCTCACAAACCATGGCAGTGAAGACTAGGACAAGCTCGCCAATCACAATTTGCTTTGGATGTAACACTAAGCCAGGCTTTTCATTGTTTGCTTCCTCACTGAGAGAAAGGTGGGAGTGTGTGGGCTAAATACAATGGCACATAGCTCATGCACAAATTAATTTGCCTAGCCTTGGTTAATGGTCAGTGTTATAGCTGAATGTATTCTATGCATCTTTCGGCAGTAGCACTGCAAGTCATTTTTATTCAGGTTGGATTTTTGGTGAAGTATAAATGGGACGCAGGTGGTGCTGTGGGTTAAACCACAGAGCCTAGGACTTACTGATCAGAAGGTTGGCGTTTCGAATCCCCGCGACGGGGTGAGCTCACGTTGCTCGGTCCCTGCTCCTGCCAACTTAGCAGTTCGAAAGCACGTCAAAGTACAAGTAGATAAATACGTACCGCTCCGGCCGGAAGGTAAACGGCTTAGTCATGCTGGCCACATGAGCTGTACGCCGGCTCCCTCGGCCAAAAGCGAGATGAGTGCCGCAACCCCAGAGTCGGTCACAACTGGACCTAATGGTCAGGGGTCCCTTTACCCTTTACCTTTAAGGATACAAACAGCCCGTGGGATGAATTGACCTATATCAAATTACTTTTTTAAAATCCATTACAGTATTCTGATAAATGACAGAGAATTATTTAACAAGGCATTGACTCTTATTCACTGCCCAATTCCCACCCTGAAGTGAAAGTAGGAACAATCTGCCTTGTCCCAAGCTGCTGAGACACATGCAACACTAAACTATGGCATAACTATGGTTTGTTGAACCATGGCTTAGCGCTATGCCTGAGCCCTGCCCAGCAGCTTACCTATGGTTTTACTGCCAACACCATGATCTGAAGCCAGGATTACAAATCTTCACTTGTTTTAAGTATAGCTTGACATTATGCTGTATTGCTTCTTTAACCGTGGTTTGTTTGACCACCCCACACCAGGAGCTCACTAAGAGACAAAAGCAGGAGACCAAAACAGCTGGGGGGGGGAACCTTTTGAGAAATAAACCATGGTTTGCTTAATCATTTGCGGTACAAGTTGTGTGATTTGTTAAACTACCCTGCTGGTGTATATGAACCAGGCAATTAACAGGATTATTTGCAATTCCAGGGACTTTCTGTGAAGTTTGGTGAGGAGGATGTCCTGTATGTGATTTAGGACACAATCCAAACACCATTGGCAGGGCTTCGCAGGGGGGTGGAACAGCTGTCATTTCCACAGCCCAGCTGCTCATGGTAGTTGCAGTGGATGGTGGGAGAGGACTGAGCCCAATTGCTGCTCCAGCTCCAGGCTCTCTCAGCAACTGGATCTGATCAGGATTGATGCTGTTACATGATGGCAGTGGGATTAGCTTGGGATGCAATGGATCCCAGACTGTCTCAGCCCCTCACTGTTTGGGGGCTTTCTGCTAGCCCTTACCACAAGCAGGCTTTCCACTCGTCCACACATTCAGAGAAGCCACTGGGAGGCTGGTTCAGAAGGCAGAGCTGAGTGGAAGGATACCGTAATTCAATCCAACCCTGGCAGAAGGGAAATTTAGAATGCTCTGCAAGTCTGGAAAACGCACAGCCATTTGCGTTGTATACAGTGCAGTTAATGTGTGAAGCAGAGTTCATGCCTCAGTTGTAACCCACAAAAAATCTTAATGTTTTGGACTTGTGATGACAAAGCTTGCTCACATTCCCATGACCTTAAATGCAAATGTGGTTTGGAAGTGCTGTAAAGCTAGACAATTTGGCAAGATGTAGGAGCTGCAATGGGTCTAACTTTGTCTTGTTCACTAAATCTTGTAATACTTTAATCCTGGAATATACCTGTTCTTTGAGCATGCCTTAAACATCAAGTGCTTTGGATTTATAGAGCTGCTTTGGTGAGCATCACATTCCATTTACTGCCCCTATTTTCACCTTTAAAGGAAGATTACACTGTTTCCTGGCTGTTGGGTAATGTAGAATCCAAACCATAAATAGAAGGAACTCGGAGCTTTGGTTAGCAACTCTTTATTATACATATATTTCCCATACTCTCTTAATTTATCATCTTATTTGAATTATTGCTGTACCTCATGTTACATGAACAATGAAACTTTCGGGGTGTTTTTTTAAAAATAAAGTATAGGTCACTGAACAATCAGGAAATAAATAAATAGATATATTTATTTGGAAAAAAATAGATATTTTAAAACTTTCAAAAATAATATATAGCTAAAGTTCTGCCTAACTTGTCAAAACCTAAGTATTAACCTACAGATGACTATATGGGTATTTTGTGCTTCTACAGTGAAAGCAATATTTGTTTTCATCTCAGAGGATTCCCCCCCCCCCACAAGGATGCCCTGATCATTTGTTTGCAATATAAATAATTTTGTGTTTCTCAATTGTCTGAATGTCATGTTCCAGCTGTTTCATCTCTGCTTCCAGCCTTTCTTTGTGAAGTTTCTTTGGTAGTGTGTCTATTTCAACGGAAAGGCTTTGGAATTGGTGGTGCACGTCTTCCCAATTCTTCTTGAGACCCTATTTGGGGTATGCAAAGAGACGAATTAGTATACGGCAGCATTATACAGTAACACAACAAGGCTGCAATCTTATACAAGCCCTCTGGGAAGCCACCCTATATTCATACATGCATTCACACACCATATATACACGCATACAGGTACATACATCAGAGCACACATACACATGCAGATACATATATGGCTAGAAGACACATACTAGGGACCTTGCTGCCCAATTTAGCATCACAGAGGGGTGGGGGAATTGTGCCCCCTCCGCCTCTTCAGGCTATTGATCTGAAGAGTGGGGAAGTTGGTGCTTCCCTTCCCATTAAGAGGCTGGGCTTATCTCTCTGCCCAGCCCAATGCTGTGTTGTTACTTGATGCAGATTCTGCTACTGATGCAGGCAAAAATTGGTACATTGGTAATGTTGGAGGGGCAAAAAAATAACAATTGCTTAATGGTTTAGCCTGCAGGGCAGCAGTTCACCACCCTGCAATGCATACTTACACTGGAATAAGCCCCATTGATCTCCATGCAATTTTCTTCTGAGTAGACACATATATATGTAGGACTGCAATCCTATACTCCAACTTGGAGACCTCCAGATGTTTTGGACATCTCGTATTATCCCTATCCACTGGCCATGATTGTTGAGACTCCAGAAACAGCTGGAGGTCACAAGTTTGAGAAAGGCTGCTATACTCAGCTGAGTGTAAGCTAAGCTCCACTGAACTCAGTAAGGCTTTCCTCTGAGTAAACATTTATAGGCTCACACTTCAAGTGTAGTCCTATATACATTTTCCTGGGAGTGAGGTGCACTGAACACCATGGGATTTACTTCATATTAAACATGCACAGATTGGCTTGCACAACTGTATTTTCTGCACACTGTAACGTACCGAAAAAAACTGAAGATGTTGGCTACTGATTATTCTTTAAAGTGGGACAAAACCTTTTGACATGCCTTTAACTGCAGTTGGGCTCCACAGTGGTCCACTACTGCTGATGCAATGAAGTGTGTGATGATATGGAATCTAGCTTCCAGAAAAGACTTTGTAAACATTTCTGTCCCATCCAACTTGCTCAATCCTGCAGATAACTATTCTAGAGCTCCATCTAGTGAAAATCTACCCTTCTTAGTTGCAATGCTATTCATAAAGCCTTTCCCATTCGTGCCTGTACAAATGTATCTTTTATGCCTCAGTCTGTCTAATTCAAGTCAACCCACATACCTCAAGAAGACTGTCCCTGTCTTCATCAGAGAGCCGTTTCATGGCTTTTTGTCTGAGAGTTTCCTTGACATAGGCATCATATTCTTCCTGAGCTCTCTTTACTTCTTCATTTCGCTTAGTTACATATTTCGGAGTAATGCCGTAATCCTACAAGAAAAATGCACCTTCCAGATATTCATATATTTTTGTTGTTGTCGTCATCAACAACAAAGACCCTTATGTAATATAACTATTTTTGCTTTTCTTTTTTTTAAGAAAGAAAAAGACTACTTTAGAACTTTTCCTAATTAATCCTAGCATATACTAATACCAGTGGTACCTCGGGTTACATACGCTTCAGGTTACATACGCTTCAGGTTACAGACTCTGCTAACCCAGAAATAGTGCTTCAGGTTAAGAACTTTGCTTCAGGATAAGAACAGAAATCGGGCTCCGGTGGTGCGGCGGCAGCAGGAGGCCTCATTAGCTAAAGTGGTGCTTCATGTTAAGAATAGTTTCAGGTTAAGTACGGACCTCCGGAATGAATTAAGTACTTAACCCAAGGTACCACTGTAGTGCACTCATTCATTTGGGTATGAATCCTTATGTAGCCAACAGCAGCATCTACATGCAAGTGGGACATATCAACTGGCATGAGGTTTTGCAAAAGTACCAAAAAACCTCTAGACAATAAATACAAAAATAATGGAGAAACACACACTGAGCCTATAAAATTTATGGAAATGTTGGCTAGGGACCTTTAGACTTCAGAACTATAGATTCACAGTGCAGTCCTCCTATACATACCAACTCAGACGTAAGCCCCACATAATTCAATGCTGCTAATTCCCAGGTAAGTAGATACCGGATTGCAGCCTTAGCAGAAAAATTATTCCATTTCCTATGAATAATAAAGCATGCAGAAGGGGGATGTAGCTGGTACCCTTGTGGGCAAAGGGACTGATCTGCAGATGGATGGGATTCTCCAGTTGATCTGTTGTTGCTTTTAAATACATGTGACTTCAGTTATGATATTAAACATCTAACACCTTTTATAAAATACTCAAAAATATCCCTACTTCTCATTAATGTCCACTACTTCACTTTGGCTAAAAATACTAAGATTCCCAACAAAGATATTCAGGGTCAGGCACTTCTGGTTTCTAAAAATTTTGCCCGTGCCCTAAGAACATAAGAGGAGCCTTCTGGATCACACCAATGGCTCATCTGGCTCACTCAGTATTGCAAATAAGTGAGCCCTATGTTGCAGTCCTATGCTTGGGAGTTGGTATTGGCACCTGTCTGCCTTGGGAGACAATGGAGGAGTGCGCCTTTGGGGTGAGGTCAAGCTGTTGAAAGGTTGCAGCACCTGCTGTAGCTGTAGAGAACAATGTGGGAGAGACAGGTCTTGTTGCAGATGAAGGCGTCCAGTTGTGCTGCTGCAGATGTACCACGGCGTTTCTTCTCTCTGTGCTTCTTCAGGCAGTCTTTTCTCTTTTGGTCACTGCTATGGATACACGACTTGACTGCCCGTCTCCAAGCACTGCGGTCATCCACAAGGGATTCCCACAAGGCAAATGGGTTGTTGTTGTCTGGGAGTAAGCCCCATTTAACTCAACAGGACTTATTTCTAAGGAGGCATGTATAGGATTTCACTCTTAGTAAATGCACCACATCATTTTGATAAGGCATACCTTTTTCTTGAGATATTTTGGAACAAGTCCTGAAGTTTCAAGGACGTATTTGTCGCCTTGTCGCCGGTCAACACAAGCTGGTAGAGGTTTCTTAGGCACTCCCATGATGACATTAGCTGCATTTGTGCTTATGAAATTCTTTGAACTCTGAATTCCCATGAGTGGGTGATCTGACAATTTAGGCACACCTGGTTTCGCTTTCTTACCTCCTTGATGTTTATTTCCTGTTTTTTAAAAAAATAAAATAAAAAGCCACAAAATGAATTACATTTTTTAAAATGTTCATCTACGTGGCACAGGATTCTGCTAAGTCTATGCCTTTAATTCAACATTCACCCTTGCCCTCAATTTTCCGGATTCTGATCTTCCAGCCCTAGACAGCTCGTTTCCTTATGAAACTTTGCATCATAAGGAGGATTATTTTGGGGAGCAGCAAGTATAAGAAGTGATGTGTAAGAAGGGAGAGGTGACAGCTCACAAAGGACTGGGTAGAGAGGGACTTGTCATGTCCTGGATGATAAATGAATAAAGTAACTGCTGTAAACTATCAAGATCAACAATATTTAAGCCATTGCCAAGACATCCCAGTGAAGGGCAAAAGATACATTTCAAAATAGCTGCGGAAAGAAACAAAACAGCTTGATGACATATTGCCATAAAGGCCTAAAAAGCTAACTAAATGTACATTAAATAACCAAACTATATTGTGCTTCAGGAAAATACCCACACTCATTATTTTGAAAAGTTTCATACATTTTTTTGTGTCGTGTGTAGATGGAGGGAGGTGAGTTCTTGTCTGCTGCTTTTATAATTAGTCTATGAACATTTTAAGTGTTTCTTGTTCTTGTTAATTTTTTGGGTCCCCCCCCCAACCCTATTTTTCATATTAAATGTCACACTGAAACTTTTTTTGTAGTAGCTATCTGACAAATAATAATATTAGAAAAACATTTGGAGTCAGTAACACTGAGGCTCCTGATTACTTGGGGTCCAACTGTAATGCTCCTGGATTTGTCACAATTCCCAAAATTCATTTGTGAAAACAAAATGTCACATTCTATAACCACTCTTTCTGACAATATATACATTTATAAGCAAACACTTCCATTTTAAGCACTATAAGGGGACTTCAGTGGAGATCTCTATTAAATAGCTGAGCTTTCCCAAGCATGGTGTGGATTGGCCAACTTAAGTCTTGCTTAAAATATGCAGACTTGGCACAATTAACAAAAGCCTTGGTGTCTAGCCTTGCACATCCAGATCAGAGGCAAAAACTAAACAACCAGCCAACTAACATATGGTCCTTAAAATCACTAGAACAGAATTGCCCATGTGTCCAAGAGAATACAGAAGATATTACTGGATGTTAACCTGGGTAAAATTGTAGTGATATTTTCTGTGGCCTGGGATACTCATCAATGTGGTATAGTCAGAATATTACACTAGGCTTAGGGAGACTGGGATACAAATAACTACTTAGCAATGGTACTGACTTAGGGTAAGTCTTTATATCTTCTGGGGTAGCTATTAGAATAAAATCTGGGGGGGGGGAGAACAATGCTGAGCGCTCCTCAGATAAAGGATGAGATAAAAATGAAATACGGTAAATATCTAGGCTTAGGTTTGGTAGGCTTTCGTTATATCAGCTCCCTGCTCCCTGCATTCAGCAGTTACCATCTCTGCAGGCAATCCTTATATCTGCTGCTAGAAGTAGGGCTTTTATAGCAGTGGCCCCAAGTCTGTGGGATGATCTCACTCTACAACTGAATACTTTTGCCTATTGGTGGAAACTTCCTGGTGAGAAAGGAAGTTAATATCACACATCCTTTCTCACCAGGTTTGGAGATTTCTTCTGAGAATGAATTGGAATGGCTGATTTCTGTTCTTGGAGGTTTTGTTTGGCTGCTCAGTTTTTATCTTGCATTTACAGATATTTTTACATGATTTGTTCTTTTGCTTTGTACCAAGCCATATGAGGAGAGGCTGAAGGTACTGGGTATGTTTAGCCTGGAAAAGAGGAGACTGAGAGGAAATATGATAGCCACCTTCAAATATCTTAAGGGCTGTCACGTGGAAGATGGAACAAGCTTGTTTTCTCCTGGTTTGGAAGGTAGAACTTGAACCAATAGCTTCAAGTTACAAGAAAGGAGATTACAGCTAAACATCAGGAAGAACTTTCTGACAGTAAGAGCTGTTCAGCAGTGGAGCGGTCTCCTTTGGGAGGTTGTGGACGCTCCTTCATTGGAGGTTTTTAAGCAGGCATTGGATGGCCATTTGTCATGGATGCTTTTGTTTAGATTCCTGCACTGCAGGGAGCTGGGACTATGATTCTATGATTCTATGCACTGGCAAAAGAGACATACAAATGGTATACATATACAAATTAATGAAACCTACTCTGTGGTAACTTTGGTTCCTTTGAATGTTTCTGAAGGAAGTCTTTTGGATTTGGCACCTGGACTTTTGGTGGTCCTATGGTTTTCCACGGTGCTTTACTTTGCTGTATTGTATTTTTTACATACGTTTTCAATGTCGATACATATCTTTAGTGAAGAGAAAATATACACACAATAATTAGAACTGAAAGAGAAGCTACAGGCTATTCCCCACCCCACCCCCAGACCACTGTCTTCTTGAGCACTGTCCCTTAATGACTGTAGTCTATCAAAGTAAAAAATGAACTATTTGAAAAGATATAATATTGTTCTGATCTCATTTGTGCCTGAAATCAGCAACACCCATTGACCTGGTTCACATGACACAGTAAGCCAAACTATGACTCACCAGGACCATGCAAATGGGCAGCCTTGAGAGGAGGTTGTAGTCACATTGCTCTGCCCCAGTCTTCCCAACTCCTGTGCAAAGTTTGTTCTTGGCTGTAGCAAGGAATCATAGAATTGTACAACTGGAAGGAACCCCAAGTGTCACCTGGTCCAACTCCCCACAATGCAGGAATCACAGCTAAGGAGAGTTTATTACTACAAGCCCAGGTTCAGGTGACATGTGAAGTTAAAGCTGGGCTTAGTTGAGCATAGTGTGGGAGTAATAAAGACTGGGGAGGAAATAAGTGACTGTGACACCTTCACATGGTCCCATTAAGCCATAGCTTGGTATTATACACTGCACACCTATCCAGAGTTAAATCAACAGTGGAATAAAAGTCAGCAAAAATAGGGAATTGCTGTTCCAAAGTGATTCTCTTTACTGGGTTTGAAAACACTGTTTCTCATTTATTTTATCACTTTATAGTGATTATATTGAATTTCTCTCTTGGTCTGCCGTGACTTCAAGTGGTTTGGGTCACATGAATGAGAAAGGCATAACATTTGCCTGAGCTTGTGAAATTAAATTTCAGTTATTGATTGCCGTATATTCAAAAAGACGCGTCCATTGTATAATTCTGCCATTAGTGGTTCACGCAATAAAAATCCTAACCACATAAGGCAGAGCTGGGGAGTGTTCTCTTTGACTGCAATTTGCAGCAATTCCCTTATATATCAGCCACACTACTATGCTGTGAGAAGATACGAAGCATATCTTGAAAAATTAAAAAGATGGAAAAGAAAGGAGAACGGCATTAAATACTAGGAAGCAAAAAAGAAAAAGGCAAAATCTCAAAATTATATTTGAGCTTTCACACAATGTAAAAGTCACTTCCAGAACTATAGTGGTTTACAGTGAAACTATAGTGGAATATAATGCAAGTTTCACACTCATTTCCATATTATTTGCTAACAGTTTTTTTCTGGAAGTAAATAACATAGAAATGAATAATAAACTTGCACTATATTCCACTATAGTTCCAGAAGTATTCTGTCGTGAAAACAGAATAAACTGCCATGTGAGTGAACCCAAAGGTCCCCTCTCACTTCCAAGGCTGTAGTACGATAGGAGACACAAAATTCATTTTAACAGAGAAATTATTGTAACATTTTTCCATAGGAACAGGTACATCACTGATTGACAAGTATAAAAGGTTTGTCAGAATGAGTCCCAAGTGTCCTTACCCACATACCTAGGTGCCTTGCAAGTCTTATCCAGATTGTAAGGTAGAAGGTTGTAAATGCTCTCCTCCATGCACATTGCTGCCATCTTCACAGTGATAGTCTGCAGATAATTTAAATTGCCAGACTTCTAAAGTGAACTGTCTTAAAATATCTGTGTCTGTGGAGGGGATACATTGATTGAAAATGTATTGTAACTGTATTGTAACTTTTGAATATATTTTTTTAAATTAAGAAAAAAACCTTTTTAAAAGTGAACTCTCTGTCACATTTTGTCTCATAAACACCATTCCACCTCTCCTTTCGGTTATTCTCCGCGCATCCCGTCCCCCAGGCACATACTGCTTTCCCTTCCCTTCCTTCTTTTACACTCTATATTCTTCTCGTTTGCACATTCCTCTTTGGCTGGTCACCACTACTCTTTGACCTCAACATTTCAACCATCCCAGTTCCACGGTTTGCCCTAACATCGCTCACATTATCACTCCCAGCCTCCTCTCTAGGTCTGCACAGAGTTGACCCTGGGCCAGAAGTTGTTGGGACAGCCCCCACCAGCACGACCAGTAATCAGGGCCGTAGAGAATCGTCCAACCACATCTGCAGCACCACAGGTTTCTCACTCATTTTTCCAAGTAACAACATCACATGCCGAGTCTCTACAACCTAACACCTGAATTGTCCTGCCAAGTGGGTGAGGAAGGTCTTATTGTACTTCTGCACTTGGCTGAGGAAACCCATGTATGACTTCCCCAGAGTCATGTTAAACCTCACCCTGCGGTAGCTTGGATAATTTTAACACCATCCTGCCAAGTGATCGGGCGATGTGCTTTGCCACACGTCAGCTGTCATACGTGCACAAGATAAAAGCAGCTATCGAAATAGGCTCTAGAAATGCTATAATGCAATGCCAAAGCGCATACAATTGTTTTTTATTACGGGTCATGGTTCCCAAAAATACACAAATGCTTTTCGTTCAGGGTCTGGGTTTAAAAAAAACCTCCAGTTAAAAGGCTGTCAAGGTGACAGAGCTGGGAAAGGTGAGACTTTGGGGAGCTGCTGCTACTGCTGCTTATCTGAACAGGCAGAAGAATAGTGCAGAGATGAGATGATGACATAGCTGTCAACATTCCCTTTTTTTTGCAGGAAATTCCCTTATTCCAGCGCTGCTTCCCAATGCTACCTTGGATTGTTAGATATTCCATAGACTGTCCATCGGGACAGGTGAGGCTGCTGATCCCTTATTTTCAAGGCTGCTGATCCCTTATTTTCAAATCTGAAAGTTGACAGCTATGGATGATGATGATGATGATGATGATGATATCTTAGCCTTTTAGATGTTGTTGGACTACAAAACCCCACTTCGCCAAGAAGCTCACTGGGTGACTTCGGGCCAGCCACTCTCTCAAGTTGACCTACCTCGCAAGGCTGTTGTGAAGTTAAAAATGTGAGATTTGGACACCAAAAAAAGTGTGTGAGAGAAACACGTGCAGCGCTCTGAGCTCCTTATGAGAGAAGGCGGTGTATCAATTTACCAACACGCAAGGAGTCCAGGGCGAACGACCTGCCTGCCTCGCCTTCCCACGCGCGCCGTCTGCACCCGCTCAGAGTCCCTCTTGCTTTCCCTGCTCCCTGCCCGCCCTTCCCATTCCTTCCCCGCCTCCCTCTCTTCGCCTTACCCCGCTCTCCTTTCTCTCCTCCGAGCCCTTTTCCGCTCCCGTTCGAAGCCTCCTCGGCTGCCGCGGATTAGAACCAGCGGCACTGTTTGGTCGCCCTTGGAAACCACCGCTTAGCAACGCGCCCGCGTGTTTGTGTGTGTGTGTGTGTATGGAACGGGAGAGTGGCTTTGTGACGCCATTTCCGGGACTGTGCCGTGAACAATGAGCGAAGCCGGGGGGGGGGGAGTCCGGAGAGGAAAGGAATGGCGCGCAGGCGCAGCGGGGGCAGGGAGGGAGGGAGGACGCCGCCGTAGAGATACAGCACAGAGATAGTAAGGAGGACGCCGCCGGCGTGGGAGTTCGCGCACGCGTAGTAGCAGGTAGGTCGGCCTGCATGTGGTTAGACAGAGGGGCTGGGTTGAGCAATGGAGGAGAGGCGCTTTATGGGAGGGCAGGGCTTTTAATTTAATTTTTTTTTTGCGTGCCTTGAAACGGATTCCTTCCTTCCTTTTCGAAGCCATGCTGCGTGCATGGATCCTTTCCCTGCTCACGAGGAGCAGCCTCCCCTCTGCTCTTGGCAGCCTTGGCAGGGAATGGGGGGAACGGGTGGGTCGCTCTCTGGTTGCCCTGAAGGGAGAGACTCGGTCCCCATCCTGCTCGAGGCGGTGCGTTGGAGCAGGAGCCTCCCTCCCCCCCCCCCACTGACGAGACTGGGGGCCCGCCCCATATCTTGAAGGAGAAGGGGTACTCTTCGTTGCTTTGTTTCTGTCTCAGCAGAGAGAAAAGTCACGGGTCGCTGAATGAAGTTTAAAGGGTGTTAAAATTGTGGCATGCATGAGGTCTGGTGGGCCCGCCGGCGTCAGATGCACCACGCGAGTAGGCTGACAGTTGCACACATGGGGAGAAAGGAGGGGGGAAGCAGCAGAACCCCAAAGCAGTAAAGTGCAAGAGGCGCAACCCGTGGCTTTCTTACGCAGAACTCAGATGTATACATGAATGCATTTACAATTGTAGCCCAGTAAATTGGCAATACAATAAATTTGTTCAGCAGAGCTAGGCAGATCCCAGTGCTTTTTTTTTTTTTAAGAATCAAAAAGGATCTGGTATGCAGTTCTTGAAGTAAGTGCCACACTTTTAATATTTGGTGCTGGGGATGTTGGAGACAATAGGCCTCTGAATACCATTTGTGCTCGAATTCTGCTTGTAGGCTTCCCCTAGGTATCTGGTTGATCAGTATGAGAATACTGTACAGTGGTACCTCTGCTTACATACGCTTCAGGTTACATACACTTCAGGCTACAGACTCTGCTAACCCAGAAATAGTGCTTCAGGTTAAGAACTTTGCTTCAGGATGAGAACAGAAATCGTGCTCCGGTGGCGTGGCAGCAGCAGGAGGCCCCATTAGCTAAAGTGGTGCTTCAGGTTAAGAACAGTTTCAGGTTAAGTACGGACCTCCGGAACGAATTAAGTACTTAACCCGAGGTACCACTGTATTGGACTAGGTCGTTGGTCTGATCCAGCAGACTCTTCTTACGCTCCTTGATGTCCTTTGCAGAAGTGTGGGATGTAAATGTAATAATAACTAAAACAACATTTGAGAAGTTTCACACATGTTGCCTATGGAAGAAAGCTGGCCACTGCTGGATGAGAAGCAGTGATAACTAAGACAATTCATATTGGTTATGATCACATTAGAATGAATACATTGACCCTTCACTTCATTCTTGCCATACTCCTGTTCTTAGCCTTAGAAGGATTCTAAGATTTCTGCTTTGAATTGGGGGTCATTGCTAGGTGCAAATTATAGAAAATGCTTTGCAATTGCATTCTGATTGTTTAATGTAGTAACTGATGCCTGCACAAGAAGAGGAAGAGAATTGCAAGGCAATTCTCAAATCACTGGATTTTTTTTAAAAAAATCATAAACAAGTGCTATTTAAGCTTATCCACAAATTCTATTTTCTCTTTTATATTGTGCTAATGGCACAAAGATGGGATGCGGGTGGTGCTGTGGGTTAAACCACAAAGCCTAGGATTTGCTGATCAGAAGGTCGGCGGTTCGAATCCCCACAACGGGGTGAGCTTGGTCCCTGCTCCTGCCAACCTAGCAGTTTGAAAGCATGTCAAAGTGCAAGTAGATAAATAGGTACCGCTCCAGTGGGGGGGTAAACAGCCTTTCCGTGCACTGCTCTGGTTTGCCAGAAGCAGCTTAGTCCTGCTGGCCACACGACCCAGAAGCTGTACGCCGGCTCCCTCGGCCAATAAAGCGAGATGAGCGCCACAACCCCAGAGTCGGCCACGACTGGACCTAATGGTCAGGGGTCCTCTTTACCTTTACCTAATGGCACAAAGAAGTATTAGAAATGCCAACTTACTGCCTCCATGTTGCATTATAGTTATTGTAATCTATGCTGCATGGCTGAAATATGTATTGAATTGCTCATGGCAATCTTATTTTTGGATGTTATTTGCCAGTTTAATTAGGAGGGCCTATGTCTGACCTGAGACAGATAACAACAGTTTTGCTTCAACAGTTTTGTTTCAATGAATGTAATGGGGAAAAACAGTTTGGGGTTTCCAAGGGGACATCACTCAGATCTATGGTAATTTAAGGGCAAATCTTTGGGATAGATTTGAATGTTTTGGAATCAGAGCTGTAGAAATATTATTCAATTCATTGCTTTCTGGAAGAGGGGTAGCAATGCCTTTATGGGAGCTTTATGTGTACCTACATTAGTATTCATGGGCGTAGCCAAGGGGGAGCAGCTGCCCCCCAATCAATAAAAGTACATAGCAAACTGAGGTTGCCCCCCCCAACAAAAGGCTTGCTCCTCCAAATCCTGGCTATGCCCATGTTAGTATTCATCAAATTTCAGCCTGGATCTCTTTCAGCGGGGCCACATTGGGTGTGTGACAATAACTGTATAAAATATAATACTTTTAGTGTACAGTAGTTCAGAAAACCAGCCATGTCCCAGAAGGCCAGTGTTCTACATAGATGGTGAATTGCAGCCATGTTTTTCAGCCAGGGAAGGGCAAAGAACTGTGAGTTAAATATTTGCACTGGCACAATTACAGTCACGGCCCCACAACGCCGAAGTACTCTGCTGATTTCTGGCCCAGTCACCACCTTTCATCTGTTTGTCGCATGTAAATCTAGGTTTCCCAAAGTAATCAGCGCATATTTCTGTAGAGAGACAAGCTGCTGCTGGAGAAGTATAAGCTCTGTGACCTGCATTCATTTGTATACATCAGCTAAATTTTCTAAATAAAAGAAAGTAAGCAACTTAAAAAGAATAAAGTTACAGTTAAAGCGCATTGGAGGTATTCTAGTAATGCAGTAGAACAAACAAAATCACCACAAATTTTAAATGTCTATGTAAAGGTCACCACGGAAATGTAATTTAAAAATATGTTTTTATGCCTTTATACCCCACCTTTCTTTCATCCAAGTAGTGACCAGCCCAGCCCTGCTTAGCTTCAGCAAATTGTTTCATTTGCCTTCAAAGCATAGCCTGGGACTCACTGCAATTAGTTATCCAGCAGGAAATGCACCTGAATTTTTAATTTTATTTTTTTAAAAAGCTTTAGCTGGATGATGGAATAGAGTTGGGGAGAAGGTTCCTGCTCCAAGCCCCAGAAGACTTGAATAGCACAGAAAAAGTGGGAGCATGGAGTATGGAAAACTGTTCCTGTGTGAATGTTGTACTTCTCTGTTTGTCATGCTAGTTGACTATAACACTGTGACAGAGCAGACTTCCACCCCTGCAGATGCTGTTGGCCTACAACTCCTTAACCATTGGCGCTGCTGGCTGCAAGTGATAGTTGTAGTCCAACAACCTCTGGAGGACCACAGATATCCCTGCCCCTGTGCTCTGACTAGAATGGGGGAGTCCCTTCAGGACATTTATGCCCTCTTGTCTTACAGGCTGCATACAGTGGTACCTCGGTTTAAGAACAGTCTGGTTAAAGAACGATTTGGTTTACAAACTCCACAAAACCAGAAAGAGTGTCTTGGTTTGAGAACTTTACCTCGGTCTAAGAACGGAATCTGAATGGTGGAAGGACACCAGTGGCGGAAGGCCTCATTAGGGAAAGCGAGCCTCGGTTTAATAATGGTTTTGGTGTAAAAATGGACTTCCAGAACGGATTAAGTTCGTAAACCGAGGTACCACTGTACTTCTTATTATGGAATAAACATGTCAAAAGATGCCAAGGGGCAAAAATGAACAGTATGAGATGGTGAATGAGAATGGTTCGTCAGAATTGGAATACAAGAAGGGGAGGTGTGGGGAAGTCAGGGAAATATGTTATTGAAAATAAGGATTGTAAACTTTATGTGTTTTTAACTTTTTTGGTTTTTTCTTTTTTGATTTTTTAATGTATTAAGATGGAAAATCCCAATAAATATCTTTTTTTTTAAAAAAAAAGAGAATGGTTCGTCAGACACTATTAAAGTAGCTCAGCAAGTGAAGGAAGCTTTGTTTGTCAAAACAGGTGGGAAACTTGTCCTGCTCCAGATGTTGAGCCCCAACTCCCATCAGCCCCAGCCAACAAGGCCAATGATTAGGGATGATGGGAGTTTCCCAAAGCATCTGGAAGGTACCAGATGAGCAAGGCTACATTAATCTGTGCTTTCACCAAAAATATTTTACTTGCAAGAGCTAAGCAACTAGCAATAACAGAATGCAGGATTATAATGTTTTCAGGGCCAATTTGTTTTAATTTTGAAAAGGCAAAGCATACGAGGTTTTCCTAGCCTCCTGACTTGAAGTGTGTGCACTGTTTGTTTTGCGGTACGTGTTGACGTCGCTGTTGATTTCCCTGAGCAAACAAAATGAATCTACTCTTGGCAACGTGTTCATGTTCTGGGGCTGGAGAGAGTCCTCTTTGCCCGGTGGTTGTTCTTCTGTTGCCTCTGGAGAGCAATTGCTTGTGCGGCATTTGCTTCACTCTGATCTTTCTCTTTTATTCTGCTCCATCTAGACTGAGGGTTAAAACAAGGAAAGAAAGCCGTACGTGGTTGCTGCACAGGAGCACGGCACAGATGCCATTTGGTGGGGCTTGTTATTATTTTTTAGCAATGCCTGCTCAGACGATAACGGGACAGAAGTGAGCTACTCTTGCAACCGTAAGTTATGTAACAAAACGATTGGTTGGTTGGTTTCAAAGGAAGAAAACATATTTGGATGCTAAGAAAGGATTTTATATGAATGCATAAAGTGCACTCTGGCTCCATTTAAATGACTGGGGAAGTCTTGACATTCCAGTGGGAGTTGAATTGCACTCATGGGTGCTTTTGTTTGTGCGTTTTAAATAAAAAGTTAAAGTATTCATTGTAATCAGCTGTCACCTTCTACAGGTTTGCCATCCTCTGGTAGTTAGTGTTAATGTGCCCCAAATATTTCCTTACATGTGCAAATAAAGGCAAGGGGAGGGCAGGGGTGGTACAATATGTCTAAGAAATGGAGTACATACTGGTGTTTCTAGCAGCTAGTTTCGGGAGCTCCATTGAGGATTTTTTATTGATTCTGAGAACATTACCTGCCTACAGTCAGTGCCTCTATTGAGTATTCATTGTAGCTCTGTGGTGTTAGAGGTGGTTCTGTGGCTCTTAGCCAAGGAAACAGTTAAGCTATCCTACGCACAGAAAATGAACTAAGTGTAAGGATTTTATGCAGGAAAGCACAGAGGCTTATTTTTTTAAGCATGTGGCTTCTTTTCAGAGTAGAAATTTCACAACAAACATGCATACTTTAAAGGGAAAACCTTTTCCCTCTGCACAGATTTCACAGAAGGTGGAATTCTATAAAATCCTCACCCATTTATTTGTCATGATCAGGTCACAGAATGGGTGAGCTGTTAAAAAAACCCCCAAAATGTGCTCCCTAAGATGGGAATGGAGCAGTCAGAAGTGTCTTCACATTCTAGTAATTATTTTAAATGTCAAGTGGCTAAGGTTTAAAGTATTTCTGGCTCACTGGATTTTCCCCTCCTCTTCTTTTAAAGCGTTTCCTTTCCTTGTGAAATTGGCCCTAGAGAAAAGAAGAAGATGTTTCAAGTGGTCTGGAATCGGCATCTAAAGCTAATGAGTCGCATCATGGTTTCTGATGTGTATTTAAAGTTGATTTTTTCAAGAAGCTTTGCCCTTGCACAGACACCATGGATGTCTAGGCATTCTCTTGTCGGGGACAAGAATATTGTCCTGATGGGACCCCCTGGTGCCGGTAAAACGACAGTGGGGAAAATAGTAGGGCAGAAACTAGGCTCCTGCTTCATAGATGTTGACGACGATGTCCTTGAAACAACCTGGAACATGAGTGTGGCAGAAAAATTGAAGGATGTTGGCAACGAGCAATTTTTAGAAGAGGAAGGAAAAGCCTTGTTAAATCTTTCAGCATCCGGAAGTGTCGTTTCCCTTACTGGCTCCAACCCAATGAATGCTGCCAGCATGGAGCACGTGAAGAAAAATGGAGTTGTGGTCTATCTGGACGTACCGACACAAAGCATCATGGATCGGTTGCAGTTGATGAAAGTAGACCGTATTGTGGGGCAGGGGCCGGGAACCTCACTGAGAGACATCCTCCAGTTTCGGAAGCAGTTTTATAAGAAGTGGTATGATGTCCGTGTGCTTTGTGAGAACGGAATTACTGCCGACGCCGTTGCAGAGAAAGTGCTTCATGCGGTGAAGCGGTACCAAGACTCAGATGGCTTCATTTCCACCAGGAGTCTAAGATGCAATAAGAAGGTTGAGCCTAAAGGCTCTGTGAAATATTTCAGCGATGTTCTTGTTAAGGGACTGGCGCCTGACGGTGGGCTTTTTGTTCCTGAGATGGGGCTTCCAACATTCACTGCAGGAGAATGGCAACATCTACTAGGGGCAAGCTATGCTGAAAGAGCTCAGGTTATACTGGAAAGGTGCATACATCCTGCTGATGTGCCTGCTTCCAAGTTATGGGAAATAGTTCAGGCTGCCTATGGACAAAATTTTACCTGTTCTAAAATTGCCCCCGTTAGGCACCTGGCAGGCAATCAGTTTCTTCTGGAGCTGTTTCATGGACCAACGGCTTCCTTTAAGGATTTGGCGTTGCAGTTGATGCCCCACCTGTTTGCCTATTGCATCCCCCAAAGCTGTAACTATCTGATCTTGGTAGCTACTTCTGGCGACACAGGAAGTGCCGTCCTAGATGGTTTTAGTCGGCTTAAGGAGACGGATAAACAAAGGATTGCCATGGTCACCCTCTTTCCCCAGGATGGAGTTAGCCAGATTCAGAAATCACAGATGGTGGGCTACCAGGAAGCAAACACAAAAGTAATAGGTGTCAGATCAGACTTTGATTTTTGCCAGTCTGCCATCAAGCAGATGTTTACCGATTCAGATTTTACTGGCTTTCTCACTGTGGAATACGGGACAGCGTTAAGTGCAGCAAATTCTATAAACTGGGCTCGCTTGCTTCCCCAGGTGGTCTATCATGCCTCTGCCTACCTTGACCTTGTTGAGCAAGGCATCATTTCCTTTGGGAACCCTGTCGATGTCTGTATTCCCACAGGCAACTTTGGCAACATACTAGCCGCTAAGTATGCGCAAATGATGGGGATCCCTATACGGAAATGCATCTGTGCTTCCAATCAAAACAACGTCTTGACGGAATTCATAAAAACAGGCCTGTACAATATAAAGGAGAGGCGATTAATGCAAAGTCTGTCACCGGCAGTGGACATTTTGAAGTCTTCCAACCTTGAACGACATCTGCACTTGATTGCTAATGGGGACGGGCAGCTGGTGACGCAACTGTTTAGCAGTCTGGAGAATCAGCACTGCTTCCAGTTGCAGGAGCACTTCCTGGACAGGCTTCAGCAGGATTTGGTGGCTGATTGGTGCTCTGAGGACGACTGCCTGGGTGCCATTCGCTCTGTGTTCGATACCACAGGCTACATTTTAGACACGCACACAGCTCTCGCAAAGGTGGTTGCCGATCGACTGCAAGATAAAACTTGCCCGGTGATCATTTCTTCTACGGCTCATTATTCCAAATTTGCACCTGCTGTCCTACAGGCATTGAGGATTGGAGAAATCAAGCAGACTCCATTAAGTCAGCTTCACTTGTTAAACTCTTATAACCCTTTGCCTCCGGTCCACAGGGGCCTATTAGAGACTCTGAAAAAGAACGAGAAGCAGCAGTACCAGGTCTGTGCTGCTGACGTGAACGTCCTCATGGAACACGTTGAATCCTTAATACAAAAACACTTCATGAAGGTTTTCTAACTGTAGGCTTATTTGACATTTGCCTCCTATGGCGCTTTGAATATTTCCCCTCCTCCTCCTCACACATTCACCCAAAAGCATGTTTTAATAAATGCTTAGTAAACACAGTAGCTGCCTTTTAGTGACTATATACTGCCAGATATTTACATGCATGAGCACTGAATGCAGTGTAAGAAACAAAACATGCATTGTTGAAAAATAATAATGTCATATTCCCAAAGGTGAGATCATTGTTTGGAAGAGAAATAGACAAGGTTAGCATATGGTTCCCAGGGAAGTCCTGTTTTGGATGCTCAGTACTGCCCACACGGTCCTGCAGCAATTCTCCTGGGTTTCTCCCTGCCGTAGAATCGTAGGGTTGGAAGGGGTCACGAGGGTCCTTGCAATGCAGGAATCTTTCACCCAACGTGGGGCTTGAACCATGACCCTGGGATTAAGAGTCTCATGCTATACTGACTGAGCTAATGAGAGGAAGAAGAAGAACCTGCGACCTTCTGCATGCAAATGAGATGTTTGAAAGCATGTTAAAGTTCAAGCAGATAAGTAGGTACCGCTCTGGTGGGAAGGTAAACGGCATTTCCGTGCGCTGCTCTTGTTCGCCAGAAGCGGTTTAGTCCTGCTGGCCACATGACCCGGAAGCTGTATCCCGGCTCCCTCGGCCAGTAAAGTGAGATGAGCGCCGCAACCCCAGAGTCGGTCACGACTGGATCTAATGGTCAGGGGTCCCTTTACCACTGAGCTACAGCCCTTCATCAGATGTTTCTGGTTGGCCCGGGAAGGAATAACAAATAGTTTTGGGGACCTACTTTATGCAACACTATTTAGCCGTTAGCCACAAGATGGCATCCTTAACAGTTTGCTAACAATAGTTTACTAATAATAGAGTTGCCATATTTCAAAGTTGTTTAGCTTTTATGGGGAAACCTCCCCCCAAAATAGTGTTTTCCCTGCTTTTTACATCACATTGCCATACATTACATCCAGGTTTTTCCCTGACATTTTGCCAATTTGGCAAAATTACCCCCTACACAATTTTTACAACTGGAAACCAGGACATGTCAGGAATTCTCCTGACGTATGGCAAGCCTACTAATAACATTTCAAAGTTTGGACTTGCATCAAGGGACTCTTTGAGTTATCCATAATAGTTAAAAATTTATAAAACGGCGGTGGGGTGGGGGAATTCATCCCAGTTCCTTAAAAGGTTGGAAAAAGAGATGCAGAGGAGCACCACACACATAAAATATTGTTGGGCAAAATCCTTTGGGCCAGCTTTAACACTGACAAGCTCTTCCTCAAAACAGAGGAAGGTCTCTCATAGATGGGGTGTTATGCCATTATAGTGGGGTCTGAGTCACTGGTGCCATCTCCCAGCGACCCGGGCATCCACAACATTTTTTCAGTGGGTGCCCATGGGTGCCCGACCTCTGCCATGACTACCGCTTCCGCGGGCTGCCCACAACATAGCATAATACCCAATTTAGCATCAGCTGACAACCATAGAATAGTTAGCTGTCCTCATTCTCTAACTTCCTCCGTGTTATGAAATGAGCTTGAAGGCCTCATTATCGCCTCATCCAATTGTGCGGTGCTCCTACAGACGATGCCATTTCTTTTGCTCTGAACAAAGTCCTAAAGCAGCATTCCCTTGTGTTCCCCTCTGCATTACACCATGGGCACACACATCGGAGCAGCTGCCTGGGGGAGACAGTCTCTTCCAAATGTCTGCATTGCCGCTGCGGTCTTAGTGAAATGTTAGAAAATATTGCGATGCAAGAAGAAGCCACCTAAGCAGCCGTCATGCTTTGCTTTATTCAGATAAGCATGGGTAGCATATTATGCTCCTCCCCTGCCCTGTCTGCTTGGGCTGTGCCTGCTCTTAGGAGTCCAGGGAGCAAGGAAATGGATGAGGTTTTTTTTGCTCTTGCTTGAGAGAGCAGGAGGCCTGTCAGTTCCAATCTCCCTGCCAGCTTCCCAGTGCCAAGGTGGCAGCAGGAGTGACGGATGTGCTGACACATACATGGAGCCGCAGAGCTCTGATCTCCTTGGATCACCCGAGCTCAAAATGTAGGCCTTTTAAGCTGTTAGGATCGCTTTCGGCGATTAGTGGCATCTAAAGAGATAGGGAGGGATTTTAAAACTTGCTAGAGAACTATTTCAATCGGGGTTTGGTAGATGGATTGTAAATACAGTAGGGAGATTCTCGTCTATTGCTCAGTCTATTCCTCTCTTTGCCTTGTTAATCAGTCAACAGACATGAAGCATTTGGTACATAAATAGTTGATTAAGTCCAGCCAGAGGGGGGAAAAGAGGGGAAGCAATTGGTTGCTACTAAAGAACTGGACTCGGGTGGCGCTGTGGGTTAAACCACAGAGCCTAGGGCTTGCCGATCAGAAGGTCGGCGGTTTGAATCCCCACGATGGGATGAGCTCCCGTTGCTTGGTCCCAGCTCCTGCCAACCTAGCAGTTCGGAAGCACATCAAAAGTGCAAATAGATAACTAGGTACCGCTCCAGCGGGAAGGCAAACAGCGTTTCCGTGCGCTGCTCTGGTTCGCCAGAAGCGGCTTAGTCATGCTGGCCACATGACCCGGAAGCTGTACGCCGGCTCCCTCGGCCAATAAAGCAAGATGAGCACCACAACCCCAGAGTCAGCCACGACTGGACCTCATGGTCAAGGGTCCCTTTACCTTTAAAGAACTGGGGGTTGTATCTGCTATAGGTTTGAAGCAGTATCATAACACTTCAAATAGTCATGGCTTTCCCCAAAGAATCTTGGGAACTGTAGCTTGTTATGGGTGCTGAGCGTTGTTAGGGTACCCCTATTCCCCTCACAGAACTACAGTTCCCAGGGTTCCCTGGGAACAGGGATTGATTGTTAAGCCATTCTGGGAAATGGAGCTCTGTGAAGCAAATGGGAGCGTCCTAACAACTCTTTGCACTCTTAGCAAACTATGGTTCTCATGATTCTTTGGGGGAAGCCAAAACTATTTAGTAGTATGATGTTATTTTAAATGTATAGTGTGGGTGAGGTCTATTCAGTGGCGTAGCGTGGGGGGTGCGGGGGGGACCGGGTGCAACATCTGGGGGTTAGGGTTAGGGGGCACAAATCCATGGGTTAGGGGGCGCAAATTACTTGCCTTGGCCCGGGTGCTGACAACCCACGCTACGCCACTGGGTCTATTGAAATTAATGGGTCTAGGTCAGTCATGTCTGTTATCTTCACTGGGTCTGATCTGACTAGGAGCAACATTGGATACAGCAGTAAAGTTTTAATGCTCATACTAGGTAACAGCATGGAAAAGTTCTTGCTTGTATGCTGGCAATTGGGCCTCACTTCCTTTGAGTCTAACGTCTATGTGAAGCCTCATTCCTTGCCTCTGAAGTCCGTTGGTTATAGCTATGGGTTGGCATTTTCATTTCTTTCAATTCCCACATGGCTTCCCTTCTCTCCTTAAAATGTTTTCTATACCACTTCACATTTATTCCCCCCCCCCCCCGTTCTTAGAAACAGCAGTTATATGTTTAGTTTAAGTTGATTTTGTATGTGTATGTATATATCTATATCTATGCACACTTCTTTTCTCAGTGGAGAGATGGTTAAACAGGGGGAAAAAGCATTCTCATAACTTAAATGTTTGGAGTGTCATTGAAACCACCTTGGTATTTTTTTCTGTTTGCAGAGCAGCTGTCTGGGTAATACGCTCAAATCTTTCACTGTCACGTATTATCATAAAGTCATTTTAGCAGAACCATTTTTAATTCACTCTAGTCTGCTCCTCCTACAAAGGAATGTAAAACCATCCTTTGTAGGGTAAATTTAGTGCCATATTAATTCGAAGAGTTAGAATAATAAACTTTAAAAAATGGAAATTAATAGGAGCTTTGGGGTTAATGCATTAAGTTCCTTTCAGGTTAATTGTGTGTAGACTAGGATTTGGGAGAGTGGGTTTTTATTTTATCTTTTGGCTCGCTTAACTGGCATAACATGAACTACCCATATTTCAGCTTGTAGGCAGGAAAAGCAATTCCTCACAGGAAGGTGGGACGATCTTTGCCTCTTACTATGGTATGAAGGCCTCTTACTATGGCATTACCTGTGTGCATTGGCAAAGCAACCACCTTGAGAGGGAGTGGTTAGGGTGACATGTATGTGAAATGTATTAGGGGGAGATGCTCAATAAACAGGTGATGTCATGTAACCTCTAAGCAAGTTATGCAAACGTATCGGCACGAATTCCCATTAAACAGCTGGTCCCAAAACTCCCGTGGTGCCAGGGTGTGTGGTCTGAAGGGCACTAAGGCTACCACCTTGTTGGAGCTAAGATTTGGGGTCTGCTCAGTGCCTGAATGGATGATTGCCTGCAAACTGTATGTTCATTTTGGGCTCCATAATGGGGAGAAATGGGGATTTAACTGTAATAAAATAAATATTTGTGGTGCTACAGTCTAAACACTTCAAAGATGTTCCAGGGTTCCTTAATGAATTTTTAAAAAGGTTTTCAAAATGGTGTGTGTGGTTTAAGAATACAGAATCAAAAGGACAAATAAATGAATCCCCCAGGAGTACAGTTTCGTGATGGGCAGAACATTACTGAATTTTCAGCATGCTTTCCCCTCCAATTTGTTTTGGTTTTAACATAGGAGTGATATCCAATTAACTCATACTTAGAGTGGGCCAATGGCACAGAAATCAATGGACTTAAGATACTCTGTTGATTTCAGTTGGTCTATTCTTGAGTATGACTAATATTGTCTATCACCCTATGACATAGCTTTTCCTAAAAGGTAAAGGTAAAGGTACCCCTGCCCGTACGGGCCAGTCTTGACAGACTCTGGGGTTGTGCGCCCATCTCACTTAAGAGGCCAGGGGCCAGCGCTGTCCGGAGACACTTCCGGGTCACGTGGCCAGCGTGACATCGCTGCTCTGGCGAGCCAGAGCCGCACATGGAAACGCCGTTTACCTTCCCGCTGGTAAGCGGTCCCTATTTATCTACTTGCACCCGGAGGTGCTTTCGAACTGCTAGGTTGGCAGGCGCTGGGACCGAGCAACGGGAGCGCACCCCGCCGCGGGGATTCGAACCGCCGACCTTTCGATCGGCAAGTCCTAGGCGCTGAGGCTTTAACCCACAGCGCCACCCGCGTCCCCACAAGCTTTTCCTACTTGGGGAAATAAATGGGGGTGGGGACGACCCCCCCCCCTGCTGCATTGAATGCTCAGCCAAAAGCCAACCTTTTCCAAACTGGCGAGAGCTCAGTTCCTGGCACTTTTTGAGGATTGTGGCTTTAATTTGTACTTCCTGTAGTTACAAAGCAATAGATGCAGCATCTCACAAATGCATTGGGGAGCTGCACAATAAATAACTCTGTGTTTGCAGATATGGAAAGAAAGACATTTGCTTGAATATGCCTTTCCAATGATATGTAAACTTACTTCTCACCAGACTTGCTCCTGGTCTGGGCCCAACACTCAAAAACGTTTGGTTTGCATGTGATGATACTGTGAGAAGTGAAAGGATTAAGAGGGTACTAAAGTTTCATTGTATATTACAAAACATTTCTCTTTCTTTTCTGATTGTGGAAACCATAACCAACCACCGGAAGACTGACTGTGCTGACTTTCCTTGGGAAGAGGCTTGCAATAGTTTACATGGCATATCAGTTGTCACAGGAATGCCTCCTGTCTGGCTGTCAGATCTCAGCTGCGCTTAATGTAAAGCAGCTCAGGGTTGCAAAGACTTGTTTATTGTGCCCTGGAGACTGCAAACACCGTGGCCTAACAACACAGTCCTAGAGGATTCTCTTAACAACTGGACACACACACACCGGGGCATGCACACATCATTATAAGTACAACTTGCAAAACATATGAACGATGAGGTGATCATTTTATTCAAATTTGTTTTGCTTTTGGCAATAGCTTATAAGTGATTACATAGGAAATGGATCTATGGCAGTGATTCTTAAACTTTTTCTGGGGGGGGGGTCGTCTACCTCTTTAAGAGTGTGGTGAAAGCTATGGACCTCCTCCCCAGAAAAAATGTACACCAAGATATATACACACAATTATGCATGCAGTTTATTTTGTTGCATTGTTAAAAACAACCTTACCCAGATCACAGATTCCATAAAGCCCACACATGGATCCCTGGTTAAGAACACCTGATTTGTCAATTGTGGGGAAGGTGAGGAAAGGTATAATAAATAAATAATTGAAGTTTTCTTCTGGTACCTTGAATACAGTTTAAGTGGAGGGTAGCGTGACTCCCCAAAAGATGTGAAGACCATTATTGGATATACTAAAAGTTAAATTGCTAAAACATTGTTTATCTTTAGAGCATTTTGGGGGAATGTGTTTTTAATATTACACAGTAACCAGAGCAATATGTATACAATGAAGACTGACAGTGCAGTCCTAAACCCGCCCCCCCCGTTCCCCCATGCAAGTGGGGCAGTGTCCGAGGGGGCAAGGGCTGTTGAATGGCATGTAGCTGTCTCTCTGCTGGCCTCCACTGGTGGAGAGGAGCACTGCCAACTTGGGGGGGAGGGCAGAGCAGCCATACTCTGGTAGTATCAGCCTGGGAAATATTGGAAAGCAGACCCATGAATAACAAAAAGGATTTGCATTCACTGACAAAAGAGAGCCATTATGTGTTTTAGCAGGTATTTCATTATCTCGGAATGAGCACCATATGGCACACAGGCTCCTGGCTTGTGATAAATTTGCTGGGGTTTCTTAGAAATATAAATATAAATACACACACACACACACACACATATATATATATGAAAGAAGCCAGTTAAAATATAATGGAAAACGATCAGCCTGCTGTGTAAGTGAGAGATATGGACCTTTTAAACAAACAACAACAATATAGTAGGGTAAGTTAAATGACATTCAACAGCTTCATAACGAAATTAATCTTTCCAGCTCTTTGGTGACATGTCGTTATAATTCCCTCCATAGCTGAAATGCTGTGCTTTCTTAAGTCTCTACTCTGTCCTGGTTTGCACCTCACACTCGGCCAGATGATTGCTCGCTGTGGCTCAGAGGCGCCAACTTGTGAACAAAGTGAGAGGGAACCATCATGCATGTGATGTTATGATGTTGCCCGTGAGACGATGTCCGGATGTCGCACCAGGTCAAAGGAGCCAGGAATGTGGCGGCAGCAGCATGGCTTTAATGCTGGGTGGCTCCTCCACCTTCTGCCGCCACTGCCACAAGGCGGGGACTCCTTCCCTGTTGTTAGCCGCCTTGAGCGTGGATTAAAGTGTGGAGAGGTGGCAAACAATGTATGTATTTTCGTCACAGAGCAGTTGTGACTTGATTTATGAGTGCAGCAGAGGAGCCACAGGGTGATGACCTGCATGGCTGTTCTGTGCGGCGGCGGTTCTAATCACAAAGCAGCATGTAAGCAGCAAAGATCTTGTCTATTATTGGAGTATGAATGGAATCCTTAACACCCTAACCTGGACGGTCAAGAAAAGAGAGAACTGTATAAAAAACAGTGGAATCCAAAGGGTGTCCTTTTGGTGCCTCTATCACATGGTCCTACTACGATGGCTCTGCGAGGTGTTAACTCTGCTAGTGTCTAGGTCCAACTGAATCCTTATATAGACCATAGTTCAGTAAACCCCACCTCCCAGAGAACCTCATGCAATTCTTCAGCTTTAGGCTCCTGAAGACTGCGGAGGCAAGTGAAACTACAGGGAACCAGGCAGAGAACCTTCTTGGTAGTGGAGACCACCCTGTGGAACGCTCTCCCATCAGATGTCAAGGAGACAAATAACTATACAACTTTTAGAAGGCACCTGAAGGCAGTCTTGTATGGGGAAGTTTTTAATGTTTGATGTTTTATTAGGCCTTTATATTTGCTGGAAACCACCCAGAGTGGCTAGGGCTACCCAGTGAAATGGGTAGGGTACAAATAATAAAATTATATTATTATTATTATTATTATTATTATTACTGGGAAGGGTGCGGTGGGAGGGAGAACAGCCCTGTGCAGACCCACCGACAGGAATGTTAAATTGGCTGTGCTAGTGTGCTTGCACTTGCTGACTTGACCACTGCTTTGCCCTTCCTCTCCCAGTAAGCGGCAGCAACGCATCTGCTGGGAGCTCCACCATGCAGGCTCCTTTTCTGAATTGAGGGAGGCCAGCAAGAATATAGGTCCTCTGGTTGGTCAGGAGGCTCCTCTTGAAGATGCCTTTGCTACAGTTTCCTAATACTAAAAGGAATAGAATGTGGATTGTCAGCGGCTGTACCTGCCTGTTCATCACCACCTAACGGAGTCGTCTTCTGTTCCTTTGGGAAATCTGAAGACGCAAGCACAGGCACACACTTGCCTCTGAAATGTTTCGGTCTCTGTGGACTCCTGTAGGCCAGCCATGATTCCGTTCACATTCTTTGCGTCAAAATATCAGCAACTTGGTTCCCCCATCGTGTCTCTCTCATCCTGCGTTTTCCAGGCATTATGTCATTCCCCTGTAGCCATCTGTCAGCTGCCTGTGGCTCTTCTGTTGAGGGTATAATGTTTCCCAGGAGGAAGTGTCTGAGTCGTTTGCTCAGAAATGATATTATATTGCACATATATATATGTACAAAAAGGTGACTGAGCACTCTCATGCCTAATGGCTGTTTTGTTCATTTGCTCTCTTGTGTTTACATGATCTCCTTGAGGGAACAGTCTCAAGTCCCTTTGGATATTACATTGCTTTGACTCTGTTTCATGCTAATGGAGATGGATAATATTTTCTTTCAAAGGATGGATCATATTCCTTTACAGGAGGATATCAGTTCAAAATGCCTCCTGAACACAAGCAGCCTTATTGTCAGCACGATGTTCTCCCCTCCTGCCGGAGTGATTTTGATTGCTTAAAATAGTTTCAAGTGTTCTTGTAAACAGGTCTGTAAAAAAAAAGGGCTTAAATGTTTTAAAATCTCATTGTCTTGCTGTTTTGTTGTTTACCGTCTTGGGCTCCTTTTGGGAGGAAAGTCAGAATAGAAAAAAAATAAAATAATAAGGAAAAAATGCCTATATGAACTTAGAAAGACTGGAAAAGAGGAGATGCCTTATTTGAAGAGAAGGAGTCCATGTAATGAGAATAATTGAGGGCATGTAATGAGAGCTATGGGACGCGGGTGGTGCTGTGGGTTAAACCACAGAGCCTATGACCTGCCGATCAGAAGGTCGGCGGTTCGAATCCCCGCGACGGGGTGAGCTCCCGTTGCTCAGTCCCTGCTCCTGCCAACCTGGCAGTTCAAGAGCACGTCAAAGTGCAAGTAGATAAACAGGTACTGCTCCAGCAGGAAGGTAAACGGCGTTTCCGTGCGCTGCTGTGGTTCGCCAAAAGCGGCTTAGTTATGTTGGCCACATGACCCGGAAGCTGTATGCCAGCTCCCTCGGCCAATAAAGCGAGATGAGCGCTGCAACCCCAGAGTCGGCCACGACTGGACCTAATGGTCAGGGGTCCCTTTACCTTTACCTAATGAGAGCCATGAGTGAGATAACAGCTACCAGTCAGCCTCAGTTCCCCAGCTGTACACTTGTGATTCCCAGAAGCTGGTCTTCAGGACTATATTGCCTCTGACAGTGGAGGTAGAACAGAGACATCGTGGCTAGTAGCCACTGATGGCTTTCCCCTCCATGAATTTGTCTAATCTTCTTTTATTAAAGCCATACAAGTTGTGTTGGTTGTCACTACAATATTATTTAGCAAGAGAATGCCTTGGTTGCTCGATTCCACAGTCGTCCTTACGGTCATTATTCTGAAGGAGGAGGCAAAGCTGTGTTTCCCTAGTACTGAGGTCCATTCATTTCCCATGAAGCTCTGGGCTGCTTCAACCACTAAGATATTTCAAAAATTGGACTGTGAATATGGCAAACATCTACTTTATAATGTGTATCATAGAGGCACACTTCTCTGAGAGGTTCGATTGTCTTCAGCTCCCTGTTGAACGTACCATTAAATGGAAAAGCCATGACTGCTGCTGCATATTGGGCAAAACGTGCCAGTTTCAGCGTTCTGTTTGCTGTGATCCTTCACATTTAATAAAAACACCATGGTGCTTCCAGGACTTATTTTTCAACCTGAGTGCTTGTTATATTCAGTCATTCATATGCTCACCACCATATGAATGGATCATTGGACTCCAACCATAGGAATCTACTCATAGAGAATGTCTTACATTGCCTAATGTGTATGAGACCATCTGCTGCCTTCTCTACCACATTCAGTTTACTTCACTTCATCTACCTCCTTTTGGTTATTGACTACAGGTAAGGTAAAGATAAAGGACCCCTGAATGGTTAAGTCCAGTCAAAGGCGACTACGGGGTATAGCACTCATCTCACTTTCAGGCCGAGGGAGCCAGCATTCGTCCACAGACAGCTTTCCAGGTATTGTGGCCAACATGACGTAACCGCTTCTGGTGCAGTGGGACACCGTGACAAATGCCAGAGCACACGGAAACACCGTTTACTTTCCAGCCACAGTGGTACCTATTTATCTACTTGCACTTGTATGCTTTTGAACTGCTAGTTTGGCTGGAACTGGGACAGAGCAATGGGAGCTCACCCCGTTGCACGGATTCAAACCACCAACCTTCCGATCAGCAAGCCCAAGAGGCTCTGTGGTTTAGACCACAGCACTACCCGTTCCTGATATTGGCTACAGCTATCCCCTAGGACCTAAGCCTTGAAAATCAGAGGGAGTATTTTTGGGGGGTCAGTTTTGTGAGTTCCAACTCCTCCTTCCTGAATTATAAATAATACCTGGTGTGAGAGGGATCTTCCTTTAATGAGGAATGCCACGGGTTCCTCAAGATGACCTGTTTATTTAGCATTCATCCTGATTTCCTCACCCAAAACTTAAAACAGTGGTTGGACGATGTCTGGCCTTTATCGAGCATGGGTTCTGATTTTTTATAGGGTGGTTATAAAACATTGAGCATTCATCCTGATTTCCTTGTGAGATGTTTGCACATTTTCTTATTGACCATTGGTTCACCCCACACTTTTCAATGACTTTACCTATTGCTTCTGTAACCACAAAAAGTGGTTTGTTCTGCTAGGGTGACAGAGCACTTCAATCCACTTTGATTGTGTAAACTTTAATTTTTGGTGTACATTTGAACCCCTCCCACAAAATAGTGACAGTCTGGGCTCTCCATATCTCATGGCCAAGCCCTGTCTACTGTTTTGATGTGATTTGTTTAAACAGGAGCCCCCTTTGCCACACATGGATACTGGTTTGGAAGCCATTGCCCCAATTCCTCTGTGATGCTTCCCAGTTTCAAACCTCTTCCCCATGCTGACCAGTAAGAAATGCCCCTGCAGATTGTATCTACCTTGGTTTCCTTCTTTGGCTCATTAATCTTCGTTACAGTTAAATTAATTGAGATTAATACTTTGCTGGGAGGAAAATCTCCCATTCCCTAAACCTTTGAAGTGTGTAGCTTTGGGGCGGGGGAGGAACCTGAAAATGAGCTTATTAATATCCGGGAAAAGCAGCTTGCTCTCTCTTTTTTTCTCTCCCCATCAACCATTTTAAGATAAACCCTTCCAGTGTCCTCTTTTTTCTCTTGGATAAAAATCTCCCCCACCTTATCTGTCCCTTCAGAGTGGCTTTTGACAGTGTCCCAGTTCCTATTCTGCTTGCCTAAAGAGAGCAGATGCAGTTCAGCTTTAATTGCAAGACTGACATGATTTTGCCTTGTCGGAAACCATCCACTACAGTGAGGGAAGCTCTTCTTTGTTTCCAGGCTGTAACTTTAGTTTGAAAAAGAATTTAGGGTTTTGTTTTCTAAGCAAAAAGACTGCTAAAGCAAACCTCTCCTTTTGCTTTCTACCATGTTATTGCAAATGTTACAATTCACAACCCCCTCATCCGGCCACCCACACTGTAAATATGCCTTTTTAATAAGTACAAGTATGCTGGTACATGCGAGTTATAGTTAATCCTTTAGCTTTCCCATGGGAAAGCAGCTCGCTGACTTTCACTACCAATTAGGGAGAAAAGAAGGGAAAAGTGCAATTGAGGTTTAGTTATTTATTGAGGCTGGCAAATCAACCTATCCACAAGGACTCAGGGATAGTCCAGAGTGGTGCATGCTCTAGTTATCTCCCGCTTGGACTACTGCAATGCGCTCTATGTGGGGCTACCTTTGAATGTGACCTGGAAAATACAACTAATCCAGAATGTGGCAGCTAGACTGGTGACTGGGAGCGGCCGCCGAGACCACATAACACCGGTCTTGAAAGACCTACACTGGCTCCTAGTACATTTCTGAGCACAATTCAAAGTGTTGATGCTATCCTTTAAAGCCCGAAATGGCCTCGGTCTAGTATACCTGAAGAAGCGTCTCCACCCCCATCATTCTGCCCGGACGCTGAGGTCCAGCGCTGAGGGCCTTCTGGCAGTTCCCTTGCTGTGAGAAGCCAAGTTACAGGGAACCAGGCAGAGGGCCTTCTTGGTAGTGGCACCCACCCAGTGGAATGCCCTCCCACCAGATGTCAAAGAGAAAAACAACTACCAGACTTTTAGAAGACATCTGAAGGCAGCCCTGTTTAGGGAAGCTTTTAATGTTTACTAGACTATTGTATTTTAATATTCTGTTCTAAGCTGCCCAGAGTGGCTGGGGAAACCCAGCCAGATGGGCGGGGTATAAAATAATAATAATAATAATAATAATAATAATAATAATAATAATAATAGTCCATGTAAGCATATGTGCAAAACAGACACTCTTGTGGGCATCACACAGGCACCATAACATGTTCTATTGGCTATGAAAGGATGCTTATTTCCAGTCTAATTTCAGTGGGGAGGGGAGACACTAGAGAAGACATTTGTGGGTCTCATTTTTCTCATTTTTTCCAGTTGGTATTCTACATTTCCACATCAGATCTATATATCATCTATCTATCTATCTATCTATCTATCTATCTATCTATCTATCTATCTATCTATCTATCTATGGAGGATGTCATTGTGAACATCCATGCCTCAAATCCCCCCATCTGTAGTAAGAGAGATGGGGTTTCCAAGAAACACAGATGCCCTAGCATTCTACACTAGTCCTCCTGCACCCCACACTTTCTGTGAATCTGTTTCAAAACTGGTGCGTGCATTTTGAGCCAGGATGCTACTGGGGCTAGAAGCAAAATGAGGCAAAATGTGTTTCAGGACCCTGCTCATCTACCAAGCACACTAGGTGGCCTTGGACAAGCCAGAGGAATTTGGTCCTTTTTTAAAACAACAGCATACAATCAGTGCTTTAGACTGAAATTGTGTGGTTTCTTCCTTTCCTCCTTTTTTGTTATTAGTTTCAGCTTTCAGCATTGTGTTTGAAGAGCTGCTATTTATGGCTTTTCAAACAATGTGCTGCAGGAAAGGAATTTAAAGAATGTCCTTGAGTGAATTGAGGGGGCTCTTCAGCATGTGAGCAAAACGAAGGTTAATCCTCCAAGTTGTTCGGGATCACATTCCACGAGACAAAATCATCCACACACCGGAAGAGAAAGGAGAAAGGCTAATAGAGTCAGCTGGAGGGTGTTATTACGCACTTAACAGGGGTCTTCACCGATCTAAACTTGTCTCTGAAACCCAGATAACTTCAGTTGCTTGGGACACATTCTACCAACTGAGGCTGATGTTGCAATTGTAACTCCTTCCTGAAATTGATTCTGATACCCTCCAGAATAAACTACTGCAATGATGAGGATGATTCACATTCTATGTGATTTTTCAAAATTAAAGAATAAAACCTTACAAATTAAAATAAAATAAAAGCGTAAAAACACACAATTGTAAATTTAACACAGGGCCACATATTGTTACCTATTGCTGCAACATTTTTCCATCACGGTCCAATTAAAACATTGTAAAGCAAAATGGTGTGTTATAGGATATCACTTTTGCAAAAGTAAATACATGGCGACCAGCTTGGAAGAGGTTGAGCTCAACTTTAGCTCATTCCCTCCTTTGTCTTTCAGTCAGTGCACTTGTCTGAACATGCAACTGCAGGATTCACAGGCGTATAGAGCAGTGTCTGTCAAACGTTTGAACTTTGTCCTCCCCTTCTTCTGCCTCACAAGCCATCAAACCATCTCTTAATGAAATTACCTTATACCAAGTCAAACCTTTGGTCTGTCCAGCCCAGCAATGTCTTCTCTGATGGGCAGCAGAGCTCCAGGGTCTAAGGCAGCAGTCCTCCCTCTACCTTCTCTCTGATCCTTTAATCACTGGAAAGGCCAAGGATTGAATTTGGGACCTTCTGTGTGCTTTGCCTGCACTCTGCACCACCTAGCAATGGCCCCTCTTTGGCATGCAAATGCACAGAATCTCCCCACACAACCAAATGCCTGCAGCCCACCAACATGTATGCGCAGGGACATGTCAATCAGGGAACTAATCCGACACCAGCGGTGTCTGGGGCCCTCTGGAACTGGTGGGACAGAAGGCAGGGAAGCCCAAGAGTAGGTCTTTTTTTTTTTTAACCAAACATTTAGAGCACACACGCACCACCCCAAGAAACCTGGGAACTGCAGTTTGTTGTGGGTGCTGAGACTTGTAACTCTGTGAGGGGTAAACTACAGTTTCCAGGATTCATGGGGTGGCAGGGGGAATGTGCTTTAAATGTATGATGTGCACGCAGCCATAGGAGGTGGAAAAAGCTAGGGCCGGGGGGGGGGGCATAGAGGGCAGCTGCCCCCTCCCTGATCAAATAAGACAATACAGTGGTACCTCTAGTTACGAACTTAATTCGTTCCAGAAATCCGTTCTTAACCTGAAACCGTTCTTAACTCGAGGCGTGCTTTCGCTAATGGGGCCTCTTGCTGCCGCTGCGCCGCCGGCACACGATTTCCGTTCTCATCCTGGGACAAAGTTCTCAACTCAAGGTAACTCTTCCAGGTTAGCGGAATTTGTAACCTGAAGCGTTTGTAACCTGAGGCATTTGTAACTCAAGGTACCACTGTATAAATACTTAACTAATTGACCAATCACATTGTCTACGCTTATGGGGCTGCCATACATCAGGATTTTCCCGGAGATTACCAGGATTTCAAAGGTCGAATTGACTTTGGGGTTTTCCTTTAAAAAGCTCATTTTTTTTGGGGGGGGGAGTTCTTCCTAAAAAGAGCTCAACCACTTTTGGGGTGCCTTGGTTTTTACTTTTTGGAATATGGCAGCCCTTAAAAAGCTGACCAACAGCGCCACCCCCTGGACGGGTTGAAAGCAGGCAAGCAGGTAGACAAGTGGGGACTAGCTGAGGTCAGGGCAAGACTGGTGGCAGGCCCATGCAGAGCTTGCCTGAAGCCCAGGGCGGAAGTCTTGTTAGAATAAAGTTATAAACTCAAACAAAGCAGCCAGTCCCTGGCGGGGCCCCCTGGCCAGTTTAGCTCTCTGAGGCCCAGGGCAAGTGTACCCGCCTGCCTCCCATACATAGGCCTGGTTGGTTGGGCAACACCCCTTCATCTTCATGTATCAACCTCCCATGTCTTAGAAAAGTGTTATCTCAGACCTTCCTCCTAAAAACAGCCAGACAAAGAAGGTGAGGAGCTGTTGAGCCAATAACATTGCATACGTTCCATGGATAGCCCAACAATACCTTCGACACAGTTTGCTTCACCAGGTGAAAAAGCAACATTTCAGGGCCCAGCTGCCTGTGGGTTTGCAAATTCCCCGGATCAATAAATGACAGTCTTTCCAGAGAAAAGCATTTGGAGCAAAGCCCTATTGTTGTTATTTGTGAATCTGTTCTCTTTGGAGTCCTTTATGTCGGGTTTCTCATTGTATTCTTTCTGCCTGGCTCCAGAGAAGAGGTTTTGAAGGGGGGGTGTGGAGAGAGAGAAAGAGAGGCTGCATGCAGAGAGAAACATCTCCTGCTGCTTTCTTTTGAAGACTCTGCACAGCAAATCCGCATTTCTCCATAGTCTTCTTTTTCACAGTGTCTTCATTCCGTCCCCACCACCCACCCTACCATCTATAAAAATAAAGATACCTGTGGCTGGTGCTTTCAGCAGCTATTAAAAGAAAAGAGAATGGCCCTCTTTGCCACTGAATCCAGGATGTTGAGTCCTTGCTGCTTGCTGGCCCTTAGAGCAGATGAATGAGCTTTACCTCCGACATTTGAAAACAACCATTGGCACGATGGGATGGAATCTTTGACATTTTACTGTACAGCCACCACACGTCTGAAGAGCATTTATTGATGCCTGTTTAAAAACTCACCATCTCCATTTGGTTTCTCTGAACTGTAAAGCATGGGGGTGACCAAATCTCTGCTGATTTTTTTTTGCTCTGGTTAGCTTCAGCAGAGACCAGTCTAAAAAAATATAACGCTAGTTCTGCCAAGGCTTAATTTTTGCTTTTTTGTGGCAAAAATAGAATAATTGGTAACATAAAATAATAATCACAAGCTTATCTGGATTTTGCTAAATGTTCATTCAAGGTGAATCAGAATACCTCAGTCCAAAAAAGGGCGAAATCACATTTTGTTCCTTCCTGCATAGTCTCAGAGGAGAGCTGCTAAAAAATCAAAGAAGGTAAATGTCTCAAATGGGTTCTTAAAACTAATTTTTGCAACCTTTCTTGAGCATGCAGTTTACATAGGTCGTCCCTGAATTTGTTTTGAAAAGATTCTTTGCCTTCCCTTTGAACACAAGCTGCATTTGCCTCCAGAATCACCTGGATTGAGAGCAGATGGCTGGCTATGTTAACAAAATACTGCTTTTAATTTCTACTGCTTGGGAGGACCTAAGTATTTAGTGTATTTAGACCAAATATCAAAGTATCTGGAGTCAGTTTTGTCATAGAATCATAGAATCATAGAGTTGGAAGAGACCACAAGGGCCATTGAGTCCAACCCCCTGCCAAGCAGGAAACACCATCAGAGCACTCCTGACATATGGTTGTCAAGCCTCTGCTTAAAGACCTCCAAAGAAGGAGACTCCACCACACTCCTTGGCAGCAAATTCCACTGTCGAACAGCTCTTACTGTCAGGAAGTTCTTCCTAATGTTCTTTCTTGTAGTTTGGATCCATTGTTCCGTGTCCGCTTCTCTGGAGCAGCAGAAAACAACCTTTCTCCCTCCTCTATGTGACATCCTTTTATATATTTGAACATGGCTATCATATCACCCCTTAACCTCCTCTTCTCCTCTTCTTCTTCTTGTCCTTTTAACATGATAAAAGTCTGCTTGATGCAGTGGGTGTTCGTTCATTGCCACAGACTAGCCAGCTTCCCTGCATTCCCCCTAAGTGGCCGAGTTACCTTTCTGCTCTCTAATCCAGATAAACATGACTCTGCATTTTTAAAATATAGGAACCAGAATCTGCATTCACCCCTATTTTATGTTCCTTTTGATATGCCTGAAATTGTGATGAATAAATATTAATTTTGTTTAACAGTTATTTCGCACTGAATTGTCAAAGCTCTTGCCACCTGCCACGCAATCCCATTCTAAAGCCCATACAGTCCATAGGAGAGCTAGCAAAGGATTGGAATCCAGCCAGAGTGACAAATATGTCTACACAGACCCATATTATCTGACTCCCAACCATTGCGGTGGCAGAAACAGACTCCAGAGTGAAATCAGCTGCCCCCTTTGAACCCGGTTTCTTGGGTCCTGGTCTGCCATGCTGTCTACTGGTCTCAGAACCCTGGATAGCTTACAACTTCAGTGTTTTGTACATATAAATCCCCAGCAGCTAATGTTAAGTATTTGTCTACCAATTTCCTCTCAGTTCTCTTCCATCCCCTCCACCAATTAGCAAACAAAGGTGCCCTGGGGATCACATGGCAGGATTTTGCCTGCCCAAAGGAACAGAATTCCTGCCAGTCTGTCCATCTTGTGCCTGCACCACGTCATGTACCCTATGAGAGTGTACAACTAATAAAGCAACATTGTTTGGGAAATGACAGCCAGCTTTTGCTCTGGCAGTAATTTGACAGGATCTTACAGCCTTCTCCCCCTCTCTCCTGCCACAGTTTTTGTTCCATTAGGAGGCTGAAAACAGAGCCCTCTTGGCTTTTATCGCAGAGGTACTTGTCGCGAAGTACAAAGTCTCCACAGCACCTTGGGATGAAATCACAGGCTCATCAGCCACACTGCTTGTGCAGATGTCAATTACTGCTCTCTAGAGAGCCTCAGAGCTTCATGATCAACGAAGTCTCCAAGTTGCAAGGATGAAGTACTGTAGCTTCTCTGCAAAGAGGCAGAGGCTATTCAAAGAAAGAAAGAAAGAAACTAGCTGCTTCTACAATCCTGACCCCTCAACTGCCTCTTTTCAAACATCCCCTTTTGTATAACAAAACACTTTTGTATAATCTTCTACTCGCGCATCTGTTCTGGTTTGCTTTGAGTATTATATTTATTTATCGTGTTTGCCTTCTTCTTTTTGCAGAGAAAGTCTAGGTATTTTGCAACCACTTTGGGATGTGTGTGTATTTTAAACAATCAAAATGGTGTATAAATTTTATGAAATGAAATAAATGAATGGGGGAAAAATATGGGAAGGCCTCTGGAAGGAATAGGGTGGCCATTTGTCCACCTTTACAGAAGGCAGTCCTCTTGCTGAAGGGCTGCCCAGTTGTGCAAATTGGTATCAACTTTGGCCCCCTCTTTGGGGTGATGCACAATTATCCACCCTAATAAAGAAGAAATAGATAAATATTTGTATACATGTGTTTGTGTGTGTCAGTGTTGGTGTCTAAAAACAAGCCACAGGGGTGCCGTGAATTTGGAGTGTGGGCAAAGGAGGGACATTCAGTGAGGCAATCATCTATTAGATGAGAAGTTCAATTTCCAACGTTATTTATAACTCTGAGGTTCTCCTGCAAAGCATCTTCTTCTACATGCAAATGCATTACAAGGGAGATTTCCCACTCTAATGACAAAAGAGCTGCTTGACAGAAAGATAAGCCATCTGCCTGATACAATAAGGTTTGTCAAGGATATGACAGCAGCGCGGCGGGAGGGAATATCTTCTCTTTGCCAGTGGAATTCTCTCTGCCAAACTCGTAGGTGGCTGACTGACATCTTGTTGAAAATGAGAATGGGGAAATGCATGTATGTTCTGTACCAATGGCGATGCTAAGCACGGGCCAGCGCTGCTATAATGAATCCAATTAAGTGCCACTGTCTACAAAAAAATCAATGCCAAACTATCTGATTCAGGAAGGGATAGCTGGCGAACTGGAAGCTGATTGAGGGGCTGGAAGGAAAGACGAATATTTTATTTTTGATTGCCAAATCTGTTATTTGAATGTGTCACCTTAAAGAGATCAGGGTGGGATCTTTTTGGCCTTATAATGAACATGCTAGCTAACTTAGCTAGCGTGGCTACATAGGGTAGCCAGGTGAGTATCTCTGGTCTTCCTGACATGTTGGGAGCTGTAGTCTAGCAATGTCTGAACAGTATCATGTGACTATGTCAAGATGAGGCTAAGAAACTGGCTTAACAGCAATTCCACTATTCATGGAACGCAGGAAAGGGTACCCCGGTTGCTGAAATTCACAAACCAAGGGACGCTCGTGGCGCTGTGGTCTAAACCACTGAGCCTCTTGGGCTTCTCGATCAGAAGGTCGGCGGTTCGAATCCCCATGGCGGGGTGAGCTCCCATTGCTCTGTCGCAGCTCCTGCCAACCTAGCAGTTCGAGAGCACAACAGTGCAAGTAGATAAATAGGTACTGCTGTGGCAGGAAGGGAAATGGTGTTTCCGTGTGCTCTGGTTTCTGTCACGGTGTTCCGTTGCGCCAGAAGCAGTTTAGTCATGCTGGCCACATGATCCGGAAAGCTGTCTGTGTAGAAATGCCATCTCCCTTGGCCTGAAAGCGAGATGAGCACCGCAACCCCATAGTCGCCTTTGACTGGACTTAACCCTGTAGGGGTCCTTTACCTTTATCTATTCACAAACCTGATCTTTTCACACCCTGGGCATTATTCTCTGTGACTGCTATGCAATTCTCCTATTTTCTTTCTTCCCTTCCCAGAGAGAAATTTTTAACCTCCCCCCTTTTAAAAATGCATAATCTTTCATTTCTGAAAACTCCAGTGAGATGCTGCTGCTGCTGCTAATGAAGATAAATGGAAGAAAGAGAATGTGAGCCCAGAGTATGAAATTGAGCTCATCTACTTCTTCTTCCAATTGGCTGCTTGATATTACTTTGATTACGGTGGTGTAATTAATGACAGAAAGTAATGAAAGGGTATAAGAATGATATGGGACGCTGTGTGGGAAATCCAGTTTTGCTATTCTGATCCTCCATGTTATTAATATAATCTGCTTGGGAGGAATCTTTCCACTTTTGCCTTCTGGCAGGCATCCTTTTCACAGAAGCTTAAGATACGAAGAAATTCAGATGCTGAACCTTTTGCCAACAGGATGAGGAAAACTTCGCCCGCTGAATTTCTGCCTGATAGGCAGGCGTTAAAGGACAAGTTGCTTTTCCAGGAAAAAAAGTTGTCATACCCCAGTTAAGTGAGTATGTATGAACCCTCCCTCCCCTCTGAATTTTCGTAATGTTGTGATTTTGTACCTTAACTCTCAGAGTGCATTGTAGCCATGGTGACCTAGCCAAACTGGAAGTGGAATGATTGCAAAAAATCCCCCTACATAGGAAGCTATTGCTGATTCCATGCGGCATGCGAGGCTTGCGTAGCTTGTGATTCACCACACCCTTTCCTTGCCACCCAACTTGTTCCCAGTTCCCTGCCAGCCACTCAAATTGGCCCAGAGATGGAGGAATGAGGACCACTTGTGTCAGGGGACAGTGGGGTGTATGGGCATAGAGCAGTGGCCTGGCTACTCTCCTAACAATGGAGATCCCGATTCTCCATTCCTGTGTGCTCTTCCTCCAGGGCTGTTGAAGTACGTAAGACAGTGTCTGCCTTGGGAGGCGGGACTTCCTGCTCACTCAGTTGAGCGGGCAACTCCAGTCTTCTTCGCCAATCTTCCCCTAACAGTTCCACTGATGTTGAGAGTTGCTTCTGGCACTGAAAAGAGCTGCCATAGGTGTCACCATAAAGGGGGCAGAGAATAATGGGGGAAGGCTGCAATTGAACTGCAGTTTGTTCAAAGACTTTGGTTAGAACAAACCGCAGTGTCCTGAGTTCATCAGTAATGCAGAACTGTGGTTTGCTGGAATGCAAATGCAGAGGCCTCCACTCTCCTCAGGTGCACCACAGAGGAAAGGGAGCATGCAGGCCCAAGGCTCACTGCACCTTGTTCCTGATAATCTAAAGCAGGGTTTAGATAAGGCATGGGTGTAGCCAGGGGGGGTGCAGGGGGAAACTGCCCCCCAAATCTAGTAAATAAAGAAGAATACTTAATTAACTGGCCAATTGCATCACAGATAGCTCGGTTCTGCCCCCCCAAGAGTCCTGCCACCCTAACATAAATCCTGGGTACACCCATGGATAAGGTATGGGGAACAAGCATTTTCATTATGTTATCAGAGTGTGTGATATTCAAGAGGGGAAAAGTTGCCAATAGGAGAAATGGATCCAGGAATAAACCAGGGGAAAATAGGTGTACAAAATGTGCTCTGCTGCTGAACCAGGTATGCTTTTAACTGAAGAACCTGATATCATTTTCTTGACAGTTAGTTGTTACTAACCTAAAGAGTAACACCTCTTTAGGTACATATTCAAGAGGGAGAAGGGAGAGAGAAGGCAATTTTTCTTTCCTTAGCTTCCTATGAAGAGCAAATAACCCTCCTAGCAGTTAATAAAATAATGCGATGATTATGAAAATTAAACTTGGCAGCCTCTTTTATGAAGTAATAATCTCCATCTGAAGTGGAAATTTATCCTGGTGGAAAATGGCAATAAGGCTGAGAAGCAGCTGAGATATTTTTTTTAAAAAAATGTTGCAAGTAAGAAAAAAAAATGCACAAAAATATTAAATTCTAATATGCTGAAGGTATGCCAAAAGACGATTCCTTTGATGGGCTGTTTGGGCCCCTCCAGACATCCTTCTTATTGCATTTTTGTGATGATTTGTGCTCATGGTGCTGTTGGGGCATTTAAGTATGATCCTGCTTGCAATACCCTTTGCACCTGCAAAAATTTGGGGCAGCCATTCATCTTCGTTTCCAGTCAGCGCATAGACACGGTGACCTTTTATATGACAAATGTTCTAGTATATTTTTAGCCTGTTGCATGGTAGCCCCTCTAGAGAGCAATGATGTAGTAGCAGTGGGGAAGCACTGCAGAACAAACTAAAGCAGAATAAATCTACCATGAATGCCCCATTAGTATGTCAATAACATGTTGCAGAACATGCTCGCAATATAACACACCAGCTTGGAGCCTGGAGCAGCCAAACCCTTCTAGATGGTCCTGCTCTCCTTCGCCTCTTTGCCTGCCTCACTTCCCCTCCTGCCATTGGATTATTTTGCTCTGAAATCACAGAAGGGTGAGGTTACTTATGGCTTAGCTCTTGTAGTACTGCTGGAGAGCTGTGCAGCCTGTGGCCAGGGAGCCATGTGTTTGGGAGAGTCACTGGAGGCCTCTTAGAATTTTATGGCTGAAGTCCTGGAACAAAATTTGGTAACCATAATGGACTATTCCAGTACATTGCCATGCTGTAGGAAGAAGCCACGCAGAATCCCTGTTATCTTTTTGCAGTGAAGGGACTGATTAATGATAGTGTGAAATCACTGAATAGAATCTGTGATCTCTGTTTGTTCTGGTTTCAGAAGTTTCATTTTATTGGTTTGAATAAATCAAACAGGATCGTTGGTGTCACCCATGTACATTTAAAGCACATGGCTTCTTCAAAAGAATCCAAGTTTGGGAATTGTAGCTCTGTGAGGGGTAAATGGCAGTTCCCAGCACTGGTGGCGGGGGGTTCTTTTTTTGGGTGGGTGGGGAGTATTCTGCAACATGTCATTGACATAATCATAATGCATTAGTGGTGGATTTACACAGGACTGTCTTTACCTAGTTCTGTCCCATCCCCGTTTTATCACTTCAACAACCCTGTGAGGTAGGTTAGGCTGAGAGAACGTGACTAGGCCAGCCAGTGAGCTTTATGACTGAATGGGGATTTGAACCGCCACCTTCCAGGTCCAGCACTCTATACACTACACCTTGCTGGCTCTCTGGGTTGTTTGGGATGCCTCTCCCATTCGGTGGAGAAGACTGCCGTGTGTGTGTGTGTGTGTGTGTGTGTGTATAGGAGAATTTCACTCTCTAACAGACTGCATGGGAAGCTCTATTATGCAGGAGCTCCAGCTGTGCATATATGGAGAATCCAATAGATGCTCACGCTCTTCCTTCCTAGGACTTCTGTGCAGATCTGACAGTAAAGCAGTTTACGTTGTATCCAATGGCAGACTCAGCGTGGACCCACTGAAATGAATGAACATGACTAACTTAGCTGCATTCATGCCAGGTGGTCTACTCCGAGTAGGGCTTAGTTGGATACATGCTTGCATGCTGAAAAGGCTACTAAGGGTGGCACCTGAATGCTCAGTTACTTTTATTGCTATTTTAATGGAAAGGAAAGATGTGAATTCATTTATATATTTTGGTCACCCGTCCTCAGAAGGATCTGCCTTGATCACACGAGCTCAGGTTCTACAGTGCTGACTTCTGACATATTTCCTGGCCCTCATATGGGTTCTGTTCTGGGGGAATGTTGTGAAACAGAATTCCTTGCTCTTTCTCTCTCTCTTGAGTGTCTCCACATTTTTGCTTCTTCCCTTTATGAGCTGCAGCGAGAGAGTTCTTTGATGCTGCTTCCTTTCAACTCCCTTATATGTGTGTGTGTGTGTGTGTGTGTGTGTGTGTGTGTGGAGAGAGAGAGAGAGAGAGAGAGAGAGAGAGAGAAGGCCCCTTTCTTTAATTAGCAGTTCACAAATTTAGCTGCTGTTTGAAAAGGAGAGAACGGTGACAGGGAAGAGACAAATCCAAAGCACAACATCTCAGAGAAACAGTTTAATTTGCTGCATCTGGCAGAAAAGCATCACTGCCGTCTTCAAGGTGTATAATCATTAGCTTCTGTTACTTACCAGGTAGTTAAAATGGGCTGGATATAGGAAGGCAGATGCTGTTATCTAGAGACAGTTGCTATTTCCCCCCAGCCCCACCCCACTTCTTAGTCGCTCAAAATAAAACTGCGCTTGGGGAAAAAAATAAAAATAAAAAGGTATTTTGAAATGGCCATTTCTCCCTCAATTAAGTTTAATTGCCTTAAATAAGTGCACTGTCATCTTCTCCACTCCCCTTCTGTTCTTTGTAACTTCATTTCTTGAGTTTCACATCTGCAACTTTTTCAGATCATCAACAGCATGTTTTTTTCTGGAAGCATATTTTACGAGGGTTTTGAAACCGGCAACCTAAGCAACACATCTCTTCCCCTCTGTGTACAGTCAGTCAGTTTGTCCATCTGCTGTTTTTTTGCACTGTGCGGATGCATCCTAGTCTAGTGTTTGAATGCAGGATGGGCTATAATGAGGGGTGGAAATTGAATCCAATGCTTTCAGTGTCGGTAGGAAGAGGGAGCAGCTACTTATGGGTGCTGCAGAAACCCATCTCCTAAACAACATCTGGGACAGACAGCCCTTCCAAGAGAACCACAAAAAGGCAGGCGAAACATCCCTGCAAAACAAACAACTGCTGACAAAATACCCCCATCCAACAAAAGCATATTGAGATATCCCACCAAAATATATTCAACAGGGAAAATACCACACGTCTGCACATCTTTGGCAAAGACTTCAGCCGACGGCTGCTAGCCAGCCAGCAACAAATTTGTATACCAACCAGCAGGTGGCGCAAAGAGGCTCCAGTTGCTGCTTCTGGTCTCTTTGGCATCAACAAACTGGAAGCATCAACAAGATCCCAACTGCTAGCGTGGCCGGCAAACATCCTCTTCTAGGAGCGATTTCAAACAAGAAGGGCGAATCTGTTGTTTAGTCATTTAGTCGTATCCGACTCTTCGTGACCCCATGGACCAGAGCACACCAGGCACTCCTGTTTTCCACTGCCTCCCGCAGTTTGGTCAAACTCATGCTGGTAGCTTCGAGAACATTGTCCAACCATCTCGTCCTCTGTCGTCCCCTTCTCCTTGTGCCCTCCATCTTTCCCAATATCAGGGTCTTTTCCAGGGAGTCTTCTCTTCTCATGAGGTGACCAAAGCATTGGAGCCTCAGCTTCAGGATCTGTCCTTCCAGTGAGCACTCAGGGCTGATTTCCTTAAGAATGGAGAGGTTTGTTCTTCTTGCAATCCATGGGACTCTCAAGACTCAAGGACTCTCCAGCACCAGAATTCAAAAGCATTATAATTCTAAAGCAATCTACTTTTTGTAATTTCAGTGGGTAGGGCTTGACATGAGCCAACAGTGTGACGCGGCAGCTAAAAAAGCCAATGTAATTCTGGGCTGCATCAATAGGAGTATAGCATCTAGATCTAGGGAAGTAATAGTGCCACTGTATTCTGCTCTGGTCAGACCTCACCTGGTGAATTGTGTCCAGTTCTGGGTACCACAGTTCAAGAAGGACACTGACAAACTGGAAGGTGTCCAGAGGAGGGCAACCAAAATGGTCAAAGGCCTGGAAACGATGCCTTATGAGGAACGGCTAAGGGAGCTGGGCATGTTTAGCCTGGAGAAGAGGAGGTTAAGGGGTGATATGATAGCCATGTTCAAATATATAAAAGGATGTCACATAGAGGAGGGAGAAAGGTTGTTTTCTGCTGCTCCAGAGAAGCGGACACGGAGCAATGGATCCAAACTACAAGAAAGAAGATTCCACCTAAACATTAGGAAGAACTTCCTGACAGTAAGAGCAGTTCAACAGTGGAATTTGCTGCCAAGGAGTGTGGCGGAGTCTCCTTCTTTGGAGGTCTTTAAGCAGAGGCTTGACAACCATATGTCAGGAGTGCTCTGATGGTGTTTCCTGCTTGGCAGGGGGTTGGACTCGATGGCCCCTGTGGTCTCTTCCAACTCTATGATTCTATGATTCTATGAGTCTATGGCTTGCACCAGAGGGTTTGCTAAGCACTCAAGCAGCTCTTCGGTCTTCACAAGGAAAGTGAGAAGAGAATTGCACATTTGGAAGGGACCATGAGGGCTATCCAGTCCAACGCCCTGTAATGCAGGGACCTTTCACCCAACATGAGGCCCAGGCCCATGCCCCTGAGATTAAGAGCCTCATGCTCTACCAACGGAGCTATTACTAGTCTTTCCCAACCAGAAGACCTCTGGGCTCCCAGTGTTACTTGAGCTCAGGGCTCTTAGTTCCTTATTTTCTGAGGGTGGCCGGGGAAGAGGCATAAATAAGCACCGTTTGTCAGTTCACATAGCACAGCAGTTAAGCATTTGTCGCAGGGCCACCCAACATGCTATTTGGGCTCCTTCACAGAGGTGCACCTCTGGGTTCCTAAAAACAAGATGGAGCCTCCACCTTTGCTTTTCTCTACAACCCAAATGCTACAAAATGGCACACGCATTTTCAGGTCCTCCTGAGCTCTTAAAGCAAAGGGGGCAGGAACAAAACATTGGCTGGTGGTGAAGCCGGATGCAGACATAAGGAGATAAGAAGACCCTGCTGGGTCAGGCCAATGGCCCATGTAGTTCTTCATCCTGTTCTCACAGCAGCCAGCCAGATGCCTGTGGAAAACCCACAAGCAGGGACCCACAAGTACTCTCCCCTTCTGTGGTTTCTATTCAGAAACATTACTGCCTCCAACTTGCTTAACCACCAGCCGATTTTCTATCTTTTACTGCATTAAGCAATGTCTAGCATCTGCTATTTTCTGGTCCACTAGCATGTGCTGACTGTCTTGTGAAGGTAAGCATTCATCTTTCATAGAAGTCCTGATGATGAATGGCAGTTACGTAATAGCAGAGCTTGATCCTCTCTTCTTTGTCCTTCGTGCATGCGTGCCTTTGAAAACCTTATTTGCTATGTGTTCTATTACAGAGGGGATATATTATTCCCTTAAGTTGATCCTTCCCTTCCCCCCCCACAAGGAAGTTCTTTCGTTCTTTACTGCTTAATAAAAATGAAATGTGCTGGAGCCCATAGCTGTTGTCCTTTGAGTCATCTTAGGTTGGGAATGAAAAACATCTCATTTGGGATGATAGTGAATGTTAAAGAATCAGTGAAAGATTAGTGTTGACCAATTGTTTGAGTCACCTAGTTCAGTAGAAGAAATTAACACATCAGTTAGCGTCATGACTATTTTTGTCTGGTTTCTTGCTTTAGGTGGATGTTCCCTTTGTGATGATGGTAAAGGTAAAAAGGTAAAGGTAAAGGACTTCTGGATGGTTAAGTCCAGTTGAATTTGACTATGGGGTTGTGGCGCTCATCTTACTTTCAGGCCGAGGGAGCTGGCGTTTGGCCACAGACAGCTTTCAAGCATGACTAAACAGCTTCTGGCGCAACGGAAGCCAGAGAACACAGAAATGCTGTTTACCTTCCCACTGCAGCGGTACCTATTTATCTACTTGCACTGGCATGCTTTCAAACTGCTAGGTTGGCAGAAGCTGGGACAGAGCACTGGGAGCTCACCCCATCACATGGATTTGAACTGCCAAGCTTACATTCAGCAAGCCCAAGAGGCTTGGTGGTTGCTGGATAGATTTTGTTCATCCCTTGAAGCAGAAAGGTGGGGGGGGGGGCAGAATCCGGCTCAGACAAAAGGAAAGACACCTCCCCACAGTGCAGAGTTAAACTGTAGAACTCACCACAGCAAGTTGCCACAATGGGTGCAAATGGGGAGCATCTAGTATAAATATTGGTGAATTTGTACATTTTGCTACTCCTATTGAGTAGCTAAACAAACTCATTCGCTTTCACTTTTGTTGACACCAGCATCCAATTCACAAGAATTTCTGATTTTGAGAATTTCATAGGAAGGACAATAAATTGAATTTTCAGTGCTGGTGTGCTTATGTTCTGCTTGCGGACTTCCCAGGGGACCTGTTTCACCATCATGAGAATAGGATGCTGGACTAGAAGGGCCTTTAGTCTGATCTAGCAATGGAGAGGATAACTGGAAACGTTCCTGTGCTTTTCAGGATACCATTGCAAATAGAGAGTACCAAAAATGTTACATTGCTGGGTTTTCTTTTCCCTTCATGGAAGTATCATTTGTTGCTATTCCCCAGTATAGAGTTAACGATTATTTCGACACTGATAATGTATCAGTTAGATGCCATTATGGAAGAAGTAAAGGTAAAGGTAAAGGTACCCCTGCCCGTACGGGCCAGTCTTGACAGACTCTGGGGTTGTGCGCCCATCTCACTTAAGAGGCCAGGGGCCAGCGCTGTCCGGAGACACTTCCGGGTCACGTGGCCAGCGTGACATCGCTGCTCTGGCGAGCCAGAGCCGCACACGGAAACGCCGTTTACCTTCCCGCTGGTAAGCGGTCCCTATTTATCTACTTGCACCCGGAGGTGCTTTCGAACTGCTAGGTTGGCAGGCGCTGGGACCGAGCAGCGGGAGCGCACCCCGCCACAGGGATTCGAACCGCCGACCTTTCGATCGGCTAGTCCTAGGCACTGAGGCTTTAACCCACAGCGCCACCTGCGTCCCGATATGGAAGAAGTAGAAGATGCTAATTTAGATGGTAAGTAATTAAGGCAGTGTCCTTCCACTTTTGCTCTCTGCAGGCTGCATATGGAATAACAGTCCAATGTTTGCATGGAAATGAGCTGCTTTTTCTAAAGCACACCGAGTAGTGACATGGTAAATTGGGTTCAGTTTTATGTGGGTTACTCAGGGACTTGGTTCAGGGAAATATCTGGAAAGCTTGCCTGAGCACTCAAGGTTGCTTCCAGAAAACCTGTTTCCTAAGCATTCATTCCAAATTAATTGTGGAGAGGTTAGACAACAGTGAGTCAAAGCAAGTGTTATCACAAATGTTTCAGTGCATTTTCTGGTCACTTTCCTTAACACAAAAAGTCTGATCGTTTGAGGGAAGCGAGTTGGTTGTGCAAATTCTCCCCCATTAACCTGAATTTGTAACCTGAGTTTACTTGTGTGTGATGGAATCCCACCTGAAAATGGAGACAGTCTGGAAGCGCTTTTAGTTGTCTCTAGTCATGACTGGCAAGTCACTTTATGATGTCAGAGCAAGTAAGCCAATAGCAGCAGAAGGCCCATTAAGAATCTGCACGGCCAAGAGGCATTGCGCCATTAGAGAGCAGATCAGCCGAGTAGACAGAGACTAGACAGAGACGGTGATTGTAGTAGCGGCAAGGAATTTCACTCACACTCACTGTCGCTTAGCCACAATATGACTCTTTGGCTTATACTGCATTATTAGCACAGTTATATTTACCAGCCAATTAAACAAATGCTAGTCCATTTTTTCTAGGTGCCATCCATGGAAAAATGTGTATTGGTCTCAATGAGCCAGACCAAGATCACTGCCCCCCTATGATCTACATAGCATCACACACATGTTATCAAACAAAGGCTATAACTGAACACTGTTTGGTTGTTTTATTTCCATCATCAACAATGGGACATAAAAGTATGCATAACTGCACCTTGGATCGAGGCCAAAACACATAATAAGGATTATAATGAATAACCACAATCATTACGGAGACATCAAATATTTATTCTATGAAGAGATGTAGAGATAGATAGATAGATAGATAGATAGATAGATAGATAGATAGATAGATAGATATAATTGCTATGGGCTTCAGAGTTTAACAAAAAGACTGCAAATTTGCTTCAAACCTTGTGAAGCTTTGTGAAGTGGATTTCCACTGAATCTGCTGCTCGCCCAGGGATATTTCTACTGTGATGTGGAAATCTCCCATGCACTTACACACAAGCACACCCACATTTCCATGCATCCCAACGAAAAGCCAGGACAACCTAGGGTTCTTCCCCGGTGCTGAACACATTTGCTCATCTGCTATTCCTGTCTTCCCGCCTCCCGCTCAGCTTTTAATATCTTTCCGAGCGAAGTTTTAAAAACTTCAGCCAGTAGGTGTCTCCATTTCCCTGATCTCCGATCATCTCCGCCTAGTTCCGTTATTAATCCATTCATTAATACCATTAAATATATATACAGTATATATAAAGATACCGAACCTAATCTCCTTTCGGGGCAGGCATTCACACCCAGCCCTGCCCTCCAGGCCTCTCTTACCACCTTTAAACAAGTGCAAGGATAAGCAATGCATCCCAGCCCATCGGGGCTGCCTCCCTCCCCGCCGCTGGGCCCGACCCGAGGAGGCGGCGGAGGGTCCTTGCAAAGGCGGCCTCTGCAGGCGCCCGGCGGGCCCGCCTCTCCCGGGGAGCGCCCGCGCTCTGCACCCCCCCCCCACCTCCCCGCCGGCGCCCTGCCCACCGCCCGGCAACCTGGTGATTGACGCGCGCCGCGGCCACCCGGAGCTGCGAAGGCGTCCTGAGCGCACCTATGAGCAGGGCCGCATCCCAAAGGGGGCTGGCCGTGGGCGCAGCAGTCGGGAGAGCGCAGCCGCCTCCTTCAGGCTGGCAGGCGGGGCTGCTGCTGCGGAGCCGGGGAAGCCGAGCGCCCCAGTCGGCGGGCGCCTGCCGGAGGGGAAGCATCTCGCGGCCCCTCCCTGCTGCGCGTCTCTCCCTCGCCCCGCCTCCCGCTCGCCGGGCGCCTCGGGCGGGGATGGCAGCCGCGCGGACCGAGCGCGCGATGGAGGCGCCGCGGCGGCCGCACCTGGAGGAGGAGGACGCCGCCGCCTCGTAGGCAGCGCTGCCCGGATCCCGCCCTGCCTGCCTGCCTGCCAGCGCTGCCAGCGGCGGACGGGGGAAGAAGGCAGACGTAAGCAGGCTAACTATAGCATCTCCCCGGAGCCGGGAGGGAGGCAACCTGGGCGAGAGGCGGGCAGCCTGCGCCATTCCCGGGCGAGGAGCGGCGTGGCTACAGGTGACTCGGGTTCTGCACAGCATCCCACCCCGCGCTCGGAGGACATGGGGCTGCCTTGGCGTCTCCTCCTCGCGCTCCTGCTCTCGGCTCACCTGGGCTCGGCCGCCGAGGGCAGCCCGGGGCAGGCGGCGCCGGGCAAAGGGAGAGCGGCCAGAGAGAAGCAGGCGGTTTACCCCAAGAGCGCGGCGGCTCCTCCCTGGAGCGCTTCCCCGGAGAAGAGCCCCGTCCTGGCCCAGAGGCTGCCCCCGGAGGTGCCCGCCAAGGTGGCCTCGTTCCTCCACACGGGCGACCCTCGGGAGCTGCGGCACGCCAACTGCTCCGGGAGGTACGAGCTGGCTCCCCCCTGGGCCGGGAAGTCCCGCCTGGCCGCCTCGCCCCCGTCGCTGCACGGCGCCCTCGACACGCTCCTGCACGCCACCAACTTCCTCAACACCATCCTGCAGAGCAACCGGAGCCGCGAGCAGAACTTGCAGGAGGACCTGGAGTGGTACCAGATCCTCATCAAGAGCCTGCTGGAAGGGGACCCCAACATCTCCCGGGCGGCCATCACCTTCAACCTGGAGCCCTGGTCCTCCGCCCCGCAGGTCTTCCTCCAGGCCATCCGGCAGGACAGCCACATCCTCCTGCAGGACTTGTCTTCCGGGGCTCACCACCTGGCCAACGCCTCCAGCGAGACCGAGTGGTTCCACGCCTGGAAGCGCAAGGGGAGGCCCCACCAGCACCGCAAGGGCTTGAGTCCTCCCGGTGCCAAGGCTTTGGAGGGCAGCCTGAAGAGGAGGGATGGGCACCCGGTGGCCTCCGAGAGGAGCCACATCAAATGGTCCTCTCCCTACCTGGAGTGTGAGAATGGGAATTACAAGCCGGCCTGGCTGGTCACCCTCTCTGCAGCTTTTTATGGGCTTCAGCCAAACCTTCTTCCTGAATTCAGGTAGGAGATCTGAAGTTTGACGAGTCTCTTGATTCTTTTTTATAGCAAAATGTGAACAAGGGATTCTTTGCTTTTAAGAAGCCAAAGCTTTGTGAGTGGCGAGTGAGAATATACTTGCATAGAACATTGGAATCCCTCTAGCTCCTTGCACACACTTCCCAATAATATTAGTTAAGCCCTTTAACTTCAGCACAGCCTGAGAAGTTAGTCTCCACACTGAATTCAGTGGGGTTTCCTCCCATGTAAGTTTGCATGAGATTGCAGCTTTTTGTTTTTGTTTTGCATCCTATAAAACTGGAATGCTGTTCTCCAACCTGATAGGGAAGTTAGAGATGTTTTATTTTTATTTAAAAGAGAGAAAGATATTTGAAGCATGAGTAGGGCCATAGGAACATCTGTTTGCAGCCCAGTCCTATGTATATTTATTTAGAAGTAAGTCCTTCTGTGTTCAGACACCCTTATTTCCAATTTCATAGCACCAGCACCTTAATATAAAGCAGCAGCTGCAAGAAGGAAACCCTTATGAGAAGGGCTTTTTCTTTTTTCTTTTTCAAAACCATCTGGGCTGAGATTAGCATGCCTCCTCTAAAAGGAGGCAGAATTCTGTGAAAAGGTTTCCTTTAGCCATTTGACTTGAGAGCTAAAGTGTGTGTGGGGGTGTGTGTGTGAGGGAATCACATTCCTGATGAGATGGATTGCCCCTTGTGAAAACTTCCAGCTCCAGTGAGACTGCAAAGTTGGTAGTTTGGTACTGTTGCTAGGATCAACAGAACACCGTGACTTTGTTCCAGCTAAAGTAAGTTATGCCTAACTATGATCAAAAGCAATGGATTTTTAAAATTAATCTGAACTAGTTTACATGACTGGTTTCAATGGGGCAGACAGTGCAAACCTGCACAGGTTTATTCGAAAGCCAGCCCTGCTGTGTTGAGTGGCAGATGCATCTATTAAGTGTGTTTGGAATTTCAGCCTCCTTTGGGGCTAACTTCTGCAGGATTGGACCCTATTAAATAGGGTCACCTTACTTAATCTGGGTGTGTGTGTCTTAACAGTTGCAGATCTCTTTCAGCATTAGTGTGTATGTGCATAATAAAAATAGTTTCTTGTACCTACCACATTATAGCAGTAGAGCAATAGAACCGGAGGCAGAGCGGCGAATGATGGATTCAGCTCTAATAGTTACAGATCATGCACAGTTATCCTTATGTACACAGCAGTGCTAATGATAGACTTTTCCAGCCTGAGGAATGTGTGCACATCATACATTTGAAGCACATCCCCCCTCCCCAAAGAATCCTGGGGGTCCTTCACAGGTAGTTTACCCTTCAGAGAGCTGTAGTTCCTAAGCACCCTTAAAGAAACTTCAGTTCTCAAGATTTTTTTGCAGGAAAATGTACTATTCAACATATTCCAAAGCCTCAGACTGCTGAGACAGTTCAGCTATGGGAAGTAACTTGCTGCTCTTGGCATATGAATGGGAGAATTTGGACTACAAGTGTTATCCTTTTGTTTGTGCTTGAGCTGGGATCTGGCAATCCTGATTCTCCATCTGTTTCGGGTCCATTCCTTGTTCCTTCATCCACATTTCTGTCTGCTTGTTGGTCCAGTGCTTTTCAGGCTCTCCTGCTAGATGAGTGTTTCAGTTGCACAGTGTCTGGTTGAGCCAAGTAACGGTTACTTTGAGAAAATGTGTGCAGTTTCCTTTGGTTGCCAAAGCAGGTGTCTGGGTTGATTTTTTGGGGGGAGGAAGTATACTAATTGATTCCTGCTTTCTGCCACTTCTGATTTGAGAAGAAGCTTGTAAGCCCAGAGAACATAACAGAGAAAGATTTGCTTAAATAATTTATTGTTGGCAGCATTAACACACACACACACACACACACACACACACACACACACACACACACAGAGTGCAACTCAAGGCCAATTCAAACGATGGTTTCCTGCATTTTTACTCTGAGAACTATTGAAACAAATACTATTTTTTTTAAAAAAGGCTGAAGGTGGACTTTTCAAATTGCTGTGCATTGTTAGATTGAATTGTCATTTAAATATATATATATATATATATATATATATATATATATATATATGTAGAAGCACATTACAAGATCAAGCACTTCCTGATGGATGTCCTAAGAATTATATTTTTTTATTAAGTGCTGCTGGCAAACTTTGGTTGTACGGTATCATAGCCACCCTGGGAATCCACCCTTGGTTTTCTGTCTGCCTTTGGTAGTAGTGTTGTGGAATTCCTTTTGTAAAGCGACCTTTTGAAAATGAATAAATACGACTGGTGACTATATCTTTGACTTTACTGGCAGGCCATTGGACTCTCTAGAGAGGTATGGTTCCAACACTTCAAACAATGTGCTAGCCTTTCCCCCTTGTCCATTGAGGCTGCTCCTTGCCTGTCTCCTTCTAATCTGGGTTAACCCACATCTCCCTCTAGCTACTAAATGCCCTTTTGGTTGACTCCCCAAGTAAACTAGGGACTCCCTTGGCTTATTCCACTGAGGTTCCTGTCTGGTTATGCAATTGGCTGGTGGGAATCTGGGATTGCCAGAGTACTTGACCAACCTCTGAGCTTCCCAGTTGGATTAGAAAGGAAATAAGCCCAGCTGTAAAGCTGATTTTGTGTGTGTGTGTGTGTGTGTGTGTGTGAGAGAGAGAGAGAGAGAGAGAGGGGGGTGTGTGTGTGTGTGAGTGGAGGGGTGTTCGCTTGAGTTTTTCCAGACAATCAGAAGTCAACTGGGTCAGTCTCAATGGTAACAAAGGAATAGGTTTCCAAGAAACTGGCTGCAGCTCTTTAAAATCTCTTCCAATAAGTGCAAACTTTATTCACACAAGAATACTCTGCTTGGAGCATGCACTGTTGCAGTTCATGTTAGCTTCTCTCTGTGCTGTGAAGCATCATGTTTCATTATGTAAAGTTAAAACTAACTTGTAAGAAAATTGCTCCTGGTCAATGGGGCGACACTGTTGCAGAATTTAATGATATTATCAGATGCCATCCAGCCTAGCCCTGGACAGAAAAGGGCCCAGGTCTCTGTTACAGGTGATACTTACCACATAAAATGTCCAGTAGAGGTCATCATGGTAGCAGTTAAACTATACTTTCCTACCTACAAAGACTAACGCTGGTCATTGCACACGTATTTAACATATATCTTCCACAAACCTGCAAAGATTAGGTAGCTCCAATAGTACCATGACACTTTCTGTACCTACTGCCAGTAAATATAAATAATAAATATTTTTTTATTTATACCCCGCCCTCCCTGGCCAGAGCCGGGCTCAGGGCGGCTAACACCAGTAAAATTACAATAAAAACATAATAGGGGGGAAAACAATTAAAAATACAGGTTTAAAATACAGTGGTACCTCGGGTTACATACGCTTCAGGTTACATACGCTTCAGGTTACAGACTCTGCTAACTCAGAAATAGTGCTTCAGGTTAAGAACTTTGCTTCAGGATAAGAACAGAAATCGGTGGCGCGGCAGCAGCAGGAGGCCCCATTAGCTAAAGTGGTGCTTCAGGTTAAGAACAGTTTCAGGTTAAGAACGGACCTCCGGAATGAATTAAGTACTTAACCCGAGGTACCACTGTACAATTTAAAATTCAGCCTCATTTTAATAATAGCCCATAGATCACAACCATAAGGGGAGGGAAACATAAGGGTCAGACTGAGTCCAAACCAAAGGCCAGGCAGAACAGCTCTGTCTTGCAGGCCCTGCGGAAAGATGTCAAGTCCTGCAGCCGTTTCCCCTCTTGCATTTATCCCACTCAGGTGTACTGGAGGGATAGTCATTTTGGCATTCAGCCAAGAAAACGGGGGCAATTGGCCGGACCCCAGCTGGCTCCAAGCAAACTCCAGTTCTTGGTGCAGCATGAATCTGCGACCCGAGCTTCAGAAGCTAGGGCACGCTACTCAGCGGAGTAAACGCTGTGCAACAGAAGTAGCAGGAGAGGCTGTGTGAGCATATTTACAAGCAGTTTATTCAGCGTACATCAGGACAAAAGGAAACATGTCTGATCTCCTTCGTGTCCAAAGCAAACAGCATAAGCAAAAGCTATGCACAAACGGAAGTTCCCAGCAAGCTGTGCTAGAGTGTAAACAGGCATGTGACACACAACAATCATGCCTGTTCCTTAAGGTGGAATGGAACATCCCAACAAGTCATAGGTTTAAGTCGGTTTTTGCCTCATGGGAAAGTTGGCATTCAGTAGATCTTTTCCACCTCCATTCACAACCACCAACTTAGATGGCTGTAAAAAGGGATTAGACAAATTCGTGGAGGAAAAAGGCTCTCTATGGAAGCTATGTGCTGCCTCCAGGACCCGAGACACCAGGCCACTGAATGCCAGTTGCTGGGGAACATCAGGAGAAGGTTGTTGCCTTCATGCCCTACTTTTAGATATTCCATAAGCATACGGTTTGCTGTTGTGGAAAACAGGATGCTGGACTAAGTAAGCCATTGGTCTGATTCAGCAAGGCCCTTCTTAGGTTCGCCTTATCACATCACATCTGTGCTGAATATTTTCATACCATGTTATAGACTTCATTTTCTATGAGAGCCAGTGTGGTGCAGTGGTTAAGAGCGGCAGATTCGTAATCTGGGGAACCGGGTTCGCGTCTCCGTTCCTCCAAATGCAGCTGCTGGGTGACCTTGGGCTAGTCCCGCTTCTCTGAAGTCTCTCAGCCCCACTTACCTCACAGAGTGTTTGTTATGGGGGAGGGAAGGGAAAGGAGAATGTTAGCCACTTTGAGACTCCTTTGGGTAGCGGGATATCAAATCCAAACTCTTCTTCTTTCTATGAACCTGGGCCTTGTAATGGACTAGATCCCTTTTTGGGGGGAAGGTGTTGCTCATGCCGCCCTCCCAGAGCCAGCCCTGCAGCACTTTGCAAGGTTGGGATCTGATCAGAGTCTTTGCAAAGGAGCTCAGGGAGGGCAGCATGAGAAGGACGCAACAACCATGCACTGTTCGATCCCAGCTCCTTGAGGGTGAGGCTGGATCGGAGGGTCCATGACGTCCTGCTCAAAATTAGCCAGGGGGCAGGTGCATCTTGCTACTGGCGTGGGTCCAGTTGCAACTACGTGTGTTCCTCCTTCTTGCACTGGGGCAAGTAAATTGTAAGAGCAAGCTATAGGCAAGCAATGTAGCTGAGATAATAATTGCCGAATTGTTGCGTTGGAAGGCCCTGTGAGGGTCATTTAGTCCAACCCCCTAGCGAATAGACATTCCGTTGTGGTGACCGCAAGCTAGATTCAAGATTTGGCGCCTAGCTTATATACCAAAGTTTCTAACGCTGTTTTCACGCAGCCCTCCCCGGGTGGCTTTGCAAGGCTAGAATATTGTCAGATCCCAGCTTCCCAGAAGCTAATTCATTTGACTTCAGTGGCTCTATGAAATTTTAAACAAGGTGTGGTTTTTTTAAAAAAAGCATGAACATTTGTGTAAGGAAAAACATGGAGTTTACGTGAGCCTTTAGTGTCATAGGCCCAGTCCTGTGGAACTCTCCCCCAATAGAGGTTCAGTAGGCGTTTTCTGTGCCAACTTTTAAACGCCTCCACCATGGTTTACTCGTCTTTGTTTTTTACTTGGTATGCTTTTGTTTTGTTTTCTGTTTTCAACTGCTTTCTGTGATACAGTGGAATATAAATCGTTTTCTAAATAAATTTTATTTAGTTGCTGCCTCACGTACAGGAAGGCCAAGAAGCACTAGGAGTTCTCCAATCCACAGCCTAATATTATCTCCTCACACCTATGGAGTTCATGGGCAGTATTCCATGCCAGTCCTTCTCAGAGTAGACCCAATGAAGCTAATGGGCAGGGTTAACTTATTTTTGATTAGGACTTAGTTGAATACACACCCATATTTCTAGTTGAGGCAATACCTGCATGCTTTATTGGAGAGTTGAACCACTTATCTGGTTGCCTGTTTAGTGACTGGAGGGACAGAACTGCCTGGAGAATGATGTTTGGCTGTACTTGATTTGATTAAATATAATATTTCTAAACTGCTTTTCCAGCAACCAAGCTGAGCTCAAGGTGGCTTTCTACAATAGCAAAGAATTAACAAATAAAAACAGCACTTCCTAGTACAAAAGAAACATGCAACTAAGGTACAATGAATGGATCAAAGCAACACAAAACAGCAAAATCACGAAATTCTTGTTCTAAGCACCTTTTCCATGTGTGTGTTAGCAAATCATACAACTGAAACATAATTTTCATTTAAATCCATTCACAATCTGAAATGTTAAAAAAAAGTGGGAAAAATTATACCTGTGTCATTATATCATTACGATTAATCACCACACATGCCTCTCAAAATAGGCTTTTAAATTTCCCTTTCTCTGTGTCATTGAGTGATAATGAGGCTTTTAAAAATTCCAAACTCCTCTTGTTGAGTCCCTTAAGAGTAAAAGGATGAAATATTCATCTTTCTCTCCTTAAAATGCTGCACTGAGTCTTCCCCCAGCAAAATGCCTCTTGTGAGCCATCTGTTAGGGACATATTAATGTTCTGGTTTGCCTGCTCCTTCCCATTTCACCGCTTGGAATGAGAGAAATAACCTTTCAGTACATTTTCTCACCAGACAAGCCTTCAACATTTGATATCCTTTCCAGCTTATCTTGGGGCTGCAACACTCAAAGCAAAATGTGCTACACAGATTTTTTTTTTTAAAGGACAGGCATTCTTCCCATTTAGGAAATGGATTGTATTTATTTCATATTCTTCAAATGTTCCTATTTTCTAGAACCAGCCCTTGGTAAATCACTGTCTCTCCTTTATCCCTAGATTTATTTATTTATTGCTTTTTGAGAATGCCTTGTTTTCAACTGGGTGTGGGGAACCTTTGGTCCTCCAACTGTTGCTGAACTATAACTCCCACCATACCTTTGCCTGTGCTTGCTGGGGGCTGGTGGGAGTTGTAGTTCTGCAACATCTGGAGAGCCAACGGTTCCTCAAACCAGTTTTGAACATTTGTTCCTCACCCCCGCTTCTGATCTCTGCAAATTAATACTTGCAATCCTATGCATGTCTGTTCAGAAGCAACTCCTTTAAGTTCAGTGGGGCACATTCCCAGGTAAGTGAGAATAAGTGTGCTCACCATCTCTGAATAGGGGAAGGATGTTTAATTCCCTCTGTTTGTAATGTTCAGGCAGCGAGTGCATTAGTTGCTAGAGCTCACAGGAGCTGGTGTTGGTACCTGTCTATCTTGGGAAGCCATGGAGGAACGCGCCTTTGGGGGTGAAGTCAAGCTGTTGGCAGTTTGCAGCTCCTGCTGTGGCTGTAGAGACCGATGTGGGAGAGACAGGTTTTATTGCAGCTGGGGCAGATGAGGGCATCCAGTTGTGCTGCTGCAGATGCACCATGGCATTTCCCCCCTCTCCGCTCTCCTCCCAGTGGTCATTCCTCCTCTGGTCGCTGATATGGACTTGACTGCCTGTCTACATGCGCTGCGGTTGTGCGCAAGGGATTCCCACATGGCAATGTGGGATGTTGTTAGCCTTCATGTAACGTTTGCAGACATCTTTGTAGCACAGAGTTGGTCTGCCAACGGGCCTGGTGCCTGAAGCCCACTCCCTTTCGACCACGTCCTTGGGGATCCTGCCATCTTCCATTCTTTGGCCACAACCAATCCAGCATAGATATTGCTGAGACAGGGCTGGGAGAGCACATATTTGTTGGGAATTCTGTCCTGCCATGTGGTGCTGTGGGTTAAACCACAGAGCCTAGGACTTGCTGGTCAGAAGGTCGGCGGTTCGAATCCCCGCGACAGGGTGAGCTCCCATTGCTTGGTCCCTGCTTCTGCCAACCTAGCAGTTCGAAAGCACGTCAGAGTACAAGTAGATAAATAGGTACTGCTCCGGCAGGAAGGTAAATGGTGTTTCTATGCGCTGCTCTGGTTCGCCAGAAGTGGCTTAGTCATGGTGGCCACATGACCCGGAAGTTGTATGCCGGCTCCCTCGGCCAATAAAGCGAGATGAGCGCTGCAAACCCAGAGTTGGGCACGACTGGACCTAATGGTCAGCTCCTGCAATGATTCAGGGGGGTTGTTTTTTGGTGCGGAGGTGGGGAGAATCAGACTCCCTCTCTGTCCTCCCTTCCTTCTAAACATTACGTTTTTGCATATAGAAAGCTTCATCCTGTGCTGTGTTTCCTCTGCTGGCAGAATTCAGCCAAGCAGTAATTGAAGCGAGAAAAGACTATTTAACGAGCTCTTTTGATTAAATTACCGGGAACTCCCCAGATATGCCGTGATCTATGCCATATATCTGAAGGCGCATTAGAAACTGCCATAATCTCATTGACAAGATAGATTTCAGATCTGACTCTTGCAAACTGCTCCAAATGGTCCAGAGGGATTTCCCTTTGCAGGTGGATCTAATTCATATGCCCACATTGCTGTGCCCAGTTTTCTGATTAAATTTATTTTTAGTGAAGGCTGCTGTCCTCTTCAAAATGCACGCCGGAGGGGAAAAAATATGGTAGTAGTACATCTGCTCAGTTCTGGGAGAGAAAGCTGCCCGCATTTATGAAAGATGAACCATAGGGAGGGGATTACATAGAATCATAGAACTGTAGAGGTGGAAGGGACCACAAGTGTCATCTATTCCCACCCCCTGCAGTGGATGGATATTTTGCCCTAACATGGGGCTGAAACCCAAAATCCTGAGATTAATAGTCTCTACCGACTGAGCTATCCCATCCATAATGTGACTTGATCTAGTCTTCATGCAGACGTGGACCAGATCATAGTGCGTTGCATGGGAAAACATTTGCCGATTGGAGTTCGGATTTCTGCACTGGCGTTGACTTAGAGCATGCGTTCACACATGCATTCCCAAGTCTTTTCTTTCTTTCTCAAATGCTTAATATTTAGATCCCACCTTTCCTGCAATGAATTTGAGGTGGTGTGTTTGGTTCTCTCCCCTCTCGTTTTATCCACAAAACAACCCTGTGAGGTAGCTTAGGTTGTAAGAGAGTGTGTATGGCTGGTCCAAGGTCACACAGTGGCTGAATGGGGATTTGAACCCTAGTTGTCCACATCTCAGCCCAGCAAGTCCCCAGTCTTTACTAAACCACTGATTTGCACATACAGGGCTGTTTCTGAAGCACACAACCACTTTACTTGGGACAGGAGAAATCCCTGCTTCTTATTGGTAGAGAGAAAGTTGTGTGTCATAATTTACATGGCGTGGGTATGGAATTTTTCTGCTTATGTTCTTCTGCGCTGCAGTATGCTATACCTCTGAATTAAATCATAGTTTTCCTTCATCTTGCACCATACTCCTAAGAGGATCTTCGTTTCTGCGATACAATAAAACAAATGTTTCAGATTTCTTATGGCATCCAAAACAACTGTTTAAAACACCCATAAATAAATAAATAAAACTAATAAGCAAAAACAAACCCAAAACCAGATTAAAGTACATGCCAGCATTCTGCATATGTCAGTAGGCTTGCCTAAACAAAAAAATGTTTTTAACAGGCCCTTAAAAGAATTTCTTCTCATGCTGTGGTAGAAGGAAGTGCATACCTTCCAGATGCCCTGTGAAAAACAGGACATCCTGTTTCTTTGTGCAATATCTCGGTGGCCATTTTTGGTGCTGTGATCTTGTGTGCTCTCGCCCCGAGAAAGTGCTGGGGGGGGGGGGCTTGGCAAGAGCGAGGCTGGCTATGTGTCTCGCCCAGGAGCACACCCTGGAAGACATGTGTCCCAGTTTTACATTGGAAATACGGTGGTACCTTGGGTTAAGAACTTAATTCGTTCTGGGGGTCCATTCTTAACCTGAAACTGTACTTAACCTGAGGTACCACTTTAGCTAATGGGGCTTCCTGTTGCCGCCGCGCTGCTGCTGCGCAATTTCTGTTCTCATCCTGAAGCAAAGTTCTCAACACAAGGTACTATTTCTGAGTTAGTGGAGTCTGTAACCTGAAGAGTCTGTAACCTGAGTTACCACTGTAGTTGGATGGCATGGAAGTGAGGGACAAGGAAAACTCTGATCCTAAGATGGTTGGATGGCGCCATGTATGCCTCTTTCTGGCAACTCGTACAACCAAGCTGGTGCCAAATGTATTGCTTTCCTTTCCTTTTGACCACATCAGTGAGGCTGAGAGGGGTTTTTTGTTGTCTGGGCAGCCCAGGACCCCCATACACACTGCCCAGGTTTGCACCCCAAGGAGGCCACCTTGGTGCTGCTATCACAGCGGTTTGACTTCACCCCTGGAGGCATGCTCCATTGAGTTTAGGTGGCCTAATTCTAACCGTGGATACCTAAAAGTAGGTCTCATTGGCTCCAGCGAGATTTCTTCCTAGTAAAGTGTTAGTAAACTTGCAGCACTGGGTGCTGTGAGAGGAGGGCCCCAACTTCCCTTTGAGTGCCTTTTCAATCAAAGAGCGACTCCTGACATTTATAGACTTCCTCCCCTGTCATGGTTGTAGAGGGGTTAGCTGTGTGAGTCTTTTGCAGCAAACACAGCAAGAAATCCTCTTAAGGACAAATAGATTAATTCTGGCAGGAGCTTTCGTGGTTTAGACCTGGATGCATGAAGTGTTTGTCTCAGTGGGTTGACATATATACATACAGGCACATGGATAAAGAGAGAGAGACAGTGTGAATAGCGAGGCCAAATGAAATGTAAGCACTCTAGCCTTTATGACATATCTGTGCAAAGCTCAAATGTGCACAAGATTAGCATGGCGGCCATACACAACAGCCGTAATTGGAGGTAACACAATCTTCCTAGCTCTGCTGAGCAACCTTATTGTATTGCCAAGCAGCCAATTACTGCTGTTGTGCTTCTAGCTGAATCTAGCTGTTCTAGATGGAATCTACAGCAAGGAGAAAGATGAATTTCCACTGAGAGATTTTTGCATTCTGCAAGTGTTTCATGCTCTCCAACCATCAGTGTGGCATAGTCCCCGGGCTGGTGTAGTGGTTAGAGTGCTGGACTAGGACCTGGAAGGCCAGGGTTCAAATCCCCACTTCAGCCACAAAGCTCACTGGGTTACCTTGAGCCAATCGCTCACTCTCAGCTTAAACTACCTCATGCAGACCTTCCAAGTGTTGCTATTTTCCAAGAACAGTCCTGGATTTACAGAAGCTGTCCCGGTTTCTGATTTAATCCCAGAATGTCCCTCTTTTCCTTAGGACGTCCCTATTTTCATCGGAGAAATGTTGAAAGGTATGCCTCATGGGGTTGTTGTGAGTATAAAATGTGGAGGAGATGTATGTCATATATAAATAATGTAATATAAAAAAATAACTAATAATACAATAGGTCAGTGGTTCCCAAACTTATTTTCCCTCACAGATGACTTGAAAATTGCTGAGGGTCTCGGTGGACCTCTTAATGATTGTTCTGCCTGTTGTAGCAATTGTGATGCGCTGTGCTACATGCTAAACTATTTTTAATTGTATTTTTATTGCTTCTTTTATTTCTTATATTGTATTCCATAGCGTTGCAAGTTGCATGCTACAGATTTTAGATTGCAATGCAATAAAATACAATATAAGGAGCAAAAAAGGAAATAAAGCAATATAATATAATTAGAAATCAGAACGAACATTTAATGTGCACATGCTGCGGACCACATGAATGAAGCTTGCAGACCACTAGTGGCCCATGGACCAGAGTTTGGGAGTCTTTGAATCCCACACCACTTAAAATTAACCTCCAGGTTTTAACAACCGCTGAAGGAACAAAGGGAACTGCCTTATGCTGTATCAGACCATAGGTATATTTTGCTCAATATTTCCTACACTGACTGGCAGTGTCTTTCCAGGGTTTTAGGCAGATGTCTCTCCCACCCCTACCTGGAGATTCCAGGGATTGAACTTGGGACCTTCTGTCTCTAAGGGGGCTGCTCCTTCCTTGAGCTATGGTCCTTCCCCCTGTGTTTCATTTAGCACCTGCTCCTCTGTCTCACCTTTTTCCCAAATGATGCAACCTGCCCTGCAACACGGGGTTTGTAATAACAGGCTTGTCTTTCTGTCCTCTTGTATGGATTGCTCTGGTTTAATGAATTTGAATTGCTCTAGACACTTGAACATGCTATAGTTTATTCTCAGCCTGGGATAGCTCAGCTGGTAGAGCCCCAGACTCTTAATCTTAAGGCCAGGGGTTCAAGCCCCACGTTGGGCAAAAGATATGTGCATTGCAGGGGGTTGGACTGCATGACCCTTGTGGTCCCTTTCAACTCAGAATTCTACGATTCTGTGATCAGTGTGCATAGCTGCAACATATCTGTTGATGGGCTTTCAAACTACTAAGTTTGTAGTACTTCATGCTAGCATTGTAAATAATAAAAACAATGATGATGATAGACATTGGGGAGCTAGCTTTCTGTGGGCAAAATGTGCTATACGAATGTCAGATGGTCTTCAATTACCTTCGTTGGTTCGTTTTGAATACCGAATTCTGAAAAGCGCCACTGCCAGTCTCAGTGAATATCAGGCTGATCTAATGCTGCTGACAAGCCAAATTGTACTTATCGTGCATTTAACGTCTTATGTCCTGATCAAACATCTGGACAGCACAGTTAATACGGCGCCTGCTTAGTAGGTTAATAGATAATTCATTTTTAGGTTTTTAATTCTATTTGGTCATGGAGGTTTCAAGATAAGCTGTGATGCATTATTATTATTATTTCTTCTCTGAAAAGTAAAAAAAGAATAACAGTGCAAGGTAAAAATCTCAATATAAACTCAAATAAATCCACTACCCATCCTGGGCAAACTGCATCCGCCACTAAATATTTTCCTATTTCACCTCCTTTGGCTACTTCTGCCCACTGTGTTTTACATCCAATATTCTGTTGAATACCCAGCCTCCTTCATGTACTAAAGTGGTACCCCTCTGTTTGTTTCTGATGCTACTGTCTCTCTACCTTGTTCCTGATCCTCCCTCTCTAATTTAAGCTCCTCAATTCCCACCCCCTTTAAATACACTGAAGGAAGTAATCTTCAAATACGTGAACAGGCTTTTTTGGCCGTGTATGCGTTACTGGCTTAAAACGCAGTAAGGTTGTTCTTTTCTTTTGGCTGCGTTTCAAAACTGTGTTTGTACATGGTTGTACAGATCAGCACGGTTTTCTGTGTATCTTAAGCTGCCTGCTGTATGTCCACACCAGGAAGCAGGGATGTATTCAGCCAATGAGCAGGTCTCGATTGGGATCAAAACTGGTTTGGTGCATCAGAATGCAGTATTTCACAAGAAACAACAGGGTGGATGTGGATTGGGGTTGTTGTCACGTGCACACGGCTTCCCAACCCAGTGGTGGGGAGAGCACTAGATGTAGAGTAAATGGGAGTGTGTAGACAGCCTTACTCTGTTCCTTCAGAAGGCTAGGGATTGATTAAATCGGCTTCATATACAGGAGAATAGGAGAAATATGCTATTACTAATTCGACAATGGAGTCAATTACCTAGAGCAGGGGTAGCCAACATGGTGCTGTTCCAGTTGATGTTGTACTATAGTTCCCATCAGCCTCAGCAAAAATGGCCAATAGTCAGGTATGGTGAGAGTTGTAGCCCGGTTGGAGAGCCCCATGTTGGCTATCCCTGACCTAGAGGGGTGCCCGGCCCTTCCTTACTGGAGGTTTTCAGCCACCTGCCAGCAATGCTCTACTGATGGATTTCCAGCATTGAGCCGGGGGTTTAGTGGCCCACTTTCAGGAGTCACCTGGAGCAGCTGAAATTCTCCACACCTGTTCCTCAGATTTGCCATCATTTCTTGGCTCCTGGTCCTGTGCCTTCACAGTCGCAACTTGAACTGCAGATATTACCAAACGTTTCTTACCATGAGAAGCCTCAAATCATTCTTGATATTTTTATTTATTAAATTTGTATATCACCCTTCACCCAAAGATCCCAGGTTCACAACAGGAAAAAAATATATACAAAACCAGGACATAAAATATTTAATAAAACAAAACCCCCCCCCACAAATAACCTCCCCTCCCCTTCATCTCAGGGCAGTTCACAAATGAAATTCTACCTAACTGCATGAAAATGTCCCTGGTCTTCCTGATCTTAGAAATGTGTAATTTGTGGGTTATGTTATGTTATGTTTAAGCCCTGTAGTGTCCTCCATTTCTGGGCCAAAGAAATTCTCGTTGCAGCCAGCATCCATGTCAAAAGTTCCTTAGTTTGGTAAAATTGCTGTTGGATCATCCCACAAGTTCAAAAGGGCAACCTGCGGGGACGCTTGGATGGGACATTTAACATTTTTAAAAATATTTCTCCGAAAACATTGGTCCAAAATTCAGATGCCGGAAGTATCTGAGTTGTATTCAAGGGCAGCCCTGTATTGAGCAGGGAGTTATGAAAGCATGAGTCAGCACTGAAAAATCCTCTCTATTGAAGAAGGGATGAGTCTACACAATAGACACAGAAGATAAAAAGCACTTCTGGCCCCCACAGCAAACCTGTTTATTGAAAAGCAGGTCAAGCAGGACTCTTAGGCTCTGTACCTGTAGTTGGTTAAGTAATTCTAAGCCTTCCGATTCAATCAAGAACATTCTGCAAAGGGAGCCAATTCCACAAATGGCTCATAAATCTAATTGACTAATATTGGATTGCATCCAGTGTTTGTCATACGCAGAGTAGGTAGGCCCACTGAAATCAATGGGTACGAGGAGTCCTGTGGACAGCTCAGTTGGTAAAGCATGAGATTCGTAATCTCAGGGTTGTGGGTTTGAGCCCAACATTGGGCAAAAGATTCCTACATTGCAGGGGGTTGTACCAGATCACCCCCGTGGTCCCTTCCAACTCTACAGTTCTATGATTCTATGACTAACCAAAGTCCATTGATTTCAATGGGTCTGTTCAGAGGAGATCTTAGCTGAATACAACTCCTATTAGAGTACTGTGAAAATTGTGAAATCTGCTTGATGCAATTCTTTATGTGATACTGGCAGCTATTGACAACGGAGGAAACAAAACGAATGGCTCTCTTCCAGCTTAACATCTCATGTCGAGCAACACATGAGCTGATGATGATTCAGAGAAGGCTTAAGAGTCGACTGGGAGCTTGTTGTGATGTTGTTTTCAGACTGTAATGGAGAGACTGAATAGGTTAGACTGGGCCAACATCTGTGGGATGGGTAGGAGTACACAAGCTTTTGAAATGAAGAATTGCACAAAACATAAAGCATTTGCAGCTATCCACCAATGTGTAACAGCCCACTAAAAAGGTATCCTTTTTACTCATGGTACTAATAACCAGAGCGAGTTTGGCACTCGTTATCAGAACCAACTTAGTGAGATGATTGGTGTGTATGGATTTAACAGTGCTTAGCTGAATTTCTTTTTAGGTGCTATTTTGTTAATGTTGTTAACATCGCTTTATAGAAATGCTATATTGATTTGTTAATCATATTATATGACCCATGCTGTAAATGTCTTGTTTAGCTTATTTTCTGATTGCTGTTTTGTTACTAGTGTTTTATAGATTGCAGTTGTTTTATTCATGCTTTGTTAATTATCTTATATGATTTATGCTGTATTTATGATGTTCTGCTGTTATTTACTGTTTGTTAGTATCCTAGAAATACAGTACATCAAATCAAATAACCATAGCTTTTCATAAATACAATTAAGATTCAGCACTACATTCCCACCATTTTTAACAGTGAAAGGAAAATGTTGTGTTGAATCTATGTGAATTAATGGCATTTCTTATTCTTCTTCCAGGGGTGTTGTGAAAGTGGACATAAACTTACAAAAAGTGGACATTGACCAATGTTCAAATGAGGGCTGGTTTTCAGGAACTCACACATGCCACTTAAATAGCTCCGAGGTAAGGAAACGTACCTTAATCTCAATGAATGATGTATTCTACCATGTTTCGCTTTGATTTCCACATTGCAAGACTTAACCTTATTTTCCTGCTTTTTAAATGGGAATAAGCTTCCCACACGATGGACCGTACAAGCTTTCAATGGCTGCGAACTGTAGAACAAGGTAACTTTGTGGTTGGCAACTGCTGTTCCTTCATCCAAGCCATAGAAGGCTCTTGTAATAAATGGGCTGAAGTTTCTATTTGGGGCTTATGTCTAGTAATCACTTTTAAATGCATGGGCACAAATATATGTGCATGCACACCCACCCACACGATTCATGTACAGCCAGACTTGTGGTCCTTTATTTCAGTGCTAAACATACAAGGAAATGCACATGAAAAACCCCCAACAACATGCGTAGGAAAATAATAGCTTGGTTTGAATGTAACGCTAAGCCAAACTACGGCTTAGTGAGAACAAGCAAGTGCACTGGTACACATTGGGAAAATTGTGGCTACAGTGGTACCTCGCAAGACGAACGCCTCGCAAGACGGAAAACCCGCTAGACGAAAGGGTTTTCCGTTTTGGAGGCGCTTCGCAAAACGAATTTCCCTATGGGCTTGCTTCGCAAGACGACAGCCCATAGGGAAATCTCCGGGACAGCGGGGAAGCGCAGCGCGTCTTCCCCGCTGTCCTCGGACCTCCTCCGAAGGCTGGCGGCGGGGCGGGGACAGCTCCTCCCGCCGCCGCCGGGCTTCGGAACGATGCCCCAATGCCGGGCGGCGGGCGGGAACGCCTCCCCCCGCCGCCCGCCATCGGGACCATGCCCCGATGCCGGGGGCGGGCGGGAACGCCTCCCCCCGCCGCCCGCCATCGGGACCATGCCCCGATGCCGGGGGGCGGACGGGAACGCCTCCCCCCGCCCCCGCCATCGGGACCATGCCCCGATGCCGGGCGGCGGGGACGAGGCGGGGCATGGTCACCGCCGCCGGCGTTTAAAAGCACTCTGGGGAAAGCAGCGAAGCGCGCTGCTTTCCCCGAGCATCGGGAAGTCCGGCGGGGGTCCTTGGGATTCCCTCCCAGCCCCCGCCTTTAAAAGCACTCCGGGGAAAGCAGCAAAGCGCGGCGCGCTTTGTTGCTTTCCCCGGAGTGCTTTTAAACGCGGGCGGCTGGGGGGGGGGAATCCCTAGGACCCTCGCCGGACTTCAAAAGAGCTGCGGGAAGTCCGGGGGGTCCAAGGGATTCCCTCCCCACCGCCCACCTTTAGAAGCGCTCAGGGAAAGCAGCAAAGCGCGGCGCGCTTTGTTGCTTTCCCCGGAGTGCTTTTAAACGCGGGCGGCTGGGGGGGGGAATCCCTTGGACCCTCGCCGGACTTCAAAAGAGCTGCGGGAAGTCCGGCGGGGGTCCTTGGGATTCCCTCCCAGCCCCCGCCTTTAAAAGCACTCCGGGGAAAGCAGCAAAGCGCGGCGCGCTTTGTTGCTTTCCCCGGAGTGCTTTTAAACGCGGGCGGCTGGGGGGGGGGAATCCCTAGGACCCTCGCCGGACTTCAAAAGAGCTGCGGGAAGTCCGGGGGGTCCAAGGGATTCCCTCCCCAACGCCCACCTTTAGAAGCGCTCGGGGAAAGCAGCAAAGCGCGGCGCGCTTTGTTGCTTTCCCCGGAGTGCTTTTAAACGCGGGCGGCTGGGGGGGGGGAATCCCTTGGACCCTTGCCGGACTTCAAAAGAGCTTCGGGAAGTCCGGCGGGGGTCCAAGGGATTCCCTCACCGCCGCCCACCTTTAGAAGCGCTCGGGGAAAGCAGCAAAGCGCGGCGCGCTTTGTTGCTTTCCCCGGAGTGCTTTTAAACGCGGGCGGCTGGGGGGGGAATCCCTTGGACCCTCGCCGGACTTCAAAAGAGCTTCGGGAAGTCCGGCGGGGGTCCAAGGGATTCCCTCACCGCCGCCCACCTTTAGAAGCGCTCGGGGAAAGCAGCGCGCTTCGCTGCTTTCCCCAGAGTCCTTTTAAACGCAGGCGGCAGTGAGGGAATCCCTTGGACCCCCTCCGGACTTCCCGCAGCTCTTTTGAAGTCCGGTGGGGGGGAGAAGGGCTTTTCTTCCTACCCCCAGCCTTCAGAACAGCCTACTGAAGGCTGGCGGTGGGAAGAAAAGCCCTTGTCCCCCCCACCCAGCCTTCAGAAGAGGTCGGGGGACAGACTGTCCCCGGACCTGGTCTGAAGGCGGTTTCCCTAGGAACGCATTAATTGATTTTCAATGCATTCCTATGGGAAACCGTGCTTCGCAAGAAGAAAAACTCGCAAGAAGAAAAAACTCGTGGAACGAATTAATTTCGTCTTGCGAGGCACCACTGTACTTTGCTCCTCGCATACTCTTGCTGATGCTCTATCAGGAGCTAAGTCATGATTTGGCTTAGTGTTATGTGTGAACCCAGGCTTGTGTTGTTTTAAGCAAACCTCGTAATCGAGGTTTGTTCTTGGCTTACTGGTCGTGGTTTGTTGGGGGAGACAAACCATGAGCTCAGATTTGCATGTAATGCTGAGACAAACCATGGTTTAGCTCCTGGTAGCAGTGCATTTAATAGCATGATTATATGCATATTGGATCAGAACTAAACCCTCATTCAATGAGATTTTCTCCCCTGGGGCCAACATGGTACCTCCAGATGTTGATGGACTGCAACCTCCATCATCCCTGACCATTTACTACCAGGCGTAGGCTGCTGGGAGATGTATTTAGACAACATCTGGGGTGGTACCTTGTTGACTCCTCCTGATCTGCGGGATTCTAACCATGTGCCTGGGTTGGACCTTGAATGTAGGAGGCATGTATTTAAGTTACGACTTTGGGTGTCTGACTGGTTTTCAGAAGTATGCTTGTAGTGTGTGGCCTGATTCTGCTTACTTGGAAGTAGACATTGTGTTCAAGAGTACTCCCCTCCTAAGCAGGAGTGTAGCATATTCAGTGGTATTCAGCCTATTTGGACTGGTAGGGTGGAAGACAGGGAGATCGACAGTAGGTGGCGCTAGAGCCAGTGACAGGCAGAGCCAACAAATTCTAGGGTTGTCCCCATCCTCCTCCCTACCAGGTTCTACAATGGCAACACAGAGAGTGATGAGGATGAAGCTGACAGCCAGGGCCACGCTCTGAACTTGCTGTTAAGTAAGAAGGCAGGAAAGTGAGGGCTGGCTGAGGGCAGTGCCTCATTTGCTCAAATGGATCAGCCGCCACTGAGAGTACCATATTTTTCGCTCCATAAGATGAACTTTTTTCCTCCTAAAAAGTAAGGGGAAATGTCTGTGCGTCTTATGGAGCAAATGTGTGGTCAATCACTGGCTCCCTTTCCAGTCCCACCCCCTTGCCCAGGCCTCCATTGTTGAATGTTCTCCAGACTCAGACTGTTTGTTTCCCCAGTGACATGTGACTGGCTGATTAGATTATCTGTCTTGAAACTGTAGAACTGTGAGTTGAACCCCATAAAAACAGGATTTTTCCCCTTTGCAAAAGAAGCTGCACAACTTTGAGCTGATCCTCAAAAAAATGGGGCTTCCCCCCTTCCCTCCTCTAAAAACTACGTGCGTCTTATGGTCAGGTGCGTCTTATGGAGCAAAAATTCGGTATTTCAGCTGTAGAAAAGAAAGACCAGGAGGCAGGTGTCCATAACGTAGCAGAATGACGAAAGAACAGCAAGGCAAATTCTGTGGGGAAGGTCCTTAGCATCTGCTTTGCACCAGAAGGTCCCAGGTTCAATCCCTAGCATCTCCAGGTAGGGCCGGGAGGGACCCTTCCTGAAATCCTGGGGAGATTCTCCCAGTGTAGTCAATCCCCTGCTATCAAGCCAACTCAGTATAAGGCAGCTTCCTATGCTCTTTGACCCTGATCAGTCACTTATCAACCATTTGTTGTAACTCTTTGCTTTGGCTAGCTGCACATGAAGGAGTTGGGTTCACGTAAGGATCAGCATCTTTCAGAGACTTCCAAGATCCTGCCTCCTATTTTGGTTTTAAGAAAAACAACAACTAAGCAAAAGCCTGTTACTTGTGAACGATCTGAACGCTATAAATAGCTGTAATTATCTTCCGCATACAGCCTGAGTGATGGAGAACATAAGAAACACAATTAATTATAGCAGAAACAAATCAACCCTGTCATCCTGGTCATGGCCACCGTTTGCCCTTCTCATCCTGCATACAGTGGTACCTCGGGTTAAGTACTTAATTCGTTCCGGAGGTCTGTACTTAACCTGAAACTGTTCTTAACCTGAAGCACCACTTTAGCTAATGGGGCCTCCCGCTGCTGCCACCGCGCCGCCAGAGCACGATTTCTGTTATCATCCTGAAGCAAAGTTCTTAACCTGAAGCACTATTTCTGGGTTAGCGGAGTGTGTAACCTGAAGCGTATGTAACCCAAGGTTCCATTGTATTTGTAAATATAGTGAATATTGCAAAAAAATTCCATAAGTCTCTGGTGATTTACACCGGTCAGAATCTAGGTGACATTGTCTAGTACTCAGCTTTGTGGTGGGGGGCCAGGGCCCTCCAGACCCAATACATTTTATAGTGGTCTCCTTAAATACGTTTTTTAGGGGGGTACGGGAGGCGTGATTTGTATACAGTTGAGGGGAATCAGGCAGTTGGAGCTTGTGAGTCTTACTAAGTCCTTCCAAGCTTTTCCTCCGTACTTGGATTGTTGCCATTCCCAAGGGCATTCTCAATGCTTGGAAGCAGGGAGTTTGCAATGACACTGTGAAAATATTATTATTATTAATTTTTATTTGTTATTAAATTTGTATACCTTTATCCAAATATCACAGGTTGGGTCACGACATAAAAATACAAAATGGGAACACAAAATACACAATAAAATGAAAACAAACCAATAACTCCCCTCCCCCCACAAATATATTTAAAAGACCATAGAATAGTCAATCCCTTTCACGAGCTGCAGAAAAGGGTTTCTTTTGAATTTCTCATTTCCCTAGAGTTGGCCTCTGTCAGGGGATGCCTTTGCCAGGGGAAAAGATAAGAGGTGGTGAACTTTAAAAATGCGATGCCAAAATGAAATCCCTTTCCTGGAGCTGACATTTAGATTTGTGCCTGGAATTCCATTCGGGAGCATCTGAAGAGTGAATCTGCTGTTGGCTCTTAATTGTTTTGCATGCAGAATAAATTCCAGTGCAGGTCTGCTGCTTGAGTTGTTTTTAGATCTCAGGAGCATGATGGAAAGCATGACAGGATGTAAGAAAGCAGGAGATCATGAATGATGCATAAGGATGTCTGCAGTTCCTGAGCATTTCACCCTTAAAACTAGAACTCAGCTTTGTTTATTTCTCCAGGCCAAGCTAGACTGCAGTTGCCATTTTTTTTTAAAAAAAGGTGCTTTTTTGCATACTTGAATGGTGTGACCAGTGGATGTTGTAAAACAGATTAAAACACCTTTAATGAGGTAGGAAGGGATGCGGGTGGCGCTGTGGGTTAAACCACAGAGCCTAGGACTTGCCGATCAGAAAGTCGGCAGTTCGAATCCCCGCGACGGGGTGAGCTCCCGTTACTTGTCCCTGCTCCTGCCCACCTAGCAGTTTGAAAGCACGTCAAAGTGCAAGTAGATAAATAGGTACCGGTCTGGCGGGAAGGTAAACGGCGTTTCCGTGCGCTGCTCTGGTTCGCCAGAAGCGGCTTAGTCATGCTGGCTACATGACCTGGAAGCTGTACACCAGCTCCCTCGGCCAATAAAACCAGATGAGCGCCACAACCCCAGAGTCGGCCACGACTGGACCTAATGGTCAGGGGTCCCTTTACTGTTACTTTAATGAGGTAGGATCTATCTGAAGCATAGCAAAAGCTGGGACCCAGGTCAGTTTGCACTGCTGGGTGGGGGAACTTGGGGAATAAGGATCAGTTTAACTTCTCTTGCAGCCAAACCAGGCATGGCACCACTCAAGCAATTTGCCATGGCATGAATGGTTTTCAAAGTAAAGAGCAGCCACTTGGGGCTGGGGCTGTAGCCCTCCAGATGATGATGGACTACAGCTCACGTTTATCCCTGAGCATCAGCCCTGCTGTCTGGAGCTGATGGGAGTTGAAGCTTAGCAGCCTCCAGGTGTATGTGTGTGTGTGTCACAGGCTCCCTATTGCTTCTATTGGAGGAGGAGATCTAGGCAACTCCCTCTTACAGATTGGGTTAACGATGAGAGGGGCTCGGAATTAAAAATAAAACAAAACAGAGAATTCTTGCTTCATTGGTGAGGCTGGATCCAGAACATTTCCCACCCTCTCTCACCTTTTCTTCTGCCTTTATCTTAAGGTTGTGAGCTCAAAGTGTTTAGCCCTCAAAGGGTCCACCTACAGTAGAATAATAGAATCGCAGAATTGTAGATTTGGAAGGGACCCAAATGGTCATCTAGTTCAAACGCCTGCAATACAGAAATCTCAGTTAAAGCATCCATGACAGATGGCCATCCAACCTCTGCTTCAAAGCCTCCAAGGAAGGAGAGTCCTCCACCTCCAAAAGGAGTCCGTTCCACTGTCAAACAACTCTCTCAAAAAGTTTTTCCTGGTGTTTAGCTGGAATCTCCTTTCTTGTAACTTGAAGCCATTGGTTTAAGTCCTACCCTCCACAAGAGGAGAAAACAAGCTTGTTCCATCTTCCGTACGACAGCCCTTGAGATATCTGAAGATGGCTATCATATCTCCTCTCACTCTCCTCTTTTCCAGTAGTTAAAATGCAGTTATTATGATTATTTTGCTATTATGCCTTGTATTATGTTTTTATTATTATGCTGCATAGACTATGTTCTTAATGTTGTACACCGCCCTGGGGTCTTTGGATAAATGGTGGTATATAAATGGAATTAAGAAAAACAACAACAAAGTAGTGCTTCCTTTCTTCCATTATTTAGGAACTGGGTTGCTGCAAATTCTAGAGGAACTCTCAATAGGAATCTTGCATTGGTACCTTAGGAATGGATGTTTCACCTGGAAGTAGCCTTTAACCAGGTGTGAGGAAGCTTTGGCCCTTCAGAAGCTGCTGAACTACAACTCCCATCATCCCTTGCCAGTGGTCATGGTTGCTGGGGCTGATGATTGTTGTAGTTCAGCAACATCTGGAAGGCCCAAGGTTCCCCACAGTTTTCATTGGCCTGGTGGTGCTCTCCACATGTTTTGGACTCGAATGACTTGGGGGGGGGGGTGATGGGAATTGTAGTCCAAAGCATCTGGAGGGCAGCAGGTTGGAGCAGGCTCCTTTTAACTGCTTAACAGAAACTTGACATTGCTTAAGCCTGGGCAGCTACCAGCTTTCTAAAATGAAAGGACACGAGTAAATAGGAATAATGGCATGAAAAACGTACTGGAAACAGCAAGGATTTGACATTTAGCTTGCTTAATGAATGGTGGTGTAGCCAGTATTCTGCTCACATTTGGGACTGCCTTATGAAAGGCAGATCGAGGGTGCCAAGGGGCCAGGTTTCTATTTACACTCTTTTCAGAAAGAGCAAAGCGAGAATAAGTAGGTCATGGTGACGGGAAGATTTTGTGTGTTGCAGCTCTGGAGAATGTACTGCATGCTGAAGAGAGAAGGGCAGCTCGACTGATAAAGAGGGATGGAGCATTTCACACAAGAAGAACAGTGTACATTAGGGCTTTTTTTTTTTGCATTTAGAAGGAATGATTACTTTAAAGGTACGGTAGAGATTTACCAAATGGCATGGAGGGATTAAGTAGAGACAAGTTATTTCTTGCAAAACATTTGAAGTTTGGCTCATCCACAGGAATTGATGAGCAGTAGTGACAGGACCCTTTCAAACCATGCACAACTCTCAGTCCAAGTGCCAAGCTAGACATGGAGCAATTCACACAATTAGCAAGTGCGTGGATGATTTTTAAATATGCAAATAGCAAGCATGGGGGGGGCTGATCTAAACTTGGACTTTGATGAGGTAGGGCAGAAAGGAGTGTTACATCTTTTGCCCACCACACCTGCTATTTGCACTGGAAGGCAAACTCCCATTTGCACCTGCAGAAGCCTATTTCCCAGCACTAATAGCAGATACAGTGTACATGATCTGGATTGTGACCCCAGTGGGACCCCCCATTAGGGGATTCTACCTGTTATTTGTGCCAGAAGGAAAGCTGCCATTGGTGCCAATGGGAGCTTTCCTTCCCGTGCAAATAGCAGACACAAAGAACTGGGGTGGGGGACAACGATACAGATCTGGATTGGGACCACAGTGGGAGGCAAAGGGTTAAACCTCTGTATCTTCACCAGGTCCCTGACCAAACTGGGGCTACCTCAGCAGATTTACTTAAACAGAAGCACGCATGAACCCACGCAATCACACACCCAACAGTTGAGAATAAATGGTTTCACACCTGATTTGGCTCTGAGAGCTGGTGTACTGCAACGAATGGAGTTCTGGGCTCAGATCAGGGAGGTCTCGGCTCAAGTCCTAAAGCTCCGTATAAACATTTCCCTATACTCATATTCATCTAATAGATTCAGCTTGCATTTAAAGATGAACCTCGGTAGGTGGCACTTTTGAAACAATACGCAAGCTGAAACACACCTGTCCTTCAAAATTCACGTCTCTGCATTTTGCTGTGCTGTTTTCCAGCCAATTAATGGGTACAAAGTCATTGTTAGTGGCTCCCTATGGTTTGAATGTGTGGCTTGTATCTACCATAAGCTGAGCATTCAGTATTGTGGGCCAAATTTTATGGAGTTTCCTTTCAGTTGAGGTCAGATGGGCTCCCTCATAGTTGAACTTCTAGCACCTGCTCAAGACTTTTTCTTTTTCTTTTTTGGGTTTTGTTATGATTTCAGTAAAAAGGGACGCAGGTGGCGCTGTGGGTTAAAGCCTCAGCACCTAGGACTTGCTGATCGAAAGGTCGGCGGTTCGAATCCCTGCGGCGGGGTGCGCTCCCGCTGCTCGGTCCCAGCGCCTGCCAACCTAGCAGTTCGAAAGCACCTCCGGGTGCAAGTAGATAAATAGGGACCGCTTACCAACGGGAAGGTAAACGCCGTTTCCGTGTGCGGCTCTGGCTCGCCAGAGCAGCGATGTCACGCTGGCCACGTGACCCGGAAGTGTCTCCGGACAGCGCTTGCCCCTGGCCTCTTAAGTGAGATGGGCGCACAACCCCAGAGTCAGTCAAGACTGGCCCGTACGGGCAGGGGTACCTTTACCTTTTATGATTTCAGTAGGGGCTTTAGCTGAATTCTGATTTTTATAGTTTAAATTAATTTTTATCTTCCTTGTACTGAGCTTCTGTATGTCACAGACCTTAAGCTTTATATAAATTGCCGAAATGATAATGATAGATTAGAAGGCGGCATGCAGGGGGTGACAGGAGACTCCAGAGGGAATAGCAAATTGGCAAAAAATAAAATAAAATGGCTCCCTTCTGTTAGTTTTGCTTGAGATAGCTACTGGATTCAAAGCTCTTCTGTCAATGCACCAAATGGATTCCGCCTAACAATAGTTGTTGTTGCTTAGTCCTTTAGTCGTGTCTGACTCTTCGTGACCCCATGGACCAGAGCACGCCAGGCACTTCTGTCTTCCACTGCCTCCCGCAGTTTGGTCAAACACATGCTGGTAGCTTTGAGAACACTATCCAACCATCTCGTCCTCTGTCATCCCCTTCTCCTTGTGCCCTCCATCTTTCCCAACATCAGGGTCTTTTCCGGGGAGTCTTCTCTTCTCATGAGGTGGCCAAAGTATTGAAGCCTCAGCTTCAGGATCTGTCCTTCCAGTGAGCACTCAGGGCTGATTTCCTTAAGAATGGATACGTTTGATCTTCTTGCAGTCCATGGCTCTCTCAAGAGTTTCCTCCAGCACCATAATTCAAAAGCATCAATTCTTCGGCGATCAGCCTTCTTTATGGTCCAGCTTCCACTTCCATACATCACTACTGGGAAAACCATAGCTTTTACTATACGGACCTTTGTTGGCAAGGTGATGTCTCTACTTTTTAAGATGCTGTCTAGCTAACAATAGTATATTTATTCAATTTCTAACCCTCCTTTTTCTCCAATGAGCTGTCCACAACCACACTGTGAGATAGGCTGTAAGGTAGTGACTGGCCCAAGGCTGCCCAGTGAGCTTCATGGCAGAATGGGGATTTGAACCCTGGTCTTCCAGGTCCTAGTCCGACACTCTAACCACTACACCACATCTCCAGCCCACTGTGTCCAATCTTAAAGAGCAGTTTGGATCTGTCCTTTTTAATTGTCTCATTGCACCGTTTTGAATTGCGCATGGCTCTTTGTCTCAGGTTGTTGGCGAAGCACCCCAGATGATAAGCTATACTTAGCAAGTGTGATAGTGACTCATTAAAGTTTGAGCCTTAAGTTATTTGTGAGAGCACAAGAATGCAGGTGGAAAATATAGGTGTTGTGACGTGAAATAAATAAATAGAACTGCGCGCCACCTTCTGTTCTTTCTTAATTTGGGCAGTGAAATTCTGTATATTAAAAAGCTGTGACATTCCCTTTTTGCACACAAATGGATGAACATCTTCTACTATGGGCGAGTCTCAAGTTGAACAAAATGTATGATGTGGCAATACACCCTCTAAGGGCTAAGAAGAATTCATGCACCTGATGCCTACGTCATTATGAGTAATAGGATAGTAAGAAAAATGAGTTCTCTTAGGAAACCTGACAGCTTAAATTAGGTCCCAGGAGTGCAATATCCATCTTGAAATGCCACCAACCCTTGGGAAGCAGAAGAAATACAAAGGCTAGCCAAATGAATATTTTGTTGCTTTTGGCCTGTGTGTGTGTGTGTGTGTGTGTGTGTGTGTGTGTATTAATGCAATCCTTTTACTCTTAACTTCTGATGGTGCTGACTTATTGCCAGTGTTTCATCTCAAACTGTAATATCAGAATTTTATGCGAGATGTCATTAGAGAGAGAAAAGAAAGAAAGTAAGTTGAGTCTCCTGGGAGATTCTCTGCAAGCAATATAGGGTTTGATCTCTAGCTATACTATCAAAATACTATTTTTTCCATACCACATGCCTTAAAAAGAAGAGTTGTAGTGGCATACAACCTGATCTTAGGATATGAATTGTGAGTACCACCTCTCCGTAGCAGAACTATTCTTCTATATTGGGCGCATAATTGCACACTGTCAAACGATGCTCCTGTTCTGTCCCTTTTCCTATGCAGTCATACACTTGGCCAGCAATTCGCTTTACCCCCCAAGAAGTGCTACATGGAAATGATCTCAGGTGTCTTGAGTAGGTGTCTTGAGTAGGTCTGCATTAAGCCAATTTGGAAAAGGAAAGGAAAAAAGGACGAGTTCAGTCTCCAGGAAGATTTCCTCCATTCGTACAAACAGTATAGGAAAGGAGGTAGTTGTGTGTGTCTTTTGTAAGCTACAGGGTTGATCATTAGATATGCTAAAAAAGTAAATTCTAATCCAGTGGGAGGGGCAGTTTGTGTTGCTTAGCTTGAGTTCATGTAGATGACAAGGAAGGGGGAAGATACGAAAGGGCGTGTTGAGAGAGAAATAGAGAGAGAAAGGGGGTTGGAGAGAGTGAGCAAGGGGTGTGTGTCCTGTTAGATGTAATGTGCTTTCAGCCCTGGTGCTCTTGAAGGTAGCTGTCTGCATGAGACAGACAGACAGACAGACAGACAGACATCTGGAATTATAAGGATGAGATCCAGGCTCGCGGATAGATGGTGCAGCTCCCACTAACAGTTCACATAGATTTGGAGGCTGGCAAACAGGAGGCTTGCTGATAGCTTTAGTAAAGCCATCCAGAATTTGCTAACAATGAGTCGCTTTCTTTGATTGCCAGGAGGTAGTTAGGCGATGCTGGGGAAGAAATGGGACACACATTGTTCTATGCTACTAGTAGACACCTCCCTTTGACGGAGGACATTTCCTCTAGGTAGGATAGGCGCTTGGTGGATGCTAAAGTCAGCTACACGTAGAATCAAAGATGGAATCATAGAATCACATGGCTTTTGCATGCAGAAGGTCCCAGGCTCAGTTCCCAGCATCTCCAGGTGGACCTGGGAAAGATTCCGTGCCTGAAACCCTGGAGAGCCGCTGCCGGTCAGTGTAGGAAATACTAGATGGTCAGTGGTCTAACTTGGTGTAAGGCTTGTCCGTGCCTCTCTACCTACCAAATACTCTCCACAGGGAGGCTTATCAGGTATTGAACTTGATGACATTTTGAAACCAGCTGAAGATTTATTTATTTATTTTAAATTTGCCTGGATAGCTGTGTCATGTGCTGCCTCTGTATCCTTTCTGCTGAATGTGATGCTTGGCTTCTTAAAACTGCTCTTCCTTTTCGCTCTCTATGGCCCAGTTGTGGTTATCCTTCTGGTTTCATGTTTATGTGTCTATCGTTCTGCTGTAAGCCACCCTGGGAGTTATGAAGAGCAGCATAAAAATATTTGCAATAAATCCTGGAAGAAGGGGCAGAGTGATGCGCAATAGCACACTGTGACGGCACATATTTTGCGTCCTAATAACGGCTGTTGCTGACATGGCTTGTTCTTTGGAAGTCTTTAGTAGTCCCTTTAGAGTTCTGTAGTCTGTCCCCCAGAAGGAGTCTTTCCGAGTGCTTAGGAAATGAGACAAAGATGTAAAAAAAGTAGACATAGAGAAACTGTCTGGAAGCAGTGATTTTATTGTCTTGTTTTGATTTGTTTTTCTTGTTTGTGTCTGGTTTTTTAAAAATGTAATATGCTGTTCGCTCGGGGACCCCTTGGAGTCGAAAAGAGGTGTACAAATAAACAGTAATGATAAAAACCCCTCATTTTATAAATAACATTGCTGCAAAAGCCAGTGGGATGTGTTAGAGACACTTGTGAAAAATACTGTGGAAACGAGAGCCTTCCACCGTTGACATTCTCTGGGCTTGTTTGGGTTGCCATTTGGCGTTTGCAGGGCTGTTTGCCTAGAACAGAGCGTGGGACCACTTTGCTTTATTGTCGCCTCCTGGTTCTAGGAGACAGCAGGGCAGGGGATGGGGGGGAGATTTGACTGGCCTGCCCCTTGCCTGAACAGCTTCTTTCCCCACTTCCAACATTTCTTGTGCCCCCTCCTCTGCCTCTGACTGCTAAGACCCTTCCCTTCTCCTGCCTTGCAGGTGGCACTAAACCCTATAAATTGCTGGCCCCCTCTCCTGGGTCAGCCTCTGCCCCCCCCCCAGTTGCCAGAGCCCTGCCAGTCCCTGACACTAAGGTTGGGAGTTACTGAGAAATCAGAACCTCAGAGGTCCCCCCCAAATTCTTCTTCAGGTGTTCAGGGCAAATGCACAGGGGATTTTGAGAAGGAGGAGGTTCAATCAATCATCCCCATAAACCACTTTGAACTTTCTTTCTTTCTTTCTTTCTTTCTTTCTTTCTTTCTTTCTTTCTTTCTTTCTTTCTTTCTTTCTCAAGCGGTATATATGCATTTTATGAAATAAATGAAATAAGTAAAATGCTTTGGCTTCCTTGTGAAAATAAACACTTCACTATCTCAAGGCTCTAATTTCTAAAATGTTTCTCAGTGTCAATTCTCTGTCTCTGTGTGGGTTGCAACAATTTCATTTATCAAATGTCTTTTTGTCTTGGCTTGTTTCGTTCTGGCTTTTTACACCAGGGTTGGCAAAACCGATAGGTTTTTCCTCGAGAAATGTTCATTTGTTGAGAAAGCACCAGGTGCCTGGAGATGTGCGCAGTTTTAATGCAGTGAACAGGACTGTACTTGGCACTGAATGATGATGGCAATCCCATGATAGCCATTTAGCTTTCTTAAAAAACAACAACAAAAAGCTATGTTTCAGTCCATGACTGTCTCTTTAAAAACGTAAGAGAACTCCTTTTTTAAAAAACTAAAAACAGGTGCATTTTATCAATTGCTGAAAGCTTCTCAAATGAAGAAGATTTGCATCATTGTTCTTTATAGGAAAAGCCCATATAGGAGAGCAACTTGGTGGTGTTTAGGCCACCTATATATAGTTATATATAAAGAAAGACACAGGGTTGTCAAAGCTCTCAGTGAAAAGTGGAGCTTTGCAAAATACGTTTTTCAACATAAAGGAAAAGTGGGTTGCTTAGCTACAGCTCTTCAGCCGCCACCACCACTCTTTAAAAATAATAAACAATTAACAATATGGCCTAGTTCATACTTTTCATAGCTCCAGTGCACCTGCTGAAAGGGAGCAGTATATAAAGCTACTCTTGGGCTTGCAACCCAATAAAGAGTGCATGGAGTCGCTAATGGGTGTTGTGAGAACTGGCATCTCCTGATGGACTAGCCACATGTTGATGCCAAATTAGCACAGTCACAAAGGTTGAACAGTGAGGATCTAGGCTCCTGCACAAGAGACTTTCATTGAATGTTGAATGTTGGAAGTTTCTGGACAGAGAAAAGAAAGTATTTCTTCACATGGTGCATAGTTAAAATATGGAATGTGCTCCTATAAGAAATAGCGATGGCCACCATTTTGGATGGCTTTAAAAGAGGATTAGACAGATTCATGGATCAAGATAGCTCAGTTGGTAGAGCATGAGACTCTTAATCTCAGGGCTGTGGGTTTGAGTCCCACGTTTGGCCTTAGACAGTGGCAAAATGGTTTTGTATTCCAGTTTTATCCCGTGAACTGCCCTGAGACCTGCAGGTATAGGGCAGTCTAGAAATTCAATTAATAATAATAAATAAATAATCTGTCTTGGCAGAATTACCCAGTAACATATGCCCACACAAGTCTTTAAAATTGGGATATTGTTTATTGCACACAGATGCAACCAAAATTTGCACATTTTACATTTCAAAGGGGAATAGCTCAGCACCAATGCATATTCATTAACATTGGTGAGGATAGCTCAGAGTTGAGCATCATCAGTTCACACAAGTGGACTATGGACTGTGCACACAAGGTACTTTAAAAGAGCAGAAGCAAAGGATAGACTGCTCTAAGCAGAGCTGTAGCTATGGGGGTGGGGGCCTAGCCAGGTGTTTTGCTCCCAGTGAAGACTCCAGAAGGGTGCCATTGAAGCTCTCAGCCTGTGTGTGTGTGTGTGTGTGTGTGTGTATGCAAATGTATGTGGGGAAGTGTGTGCCAAACTGAGTCTTTGACCTGGGTGAAATAAAGCCTAATTCTGCCCCTGCCCCTACCATCTGAATTTCAAAAGTTGACAAGGAAAAAGCAGGCCAGGAATAATAATGGAGCAAATACAATAGTATGTGCCTAGACTTTGCTTCATTTTTAGGTGGGACTCCCAAAAGGTTTCCGCCATAGGTCGCCCTTGTGATGCCACTATCTTCATCTCCCCTGCCCCTTCCCCAAGTCAATTGGTATCAACTTCGATTTCATTGTAAAAACCAGCCCATAAAATGGTTATTTATATATGAGTCGGCTCTCAGTTCTTTTCCATAAATGTGTTTCTACCCTTAGGGGTTTTGCTTTGCAATTTCACCAGCGCTTATTCGTGTGTATTCAGCCGGTTCCCTTTATGACATTTCTCTCCTGCTCACTTAGCCCCACGGAGGGGAAGCCGGGTTCTGTGTCAGAATGTGTAGCTGTCATCACGCCGAACCTCAAGGCCCTTGGTGGTGCCATCGTTAGAAGGCCCCCTCGGTAATGCTGTAATTTAAATTTTGGAGGAAGAGACAAATGGGATGTGCTCATCTTTCTCAACAATGGCTAATAGGCTTCCCATTCAGCAGATCAATCTTCCTTTATCACTTTCATTGATCCTGTCCTCCTGAGCTCTTTGTTCAATTTATTGTACTGTGCAAGCAGCACATTTTTATAAAGTGGCTTTATGGATGCGGTCCAGATAGTGGAGGTCAAATGAGTTTATGCGAAGGTATAGATTCTAACCTTTTGAAACACAGCTTTGTATAGTCTGAGGAAAAGAAAATACCTATTTATTTCTCCCCCTCTCTCTCTCTCTCTCTCTCTCTCTCTCTCAGAATATTAACTACAAGGAAAAAAATGTGTCCAATAATAAGATCCATCAATTCCCCTTATTTGTCAGAATTCCCACTGCTGCAAGTGCTTGACAATGTGTTCTTCTTCTTCTTTCTTTTTTAATCCTCCGCTTGTTACATCAACCGTATTTTCAAAATGTGCTATTATTTCCTTAGCATGTGGCATCTAGGTATTTCCATGGATCAGCCTCATCTGCTGGGAAAATTGAGAGCAGTACTTGGTATATTTAAGTAATAAAATTAATTCAGGCTGCCAGGTTACACCGGATCAGAAGATAATCTCGGAGCACCCAATTATGAATTATTTTTGAAGCTATGCAAATGGAAAAATGAGCAAGAGTAAACGGCTTTGAGCTTTCAAAAGAAGAGTTATATATATTTCGTGAACTTGATTTTTCTGAATGCTGGTTCTTATGTAACCCAAATGGCGCCATCCGCACAGGAAAGGCAGATTTGGACCGGCTCAAGGAAATCCCAAGGTTGGCAGAAGTATTGGGCAGTATTCAGCTAAGTTTCATTTGGGGTGGACCCATTGCAATGAAGGAACACAACTAAAAACACAATCCTATACAATAAGCCTGCAGCTTAAACACATTGAACTTGTGTGCATTCAGCTTTATGTGCATGGCTGTATATGTGTGTGTGTGTGTGTGTGTGTGTTGAGAGAGAGAGAAATACCACCTAATTTTAAAAAGAAAAATACACTGGAGAGGGCGAAGGCTAAAAGACCGAGTGAATAAATTGTGTGTGTGTGTGTGTGTGTGTAATGGAGATGCTGGAACTCTTGCAGAGAAGCGCTCCATGCTTGGTTGTGGGTCCCACATGTGGGATACAAGGCCAATACACAGCAGGAGGTGAAATTAAAGACCAAGCACTTTTCAGCTTGCCAGCTTATTGCTCATAACTGGATGGCCTTAAAGGGAGCGAGTGAGCTGTGCTAGCAGTTTTATGTGCTCATACAAAATTGTGGTTTGTACCAGGTGCAGTGCTGCTTTAGAACAGCAAAGTGGAAACTTCCTTGAAGTATAAGGGTCTCTAGGGTGTGCCCAATTACAAGCTCATCTCTCTGCTCTGTTTACTTGTATTTGCTTGCTTTCACTCTCCTCTTCCCCTCCTCTCTTGCTTCTCCTGGTGACTAGGCTTCTCTTTTCCCTTCTGCCTTCCTCAGCTCTTTCTTGCTTCTTTGACAATATTCCCCATCCTTGGACTGTGTGTGTGTGTGTGTGCTTGGCAGGTTTCTATCCATTGAGGAAGTGTCCTAACAAATCTGATTCACCAGTGAGGCAATCAACCTGGCTCAAGCATTTATTTATTTTTAATATGCCTTGGAGATTATGGGTGGCTCCCTGATTTGATTTTCACTTAAGAGCAACCCTTCTTGATTTTGACCAGGGATGGGGAATCTTGGCCCTCCAGAAGTTGTGGAACTATAGTTCCTATCATCCCCGACTATTTGCTGATGGGTGCTCATGGGAGTTTTAGTCCATCGAACTAAAACTCCTTGGTTTAGACCCAATCCTCCATCTCCCAATGACTTGGTTTCTCTTTCCCCAAAATTCCCATGCTTTATAAGTTACATATTTTGCAAATTCTTATTTCCTATTCCTTCTTCCCCACCCCTCCTCTTACTGTATCTTATAGATATTTAGGTTGTAAAGTCTTCAAACTGAGGCTTGTTCCTTTTAAAGATTTGTGTGAAGTGTGCAGTTTATTTTAGACTGCAATTCTTATCCACACATGCCCCATTTAACTCATGGGGCTTTAGCTTTCAGTAAGCATGCATAGGCTCAAATGGTTAAGCAATATTCTGTTGAATGAATTGAGTTATTGTCATCCTTCAGATGCTTCTAAACTACAGCTTCCATCATCTTTGGCCCCTGGCTGGGACTGATGGGAGTTGGAGCCCAACAAAACCTGGAGGGCCACAGGCTCCCAATCCTTGTTCTATGGAATAGCTAACTGTTTTGAATCATGCACAACTTCTTTTGTGTGTTGCATTGTATAGGTTGCACAGCTGGTTACGTACTTCTACAGAAACAAGGTACATGGGAGATCGCTGCTAACACTTCCCCTCTCCAGTCCAATAATGTTCTTCTCCTACATGACTCTAAAGAAAAAGATACCATGGAACCTAATGCCTCTATTAAAATTAAGACAAATGACACTATTTTAATATGGGTATGAGGAGACACATAACCTTCCTTGACTTTCCATTGGCCTTAAATCATCCATCTCTCTTTGACAACTAATGGAAAAATTCAAAAAGTGTATGTAATGGATGGTTTGTGATCCTCTTTTTAGGGGTAGAAACAGGTGCAAACATTTGTCTAGGGATTTAGTTTAGTCCTGGAGATGACCTGAGTAAATGAAGCCAGATTCCCTTGGTGATGCTATTTCTCTGTAATTTCCAATTTATTCATTTATTTTAAAGCACCTAATAGGATGCAGATATGAGTCAGACCATTCAGGGTGGCTAACAAGATAGTGCATTAAATACAAATAGAACAATATCAACACAGTGAAATAAATAATCATAAAACAGACAGTAAAGGTGGCAATGATTCATAAATCCCCGGCCTTCAGTAAAACTTAACTTCAGCAGTCCATCAGCTCCAAGGGGAGCACAGTGACAGTATACATGCTACATCATGGATAGGCCACCAGAAATAGTGTGGTGTGGTTGTTTTATGGAGGTTGTCTGGTAAGGAAGCCCAGAGTTGTGGGACCTCCATGGAGAATGGACTCTCCCTCCTGCTTGGCAATTGCGCTGCTCATAAAGATGGACAAGTGTGAAGAGTCTCTGCTGTCAGTCTTAACGTGTGGACAGGTTGATGTGAATGCAGGCAATCCTCCAAATAACTTGGACCCAAACAATTTAAGACGTTAAAGGTTAAAACCAGCACTTTTTAATTGGGCTTGGAAATAGACAGCGGAGCTGCTACAGCAATAGCATTGCATGCTCTCGCCACCTTGCTGCTATCAGTACCTGTGTAGGCACCTTGTTGATCACTGTGATGCTGGACTAGATGAGCCATTAGCCTGATCTGGCAGGTTCAACTCAACATCTAGAAAAGGGCCATAGCTCAGAGGTAGAACATATGATTTGCATGCAGGAGGTTCCAAGTTTAACCCCCAGCATCTCCAGTTAGGGCCAGGAAAAATTTCAACTGAAATCCTGGAAAGCTGCTGCCAGTCCGTGTTGACAGCATTGAGCTAGATAGACCAACTGGTCTGACTTCATAGAATGTTCCTAAAACCATCAACTTCCCTACCTATAACAAGTCTAAGCAGAAGAGCCATACTGAAAGTTTTTTTTTTGGCTGCAATAGCTATATGAGCAATATAGTTATAGACATGACCAACTGCAACACCCAAAGAGGAACAGAATAACGTTGCTATGTTTTATTTTAAAATATGTAAAGTGGCTTGGAGGGGAGATATAGACAATTGGAATGTGTTCTTTAGTCAACATAATTTTGAAACTCATTTGGTAAATGGAAACAATCAAAATTTGTTGTACTGACCAATGACAATACACAGATCACTTGCCAACACCCATTCTTCAGTGAGTGTAAGGAATGATGGGTGTACACTTATGAGTGTAAGGAAGGCACCTGCATTTCCCATTCATCACAATTGTTTGGAGATTTAGCATCCTGACTGTAGACTTCTCCAACTATCTCATACCTGGACTTGGATTCTAGAGTCCTTCTGCGTCAGCCAAGTTAACAAGTTATTTGATCGAGACTGACTTCAGAACCATGAATTGTGGACAGCTCCCTGCTCTTTTTCTGCATTCTTTGACTTGGGCTTATGCAATTTCTAAGTGTCCCTCCCCTCCCTTTCAAAGGGCTATTCCTTATGAACAGAGGTTTCATATATTTGTATTAAATTATGCTGGAATTTTCAATGTAATTTATGCAGAAGAAAAGAGTCGTGTGAGAATTGAATTATTATTTTCCCCCTAAATGCCTGTTGCCTGCTTCACTTACTTCATATGCTTGCTGCCTTCATTCTCTATGCAGACAGTGCCTGGGACAATGCAATGCCACTTTAAAACCACTCTGCTCTTCAAAAGGAATATACAAAAATAACAGCATCTTGCTCAACAGTTTCTATTGGAATCACATCTGCTTCCTTTAGTGGCAGCTGAACTTCCTGTTAAAGCTGTAGAGTCAACTTGTTCTGAGAGGAGAAGCAATATAGGATGCACAGATCTGGGGAATAAAATTAAGTAGCAATGAATGCAGTTAAGGATTGGGAAAAAATTCTAAATGGGGAGGAAGGGAAAAGAATGAAATGCAGGTGTTGACCCTGTAAAATAGCTTGGGTGAGGTTCTATCCACACAACTGCTTTCCCCCTCCCACTGGGAGCAAGTTCTGTTTGCAGCCAACCTACATATTGTGTATATATTGTTTTATGTTTGGAAGGTTGTGTTTGTATCGTTATATGTTTGGAAGGTTTGGACAGGAAAAGGTTAATGAGGCCAAAATGTCTGCAGATGCCCCTTAATAATTAGTGGCAAAGCTGTCAGTCTCCTTTTCTGTATAAAATTATCCACAGTCTGGAGAAAGTGAGTGGAGGACAGTTGTCGTTCATAACACCAGAACCCTGGGACATCCCATTAAGCTCAACATTGGAATATTAAGAACAGAGAAAAGAAAGTATTTATTCATGCAGAGCGTAGTTAAACTGTGCACTTCATTCCCACAAGACATAGTGGTGCCCATGGCCCCCGACTTGGATGGCTTTAAAAGAGGTTTAGATGAATTCATGGAGGGATAAGGCCATCAGTGGCTCCTAACCTTGACGACTATGCTTGACCTCCACTGCTGGAGGCACAATGTTTCTGAATTCCAGTTGCCAGAAACCACAGAAAGGAGAGACTGCAGTTGCACTCAGGTCATGCTAGCTGGGCTTTCCATAGGCAAATCATTGACTCAGGATGCTGCTTCCAACTAGGACCAGGGAGACCAGGGTTCGACCCCGAGCCCTTGGCCATGAAGTTCACTGGGTGGCCTCTGGCCAATCACTGCCTCTCAGTCTAGCCTACCTCACAGGGTTGTTGTAGATGAAATGGGGGTGTATTCCACCTTGAGCTCCTTGGAGAAAAAGGCGGGCTATAAATGTGCAAGATTACAATATGAAGGATCATATTTCTGGGATCTTTGCAGTAAAACCAATTACCCTTTCCAATAAACAGAAATAAAGAGTGATTGATCATAAAATGTTGAGTCATTCTTGGAACACTTCCACCCCTCCCCTCAGTTTGGCTCATGATAACATAGCAATCTGAAAGGACGATTTCTCTTATCCAAATCTGAAGGGCAGCCATCCTACTAATGTTGTACGTATAGATTATTTATAAAACGTTTTAGCCTTTCAGACTCTATGGCTAGAAACGGCCCAGCAGGCATTTATCCCAACCCCTCATACTCATGCAGTCTCAAACCAATGCAACTCTGCTATCAAATTCACCTCAGTTCTTCTGCACCGCAGACAGCAGAGTCTGGGATTACTTAAGGATTTCAGTGAGGTGGCCAAGGAGCTTTCCTTGAATGAGATTTGCCTTACCTCTTTCCTCAACTCAGAGCAAGTTCCCGCAAAATGTTTCAATTCATTTGCAGTGATCTGTCTAGCACGGCAGTTTATGCTCCTGTTTGTGCTCCGAAAAGGCGACAGGATTTTGCAATTTGGTGGCTGTGTTTTGAGTGAATTAATTTTGAGTGAATTTGTGTTTCTCACTGTACAATGATGATTTCTAGTCCTGTTGATTTAGATAGGATCGCCTTCTCGCCATCTCCTTATCCACCCACATCTAACCCTTGCAGGGCCTCATACAATGCAGTCGTCCCATCCTGAGTCGCTGCACTCATGCAACATGATGACTTTGGGTGTTGCACTAGTACAGCAACCCTTGTGGCCCATCATACCCAGTTTTTTGCCTTGTGCAGCAGACCATAGTTCTCTCTGTATCCATGGCAACCCATCACCCTTAATGAGCTATAGCTATGAACAAGGAAAAAAAAACCTCATTTCTACCCAAAGAATGTGGCATGTTTCCCATGAAAATGATTCAATTATATACCAGGAATGTGATAATTACTATTTTTAGCCTGTTTCTGTCTAAACACTCTCTAATTTCTGTTCTGTTTCTTCCCTCTGTCTGCTTGTTTTTGTTTTTCCTGCTGGGAAATGATTTCCAGCTTGAATTACTGTTGCTATGCTAATTAAGTTTGGTAGATGGAGGCATGTGGGGGAAGTTCATATAAGATCAATGGAAGCCACTTAGTCCAGAAATATTTTGGAGGGGGGAGGGGAGGGGCAATTCAGTGCTCGCTCACATTGCTGCACTATTACTGCGGTCAATGGGTTTACCAGCTCCAAATGGTCAATAGATTGCTTCCCTACTCTCCGTTGTTCCGATGATGGGGACCACCAAGCAGGGCTGTGGATATTCTCCGATTCCGCAGAATATGGAAAGTGGGGTGCAGCATTTATTGGGAATCTAAACTTTAAACACCTTGGGACCAGGACACCTGAAAGATTCTGTCATCCCCTGCATACTCAACCAATCACTGTGTCCCCTCAGGAGTGGACATCCTCTTGTGTAAGAAGTTGATATTTTAGTATGGCAGCACCTACACTTGGGAACTAGCAGCCTATTGACACCAGGCAGGTGCCTTTTCTGTATTCTTTTCAGCACATGCTTAGAACATTTTTGTTTAGGGAAAGCATATCTAGACATGTAAAAGTTAACGTGTGTTTTATCTCTTTTTAGCTATTGTTGATTTTGATTCATCTTTTGAATGCTTTTATATGCTTGTTTTTAACTGATGATGTTTATGTTTTATTTTATATTTTTCTAAACCTTCTAGAAGGTTATATCCTAGCCTTGCTGGCAGTGACACTCCAGGGTCTTAGGTAGAGGGTCTTTCACATCACTTGCTACCTCATTCTTTTCAATGGGAGATGCTGTGGGTTAAACTTGGGACACAAATCCCCAGCCTTTCTCTTCACAAGAAGAGGAGTTGCTGAATAAGATTTCCATGGTCTCCAGTGGTCTCCATATCTTCTTGACCCTCCCAATGATTGCCAGAAGCCAAAATGTATTATGCACCAATAATAATAATAACAATAAATTTTTATTTATACCCTGCCTGTCGGGCTCAGGGTGGCTAACACCAGTAAAATCACAATAAAACATAATGGGGGGGGGGGGAAACACACCAATTTAAAATATGGGTTAAAATACAATTTGAAATGCAGCCTTATTTTAATAGTAGCCCATAGTTCAAAACCATAAGGGGAGAGAAACATAAGGGTCAGATTGAGTCCAAACCAAAGGCCAGGCGGAACAGCTCTGTCTTGCAGGCCCTGCGGAAAGATGTCAAGTCCCGCAGGGCCCTAGTCTCTTGTGACAGAGCGTTCCACCAAGTCGGGGCCAGTACTGAAAAGGTCCTGGCCCTAGTTGAGACCAATCTAACCACCTTGCGACTTGGGACCTCCAAAGTGTTGTCATTTGTGGACCGTAAGTTCCTTTGTTGGGCATACTGGAGAGGCGGTCCCATAGTTACGTGGGTCCTAGGCCACATAGGGCTTTAAAGTTCAAAACCAGCACCTTAAACCTGACCTGGCTCCACTGGGAGCCAGTGTAGTTGGTAAAGCACTGGATGAATGTGATCCCGTGGCAAGGACCCTGTAAGGAGCCTCGCCGTGGCATTCTGCACCCACTGGAGTTTCTGGGTCAGCTTCAAGGGCAGCCCTGTGTAGAGTGAGTTACAATAATCAAGCTTGGAGGTGACTGTTGCATGGATCACTGTGGCCAGATCAGGGCGCGAAAGGTAAGGGACCAACTGCTTAATATGGCAGAGATGGAAAAATGCTTTGATATAAATCCATAGAATTCATTCCATGGAAGTCAACTAGCTTGCTCTTGGTAGGGCACTTCGGCCACTTTGAATCAAGATTCAACAGCAACAGAAGCATGTTTGTGATTATGACTGTGGTGCCCAGTTTGCTCTTCTATCTAGGTTAATCCATCAGCTCTGCCAGCTGGAAAGTTACACATATTTGGTCTCCCCAACCAAAAGGTAGTAGCAATAACAGCATGTTCTTCTCCTTTCCTAAAGGTGAGACCTTGGAGTTGGGTGTTAATCAGTGTGTGTGCTCTGACCCATTGCCTGGGACTAGATTGGCCAATCTGGTTGACGACCAGGAGCCCACATTCTGTAGCTCACTTACACACACACATCCCGGAACTGATTTTGGATTGAAGGAAAACGATTGCCTAACCCTCCCAGGCTTCTGTGTCATAGAAGTGCTGATTGGGATACCACCCATAATGATATTCCATCCCAAGTAGACCCAGGCTGTTATGACACTTTTATTGTTGCGTGTGACTTAACTCAGAAATATTATACTTCAAAAATAGCATGTTGGGGGGGGGACACATTTTTCCCCAGATAAATGAGTCAGAGGCTTTTTAAAGCTTTCAGCATTGCTGTTTTGATCTGCTGCTCATTTGTAATCTTGGGACTGTATTGGATGGTTGAACAGCAAACAGGATCACGCTGGTCCATGAAATTAACAGAGGGGGAGGATAAACTCCAACACGCAGTCTGAAAATATTTTGGGCGTGATGGATTATGTGGAGAAGCCGTTGTAAGATCTTGTAATATTTGCTGACCAGAACTGGCCTCTCCCATTACGGCTATGATAGCCACCTTCAGATATCTCAAGAGCTGTCACATGGAAGACAGAACAAGCTTGTTTTCTCCTGCTCAAACCAATGGCTTCAGGTTTCAAGAAAGGAGGTTCAAACTAAACACCAGGAAAAACTTTCTGACGGTTAGAGTTGTTTGACAGTGGAATGGACTCCCTTGGGAGGTTGTGGACTCTCCTTCCTTGGAGGTTTTTACGCAGAGGTTGGGTGGCCATCTTTCACGGATGCTTTATTTTAGACTCCTGCATTGCAGGGGTTTGGACTTAGATGACTATTGGGGTCCCTTCCGACTCTACAATTCTGTGATTCTATGATAAAGTTGGCCAATGATGTTATCAGTACACCAGTCTTTGACCTAGCAAAGCCTGGCCATTGACACTGTGGTTGCCAAGGGAAAAATAGACGTGAGTACTCCCTTCTTCTAGAAGGTTGAGAATGCACCAAGCCCACACCAGATGCCATCACCCTCAATTTCTAATGGTGTCCTAAGCTGAGGCACAAGCATGCTTGGATGAAGTGGAGAGGAGCCAGCGCATTTAGCTGCAGCTCTAGAAAAAAAGTCCAGTGAACCTTCCCAAATCTGGAAACAACTGCACAACTTATCATCATTTCCAATTATTTTTGGAAGCTCAGAAGAGATGAGAAGAACTGTCCATGTAGTTCTCTTTGTGCATGAGTTTTCCATTGACTCCTTTCGCACGTTCATTGGATTTATCAAGGATATGGATAGTGAACCTGTGCCCCCCCCTCCCCTGCTGTTGAACAATAACTCCCATCAGGCCTAGCCAGCAGATGGCAGGGCAGATGAGAGTTGTAGTCCAGAAACACCTGGAGATTCCCCATCTAGGAGGAAGACTCTCAGCATATTTTGTTCCCAGAGCAACTCTTGAGCCCATTCCCTCTCTTGGATTGACAGAGCCGGGAGAGCTCAAAGCACAAAATCTGTATTTGGGATTTCCCCTCCCCCAGTATAATATTAACATAAGATTACCAGATTTTTTTCAGTGAATCCAAGGAGACTTTTCAACTTCCTACTAAATAGATGGATTTTGTCATTGGACTGATTTGTAAATCCAGGGACTGTCCCTGGGAAATGAAGGCGTCTGGTAACCTTATATTAACAATAATAAAAATGGAAGTATATCATCGCTCAGTTTGAAACGCACACACAAAACAAATTCTGAGAATTTCCCCAAGCTTCATCTGAGTTGTATATTTCGGCAGTTTTCCAACAGTAGATAGTAGGTGTTTCTTCAGTAACGGGGAAGCTGTTGATAATGCCCTTCACAATCTGATGCATGAGTTCTATGGTTTAAAGTGGAGACAGCGAAGGTGTCGTCCTCCATATGCTGTTGGACTGCAACTTCAATCATCGCTGGGCTTTAGTGTGTTCAGACTGTCACGGTTTCAGTCCTCATCCTCTTCAGGTAGGGCTGGGAAATACCCTTCTCCGAGATCCTAGAGATCTACTGGGTGGGGTGTACCAATGGTCTGATTTGGTATGAAGCCAATTCTTGTGCCCTTTCCTCAACTTGAATCGCTGTATTTGGTTAGAAAACTAGGGGCAGCTCTACTGATGTGTGCCATGGCATTTCTGTCTCCCACTTGGTCAACAACCAGAGCTGACCAGAAGGGGCTTAGCTTTATCCTCTTATTGAGTAGGCTATAAATAGATGCATAATTAGAAGCTAGATAACACTACATATTGTATCAGCTAGAATTTTGAAATAAAGTTCATTCGCAGGCATGGCAATGCCATGCACTGCAGCTGATGAAGTTTGCAGAATGGCTTGTCACACAACCGAATCCTGGTGTAAAAGCAATGCTAGAGAAACCGGGATGCAAACATAGGTTATATCCCTAGTGTGTGTATGTGTCCATGCCAGATGGCAGTGGCTCTTATGCAGAATACACCCCCTGTGCTTGATCTTTGAATGCTATGTGTTTCTGATACAGCTTAGTGGTGTAATTTGGCAGTTTGCTTCCAAACACAGTTGTGTTTTTTTTAAAAAAAAAAAGCTTAGCAGATTCATCTTTGCTGAGTGAGCTACTTGGGGCCATGGAGTTTGGATAGGGCTGGGGAGAAATTTGATACAGCTCAAATCTATCAAATTCTCACTTCCAGGAAACAATATGAGAACCAAAACACAGCGGTCCTTCAAAATTCACACTTAAGAATTTTGTGGTGCAGTTCTCCAGCAAAACAATACTTACAAAAATGTATATATTAGGAGAAAGTGTATATCAAAAGGAGCATGATAAGGAAAATAACATACCAAAAAATGCAGTGCTATATTAGTAGAAATTGCTTGCAAAAATGTGTAATCTGCATACAAAAATGTGTTTATTGGGGGAAATTCCCAATAAAAAGCTGAAGAACCACAGAGTTGGAAGGGACTCTAGTCTAACCCCTTGCAATTCTGGAATCTCAGCTATTGACCACAGAATGTTCAGATGCCTCTCACTCTTTTCAATGCATTTCCCCATTGCTTTCCAAACTTCGAATAGTCGGTATTTTAAAAAAGTGAGTTCCCTCACAGTGCCACACTTTTAACATCTGAAAAAAATGTGATGGTACTTCAGGACCAACCAACCCCCCAAAGCACTGTTCCCCCATCTGTCACACTTCCTTTATCTTTCTCAGTTTTTCTCTCCCTCCCTCTTTGTTATTTAAAACAACAAATAAAAAGTGGTTTTCCTGCACCACTGGTTTTATTGTGCAGACCTAAATATGTAGTATGAATTTGAATCCCTGCTGCAAAACAGTGACAGTCGGGGGGGCGGGGGGCTCCCGCTTCTCTTCCCTCCCTTTTGCATATGCAATTTTACAGCCCTTTACAGTTTTGCCTGAAGAGCATCTTGAACCCCTCCCACAAAATAGCAACAGTCTGGAGGCAGCCGTGAAGACTTGGCAGTGAGGTAGCGTTGTGCAGGAGGGGAGGTTGAGATGGGTCTCTTCCGTGGACACACACTCTCTCCTTTGCTTTTGCACCACATAAGGCTGAGAGATGACATCCTTGCCACCCCTTCTACTGCTGTCACCACAGGTACCCCCTCTCAGACTTCAGCTCCAGGATTGTCACTCAGACCAAGTGTCCCATTTGTCTAACGGTAGGGCAGGCGAGCTCTGTGCACTCAGAAATAGCAACCTGGAATTGCTTTTGTTCTTTCTTTCCATCAGCGATGGCTGCAGATAATGAACAGCCACGGGCTGTTCATTACACTTGTACAGTCAAGCTTTTAGAATAAAAATAACCCACCGTGATTTCACTTATGAGAGAACAAAAGGAGGGCTAGCTCCGTTGAATCCAGCAAATTGGGCCACTAAGGGGCGATGTGCAGTGAGTCACAGTTTAATCGGGCTTTTCTTCTGCCCTGTTAAAGCCCAAACCACATCTCCGTGTTTATTTATTTATTTAACCATTGTCGTCGTCGTCTTCTTTTTTAAGAAGTGGAAAACCCCCTCTTTAAATCAGTATCCTTGGCTGTCAGTAGGGCACTTTAAAAAAAAACACCCCACAACCCTTTATATTTCCAGCCAGATACCTCTTTGCTCTGCTTCTGAGTCATCACGCTGACTGTGTGATTCACGCAGCTTGCTTTTCATGGAGATGAGTCAGTCCCAAGTTTTTTGGGCAATAAGATTGCCCTGCTATCTCTTACTGCTTTATCTCCAGTAGATTGAGAAAATGTTCTGAGCCATATAGTTGTAGGAAGAGCAACTGAAATAGCTAATAAGAGGGAAGGAGATGGTGATCCACGAGTGAGTGACAAGGCAGTTAGCTTGATCCTCTAGGGGAGGGGACCGTGGGGGGCAGGTGTGGGTGAAGAAGCAAGATCTCTGGGCTTATCAAATGCAGATTATCTGAGACAGATTCAGAGCAGAACCACAGTTTGAGTAACACAGGCAGTCCTGTATTTGTTCAATTTTTAGCTTGCTCCAAGGAGCATGTGGTTCTTCCTCTGCTTGGTCTGTCCTCATAATAACCTTGTGATGTAGGTTAGGCTGAGAGACAGTGACAGGCCCAAGGTCACCCAGTGGTGATTGGAATGCTCCCAGTTCAACACTCTTCTATTGGCAAGAACAGGCCTGGTATATGGTTTGTGGATAGTGTAGTTCTTGGGAAGAGGAGGAAAACATAAGCAACATTGAACTCTTGGGTAGAAAAGCAAGAAATAAATATATGTTACACATATGTCAACATATATGTTCAACTATAGGATACATTCTCACAGGAGGCAGTGTCGGTCACGAACTTGGATGCTTTTCAAAAAAAGATTATACAGATTCATGGAGAAAAAGGCTACTAGTCATAAAATTTCATATTTGTTGCTCCACCCACTTTTGCCTTTGACCCCACCCACTAGCACATGGCCCTTGGAAGATTTCCTAGAAGGGAATGTAGCCCTCCAGCTGGAAAAGGTTCTGCATCCCTTTTATAATGCATGACTTAGGTCTCAGTTTGCCTCTTGGAGGCTCATTTATGTGAAAAGGAAGATCAGGAGGAATTGTGGTTCTCTTCCGCATGTAATTCAGTGCGCATGAGATCTCAAAAGGAAAATACTCTGTGGGTTTCCTTAACTTTTATTAGATAATGACTGATATGGCTAGTAGGTGGTAGACCCAACCTAGGGAAAGGCACAACCTAGGGAAAGTTGTGTAGGTAAAACCCAGTTGGAACCAGGGTGGTCCAAATGCCCTCATTTATATGCTTGCCCCATTTACTTGTATTAGAAATCAGCCATGCCTTCTTTCCCCCCTCTTGATTGACCTGGTGGTGAAATTCAGTATCAATACTGCCAACTTGGAGACAACCAGCAGCTGTCACTACTCCCACTATTTTCACTGGATACCTTGGATAAAGGACTCCCCATGAGACAAAGGAACTACTTCCACACTTGTGAATTCTTCCAGTTTAAAACTGTTGTTAAAACAGAGCTGTAGGAGCAGCAAATCAACCACCTCATATGTTTCTTGGAGCTGATGTGCTCCCTGCCACTCCTGTTCTGCTTTTTGTAGAGAGGGGACTTAATCTTCTGGTATCAGTTTGTTATTACTTGGATGGCCCACTGCCTAAGTCATCCAAATAGTTCATCATTTCTGGAGAGCAAGAGTGTTTCCAGCACTACGCTATTATTTATTGCCTGGCAGAAAAATTTACCCAGGGAAGGCTTAAGAAGGTTGAGCTATTTCTGGGATAGCTCAGTAGACAGAGCCTGAGACTCGTAATCTCAGTGTCATGAGTTTGAGCAAAAGATTGCCCACATTGGGCAAAAAATTCCTGCATTGCAGAAGGTTGGACTAGATGACCCTCACGATCCCTTCCAGGTCTACAATTCTATGATTCTGTGATCTCTCTTTTTACCTGATATATTTCTTTGCATGTTTTGAAGGAAATAGCGGGGCAACCTTGTCCCTTGCTCACAATTTGAATGGAAAATAACAGTCATTGAAACCCTCAGCTTCTTCTGAAAGTTCTATGTCAGTGTCCGGGCTGAACGATGGGGGGTGAAGACGCTTCTTCAGGTATAGTGGACTGACGTTGTTTTGGGCATTAAAAGTCAGCACCAACACTTTGAATTGTGCTTGGAAACATACTGGAAGCCAATGAAGGTCTTTCAAGACCAGTGTTATATGGTCTTGGCGGCCACTCCCAGTCTAGCTGCTGCATTCTGGGTTAGTTGTAGTTTCCAGGTCACCGCATCCCTCTTGATTCATGGCTGCTTGAGGTCCTTCACTGCATTTCTTTGGAATATACACACACACACACACACACACACACACACACAGTGGTACCTCGGGTTACATACGCTTCAGGTTACATACGCTTTAGGTTACAGACTCCACTAACCCAGAAATAGTGCTTCAGGTTAAGAACTTTGCTTCAGGATAAGAACAGAAATTGGGCTCCAGCGGCGCAGCAGCAGCAGGAGGCCCCATTAGCTAAAGTGGTGCTTCAGGTTAAGAACGGACCTCTGGAACAAATTAAGTACTTAACCTGAGGTACCACTGTATATATAATGTCCTCTGTGGCCTTTTAACTCTTTTCTACAGCTTTGCCTGAGCAAATGGATAATAAAGTGTTACACAAAGCAACAATTCCAGTTGTCAGCTCCACCCTGGCTATGGATTCTGCTCACCAAGGGGGGCGTTGAATGAAATACAGCACAGTCAGACTGGCTCTCCCCCTCCCCCCCTTCCCCCCCTCCGCTTTCTCTCATGGAGTGATTTCACCTTATTACCTGATAAATGGAGCTTTCTGTATCAGCAGCCTGGTAAGGATTTCAAAAGGGGAAGTTGGGATTTATGATTATTGAATGCCGAAGGAGAGCAATGAAGCACAGGAGCTATTTTTGATGAGCCATGCCAGCTTTTGATCACTGTTGCTATCAATGCCAGGAATAATGGCCTAGATGTCCTAGCAGAGGATGCATTTCTTGATGACTTCAGTGGAAACCTTTCAGCGGGGGTGGGTGGTGGAAGGACACACCAAATAAGAGTGGAATCCATATTCAGTTTTTCTTAATTCAGGTCTGGGGGCCAAATGAAGACTTCCAGCCCTCTCTGTCTGGCCATTTGGATTCTTCCAAGGCATCACCCACTCCCTGGCCCTACTTTGTCCCCTTCCCCCTAAGCGCCCGTTTGTGGTTGGAATTTGACCTTGAACTATGAGAAACAAGTCCCCCATGGACCTCATCTTTGTGTGTGTGTGTGTGTGTGTGTGTGTCTGCAAAAATATATGAGTTTTGTGCGGTTGGATAAACCGCTACAGTGTGATATAGTGGTAGACCTGGGAGAATTGGGTTCAGATCCCCACTCTGCCATGAAACTCACTGACCTTGGGCCAGTCATTGCCTCTCAACCTAACCTACCTCACAGGGTTGTTGTGAGGAGTCCTTTGAGGGGGAAAAAAGGGATAGAAATTAAATAATTTCATCTTTGGATAGCTGGAAATAAGCCCAGATATTACAGCAATGTCTTTAGTCTCTAGTAATTTCTCATCCCATGGAAGTCAAACAGGCAAAGGTGCTGACATGGAACTTCTCACTGATGAGATAAGTCTTTAAACATGGTAGTATAGATTTCTACTGTTCAGGATACTAGCCACTCTCCTCCAACAGTTCCTAAGTAGTCAATGGCTTCTCATTATCAGGCTAGTTTGAGAGTGTCCCCTTAGGGGGTTTTCCCCCTAAAGATTTTCTTTTACTTCCGCAAACCTTGGAGTTTCCTTGAGCCTATTGATAACTCCCTGTTGTGCATGGGTGCTTCTAGCCATTGTTGCTGCAATGGCCCTCTCACCCTGAACATTGGAAATAGAGGGAATATTTCCCTGCTGTGAATGGGTATTACAGGTTACTATTTGCTCTCTGAGAGCTTAGGGTAGAGAGAGGTAGATTAATTAAAGCACCATATATCTAGGATCTTTTCATTCCAAAGTAACTTTTAATTTTTTTTTGCTGTGCTTAATACTGTTTTAGTCTCCTTTTGGCAGAAAATCATGATTCACTAATGGCACCCTCTCCGTCAAATGTTGGCATGATTAATATTTGAACAAGCCCTAATAGCACTTTGCACAGAGTTCAGAAATGCTGCCGAGACTTTCCAAGGAGCTAAACTTTCCAACTCCAGCCTCCAGAGAGCAGTGTTCGTGCTTATAGTAAAAATAATGCATTAGTGGGCAGTTTTTCTTCTCTGAATGCAATGCGTTTGGATCTGTGAGTTGAAGACATGGGGATTGAGAACAGATCTATATGTTAAGTGTAGAAACATACATTATTTTGGATATGGGTTTTACTTTTGCCAAGCAGCCTGCACTGTTTGCATTCCAAGAGACCTGAATTTGTCTATGGAGATGAACTGGCATCTACTGCAATTAACCTATTTAATGGCCTGTGAGTTTGGGGTTGCAGTCCATCAACTGGGAATACTAAGCATTCTGTGTATGTGTGTGTGCTATTTTAATCAGGACTGCAGCATATATAGGGATGGCAGGTTTAATCTTTCCTTCTCCAGCTGTGATCCTGTGCTATAATTAGCCTTGCCAGGGGTGGGGGGAAGAAGCTCCCTTTGGTGCCAATGGGAGCTTTCCCCATACAATTTATTTTTATTTTATTTTTTCCATTTCTGGCCTACCTTGCATCAGCTGTGTTCCCAGGACAGGCTACAACAATGAGTCAATCAATCAATCAATCAATCAATCAAATGATTATTAGAGACAGCTCACCATTAAACTTCTGTTTTGTAAGAGGTTTTCTTACAATCAATCAGTATATGCATTTAGTTAAATAAACAAAGCAAAGTACAAAATATAAAGCAGTACAAAATCTCAGCCTCAGTGGAATTAATGATTAATGATTAAAGCTGACAAACTAGGAACTGACAGAGGGACAACAATGAGGGATTGAGAAGTGCTATATATATAATGCCCCCCAAAGCAGAATCCAGCAGATTCTAATATCCTGGATGGGAGATTTGTCAGAGCTCCCTTAGGGAGAGGTGCTGTGCTTGGAACCACTTTAGAGTTTGAAACATTCTCTCATCTGTTCTCCTACTGTAGATTTTATCAAGAGGTTTGCGAATGCATCACTTATCCCCTTGTGAGGTGGTTTCCTGGTTGAACCTTAGAAATCCTTTTGAGTATCTTCCTTGAGGGAAGGAATAAATCTATTATGAAGCACGTGGCAATGCATCTGAACGTTGTAAACTCTCTGAATGATAGAAGATCTAGGACAGACAAAAGAAAGTACTTCTTCATACAGTTCAGGAGCGATGGAATCGCTCACACAGGAGGCAGTGACGACTACCATCTTTGATGGCGTTAAAATTGGATTACACAAATTCATGGAAAAGTGGACTATCAACGACTGCAAGCCATGATGGCTAGGTTCTGCCTCCACTGTCAGAGCCAGTATGCTGGTTATCTGTTGGTGGGAATCACAAGAAAGCACTGTTTGCCCACAGATTACGCTTGTGGGATTCCCATGGGCATATGGGTGGCCTTTTAATTCCTTACTGCTCGTGTTTATGTCAATCCTGCTAACGTGTTTAATTGTTTACAATTTGTTTTCATGTATTCAATAATTTCCCCCATTCTAGTAAAAAATGGCTCTCGTTTTGATCTTTTAAACTTCCAGTGAGTTTCGCCATCTCTGCATATTCCATCGGTTTTAATTGCCAATTGTCTCTTTTTTTTGGAGCCAGTTTCTCTTTCCAATTTTGGGCATATATCATTCAAGCAGCTGTGGTTGCATACATGAATAGTTTTTTTCTGGCCTTTTGGCACCTCTTCTCCCAGTATTCCTAAAATAAAAGCTTCTGGTTTCTTAACAAAAGTTATTTTCAACATTTTTTTTTCAATTCATTATAAATCATTTCCCAGAAAATACGCATATTTGTGGCAGGTGAAGCATCCATGATACAGGGCTCTTCAGAATGCCTTTGGGTGCTGTAGACTCCTCCTAGTCTTTAGCTGGAGTGGGTTTCTTCATCTGAATGGGTTCCACCTCGCAATGGCTGCAGCACACAATCAAATTCAAAGTGAAGACACTTAAGATAGAACAGAATGGCACTAGGTGATGAGTGAATTGAAGCATCTTTTTGATAGGTAGCTAGAGGAGATGGTAGCTTGTTTTCATCACAGAGAATAAAAAAGCAGGTAAGTTCTGTTGCTATCACCACAAGGGATTCATGGTTTTAAAGGAGTTTTTGTCTGATCCCTGAGTTAATGACATCCCCAAAGTCCAGAGCTGAGCTGGAATCAAAATAATAAATCACTAGTATTGTTGGTTCCTATTTAAAGAATGGGAGAGATGTTCCTTCTTTTGAACCGTTGGGAATAATCCAAGTGGAGGTTGTTCACACACGGCCCAGGCACAGGTGGATAATGTGTACTTTAGCTTATTATAAAAAGATTGTGAATCACTTTTTTGGATAGCTACAATATAGCCTAGCTTATATTTTACTCTGCCTAGACCAGTGGTTTTCATACTGTATTCCTAGGGGTGAGAGAAACAAGAAGGGGAGCTGGGACAGAGCAGACACAAATGTCCTTAATAAGCAGATTGGCCTGAGTTACTGATATATATTTTTTGCAATTTGCTGCTGCAGAGTAGTGATGCCTATGTTCTAGGGTCCAGTCTCAAATTTCACAGGACAAAGGAAATACTGAAGAAGAATGGATGGCAACTTGCAAGAACTCTAGGTTCCAGCTTAAAGTATACCCCAGAATTCCCTGCAACATGTTAGTATTTTTTAGCACACAAATCAATCCACATGGAAGTGCTATTGACAGTGCATAGGCACTGACCTTCAGATCACATAGTGCTTTGAGAAAGAAGAGGATAAGATTCAGGCTATACGCCCCCCCCAGAGTACCTTCTTCTGTGCCCCCCAAGCCCCCTACCACTACCCTCAGATTCAAAGGGTGAGTCCTCAGCAATTCCTCCATCTTTAGACCATGAATGGTCAACCTGTGGCTCTCCAGCTGTTGTTGACTTTCATCCCCAGCCAGGATGGGCAATGTCCAGGGATAATCCAGCAAAATATAGAGAGCTATGAGATAGATAGTTATCCCATCTTATACCTCACAGAAGGATACAGAATCAAACAAGGATATAGGCACTTCCTTCAAGGAGGTGGAACCTAATGCAGAACAGGCTTTGCTTGCCTTCATAAGGGTTCAGCTTGCTTCAGTTTCCTATTGGGTCAAGAACTTTGCATCAAGATGCATCTTTGCGTGAAGAGCTATGTTCCTGATTTCTGGTTTGGGCTGCCTGGTAGAAACTTCACTGGAGTGTGTCCATTCCAAGGCTCAAATCTCCGCAAAATAACACAGATGGCTGAAAGTTTGAAAATCATTGCTCTAGTGTTTAGCTAACTCAAGGGTAGAATAATGATTTATGTTCAGTTCACAACTTGATCATTCAGTGTGGAAGCTCTTCTAGATCTCTCTCTCTCTCTCTCTCTCTCTCTCTCTCTCTCTCTCTCTCTCTCTCTCTCTCTCCAGTGAGCTAAATTCAAAATGTAAGACCCTAGATTCTGTTCATATATGGTTTTCAGGCATTCAGGAAATTTTCTTATCTTAGAGGTGAAGTGGTTAACCTCAAGGTGAAGTGGACAAATGTAATTCCAAGCTGTGAAATTTAAAAAATAAATAAATCTAGATATCAGCATTCTCCAGCATTATTGTAGATATGAAGAGGATAAACAGATGGAAGCTAACAGAAAGTAATTAAAAAGTAATTAACCTCTCCAAGAATTAAAGCAATAAAAAAATCTCCCAATAAAAAACAGTGCAGGTGTGCTAGCAACGGGGTGACATGCTTTTGATACCTGGCTCTAGTTCACAACCAGGCGTGTTTCAAAGCACTGTTCCCTGGAGCATTGTGGGAAATTTAAATGGTTGTCTCCAGGCTCAGCTTGTTCCAATCGGAACACAGCTGTTTCCCATTGTTGCTCTTACCAGGTAAGCTCATCAAAGCTGGGGCTTCTTCCAACATTAAGGAGCCCTCTCTTAAGAGAGGGTCCACCAGAGAACACCCCTACCTGGAGCTAGCCCTGCTGCCCACTCCAGCTAGCCTTGCATGGATCCAGCCACTGGCAGCCAATGCTATTTAAAGAGGGACAGAATTAGAGTTTTGTGAGAGATGTCAGAATCTTCCCCCCTGGGTTCCTTATCCTCCTTAAATCTAAACACATCCTTAGCATAAGGGCCATGGGAATAGGGACTGTCATTTGTTGACTCTAACAACCATTTCCTGGAGGGGTAGCCAACTTAGATAAGCTGGTCCACACAGCCCAACTCCCCTGTGGCTGCTTTTTATTGTGGTGACATAGAAAATAGGCCTGCATATCAAATGCCAAAGCTATGTAGCACGGCTAAAATAAATCAGCATTTATAATAGGGGAAACTAGGTTTCTAGGTTATTGTGAGGAAGCAAGAATTCTTGGAACAGAAAAATGTATGGAGTGTTTCGTCTCTGCTTGCTCTTCTCTCCCACCAGAATGACTATTCTCATGTGCCTTCAGACTTGTCTTTTAAAAGGCCACCTGTAATTTCTGCCCTCATAAGCACACAATACAGTGGTACCTCGGGTTAAGAACTTAATTCGTTCTGGAGGTCCGTTCTTAACCTGAAACTGTTCTTAACCTGAGGTACCACTTTACCTAATGGAGCCTCCCACTGCCACTGTGCCACTGCCACACAATTTCTGTTCTCATCCTGAAGCAAAGTTCTTAACCCGAGGTACAATTTCTGGGTTAGCAGAGTCTGTAAGCTGAAGCAGCTGTAACCTGAGGTACCGCTGTACTTAGCCAAACCATGGCTCACTGCCTAGGTGCTGTGGATGGGCTACCGCAAGACCTCGTCCTCTCTTCCTTCTTATTGTTCTTTACCTTAAAATCAGACTTGGACCATGCAGGCTGGGGCCCTTCCAGTAGAGGATTGAATTCTGTAAAGCAAGGCACAAGGCTACTCTGCCTTCAGAGGTTTGGTGACCCAAGGACAGTGCCCTTTTATGATGCCCTCCCCCAGCTACAGAACAACTTCCTGAAGCATGTTTGCCCAGCAGCTACTTAAATTTAGGCACCAGACAAATGCTACTTTATTTGCTTGGTCTTTTAATGGGGAAAAAAATGCTTTTCTGCATCTGATTTCAACTGGCTAATTTGCTTTGCATTCAGTTCTTGCTGTATTGTTTTAATCTGTTGTTAACTTCCCAGCATATCATTTGATCCCTTGTTCCATACACATCCATTCCTGTTCCGCTGGCCACCTTCACATTCATATTCCTGCATTCCACCTCCTCCTTCTCCACTGAACACAACTGAGGCAGGTTTCCAGGCCCATTCTGGTCCAGCCATAGCAGCTGCACACCTGCGACAGTTTCTATGCCTATATTTTGCCTTACATTGTATTTAGCTTTGAGAATGATGCTATTTATCTGATGTAAGTTAGAAGTAAGGGAAGAAAACCTTACTGTATTGATTTTTATTCAGGATTTCTTTTGTGTGTGTGTTCCAAGTTGAAACTCACTTGAACTACATGATTACATGATTATGCATTTAAAGTGCTGTTAATCTAGAAGGAGGCTTTCAGAACAACTCCTCATTATTTAGAGATGCAGTGGCAGGATTGAAATGATTAAGTTTGAACCAATGCAATTCTGCCTCTTCCTTAGATCATTTTACTGACTGTATTTGTTGTAATTCCTGATGATGGCACTGTTTTGTGTATGAGAATGTTGTCATTTTCGATTCCCAGTTTGTGTCCATTTATACTCATGTGTGGAGACCGACCTGCTTCCCTTGTGCAGGCTGCAAAAGGGCATTGCTGGCAAGGGATGACATATACCACTTTAGAGAATGAGCAGGGGTTTATTTAATTACAAATAGCTGATAACACTGGATCCAGTAATAGCTCTGTAAGAGAATAAATGGACGCAAATCTGTCATAAAAAGTGCCAGCATCCATAAATCAGGACATACTGCTGCTGACTTCAAAGCCAACATATTTCAACGAAAAGGCTTCAAAAGGAAGCTATAATATGAAATTGCTGAATTAGAATTTAGCAATAGATTTGCTTCTGCTTAGTTCTTACTTAATTGTGACTCTGGGTTGTGACTCTGGGTTTCTTTCCCATCACATATGTTAAATTAGGACCGCACAGCCAATAAGTCAGGGCTACCACAGTGACTGCTGTTATGAATGGATCATTCTCTTGTTACCTCTACCTTGGGTTCTGTGCAGAAATGTTACAGACTTGCTGTTATTTCATGGGCTTGTTTTTGTTTTCTCCACTTGTCTGTTTTGAGCCAGTGGAGCTCAAGTGGATGACCTGGAAGGCAGAGGGGTCCAGCCAGCACTCTCTGGGATAGTAATGAAAATTTGAGAAAATGAGGAACTCAGTTTGTATCTGCAAGCAGAGATGGGTAGGTGTCTATGGTCAAGAAGGCCAGAGACAAGACTTTCAGTACCATGGACAGATCACTGGGTGCATTTGCTGTGCCTGCTGCTGGCTGTTGCAATTGAAAACACTGGAGGTCATCCACTGGTTGAAGGTTGCTCTAATTCAGGGGTCGTCAACCTAAGGCCATGGGCCACAAGTGGCCCACGGGGGTCATTTAACCAGCCCACGAGCCGCCCCCAAACTGAGCTGCCCGCTCAGTGAGTCCCCGTCTGTTGCACTAAACCTGCGTAGCACAGGAACTCACGTCCGCGACGCCGGAAATCGTCTCTGCGCAGATGCCAACGCCAGAAATCATGCGCGCTCATGCACACACATGATCTGGCCCACAGAGGGATCTCTGCTGGATTGAACTGGCCCAGGCGAGGTAAACCTTGCAGACCCCTGCTCTAATTAATTCCTCTTCTCCCAGGCCTTGACCATCCTTCCTATGCTCCACCCACCATTGCTGAGGAATGAATATCATTAAAAGGAAAGCCCTCTGACCCATAGCCCAGAAATTGGGTGCTTTTCCTTTTCTTCCTGCCTGGTATGTCATCTGCACCAATGAGCAGGTATTGGTGAGCAATTGGTGTCTTGCATGATGGAACTTCATTCTCCAGGTTGTTCAGTCTAAGGAGGAACTGCCTGTAGGGGCGCTGGTGTTATTTGAGTTCTAACTCCTGCTGTGGTCCAGGACACTGCTGTCTCTTAGCTTTTAAGGTGTCATAAGATTCTTCACTGTTTCTGAAATGGATTAGCAAGGCTGCCTCTCTGGATAGATTCAATTTATATTCCTGAGGTAGCCCAGGCAGTTGGGGAGGCTGAAACTAGCACAGTAGATGTGTTTGCATGAAAACTACTGATGTTAAGTTGCAATTGGCAGGCTTACTCTGGCTGTTTGGATGGATGCCCCTTAACTTTTTAACTGAGCTTTAAATTGAATATGTCAGTCGAAGAATCTTGCAGCTGAGGTTAATAGGGAAATATGATTTTTGAAGCACTGGATGCATAGACGGCATTGTCAGGCTTCTTGCCCCAAATAATTTAATCACTAATCATTGGTCCATGAGTTGATAATTTGTTTCCTTCAAGCTCATGTATGTACTTTGAATATGTAGCCAGAAAGCTGATTAATTTTAACAATACAAAATAGCCTGCCCAGAATGCCTGGCATTCCATTATTCATTTTCTTCTCTCTTTGCAGTGATGAATCACATTGATTAAAGTTAACCAAGCTGAACCACCAACAATCTATCTGTAGGCTTGTCTTCATGTGTGACCTTTCTTTTATAAGGAGGTGACTTGATAGGGTGTATGTGTGAAATCTGGGCAGCCTGAGATCCTTAAGCTGTGAAACTGCAACGTGTTTAGACCAACCCAACAACACAGCAGCAAGCTTTTTGATTAAGAGCCTGCCTCATTGCTATTGGGCCCTTGAAGGCATCTCTGCTTCGTGGTCTAGAGCATGGCAGTCCCGTGTTTCCAGCGCGCAGCCTGGAGGTGAGCCAATCCGCCTGGAGTTAAAGAGATTTGAGGCCCAGCGCAGCCGTGGCAGGTGAAGGCTGCGAAGGAACCCCAGGTCTCCTCTCTCTCTCCTCGAAAAGGGGGAAAGAAAACTGCCCTCAGGGAAGGATCAGTCAGGTTCTAGGAATGGGCGCAAGTGCCAGGTCGCAAGTGGAACCAGAGAAGAGCAGGCTCGGGAATAGGGAACAGGTGAAGAGCCCTGGTTTATGATATGATACGCACTGGTTTATGATAATGAAAAATATTTGCTTCAAAACATACATGGAAAAGTGGTGGCTGGCTGTGTGTTGTGTTTGTTATTGTGTTATGTATTTTTGTGGTTCTGTAGAAGGCCACCCTATGATGCTCACATGGGTAGTATATATAAATGTAAATAAATAAATGAGGAGGGAAAAAACCCTGGCTACTTCTAAATGGTATATAGGGTATCTATATATTGCTTTTTCACCCAAAGCACATCAGCCCATCTCTCCTTGGTGTATACTATAGAGGATGTGCACTTCACAATTTCCTAGAGGCCATTTTGATTCTTATTTTATACAAGAATATAGGACACAATTCATCCATCTACAATTGCACTATGTTCAGAGCTCAGTAAAATTTCTGACTAGCATTATAGTCACACAACAGATGCAAAATTGCTTCTAGGATTTGAAAATTTTGGCTGGAATGAAATAAAAGGTATCCGCTAGTCCAGAATGGTGTCATGTTTGATTGCATCCCTGGTGAGTCTGCATTGTTGAGTGAGTTTATCAGCAAGTGGCAATTGCATATTTTGTTATACCATCTACTCACAGCAAATGCCTCATCGCTTTTCCAATAGGCTTGGATAAGTATTTATGCATATGCTGTGAAATTGGGAGGGGGTTTTGGGGAGGAGGAAGAGTTACTGTAAGGTTACTTTTGACAGCTTTAAAGTTTGCTCCGGCTTTGGTAGAAAACTTGGGGAGGATACATCCCGTCTCCTTTCCCGTGAGACTGCCAACAGTCTGGAAGGCCTGGAATGTAAACAGAGTCCTGTGACTCCACACAGCTGCACAGTGATAACAGAAACTAATAATTCTCACAGCTCAAACTAACTAAATGTTTAAAAATCAACCTTAAAATATCTTCAAAATGCAAAATAAGGAGAGAGTAGGGACAATGATGTACCTTTGGAGCTCCCTCCCATCGTATATCACCTTTCCATCAATTGCTAAATGCATTCCTCTTTCAACAAGCCTCCCAAAGGGGGATCTTTATCACAGTGGTGTCTATATTGGATTTGAGTTTATTTCATGTATGTGCTGTGGCTGTTTTAATTAGTCTCTCTGTGTGTTTTTAATATATGCAATTCTTTGACCTTTTTAATACCATATTGGCCTGAATGTAAGCCTCACTTTCCCCCCAAATTCCGACTGTGGAAAGTTAAAGTGTGGCTTATATTCACAACCTTGCGGTATGCAGCCAGGAGCATGGGGCAAACAGTGCCAGGAGCGCTGCAAAGCGGTGCCCACCACATGCATAGTCCCCCTTCCTCTCCCCCAAGGCCGGGAAGGGAGAGAGCAAGGAAGGGGAAAGGCTGCCGGCAACGCAGCACGGCTCCCCCCCCCCCTGCAGCCAGGAGCAGCAAGGGAGGGAGTGGCTTAGATTCGGATATTTTTCCTTTTTTTCTCCCCCCCCCTTCAATTTTAAGGTGCGGCTTATATTCGGGTGCGGTTTATATTCGGACCAATACTGTGTATGTAACTGTTTTGTAGATGCTTTTTCCCCACTGTAAATCATTTTGAGGTGCAGCATGGGAAGCAATTCATTGATGATGATGATGTTGTATATCACTTATCAATGTGGAACACCAGTGAATGTGGGTTATCCCATTATATTGTTTCATTTTACCATTACGTATAAAGTTAGACTGCCCTCAGATTGCTCCCTTTTGGTCATGTTTATCTGAAACTGGAGATCGGTTGTCCAACTCAACATTTTACTGCAAATCTCCATTTTCTGTGCTGGGATTCGCTACCTCATTTTTGTCTCTGCGACCACAGAAAGTGTCATAAAGCTATTATCCACAGGTGGCTGTGACTTCACAAGTAGATATATATGCATAGATATGTTGTTCCAGTTAAATATTCATGGCCTGCATGCTAATTAGAGCCTGCTGTGATGCTTATTGTAACATTGGTCTGCTAATACTGATAAATCTAAATGACGGGAATAGCCTGGTTTTTTACTTTCAATAATTTCATTTTTATGCCAGCCTACATATGTTGTTGTTTTGAGGCAGTTCAGCTGTGCCATGTTAATACAAAGTATTCGTGCAGTGAAGATGCCCTGGCCTAGAATCACAGAACATGGGAGTTGGAAGGGATGTTTGGAGGTCGCCTCCACTTCCCTCAGTGCAGGGATTTACAATCTCCCCCCTGACTGTCCAGCTTCTGCTTTGAATACCTCCAGTGAAGGCGAGCCCAAGGCATTCAGTCCCACTGCTGGATAGCTGCTATTTTTGTCACTGCTACGATCACTGCCACAGCTACATTAATTGCCGTATTTTTTGCTCTATAAGACTCACTTTTTCCCTCCTAAAAAGTAAGAGGAAATGTGTGTGCGTCCTATGGAGCGAATGCAGGCTGCGCAGCTATCTCAGAAGCCAGAACAGCAAGAGGGATTGCTGCTTTCACTGCACAGCGATCCCTCTTGCTGTTCTGGCTTCTGAGATTCAGAATATTTTTATTCTTGTTTTCCTCCTCCAAAAACTAGGTGCGTCTTGTGGTCTGGTGCGTCTTATAGAGTGAAAAATACGGTATCTTATCGTTCACTAGCAGGTTCCAGCTTGGGTTGCAATACTTTAAAATTCAGAATGAAAAACAGTTAAAACAAATTACAATTGTTGTTTGAGCCTTAAAAAACAAAGAAAAAACCCTGTTTTGCTTTGTGTAAAGGAAAGCCCCCTGCTGTATTGTCAGGCTCAAGGTGAAGATGTTCAACATCTCTGGGCAAGTGAGTGGGCACCTCTTTCATCTTCTCCCTTTCTCCTTCTTTCCTTCCAGTGTGTGCCAGTGAAGGGCCATGGATTTGTACTCGGAGCCTACAAGTGCATTTGTAAGGCTGGATTCTATCGTCCCAAAATGTTTTCAATGAACGGCTTTCACAGTAAGTGCCTTTGCTTTGGTTTGAAAGAGAGATGGGGAGAGAGAGAGAGAGCGTATTAATAATGCAGGGTTCCTTTTTATCCTTGTCAGGGCTATACAGTATATTCCCAATGGCCTGCAACGGAGGGATTATATAATCACTTAAGGAATTTTAGCCCTGTGGTTTGTCATCTGTGATACTCTGGAGAATCCTGTAAAACATACCTACTTTTAAGTGTATTTGATTTGTAAATAAATATAATTCCCACCCCTCCTTTAAAACCCCTTTGCTGCTGGGCAACAGCAATTTGTGGTATCAGCATTAGAGCAGAAGTGTGTTGCGTTCCCATTTATAAGCGCTTTAGTTTTGCTGATTTCCCTTTTGAAATTTCATTGTCCTATTATACATCTGTATAAACCAGCTGCTGGTTTTCCCAGTGTACAGAACTTCAGGAGGCAACAAATGGAGGCTCTGGGCAATTGAGGTTTTTTTTTGGCTCTGCATTCGGTTTAAGCCCTTCTCACTTTGCATCATTTCCTGGAAGAGGGTGTTTATACTCCCCATTTCTAGTACATAAGAGGAACCCTGCTGTATCATGCCAGAGGCTCATCAAGTCCACTATCCTATTCTCACAGTGGCCAACCACATGTCCCTGGGAAGCCAGCAGACAGGACCTGAGTGCAACAGCATTCTGTTCACATGTGGTTTCCAGCAACTGGTAGTCAGAAGCATATCGCCTCCAATAGTGGAAGCAGAACATAGCCATCATGGCTAGTACAATGATTAGTTTAATTTGATCAGCCAATTACCTCCCGCTATTGCATTTAACTATCGGGACGCAGGTGGCGCTGTGGGTTAAAGCCTCAGCGCCTAGGACTTGCCGATCGAAAGGTCGGCGGTTCGAATCCCTGCAGCGGGGTGCGCTCCCGCTGCTCGGTCCCAGCGCCTGCCAACCTAGCAGTTCGAAAGCACCTCCAGGTGCAAGTAGATAAATAGGGACCGCTTACCAGCGGGAAGGTAAACGGCGTTTCCATGTGTGGCTCTGGCTCGCCAGAGCAGCGATGTCACGCTGGCCACGTGACCCGGAAGTGTCTCCGGACAGCGCTGGCCCCTGGCTTCTTAAGTGAGATGGGCGCACAACCCCAGAGTCTGTCAAGACTGGCCCGTACGGGCAGGGGTACCTTTACCTTTACCTATTGCATTTAACATAAATCAGACTTGTGGACATCAAAGGAAATTCTGGCTTCTAAGGAAGTTTGGGGATAAGGAATTCTAGCCCCACAGACCAATGTACAAGAGCATCATTCTGTCCTTGCTGTGTCTTAGCCAAATATTTTTGATGATCACAAAAGTTGGGTTAGAATTATGTCTTGAGGGGTATGCAGGGTTCAGTTTTTATCCTTCCTTTGTACCAGGCTTCCTCAACCTCGGCCCTCCAGAGGTTTTTGGCCTATAACTCCCATGATCCCAAGCTAGCAGGACCAGTGGTCAGGGATGCTGGCAATTGTAGTCTCAAAACATCTGGAGGGCCGAGGTTGAGGAAGCCTGCTTTATACATCGAAAGGCTGCTCAAGTCTACCATGTGATCTAGTGTGGTAAATCTCTGAAAAATTTTGGTGCGGGTTATCTCAGGATTCCCAGACCTGGAACCCAGTTTTTGAAATCTTGGCATGCCATAGTTAGCGCAGACCATAGTGACCTCTAGCAGGGAGATGTTGATGGGTTAGTCTAGCTACAGTTCCACTAGCTAGGGTAGAGTCAGTCCGTAGGTAAGTGAACAGCATTGAGTTTGGGCAGTCTGGTGGAGGAGATTGATGATCATCTGTTAATGAATGCTCAAAGACATTTCCTGTGCTTCTAGTGCTTTCTGCTATTTCTGAGTTTCTGTGCAGACCCCTGACTCTTGCAGCTGGAAAAATGGCAAGATGAAGGGGAAACTACATTACTTTGAGAGAGCTGACAACATGCAGTTCTTTCCCCATTGACTTTTTTGCCATGGACAGAAGGTATCACAATGACTGCTATTCTCTTGCAATGATTAAAGGCAGAACCATATGTTACAATGAAGACATGGGGTTCTGAGCCATCCCATGTTTTCTGTGTTACCCAGCTGGGCTCCAGGAACAGAAGTAAACCCAGGGAAGAATCAATAGGCGCAGGAGGTGTTCCTTCCTTCCGGTTCTCTGCTGCAAATGCTTCCTCCATTTCCACGTTTGTATTACCTGCTTGGGACCCCATGTTTATAAATGTAATATGTAGTTCCAGCCTACAGGCAAGGGGGAAATGGCATTGCCAGTCATTCACATAGGCTTTCTCTCACACATGGCATTCCGTATCATGGCTCTAGCTTACTAGAGGTTCCTTTGATTTAGATAGATATAAACTTTATTAGCATTTGCTACTAGATTTAAAAGGGACGCGGGTGGCGCTGTGGGTTAAACCACAGAGCCTAGGACTTGCCAATCAGAAGGTTGGCGGTTCGAATCCCCGTAATGGAGTGAGCTCCCGTTGCTCGGTCCCTGCTCCTGCCAACCTAGCAGTTCGAAAGCACGTCAGAGTGCAAGTAGATAAATAGGTACCACTCCAGCAGGAAGGTAAACGGCGTTTCCGTGCGCTGCTCTGGTTCGCCAGAAGCGGCTTAGTCATGCTGGCCACATGACCTGGAAGCTGTATGCCAATTCCCTTGGCCAATAAAGCGAGATGAGTGCCGCAACCCCAGAGTCGATCACGACTGGACCTAATGGTCAAGGGTCCCTTTACCTTTACCTTTACTAGATTTAAAGGTCTGGTGCAAACCATTTACCTAGGCATTTGATGCCTGAAAGTCCAATGCCTGGCAACCCTAATATTATTAGTTTGAGGGTAGGTGGTTCCTTTCAGGAGTTCTTAACTCTTTTTGAAGTTTAAATTTTACTGTTTTAGTACATATTGACATATTTGCCACTCTTTGAAGGAGGGCTGGCATATAAATTTAGTAAACAAATAATGAATTTTTCTAAAAAAAACCTTTCAGGGTTTTCTCACCTGAAAACAAATGGCCCACACACCAAAAACAAAAAATTAAATTAAGCAAAATACTATTGATTAAATAGTACTTACGTGCAAGTAAATTTGAGGACTTTTTTTTTAAATAGCAAAACCCTCTTTGGCATAATGTGACACATCCAGAAATTCCCTTCATCCTTGGAGATGTAGCTGTTTGATGTGACTCTCAGCCTGCCAGACGGAATATATGTGTCTTATCAAAACCAAAGGGCGAGACAGCTAGTGTCAAGAGTGGTGAAGGTTGTCAAACGATGAAAGAAAAGCTACTAATTCAAAATGTAAAATGTAGCCTGTCGCCTCCACTGCAACATAAAAAGGGCTGTTACTCTGGGAATCCAAGAGGTGATTTTGTGGAAATGAATGCACGATGAGGAACTGGTGGAGGCTGATGGTTGCTGCAAAAGAAACAGCATGACCTGGAGGTCTGTTTGCATAGCTTTTGGGGAGGGTTTTCTTTTTTCTTTTTGGCTGAAGTCTGACAAGAAGAGAGAGATGACTCTGGACAGAAGTATTAGAATGTAAAATGTTCCTGGAGCAAGAAAACGCAGCTGTGAGGAGGGATGGCGGGACTATAGATTCAAAATAAGGGCAAAATGTATTAAGCTCGGAGCAATGCAGAAGCTTGCGCAGGATTAATTTGTCTTAACAACTTGGGCCCAAAGTACTGCAAGGACTTCGTGATTCCTTATGCTCCACCTCAATCACTGAGATCTTCTGATGGGGCAGTTTTGGTGAAGGTTTGGCCAGCCTTTATTAGGGACCAGGTCTTGAGTGTGGCAGGCCCTGCCTTCTTATGGACATCTTTTAAAAGCTGTATTTCATTGACAGGCCTTTGGAATATGGAATATGATTTTATAATTATTTTACCAACCAGTCTTTATTAGTGGTTTTTTTTTTAAAAAAATTATGCCATCGTAGTATTCTGTTTTTTTAATATTATACACTGCCTTGTTGCATTTCAAATAAATGAATAAATTAAATAAGGTCCATTTATAAGTGTGTGTATCTCAGATGTCAGCACCACTGTTTCAATAGGACTTCCTGCCTGGTAAGCATGTTTTGGATTGCAGCCTCTGTGGGTCATGTTTTACCTTAGCTATCTGCTAACTGAGCAGAATTTTGCTTAATTACTACAGTTATACGGTTGCTCCCTAGATGGGGAGCAGCGATTCAGTGGAAAAAACTGGGTTAGAGGGGGCCAGAAGTGCTGTTACCTTTATATATGCACACATTTTTCATTTCTACTTTAGAAGGCAATGTTGCCTGAGCGAAATTTGTGGAGATTTTTTTGTTTGAGCAGCCTCTGATGCTCTGTGAAATTTCCTCAGCACATTAGTTTTAAAAAGATTGTTTATCTAAACTGCCAGCTCTGCAAACCCAGCAAGGAACCTGAAAGTCAAGCTGTGTTCTTGCTTGCTCACCATCATTAATAATCAAGATTTTGCCGGCCAGATGCTTTTCCCACTGAAAACTTTGCCATCCTTCTGCTTTCGGTGAGGCTGCACAGTTGTAGGTCAAGACAGAACTGGGAGGCTGAAGTGGGTTGCTGAGATAGCAGGGCAGATGGATTTCCATTTGGGGTTCTGCTCCTAATGCAAACACCAGAAAAACAGCCCAGTTCATTCCTTTTTGAAGGACCAGAGAAGGCTCAGTAGGAGAACTGACTCCAGCTGAGGGCAGGGAGAGGAAAATGGTCCTGTTCAAGGCCAAGGCCTGCAGAGGGAACTCGCTGCCCAATTTAATCAGGGTCTTGAAAGGACACTCGCAGCCTAGATGGACATCAGAAGGTAGGCAGTAGGGTCAGGCATTTCCTACAGGAGTGAGGAATTGGAAGCGAAGGGCAAATATTTAGGAAATCGCAATCTTAAAGCCAGTGATCATGCTAATCCAGCCTGTAGTTGGCCAGTGCCAGGAGTGGTGGAAGGTGCCAGCCGTGGAACCCCCAAGGGAAATCCCAGAGGAGGAAGGCCCTGAGCCCAGGGATTATGGTGGGACACCGATGAGATGCCAGAAGGGAAAGATTGGGAGGAGGTACTGGATACTGGAGGGACAGGGTTTAGTGAGCAGGAGGACCCTGTGACAGGGAGCAGTTCAGACTTTGAGGCTGAAGCCGTGTGTGTGTGTGTGTGTGTGTGTGTGTGTGTGTGTGTGTCAAGAGGCTGCTGAAGAATCCAGGGAGTCCACCTCTCCTGCTGTGACAAGCTCCCCCTTTGTCTCCAAGAACATGCAGGATAGTGGGGAGAGCAGAACAGAGACCAGAGGTGGACAGATGCAGTTTGAGACTGCTTGGGAGACATCCAGAAGAGAGGGAGCCTCAGAACAACAACAACAACAACAACAACAACAACAACAACAATTAATTTATTATTTGTAACCCGCCCACCCGGCTGGGTTTCCCCAGCCAGTCTGGGCGGCTTACAACAAAGACCAAAAATACACTAAAGGTTGGAAAGCCCCTTTAGTCTGGGCAACTTCTCTATAGGGGCAAGAGTTACTGGGAAGTGTAGCTGAGTTTGTATGTCATTTTCTCAAATAAAGAGCTAACAGTCACTGACAGCTAACTCTGCTTCTTTGTGCTGACCTGCCTCTGACTCCAGCCCTGACAGCCAGTCTAGGCAGGCACACACAAACTGGGCTGGCACATTTCCATAATGAGCCTTGGGACCTCATACTTTGAGAAATGCTGAGACAAATTCATGGAGGATATGGCTATCAATGGCTACTAGACAGGAAGGCTATGCTCTTCCTCCACTGTTGAAAGCAGCATGCTTCTGAATATAAGTTGCTGCAAACCACAAGGTAGGATAGCCCTCTTGTGCTTGGGCATTTCTTGTCGGTTTCCCACAGGTATCTGATGTTAGAATTCCTGCTCCGTGATTGCAGTCATGGGATTGTTGTCTACCACATGACGGTGTATGTTTTGACTCCACAGAGTGGGAAGTGACAGAGACAGGATGTTTGTGTTACTGTGTTCCGTGAAGTCGGACTATTGTCCTCTGTTCTCTCTCTTTGCTGTCTGATGCTAGAGAGAGAAGGAGCCATGTTGCAGTGCTCCGTGTGTGTTTATAAGTAAATAAAATAGATTAGCCAAAATGCTGAGTTGCTGAGGTCCGTTACGCAAGCTGCAAAGACTCTGCAGATCCCTAAGTGTGCCGATGTCTGTTGGCATTGGTCACTGTGATGTTCGGGCAGAAGAAAGCTTTTGAAGCTCCCAAACGATCGACCAGGAGGGAGGGAACATGCCAGTCAGGCATGTGTCTCTGCCAGGGTCCTACTCGAGAGTAGGATGGTCTTCTGCTACTACCTCCAAAGCTTTGTCTCAAAGCTTTATATGGTTAAGAAAAATGGGAGGGTGGAACATGGGTCACTGGGAAGGCAAGCAAATGGCCCCTCCAAATACCCCCATTTTATCTCTCTCTCTCTCCTGCCCTCCCTATATCTGATACTTTTAGGAAAGGTTGCAGAGAGCCATTTTTCTGGAGGCGAGATGTCTGAGAAAATCTACAGCTGCTTACCCTGCAGGGAAGGATGTTCTTACTGCACAGATGATACTCCCTGCTATGCACAGGAGGACAAGTATTTACGGCTTGCTATCATCTCATTCCAAACTCTCTGTATGCTGCTGGACTTCATAAGCATGCTGGTGGTCTACCGGTTTCGCAAAGCAAAGGTAAACTTGGAAACATTTCCCTCCTTCTAATCTTCCTGCCTGTTTTCTTACGTGTCGTAAGTGTGCTTTGCCCATAAGGGAGTGACCCAAATTTGTCACAGTCAAAATCGAAGGCTCTGGTGTAAAGGCATAGGAGAAATTCATTTGGTCCACGTTTTGAAGCAAACCAACCTAATTTTTCATTCCTGGACTTAGATGCCAATCAGATTGTAGCTATTGATTGGGTTATGCACTTGGTTGGATTTTGCAATGCGGTTCTGGTTCAAAAATGTTCACAAAGTTTGTGTTTTAGGGGGAAACTGAAAAGCCTACAAACATGCTTATTTTAGAGGAAGAATGCATATAGAATGCATATGGAATTAGTACAATTTATATGTGTGGGGGTTTTTCATGCAACTCCCTCCCCACTGAATGGAATGGACCTATGATTGGGTGTATGTGAAAATGACACAAAATGGAAACAGGCTGGTCTATCCAACCCTGGTCCATCTCTAGTCAGAAGTTAATTGCCCAGATCTGCAAAGTGCTGACTTCCAAGCTAGTTGCAGGAAGGACTGTGTTAGGCATGTCACTATGACCCTAACTGGGTGGATTTGAACCCCTACTACCTGCTTGAGGTCTATGGCACAGTGGAGCCGCCCAAACTAGCAATCACAGTCCTCTAAAGGCCATCCGAACCTGCTCTGTGTGTCTTCCTCCTACCCGCTTCCCCAGCCATTGACTTTGAAGGATTTGGATTGCAGCCTCAGACTTCTTGAAATAAATAAATAAAATATGCAAAAATAACTACACAGGTATTAGAAGTCACCTCAGAACTGGCCCTACTGAGCATCTTCCAAGATCATAATGACCATTCACATTATACAGAGCTTATAACCCACCTGCTCTCAGCAGTCAGAAGCCTCCTAGCCAGACATTGGAGAGACCTGTCAGGAATAAACATGGACCAGTGGTATCAAATAGTATGGGAAACAGCCTTACAGTGGTACCTCGGGTTAAGAACTTAATTTGTTCTAGAGGTCTGTTCTTAACCTGAAGCTGTTCTTAACCTGAGGTACCACTTTAGCTAATGGGGCATCCCGCTGCCGCCGCATGATTTCTGTTCTCATCCTGAAGCAAAGTTCTTAGCCCGAGGTACTATTTCTGGGTTAGTGGAGTCTGTAACCTGAAGCGCCTGTAACCTGAGGTACCACTAACCAATAAACTGAAACGGACATGGGGACAAATAGAAAAAGACGCCTTCACCCCAGTATGGCTTCCATTTATCACATACGCAGCCTAACAGCACAGCAACAAGAATCGGCCGACATCATACAGATCAGTCTGGCTTACCTGACCCAACAAGCCCTCAACAAATGCAAACAAACTCCACTGCAGTCAACCACAGACAACCAGCCACACCCTGGCCCCCCAATACCTCTCACTACCAAGGAGATGTAATAAACTAATAGAAAGAGAACCTACTCAGTTGACGCTGACACGAAACCACACACGTACACTATATAAAAGTAATATAAGCCTCACCACTCCACCCTTCCTCTCCCCCAACCTTCTACTGTACTCAACACTAATGTCTCACAACAAATGTAACTGATTTGTAAGAAAGACTGTACAAGCTGAAAGAAGAGACAAGGCATGTACTTTTGTAAACCAAGAAAATCTCTAATAAAGAAGAAAATGCTGTGACAGCTCTGTGCAGAACGATTCAGCCTTAAAATAGCCTTCCAGTTTACTCAGAAACCAGCGAAATCAAATGCACATAAAATACTTGAATCCTACTGCTCAAATTAATAGCTGCAATCACCTCTTTCTATAAATAGACAGGCATTTCTATTTAGCTTTCCTAAGCAATCATTGCAGAAGCAACTGCATCTATCTAACAGATTCTGTATTGGATAACTTCCTGTCAGTTCCCCCAATTAAATGCCTGGCAGGAAACCTCAGAACTGGCTTCAACAATTTTGCTGCCTCCCTGCTTTGTTTCCACCCCCCCGCTTTATTTATTTCTTTCCATGGCAAATCCTTTGTGTTTGCCGTGATCATGAGACATGTGTTTGCTACAATTGTGATTTATGTTACAGAGAGAGTTGCCTGTACATCAGTCCTGTAATCCCATTACAGAGAAAAGGCATCTGTTTAACAGCCTGGTGGTAACTTATCTGAAGAGCTCTGTTCTAACTCTCTAAAGTTTTGCTTCATTATGGTAATATCATAGGCTTTTAATGGCTGTCTTAAATAACCGATACTGTTAAGGAGACATGCATCATGAATGGAAATTAGCCTCCCAAGTGTTCAGTGGAAAAACAAAGGCAGAACGCTTTTAATTCAGGGAACATAGCTTTGCGTTGGCCTTTGATCAATGAATATGCATGTCTGTGAACATACGTAATATTCTGTTGTATTATGTATATATACATAAGCATACACAAATGAGATGAGTGTCAGTTGACATTTTAAATGATCCTGATATGTCAATAAGGTAATTGTCTTGTGGCGGTGCACGCACTGGTAACTTTGAGACGGGGGTTATGGTTATTATATTCTCAATCACCTTCTGCATCTCTCTTTCAAGGTGATGTACATAATATCATAAAAAATAGCTAAAAGGAGTTATAAAACAGCACAAATAATAGTGGCAAATGAATTTAGCAAACTATTCAGCGGAGGCCTCTGTGGCAGAGACCTATTCATCTAGCTTGGAAAGCTTGACAGAACAAAAAAAAAGTCTTCAGTTGTTTCTGGAAGGTGCCGATAGCTGGCACCTCTATAGGAATGCTGTTCCACAGAACAGGGCCAGCCGCAAGCCAGATATCTGTGGATGTGGCACCCAGGCAAAGACAATTCCCGTAAGTGCAGGAGAACCTTGCTTCTACACCTATGCTCACACAAAGCCCAGAGGCACACAGCAACTATAGGAGAGGCTGCATGTAACTCCCATATCCCCCAACTAGTCCAGAGGTCCCCAAAGTGGGGCAAAGGGATTACTTAAGAGGCAAAGTAGGGGGCACTGGAGTTACAGTGAATGACCATCCAACTTAGAAAACCTGGTATCACTGCATCAAATTCAACCCTTTTGTTGAATTAATTAAACAAAATAGTTTTATTTGGCTTTTGAATAAATGTGCAATGAATTGTTACCGGTTTGAATTGTGTTGTTGTCTTCCTTAGTGGGTTGTGCAAACCACTATTCTGAATAATGGTTTTTACATGGTAGGGTAGGGGGCGCTGGGGATGAGTTTATGGAACCAAGGGGGCAAAGGCCTGAAAAGGTCTGGAAGCCACTGATCTTGCTCGAGCCTTCTTTGTGTTGCTTGCGTCTGAAGGATAAGCGACTTGCATTCGAGGCTGGATGGCATTGTGGGAGTCACACCTATGTATCTGTGCACTGGGTAGGGAGAGGATTCTGTTGAATTCTCAGGGACCCTTCGTCCCTGAGCACCTTTCATAGCGCAGTGGAAGGTCCTTGCGGTCTCTATGTCTAAAAGCTGCTTTCTTCATATTTACGTTTTCTTCCTTCATAACTAGATTAAGCACATTGGACAGCTCCTGGATAGCCCAGTCAGTAGAGCATGGGACTCTTAATCTCAAGGTTCTGGGTTCAAGCCCCACATTGGGCAAATGATTCCTGCATTGCAGGGGGTTGGACAAGAAGAAGAAGAAGAAGAAGAAGAAGAAGAAGAAGAAGAAGAGTAGTAGTAGTTAAAATCCTGCTTTATCACTACCCTAAGGAGTCTCAAAGCGGCTCACATTCTCCTTTCCCTTCCTCCCCCACAACAAACACTCTGTGAGGTGAGTGAGGCTGAGAGACTTCAGAGAAGTGTGACTGGCCCAAGGTCACCCAGCAGCTGCATGTGGAGGAGTGGAGACGCGAACCCGGTTCCCCAGATTACGAGTCCACCACTCTTAACCACTAAGTTCCCTCCCAACTCTACAATTCTGTGTTCCTCCACCGAAGGTTCTGGTTGAAGACAAAACACAAAACACAAAACACTCCACAGAACTACGTCATTTAAACGATTTAATTACATACAATCCACAGGTTGTTGGTTAACAGCAGCAACAAAATCTGGTGTCAGCAAATACCGCCAGCGTCTGCATGGAGGGATGTCTGACCAGTGAGCAAACACAAAGGAAACAGAGAATTCCACATCTGCATTAGCAAACCCTAGTTAGAGGACGGTTTTAAGCAGCTTTCCACAACCTAATGCCCTCCAGGTGTTTGGGGCTACAACTCCTGGCTGTTGGCCATGCTGAAACATCTGGAATGCACCCATTTGGGAAGGCGGATCTTAAAGAATATGTACTCTGCCACCTTGGCTGCAGGATTCCTTCCGTATCAGCCTGCAGTGTTGTATTTTTAGACCTCAAGCCTTCGAAGGATCATGTATATGGTGCGGAACAGAGTCTCTATACCAGAAGACACAGAGCAACTTATCTTCATCATAACATACCTTGACAGATTTACATTTCTTGTGTTAGAGAAAAAGATCAGGAGGTGGGTGAACTGAAGAATTGCTTGGGAAACACTAATACTCTTTCCTCCTGGATGCGATTCATTTGTGATTGATGACTTCTTCTTTCCTTCCTCTTCTGCCTTTTCAAGGAAAACACACACACACACACACACAAACAAACAAACACAAACATACACACACACACACACACACACACCCCTCAGTTTTAAAGTGGTATCCACAGTCTAGCTGGCCTTTGGCATAAGCATTTTTGACAAATATATGGCTTGGAGATAATGAAGCATACTTTCCCAATTAAAAAGAAAAATGAGCTTGCAGAGCCTTATATATCTACGAGGAATTGCAAAAGCACTACAAGGCTCCCAGAGTTCTCTCTCTCTCTCTGTGTGTGTGGTAGAAATTCTAGCAAAGTTGTTACTCCTGAGTATGCACACTCCAAATGCTTGAAGTTGATTTTGAAGGCTCAGTTTACACCTTCAAAGAGAATACATGGGAGTTTTCCTTTGGCTCATGGGTGGGCAGTCCATAGCCTATGGACCATACATGGCCCTCAAAAGTTTATTGCAACCTGCGTGGACCCCCTGGCATTTAACTGCAGCAAAACCGAAGGCTTAAAACAATGCAAATAAATTAAATAAAGATCCCTATTTCCCCTGTCCCTTTTCATGTTTTTTTAAAAAAACATCCTCAGAGCTTATCCAAGCACTTTCCAGTTTAAATCAGCCATGTTCCACTTCTGCAGCTCCCCAAACAGCCCAGTCTTTCCTTGTTTTTGATTCCTTGTTGTTATAGCAGTCCTAGAGAGTTAATTTATTGTAGTCCTATTAATAGCCCCGCTCAGTAGCTGCTTGCAATGCTGTCAGTGGCTAAAGACTCATCAGTCACCGGCAATCTGTCCCAAGTGCTGCCCACGTGCATCAAAATGGGACAAGCAGAGTAGCCAGCAGCAACACTTTATTGCTTCATAATAAAAGCATGGGTGTGCAAATGGTGTGTTGGTTTGGTTTGGTGGCAGAGAGGGAAGATGGAATGCAGTTGGTTGGAAGACAAAAGGAATGACTTTGGGAGAAAGGAGGGAAAAGTTAATTAAATGAATTGAGTGGGTGGGAGAGGGAGATTCACTTGGGAAATGTTCATTTACTGATTCTACCATGTCCATGTTCCCATCTTGGTCACACCTACTTTTCCACATCCGCCACACCTACTTTACCATGTGGCCCCCAGAGAGTTGCCAATGGGTCAATATGGCCCTCAATCGAAAAACCTCACCCACCCTTATTCTACCTGTATGGAATTCTTTTTCTGAAATGCCTTTCCCAGTGAGGCTTGCCTGTCTTTCTTCTCCTTCTCCTTCTCCTCCCTCTTTTTCTACTTCCCTCCAGCAAATCAGTCGGCTGGTTTTTACTCTGATGATTTTATTGCTCTCTGCTGGTTTCCATTGCTGAATTTTGCTGCATTGCTATGCTTGCTTTATCTTGATTGTTATTTTATAGTTTTACCCTTCTTTAGGTTGTGTAATAATCTCCCCCCAGAGCATGCCAGCTCGAGGGTGGTGCGTGCATTTTTTTTATGTGCAACATGCACCCAAAAAGGCAACTGCCTACAAAAATACATACTGCAGGAGAGAGGCATGAGCACATATTGTCACCAACTCTTAAACTTGGGCAATTGGACCTTTGTGCAGTTGTGCCTCATCCTCTCTGTGTTGCACATAGTCCTTTTTCTCTTCTTGCTATTGTATGTCTTGTGTTTTGTATGAAAGCATTTCCTTTTGCATTGTGGTGAAGTGACTATATTGAGTGCATCATTAAAGATGGCCTTCATTTATTTAAATGCATAACTGCCCCAGTCATGTAAGTGGGTCATCAACATGTTGTCCATGCCTCTGAGCACTTGTGAAAGGTCTCCTTTTAAAAATCCACATTGTATGAAAGATGGTTTGCTCTTCCTGCCCACTCCCTATTTGTACTGGCACATCCCCTTAAGCATGCCCATATTTCATTTGGGACCGGTCACCCACCCACCCTTCTGTTCTGAACAGAAGAGATGTTTTTGCTCTGTGAGTGAGCATCCTGGTGGGTGACAGGTGCCATTCTTTTCACTGATGGAGAGGCTCGCCTGCGCCATTTTGTGGTCCTGCCTCTTAAAGCTCTTCTTGTGTCTGACAGCCATTTTAGTGTTCTGCCACACCCCCAAGGCCCACTCAAAATGGGATGCATCCAGTTGGAAAAGAAAAAAGGGAGAGTTTCAAGATCCCGAAGGGTAATGTACGGAGAACTGCCACCACATTTCCTTTAATCTGAGACAAGTCAAAACTCAGGAATGTAAATGCTGAAATATTGGCATTTTTGTGCTTGATATTTTCTCTTATCGATTGAGTAGGAATGGTAGGATTATTCTATTTCCATTCTGCATCTATTTCACATGTGCTCATTCGTAAGTCTGTTCTGTCTTATGTTTGCCATATTCTGTGATCCATATGGAAATTCATATTTTAACATGCATTTAAATGCCTATTTTGTCACACAACACTTATATCATTGCATATATTATCTTGCATATTTCTAAAAAATACTTTATTCTAAAATTTGCATTTTTGCATTTTTATTATTATTCTTTTTAGTCGAGGACTCCGAAATTCAGGGAAGTGTGCAATCCAAAGAATAATTATGTTATGATCCATGCATTATGATCCATCCCTGGGGTGTGTGTGCGAATTAGGCTGGTTCATTAAAAAATGTGGACTAAATGAAATCCTCCTCCATCCCCAAAGAGTGACAGCCAAAGAGCCTCTGCCAGCACCTTCTATAGTGCTATATCTGTTCTACATAGACTGCAGTCTTAAAGATATTCACTTGTACTGAAATCAATGTAATGTACTTCCAAAAGAATACACTTATCACTGGGTCTTAAATAGCTTATTCCCCCTGTGTATGCATGAACAGTCCATGGATAGGCATTAAACACTAACCATACAGGCAAGCTAGAGTTTATAAAAGAAGGTCCAGTAGCTGATGGTGTGGTGGGACAGTGGTGCTCACTTGGCCTCCCCGCAGTTGAGTTGCTGCTGTGATGGAGTGAGGAGGCAGGGAGGTCAGCAGAGTGCAAAGGCACTGGCAGGAATGCCATATTGGCTTGGCTGGTGTGCTTGCACTGTGCTGACCGCTCTTCCACTTTTCCCATCTCTTTCCTGATAAGCAGCAGCTGACTCAGCTGTTGGGAGGTCAGGAGTACCGCTCCCTCACCATACGATCTGCTACTGAGCAGGACACTTTCATACCTCTCTCTCCTTCCTCCTCCTTCTGTTCCATCTTTACAAACATCACAGTGACTTTTGGGAGGCACACAGCCATTGCATAACCATCACCAGGCACTACTGCTTAGGATGCGTTTAGATTCATCTATCAGCCGACCATCATCCATTGTAGAAATTAATATTCTACACCAACTGAAAGTTCCTAGAGCAGGATTTTGATATCTGGTGCTCTGGCACATTAGCTTGAGCTGTTAAAGGAAATTATGCTGGTGTTTCCCTGGTCATTTTCCTATATGTACACTACATGTGCAGTCATTAATGCCAGTTTGCTAGCCAAAGTGTAGCCACTGCAGAGGGCAGCATGGAAATGTTTTGACATTTGATGACAACCTTCATTATGCCAAAGAAGCTGCCTGGTTTGTCGGCCTGTGGGAAACGGCAATGCCCAAAGACAGCTGCATCATTTTGGCAAAGAGATATTTAATGATTCTCTAGGGTGGAGGAACAACAGATTCCCTCCTAGCATAATGAGCAGTTGAATGGTCCCAGCAGAAATGATTGAATGGCAGCAAGAGTGTATTACTCATTGGGGAATGCCTAAACTCCTCCAGGTTCTCTTTTCCCTTGACCACTGCTTTATGCATTGCTGAAGGCTGTTCTGATGGCCCTGGTGGTATAGGAGAAGAGGCAAGAGAAAAGAAGCAATGGGAACGAATAGCCTTCCAATTTACCTTCTGAATATTATGTACATTCCAAAATGCCAGTAGCCATGAATTGCATGTACTCTGATTCTGCAAGCCAAAATAGTTGAAATATTAAAGGCAGTGCCAAAGAGATAATCAGGCCACCGTAAAGCAGCAAGCAGTTTTGCTCCCCAGAAGAGAGTTTGGGGGCATTTAAAAAAGTAAGGCTTTCCCCCTTGGAAAGGGTTTCAGTTCCCTAGATTTTCAGCTGTGGTGGACTGCTTCTACCTGATACTGGGCCTTGTCTCAAGAAGCCCTTGGACTTACTTGATAGCAGTAGCAGAGCTGACTGTAAAAAGCAAACATACACAACTGATTAGAATAGCTCTAAAATCATATATCATGTACATTACAGTCATTTTTGGTATCCATCTCTCAGCCTCGATATGTATATATCATAATTACAGTAAATTCCCCTTTAAGTTCAGATAATGATCTAAGAGTCTGGTTAGGTTCATTTATATGTCACAAAGCCCTCTCCAGTGAGGTGCATCTGTCTCCAACATTATTAGCTTTCAGGAGAAATTTGAAACGTCAGATGTTTGGTGGCTGAAGAATATGTTCCTGGCAATCCTGAGATCACTGGATGAAATAATATTTTTAACTGTAGCTGTTTTATAATTTGTGTGTGTGTGTGTGTTTATTATTGTGGGTGTGCTTGCTGGCTGGGGGTGGGGGTGGGGGAGAAAGGGTGGGATATAAATTCAATCAACCAGTAAAAAAAAAACAGTTTGGGGTGAGGGAAATGGTGTTTCCCTCTAGGAAAGTGAAGCTACAGAAAATGCCCAGCCCATGTGAACATTTGCCATCTGTTTAAATCATATAGGAGAAATGGATGTGATTATGCCTCCAAGCATCTGTACTAAACTATTTAAAATGGACTGCTTCAGTTTACACTGACTTGTATTATATTGATATCAATAGAGCTAATGTTGCAACCTTATTTGCTAGGAAGTAAATCCTGATGAGGGGAACCTGCTTACAAGCAAACATATTAACAGGTATTGAAAGCAGTTTAAACACCGGTATTCTGTGTTTGGGTTAATTAATTTACCAATCTGGTTGTTAGGTGGTCAGTCTTCTCTGTCTTGTGCTAAAATCGGTAACATTTATTCATCTTGATTATAACCCACCAATATGACATTTCATCTGCAAGCCTCTTAATGTTTCTGCTATAAATATTTTAAAGATAATGTGAAACGAATAATGCAATGGCTGTGTCAGTCTAATTTCTTGTACCTGTTTGTTTTCGTTTCTAGAGCATTAAGGCATCTGGTCTCGTTCTCTTGGAGACTATCCTGTTTGGGTCACTGCTTCTTTACTTCCCGGTGAGTTACACTGTTTTGTTCTTAAGGAGTATAAAAGACGAGGCCGTGAGCTGTGCATCAGATGCAGTGCTTCCCTTCGATGTTTCTCAGATGAGCATCTTCACACATCCCTGTCCTCACATGAACGATCATTGCCTGAAGGGCCCTCATCTTAGAGGTGCGCTTAGGTAATTTGAGACTCTGGACTTAAAAAGTCTCATTGGAGGTTAGGCAGAGATCTTTAGACCAGGGCTGAGGAACCTGTGATCCTCCAGGTACTGTTGGACTCCAGTTCCCATCAGCCCAACGGCCAGGGAAGATGGGATTTGCAGCCCAATGCACCTGGAAGGCCGCAGGTTTCCCATTCCTGCTTTAGATGGTAGTGCTTATTTACTCCACCCACTTTAAAGTATGATAAGATAGCCCTGCCAAGTTTGGGGTCCGCTGCAGCTCATTCCTGCTAAGTAGAGTCCGAAGTCCTTCTCTCATGGCACCACTGCCTCCCCTTTACACATTCCTAAAATCTCTTATACGTGGGCTGCTCACAGTAGCAATTTACGCTGCAACAGCCTGCCCTACGCCATCCTCTGAAGAATTGTGGAGTCGCCACAACCATTTCCTTTTCTTCTTTTTAACTTAAGGGTGTTACACGATGTACCCAGAACCATTGTACACCAGCAGCACCTCATAAACAGGAGCTGGATCACAGCAGAGCTATATCAAAGGAAAGCAACACAGGGGCACACTTAGGAAAATACTGCGCTTCCGTGGCTCCCAGTCTTATTTATTAGCCAACAGGTTGTGAAAAATAGCTTGCGGACTTTATGCACCTCCTCTCTCCCCTCCCCTTTAAACAAAGCTATTGATGCCTAAACTAAGCTACAAAATCTGTCTACTGTTCTTTCAATATGTCTTGTATATAGAAGGGAAACCCAAATAATCTGTTGCCCTTCTGGCATTTGTTATAAAACAGGGAAATTGACTCAATTCCCCCCTCCCCAATCCGGAATCAAGCAACATATATAGACACTGGGTTTTTCAGAAAACATACTGCTATTTTTGTTGTACGTGGGTACACTGTGGAACAATACAAAAAAAGAAAGACACTGATTTGTTTTGTTTAGAACACCTACCTTAGGGAACAGATGGCCATTATAGAACATGTAAAGGAAAGATGCTAAATACCTTCGCCTATTTCTAGCCTCTTACATTTCTGAGATGAGAAAAGTGGCATAGAAAAACAGGAAGAGGAATAAAGACACATAGTTTGTTTAACAAACCATGAGTAAACCATCCACAGTAATCAAGCAAACCACGGTTTCTACAAAGTTTGGTTTCTTTTTTCCAACTGCTCTTGCCTTGTGCCTTTGTAGTCTGTGGAATGTCTTGGCTAAGGTGTTCAGAGTAACCATGGTTAAGGAGAAGGTACTGGATTCACATGTAATGCCAAGCAATAGTTAAAACAAATCAAGGTTTGTAAGCAAACAACAAACCATGGCTTCAGATCTTGGTTTGCTGGCTGTAGACAAAGCTGTAACTATAGTTAAACTGCTGTGCATGGTTCTTACATAACACTAAGCCATGGTTTCGTTTATGTTTGACCCAGGCCACTCACAGTATATATGTTAGGAAAAGTATGGGAAGAAGGAAAACTAAGGATAGTTGTACAGTTCTTCTCGAGTTTGTTCATGTGGAAACATGCTGAGGCGACACTTTTCTGTTAGATAACTCTGTTTTCATCTCCTTGATTGAAATAAACATTTGATCTTGCCATCCAAGATTTATGCCGCAGCTTGTGGAGCTTTGTGTATAAAGCCAATAATGAGGCCTAGATGAAAAGCTTCTTGTATTTAGTTTCTGTCACCCCTTTATTATCTTTTGATGCTTTTTCTCTCCGCCCGTCTGTTGCCAGTTGTTTCAGTTTGCATAATAACTACCACTTCTAGTGCCCAATGCATCCCTGTGAAGTCTGTTGTGTTGTTGTTTTTTGCTAAAAAAAGAAAGGAAACCAAAATTCCAAAAGTAACCCCCTGTACTCTCCTAATACCATAGCTCTGTTAAGATGACTGGAAACAGAGCACACTATTGCCCCGTGTTATGGTTCTTGTTCTGAAATCTCCCCCAGATGAGAGCACCCAACTCAGGAGTTCTCTCAGAGCCCCCAAAGCCTTGTCTTTCCTTCAGAGAGATCTTGGGGGGTGGAGGTCTATGGCTCCTAGTCTAAGAGGCTTAGGATGCTTCTCATCATTGAAGTCTCCTTGGGGACACTGTGCAAACTTCCTTCTGCCTTCCCTCCTCCCTCAATTACTGTTCCTGCAAGGCAGGGGTGAGGACCCCTCCGCTTGTTTGGAAGAGGGATTCTTTGTTAAACCACTTGGGAAGGGGTAGCTCTGTGAGAGGAATGGGGTCCCCTAACAACTCTCAGCACCCATAACAAAATATACTTGGTGGGGGGGGGCAGAGCCATGAGAGCTTGCATTGTTATGATGCTGCTTGGAATGTATAGTGTAGATGGGGCCTATGTGTGTGCAAGCTGTACATGAGTATATTGGGGTGGGAACTGTGGCCTTCCAGATGTTGTTCAACTCCAGCTTCCATTGGCTCAATCCAGCATGGCAAATAATCTGGGATATCAGGAGCTGTAGTCCAGCAACACCTGGAAGGTCAACAGGTTCCCCACCCCTGCTGTATATATGTGTGAATGGGGACTCTCCATTTTGCATACTGCATGCACACACGGCCAATAAAGCTTCTTATCTGGTCTTTCCAAAAGTGAACCAAAGCCCCACGGATAAACATTTTAGTGCAATAAGCCCTCTTGGGTTTCAGGACTCATCTCCTAGGGCTGCATTACTTCTTTTAATAAAACAAAACAGCACATTTCATTGCATTTAACAAAATTCACATGGCACTTGATTGTAAACAAAAACCTCCAAGTGCTTTACAGAGAATGTAAAAAATATACATTGTAAGTGTCAGTAAAAATCAAAGTAGAAAAATAAAATTGAAACACGAATAAAAGCGACATTTAAAAATATACATTATAAGCTAAATTTACAGATTAAAATTGACTTCAACTTTACTTGTTCATTGCATCCATCCATCCATCCCTGAATGGAACTAGTTTCTTGTGTGCATTGCTGTTCAAGCACATGGAAGGAAATTCCACTGAAGTAATAGAAACATAGAATTGTAAAGTTGTAAGGGCCACCCAGCCCAGCCTCCATCAATGCAGGAATCTTTTTGCCCAATGTGGGACTAGAACCCACAGCACTTAGCTATCCCAAGTCTATGAGACTTCCTTCCTCGTCACTTGTTTAGGATGAGTGTGTGGAGAACATAAAGCACATTGGCCCTAATTAAAGCGAATGCCACTTGGCATGTCACCAGGATGCTTTTGAAAATTTCATTTAGTGGCTTTATTTAGAATTTAAAAGAACTGACCTTAAGCAACTTTGCTCAGAGAGCCATTAATTATTATGATACTTATTAGCTGAGGGATGACATTTAAGAACACCCGTTTCCCTTTAATACCTGCTCCACAGAACAGCTAGAAAAGTAATTAGAGTTGCACACTTTGATTTCCCCTCCCCTCCCACAGTTTATTCTCCTGTAATTAACTTTATACATCTGAAGTAACTAGAAGCTTATTTGAACACCAGAAAATGTCTTAACGTTATCCAACTCTCTTATTGTAGAGCAGGCATAGGCAAACTCCGGCCCTCCAGATGTTTTGGAACTACAATTCCCATCATCCCTAGCTAGCAGGACCAGTGGTCAGGAATAATGAGAATTGTAGTCTCAAAAATCTGAAGGGCCGGAGTTTGCCTATGCCTGTTGTAGAGAGACTAAATTGGAAGTGCTTATTGTTATTCTCCTTTTGGCATATTGTAGCTGTGTTGATTCATCTATCCCCTTGATATGTTATATACTTGTTATATCCACTTGTATAGACAACCTTCCAATCCCCCCACAATAAAAACCCCCAGAAAACAAATTCTGCTTACATTTATATCCCACCTTGTCTTCAAAGAGCTCAAGTTGTGGCATTCACAATTTTTCCTTGTCACATTTTATCCCTGTGCGGTGGGTCAGGCTGAGAGAGGCAGTGTCTGCCCCAAACTCACCCAGGAGGCTATATGGGGATTTTTTTTTTTTAATATAAATATTTATTAAGGTTTTTTAATAAGAAAATACAATAATAATGAACATTATTGCTTTGTTTTAACAAAGTTTCATAATATTCTTAAGCTTCCTCACGCCTCCCGCTCCCATTTGCATCTTTAATAATTTTTGTCAAGCAAATTATCATCTTATTTCCAAATCTATGACCACATGCTTAAATATCAATTCTTAATCTATTTTAATGATGGCCAATTATTTATAACCAAGCATCCTTCTTAACATTCCACTAAATCACAATGTTTCTGCAGGTAAATCTTGAATTTCTTCCAATCTTCTTCAATCCTTTCTTCTCCCAGGTCTCGGATTCTGCCAGTCATCTCCGCCAGTTGCATATAGTCCATCAGTTGATGGGCTATATGGGGATTTGAATCCTGCTCTCCCAGGTCCTAGTCTTGCATTCTAAAAAATAAATAAACCTTGCTCTACATCTTTAACTCTTACTTTTACATAATACAATCATACTTGGAATGTATAATCTACTTTGGCCCATAAAACAGCTACTGCTAGAGTGATCTATTGGTCAGGACCAATATAGCTAGCCCAGGCTTCCTCAAACTTGGCCTCCAGATGTTTTGAGACTACAGTTCCCATCATCAATGACCACTGGCTCTGCTAGCTAAGGATCATGCTAGCTAAGGATCAGTCCCTCACCATGGGACTGAAACTGCCTTGGTCGCGCTGGTTGATTATCTCCGGCGGGCTAGGGACAAAGGTGAGAGCTGTTTCCTAGTTCTGCTGGATCTCTCAGCGGCCTTTGACACCATCGACCATAACATCCTTCTGGACCGTCTAGAGGGGCTGGGAGCTGGGGCACTGTTATACAGTGGTTCCGCTCCTTTCTCCTGGGCCGTGTCCAGAAAGTGGTGGTGGGGGATGAGTGTTCAGACCCCTGGGCTCTCACTTGTGGGGTGCCTCAGGGTTTCGTCCTCTCCCCCATGCTTTTTAATACCTATATGAAGCCACTGGGAGAGATCATCAGGGGGTTTGGACTGGGTGTTCATCAGTATGCAGATGACACCCAGCTCTACCTCTCCTTTAAATCAGAACCAGTGAAGGCGGTGAAGGTCCTGTGTGAGTGCCTGGAGGTGGTTGGAGGATAGATGGCGGCTAACAGATTGAGGTTGAATCCTGACAAGACAGAAGTACTGTTTTTGGGGGACAGGAGGCGGGTGGGTGTGGGGGATTCCCTGGTCTTGAATGCGGTAACGTGCCCCTGAAGGACCAGGTGCACAGCCTGGGAGTCATTTTGGACTCACAGCTGTCCATGGAGGCACAGGTCAAATCTGTGTCCAGGGCAGCTGTCTACCAGCTCCACCTGGTACGCAGGCTAAGACCCTACCTGCCCGCGAACTGTCTCGCCAGAGTGGTGCATGCTCTAGTTATCTCATGCTTGGACTACTGCAACGCGCTCTACGTGGGGCTACCTTTGAAGGTGACCCGGAAACTGCAATTAATCCAGAATGCGGCAGCTAGACTGGTGACTGGGAGCTGCCGCCGGACCACATAACACCGGTTCTGAGAGATCTGCATCGGCTCCCAGTATGTTTCTGAGCACGATTCAAAGTGTTGGTGCTGACCTTTAAAGCCCTAAACGGCCTCGGTCCTGTATACCTGAAGGAGCGTCTCCACCCCCATCGTTCAGCCTGGACACTGAGATCCAGCACTGAGGGCCTTCTGGCGGTTCCCTCATTGTGAGAAGTGAGGCTACAGGGAACCAGACAGAGGGCCTTCTCGGTAGTGGCGCCCGCCCTGTGGAACGCTCTCCCATCAGATGTCAAAGAGATAAACAATTACCTGACATTCAGAAGACATCTTAAGGCAGCCCTGTTCAGGGAAGTTTTTAATATGTAACGCTGTACTGTTTTTAACACTTGATTGGGAGCCGCCCAGAGTGGCTGGGGAAACTCAGCCAGATGGGCGGGGTATAAATAAATTATTATTATTATTATTATTGGCCAAAATCATCTGGAGGGCCGAGTTTGAGGAAGCCTGAGCTAGTCCATCAAAATATGGACACCGGTTTTAATTTTTTTAAAAAGTGAAATACCTTTGTTAGAAAAATACAACTCTTGAGTATGAAGAGGTGAGTGCAGCTCAGGTGTGGGGAACCTGTGGTTCTCCAGGTGTTGCTGTACTCCAACTCCCGTCTTTCCTAGCCAGCATGGGCAATGGTCAGGGATGATGGGAGCTGTATCCAGCACACTTATGCAAGCTGAGTTCTGGTTTGGTTGATTGGTTCTTTCAGCCCAAGTTATTGGCTTGTTTGAGGAGTAAACCCTACACAAATCTGGAGCGGAGACCCTAAAATGGTTAGATGGCCTTTTATGCCTCCTTCTGAAGCTAAGCTGGTTCCAAACACATTGCTCTGCTTTACTCTGGGTGACATCAGTGAGGCCAAGGGTCTTGTCAGGGCCTCCATACTTACTGCTCCGGCTTGCGCCCCGAGGAAGTCACTTTGGTTCTGCTAGCTCATTGGTTTGAGTTACCCCTGGAGGCACGCTCTGTTATCCCTCAAGACAGACAGATGCCAACAACTTGAGAAGCTTTCCCTCTGCCTTGCCTGTCTTGCATTGCTCTGCCTTGCATTGTCTCTCAAACCCTTCCTTACTGAATTCAGCCTCCGCTGAGACATTGGTAACTTAACAGAGTTGTTAGCTGGGTCTGTACAGATCCCTGGTGGGGCCTCTTAACACATGGCTGCAGCAGGCTTTCCCCAGCAAAAGGAAAGAGAGTCATGCTTGGCTGTGGTTAAGCAGTCAGATCTGAGAAATCTGAGAAGCTCCAAAGCTTGGATTCGGGTGCTCCTGGCGAAGTAGAATGACCAGGTGAAAAAGAGGACAGGACTCCTGAACCTTCTGCAGTTGTACAGAACAGGGGATTTTGGCAGGCGTAATTGCATGACAAGCTGCACGTGCTGAAATTCATCTCTGCAGCTTTGAAAGGTGCAGGAGTCCTGACTTTTCCTTCACCTTGCCACCTTGCTGGAGAGCTTCCGGCCTAAGCAAATCAAAAATCCCAAGTAAGACTCTTTGTACTAAGAGCTTTTGTTCTTTATTGTTCCATTCAGAGGCAAATTCACTAACAGCGCAGCATCATGCTCCGTAGGGGAAATGAAAGGAAAGTGATGTGTAGTCTGAAAGCCAAAAAGCGATGATTAAAAATTATCAAGGAGGGGAGATGCTATGCTATAACTTTTCCTTCAAGACACTTTATTAAAACATTCATTTTTAGTTAAGCAGGCACATACCACTTAATTGAACCACTCTGGCAGCAAGTTTGTTTATTGCTATTATCTACACATCAGCATGGGTGCTTATTTCACGTTATAAATAGTGGGCTTTTATTTCTTCATTAAATGTTACCGTATAGTCAGCTGCAACTGAATGGGCTAGACTGCTCTTTACACTCCTTCAATTTAGGCTGCGAAAGATAAGTAAGCAGCAAACTCAGAAATCACTCAGGAACACTGGAAAAAGTGCAGCTCCCAGTGTCCAACCCTCGTTCTGTTTATGAACCAGGAAGGGCTTATGTGATTCACCTGAAGTTGCTACATATCTTCTGTATGTCTTTTGTTTTGCTTTATAGGTTATCATTTTGTACTTTGAGCCAAGCACATTTCGCTGTGTTCTCCTACGATGGGTTCGCCTTTTGGGATTTACTACTGTTTACGGAACTGCTACACTCAAGCTGCACAGGTACTACATATGTTATCATTCTTGTTTCTGGGTGAAGTGTAATTTCGTTTTGCGTGTGTGCGCGCGCGCATGTACAGAGGAGATTGCAGTGATGATCTGTGATTTTTATATTTTTTGGGGGGGGGCATGGAAAACAGACTTCAAAGTTTTCATCTGCCTTCGGAAGCCTATGCTTAATTTCCCCAGTAGTCTAGAAACCAATAGCACAATCTTAGCGATGGAGGGGAGTGCTTTGGCTGCGGTGGACTCTGCCCTAAGAGAAACTCCAGCTTGCTGTCACCAGTTTTCCCACCAGCAGAAACTCATAAAGCATTTAGGGGGCATTTTGGGATTGGGTGGGGATGCTGGAGGTTTTATATCCACAGGTTCCGAAGCCCTTCAGATCTCCTGAGTAGGGGTCTAATCCTTGGGTTTCTCCTTTGTACTGCCCTGGAATGGTGCAGGAGAAACAACTGTGTAAAAAATAATGCCTCCCCCTCCTCATCTGGCTGCTGCAGGCAGCAGTGCTTTTGATGTAACCGTGGATCCTTTGATCCAGACATAGGCAAACTCGGCCCTCCAGATGTTTTGGGACTACAACTCCCATCATCCCTAGCTAACAGGATGTGGTCAGGGATGATGGGAGTTGTAGTCCCAAAACATCTGAAGGGCCGAGTTTGCCTGTGCCTGCAGTTTGATCCATCTTGGGCAGGAACTGAATTGCTCCACAAGAATGTTTGTTTATGAGAGATATTTAATTATACACTGGACGAAACTATTGGAAAAGTTGCCCTTGGAGGAAATCCTTTAATACTGTACGTTCTGCAGTGATGTGGAAATTTCAGGAGCAGTAACAGTGCCTAATCCACTGGGAGTCAACTTTGCATTAATCCACCTGGCTGCTGTCAATAAATTCCCTGGTAAGATGTGATCGGCGATTAAAGCTTTATCTAGAAATGGTTGCCTAATAAGGCAATAATAATAATGATGATGATGCTATCAAGGTCCCATTTGAGCATAACCATGTCAATCTCATTTGAATGTTTCACAAAAGCTGGCCTCTTCTATGGGCTTTTGGAATACCGCTTACCTTTCTGTGTTGTGGAATGGGGCCAGCCTTGGTTTTGAATCTTCCAGCTGCAGGGAGATGTAACAGCCCTCTCCCCACAGCTGGAAAATTTGCCCTCTAAGGCAGGGGCAAATTCATGGAGAATATATCTGCCAATGGCTACCAGCCATGATGGTTGTGCTCTTCCTCCACTGTAGGCGGCCAGATGTCCCTGAGAGCCAGTGGCTGAGAATCAGAGGTAGGGCAAATATTGTTGTACTCAGGTCCTTCTAGCAGAGACATCTGGTTGGCCACTGTGAGAACATGATGCTGGACTGGATGGGCGATTGGCCAGATTTATTTTATTTACTAAATTTGTATACCGCCCTATACCCGCAGGGCTCAGAGTGGTTCACAAGATAAAAGCGCAATATAAAAGCACAAAATACACAATCATAAGAAAAAGAAAAACCAACCCAATACCCTCACAAACATTTTAAAAGGGCATTGGATGTCAATCAGCCAACGGCCTGGTTAAAGAGGAATGCTTTTGCCTGGCACCTAAAAGTGTATAATGAAGGTGCCAGGCAAACATTCCTGGGAGAGTATTCCACAAACAGGGAGCCACTGCAGAAAAGGCCCATTCTCATGTTGCCACCCTCCTCTCATGGAGGAGGCCTCAGAAGATGACCTCAGGTTCATATGGAAAGAGGTGGTCCTTGAGGTGGATCCAGCAGGGCTCCTCTGATGTTATTACAACACATTGCAGTAGTCCAAACTACAGGTTACTAGAGCATAGACAGCCAAAGCCAGGCTACCCCTGTCCAGAAAGTGCTACCATCTTTGAGCTACCAACTGTAGCTATCTAGCAGAAGGCACCTTGTGCCGCCGAGAGCGCTTGTGCCTTCAATGGCAGTGTTGTCTCCAACAGCGTCTGTAGGCTGGGCACCTGCTCCTTCATGGGGAGAATAATCCTATCCAAAACAGGATATATCCCACACTTCTGGACAGAGGAGCAACTCACAAACAGTGTCCCTGTCTTATTTTGATAGTATTTCAGTATGTTCTTTCAGTCCGGATTTTCCTGAATACTTCTTTTAATTGCAAACTGATGTGGGAATGGGGAGAACTGAATTTAAGACTGGAGAAATAATAAACCAAGAGGCATTGAAACGGGCAGCTTCATCCATCCTTAGCTGCAGCTTGACCCCGTGCCCAAACCACACTGTGTAAAAAAATAAATAAATCCCATCATTTCCACTGTGGATTATTTGTGCGCAGCTTGGAGTTGTACTGTTGCCCTCTCGTTCCATTTGTGCATTTGAAAACAGAACTACACAAATTATGTTTACTTTGGTAGTAATGCCTATACTTGCCACGCTATGATCTTTGCTGCTATATCACTTGTAGCATTCCAAGCAAAGAGAGCTGCCAGGCTTACATCAGGCTTCAAAGCAAGACTAAACGGTTTACAGAAGTGTTAATGGGATGTATCACTGCACAGCTTGAGGTCACTGGTTATGCTACAGAAGCAGCAGCTGAAGGCTTGGAGGCTTTTTGTGGGAGCCTGGGAAATGACAACGGAGCTCTGCTTTGGGCAGACATATGAAGTGGCTTGATGCTGGATTGGGGCCAGACATTGAGGACCTGATTGGACTTTGCATGATTTGTGTGTGCGCGCGTGCGTCCTCTTTTGTTGCTGCTATTCTTAAATTGCGGTTGGGCAAGGGAGCAACTTGATTCCATAGCATGTGGGGAGGGGAAATGTAACCCCTTTCCCCTGGTGCAATCCTGATCTGCATCAGGGCCCCCTGTACCACCTATTTGTCCCAGGATCCACCACAGCCACTGTTTGCTATTAGTGCTAATGACAATGATCCCCTTGGGGCAAACAGCAGCTGCTGCCTGCCCAGTGTGTGTTTGTCTGTCCAGATCAAGATCATGGTGGAGTCAAAGGATTAAATGCTTGTCTCCACCCACATCATGGTCTTGATCCAGAATGGATGCGAAACTCAAGATGAACAGCCAAAGGCCAGTCACATCTACTGTGGAATTCAGGGCACTCGTCCATTTAGCTCAGGGTTGTTGATTCTGACTGGAAGCTGCAGCAGCTGTTCAATCTCTCAGGAGAGATTTTCTTCAACCCTGCTCCTTTTTTACCTGGAGATTCTCAGGAACAACCTGAGGGCTTCACTGATGCAAAACATGTGCCCTGCCAATAACTTCTAGTCTGTTGATTGTTTTACTTGTTTACAGATCATAGCAACACACAGGCGAGTTGTATTTTTGTTGTCTCTTTGATGGGCTTGGCTCCTAAGGCTGCAGTCCTGTAATGCACAAACTTAGATGTAAATGCTAGGGAGCTACTTTTGAGTAGATATCTGTAGGATTGCACAGCTAGATAAGTGAAGATAAGGAAGTTCATGGAAATAAAGTTCTTCCTGATGTTTAGTCAGAATCTCCTTTCTTGTAATTTGAATCCAGTGGTTTGGGTCTTAGCCCTTAGAAGCAGTGGAAAACAAGTTTGCTCTGTGTTCCATGTGACAGCTCTTTTCAGGGGTCAGCAAACTTTTTCAGAAGGGGGCCGGTCCACTGTCCCTCAGACCTTATTGAGGCCGGACTATATTTTTTTTGGGGGGGGGGGAATGAACGATTCCTCTGCCTCACAAATAAGCCAGAGATGTAAAAACACCAGGCCCCACACACTGGCAGAGGAAGAGGAGTGCGGGGGGAGCCCACTGCCCCCGGCAGCATGATCCCCACGGCACCATTGCGGCTGCCCCCCCACTGGGCGCCCTGCCCCCAGGACGCACTCCCTGCCCCTGCGGGCGGTGCACCCCGCCCCCGCCTGCTCTCCGCCCCCGGTGCTGGAGCATGAAGCTCCGCCACTGGCCCCACAAATAACCCAGAGATGCATTTTAAAATAAAAGGACACATTCTACTCATGTAAAAACACGCTGATTCCCGGACTGTCCATGGGCTGGATTTAGAAGGTGATTGGGCCGGATCCAGCCCCCAGACCTTAGTTTGCCTATCCATGCTTTAGATATTTGAAGCTAATGCTATGGCTTTTTTTGCTGCTGCATCACACTGTTGTCTTCTATTAAAGCTTGCGGTCTATCAAGACCCCTAGATCCTTTCTGCTTGTACTGCTGTCAAGTCAGATGCCCCTCCCCTTAAAAAATCCTATATTTGTGCATCTGTTTATTCCTGCTTAAGTTCAGAAACTTACATATACACTTTTTGAAATGAAGCCTCTCCCTTTGGAATAAAAAAGGTGAACGAGGGTAGTATTCGGGAAATTGTAAATCTCCCTTATCCAATAGAAAAAGGATATGCACTTCTATTTGAAGCACAGAGTATAATTAAAGGAACTCATCTCCACTAGAGCTTGAAGTTAATCGATCTGTTTAAGTGACAATAATCAATAGCATGCATAATATATGCAGAGGTAAAGTCTGGTCTCATGCAGGAGCAACTCCACAGCTGGGTACCTTTTTGCTTGCAGAGCCTCTTGCCAAAGTGAGCTTAATCAGAGCAGAAAGAATCTTTCCTTCTGCCATAGCTTTTCAGAGGTTGGCAGTACATATTATTTTCCTATCAATTTACCTTTGTTTTTTGCCTTTTTGAAAGAAATGGGTCATTTCCATCTCCATCCCATAGGAATATTCCTTTAGCTGCCAGTCTTTCTCAGCAGTAAGTCTCACTGAACATACTTGGACCGCTTCGGTGTAAACGTGCCGCAGGATTGCAGTGTTCCAAAATGTCTTACAAGACTTTTCATGCAACAGGACATGCATAGAAGTTAGCTTTGTTGTTATATTGAGACCAACTTTTCACCAGGCTCATGAAAGCCCATTGGTCTTTTTGTGGTGAAAAGCTTGGCTTTAGTAATAAGTGGATATTATCTAATTAATTTACTTGGAAAACCCACTAGAAGAATTGCATAGTGTCATATTAAATGGCACTGTTAGTATTCTTCCAGCATGACTTCTCGAAGGTACCCCTGCCCGTACGGGCCAGTCGTGTCCGACTCTAGGGTTGTGCGCTCATCTCACTTAAGTGGCCGGGAGCCAGCACTGTCCGAAGACACTTCCGGTTCATGTGGCCAGCGTGACAGAGCTGCTCTGGCGAGCCAGCACCAGCGCAGCACACGGAAACGCCGTTTACCTTCCCGCTATAAAGCGGTACCTATTTATTTACTTGCACTTAGGGGTGCTTTCGAACTGCTAGGTGGGCAGGAGCTGGGACAGAAAGATGGGAGCTCACCCCGCCGCGGGGATTCGAACCACCGACCATACGATCGGCAAGTCCTAGGCACTGAGGTTTTACCCACAGCGCCACCCGCGTCCCGACGACTTCTCAAAGTGCCTACTAAATCAGAGAGGATTGGGGGGGGGGACTTTCTTGAAGCAATGGCTTTCATTTACTAGAGAAAACCCTTCCATATCAAAGCAGAAAAAGTGAATAAATTGGCAGCCAATAAGAACAAAAATAGGAAATATTTTTAAATTTATTTTGTGTTGCATGCATGGTACCCCCCAGCAGCCTTTTGTGTTGGGTGCCCACAACATTTTCTCAAAATTCAAGATGTGCCCACTTTGTTCAAAAAGGTTCACGATCCCTTTTTCTAAATCGTTTATTAGTTTTGGAGATTATTAGGAGCCTTCGCTATGCACAACTATACTACTGACTAAACATGCACAGCTAAGAAGGTGAATTTTATTTTTCGGCTCTGATACATTTTTAAAACATATCTGTGTTTTTGTTTTTTAAAAGAGAGTCAGTATAAAAATATATTTCCTGCATGTGAAAAAATTTGTCATGAAACTCCTGTTGGTTTTTAAACAGCAAAAGAAGTTATCTAGGGAGCAAGCACTGCCTGAATTTTGAACAGTGCCACATCTAATAGCTTTGTTCTCTCAAGCCTAGTCTGAACTGGCAGGTTGCTTGGTTCCACAAGGTTTTGTTATAAGAGGTGCAAATTCAGCTGAAACAGTTGACTCCAATTTGGACCCGGTGGTTTTAAAGGAAGTTTTGAATGCATTGTGCAGGAGAGGATTACTAGAGACCATGACTCAGATCTATTTTCATGTGCAAGCTTCCTGATAAATATTGACCTTGAAATCTTTTGTACTCCTTGTTCTGGAAAACTTTGATAAGGGAAAAAGTAGGCAAATGGCTGATGGGTGAGATAGTGATCTCTCAGTGCTTTTTAGAAGCAAATAATTAGCTTGCCCCAGCACCAATACAATATGAAGGATTTTATAATTGTTTAAGAAGAACACTGTGACAAAGACAGCGACCCATCTGTAATGTAGGGTGTCTTAATATTTAGATGTACACTTTGAAGGCATCCCACAAGATGTGACCTGCACAAGCTCCTGTCCGGGTGGACTTTGTCTGCGATTGTTTTGAAGGCCCTGCTGAGTTCAGCTCTGTCACAGCCCCATAACATCCCAAGGGCCACATTGCTCATTAGACAACTTTCTGGGGGCCACAGGCAGTGCCTGACAAGCTCATTTTTAAAAGCAACATGTTCTAGTTCTAGTCTATCCTGTCCAAAATGGAACTAATTTCAGTATGTCCTTTTACAGAATTAACTAGTTAAGTTCAAGTTCCTCCAAATGGAGATTTTAGTTTGTTAAGAAGTTTGTCCTTAGCAAATATAAAAATAAAATAAATCAGCATTCTTAATGTTACAAGCTGCTGTGCTAAAATATGGGGTCCGAAAGCAAATAAGGGGGCCACACACAAGTAATAAGATGTCTGACAGACGGAATGTCCACAGGTGAAGCTTTCCCTATGATAGTGTTTCCATACTAGAAAAGGCTTACCCTGTTTAATTTGTGCCAGACACACAACTGTTAAAGGCACAGTGCATCATTTACTGTGTTCCTGGACCTACGTTTATTGCTGTAAGATGCTCCTGTTGGAAGAGAGTGAATCTCCGCAGCAGGGAAGATGCCAAGTGCCCTTAGCAACAGCAGCACCTCCGTATCCACCTAATAAGCCTTATAATGTTGTTTTGCAAACAATTCAGATAGTGTATGTTGAATAATTGATGGGTGGCAGGGATTAATGGCTGCCCCCTCCCCCAAATAATTCTTCCATTTGATTCTGATGAAGCATGAAGCTAGATCTAATCCTGGAGATATCATCAGTTATTATTTGTATTGTCTGGAAGACTTCTTTGTTTTTTGTATAGCTGCTATAGCTTGCAGAGTTTATAACTGTAATTTGTAGTTTTGCATTTGATGCACATATACCCACATTTGCTTACATGCATAGTTGTTCAGCTTCAAATAATCATTCTTTTTGGCATCATTTCATTGTCACTTTGGTTCCTGAGACTTTGTTTTTCCTAGCCAAGAAAACAGTTTTCTATAGATTCCCTCAGGGCACATATGCGTGAGAGCTTTGGCTTCCTGTCCAGCACATTTATACAAAGCAAGGGACGTTACCTAATCTGGCAAAGAATAAAAATGTGCTGGCTCTCCCGTCAGCCCCATCTGCTGTGTAGATGGGTTGCAAATCAGCGTCAGCTGGTCTTGGAGCACACTTGGAACTATGGAAAGCAAATGACACTTAGCAAGTCTGTCCAGCTCTCTTAAAAAACCCTGGGCGGACAGGCAGACAGGTTCACAATCAGGTGGTAGAAAAGAGGCATATACCTAAAGCAGTGGGGACTAACCAGTTTTCCTCCAGATGTTGCTGAGCTACAACCCCTGTCATCTCTGACCATTGGTCATGCTGGCTGGAGCTGGTGGGCACTGTAGGGCCACAAGTTTAGCCACCTTCTTAGGTTCTTATCCTGCCACCTGCAGTGCATCATCCATCAGTAAGGTAAAGGTAAAGGACCCCTGACAGTTAAGTCCAGTCGCGAATGCTGTGGGGTTACGGTGCTCATCTCAAGAAGGACACTGACAAACTGGAAGGTGTCCAGAGGAGGCCAACCAAAATGGTCAAAGGCCTGGAAACGATGCCTTATGAGGAACGGCTAAGGGAGCTGGGCATGTTTAGCCTGGAGAAGAGGAGGTTAAGGGGTGATATGATAGCCATGTTCAAATATATAAAAGGATGTCACATAGAGGAGGGAGAAAGGTTGTTTTCTGCTGCTCCAGAGAAGCAGACATGGGGCAATGGATCCAAACTACAAGAAAGAAGATTCCACCTAAACATCAGGAAGAAATTCCTGACAGTAAGAGCTGTTCGACAGTGGAATTTGCTGCCAAGGAGTGTGGTGGAGTCTCCTTCTTTGGAGGTCTTTAAGCAGAGGCTTGACAACCATATGTCAGGAGTGCTCTGATGGTGTTTCCTGCTTGGCAGGGGGTTGGACTCGATGGCCCTTGTGGTCTCTTCCAACTATATGATTCTATGATTCTATGATCTCGCTTTACTGGCCAAGGGAGCCGGCATTTGTCTGCAGTTTTTCTGGGTCATGTGGCCAGCATGACTTAAGTCGCTTCTGGCGAAACCAGAGCAGTGCACGGAAACGCCGTTTACTTTCCCGCCGGAGCGGTACCTATTTATCTATTTGCACTTTGATGTGCTTTCGAACTGCTAGGTTGACAGGAGCTGGGACTGAGCAATGGGAGCTCACCCCATCGCAGGGATTTGAACCGCCGACCTTCCGTTCGGCAAGCCCTAGGCTCAGTGGTTTAGACAACACAGCACCAAAAATCCCCAAACCCGGTTCCATAGGTGACTCTGAGTCAACTCCCTGGGATAGTTTATTGTTGCACAGTGTGTCTAAATTTATTGTTGTACATTGTTTTAATTGTCTGTTTTAACCATATTTGCACATCAGTTTCTAATACTGTGAGTGTCCTCTATTTCAGAGGCTTCTACTCTGCAGCCTCTTACAGTTGTTTTAACTGCGAGTCTTCTAGTTCTTACACTCTTACAGTTGTTTTAACTGAATGTTTTTATTTGTTTTTAGTTTTTATCTGTTTTAATTATCAGGTTGTTTTTTTTATCCACTTAATATTCTATTCTCTGACTGCTGGTCTATGACTGTAATAAACTGATTGATTGATTAACACAGCGGTTTGACTTCATTCCCCGGAAGTGAACTCTCTCAACGCAGACAGATGCCAACAACAACGAACACATATAAATAAATAAGATAAATAAAATAAAATAAATCCTGCTGTTGGCACTGGAGATTTTTGGGCCTAGCTGGGCAAGGGAGCAAATTGATTTGGGCTGTGTAATTTTCAACTCCTCTGCTCTTTCCTTGACTCGCCCAAAGTTCAGGCTGGTGCAGTTCATCATTTTCTCTCTGACTGCAAGCCAAGGCCCCCAGTCAGAGCAGTGTGTGAGCACAGCCTGTTAGGAAGCCAAGTAACAGCAGAAAAGGAGGAGGAGGAGAAGGGAAAACACTGCCCTGGCCAATCTGTTCCCCTCTTTCCTGAGCCATCTTTCTCTCTCTCTCCTCCTTCAGACTGCCAAGCACAGCTAAGCAGCACGCGAACAAGCCCCACTGGGAAGGGAGACAAATAACAGGGAGGAGAAGGGAATGCACTGCCAAGCTGCCACGGCCCTTTCTAGTGATGGGGGAGAAATATGACTTAGTTCCCATATAAAGGTGAATGTACCCAACCCGCACCTTCCAAAACAAGGTGCGAACCAAAATACAACCATCCTTTGAACTTCTCCGAATTTTGCAAAGAAGTTCTCTAGTCAAGTAATGTGTTTAAAAAAACACATATATTAAAGTGTGCACATTGTGTGTGTGTAAATAACAGAGAAAAAGGTGTGTTAGGGAAGATTTTGCTTTGCAAAATTGTTTCCGCTGGGCAAGATTGCACGCACAAAAAAGTGTATATTTGGAGAAATTTGCACTGAAATGCTGGTGAATTTTCATTATGAAGTTAAGACTGAAAAAAGAGAATCTAAAAGATGTGGCACAGAAAGAAAAAGAGATGGGGATAGAGGAGGGGGAAAGCAAGCTCTGGTACCAGTTCTTAAAGTTATAGTTATGACATCCATTGGGGCTAGGAGCCATTCAAAGCCTTACTCTCCTGGCAGTTTCCTTTTCCTGCCCCACCACCTGGCTGGAATGGAAAGGTGTCAAGCCTTGCTTGCAGCACTCAGACTTCACCGTCTGTCTGCTTATTCAGGTACCAGTCAGACGCAGCCCTGCCTAGCTTCCCAGATCGCATGGGGCTCACCTCCTGCCCACCATAGAAACAAGTAAGCAGTAAGGTCAGGGTTATATAAGGGGGTAGCGATGATGACAACATCCAAAAGCCAGAAGAAAGATCCAAAATGCAGAATGTATTTTTTTAAAATAATATTTATTAAAGTTTCAAAAAGGTTACAAAAATGAGAAAGAAAAAATGAGGAAAAAAAGAGAAGAAAAAAGCAAAGGATACAAAATAAAGAAAAATGAAAAATAAAAAATAAAAGAGAAAACAATTAAAAATTAATCAGTCTTTCCATGTCTTGTCTTTCATTTGCTTATTTCCCTGACTTCCTCACACCTCCCTTTTTTGTATTCTAGTTCTATAGTTGTTTCAGCAAGTCCTTACCCTTTTTGCTTTTATCTTAATATTTTATCTTAATATATTGTAACTTTACATTTTCACCTGTTAACAATCCATTTTTACATACCCCTTAATAACATTATTGCTAAAACCACATAGCTTCATTCCAATATCCCTCTAACATTCCTTAATTTTACAGTGTTTCTATAAATAGTCTTTAAATTTCTTCCAGTCTTCTTCTACCGACTCTTCTCCCTGGTCTCGGATTCTGCCAGTCATTTCCGCCAGTTCCATGTAGTCCACAAAATGCAGAATGTATTGCGGCAGGGGAGGGGGGGAAATTTGTGGGAGTGAATAATTTACATTGTTGTAAATAGTAGGTGCGACTTTTCTTCCGGCTCAGCGGTTCGCTAGATTTTTATCTCAATTCTCCCAGGCTCTTTTGTTGATGACATGGGTAAGAAACAGGACACCCCGGTGTTCTAAAAATAATTGGTGTAACTGATATTTATTTGATCCTTACATACTGCACACTTTAGAGATACAGAATTCTGTAAAGATGCCCTTGGCTTTTATGGTATGTTTGTTTTCTCTGGTGCATGTAGGTAGCAGAAATAATTCAGTGCTATGGTGGGGTAACTGGGGTTTTTACCAATCATGCAGCGCTCTGCTCTTCCCCAAACACACATTTATGTGCTATTGGCAGGGCAGGTCCAAGACATTTTGCCGCCTGAGGCAACAGACAAAACGGTTTACACACACTCCAAACCCATGTCCTAAAAAACAGGAGTTGACTATTCATCACTGGCAAATGGACAGTGTCTTCCACAACATTTGAGGGCAGCAGACTGGCTTAGGGAGTCTAGAGCAGGCACACAGAGTTCTGTTCTCTCCCTGACCCTCAGAGTCTACCGCCTGAAGCGTTCACCTCACCCTGCCTAATGGTAGAGCCAGCCCTAGCCCTCTTAAGTACTGAGAAGCGGGGAAGGCTCTTTAATTTAAAGAGCCAGTTCACTAGAATGGTGGCTTGAAATACATTTCTTTGGCTGCCTTGATTTCATTGTGCTTGACTTGGTGCACATTGCTGCTTGCCAGCAGAAGCTGCTGGGAAGAGAGGAGTTCAGGGCAATTAAAATATATATATATCATTTTATAAGTTGGACCTCTATGTCCTTGTTTCTCAATTTGATCCTTTTACATGGTTTTGTATGTTTTGTGGTATTTTATGTATTGTGAGCTGCTGTTATTTTTTTACTGATTAGATTAGTAATTCTTTATTGTAATTTATTTGTTTGCAGGTGTTTAATTTTACTGATTACTATTAGATTTTAATGGATTATTGAAAATGGCTTTATTTGATACAAATCATTTATTTTAAAGCTATTGTGACTTTTTAAATATTGGATCAGATTGTTGCTATTAATGTTTGATGTTTTATTATGTTTTTATATGTGTTGGAGGCCATCCAGAGTGGCTGGGGCATCACAGCCCAGATGGGTGGGGTATAAATAAAAAAAATTATAATATTATTATTATTATTGCAATATTTTTAAAAATAAGAAGAAGACATTTTTTTAAGGAAGCTGCGTAGCAGGAGTGGCTAATCTGTGGCCCTCCAGAGATTAATGGATCACAGCTCCCATTGTCCCAAACTATTGACCTTGCCTTGGTGATGAGCATGGAGTTCATCAAAGCTCTGGAGTCCAACATAGCTTGATGGTACGGCACATGAAGATCTCAGTGATCGGGCAGGGGTATAAGGGATCGGGTGATCCTTAAGCTGTTCTGGACCCAAGTTGCCAAGTGCCTTGTAAATTATGGCAAGCACCTTGAATCTGAGCCGGCGATTGTATTGTGATGTTGTGTCTATTTGATTGCACAGGGTTTTGAAAGTGTTCCTGTCACGGACTGTTCAGCGAATGCCATACATGACAGGCGGGCGCGTGATGAAGATGCTGGCTGTGATATTCCTGGTGGTGCTTTGGTTCCTAATAGGCTGGACTGCTGCCGTCTGCCAAAACCTGGAGCGAAACATTTCTCTCGTTGGCCAAGGACAAACCTCAGATCACCTGATTTTCAGCATGTGCCTGATAGACCGGTGGGATTATATGATGGCTATTGGTAAGTTGCCTTTGCTGCTGTTGTTCTGCTTTGGTCATTATTTTGCTTGATTAAGACATTTATAACACACCTTTCCTTATAAAAAGCATAATGATAAAATCACGTCACAACCTGACAATTTAAATATATCAGTTACAAAAGCAATACACTGCAAACAATAACAGTACTACGTCCATAGAAGCTGTTCAGCAAATTAAAACAAATTCCTCCTGCATTTGTTCTTCACTCTCCAATCCTACAGTTTCTCTGTCTTTGTCTCTCATCTCCTGGCTTTTCCAGGCTCTTCCAGATCCTTTCTTCCAACCCCACCTTTTCCCAATGCTCACTCCTCAGTGTCCAGCCAGTCCCTGACACTGAGTATACAACAATTTGTAATTTTTTATTTTTTTAAAAAAAAAAACACCCTATGGTCTATTGGCTACCAGATGTCAGCTCAAGCAGTGGAATGGAGCAAATAGCCAGTTTTCCAGACCTATGGCTCAGTTAATAGCTGCAAAAAGGCTTGAAGTCAGCTTTCAAACAGAAAACTACTGAAAAGTTTCAGCTAACAATTCAGAAACGAGCTCTCTAGGCAGGCTATGTGTTAGATTTAATTAGCAGTGCAATCTGGCATTGGGGTCAACTGACTGGAATAAAGGTGACCTGAGTTGTAACTCTGCAGTTCCAGCCTCTCCCCGCTCAGCATGTTTTGCAAACATTACATATGTTCTGTAATTGCCATGTAAATTTAGGGTTTGCTCCAGTGGCTTAGTAGTAGAGCCGAAAGCATTAATCAATTAATTGGTGCAATTATCCAATTACTGGCTTGAGAGTCAACTGAAAATGCATCTCTGATTAATTAGCAGGATCCAGCTGAGTTCTGTTCCCTACCACCACTGGGGCATGCCTGAGTCCAGTTGCAGCCTGGGTTAGCCTTTCAACTGCTGCAAGGATCCATTGAGGGGAAGAAGGTCATCAGGATTGTTCCTGCAGGATGGGTGGGTCTAGAGTTAGCAAGCTAAAGGCGGTGTTCTTATTTGATTGCATCTCATGTCAGCATCCCTTGTTGACAGAAGGCTCTTTGGTCCAGCAAAGGCTTCAGTCAGGAGATGAGGGAAGGACCCCCACTGAATATTTGAGGGAAGGGCTTTAGCTCAGTGGTAGAGCATCTGCCTCACCCTCAGAAGGTTCCAGGTTCAATCCTGGGCATCTCACAGGAAGGCTAGGAATGTCCCCTGCCTGAAACTCTGGAGAGCTTCTTTTGGTCAGTACAGTGGTACCTCTGGTTAACTACTTAATTAGTTCCGGAGGTCCCTTCTTAACCTGAAATCATTCTTAACCTGAAGCACCACTTTAGCTAATGGGGCCTTCTGCTGCTGCCTCGCCGCCACTGCTCGATTTCTGTTCTCATCCTGAAGCAAAGTTCTTAACCTGAAGCACTATTTCTGGGTTAGCGGAGTCTGTAACCTGAAGCGTATGTAACCCGAGGTACCGCTGTATAAACAGTACTGAGCTAGATGGACCAATGGTCTGATTTATTATAAGGCAGCCTCCTACATTCCTTCCTTCAGCAGAGAGACTTCTTTTGGAGGCAGCCTGTTGATGGAGAGAAGGTGGTCCTCTGGAGTATAAGGATGCCTATAAGGCTGCACGAATTTTGAAATGAAAAGCAATGGCAAATCCCCAAATTCTAAACACGCAGCAATTGCAGGCATCTTAAACACAGCGAGGTAACGCCGCGGAAAGGGTCGGGTTTCACCTTTCTCCTCCCCACACCCCCTTTCTGTGTGTTGACACCTTTGCCAACCGCTTGGAGGATTTCTTTACAGTTCTGCCATATGTAAAATATTGTGAAATGAATTAAATAACTAAATAAAGCACACACTTAGGATCTGCAAAATTGCACCGCAAATTATTATGAGTAGTAAGGGTGCTACTGATTGCAGTCATTCATCACTTTCTACCAAAAAAGGAAAAAGTCTCAAAGGAACCTACAGATACGTAAATTTCAGTTTAAATATCCAAAGAATGTATCTAAGAATGGCAGAAAGGGAAGGAAGGAGTGATAATGGGCAGTTTGCATTGCCATTCCGCCATGCTGAATTTCAGTTTGGCCAGTTAATCAATAAACTGGTGAACTTCATAATTAGATTGACGCAATCTCTGTGAGTGGCAGAAAACCAAACTGCTTTAAAAAGCCAAGCTGAAATATAAAGTCATTTGGAAAGGCAGCTCTGGAAAACAGCTGTGAGATTTGGTGTGCGTGTTAAATGGCACCTTTATTATTTCATTTTTGTTGAATGCTGAAGACACGCATCTTTCCCCTGGGCTGCAACTGCTGCGATATATGTCTTCAGGACCCACCTTTATCCTTTGACTGTAATTTGCTTTCAACTGTTCCTAATACTCAATTTTATATTGCTGTAACCCACTGTGGGAGCAGATTGTGAAGGGCTGGTAATAAATTTAATAAATAATAGCCATAAAATAATAATAAGATTGTAACAGAGATAAAAGCAGTAGCTTACACGATGTATTTTTTTTTAATGTGCATGTTGTTGATGATTTATAAAGGAACCAACATTTATGATTCACAGATTTCGTATGTCCCATGAGCCAATTCCTCCTCCTTAGACTAATATGTCTTCCAAATCTGTGCTCAAACTGAACATTTAATTGTGTTCCTTACTGTAGAAATGCCCAGCAAGAGATTCTAGGATGGTGTTTTTAAGTGTGTGTTTATGCATACTGGTGTAAGAAGGAGTTGGGCTTTCCATGACACATACAGCCGAAGTAGAAATTGTGGGGAAGGAGAGAGATGTTAAATACATCCATTTATGCCAATTTAATTACAGTTTAATGTTCAACTTCATATTGGAAGCCAAAATACTTATCTGCCTGACCGGGCAGGAAGAATCTCAGCCAGGCCAGAGCTAATGTAATACAATTTGCTTAGCTACTGAATTTCACACCCTGTTCCAATAAATATGTTGTTGTAGCAGTCCTCTGGTATCCTAAACAAGCATTTATGTGAATATCTAAGACAATTAATCTTTTAAATTTATATATTTGCAAAGATTCCAGAGGACAAGACTTTGTCAAGTGTAGGATGGGCAAATCTCTGTTTTGGTTCTCTCATTTTCTTCCGTATCTTCAATTCAGTTCTCCACATATCATGAACAATTTGCATCCCCCCCCAAAAAAAGAACCACACTCTAGATAATTCATCAGCAGTTCAGGTTAAATTTCTCCCAATATACACATTTTTATGGCGTTTTGACTAAAATGCACACTTTTGCTTACAATTATCCCAAACATAATGCATTTTTAAATTTTAAACTAATATTTGCATTTTCAGGCACTTTCACCTCATAAATGCATTTTTGTGCACATTATTTGACTGGAGAGCTGCATTAGAAAAATCAGAAAAGGGTGAATTTCAAGCTGCTGTTTGGTTTCAGAAAGTGTGAATTTGATAGCTTCAGCTTTGAATGCTAACTGAAGCAGATTCCTCCCCCACAGTCCATGGCCCCAAGTCGTTCACTCAGTAAAGGTGAATTTCGGGTTCACTTTGGTTCAAGAAGTGTACATCAGATAGCTTCTCATTAAAAAGCAAGAGGCAACGAATTTCTTCCCCGGCCCTAACCTCTCTCTGCCTTCTGAAAGCCCCAGAAACTCTCAAGGAGGAGGAGCTTCTGCCATGGCTATGTCCCATTCTCCTCCCCATCTATTCATTTATCTCTGCCCAGAATCAGCACTGTTTTCTTCCCTATCAGCCTCCTTTTCAGGCCAGTGCTTGGAGTGCTGCCAAAAGGTGCTTTAAAAGACAGGACCGCTTAAACATTGACCTGGGATTGGAGATCTGGCTTCAATGTGTAATGTAGGGAATCATCACGCCCTGGGGAATCCAAACAGAATGACCAGACTGAAAAGAAAACAGGGAGTTTCAGCAGATACACCCCGTTTTCTCATTTGGCAATTGGATCATAATACTGAGACAGTGCCTTGTAGCACTGTTAAAGGTACAGGAGCCCTACAGCTATGCAACTATTAAAGGTACAGGGTACCCAACCAGCATGGCCAGTGTTCAAGGATGGCGGGAGTTGTGGCAACATCTGTAGAGCACTGCTTTAGCTACCCTTGTATTAGCAGGAGCTTACACCATGAGAGGTTGCATCAATAGGAGTATAGCCTCTAGATCAAGGGAAGTAATAGTGCCACTGTATTCTGCTCTGGTCAGACCTCACCTGGAGTACTGTGTCCAGTTCTGGGCACCACAGTCCAAGAAGGACACTGACAAACTGGAACGTGTCCAGAGGAGGGCAACCAAAATGGTCAAAGGCCTGGAAACCATGCCTTATGAGGAACGGCTAAGGGAGCTGGGCATGTTTAGCCTGGAGAAGAGGAGGTTAAGGGGTGATATGATAGCCATGTTCAAATATATAAAAGGATGTCACATAGAGGAGGGAGAAAGGTTGTTTTCTGCTGCTCCAGAGAAGCGGACATGGAGCAATGGATCCAAACTACAAGAAAGAAGATTCCACCTAAACATTAGGAAGAACTTCCTGACAGTAAGAGCTGTTTGACAGTGGAATTTGCTGCCAAGGAGTGTGGTGGAGTCTCCTTCTTTGGAGGTCTTTAAGCAGAGGCTTGACAACTATATGTCAGGAGTGCTCTGATGGTGTTTCCTGCTTGGCAGGGGGTTGGATTCGATGGCCCTTGTGGTCTCTTCCAACTCTATGATTCTATAATTCTAGGTTGGAATGATTCTGTTGTTTCTCGCTGCAAAGTGTATCTTCCCCATTCTGGCAGCTTGCCTGCCTGACGCCTCTCTTGCTTTTACATGCACTTTCCTTCATAAGGTCATCCTTTTTTCTTTTTGCAAGAGACAAGCGGAAACCTTCATTTCCTGCCTTGCAGTTTGCATTGTTACCCAAAGGTTGCAGCTATGATTAATTGCATCGGAAGCAAAGCTTGGCTATGCTTCTGCAAGCTTCCCATCTCCTGATGGCGACATTTGTGCGGCATGCTTCGAATGGTGGTTCATACAAAGTGACCTGCTGCTTTTCGGAATTTTCTGACTGCAGAGCCAACACACACGCACACACAGCACCTTTGCGTTGTTCATGTTCTAGCTTGTAAGGTGGGTTTGTGGGTGAGTAAATGGAAAAGAGATGCTACAAGCATTGAAGCATATTTTATGTTATTTAAGATTCCCCCATTCCTTAAATATCATTCCTTAAATGATATTTTAAACTGAGAGCATTACCGTGACCAAACAGCGACACAATAGAAATAAACTAAGAGCAATACAACAGCTGGCGAAATTTTAGAAGGAAAACTGTCACGCATTTATAAGTTTGCATTGATAAGACTTGCACAAAGACCTTGAACATCCAAATGTCTGAGTTAAGAGGTGAGTTTTTACCTGGCACTCGAAGCCCAGTAATGTATCCATGCCTTGTGGGGGGGGGGGGTTCCACAATCTGGGTACCACGTCATGACCCCATTTCACCACACAATAGGCAACATCCATCAGCAGAACAGGGTTCAGGACCTCCCCAGCTGATTCAAGGGTCCAGTCAACCTGTATAGGGCCAGGGGCACACTCCTTATAGGACTTGGATTTCTGTGTGCTCCCTGCATAGACCACTTCATACACAACCAAATTCATTGTTTTCAGGGGTAAAAGGTAAAGGTAAAGGTACCCCTGCCCGTACGGGCCAGTCGTGACCGACTCTAGGGTTGCGCGCTCATCTCGCTCAAGAGGCCGGGAGCCGGCGCCGTCTGAAGACACTTCCGGGTCACGTGGCCAGCGTGACGAAGCTGCAACTGGCGAGCCAGCACCAGTGCCACACACGGAAACGCCGTTTACCTTCCCGCTATAAAGCGGTACCTATTTATCTACTTGCACTTAGGGGTGCTTTCGAACTGCTAGGTGGGCAGGAGCTGGGACCGAGCGACTGGAGCTCACCCCGCCGCGGGGATTCGAACCGCCGACCTTACGATCAGCAAGTCCTAGGCACTGAGGTTTTACCCACAGCGCCACCCGTGTCCCTTTTCAGGGGTAGGGATGGACAAATCTCTCCATTTCATTTCCATTGTTCCAATCTTAAGTTCAATTCTCTTCATTTCTGCATCAGTTTGCTCCCCCCTTTTAAGTCTTTAGTGAAAAACTATCCTAATATAGACACATTTTTGTGTGCAATTTTCCCAGATACACACATTTTTTCAAAGTGTTCTTTTCCCCTAATGTTATTTTCGCTAATATGTGCATTTTTATCCACACACACATTTCTGTACATGAAATTTGGTAGAAGAACAGTAACTGCTCAACGTTTGGAAAAGTGCACATTCCGAACAATAGCAGCATTTCCTTTTGCATATCATTTGGGAAATTGAAAATTACGTAGGTTTATATTAAAATACAAAGAAAACCAAATTTCTACCCCACCCCTGCTCCAGGTGTGTAGAACCTTTGGCCCTCCAGATGTCACAGAATAAACCAGTCCTGGCAAGCATGGACAGTGTCCAGGGATGATGGGACTTGTAGTTCAGCATCATGTGGAGGGGCAAAGTTTTCACACACAGTTTTCTGGCAGCCAGCAGCGTATATTGCCATAGAAACTGTATCCTGTGTCAGATCTGTCCATATCCTGTTTTCAGATACATTGGTCATGGAAGAGTAGCATTGGGAGAACAATGACTTCATTTTTTAAAAAGTGGCAGCATAGGCAACTGGAATATTTGGGACATATTAGTTGGGTTCCATAAACTTGTGAAACTTCCAGGAGCCTAATTAGTTTTTTTCCCCTTTTTTTAATTCCCACTGAGTCACATACTTCATGGAAAACTGCTTTTGCAAGCAATGGCTGTTTCAGAAGCTATTTGAAATTTTGGCACAGGGGCCAGTTGTTCAAAGGTGGAAGGAAAAGTCAAACGTTCCACTGGGCAAACACAAGCTCTTTTGTATTAGTGCCAAAATGTATTTGGAAGGAGTGTTTGTAAATATTGTGGCATTAGCATGCAAAAGATTCTTCCCCATTGATCTTTAAACATACTGCTTTCTAGTTTCATCAGGATAACTGTTATCTTTAAATGCCCATGTTCTTATTGTGTAATCAGAATTGCGGAATGCAGCTCCCACATTTAAAAGTGCAGTAAATTTTGGTAACATCTGCAGATTCCTCTATGCCAATTGTGGCATTAGTCTAGAGTTAATTATATGAACCTGATTCCCCCCCCCCCCCAACCCTCCAGCACAATTCTGCATGATACATTTAAACTGTGTAATTGGTGCTTTGGGTAATAAATTGTTTTCCAAGCCGAATGATATATTTGTTATTGCTAATTAAATAATTTTAATGTTAGGCGTAGCTGGGAGATGTATTATCGTAATCTTCCTTGCATTGCGAAATAATTCCATTTTTGTAGGATTCAAGATGTAATGCTAATTGGTTTCCTTCAGCTAAAACATCTCTACCTTTGAACTATAAACTGTTATAAACCTTACCTGAGTTCCACTGTATAAGCATAGAGCATGGGATCATGGCACTAAGGGCTATCTCAAAAACTTTGTGATTACAAATATTAATATATTTGGCATAGATTTACTGTTGTGGGGTCAGAATTTTACAAATATGCTGAAACACAGTTCAGTTTCAGACTGTGGTTTCAGCAACATTTGCTGACTGGCACGTTTGTGGAGATTCTACAACGTTGTGACAATGAAGGTTAAACAGCCACTATTTAACATTTATTTAGACCGAATTAGTAGATGGCTTGTACAGAATAGCTCAGTTCACACATAATGCTAAACTATAGTTTATTGTTATGTGAAGATAACATTCTTGTGCTCCTCAGACTCCCATCTCCTCCAGTACAGGCACAAGGATCTTTTACCTCTGTTTTCAACCAGCTGTGGTTGGAGAGCCAGTGTGGTGTAGTGGTTAGAGTGGTGGACTCGTAATCTGGTGAACCGGGTTCGATTCCCCACTCCTCCACATGCAGCTGCTGGGTGACCTTGGGCTAGTCACACTCACACTTCTCTGAAGTCTCTTAGCCTCACTCACCTCACAGAGTGTTTGCTGTGGGGGAGGAAGGGAAAGGAGGATGTTAGCCACTTTGAGACTCCTTAGGGTAGTGATAAAGCGGGATATCAAATCCAAACTCCTCTTCTTCTTCTTCTTCTTGTTATGCTTGAGCTGGGTATTGTGGATAGCGTTACCTATGGTTTGGTGTAACTAGCAAGATAATCAACTACAGTTGTCTCACTAATGACATAACAAGGAACTCAGAAGTTCCAAATATCCTCCAGTCAGCCATTTGAGAGGAGTAGAGGACATGGAAGAAGCCACATGAGTGCTGTTTGCGTATATCATATTGAACTATGGTTTAGCATTACATTTGAACGTAGCCAATACAGAGGCTGAACAGTGGCAGATTGGAATAGTGGTAGACACAGAACAGATATTAAGCAGAACCAGGGGTGGGGGCATGTAAGAAGCAAAACAGATTTCAGGTTTGGATATAGCAAGAAACAAGAAGTTTCCAGTTTCTTGTTTGTGGCTGCACTAGAGGAGGAGAGGGCATAGGAGAAGCACATGAGCCTGCAATTCAAGCATGCAACACTAAACGGTTGTTGAACTTTACATGTGAACCCAGCCAGTTCACATGTAACACTGTCACTTCCACTGGCAGAACAAATATTAAGACGAACAAGTTTTTTTGTGGGTGGTCTTTGAAGAAGGAAAACATTTGTAGGTTGCAGGAAGTCGATAATTCTGCAGCTCAATTTTACTGAAGAAATGGGATTCAGAGAGAGATATGAAGGAGGAAGTGTTGTTAAGCCGAACTCCTGCAGATGTTTTGTCTTGCAACCTCGGGCTGCAACAACTAATTGTTTAATTTATGTAAAATAGTTATGTTAAATTTAGAGCTAGTGGCACAAAGGAAAGAGTAAAGCAAGGAAATAGACAAGAGCCTGTGCATATTCAGAAAGGTTCTGGTTTGGTTGCATGAAGTTGATGGTCGGGTTATCATTGAAGTATTGATTAGGGTTTTTAATAGGTTTATTGAATTTGTTGTTTTAACTATATTGTTGAATAATGCCCCCCAATCTTAACTGATGAAGGACAGTTAACAAATCAAAGACAAGACAGAAAGACAGAAAGACAGAAAGAAAGAAAGAGAGGAAAATATCTCACAGACCCTGCCATTTCTAAGGATTGATTGCCTTATTAAGGGATTTGTCCCTGGGGGGGGGGGGCAATCTGTGGCCCTACACATGATATTGAACATGGCCAATGGTTGGGGATGCTGGGAACTGTAGTCCACCCACATCTGGAGGGTCACAGGTCAGCTACCACTGTACCAGAGAAAACAAAAGCTTAATTTTCCCGAGGGTTCTTGAATAGAGGCATGTTTACAACAGAAGTTTTCATTTTTCCACATGCTAGTACAAGCCCTACCTCCTAGAACACAGAGAGGAGATACTGGTATTTTCTCCAGTGTGATTTGCATATAAAGAGGAGAGAACATGAGGGGTAGGCTCCGTTTTTTAAATAAAAAATGGTTATATTTTTTGTTTGGCTGTTTTTACTGCAAGATTGCCCTGAAGTCGTTGTTCTCAAAGTGTGGTGTGGGCGTCACATAGGAGGCCTGGACATCTGCTATGAGAGACATGAAGAAAGGCAGAAAGAGGGTGAAATAAAAAGGGAGGAAATAAAAAGAGAAGAACAAGTGGAAAAACAAATTCAGTGACATAATATTTGCCACATATATTGTCTTGGGGAACCTAATGATTAAAACAGCACACAAACTCTCCTGTGGTTCAGGACAGACAAACATTTCTTCACTATCAAACCAGATTCTTATTTTGCATACTGATGAAAACAAAATGCTGAACTCAACATCCTCATCTTAACCTTTTGGAGAGATTATTCATGAGGCTGAAACTTAAATGCTGCCAGTATCTTGTCTGTTCTGCCATGTAACAGTTTTTGACAACAGACTCCGTGTGTGACAAGCTAAAATTTGTTATGCAGGAAATCAAAATTTAGCAAGTCTTCCACCCACTAACAGGTTGAATTCCCAAGTATTATTTCTCTGGCTCCAGAACAAATTTGTAGCATGGGCTCAATTTCCACACCGCGTGGCCCCAATTCACCTGTTTCAAAAAACAAGAAAATTGATTAGTGTCCTTTAGCCTTTAGGCATATTTGCTTTTGCTCCTTATATTTCATATTGAGTGAAAGATTCCTGCATTGTATGGTGTGCTCCCTTCCAACTCTACAGATCTGTGATTGGCCTTTATAGCCTGACTAATGTATGTATATGAATTCCTAACGGTGACAGAGGCACTTTAGACCCTGTTTCTTGCCCCTGGGATCTAGGGTTAGCAGGCCCATTTTGAATTTTGAGAAAGTGCTGTCAGCACCAGTCACAAAATGGCTGCCATGGGGGCATGGCACTTCACAACATGGCTGTTATGTGGGGGTTGGGGAACAGCAGAACACAAAATTAGAGGGAGTATCTACATTTGTGATGGAGCTGTAAATCCCATCAACAGCATTGGTTCCCTGAACACTTGGTGCCGATGATTGTTATGGGGCTTGACCTTCCCTCCTATGTGCTCCTGTGTGGCACAAGAAATGCCCACAGGACTCAGGGAACTCTGGAGAGAGCATGCCACGTGCAGTTGTGTGCCTTTCTCTCTCCTGCAAACTCCAGGGTTTTTTGTACAAGCACTCTCTCTCCAAAAGAAGGGGCTGAGCCGGAATGCTGCTTGATCTGTTCCAACACTTAGGAGATCTTAGGAGAAAGATCTATACACTCTGTGTAGTTTAAGGGATAGATATAGGAAGCAGCCTTTTACCAACCAATCAGTGTCTCTCCAGGTTTTTAGCCAGGGCATCTCCTAACCCTACATGGAACTGCCAGGGATTAGGACTGGGACATTCTGAATACAAAGCACGTGCTCTACCACTGAATTATGACTCTTTCTCATAGATACATTGCCCCCCTCATAGTAATTAGCTTGCAGCCTGGGCTCCTGCCCCCCCCCAGTTCCCTAGAACCCTAGCAAAGTGCATACCCTCCAACACTTTCCCAATAAAAATAGAGATATCCTATTCAACAACAACGGGACGCAGGTGGCGCTGTGGGTTAAAGCCTCAGCGCCTAGGACTTGCCGATCGAAAGGTTGGCAGTTCGAATCCCTGCTGCGGGGTGCGCTCCCGCTGCTCGGTCCCAGCGCCTGCCAACCTAGCAGTTCGAAAGCACCTCCGGGTGCAAGTAGATAAATAGGGACCGCTTACCAGCGGGAAGGTAAACGGTGTTTCCGTGTGCGGCTCTGGCTCGCCAGAGCAGCGATGTCACGCTGGCCACGTGACCCGGAAGTGTCTCCGGACAGCGCTGGCCCCTGGCCTCTTAAGTGAGATGGGCGCACAACCCCAGAGTCTGTCAAGACTGGACCGTACGGGCAGGGGTACCTTTACCTTTACCTTTTATTCAACAACAACAACCACAAAATTTATACCCCACCCATCTGACTGGGGTGCCTCAGCCACTCTGGGTCGCTCTCAATATATATAAAAACATAATACAACAGTAAACATTAAAAACTTCCCTATACAGGGCTGCCTTCAGATGTCTTCTAAAGATTTACTTATCTCCTTGGCTCGGGGGGTCGCTTAACTCCATACCCTCCAACATTTCTCCAATGAAAACAGGGACATCCTAAGGAAAAGCAGGACATTCTGGGATCAAATCAGAAACAGGGATGGCTTCTGTAAATCCAGGTCTGTCCCTAGAAAATAGGGACACTTGGGGGGGGGGGTCTGAAAATGTTCCCTTCCTCCCACAATTGGGCCCAAGTTAATTTAACATCAGATGTGATTGCAGACGTTAAGATAATGGAGCTCAGGTAAGCTAACGTATAGATAGTTCCATATTGTGAGGAGGGGAATGTGATGATATTGTAAACTGTAAAGTTTCTGATCTGTGAACAGGAGGAGAAGATGCAAGTATTTTTTTCTCTCAGCGATAACAAGAAACCGTTAGCAAAATTCTGACTGGGGCAAGATCCATTAGATGCAGGGCTATTTTCCCCCAGCCAGAGCTCACCTCTCAGATGGGCGCCATTGCCATTCTAAGAGAACAAGGGAGAAGTAGTTCTTGGTGAGTTCTGGCACCTATTTCCCCATAAAAATAGCACTGATCAGATGCCACTACTCATCCTTGCCCCAGGCCAATGTACATAAAGAAGTGTTTGCAAAAATATCTGCTTATCAGCTGTGCTAGTCTTTTAACACATCTCCATGTTTTGTCAGATCCTGCATAGGTAGGCTGACTGCACGATGGGCAAAAAAGCCCTTGAAGATGGTGCATTAACTCAGTCTTTTCCAGATTAATCACCCTGCACTTCTCCATCTGTTGTGTTTGTGTGTGAAGTAATGATTTTGTGCACCTGCGTCTAATGTTGGCATCAGCAAGTGTTGCTGTTCTGGGTCAACATCTGGGTTGGCTGGGGTCAGTCAGCAGTGCAGGGACTCATGCTGTGGTGATGTGCTGGCAGGCCGTGTTTGTGCTACACTTTCATTTGCTGAACCAGTGAGTCAAAGGATCAGACTGCAAAGTATATTTGGGGTCACAGCTTGAAAGGATTCTTCGGGGAATTCCAGCCTGGAGCTTTTAGACTTCAAGGACTGCTTGCTGCCAACAAGCCCAATTCCTTCCAAAATGCTACATATTTAGGTCACCAGCTTGCTCACCTAAGATATGGCCAATGCCAGGGAAACTGCGCTTTTATGCTAACAGATTTGTAATGAAAAATAGCTGCCAACAGAAAAACACCCTTTGCCTTCTCCCTGGAGAATAACTTTACTAACCCATGAAATGGATGTGATAGAATTGCTTATGAAAGCTCATATCAGAATACACCTGTTGGGATGAAGTCTAAGTATGCTTCTTACCAGTAGATAGTTGCAGTCTACAGGAGAGTTTCTCTTAGAAGCCCACTCTGTAATAACTCAGAGTAGGCCTCTTAGTGCGGCTGCCCCTGCTCTCTGGGTCGAGGTACAGCAGGCACCCAATATTTGCACTTTCTGGAAATAATTGAAGACCTTTTTGTTCTGACTGATAAATGGGTCTTTACCATGAGTAGCTATTTTGTTAGGGTTTCAGTCTTGTTTTAAATGTATTTAATAAATCATTATAGTTTCACCGGTGTCGTTTCCTTTTTAAACTTCTCTCTCGCTCTCCGTTGGTGATTGTTTTTAATTGTTAGCTGTTGCTTTTAAAGCAGAAAAGTAAAAATATATGAATGAATATTAAATGAAATGAATAGATCAGCCTGATAGTTAACAACTCAACTGGGCACCATGGGTTAGAAGAAATTCATTGCAGAGGGACCCTTTTCTACATACACATAAAGATAAAGAATTACCTGACATTCAGAAGACATCTTAAGGCAGCCCTGTTCAGGGAAGTTTTTAATATGTAATGCTGTACTGTTTTTAACACTGATTGGGAGCCGCCCAGAGTGGCTGGGGAAACTCAGCCAGATGGGCGGGGTATAAATAATATATTATTATTATTATTATTATTATTATTATTATTTGAGATGGGGTGGAGGAGAGATCCATGTGCACCATCTTGAGCTCATTGGAGATGAGCAACTTTTCCGGCCTTATTTACAAAACAGATACAGTAGTGTACATTGATTCCATTGGATGGGGGAGCTAACACATGCAGGCTTGCGGGGACATTAGGTGATGTATCTACCATTCTGTTATCTGAAAGCATATTGGCAAATGCATAAATTCCAGTCGTTGAATTTGTATACAGTGGTACCTCAGGTTACATACCCTTCAGGTTACATACGCTTCAGGTTACACACTCCGCTAACCCAGAAATAGTGCTTCAGGTTAAGAACTTTGCTTCAGGATAAGAACAGAAATCGGGCTCCAGCGGCACAGCAGCAGCAGTAGGCCCCATTAGCTAAAGTGGTGCTTCAGGTTAAGAACGGACCTCTGGAACGAATTAAGTACTTAACCCGAGGTACGACTGTATATATTCACACCAAGATCCGAACTGATAATTTCAAGTTTGCTCTCTCATTTTTAATGTATAAATACTAATGTGTTTCTTACGTTGTTTCTCTTGCAGCTGAATTTTTATTCCTCTTGTGGGGCGTTTATCTCTGCTATGCAGTGCGGACCGTGCCCTCGGCGTTTCACGAGCCACGTTATTTGGCTGTTGCGGTTCACATTGAGCTCATTATCTCTGCTATATTCCATGCAATTAGGCAAGTGAGCTGTAGCTTGGTTCTTAACTGTTTACTTCCAACATGGCACAATTTGAAATGGGTCATCAGGCTAAGATGCACATCAGAAAGCCCCCAAATGAAAGTGTTCCTCCTGCAAAGCACAGAATTCTTTAAAGACATTCTCTTAGATGGCTGAAGAGATGAGCTTCCTATCTATTAATTAGGCAGGCAGGGTTTTCAGTACATGCATCAAAAGAAATGGTCTCTCAATAGCATTTTATGCATTTATTATTTCCCAAAACTGTGCACAACTATATAAATCTTAATTCAAGAAGCTTTAAAATGACCCTTAAAATCCAGGGTTTAAAATAACCAAGAAAACTATCAGGCAGCAGGCAGTGGGACATGAAAATGTCTAGCTACCATTGTCCCCTTTGGGATTGGTAGGGCAGAATCCTGGGAGGCCAACAGTAGGTGGCGCTAGAGCCGGTGATAGGTAGAGCCAACTCTTTATAGCTTTGTCCTCATTCTCCTGCTGAGTTCTGCAAAGGCAAAACTGAGACTAAAGAGGAGGAAGGGAACAGCAAGTGCCACTCCCTTTAAGGTAGACGGGTAGCGGGAGGCAGTTGACTGAGAGCAGACTGAGGGTGGCAGGGCAGTGCCCCATCTGCCCTAATGGACCAGTCTCCTCTTGCTGTTAGCCCCATTTGAAATCATGCATAGAAATCTAAGCCTAGCCATCAACGTTGAAAAGAAACCAGGGAAGTAGTCATGCAGCCTTACAAAATCCCTACAGAGGCAGAATTGAAATCGGTCAAAAGCCTAGCAGAATAATAATTTCAAAAGCATCTTACCTACCTGCTTCAGGCTGACCTTCCTCAGGAAGAGTTCCATAACTGGGGGGGGGGGGCACCACCGAGAAGGCACTGGCCCGCCTCCCCATCAGCCATACCTCTGTTGGTGTCAGGACACAGATTAAGGCCTCCCAAGATTTGATGGGCAGGTTTTATAGCCTTTCAGACTGTGTGTAGAGGGCTATTGGTTTCGTTTGTTATTATGGTACGTATTTTTGTGTTTGTATATTGTAAACCACCCCATGATCTTCAGGGGAAGGGTGGTACAGAAATTTAAATAATGCTGGTGGTGGTGGTGGTGGTGATGGAGGAAGCAGTTTTCTTCCAGCAATCCTGGTCCCAAGCCATTTAAGTGATTATAAACTGGACTCAGAAACAAAATGGAAGCCAGGGCAATTGAAATTGGATTAGTGTGATATGATCCAAAAGATAAGTGCCTGTTAAGTATTTTGCCTGGTGCTTTTTGCTCCAGCTGCAGCTTCTGCTTACTCTTCAAGGGAAGTGCCCTTGAAGAATGCTTTGCAATAATTTGGTCTGGCTATGTGACCAAGACATGTGTCATAATGACCAGCACCCTCTGGCATCGATGTCAGGTGCTCTGCACCCTCTACGATGCTCCAGTCACAGATCTCCAAGGCTCTGGCTTACAAAGCAGTAGCAGGCAGGTAGGAGGCCACCACCATTTTAAATTGCCCACAATGCCCCACAAGGGACTCTAGATTCCAGTGCATGGTCTGAAGGCATATGAGAGCACCACTTTGGTGAAGCTGGCTAGCACCCTGGATGGATGACTATCTGGCAGCCACATGTACACCCCCTGTGGGTCCCATAATATAGGGCAGGATATAATTATGTAAGGAAATGAACAATGGATAGGTGAGTGGGTAGTTCACATCCACCCACTGCAAGAGGGTATTAGTAGTGCTGCGGTCCTCCAATGGTAGCCCCACCAATGCCAGAGGGATTCCACCACAGTGTGCTTTGTCAAGAATCCTCCCACTTAGAGCCATCCCTGCAAGTTTTCACTTTATTGCAAATGGAACATTGGGGTGGCTTTCCACATACAATGGGGCTCGTGTGCATGAACCCTGCATGCGCATTGGTGCTCTGATGTGCACACAAGGAGGCTGTGGATCAGAGGATGTGTGCTGAGGGAGAGACAGGCAACAATGCCATATTCAATCACAGAGTGCATTGTTATATTCAGGTTTTTGCTCTGTAAGAGTCGTCAGGAATATTAAGGATCTAGCATTTAATGTGAGGGGAGGAAAATGGAGGAAGATGCATTTGCCAACCCTGTGGATTCTATTTTTAGGTTCAGTCTTGCCTCAAGACTTCAGTCTGATTGGATGCTGATGTTGTTCTTTGCGCACACACACTTGACTGTGACAGTCACCGTTGGGTTACTTCTGATCCCAAAGGTATTCTTTCTCTACTCTTTTCCCCATGTCAGAGCTCAGGAACAAATGCACAGTTGTGCAGGAGATCTCTTACTGGGTCTCTTCACGTTTGGGGTTTGCTTGTTTTTTTAGATTTTGCAGAGGGTTCCAAATTAGATTGTAATGTCGACCTGTCCTCTCTCCTGTTTCCACAATCTAAATTGCTGCTCTGAGCTCCATGGCTGGGTGTAAGAGAGAGGCACCCCCTCAGTGCCACTGCCCTGACCTAATTTGGATACCTCAAGGCAGCTTTAGAAACATCAGGAGTTCTCATCACAGTTCTTCTGCCTAACATGCATCTTAGCCCTCTGATAGATCAATATAACTTGGTGGGAACTGTTGTTTGTTGAATTAGGAAATAGCCTGAGAAATCTCATGTTTTGAGGAGACACCTAAAGATATAGTTCTCTCTAGAACTGCAAAGTATCATGCAGTTGCTCCCGGTAAGTATCTTTCCATACCAGGGATGGTGAACCAGTGGTCCTTCAAATGCTGGTGGACTCCAACTCCTCATCAGTCCCAGCCAGGGATGATGTTGGGGGGATGATGAGCAGGGATAATAGAAACTAGAGTCCAGCAACAGCTGGAGGACCACAGGTTCCCCAACCCTGTTCTATATGAAGCTAGCAGGGCAAAGGTTTCTATGCACATATGAAGGCTATGCACATACTTTAAAAGAACAGCAAAAAAAGGTTGAATATTCAGGGGGAGGCGTGCATGACAGCCACAATGGAAGAGCCAGTTGTAGTATCCAGGAATGTCGAACTAAAGAACAAGGGCATGTTCTTTGATCTTACTTGTTATATTGACCAGGGCATTCAATTTAACATCTCACGTATGTTTTCAGTTTTCCCGTTCAAGCAATAACCCAAGAGATGACATAGCTACTGAGGCTTATGAAGATGAACTGGACATGGGAAGATCTGGATCTTACCTGAACAGCAGTATCAATTCAGCTTGGAGCGAGCATAGCTTGGATCCGGACGATATTAGGGTACATGCCAACCTTGTGAATTTTCTCTCTGTGGGTGTTTTTTTAAAAGCCAGGTGGGAAATCTTCAGTAATAAGATGAAATAAATAAATGATGAAAATGATGGCCTGCTCAGTCCTAATAAAATCTTTGGCATGGTAAATTCAGTCTGACATAAGTAGCCTCTCTGATTGCTGGAGGGTTACTGCAGACTGTTTAGACTGAAGAATCCAATACAAGGACAACTTAGTTTCTTGCCCAAATAGATTCTTCCAATTCTTCCAATGACTTCAGGTTACTCTCACCTGGGTTTCTCATATTGTCGTATGTTAAACTCATTGAAATATAACTGAAATGATGGCCATTTTGTGCTGCTCTTTGGTTGTCTTCTGCATGTATAACTCAGTCCAGTTGGAACTCTTTGTGCAAGTGGGGAAAGGGCTCTGTACCCTTCCCCCCCCCCCGGCCTCCTTCAATTCTGCTGATCATCTGTTGAGGAAGAAGGAGTTGAGAATAGAGGGCTGGATTCAGTCCTCCTTTTTATGCTGTCTGACAGCAGACGATTTGCTGAATTTGACCCAGTCTGATTGGATCTTCATGCAAGCTCAGCTACTTCATCAGGTTTCAACTCAGGGAAATGTACACCTGGTCCATGTTGGTCCATGTGTTTCCTTCTATTGCAGGGATAGGGAACCAAGACCCAGATATCTGATCCCTAGGCCCTTCAGGTTAAGAAAAGCTACACTACATTTATTTTGACTCAATATATACCTTCCTGACTAGTATTGTTGTCTGATTTACAGGATGAATTGAAGAAGCTGTATGCTCAGCTGGAGATTTATAAGAGGAAAAAGATGATCACCAACAACCCACACCTCCAGAAGAAGAGGTGCTCCAAAAAGGGTTTGGGTCGTTCAATCATGCGAAGAATTACGGAGATCCCTGAGACAGTCACCAGGCAGTGCTCCCGGGAGGAAAAGGACTTTCTGGAGCATGGGGTTTCGAAGAATACTCCTGCGACAAAGAAGAACCCACTGGATTCTGGGGGACACATCAAACCGAAGGAAGAATCCTTGAGGAACCGAGTCTTCTCGTTGAAGAAGTCTCACAGCACTTACGACCACGTCCGGGAGCCAGCCGCAGAGCCTAACAGCTTAACAACAGAAAGCGTGGAGGTCATCACAGCTACTGAGAATTCCTTGCTGGATTCTGCCCCGGGGAAAAAGACCGCAGACAAAACTGAAGCAACGTCCACTGAAAACGTCCCTTTGGTGTGCAAATCCGTGAGCGCTCACAATTTAAGCGCAGATAAGAAACCCCTTCACCCCAGAACGTCAGTGTTGCAGAAATCGCTCAGTGTTATTGCCAGTGCCAAGGAGAAAACGTTGGGGCTGGCCGGGAAGATGCAAAGCGAAGAGGGCGGGAAGTCGCACAAGTCTCAACAGAAGGGCAAAGAGGGGAGCAAGAAGCACTCGGGCGCCGATAAAAGCGAGCATAAGGATTCGCACCGGAAAAACTCTGCCCATTCAGACGAGGCGAAGAAGACCCATAAATCTGGGATAATGAAGCAACAAAAGTCCACTCAGGCAGCTGGGAACCCTGAGGCGGCAGCAGTAGCAGATAAGACCCTGCCAAAGGGCAAAGTTGACATAGGAGAGGTTTGCCCTTGGGAAATCTATGACCAGAGCCCGGGGTCTGGGCTTTCTGATTCTAAAGCTCAAAAGCACGTCTCCATTGCTTCCTCTGAATCAGAGAAGCAAGCCTCTTCCCAGGCCAAGGGCAAAACGCCCCACAAGACTGCGGAAGGCAATCAGCTCCCCAATCAAAAGAGCACAGATAGATGTGAAGTGTGCCCTTGGGAGACCCAAGAAGAACAACTGCCGAGTATGAAGGCTCAGCGGGATGTTCCCGGGATAAAGGGCGAGAATGCTAATAAACAGTGTGCCCCCAGCGTTTCTGCTGGAGAGCCCAAGGAACTGCTCCAAAAGACAACAGCACAAACCATGGATACCAATAAACTGGGAGGCCAGGCAAAAAATGCCTCCTCCTCTCCAGTGGGGAATGCGCTTCCCTCTGATTCTGCCAAGCCGGCAGCTAGTAACTCACAGCAACCTTTAAGGTCGCGTATGGAAATCTGCCCTTGGGAGTACGAGGCGCCAGAGTTACCCAAAGGGGAGAAAAGTATAGCTTTATCGAACGCTACCAGTTTAAGCTCGAATAAAACGAAATAAAGAGGGCTTCTTAGACTGTTGGGAAGAGAAGCGAACACCTGAATGAGAAAGGGCTGAAAAGAGGGAGGGGGGAAAGGCCCCGAGGATCTGGAAATTCGAAAGGAGCATCACTTAAGCAGGCGACGAGCACCTTGAATACGTAGGAACTAGGCAAAGTGAATTGTCTCTTGTTTGTTTGTTTATTGTTGAGTGCCAACGGGGTTATCAGTGCGATCCAGAATATGAGGAACTGTGGCCCTTCCCTGTCCCCCCAAAAAGAGTTTACATTCCAAATGAGCGAAAACATGCCTTTAGAAATAATTTATTTTTTTTGGTAATAATGTGTGGGGTTGGTAAGTAAGCGTCATCAAAGTAATGAAGATCAAATGTAATTATTCCTAAAGGCCCTGTGGTGGCATAACGTGGGTTACAAATTCATTAAACGTCATAAAATCTAATGGAGTTGTTCTGAAAGGCCTCGGATCAGATGTAGGATACCACCGAGACTCGAAGCAAATGGATGCAGAGATAAAAATTGTGTGCTGTGGGAGCAACTCCAGAAACGAAAACGAAACAAAGAAAACCATGACTTTTCACTTTCATGGGATCATAGAATTGCAGAGTTGGAACCCAACCCCCTCCTTATCTCTGCCCTTGATAGCACTGCTAACTTAACGCATCCCCCTCCCCAATTATATTTTTATATGATTGCTCTCATTTTTCTTATAAATGTATGTACTCTGTGTCTCATATTTAAGCATTCCAGTTTGTATAATGTTTGCAAATAACTTTGATATGATTATGTGACACAACACATTTATGCAATCTGCAGGTAAAATCGAATGTGTGCAATTTTGAAAGCAAAACTTGCTCTAGAAATTGGTTGATTTCTAGGACTTACGGCAAAGCTCCCACAGGCTCGTTGAAGCTGTAAGAAAACACACTGGGGATTTTATTTGGCTGTTCTCTCTTTTTTTTATTTGGTTGTGGTTTATATTGTGGGCTTGTTGTTTCTCTCTGTTATTTCCGATTATGATTTGATGCTGTACGATTCAGGGTTTTTATACGAGGTACGTTCCGTCTCTTGCACTTGTCCGTTGATGATCTTTACTAGCGGAAGCCGTCACCTTAGGGAGTTGCACAGCTTGGTAAATAATCGTAATGATATTTATTGTTTCTGTAGCGCTTAGAAAGCAAGCACTGTTTAAAAATAAATCTGAGGACAATGTTTCTTAGGAAACTGGCAAAATGTTATTTATCATTCCAGAAACACTACTTTAATAATTCTTCATTGGTATCTTGCTCTGTACTTCACATTGAGCCAGTTGAAAGAAAACGGGGAAATGTAGAATATGTCTTCTGCTGTCTGAATTCATGTTTCAGGAGAGGAATTAGGTTTGAAAGGCCTTGTTCATCATACTGTTAAACTTGAGAGAATCAGAAAGTGAGGAACCTTCCTGCCCTGCACCTATTAAGTGAATGACAGGACAAAGAAAACAGTTAGCCCCCATTTGTTAATCTCTTGCAAAGCACTTGTACAGCCAGATCCTATGCATGTTTACTCAGAAATAAGCAATGCTGAGTTCAGTGGGGCTTACTTTCTAGGTAAATGTGCAGATTATGGATTGCAGCCTTAATCTGCAAGGTGTTTTTGTTCTATAGCACTTTTTCCAAATTAGGTTATGATATAATTTCTCTCCGTGACCCACCCACCTACTGACCACGGTTGCCAGCTCCTGTCCTGGAGACCGCGATGGTTGCTTTAGTGACTCCAGCTCAGTAAAACAGCATTTGGGAAGGGTACCTCCACCCCAACAGTGCAATGGTCCAGTTCCTTGTCTTTTGCTCCTGATGCAAGCAGGACTCCAATTTTGCCTTAGACTAGAGCATGTAGGGGAATTAGTTGAGTGGAGGGCTGAGCACTGAGATGTATGCAAGTCCCTGCTCCTAATCACTGTCTGTAGCAAGGGGGCGGGACCTGTTTCTCTCTGGATGGAATTGGGCTCTCAGCTGCCACTGGCCCCACCCAGCATGAGGGAATTCCTCACCTATCAGGACAATGTGTCCTAACTATTAGCTCTCTTTGATGGGATGTGGGAAATATAATGCTGGGCTTTCATTAAAGAGCTTTCTGCCCAAGAAAAGACAGCTCAGGCAGCAGTGCTGCCACCACTCCCCATCACTTTGCTGCTACTTCCTTGCAAGATTCCTTGCATTGCACATGACATTGTGGCTCTTGGACACTGCCCAGCCCCGTATATCCAAGACTCAGTGATGTGAGCCAGGAATGAAGCAATTCACAGTGTCATGCATCACATATTGCGTCATTATGAGGAAGGGGTGGAAAGTGACCAAGAGTAATGATGGTCAACTCTGAGTCTCTCATCTTGTCTATTTGAGTTGATGTCTAACTTGGAGCAGTTGAAGCAACCACCGCGATATCTGAGTCAAGAGATGGCTACCCTTCTCATAACATACCAAATATTGATATATATATATATAGAGAGAGAAATCTATGCACTAGCCAATGCTGGCTTTTAAGCCGTATCTCATTCATCTTCAGTACACCAGGTGAAGTTGGTGGCATTTTTGTAAGCTGAGAGTGTGATCTGAAAGCATATGATGCAGTTCTACTGCTGAAGCTAAACAGGTCTGGTCATGGAAGCTACCTGGATGGGAGATAACCACTTGTAGGACACTCTGAGCTTTGGATGAAGAGCAGTGCATAATTATTATTTTTTTAAGCAAGCACTTTTTAATCTCCCTTCTACCAGTGATGGTTGAGAGATAGTCATTCACCTAAAGCTATCATTCATTTCTAGCTGAGCAAAAATTTGAACCTAGTTTCAAGGGATCCCAAGGATGAACTATGCACTAGTCCAGCCAAGATATGGACAATTGCTTAAGGCTGCGTCTATAACAGCCCCAGCTGAAGCCAATGGTGTCTTTGATGGGCAAAAATGAATAAATCTTTGTTAAGGATGTCATGGAATTTTGGATAACACAGAGGCTGAAGACTAAACAGTAGCAGTTCAGCCTCTTAAATATAGCCCTAGGTTATAGTCTACATCTCCACCTAGGTACCAAAATGCCCCATGAGTTTAATTTATTGGGTGCCTGCCTCCTGGTGTGTGCACCATGTATGTTCTCAAATGAACACATGGATCTCTTGCATGCACAGAGGTCTCAATATATCCCCTTTAAATGAAGCTGTCTTTCATATAAAGGCATGTGAACGCAGATCAACCCCCTTTATTGAAATGAATGGAGACCCCATTCTGGCCTGGATAACTTCATGCATGCATGAAGACATGGTGGCGACTCCTAACTCCCACCATATTGAATCTTCTGACTACAGTGGTGGGCACACCACTTTAGAATCCCAGATAGCATATGAAGACAATTCATCTCACTGAGATGAGCTCTGTACTATGTAAGGCTATATGCAGTATCTTCTTCTGCACTATGTAAGGATGATGGGGACGGTGTCAGACAGGATAGGCAACCAGCCACAAGTGATCTGCATCCACATCGGGGGGTGGTGGAGGTGGTTAGGATGCTTTATCTGCATGTAGTGCTGGGGTGGGGAACCTTTGTTCCTCCTGAATTTGCTGGACTCCAACTCCCATCAGGATGGCTGGGGATCAGAGACAATGGACATTGGAGTCCAACATCTGGAGGACCACAGGCTTCCCACTCCCAGTGTAGTTAATGTCTTTTACTGCCAAGGTACATCAAAGGAGGAAAACACCTGGAACTGCCCTCCCCATCTATATTCAAATCCTTGGCAGGTTTTTATGTGGGACAGCAGCCAAGGATCCCATTGGGAGCCTAAGGCAGCCCATTGGACCACAGCACGTATCTGAAGAAGGAAATGTTGGGCCGGGGGGGGGGGGGAGAATTTAACAACAATGGGGATGCAATTGAGCTGCCTTCAGAAGTCTGTATATTTTGTCTTTCCAAAGTCTGTCAGGAACCGTTTTCTAAAAAGCAAAAACAAATGTATTTTTCTTAAATCCAGAAAATAGATATAATATATTTACAATATATTGTATAAAAATATTTAATCATTCAGAAAAGTTAAAGCTGTAGAAGTAAAGAATTTCGACTCCCCTAAGAAAGATTCAGACTGAGAAAGAGGAAAGCTCTGGTGTAACTTACTGGTATAGGGAAGGTGTGGGGACAAAGAAAGAAAATAAAGTTGTACAGGTTGGCATTATCCTTCTCCACCCCATAATACTCAATCTAAGCTTCAAACTCGGATATGCCCTTACATGTATGTACGTGTATGCCTTTAATTATCACAAAATGGCTTTCTTTAGTAGAGAACTTAAGCAGAACGATGGGGGGGGGGTTGGGGAGGAAGGGAAATGGTTCTTTTGTTCCCTTTTTCAGCTTGGTAATGGAAAGCAGAGACCCTCTCCACCATGGAAGGCAAAGAGGCACTTTCTCAGTGTGGGACCTATTGTGAAAAGCCATTTGAGAGTTCACAACCTCTTCCTGCAAGACCTTTTGCTGACCTGCCCCTTTGGGTGCACTGAAACAGGCTAGGCATGGTGGTAAAAAGCAAGAGGCACATAATATCGAACACCATTCTCTTTGTCCCTTTAAAGGAGAGGACTTCCTCCATTCCATTCCCTTGGTGCTCTTCTGCTCATTGAATCTTGTGTTCAAATTCTCCCGAGTCCTGGTTTAACTAGGATAATTTCTCAAATTCTAGGATTGGAGGATGAGCAGTTTTGCTTCAACTTTGGCAACCTTTATTTCGGTTTCTTTCCCCTACCCATCCCGCTCCTTTCCATTACCAATGTTCACACGGTGCTTTCAGGGCTGGCCCTATCATTAGAAAGAGTGAGGCTGTTGCCTCAGGTGGCTGATTTGGGGTGTCGTGGAACAGCAGCAAATGGTTGGCTATGTAATTTATTGTTTTACTGCCAGGAAGCAGGAGAGGCACTTGTGGGATTTTCTGCCTCAGGTGCCACAAAAGTTTGGCCAGCCTTGGATACACTTTGACCGTGTGTGTGTGTGTGTGTGTGTGTGTGTTTGCATGTGTCTCTCTCTGTGTGTTTGCTGCCTCAAACAGCAAAAGTTCTTGGGGCCATTGCAAGTGTGCGCTGATAAAAAGCTGCAAAGTGGGTGGGTGAAAATACCTTGATTATATATCTATAATTGTATCAAGGTTTCTTTAGGGCCATGTAATGTATACATGTGTTTCTCCTCCGTAGGAAAAAATAATAATCACACACACACAATGCTTGGCTCATCTGTATCTGCTAGTGTTGCCAGGTCAGGAGATCCCAGACCCTAAGATTTCAGGGCTCAAAGCAGCCCCCAGTGATATCATTAAGCATGATGGGTTAAGTATTTACTTCAGTCACTCAAATAATAAAAAAATGAAACCTAACAAATGAGTTGGGTCACTAGCTCAAACCTTAGCTAAAGAGGGTTGTTCCTATGATTGTTGTGAACTGCTCTTGTCAACAGCCAGTGTTTATGCTGCAGTTGCCAGCCTATATGCATTTAATTTCCTTTCCTGTCATCTTTAAAAAACTAATTAAAGGTGTTTTTGCTCACCTGAATATTTAAACCCTCCACCTTGGGGGTGGCAAGTAGGCAAACCAGGAGAGTCCAACTTAGCCCTGGGGGTCTAGCAACTCTAATCTGTGCACGATTACATCAGGTTTGCTTTTTCTGGTGGCACAAAAGTAAAAACACACATTGGCAACTCCAGAGGGAAAAAAGAATCTTGATGCAGGCCCTCTTCAAGACTGCGAGTAAGTCCTAGCGTATTCAAGTGTGGCCTGCTTCTGAGAATACATATATAGGGTTGCACTGTTAATTGCTAACTTCACTTGGATTCAACCAGTTATTCAGAGGTTGATTCAAAGCCTGAAATCCAATCTTAGCCCAGTCTCCTGACCTGTCAATGAAGGATGGCGATTCAAAAAGATACATAGACGTGGAGCCTGCTTCCAGATAATTTGGGGGAAATGACATTCTTTGTGGGAACAGTTTTTTGTCCAAAGGTCTGCCAAAATTCATATAATTTCTGTGCTTGGAACTGAAGATAGGGAACCATTCTGAAACCACCAACTAACTTTAGATGTCTGCAGGAAGCTCAGCATATTGGCATTTAACCCCTTGAAATGAAATCGGGCAAACTTTTCAGCGGTTTCAGCTTGGTCTAGCTACACTAAGATGAGTCCAGGCACGCTCATTCACAGTAGCCAAGGCTTAGGCCTTGACATGTGTGTTTGTTTCCTGACACCTTGAATGTTCCTTGTGTCACTTTAAACAAAATGTTTCATAGGCTCACTCAAGCCGTGTACTGTACTGTAAGCCTGTTTAGAAACTCAGATCCGTTTGTAAATTGAAGTACTCTTTCCCACGCTCATGCGGTTATGAACATTTGTGATGCAACTGTTAGTACTTGTTTCTTCAGCACCTTAGAGAACAAAGGAAAAACCAAACGTTACTGGACTTATTAATATTGTACAACATTATGAACCTGTTAGAAGCATTGCTATATCCTGACAAACCCGAGTTAGCCTAATTGATGTTCCATGTTTCATACATTCTTCTCCACCAGCATCTATTAGCTCGTCCTTATTCTGGAGTTCCATTGATGTCCCTCTGCCAAGAGAAGTGCAACCCTAGAGTCACAGTGTTTTTAGCAGATCTGTGTAGAAGGCAGGTCATAATTTGCTTATGCTCACAAACATTTGCTACGTTGTCTTTTTCAAAATGCATGAGCAGGCTGCATCTCTCCTTTGTTTTGAAGACATGGTTTATAAAAAAAAAGTAATAGATTTATACCAAACCATATTAGACCTGTATATTTTATGCAAGAAGTACATGCTTTAAAAATATTTTTAAAAAGTTATTTACCCATTGTCAGCTTTGGTGGCATTATGGATCTGAAAAAAACAGATAATGATTTTATATTTGCTGCACTCCTTAGGTTATTGCATGCATATGATGACAGGTAGGCCTGAGAAAACACTGCCTTTTGACTTTGAACATTTTAGCTACTAACCAGAGTTGTAGAATAAATGAAGCTGTACGTCTGTTCACTTTAGTCTGTGGTTCTTTAAGGGGGAAAAAAATTATCTGGCAACCAACAGCATCCACCATGAACTGTTTGATAGATTTATGTTGTAATGTATCGCAGCATGTAAATAATATAACTTCTCTGCAATAAAACACATTTATATGAAAAAAATGTGATAGCCTTTTTGTGTTGCCATTATGAAAGGAGTTGCTTTCTGTAGGTGAACAACTGAACTTCTAAAAAAAAAACCTCTCCCACCTCCCAGTGGCAGACCTACATTTTGGGGCCCCTGAAGCTTGAACTGTTATGGGGCTCTTGTCCTAGTTCTTTCTTTCCTGAGGGATTGTGGGGTGCATTTGTTGTTTTTTGGTGGTGCATGGGTGTCCTCCCTAGATGAGCTGTTACCTGTATGGTATGGTAATACAATATTATGCTACTGCACCTTAGAGATTGTACACATTGAGCTCCTTTAGATGACCTTTTTATTGAACATTTACCCTGTTTTGCTTGAACAAAGCCTAAGCACAGTGTCAGGGAACTGCCATTGGCTCAGGGGCGAGAGGGGGAAAGCCTGATGGATTACAGAGAGCCCCCAAAGATCGTTGGAACACGCACCTCTTCAGCGGAGGAGAGTAACCACGCCTCCAGCGGAGAGGAGCTGCAGGGCTCGGGGGAGGCAAGGCGGTGCCAGGACACCTTGCCTGGGCAAAGCAGGGAGGAGAGAGGTCCTCCGTTACCCACGCCCTCCTTGCGCAGTAGGCTTCCACGCATCGAGGGGAAGCGCAGACTGGGCATCAAGAAACTACTCTGCTGGGGAAGGTTTAAGGACTGCCCACTCTCAGATTCTGCCATTGAATGAGGGAGCCACGGAATAGTGGCGCTCTGCATGGTGAAGGTTTTTTTGGCACCAATAACAAGGCTTTATAGCCGACCAGGGAGGCATTTGCCTGATTGCTCTTGAGCAACCCCCTGATACCCTTACACACAGGTTTGATTATATCTAGACCTTATTAAGCATTTGTTCTGATTTGTTTGCAGGAAGGTTGTAAAACAACGTTTAACCAGTCTTGCTTGCGAGATGTTTATACATCTTCTCACCAGTTGTTTATTCATTCCATACTTTTCAGCGCACTTTCCCTGTCACTTTCCCAACAGCAAACACTCAATTTCTCTAGAGCGACAGAGAGTGCTTCCAGACTGTTGCTGTTTTCGGGTGGGGTTCAGTCACATACTGGCAAATTCAGGTTGCCCAATTATAGCTGATTGAAAAGTCTTGTGCAGCAAAGCCTCTTTCCCAAAAGATTGGACTTTTTGTGATAAGGAAAGTGAGGGTACAAATGCAGGCATTAACACTTGCATTGACACAAAGTCATCTGACCTGTGAGCAAATCTGAATAAATACTCATTAAACAATCAACATCTAATCTCCTTGCAAACAAATCAGAATGAATGCTTAATGAACAGGTAACCTAGAAGCACTCAATAGTACTTTCATTAACTTTAATTCAGCCAACCTAAATTTCCTGGAATGTTCTCGAATCCCTCCCACAAAATACTGACAACAATATTTGCCAATAACAGCAATCTTTCAGTCATTACCAAAGAATGGAGAGGTTTTCCTTTGCAAAATATCCTTTGCTTGTCGAAATTGGACAAGGCACACAAAAAACCCCTGCCTGTTGTAAAACATTTGTTTCCCAAAAAGAACACTGTGGTTTCCTTTGTGTGCTTTTGTAGCTCACTGATTACATAATGCCCTTCCCTCATCCAGAATCCTTCAAATACCACGCAAATGTCATTGGGATATCTTTGGGTATTTGGCCCTGCAGGGTTTGTGAATGAAAGTGTTGCGACTGTTTAATTTTAGCATCTTTCATTCCTGCTGGAAATGAAAAGGAGCCGAATGCAAGCCAAACATTGCCAGACCCTGTTCCTCTTTCCCCCCTATTCTTTTTTAAAAAAATGCTTTAGAAGAAGAAAAAAACAGTCACACACCCCAGCTGGGCAAATAGCAATTATATAAGAAACTATCTCCTAATGGTGGAAATCAGTGTTCTGTAATTGGAAAGAAAAGTGTGATTGCTTGTGAGTGGAATTCTTTTTCCATTTGCTGCAAGCTGGCCTGGTATATACTGCTGTCCCCTGTATTCCACTTGCTGCCCCATCTGGTTCTTATTTCTTATTTATTTACATATTTATAGGCCATACATTTCATAAAGAGACAGCAAGGTGCTATACAAAATGGAAAGTTATAGTAGCGGGGATAAAAATACCAGTGAAAGCACCAGTAAAAACATAAAATCTGGGGGGGGGGGGTTTGAGGGGGGAACCTCACGTTTCAAAAGTCTTTCTGAATAGCAGAGTTTTCAAAAGATGTCTAAAAGTAGGCAGGGATGACTTCTGCTTAGCTTCCAGTAGAGGGAGGTCCATAGGGGTGGGTCTCTAGTTAAGGCCAACCAAACCCCAGGGGCATTGGGAGGTATCAGAAGTGCCCCACCAGATGATTTCAGTGATCAAAGTGGAGCATAAGGAATCAGGTGGTCCATTTTGAGTCCAGGTTCTCCAGGGCTTTGTGAATGAACACAAGAAACTTGAACCTGGCATGGCAACTAACTGGCAACCACTGCAGCTCTCTCAACAGGGGTGTAATGTGTTACCAGAAGCCTGTTGCTGTGAGCAGTCTGTGACGTGTAGGTGGGTTCCCATGAGGAAAGACACAGTGATAACAGCAAGAACCTTTATTGAACTAACAGAACCGAACAACAAGGACAAAGCAACTGCTTATATATATTTCTGAAGGCCTTGGCTGTGAATCATGACTCAGAGTTTAAGGGCCAATGGCAGAGGCCCAAATCCTGAAATGTTTTGTGATTGGATATCATGTATCGAATCAGAACACAGGAGCTCAGAATCCTTAGTCCAGGCTCAAACTCAGGCAGACACAGACCACTGAATACTTAACAATCTGGCCCCTGCATTCTGGATCAGAATAAAGCACATTACGATGCATTGAGCACTAGAGGATGCTTCAGGCTACCATATATCTGGATCTGAATTGTGACTGGGTGAGTGAAAATGTGGGTGCTTCCAGGTGTTTGTTTTGGAACCAGTGCTCCTATGCCTGCAAGGTTGGTTTTTGCAACATACACACAAGATAGTTATTATCAAATAGCCCATATATCTTTTCCCCTCCCCAATTTAATCCTGCTTAACTCTTCCTTGGGGAAATCCAATAAGGCAAACAACGACAAAAACTGTTGCCGACAAACAACAAAAACTGTTGCTGACAAACTGTTTGTGATCTCTCAATGACCTGTTTACAATCTTAAGCCCCCATCTGGCTGGCAACAGTTGGGAGGTAATGTTTCTGCTTTAATGAACTATGGTTTGTTAGCCAATAACTCTGTTTTATAAAGCTGGGGAATGACTGGCAGACAGACACACCTCATTTCCTTCAATCACGTGCCCTCTGCAGGAAGGAGAAATCATCTCCCCCGCTTTCTCCAGTGTGGTGTGTTGTGGGCATCTGGTTGGCCATTAAGAGATAGAAGAATGCTGGACTAGATGGGCCTTTGGCCTGATTCAACTGGTTTTTAAGTTCTTACATGGTTCTGGATTTCATGTGTGGAACTGGACTCACAGTATCTTTGGAGCCAAACAAGTATGGACATTGCATTGAAGAACTTTCCTGCTACTTGGAATGCTGTGTTGGGTGGGAAAGGCTATTTGCTAGGGTTGCCATATTTCAAAAAGTAAAGGACACCCCGAAAGTTGTTGGATAAAGTGTCATCTTCCTTCTGGAAATCCCCCCCTGATTTCAATTCTGCCTTTGACATACGGGAGCCCTAATATTTCTGGTGAAGTATCACTTCATCATATCTAATATCATCTAAAATGAAAGCTGTCAATCCATTACACTTTGTACCATATGATACCAAATAGGTCAACGTCTGCTTGTCTCCAGTTTCCAATTTGATGTTTATAAGACAAACCCTCTATGCAAGACTGCAGATTCTGCCCCCTCCCCCAGAACAGAGTTAAGGAGAGCGGGAATCCACTGTAAATTCTCCAGAACATGAAAAGACTGGCCATTAATTATGCAGAAGACAGTTAAATTCATTCTCCTGGTGCTAAAAATAAAGCAAAAGTGTAAAAATGGGTTTGTGCTGCTTGCTAGCATGCCAAGCTTTCTGTGGGTCACTGTAAAATAATCAAAATGTAAGGAACTGCCATTGCATTCAGATTCCCAGCGGCTTTATAAAGTGACAGCAACCCCACAAAGTATGCTGTGTTTGGTTAATGCAATAAGGGTTTTCTCTCTGTTGCTTTGCATCTGCAAGTGTGTCCCACTGTGTATTTATTTGCTGATGAAATCTGGAAACGTGTTAGCAGACCAATTGAAAGGAATTTGGGGTTCCAGCGAAGACATATACATGCACACCTCCTCGATCACACATCAAACCCCAAAATAGCTTCTGCTATTTCTGATGGATGGTGGGGAGAGAAAGAATTGTCCGGGGCCCCTAGATGTTACATTTTCAGTCCTCTTAAACAACCAGTCCCATCATCTTGAACTAAAACACCTTTCTAAATACGGTTTTGCATGAGAAGAGGGATAGCTTAGTTGGCAGAACGCAAGATTCTTACTCTCAGGGTTGAGGGGTTCAGGCCAACGTTGGAGCAAAGTTTCTTGTTTCTAGATGACCTTCCAACTATAGGAAGGGTCAATGGCCAATGGCCCTTGGCCCTCCTAGCCCAGCATCCTGTTCTCACAGTGGCTAACCAGATACCTGTGGGAAGCCCACAAGTGGGCCTTGAGCACAATTGCTCTCTACTCTCCTTGTGACTGCTCTCCAGTGGTTTCCAGTGACTGCTATGCAGAAGCATTGTGGCCTCTGGACTGTGGAGGCAGAGTATGGCTATCGGTCCCTGAAAGCAGCCTCGTCCATGAATTTGTCTTATCTTCTTGTAAAGCCATCTAAGTTGGTGGCCATCACTGCCTCTGGCAGGAGTGAAACTCATAGTTTACTTCTTCTTCTTGTTAGAAATTACCGTATCTATAAGACTCACTTTCTCCCTCCTAAAAAGTAAGGGGAAAAGTGTGTGTGTCTTATGGAGCAAATGCAGGCTGCACAGCTATCCCAGAAGCCAGAACAGCAAGAGGGATTGCTGCTTTCACTGCGCAGCGATCCCTCGTTCCTCCTCCAAAAACTAGGTGCGTCTTGTGGTCTGGTGCGTCTTATAGAGCGAAAAATACGGTATATACCACCCTATACCCGGGGGTCGCAGGGCTCCTCACAGAATAAAATCAAGATAAAAACCACAAAATACATTAAAAACAATAATAACAACCCAATAGCCCCTTCCCCCAAAAAACACATTTTAAAAGGGCATAGGATGTAAATCAGATCAACCAAAGGCCCGGTTGAAAAGGAACATTTTTGCCTGGCGCCTAAAGGTGTATAATGAAGGCGCCAGGCGAACTTCCCTGGGGAGAGCATTCTACTTCCCACGTGCGCTTCCCACGTGCGCTCACAGACATGTTATTTGACTCAAAGGCACTGAAGATAAGAAGTGGTGCCTGGGGTGCTGTGTAAGGGTGTTGTGCTTTGCTTCTTGGTTTTAAAAACCACTCATTGCCTGGTAGTCTACTGTACATCCATTGGCTTTTTGCCTCTTTTACCTCTGACCCCACCCCTCACTGGCATATAACCCCCCCCCCGAAGATTCCCCACCAGGGAACATGACCCTTGGTCTGAAAAAGGCTCCTCACCCCTTTGTTATAGGATTGTGCTGCTATTCTAAGGCAGGTATGAGAAAATCTTGGGCCCTCCAGATGTTACTGAACTACAGCTCCCATCAGCCTCAGCAAGCATAGCCAATCACCAGGGATGATGGGAGTTGAGTCCCTGTGTGGGGAGAAGGTGGAGTGTGTGTGTGTGTGTGTGTGTGTGTGTGTGTGTGTGTGTAAACAACAACAACAGCAACAACAGTTCAGCATCATCTGGAAGGCCAGAGCATCCCCAGATCTGTTTTAAAGCTGGCCTTCACTCAGTGACAAACACTTGTCTTCTACTTTTCGTCTTATGCGCCCTCTCTCTCTCTTTTTCTCTTTCTCTTTTTCTCCTTTTCTCCTTCCTGACAGCACCAGCTTCAGAGTCCCCGAGCTGTGCTCTCAGCTGTCTCTCTCAATCTGAAATTTCAGGAAATGTCTTCACAACATTTCCGTCTAGCCTTTTTGGCCTCCTGCTCTATCAGAGGCAGGCAGCTGTGCCCCTTGGACAGCTAAAACTGCTCACATTTAGCAGCACAGCAAAAAAGGGTGTGTGTGTCAGAATATTGACCACAGTCATTTTGGGTCTCTTGTTGATCCTTTCTCCAATTAAGCAGACACAAAAAAGCACCAGCGCCAATAGTGTATAAGTAAAAACAACAACTACAACCCATATAGGTCTCTGCCCTCAATGCACTTACAATCAACAGCGGGGTTGGGAAAGGCAACAGAAGTATAAAGAAGGTTAATGGAATATGAAAAGAAGTGTATGCTATTCCATTACGGAAAACTATTCTGATTATATGATGTTTCGTGTGTTTTGGGCCACCCTAGCACTGTGCTACGGGTGGCGTTGTGGTCTAAAACCACAGAGCCTAGGACTTGTTGATCAGAAGGTTGGCAGTTCGAATCCCCACAACGGGGTGAGCTTCCGTTGCTCGGTCCCTGCTCCTGCCCACCTAGCAGTTTGAAAGCATGTCAAAGTGCAAGTAGATAAATAGGTACTGCTCCGGCGGGAAGGTAAACGGCGTTTCTGTGTGCTGCTCTGGTTTGCCAGAAGTGGCTTAGTCATGCTGGCCACATGACCCAGAAGCTGTACGCCGGCTCCCTCGGCCAATAAAGCGAGATGAGCTCCGCAACCCCAGAGTCGGTCATGCCTGGACCTAATGGTCAGGGGTCCGTTTACCTTTACCTTAGCACTGCGCTACAGGCCCTAGAATAGAGGACATTATCCAACAGCATGAAAGATGTGGACACCAACTATATAGTATTAAGAATTTAAAACATTAAAAACCTGGGTGAAAGGAAAGGAGATCTATAAATGCAGGCGGGAGGGAGGGAGCGTTAAGAAGTGGGAGAGAGGGAGAGTGCCACCTGGTGTGTAATTGTACAAATTGCAAGGTACAGTGTCAAAGCAGAACATACAAGAGTTGATTTGTTCTCCTCCCCACTTCTTGATGTCATTCGGTTTCTGCAATCGGCCCTTGTTAAAGCTGAGTCAAAAAAATCATGGTGGCAATGGCTGTTTTAATTTCCTACAATGCATGTCCAGCATTGATTGGAGCACTGATAGCCAGAAAGACGAAAAAAGAGAACCAAAGGCATCTCAGGGCAGGTGGCGGTGAACCCTCTCAAGGTAAAAAGGTAAAGGACTCCTGGATGGTTAAGTCCAGTCAAAGGCGACTATGGGGTTGCGGCGCTCATCTCACTTTCAGGATGAGGAAGCTGGCATTTGTCCACAGACAGCTTTCCGGGTCATGTGGCCAGCAGGACTAAACCACTTCTGGTGCAATGGAACAGTATGACGGAAGTCAGAGCGCACAGAAACACTGTTTACCTTCCTGCCACAGCAGTACCCATTTATCTACTTGCACTGGTGTGCTTTCGAACTGCCAGGTTGGCAGAAGCTGGGACAGAGCAAAGGGAGCTCACCTCGTCACGGGAATCTGAACCACCGACCCTCTGATCGGCAAGCCGAAGAGGCTCAGTGGTTTAGACCACAGTGCCACCCGCATCCCGGGCAACTGCCTGAGGATGCTGAAAGTATACCAAAGCCAGGATCCAAACAGATAAAAATGTCTCCATCAGGAGGATAAAATTGTGCTGACCACACCATTCTTTAGCAACTGGTTGGATGGTTCTTACCAGAATCCTCACAGGAAGGAATTTAATCCAGTTGTTGTCCTCCTTGGTCTGTGATGGTCTTGGCTCTAGCTGGGGGCAAAGAGGAGTCACTCTCGAAAGCATCTCCCCCCAAATCTGTGAACTAAGATAATGACAACATCTGAGTTTTGCCTGTTTGTTTACAGCATCAATATCCTGCTTTGTAGCCCCCAAAACACTCAGAACGGCTTGCAAAAACCAGTTCTTAGATGGGCTCTGCGTTCCAGCTCAGAAGGCACGTGAGGAAAAATGAATGGGAGGGAGGAGGGGAAAGAAAGAGCAGGCATAAGGTCTTCCAGTTGCAGCCGTGTTCGGTGACGGTTCTGGTTTTCTGGGTTTTAATAAAGGCATCTCCCCAGAAGCCCTCTTCCTCCCCAGATCAGATCCAGGGGCAGAGGTGGAAACAGTTTCCCTGCTAGGAGGACAGGGCAGCTCCTGGCACACAAGCTGAAATCCTCTACCCGCTTACTGGGAAGTGAGCCCCATTGAGCTCAATGGGTCTCACTTCTGAGCTGACACGAGCAGTTTGCACTGCTAGTATTCAAATGCAAAGAAAATGTTAAGAGGAAATGAAGGCAAACAGGGCGTGACAAAGATATAAATACATTTCTAAGATGGGATCAGACAAAAAGGTTGCCAGTATATCTGGAAGAAAATTGGCTTCTACTCTGTATTTTTTGTTGTTGTACCCACACCCCATATTGCATTGTGCTTCTACTATTTTTTGTTGGGAGCCACCCTGAATGGCTGGGGCAACCTCGTCAGATGGGTGGCATAATAATAATAATAATAATAATAATAATAATAATAATAATAATAATAATATGTTTATTTCACATGGCTTGTTTCAGCAGGTAACCAGAATAGGTGTTTTGCTGCTTAGAAACAAGACGGTTATAAATAGATATAACTGTTGTCTGCAAGGAAAAGCAAAACACTCCTTGTAATGGAAATATAGAGAGTGGAGAAAATTACATCATTGGTTTTTGATTCTGCTTTAACAAATGTTGGTTCAAATCTGGTACTACTGCGCCCCCCAGTGTTCAAAGGGGGGAACTGTGCAAAAGAGGGAGGAAGTGCTTTTTTAAAAAAATCTTGATAGTTAGTGCGGGTGATTTTTAACCTTGAATGGACAAGGAAGTTATGCAAGGTGGCATCCTGAAATATGAGCTAAAACCCAGAAAAGAATGGGGTGGGCAATGGGACAGTTTGTATAGGAACCAAGGAAGCTGTGCCATACCAAGTTAGGTAATTGTGCAACATTGACTGGCGGCAGGTGTTCTGGTTTTCAAGTCTTTTACATGCCTCCCTGGAGATGCCAGAGGATAACACAGTCAGGTAATGCAATGCAGCCTGCTCCAGTGCTGTGAAATCAACTGCTGATGGCCACACATTTGTCAACCAGAGCAACAGGCATTGAGGGGACGCCCATCCAATTTGCAGATGGCACCAAACTGGGAGGGATACCCAATGCCACAGAAGACAGAATCGGGATTCAAGATGACCTTAACAGACAAAACTAACAAAATGAATTTCAGTAGGGACAAATGTCAGGTTCTGCACTTAGTCCGGAAGAACTAGCTGCAGAAATAGAAGAAATAGAAGATAGTAGCTCATGTGAAAAGGACCTCGGGGTCTTAGTAGACCACAAGCTTAACACGAGTCAACAGTGTGATGCAGCAGCAACAACAAAATGCTAATGTTATTCTAGGCTGCATCAACAGTAGTAGAATGTCTTGATCAAGAGACGTCATAGTCAAACTTGTTCTTCCTTGGTCAGAACACACATGGAGTACTGTGTTCAGTTCAGGGTACCAGAGGAGGGTAACCAAGATGATCAAGTGTCTGGAAACCAAGCCTTATGAGGAATGGTTGAAGGAGCCCAATAGGTTTAGCCTGGAAAAGAGGAGACTGAGAGAAGATAAAGAGCCATCTTTAAATATCTAAAGGCCTGTTACATGGAAGATGGAGCAAGCCTGTTTTCTCCTGCTTTTTTTCCTCCAGAGGCCAGGACCCAAACCAATGGACACTGAATGTGCACTGAAGCACACAGGTCCTGCCTGCAGATTTACAATTTGAAACATGCCATGACTTTTAGTTTAGAAGTTTAAAAGAGTGGCTAGGGCACCTGGTAGAGGCTTATAAAATTGTGTGTAGTGTGGAGATGGATAGGGATTCCCATCTGAATCATCTCTTCTGCTACTCAAACGTAAGATCGCCCAGTGAGGTTTAAGGAAGAGAGGGTCTTTTTTGCACCATGCATTTCCACTGCTGACTTTCCTTACCACCCTCAATATTTCATCCAACAGACCTGAAGCTACCAGTTATCATGGGTTTCCATATCAATTCCTTAAGCACTGCTGTATTGCCAGCTGTGATCTGCCACATGCCATCCACAAGATGGCAATCTCTTGTAAGTTTCCTGCTTATCCAGCTGCTGTGTGCCAATGATGGCACCCGAAGAGCAATAGGGAAATGCCCCTCCTTAATGCTGCTATGGAAAAGCCCTGTCTTGAGAGTGAACAAATGTAATGCACAGAGGCAGCCAATACTGTGTCCTCCAGATGTTGCTGAACTCCAGCATGGCCAGCAGCATCTGGAGAACCACAGGTTAGCTGTTCCTGGCATAGAAGCTTGTTGAAGGGGGGGGGTGTCCTGTTTTTGTAAGCCTGAGTTTCAGCCACTTTGCACCATCCAACAGAGATTGGTCTGCAAACACCTTCAAGGCTTGTCCATTTCATCCCTAAATGCCACTTAAAAAATAATAATGATCTTGAATTGCTTAAGAAAAGAAACTGCTTGAACTAGTTTTGTTGCTACTGCAATCCTCTTCTTCCCAAGTGGGAAAGATTAAAATAGGCACAGACAGCATGGGTGCCATTCCTTGTGCAACGAAAGCATAAAGATGTCTAAAACCATATGTAATTTGTAGAGAGGGAGCAAAATCTTTTGCATGGGATAAAGGGAGAATTCAGACAACAGGTATGGTGGCGAGGTGGACATCCTCATTTGAGGTGATTGAGTGAGTGGTTGCTGAACAACTCCAGGCACGCCTGGAAGAAGCGGACCATTTGGATCCCTTCCAGTCGGGATTCAGGCCTCATCATGGGACTGAAACTGCCTTGGTCGCACTGGTCGATGATCTCCGGCGGGCTAGGAACAAAGGTGAGAGCTGTTTCCTAGTTCTGCTGGATCTCTCAGCAGCTTTAGACACCATCGACCATAACATCCTTCTGGACCGTCTAGAGGGGCTGGGAGCTGGCGGCACTGTTATACAGTGGTTCCGCTGCTTCCTCCTGGGCCCTGTTCAGAAAGTGGTGATGGGGTGGATGAGTGTTCAGACCACTGGGCTCTCACTTGTGGGGTGCCTCAGGGTTCTGTCCTCTCCCCCATGCTTTTCAACATCTACACGCAGCCACTGGGAGAGATCATCAGGGGGTTTGGGCTGGGTGTTCATCAGTATGCGGATGATACCCAGCTCTACCTCTATTTCAAATCGGAACCAGTGAAGGCGGTGAAGGTCCTGTGTGAGTGTCTGGAGGCGGTTGGAGGATGGATGGCGGCTAACAGATTGAGGTTGACAAGACAGAAGTACTGTTTTTGGGGGACAGGAGGCGGGCAGGTGTGGAGGACTCCCTGGTCCTGAATAGGGTAACTGTGCCCCTGAAGGACCAGATGCGCAGTCTGGGAGTTCTTCTGGACTCACAGCTGTCCATGGAGGCACAGGTCAATTCTGTGTCTAGGGCAGCTGTTTACCAGCTCCATCTGGTACATAGGCTGAGACCCTACCTGCCTGCAGACTGTCTCACCAGAGTGGTTCATGCTCTGGTTAGCTCTCGCTTGGACTACTGCAATGCGCTCTTTGTGGGGCTACCTTTGAAGGTGACTCGGAAACTACAACTAATCCGGAATGCGGCAGCTAGACTGGTGACTGGGAGCTGCCGCCGAGACCATATAACACCGGTCTTGAAAGACCTAAATTGGCTCCCAGTACGTTTCCGAGCACAATTCAAAGTGTTGGTGCTAACCTTTAAAGCCCTAAACGGCCTCGGTTCAGTATACCTGAAGGAGCGTCTCCACCCCCATCGTTCTGCCCGGACACTGAGGTCCAGAGCTGAGGGCCTTCTGGCAGTTCCCTCACTACGAGAAGCTAAATTACAGGGAACCAGACAGAGGGCCTTCTCGGTAGTGGCACCCGCCCTGTGGAACGCCCTCCCACCAGATGTCAAAGAGAAAAATAACTACCAAACTTTTAGAAGACATCTGAAGGCAGCCCTGTTTAGGGAAGCTTTTAATGTTTAATAGGTTATTGTATTTTAGTGTTTTGTTGGAAGCTGCCCAGAGTGGCTGGGGAAACCCAGCCAGATGGGCGGGGTATAAATAATAAATAAATTATTATTATTATTATTATTATTATTATTATTATTATTAAGGGCCAGCAGCTGCCCAATAGCCTTCAGTCAGTGACTATCAGGCCTGCCCCGTTTTCCTGTTGTCTAAGAAAACCCACCAGTGTCTACATGCAACTCCTTCCCCTCTAGAGTGTTAGATTTTGCTGGCAGAACTGATGAATAAAGGACCCCTGTGCTATTTTTGTTTACTGCTCCAAATCCAGCATATATGTGACCAATTTATTCTGAATAGGGAAATCTGATACTGCACATTTAAATCCATGGTTACAACTCTATTGTTTGCAATGGAAGCCTGCAGCCACATCTGAATTCCACCCTATCACTTCAGGGCTACAGTTCTCCCTAGCAAAAAATATTACGGCATTCATTAGCCAACATCTAGCCAACTTTGTTATACCTGGTCAACTTGAAGCCCAACGAACAAGTCTGATGCTACTTATATTTGATGATGTCTGGCTGGCTGAGTAAGCAATAAGAAACAAATATAGAAGAGAGAGAAAATACCCCAGCAGAAAAAAGATTGCTTCCTGCCAGGATTCTTAGCGGCTGGGATTGTGTGTCCTTGCTTTCTCAGCTCCTCTGTTCGCAAAGAAAATTGGACTTTCTAAAGGCGTCCAGATCCGTGCTATGATTCAAAGCAGAGCTGCTGTGTTTGTTGTACTTTTAGGGAGGCTTAAAGGGTGGCTGTGGAAATGTATCATTTGTATTTCCGTGTCCTGAATGATTTAGCAGCAGTGCTGAGGGTGGTGAAACATCAAGCAGTGACTGCTGGATTGCTCTGATGCCTTTTGCTGATTTGTTGCCATTGGCTGAGTTGCTCTGATGTCACAGTGCACCATACTTCTGCATGCATGAAGGAAAAGTTCCCATTTCCCCTTGACTCTCCACTCTCAGTTTTAACACCACTGTCATGGGCTGGCAAGAGTCTGTTCCTGCCCCCAGTCTAGCCACAGCATTCTGCGCTAGCTGAAGCTTCTGGGCCAAGGCTTAAGGCAACCCCATAATAAACCTGTTTAAGCTTGAACCCCACATGGGGAGTTGTCTGGAGCAGAACACCTTACTGTTAATAGCTATGTCATAAAAACAAATTCTTTCCTTAGTCTCCCTAGAGTGCCAAGGGAGTTGCACACCAAATTATTTTTAAACAGGTGGGTCTGGACCCAGGCCTTGATCAAACTGGGTTGTATTTTCCTTCCTCTAATGTCAATGCTGCATTTTAGAAGCATTGCAGCTGGAACACTAATGCAGGCTATCCTCATTTTATCCCCATATTACCCTCACAAGTCATTGTCATAATCACATTAAAGGGCCTTACTCCCAGGTAAGTGAGTACATATGGAGGTGGCTTACATCTCAGTCTACAGGTATAGAATTGCACTGTAAAGCGAGAGTGTTACAGAGATGCTGGAAGCTACAAAAAATGTAGTATGAACACACATAATTGGCAAATACTGGCCTGCGAGCGCTCCAGTTGGAGAACAGCCCTTACCAAAAGTGTCATGGACTTTGAAGACGTTCAAACTCAGGACAAAAGGGAGAACCATGCTAAGATAAGGTTACCAGATTTTTCCCAATGCATCCAGGGGTTAGTTAGTTAATTAATTAATTACTACACGTTCGGGATGTTGATGCTGCAGCGATGGCGGTGGCAGAGGGGCGGCCACCGCCTTGACCTCAACCACCACGTTTCCTTTTCCTCTGAGGCTTCTATCTCCTTTCTCCATTAGCCTAGGCAGCCCCTGAGTTGTTGGTTCTTCGGTGGTGGTGGTGGTGGGGAAGCGGTGTGCAGTGGGTCAGGCATGGAAGGCGGAGGGCCAAGAGCAGCAGTGGCAGCGAGGCTCGGGCAGCGCGATGCCTCCCTTCCCATCGGAGCAGCCCCAATCCTATTCCTATTGTGTGCAAGCAGGAGGGGGCGGGGATCCCTCAGCTGGGAAGGGAGGCTTCCTGTTGCTTAACTGAGAGATCCCTGCCCCCTCCTGCTTGCACACAAGCTCTGATAGGCAGCGTGAAGCCTCCCTTCACAGCTGAGAGATCCCCGCCCCGCTCCTGCTTGCACGCAAGTAGGAGTTGGGATGCTGCTCCGATAGGCAGCATGAAGCCTCCCTTCACAGCTTAGTTGCTGGGGTCAGGGAAGGCGGAGGCAGCCCAGAAGCTGCATCTTAGAGCCCCCGCACCACCATCATACGGGGACTTCTGAGCAGCTCCTGAAGCCAGCCAGAGCCAACTGTTCTGGGCTGCTGAGACTGCTGCTGCTGTGTTTCCCGGGGACATTAGATGAAATCCGGGGATATTCTGGGGATGGAATTTGTCCGGGGACTTATTTGCAAATCTGGGGACTGTCCCTGGGAAACGGGGACATGCTAAGAGGAAGGAATGTTGGGCAAGCCCTCAGCATGATCAACTCCCATCCAGAAACCTATGTCCCCACTGTGGAAGGACGTGTGGATCCAGAATTGGCCTCCACAATCATTTACGGACACGCTGTTAAGACTGTTCATGGAAGACAATTTTACTTGGCTTTGAGGGATTGCCAAAGAAGAAGAAGAAATCAGTGGAATTTCCTCCCTCTCCAATATCTTAAAATACTGAATTCTGATAATCCCCATTCATTTGGGATGTGTTGAAAAGCAGCAGAAGTATTGAAAAAGTCTGTATAGCAAGTGTAAAGTAAATATGATTGACTTGACTCATAATGCATATTTTACTCTTTTTTATTTGTATATATTTCAGTCCCTCTGAGATGCAAATATTAGGCAATTATTGGCATACTTTGAACAAAATCTGAGAGGTAGCAGATGTCTCATTTGAATGTTAAACAGTCTTAATGCATTTCTTGATGAATATTGGGATCTTGGGATAACTTTAAAAATGATTAAATGGCAGCAGTTAATAAAGAAATTCACTCCAAGTGAGAATTTTACATCCTCCCCGCCCCCTTGTAGACAGGAATAGCTGTTGGCCAGAAAAAATAAATTTTATTAAGATTCTCTTTTATTATAAGAACAGCCATTTGGCTGCTTTATAGCCATTTTATTGTGGAATATGATTTCTTCGACTAGAACCTACCTTGTCATATGCATAGTATTATCCTCAATCCACAGAGATATGGGTAGACCGATGTAAAAAAAGGGGGTGGGAGTTGTAAGTAGAAAGTCATGAAATGCAAGAGCAATTTTTCCATGCAGAGCCCAAATGTATATAAGCCAGGAACATAATGACCAATTCACAACATCAGTCACTATGACATTACTGTCTTTCAAGCTGCTCATTATCAATCTAATATGCATAGTGAGAAACAAACCTATAGTCCTGGTTAAATCCATAGGATTTATCAGCAATTTTGACTCTAACTCAGAAATTTCAGACTGGAGTCTCCCCATGAAATGTGAATGTTGGTGGTGGCATCTTAAGAGGTTCTGAATCAGTGTAGTTTTGAAAGGTTTAGTCTGCCATCTTGATTCAAAATGGTACCCAATAATGGACAAAAACTTTATCCTCAATCTCAGAAAGGAGAAAGAAGAAGAAGAAAGAAGATGGGAATAGTAATAATAATAATAATAATAATAATAATAATAATAATAATAATATTTTTAATGCAAACTTACCCCTAATAAATATATCCCTGTACACATTGGTTGGAGAACGGCATTGCAAAATTCAGGAAAGTGCAAATTTGAGATGATACCTGTGTTTCAGTTCACATATTTGTTTGAGGAGTGTGAATTAGATAATTTCTTAATGCAAATGTAATCAATTTTCTGCCCCATCCCTAGAAGAGAGCGTCATTCATTTATTCAGTGTCAAGTCCCCCCATCCCCTATATTCCATTTTTTAAATCTCAAACCCCCCCCCCAAAAACCCCCCCCCACCCGTCTCTCATCTTTATAAAGGTCAAATCTGCTTGAACTTTACAATTTCTAGGAAAGTCTCCTCTAACTGTTAAACCCATACCCTCTTCTTGTTTATTTATATGCCCTAACCTTAAATGCAGGTTGCCACAGGATGGAAAATAATAACAGCAAACTGGATTAAGTGTTTTATTCTTCCCTTCCAAAACCACAGCCTCCAATTATGGGCCCAGAAGGCACCTGCAAATTACAACAGGGAAAATTTAAGTATAGCTGTGTACCTCTTTTTATTGTCATTGACTTGAGGTCAGGAGGAAATCAATTTTGTTTCGGAGACATGGCGCTTGATTTACCAACTGAATGACTCACATCTAATAGACGATTTGTTGCTATGCTGAATGGTTAATTACAAAGATAAGGCACGCACTTTGTTCAAAGATAGCACACGAGGACAAGGCGATGCCAAAATCGTGAGGACAATTAGTGAAGTTTAAATTAGCAAGTCTTGAGCTGAAAGTGGTTGTTAAACATGGCTGACACTTTACAAGTACGTAATCACCAAGGCCACATCTGCAACATGCAGTTAAAGTACTCTTAGACCACGTTCAACAGTCCTGGCTTCCCCCGATGAATCCTGGGAATTGTAGTTTGCTAAGGATGCTGAGTGTTGTTAGGAGGTGGTCAAAGAAGGGTGAAATTCATGTTCAAGAGCCACTGCATATTGTGTAAAAATAAACCATGTTTCATACCTGAAGGAGTGTCTCCACCCCCATCGTTCTGCCCGGACGCTGAGGTCCAGCGCCGAGGGCCTTCTGGCAGTTCCCTCATTGCGAGAAGCAAAGCTACAGGGAACCAGGCAGAGGGGCTTCTCGGTAGTAGCACCCGCCCTGTGGAACGCCCTCCCACCAGATGTCAAAGCAATAAACAACTACCTGACATTCAGAAGACATCTTAAGGCAGCCCTGTTCAGGGAAGTTTTTAGTGTGTGACATTTTAGTGTATTTTTGGTCTCTGTGGAAGCCGCCCAGAGATGGGTGGGGTACAAATAAATTATTATTATTATTATTATTATTATTATTATTATTATTATTATTATCATTATCATTATCATTATTATTATTTTAAAAAACCCCACACTCCTTAGATGCATGTCGAGTTCTTCTGTTTCTAAATTGCCATGCTACTTTCTCCATGAGGGCAGACTGCCAAACCTTTTCACTCAAGTTTTTTGTCAAGTTCATATCCAGGGATCTCCATCTTTCAGCAATGGTCCATTTTTGCAGTAGTCTGCAGAAATGAAATACAGTGGTACCTCTGGTTGCGAACTTAATTCGTTCTGGAGGTCCATTCTTAACCTGAAACTGTTCTTAACCTGAAGCACCACTTTAGCTAATGGGGCCTCCTGCTGCTGCCGCGCGATTTCTGTTCTCATCCTGAGGTAAAGTTCTTAACCCGAGGTACTACTTCCAGGTTAGAGGAGTCTGTAACCCAAAGTCTTTGTAACCTGAGATGTTTGTAACCAGAGGTATCACTATACGCTTTATTTCTGATGGATAAACACTTGTATTATTCTTTTATTAGGGAAGCTTTTAATGTTTGATGTATTACGTTATTTTAGTATTTTTTTGGAAGCTGCCCAGAGTGGCTGGAGAAGCCCAGCCAGATGGGTGGGGTATAAATAATAAATTGTTGTTGTTGTTCTGCGCTGTGGATTTTACTTCTTCTGTAGTTTAGTATTTTGTAAGTCTCTTTGAGACGTTAGGCAAAACGCGATGTTCAGATATAATGAATAAAATAATGAGATGCCGCTTTCTCTGCTCAGTCACCATTTGCCTTGTTTCCCAAAGAGCAAAGGAGATGAAGGGCTTGAGGAAATGCTTTTCTTAACTGCAGATTGATTTATTCATCTTTCCAGAAGATGGCGCTGTGCCTGAATGGAAAGCCAAAAAACAGATGAGCAGCAAAACGAAAACAAAACTTCTCTTGGAAAGAAGGGGTTCGTTTTATTTATGGGGTTGAATGGCTGGCTGGAGCTTCAACTTTTTGCTGCATGTTTTGCTAGCGATTGTTCCTTCCTTCAAAATACAAAGAAGAATGCAAGAAATGTCTATTTTTGAATTATAGAAATCAATAAATTCTTCTGTGAAACCCATTCACATACCCCTACGGGTACACATATCACAGTTTCAGCCTGGACACCGAGGGTCCATCTCCGAGGACCTTCTGGTGGTTCCCTCACTGCAAGAAGTGACGTTACAGGGAACCAGGTAGAGGGTCTTCTCAGTGGTGGCGCCTGCCCTTCCCTTTGGAACACCCTCCCACCAGATGTTAAGGAAATAAACAACTATCTGACTTTTGGAAGAAATCTGAAGGCAGCCCTGTTTAGGGAAGTTTTTAATGTTTGATGTTTTATTGTATTTTTAATATTCTGTTGGGAGCCACCCAGAGTGACTGGGGAATCCCAGACAGATGGGCAGGGTATAAATTATTATTATTATTATTATTATTATTATTATTATTATTATTACTACTACTACTACTACTACTACTTTGGGAACACTGGCATAAACAAAGCAGCAAAATGGGCTGAGGACATAACCAGAGCCACTCCTGTTAGTTATACAGAGGGAATCAAATAAGATCCATCATTCTAGTTATGTTCAGATGTTTGGAACCTGATCCATCTGTTTGCAGACCTGGGTTCCTTTGGGAAGAAAGTGGATTAAATAAAATAAATAAATACCTGTATTTTCATAGAATCATCAAGCTGAGGATCATCTAGGCCAAAGTCCTGCCATGTGGGGATATGTAGCTGCCCCATACGGGGTTTGAACCTGCAACCTTGGCATTATCAGCACCACACTCTAGCCAACTGAGCTATCCAGGCTGTGCTACCATGCTGAGGCACCCTACTACCAATGCTAGGATTTTCCTTTCTAGGGACAAGGAATTAAACTGCATACACAGCCTTTGCCAAGTTGGTGCCCTCCAGATGTTGAACTATATAACTCTCATCAGTCCCAGCCAACACCAGCCGTGTCCAATGACGACTAGAGGGCACCAGGTTGGCCAAGGCTGGTATAGAAAATATACTGGCTGGGGGTTGGGGGAGCTGTCATTAGTCTACTGTATGCATTAAGAACATAGTCATGTTCAGTGAATAGCTCCCTCTTCAATCCTCCTTTATTTTTCCAAGAAGTAAAAAAAGAAAAGACTACATATTTAGTGACTCATCATTCAAAGGAGGTTTTCTAAAAGCTCCCCTGCTGTGCCTATACAAGCGTTGTCTCTGCCCTGCTGTTCAGCTCAGGCTCGCTTTTCTTTTCTTTCTTCCCTCCACCCCTTGCAAATAGATTAGGCCACTGCCTTTTAAGCGTGCAGAGATATTACCCAGCATCCTCTAGGGCTACGTTATCAGCTGCAACCAGATGGAGCCTATCAGAGGCGTGTCAGTCATTCTACACCTGTTGGTTTCGTACGGAAACCGAAGAATTAATTGCGCAGCAATTTTTAAAAGAAAAAGTGAGATGCTAAAAAGAAAACCCTTGGGGGGGGGACAAGGGAGGCGATGATGACTCATTGCACAAAAGATTCAAAGAAAATAAATAAAATACGAGGGGAAAGGCAGCTGCAGTGCCCCCCGGTCTTATTTAGGTTGCAGTGGAGCAGATTTTGTCTTCATAATGAGATTGGAAATGCAAAGAAGAGAGGGTTTAGAAGCAAAATAGTGCCGATTAGTTTTTGTTTTGTTTTATTTTATTTACGAATATTCATTATGCAGCATACTTTACACGACAAATGTTAATCTATGTGTTTGATATGTGAAATATATGTGGGATACATATGTAAACCAAAGTACAACACAGTTATAAAAAAAATAACGTGAACTTTTATACGGATATAAAGATGTAAATAAATATATATTGTGGGCAGATAAGTAAATAAATGGGTGGACGATTAAAATGATGACTACTTGTCCTTCTGAAAAAAAATAAATCTCAGCCCATTCTCTTCTTGATAGTTAAGTTAGCCTTTAAAATGGGAGCTGAATCAAATTCTGCCCCTATCCCTTGGCACTCTTTTATCTGATAGCTAATGGAAAGATACCCAAATGAGGTGTGTGGAAAAAAACACCAGCCACTAATGAAGAGTTGTCAGTGCACAGTCACAGCAGAATGGGGAGGTGGCAAGCCTAGAATTAGGTCTTTAGCTAGAAAGCAGGTTGTGTGCTTGGCAGCCTGACACAGCAGGTTCCAAGGAATGGTGCAACAGTGACATCCAGTGGTGCTTTAAGTGTATCCTGGATGGTGAAAGAAGAATCACAGCTGATCTCTGCTCCTCCTAACTCCCAACTTCACACAGATTTGCCAATAAATTTGTCTGGTTATTCTAGCAATTGGATCCTTCTTGGACCTTTAAAGCCCTAAACGGCCTCAGTCCAGTATACCTGAAGGAGCATCTCCACCCCCATCGTTCAACACGGACACCAAGGTTCAGTGCTGAGGGCCTTCTGGTGGTTCCCTCGCTGCGAGAAGCCAAGTTACAGGGAACCAGACAGAGGGCCTTCTCAGTAGTGGCGCCCGACCTGTGGAACGTCCTCCCATCAGATGTCAAAGAGATAAACAACTACCAGACTTTTAGAAGACATCTGAAGGCAGCCCTGTTTAGGGAAGCTTTTAATGTTTAATAGACTATTGTATTTTAATATTCTGTTGGAAGCCACCCAGAGTGGCTGGGGAAACCCAGCCAGATAGGCGGGGTATAAATAATAAATTTGTTGTTGTTGTTGTTGTTGTTGTTGTTGTTGTTGTTGTTGTTGTTGCTATTGCTATTGTTATTATTTTTATTATTTCTGGGAATTAGAAGGGCCTCAGGCCTACAACTTCATAGCAATCTCATAGGCAGGAAACTCCAGTGCTCCCCTATAGCCTAATGGTTGAGTCTTGGAAACATTTTATTTGGCATCGGATTTAAAATTTGATGAGAGAGAGAAACAACATCAGCAGCAGCTGCAGCTGTAAGGGAATCGTCTGAATGATTAAGCCACATCTGCCATTCCACTTTCCAAATTGACATGGTCTGCTTTCCTTACTGAGCATGTCAAACATGCACCTGAGTACAAATAAACACACTGCTGCGTCAAATGGGTTTTTAGGATAGGAAACGGGTGTTTCAAAAAATGAAACTAGTTGTTGCAATTAAACATTTATTTATTTTGAAGACTTGCACTCCACCTTTCAAATGGCCAGTTCTCAGGGCAGATTACAAGAGATAGCGATAATACTGGCAGGCCGGGAGCAGGGGGAATACTCAAAAGTCATGCTTATATGTACACACAAAGACCAACAGCCCTTAATCACTTGGCAGATAGATGGGGCCAGAGCACTGTGTTTCCTTTTGGTTCTGCAGTCTGAAGGACCTGACTTGGCAGAGAATGCTCCTTCTGGTGGATGAGGGAGCAAGCTCCACAGAATTCCTCCTCCTCTGGCCAGTGAATGGATCCATGCTGCTCATTCCCTCCTCCTTTTGATGATGTCATTATGGGAGGCCATAGATGTGACCTTCTAGTTACTCATGGTGCCCTGGCTGGTGGCAGAAGCAGAGCGTGCTTCCATTCTGCTCTGTAGCCCTTGGGCAACCGGTAATGGAAGCCAAGCATACTGTTAAACATAATGTTCTGGTGGTAAGAACTGTTCGACAATGGAAGAAGACTACTTGGGAAGGTGGTGAACTCTCCTTAAACAGAGGTTGGATGGCCATCTGTCAGGGATTCCTTAGCTGCCAGGGATTGAATCATAGAATTGTAGAATTGGGTGGGACCCCAAGGGTCATCCAGTCCAACCCTTTGCAATGCAGGAATTGTTTGCCCAACGTGGGGCTCAAACCTCTGATCCTGAGATTAAGAGTCTCATGCTCTACTGATGGAGCTCTCACTGATTTGGATTGACTATCATTATCATTATTTGTTTAAATCACCAGTATCCCAAATGGTACCACTGACAATTAGTAAATACTGGCTGACATCACAACAGCTCTGATGTCTCTCATAGTCCTTGAGAAATATAATAATGACCAGGACCCACATTTCAAGGTCAAATGCAATTAGTATGGTGAATTAGACAGCAAGACAAACTGTACTTCATAGTTCAAAAAACAACAATATCTTCTTAGAAGACTCCTTGGGTCTATTGGTTTTTAAAATTGTCTTGGAACAGGGTTTCTTTCATCATCTGACGGTTGAGGTAATGATTCTGACATTGATTTTTTCCCCCTCTGCTGAGGAAAAAAAATATGCTGAAGCAGAAGATTGTGGTGATAAGAAAGTACAGTAAATGAAAAATAAATACAGAAGTACATAGATGACACAGCCAACGTCATTTATTTTTGGGAGAGGATTCTATTTATTGTGCTGGGTATATTTTGTGAAGGGAAGACATTTTTGCAACATTTTTGGTTTAAAAGGGAATGTTAACATTGATGGGTACTGGTAAGAGACTATATTAATTATATTTAATCCTCCACAGACACACTTGTGTGGGTTAGCAAACAAAAGAAAAATGGCTGGTGCCTGTTTTTAAAAACACAGGGCCTGCACATGAGCAGCCCCAGTAACAGAGTTTAAACCCCATCAGGCAGATTTAGTGATGCATAGGAATAGGCTTCTAAGCCTTCTTCTCCATTCCATTCCAGCTGCTTGAGGCAGTTGGCCTCCGTTACCCGTCCTTCAGAGAAACAGACTACACAGTGAGGTAAGTTTAAAATACACTTTACTTACAGTCGTGCATTGTCCTTAGCAGTAAAGATAAAATTCAGGTAATTGTTAGGTTGATTTGTAGCTGGTTGACTGACCAAACCCAAAGAATGTTCACTAATGGTTCATCATCACTCTGGGAGAAAGAAAAAAAAAAAAGACAAATGGGGTGCCACAGGATTCTGTCCTGGGCCTGTTGCTGTCCAACATCTTTATAAACCACTTGGTTGAAGGAACTGAGGGAACACTCATCAGACTTGCAGATGACACCAACCCGGGAGGGGTAGCCCATGCCACTGAAGACAGAATTGGGATTCAAGATGATCTTAGCAGATGTCAGGAATAGGCCAGCAATAAAAAGCACTGGTGTCAGTGAAGTGAAGTTATTATTCAAAGAAACAAAACAGTGCAGGCCTAGTGATCGCAGAAATTATTCCCAGTAGGTCTTTCCATACTGAAAGTCCCTGCCTTCCAACCACACTCTAAGGCTCCTCCTCCAATTCCTTTATCAGCAGTCTATGACTCCATTGCCTTATCTCTCGTTGCTCCAACCTTTTCATTTCTCTGAGTGTTTTGGGAGACCACAGGGGAGGAGAGCTGGTTGCAGCAGCAGGAGGAGACTTCCTGGATTATTCAGCAACCTGCCTCATCTCTGGCCCCTGGCCCCCCTCCTCTCCTGCCTCCAAACTGCTCTCTGTCACAGCCTCCTCCTGCTCACTAAACCCTGTTGCCTCTTCAGCTTCCAACATCTCCTTCTCTCAGTCTGCTCCCTCTTCTCCCTCAGATGACTCATCTTTGTCTGACCACTAATCCCCTGGCTCTGAGACAGATTGAGGGCAGACTGAGAGGAGATATGATAGCCATCTTCAAATATCTAAAGGGCTGTCACATGGAAGATGGAACAAGTTTTCTCCTGCTCTGGAGGGTAGAACCTGAACCAATAGATTCCAGTTACAATAAAGGAGATTCCAGCTAAACATCAGGAAGAATTTTCTGACAGTAAGAGCTGTTTGACAGTGAAATGGACTCCCTTGGAAGGTGATGGACTCCCCTTCCTTGGAGGTTTTTAAGGAGAGATTGGATGGCCACATTTGTCATGGATGCTTAAGCTGAGATTCCTGCATTGCAGGGGGTTGGGTTAGATGATCCTCAGAGTCCATTCCAACTCTACAATTCTGTGGGTCTCTGAGCATTTCTTTCTGATTACATGTTCAAAATGGCTGGAAGCCAAGTCTAATGAAACAGAAGAGTTAGTGGAAAGCAGAGGGGTAAAAGGGGAGCAAAACAACCCTATGGAAAGCAGCAGCCCTCTGCCTCTTGAAGTACAAGCTAGAATAACTCCTCTCTCCACACTGATATCTTCTCTTGTAAATCAGCCCAGCCCAATGGAAGCAAAGCAAAGTTTGTTAGAGAAATGTGGTCTGAACGTGGGGCAACCAGCTCAGACCTCACAGGTTAAGCTTCTTCAGACAGACTGAAGTACAACAATAGGCTTGATTACCTTCCTCCCAAGGTGAAGGGGAGTGACCTGGCTAAGCCTGGCAGGACAGCTTACTCTATGGCATTAACCCTTCTATGCTGGTTACCGCACAGGAAGTCCATTAGAAATCCTTTGAGTAAGATCAGAATTTATTCTGAATGGGATTTTTATCATGTGAAGTTACAGCAAAGAGTGACTCTGAACATGTGTTGAGTATTATTTTCTGTCACTGCTGTGTAGACTGAGCAGGCCCACTTGTTGTTGTTTAGTTATGTCTGACTCTTCGTGACCCCATGGACCAGAGCACGCCAGGCACTCCTGTCTTCCACTGCCTCCCACAGTTTGGTCAAACTCATGCTGGTAGCTTCGAGAACACTGTCCAACCATCTCGTCCTCTCTCGTCCCCTTCTCCTTGTGCCCTCTATCTTTCCCAACATCAGGGTCTTTACCAGGGAGTCTTCTCTTCTCATGAGGTGGCCAAAGTATTGGAGCCTCAGCTTCAGGGTTGGTCAGCTTCAGGACCTTCCAGTGAGCACTCAGGGCTGAGCAGGCCCACACACATCTGTAATTAGAAGGCTCGGCTTCCATGTGACATTGGTGCTTTCATCCTGGAATTTTGTTTGCTTTAAGAAACTGCCATGGCTGCTGACAGGAACAATGGGCCTTTGTGAGCATTGCCTCAGGTTATTCAAGGACTCCATTTTCAGGCTGATTAGGCAACTGGAGCTGAAGGGAAGGTGGTGTGTTATTAACCTAGAAGCTCATGCACCGCGTACGACTGAACTGGTAGTCAGCCAATGGAAGTGGAAGTCTGAAATGCACTCCTCCCACTGCCCAAAAGACAGGAACAAATTTGTTTAGGATTTGCAAGTGAATAAGGATTCGATTCTATGCTTATTTACCTTGGTGTAAGCCCCACTGGATTCAGTAGGGCTTATTTCTGAGTATAGGACTGCACTGGAAGGTTACAGCCCTCAGCAGTAAACATTTGTAGAATTTTCCTTAAATCAAATCAAAACAAAACAAAAAGAGACTGGATATGGCAGTCTGAATTTGTGATTAATTCTTGCAACGACACCAAAAGGAGCCCCCCCCCGCCCCCACCAATAGTGAGGAACTGTGATATGTTTACAGGCATTAGCTGACACAGCCCAGGATGTAACATTGCATGTTATGCAAATACATCATCCTAAAAATGTCTGTCTCTGACTGATGGTCACATTATTTCTGTCAAGCATAGTCAAAGGCATTCTGTTTCTTTCTTACCATTCTTTGATGCTTACAGAGGGATTAAGATGCCTCTGTAAATCATATGCCCTCTGAATTCAAATAGGCTTGGCTGTGGAATTCTGGACTGTTTCCTACAATGTAGCACAAGAAAAATACTAATTAGTAATGATATTGTAGTTTAATTTTGCTAGCAATGCTTTGGATGGCAGTTGATGATATTTCTCAGATATAGGTTGGAGAGGGCAAATTTGTGGAAGATAGATAGATAGACAGATAGATAGATAGATAGATAGATAGATAGATAGATAGGTAGGTAGGTTGGTAGATAGGTAGGTAGATAGATAGATTAGATAGATAGATGATAGATAGATAGATAGATGATAGATAGATAGATAGATATAGATAGATAGATGATAGATAGATAGATAGATAGATAGATAGATAGATAGATAGATATAGATAGATAGATGATAGATAGATAGATAGATAGATAGATAGATAGATAGATAGATAGATAGATAGATAGATAGATGATAGAGATAGATAGATGATAGATAGATAGATGATAGAGATAGATAGATAGATAGATAGATAGATAGATAGATAGATAGATAGATAGATAGATAGATAGATAGATAGATATAGATGATAGATAGATAGATAGATAGATGATAGATAGATAGATAGATAGATAGATAGATAGATAGATAGATAGATAGATATAGATAGATGATAGATATAGATATAGATAGATGATAGATAGGTAGGTAGATAGATAGATATAGATGATAGATAGAAACCAACTCTTAGGGGGCAAGAGGTCTTCAACCTCCCCCCCATAAAACATTGGGGTGGGCAAGTTGATGGGCATTGCCATTCAAATTGTCCATGCACCACCTCATATGATCAATTATGCAGGGCAGGGCATACTTGGCCCCCCCCAATCTAAGTTGGCACCCTTATATAGATAGATGGCTTTTATGTGACAATGCTCACCCATACAGAGTACCAACATCTTTTTTTTTTTTTGCTGGCGGTAACCAGAGGAGGAGGAGCGCAGAGAGAAGAAACGCCATGGTACATCTGCAGCAGCACAACCAAACGCCTTCATCTGCCCCAGCTGCAAGAAAACATGTCTCTCCCATATTGGCCTCTACAGCCACAGCAGGCGCTGCCTGCAACAACCTGCCAACTGTTTGACTTCACCCCCAAGGAGCACTCCTCCATTGTCTCCTGAGACAGACGGATGCCAACAAAACAACATGGCAGCCGTTTTGTGCTGGCCCCCACAGCACTTTTATCAACAGATTAATGATGAAATAGATTATTGATGAGTACTAGCACCCTATTTTTTTACCCCCAAAAGCACTGTGTCTCTCTCTCTCTCTCTGTGTGTGTGTATCTGGTGCCAAGGGCCATGTTAGTCAATGGCTTCTTTTAAAAGTCCATTCACTAGGACACTCTTCTCCCCACCCCCACCCCATGCAAGTCTCTATAGGAACACAGTGAAATGCAGCCATTTTGCCAGTCCATTTGCTGCATTCAACTGGTGTGCTCATTCTCCATTTGACTGGCTGAAACGACATGGTGAACAGCTTGCACAAAAGGAGCTCCTCTATGGCCACCTACACAACATTTAATGCATGCTGTTAAATTTCCAGAGATTGGAGTCGCTGGCCGGGGTCAACCGTCCTATCAGATACTCATATTTCTGTGTTCCTCCTCTCTCTCTCCAAAACTCAGCTAGACATAGCTCTCCTTTTATCTTCACATGCACTGAAAAGGCCAAATGTCATATATTTGGGAGGGACAGAGGGAAACCTTTATCAGCAATGGGGCCTTGTCGCTGGTTTTTAGCAGGGCCTGGTGACATATTTATTGCCCATTTGTGGCGATGTTTATGTTTTCCTCTGAAATGTTTGAACTCAGGTCAAGCAGCCTACAGCACTGATGAGATACTTATCTATGGCTCTGCTGTCGCTCTTTTGGCAGGCCGGTGTCATTTTAAAACTTGTTTTACTTGCAAATTAGGCTTTTTTTAACAAAGGGGAGCGAGTAGTCACTTTCCTCAAGACTTGGCAGCGGTAGCAGTTGCTCTCCCTTAATACAACACTCTCAGGAAGATGAATTAGTCCCAGATCAACAGGGAATGTGGCTACAATCCAGATGGCAGTCGCTGTGAGGGGCTCCTTAAATAACTTCAGTAGCAGGCAGTTCCGAGAACCAAAAGAAAGGGAACACCCTGCTTGCCCTAGTTATTCATCATTGAATAACTGACCCTATAAACATGGCACGAGGAACTGGAGAAGCTGGTAGGCAGTTCACTGTTCAGAAGGGCCATAGCTCAGTTGTAGAACACCTGCCTTGCAGACAGAAGGTCCCAAGTTATATCCCTAGCATCTCCAGGAAGGCTGGGTGAGATTCTTGACTAAAACTCTAGAGAGTCTCCATCAGTCCCTGTAGACAACACCAGTAGTGGTCCATGTGGGGCGCTGCGGCACATACTTGATGTCCTGTCACCGAAGACATTGCACTTATAAGGAAGCAGAGGAGAGAGGTGAGGTCAGCATGGTGTAAGTGCATTGGCAGGCACACTGGACTGACTCTGCCAATGCAGCTGCCCTACACTGACCTCCCTGCCACCACTCCCCCCCTCCCTGTAAACGTGGCAATGTTGGTGGCCAAAGGTCAGGTGAGCATTCCCGTCCTACCCCATATTATTAGTAATTAATTGCCTGTCCTTCACCCCAAGGTCCCAAGTTGAGTTGCAACATTAAACACAATATTTAAAAATAGATTTAAAAAAACTTAAAATCATAGAAATAAGGTGAATAGTACTTATTAGTAGTAGTATTAACATTTTAAAGAAATTATCTTCCACCCTTCATCCTAAGGTCCCAGGGCAGGTTTAAGGTAAAGGTAAAGGTACCCCTGCCCGTACGGGCCAGTCTTGACAGACTCTGGGGTTGTGCGCCCATCTCACTTAAGAGGCCAGGGGCCAGCGCTGTCCGGAGACACTTCCGGGTCACATGGCCAGTGTGACATCGCTGCTCTGGTGAGCCAGAGCTGCACACGGAAACGCCGTTTACCTTCCCGCTGGTAAGCGGTCCCTATTTATCTACTTGCACCCGGAGGTGCTTTCGAACTGCTAGGTTGGCAGGCGCTGGGACCGAGCAGCGGGAGCGCACCCCGCAGCAGGGATTCGAACCGCCGACCTTTCAATCAGCAAGTCCTAGGCGCTGAGGCTTTAACCCACAGCGCCACCTGTGTCCCATCAGGGCAGGTTTACAACAATTTTAAATGCTAGGGGTTGCAGCCCCTTGCTTGCCAACCCTGCCAAGCCCCAAGCCCCCATCATGGAGGCTCAGAGCTAACAAGCCTGCAAATTTCATCCAATTCTGCACAAAAAACAACAACCCCAAACCCGCACAAACAACAGTACAGCTGTTTCATTTAAAAAAATAAAAATAAAACTTCCAAGATGCCCAGCACACACATTTGTACTTAATTTAGCAGGCTGTATCCAGTCAGAAGGATTTAATCAAAATCTGTCCAAAACAACAAACAGTATAGCTATTTTTAATTTCTCCATAATAGAACTTGCTGAAAGTGCAAAACTTCATTTTTTTATGAATTGAGATTCCGATGTGAGCTGTATCAGGCAGCTTCCACAGCTCTTCAGGCCAAAACAGGCTATTTTCCAGAACAGCTAACTGTGGGGTCCAAGCTGAATGTTGTGGTTGGTGCACAACCCTAACCATGAGCTATTCTCCTCCACACTTTTAACTAAAGTTTTACTTTGAGCAGAAGAGACAGGCAACAACAAACCAGAACTTTTCCAGAACTATGCACTATGCCAAGATGAAAGCATCTCTCTCTCTCTCTCTCTCTCTCTCTCTCTCTCTGAAAGACTGAGGCACACAAAACAGGCACGATATGAGAACTGGATCGTTGCAATATTAAACTTGAGGTCCATGGTGTCAGAGTAGGATTAATCAAGAAGTTAAGTGTGCAATAGACTAGGACCCCTTCTGAATGGTTAATCCGCTTCTTATCCAGAGTTCACTTCAAATTCCCCTACACAGAATGAACTGTGTGTCAGTTTCCATATTTGCAGATGAACAAAAGTGCTTTAATGTTACTGTCAGCTCCAGATTATGAGGTGCAGCAGAAGAGATCAAACAGTCCTTAAGGTAATTTGGGCCAAAGTTATTATTCAGATATGAAATATAGTTGCACCTTTAAAAATCAACAAATGTGGGGGCACTTCCAAGTCTTGAAATCATAAAATGAGACCCAAATAGCTTTGTTGCTACATTTTTTGCCACTGTTGACATATTGGAAACCACCCTGAGAGGATTTGAAAGCCAGAAAGATGGCCTATAAATATGTCAAATCAATCAATATAAATAAACCTTGGAAAATATGTGCCAGATCTGAAGATCTGGAAGATCACTAACCTTTTGAGAAGTTGGAGGCTGCCCACGTGTCAGCTTTCAGCTAAAGGTTTTTCAAACACTCAGCAGGGAAAATTAGATTCAGGCGGCCTTGTGTAATCAGCAATTCTCCACAGCCGGCAAAAAGGGCAAATGGACTTAAACATCCAAACCAAACAAAAGGAAAAAATTGCAGCCATCTAGGCAGAGAAACCCCAATAAATACCGTCAACAGCCGCGGAGAGCGGAGCTACTGTGTATTATGTGTCGGCAGCAAAACAGAAGGCAGCTGTGAAAAATAAATATTGCTTCTAATCTGTTTAAGAGTAAAATATCTCCTAAACTCATCGGGCTCTGTAATAGAAGAGTATTATTTTTCATAAATGAAAATGGTGTGAGAGAGGAAAGGCCAGTTATCTAGGTACAGCGGTTTGAATCGGAATAGTCTCACTTGATATTCCAGTCACGATGCCTCAGAAGCTTATTCGGGAGTTCATTCAGAGGAGGTAATGACTAGGAAAATGACAAAGAAAACTGTTACTGGCCATTAGTGAGCAATCACTCTGTCATATTACCAAGATAATTTAGATAAATGGTTGAGCTGTCTCCCAGGGAAACAGGGTGCCAGTTCTGATAGGAGCAGCCTTTTAAGGATTTTGACATATATTATTTATTTCGTACAGACACACGTCATTCTACAGATGTTGACTCGTTCCTTCATATCCGTTTGAGGGAAATTGTAAAAATCCGTTTCAGTAATCTGAGAACAACAACAACACACACACACACACACACACACACACACAAAAGGCTGATGTTCATTTTACAAGGCAGCATCAACATAGACTTGGCTTTGAAGCGCAAGGTTGCTTCTGCTAACAAATGGGGGCATTTCATTCTCCTCCTCCTTGTGACAGACTCCATGTCACAAGACATAGCCAGGGATTATGGAAGTTGCAGTTTACAAATCTGGTTACAGATAGGTAGCCGTGTTGGTCTGCCATAGTCAAAACAAAAAAAATTCCTTTCAGTAGCACCTTAAAGACCAACTAAGTTAGTTCTTGGTATGAGCTTTCGTGTGCATGCACACTTCTTCAGACACGAAAGCTCATACCAAGAACTGACTTAGTTGGTCTTTAAGGTGCTACTGGAAGGATTTTTTTTTTGTTTTTACAAATCTGGTCAGCACCAAGTGGGCTGTTGTTCCTGCTGTAGGCACTCTGCTGAAAAAAGGCAGTAAAGGAGGAAGAGGGGATAACAGGTTGAGTTACCTTGATCCTTCCTTCCCTAGGAATTTGTCTCCAGCTGTATAGCATGACAGCCATCTGTAGGATTACTACAGAAACACAGAATCATAGAGAATCACCTAAAGTAAAACGAAAAGTGAATTTAGGCTTTCCTTGCTTGGTGAGATATATGAGAAGTTAACTCAGGAAGGCAAAAGGGGTTCAATACAATTAGTAAAATTTCTCTGGTAGGTTGCGTATGTAAAGAAAAATACATTTAACACATATTGAAAAGCCTCAAGAAAATCAAAAAAGCAACCAGAAATTTATGAGATTGGGAATGTCTTGCATCTTGCATTCTCAAATTGTATAAAAGGTCTGCACTTCCTTTCAAACAATTTTTAAAACCACAAACACCTTGTTTTACTCATCACACACAGGTTGATTTGCTTAAGATTTGCTATATGATGCAATGATACACCACTCCCTTAATTTTGTCACTGAGAATTCCTTCATTAAAAAAAACGGGCAGCTTTCTCCACTCTGGTACCCTCCAGAACTTTGATTCCATCAGCCCCCATGCTGCCTGGTCAATGGTAAAGGATGGCAGGAGCTGTAGTCCACAGCAACATCAGCTGGGCACTAGGTATGGGGGAGAGTGATTTAGGGGGGCAAGCCAAAGGCACCTTTGCATCCTTATTTATTGCCCATTCTTCTTTAGAAATTCATTTATTGATACCTATTCAAAAATATACAATAGTCCATACCCATTACAAAGTATATTTTTATAATAAACTGAAATAAAACAGCTACTTGATCTAAAAAAGAACAAAGAACAGAAAAAGAGAGACCGAAAGATAGAGAAAGCAAAAGAAAAGGCGAGATAAGAGATTAAAGAAAGATAAAGAATGATAAAAAGACTTCCAATTCTCTGCTCTACAGCTATTCAGTCATTAAAATCCAACCAAATTCCAATGTTACAAGTTTGTTTTCTCTTTCATGCAAAAAGTGCATAAGAAATTTCCAGTCCTGAATAAATGTTGACAATGATTTTTCCTCTAATTAAGCATGCTAACTTTGCCAACTCACCCAAGCCCAATACTCATTTATTGGCCATTCTGGATAATATTGTGAATCCTCATCTTCCTGATTCACAATTAGTTGCCTTTTGACAGAATTTTACAGTATAGCCTAACTTGGAGTGTTGGAAACAGAAACCAAATGCTGCTAATCTGGCTAAAAGCACTAATCTGTTTTATGAAGCACGAATTCCTTTGTCGTGTTTTCCCATCAGATCCTATGCATTTTCCCATGGCTTTTTCTTGTCATTTTTCCTTCATGATCACTTATCATTCGAAAGCAAGGCATTTCTATTTCCCAGCCCATTTTCTTCATTTTTATTACCTGCAGAGGGTCTGTTCCACTAAAACCGTAATGACACAATGATTGCCATGGCAACAGACTGGTGTCCTAAATCATGGCTGCAATTTCTTGGCTGAAATGAGCCAAGTTCTAGCCTTGGAACAGCGCAGAATCAAACATGGAGGTTTCTAAATATTAGAGACAAAGCATTTCTAAAGTAAAGACATGCCTTCCCTTTATGGAACAGCTATAATAAGAGATAATTCAGACATAAGTGTAAGAACTTGGGAGGCAGACTGAATAGTCCCATTTTGGACATATTTATTTCCTTTATTTATTTCAACAAATTATATACCACTACAATGGTACCTCGGGTTACATACGCTTCAGGTTACGTACGCTTCAGGTTACAGACTCTGCTAACCCAGAAATAGTTTGCAAGGCTGTGATATGCCTTCAAGGCTAGGATCAAAGGGTGCATGGCTGTTGCATCTTTCTCATGCCGCCCTGCCAGCCTCGAGCCTCTTTGGGAGACTGGTATAACCCAGGGACTGTGCTGGCCGGCCAGGTTCCTGCCTGCACAGGTGAGTAGGCAGGTGGCACAGTGTGGCCCCGCTTGGGTCTGGTGGCAGTGGGCTACTCCAACAGTGTTGAGGGCTGGGCTGGTGGGCTCGGTTCACCCTCTGTACTTTGCCCCCACCCCAGGCGCCCACCCACCTTGGGCCATAGCAAACCACGCTACGCCACTGGGACACAATCCTGAGTACACTTTCTAGGAGGTAAACCCCATAAAATGCAGTGGACTGGGGCTTCCTTATGTGTAAACAGGCATAGGACAGTGGTGTTACTGCTTAATATTCCATTTAATTTTAGAGGCTTGGATCGAAGAGGAGGGATGTCCATTGTAATAAAGCTACAGAGAACAATTATTCCAATTGTAATAAAGTGTAAGTGCAGTACAAATTAAAATGTTTCTGCCAATAAGCCATATAACACTGGTCCTGAAAGTCCCACATTGGCTCCCAGTACGTTTCCAAGCACAATCCGAGCACAAGTGTTGATGCTGACCTTTAAAGCCCTAAATGGCCTTGGCCCAGTATACCTGAAGGAGCGTCTCCACCCCCATCGTTCAGCCTAGACACTGAGATCCAGAGCTGATGGCCTTCTGGCGGTTCCCTCACTGTGAGAAGTGAAGCTACAGGGAACCAGGCAGAGGACCTTCTCGGTAGTGGCACCTGCCCTGTGGAATGCCCTCCCATCAGATTTCAAGGAAATAAACAACTACCTGACATTTAGAAGAAATCTGAAGGCAGCCCTGTTTAGGGAAGTTTTTAATGTTTGATGTTTTATCGTGTTCTTAATATTCTGTTGGGAGCCGCCCAGACTGGCTGGGGAAACCCAGCCAGATGGGCGGGGTATAAATAATAATTTATTTTTTATTATAAATTATTGTAAAGTAGCAGGGTTTTGAAAAGATTGCCTGATGAACCTCAGGGAGCCTTCTGGCCTGCGACATGTTAAAATGAACAGCCTGTCATTTTGAGGGCCTATTCTGTTTTTAAAAAATATCCCTCCTTTTCCTTCAGATGCTGAACGATGTCAGCTAGTTGAAGGGCTCTCCACGTTCTTCTAGAATCTAGATCATTCACCCTCACTTTCCTTCCAAGGGCACAGCCGGCCACGTCATGCTTAGCTGGTGCGACACAGTAGCATACAGTTGGCCGAGAAGTAAATCTGGCAAAATGACTTCCATGTAGGAAGCTGTCTGCCAGTCAATCAGTCTGGGAGCAGCCTTTGAAAGGGGAAGCTGCCGGAACTCCATTAAAGAAAAACGCGTAGGATTATTGCCATGCTTAGTAACGAGTTACATTAAATTGCATAGGCTTGATTGCTGGTAAAATCAACAGGCATGAAACGTCCAAAACCACAATTAAAACCTACAGTGCTAATTTTGTACAAAACCAATAGGCATGAAATGTTTGGCAGTTACAGTTGCATTAGCCATGCCCGGGGGTGGGGTGGGGGGGAGAAAGAGGAAAACCAACTGGCCAGTTTCGTTAATTGGGATACTTTCAATGCCATTCAACAAACGTGGCTTGCTTATAATGTTCATAAAAGGCTAGAGGGCAGCAATGCCTTGGCATCAGTCTGGATAGCATTGATTACCATGAAAGGGCAATGGATTCTAATGATTCAGCACTAGAGATGTAATTTGATAGAGCGTGCCTGTTCGTTCAGCTTTCATGCGCTTTGAGCCCCTCCTAGTTTGCTACAGATTTGGTTTCATAATTTCTTTGTGGTCTAGCCTTCTTTGCACCCCATCCTGCAGTGTGTGCGTATGTGTGTGTGTGTAGCTAAATATTCATAGGCGCCGACTCCATGGGGCTTGAGGGGGCCCGAGCCCCCTCAAAAATTCGTTTGGGGGGGCTCCGCCCCCCCAATAATCTCCGGCGCCCCTCCAGCAGAGCGCCATCGCCGCCCCTCCCCCAGCCCAAAATGCACAGGGAGGGGCGGGCTGCATGCCTCCTGCCCTCCCTCCCGAGCAAAAGCTCCACCCAATTTCCTTTGGAGCTGATTAATAGGCGCAGCACGCTCTCCCCTATTCGCTCACGAGGAGGCGGCGCCACTTTATTTGCATATTCATGAGCTTATTTATTATTCATGAGCTTTCCCGGGCCCCCCCAATATTTTTTATAAGTCCGCGTCCCTGTAAATATTTATGTAAATTTCAGGAGATGGTGATCTTGTTGTTGTTGTTTAGTCGTTTAGTCGTGTCCGACTCTTCGTGACCCCATGGACCAGAGCACACCAGGCACTCCTGTCTTCCACTGCCTCCCGCAGTTTAATCAAACTCATGCTGGAAGCTTCGAGAACACTGTCCAACCATCTCGTCCTCTGTCGTCCCCTTCTCCTTGTGCCCTCCATCTTTCCCAACATCAGGGTCTTTTCCAGGGAGTCTTCTCTTCTCATGAGGTGGCCAAAGTATTGGACCCTCAGCTTCACAATCTGTCCTTCCAGTGAGCACTCAGGGCTGATTTCCTTAAGAATTGAGAGGTTTCATCTTCTTGCAGTCCATGGGACTCTCAAGAGTCTCCTCCAGCACCATAATTCAAAAGCATCAATTCTTCGGCAGATGGTGATCTAGCGCACTGTAATCCCACAAACGCTCATAGGATCTCATTCAAGGTAGGCTTGCTTCAAAGACAGAGCAAAATGGTGCATTATGTGGTATTTAGTTAGTAATCTTGAAAGCTGAGAACTTCGTGATGCACATTTCTAATAAACATTTCACCACTGTTTCTAGGTCTCTTGAAGCCACAGCATATAACAGAGAGAGCTAGAGAGCACTAAAGCGCACTAGAAGGTGCAAGGGAATGCTAGAGGAGAGCTAGATTGGACAAAGTTGTGTATATGACTCACTCCAAGGTGCTCAACAGCCTTGGGCTGAAATGCAGGCTAATGGACACTGTGTGTGTGTGTGTGTGTGTGTGTGTGAGAGAGAGAGAGAGAGAGAGAGAGAGAGAGAGCGCTCTGTTTGTCAGCTCTAATTATAAGCTACAGTATGTTATGCCTTGGACAGGCATCTGTCTTATGGAATTATTTGGGTGTATCTTTGATTGTTTTCTACCTGTTTTTCAAGAAGTTCTGCCTAGTAAAGCTTTGATTAATACTTATGGGTCTGGACAATGTTTTATTCCAAGAGGAGTCCGTTTTTATGCATCCAGTTGCTTCAGGCTGCATGATATTAATATCTGCAACACACTTATCTAGGGATATCCCTGCTGCTTAAAACAGCCCCCACTTCATTTCTGGCACCAGGGCTACTCCCAGTCCACACCGTCCACATTTCATGACATCCAAACTCAATTTTTATACTTGCGACATTTATTTTATTTTTTATGATACGCCCAGGGTGACATTGATAAAGAAGTACTAAATCATTATTGTGGTCTTTCAGATTTATCTTGCAATTTTTGGTCTCTTATCATTGATAAATGATTCACGGAGACTTGTGTTTGACTGTTTTATTTCCCCATTATTTTCATATTATATGATGCACACTGTCTGGTGTGATAAAGCTTGTCAAAGTCGGGCATCTTCTGGGTTTATTTCATTGACATCAACATATTTTCCCAGCCCCCCCCTTTTTTTAGGCTTTGCTATTTGTTCATTCTTTGAGGTTCTGTCTTGTTGCTCTATTCCCATGAGCGTGAAGTTGATTTCTGGTTATAATTATCAGGGTTAAATGGAAGGGGCAGGCAAGTTGCAATAAAGCAGCGTTTCCCAACCTGGTGCCCTTCACATATTATGGAATTATGGATTATGGAAGCAGCAGGGTGATTAATGAATAGACAACCAAAGTGGATTTTGAGAGCCATTATAGAGGCTCAGGGACTTCTACCTTCAGCCTGGAAGGATAAATATCCACTGTCTGTTACACTGTGGTCTGAGGACCTCACTGCCCTGGCTGCACTCAAACATATTTCATATGAGCATCCATTTTGTGTGGATATCAATTTGTATATCTGGGGCGGGGGCTTATATTAAGTTACATGTTTTATTTAATATTTGTGCACTGGTGGGCACTGTATCTACAATGTGAATTGACAGTAGTCCACTGTTAGTATTATCAAATTGCTGCTGCTACTGTTATTATTCTCTCTTCCTTAATTATTTTCCTCTGTTAATAATAATAATAATAATAATAATAATAATAATAATAATAATACTTTATTTATACCCCACCCATCTGGCTGGGTTTCCCAAGCCACTCTGGGCAGCTTCCAACAAAATATTAAAATACAGTGGTCAGTTAAACATTAAAAGCTTCCCTAAAATAATAATTTTCTAGAAATGGGATTATGAAAGTTGTAGTCAAAAACATCTGCAGACCAGGAAGAGAAAGTCTTGCCTTAATAATAATAATAATATAATAATAATATCTTTATTGTCATTGCCCCCTCTCAGGGACAATGAAATTACTTGGCTGCTCCATCCACCCAGGTAGGGCACTCCACACAAAATCAAAACAACTATAAAAACACTAATTAAAACAATAGTATAATACAGCAAGGAAGATTAGATGACTTTCAAAGTCCAGGCTTCCCATTCAGGGCCAAGATCGCTCTGGAGAAGAAGCTGTTCTTAAGACGGCTCGTTTTTGTCTTCATCGTCCTGTATCTCCGTCCCGTCGGCAGGAGCTCGAAGAGACAGTGACCAGGATGAAACAGCACTCGCAACTAGCCAATGAATAGTAGTGAGTGTTGTTATTGTTTTACCTCCTTGAGGACATTTGCACAGACTTGAGTTGTATTATATGGTGCATTTATTAGCCAATGAGTGGCAAGGTAAAGCTCACCCAAGGGCAGCTTTGCTGTTAAGACAAACAAGCGAGACCACTGACAGAGCAACATCCACTTTTGCAGAGAGCAAAGCCAGCTTAGGTCACCAATGCCTCTCCATCTGACCATCACTACCAACTTTGTATGTGCAGCTAGCAAATTAGTTTGATCTAACTTGGAATGAGTAGTCTGATCTAATAGCCCCAAGACCCTCTACCTACAGGAAGGTCACCAGGTCATCCTCCTTTACAGAGGACATTCTTCTGTGCTATATGGACCATTTGACATTTTGAGTCTAACTATTAAAGTTAGACGCCTTCATGCCACACCTAGTCAATGACATCCGGGGTCATAGCATGACCAAGAAAGAACAAGCTGTTTCTTTTATTTCTGCCCGCTTTGACTTCAGAAATAAAGGCAAAAGGAGTGTGTGGCAGGCTGAAAAATCTCCCTCCACCGCCCTTTTCATTTGGCAAGAACTGTTTCAAAGCCTGTGGCTTAAATGAAAAACCAATTTTGTATAAAATGTCCTTGTCCATCTAAGCTATTAGTTTGCTGGTGTTTAACGATAGCCTCAAGACTGGTCCGATCGTGAGTCAGGAGTGGGATTGTCCAAATGTGAGTCTGGGAATGACTCTTGGCTGCCCTAACAGTTCACGATTCTGCATGTAGCGTCAAGAGGTTATATGACCCATGGCCTAACCTATTGCAGTGCAGGAAGAAAATTATATATATATATATTCTTCCCCCATTCTAAATTGCACTTTATTTGTTCACTAGGGAAAAATCTTATACATGTGTCAGACTGTTAGAGGCAAATTGTACAGTCATTCAGAAATGGATGCAGAAGGTCAAAGATGGCTGCAGAAAAGCATTGTGTCAAAGATCTCAGAAGAAGACAGAGAATAAAAAATGAAAGTTCAGGAGAGTCTGTGAAGCTGTCTGCCTGTAATAACTGTTGTATTCTTCTGTGAAGAAATCAGGAACTTTATTCACTGGAGGGAAATCTGAGACCCTTGTAGCTCAGCAAGCATGTATTTATAAATACAGTTTTTTATGAGTCACCTTTCAGCCTTCAAACGCCGCCGCCCCCCAGCAATTTAAAGACTGTTAACTTGAAGACAAGATCATAACAAACTGAGCAAGATCAAGACTGATCAGTGTGTGTATGTGAGTGTTTGTGTGTTTGTTTGTTTGTTTGTGTGTGTGTGTGTGTGTGTGTGTGTGTAGCAGAATTAATTACATTTAAACTCCCTCAAAAGTTATGCAGAACAAACAATATTTTAAAGGCCTGTCTGAAAACAAAGATGAAGCCACTCTAACTTCCCTAATGAGATGGTGCAGCCACAGAAAAGGTCATGTCCCATGCCCCTTACCCTCTTAGCCTCTCTTGGTGGGAGAACATACAGCAGGGGTTCAAATTGGCCCTTGAACCATGGGAAGTGTCATTTAGGTTCATTCAACATTGTCAGTATGCTAATTTAAAAAAAAATAGAGGCAAATAATAATAATCTGCCACATCAAACAGTCTGTTTGCCCTGCCTTCTGTCTACTTGCCCAGTAAGACCAATTCATAGTTTTTACCCTACTGGTTTCATATTGGGAGGGGATAAGGGGAAGTCATGACATCCAGGAAGATGTTAGTTAGTTACAAGGTTTTATATAGCAGCATGTCAGATACAGCCTAGCAGCATGTTGCAATACAAAATAACGATGACATTTTAAGTTATTACAGTTATCCAGAAGCCCAAAACTTAAATCTTACTAGGTAGAAAAGCAAAGTAGGATACAAACGCCTTGAAATAAATCAAAGAACCCTATTAAATGCAAAGAATCAAACCATAAATCTTGAAAACCTGTGTTAAATCCCGTGTTTGGCTGGCCAAAACAATGCAACCATTCTTAGCTAAAGTAGCTTGGCTGCCGTAATAATATTCACTTTCGAATATTTCTGATCTGCTGTCGAGGAGACGTGTAAGCTTTTCCACAGGCTGTAGGTATGGCTAAAATCTTTTGCTGTTGCTGTTCATGCTATACAGTGCTCTTTTAATTCCAATTTGAAACATTTTCAATAGAAACAATAGCTTTGCATCTTTTCATAGATCTATGAGTGATTTGTAGTAGGTTAGCAAAGCTTCCTGTATCTCAGTAGTTTAATACAGTGGTACCTCGGGTTAAGTACTTAATTCATTCCGGAGGTCCTTACTTAACCTGAAACTGTTCTTAACCTGAAGCACCACTTTAGCTAATGTGGCCTCCTGCTGCCGCTGCACCGCCGGAGCATGATATCTGTTCTCATCCTGAAGCAAAGTTCTTAACCTGAAGCATTATTTCTGGGTTAGCGGAGTCTGTAACCTGAAGCGTATGTAACCTGAGGTACCACTGTAACAGCAAATAATATTGCGAGGGGGGAAATATCTCTGCCATGCCTAGCTTTGTTCTCAACAATTATCTGGCACCCTTGGTGATCTTCACCTTTAAAATACAAGGATGGCTGCTTTTTGACTAGGTTTCTATGAAGCCCTGCTGACTAGTTTTAGAGGTTTGTTTTAGAACAGGGGAAGGGAACCTTTACAGGTGGAAAGACTGGATCCTGACCTTCCCCAGCCCCCATGTGCTGCTTTGGCAGGTGGGTGGGGCCACAAAGCTGTCATGTGACTTCAAAGGAGTTAGCTGTCAGCTCTGACACAGAGCCTTGCTTTGTCCATTTGCAAGCAGTTTGGACCTCTGAACATTTTTTCCTCCACAGACCAGCAAACCTAGTCTGAGCAGAAATGTCTATTTGCAGGTGTGGTTTAAATCCAAACCACACCTGCAAAGGGCTTGCTATCAGTGCCAATCAGCCAAGGGAAAACTAGAAATGTGCTTCAAGCTCCCATTTGTTCCTTTGCAGTCATGTTTTTACCTGCCCTACTCATGATTTCACATGTTGGGTGTGTTTGCGTGTGTGTGTGTGTGTGTGTGTGTGTGACAGGTGGAGAAAATGGTCTCATAGATCAAATTTGGACCTCTGCCAGATCTAATTATGCTATTTTAGAATCTCTGGTCTTTAGTTGTTCAGACTTAGATTTGCACTCATATATGTAGGTTATCTCAGTACATGGTTCATGGGATGCAACAGGTCATCAACTCTGCCTCCTGAGTCTCAATTTTGCATCTGGCACTACAGTACTATAAACCCAATGACTCTTTGGCACCTGGCTTTAGCTGGGGGACTTTGGGATACTAGTAGGTCTGCCAGTCACAAGTCTTCAGCCTGCCACTGCTATGGAATTATTTTAGCTCTTTTTGAAGTCTTTAGGTGTAGGCTGCCTGTGATTGAAGACAAAATAAATGATGTCTGCTTGTGTATAATTTAGTTACCCCAACTGGTCTATATCTGGTTATTATTGTTAGCTGCTCCAGGGAATCCTAAGAAGACAAAATAGATCATTACGACTGGTCATCTGAAAGTACAGAACAATTTGTGCAGTGGAGACTTCAGAAGCGGGTCATTTCTTTCCGTTGGAGTAAGCGATTGTTTTTGTTTCCAGATATAAAGTTTAGGGACTTTATGCCGATTCAGATCACTGGTCCATCTAGCTGGTCCATCTACACTGACCGGAAGCAGCTCTCCAAGGTTTGAGAGAGTTTTTCCCAGCCCTATCCAGAGATGCTGGGGACTTAACCTTGGACCAAAACAGGGGCTCTCCCTCTGAGCTACATTCCTTCCCCTGAGTGGCAAAAAATGCTTGCGGCAGGAAAAGCTTGGTGAGATTTGCTGAGGTAAGCAAAAGACTTAGATACTCTTACCAGGCAGTTCTTCTTCCATCTTCTTAACTCGCAACTCTCTTCCCACAAGCTGTTGTCACTGCTTCTCAAACTTAGCAGAGTCAGTGAGTTGTGAGCTCAAAGCCAGCCTTAATGATGGTTAGAGATGGCAGGAGTATGGCCGCAATCTCTCTACAGTAGCTAGAGACCTGTCTGAGCTCCAGAGTCCTGAAAGGAGGAACCTTTCCTGGTTTAGTCCAGTTCTTCAGCCTCCTGAATGAAGGTCTGCACTTATAAACCCACAAGCTGTTCTGTTGGTTTCAGAAATGCATTTTTCAGAGGACTTTGCAGGGGGAGAGATCTCAGTGAATGGTGCATTTACAACTAAGCCCTTTGGCAGGATTGCCCCCTACTGGGCCAAAATTATTATGGACAGTAAAACTGAACTCATCTTACATTGAGATGGTGATGATGATGGTTATTGTATTTGGGATTTTCAATTTTATTTAAAACTTTCAAAAGCACCTAAGGATTTGCTAAGCACTGTACTTATATGACACAGTACAAAAGAAAAATGAACCAGGAGGGAAGAGGAAAGAGGAAAGCAAGCACAGGAGCAGCTGCTCTTTCAGTAGTCAATGGATGGGCCCAGGTCACCTGGTTGTGATGTTCTCCTTGGAAGGCAGGAGGAAGCAGCCTCCCAGTGACATGAGGTCACCTGACTGGTGGCAAAAGCCAGAGTGTGGATCTTCAGCTTTGCGGTCCCAAGTAACTGGCAGTTTCAGCAGAGCACTGATGATCTTCCTGGGAGACAGGAGGTGCAGATGATCTTCCTGGGAGACAGGAGGTGCAGCTTCCCAGCGTCTTTTGGTACCCTGGCCAGTGGTGCAGGCCAAAGTGTGCTTCCCTTCGGTTCTGAACTCCTGGGGCAACTGGTGGTTGAGGTTAGACACCAAAATTCATAATTCACATGAATCGCATCAGCTCTGGCACAGTCATCTTCTTCACTAGATTTCTTTACCTTTGATTGCTGCACACTTGGATACTTTTCAGGGAGCTTGCAAGCTTCAGTCTGGCAGGAGCCAGCTCGAAATTATAGCATAGAAACTCAGGGTGTGGGGACGGGGCTACCCTCCTCCCAATGAACTTCCATCTCCAGAGCCTGCCCCATGACATCACCAGGGACTGCCTCTAGGTATCAGGTTTTGGCTCAACACCTCAGGGTCTGGGAGGTTCCTAACTCAGCAACCCTACTTAATATGAGGGTTTTTAAAAGAACTGGCTGGCATGCTGTGTTGTTCTGCTCTGCTCTACTTCTCTGCATTCTTTACAGGTGGCAGGTGCTACTTATTCACAATCTTTGCCTCATGGCAGCAAGATGCCACCATCGACTTCTTCCAGTAGTAATAGAGAGATAGTATAGTGGTACCTCTGGATACGAATGGGATCTGTTCTGGAGCCCCGTTCGCATCCAGAAGCAAATGCAACTCGCGTCTGTGCGTGCATGGGTTGCGATTCGCCGCTTCCGCGCATGCACGTGATGTCATTTTGACCGTCTGCACATGCGCGAGCGGCGAAACCCAGAAGTAATGTGTTCCGTTACTTCCGGGTTGCCGCGGAGCACAACGCAAAAGCGCTCAACCTGAAGCAACTTTAACCTGAGGTATGACTGTATATTACAGTCTAACAAAACAGAGATATTGCACTCTTATCGAAAAATATTTTGACATCCTCCCTGACCTATTTCTTTGTGGGAAAGGTTTCAGTTACTTACTGTTAGGCTTCTTATGTATTCATTTAACAATGTTGGTTATGGATGATGGCTGCCAATAAAGGCTTGATGCAAGCCATAGACCAGAAAGGAATCCTTGTCACCCAAAGGAGGTGTCTTAAAAGACACAATCCTAACCATGCCTACTCAGAAGTAAGTCCTGTTGAATTCAATGGAGCTTACTCCCTGTTTCTTTTGAAATCCTCCAACTGGGACCTGGAGCTGTGCATAGCTTGAGTTGTGTATGCATTATTCTCAGCTATTTAATATCTGAACCATTTTACTTGCAAGATTCATTGTGTCTCCTGTTCTGTGGGTTTGGTTGGGCTAGGAACCTTCCCTGATCAAGATTTCAGGCTTCCTGTGTGATAATTTCCCCCAACTGCCCTAATCCAAATATAAAGCTTTCCCTCTGCAAAGAATGATGCGAATCATTTAAGCACCAATAACCTGCCGTTTTCCTCTAGCTTTCCAGATTTCCCATTATCGCCCATCATCTGTGTTTTCAATTGTCACTCTGCTGTTTCAGATAACAGTGCTCTCTGGCCTTCTGCCTGCTAGCTGTTAAGAGATTAGGGTCTTTCTCTCAGCCTAGCACTGTGATGATCCCCTGCTACTTCTACCATTTGTAAATCAGTGGAGCAAGAAATTAAACAGACATACCAAGAGCACAAGTGCTGGAATACCAATAACAAGAATGGCATAGACTTTGCTTGCGATTCTGCATGTTGAAAGCACACAACAGTCTGCATTTTTCCAAAAGAGAAAGTGACAATTATAGTTCCAATTAGTAGCACATACTGCATAAGCTTCCTGAAATGCGAGGATTTGTTTACCTGCTTCCCCACACTGAATATTCACAAAGGCATTTTACATCTCACAACAACAAAAACTCTTTTTTAAATTATTTTTCCTGTTCAGGGTAAACAAAAAAAAAACCCCAAGACTTGCTCTGTATTCTTGTTATAAATGTCCCAAATCTTTACATTTGCAAATCACTAAATTGCTTTGAATTTTTAAACTTGCAAGTATTAGTTGAAAAACGTAAGAACGACTTCTGCCAGGCAGTTAATGGATAGGAAGGTGACGAGTGTAGATTTTATATCACACACACGGCATGATTTTTAGTTTTAGCAGTCATGGGTAGAAGCACTTACCATGTGATAAGTTCTTACCCTTGAATGTCTCCGAGATTTATGGGGGGGGGGAAACCCCCCCGCGTCCACCTCTTAACAATCATGATCTGCCACACATGCAGAAATCCCTCGGGTATTAATGCAACAATAGCTCTTTAAATGGCTGGTATGCTATGGACCATTCATCAGCGATGTCATTCACCCTCATGTGACAAAGCGCAGTGATTCTATTGGGCCTGAGGGACAAGAACCAATCAGTACAAATGAACATTAGCTTCAGTGAGCTTTGGCTAAGAATGGGGTGGCTTGTGCTAAATTCAGTTTGATTTCTTCCCATGTGGTACTGCCTCTGTACAGGCAGGCACAACCCAGGTGTGCATAAATGTGCAGGCATAGAATCATCTAGTCCAATCTTGCTCAGTTTCCAGGTGCAGCTGTTTTTTGCTGGTGTGTATGTCAGGAAATGGGCATTTTTAACCATTTCAGATGGGTATCACTCTGAAGAGTTCCACACACTCAAAAAGGGCCAATATTTTATGTGTGACTTCACCCCAAAGTCATGTGTATCAGTGGTAGCCAATGTGCTGCCTTCCAGTTGTTTTTCAACTATATCATCTATCTATCATCTATCTATCTTTATCTATCTATCATCTATCTATCATCTATCTATATCTATCTATCATCTATCTATCTATCATCTATCTATCTATCATCTATCTATCTATCTATCTATCTATCATCTATCTATCTATCATCTATCTATCTATTCTATCTATATCTATCATCTATCTATATCATCTATCTATCTATCTATCTATCTATCTATCATCTATCTATCATCTATCTATATCTATCTATCATCTATCTATCTATCATCTATCTATCTATCATCTATCTATCTATCTATCTATATCTATCTATCTATCTATCTATCTATCTATCTATCTATCATCTATCTATCTATCATCTATCTATATCATCTATCTATCTATATCATCTATCTATCTATCTATCTATCTATCTATCTATCTATCTATCTATCTATCTATCTATCTATCATCATCTATCATCTATCTATCTCTATCTAATCTATCATGTTGGTTTTATATATATGCTGGAAGCTGCCCAGAGTGGCTGGGGCAGGCTTCCTCAACCTTGGCCCTCCAGATGTTTTGAGACTACAATTCCCATCATCCCTGATCACTGGTCCTGCTAGTTAGGGATCATGGAAATTGTAGGCCAAAAACATCTGGAGGGCTGAGGAAGCGTGGGCTGGGGCAACCCATTCAGATGGTGGGGTACAAATAAATTATTAATACTACTACTACAACCCTATAATTCCTGACCATTGGCCATGCTGGCATGGACTGATGGGAGCTTAATAATAATAATAATAATCATAATCATAATAATATATTTTATATACCCCGCAAATCTGGCTGGGTTTCCCCAGCCACTCTGGGCGGCTTCCTGCTAAATATTAGGGCTGCCCTCAGATGTCTTCTAAATGTCATATGGTTGTTTATTTCTTTGACATCTGATGGGAGGGCATTCCACAGGGCAGATGCCACCACCGAGAAGGCCCTCTGCCTGGTTCCCTGTAACTTTGCTTCTCACAGTGAGGGAACCACCAGAAGGCCCTCGGCACTGGACCTCAGTGTCCGGGCAGAACGATGGGGGTGGAGACGCTTCTTCAGGTATACTGGAGCGTCAACACCTAGTTGGCACCATATTGACTGTCCCTGATGATAAAAGGGAAAGAACTCAGGGAAACAATTTCCTTAACTGGTTGTATTACTACCAGAAAACATGATATCTGTCTTACTTATTTCTTGCTTTAGTCCTTTCGATTATGAGGGTAGAAATATGATGCAAGAAAGGGGTAAATATTTTAACACGGTTCTTAAAACATACCCTCTGCATTTTTTCCCCCATGGGAATGGAAGTATCTGCATCTTCTTTGATGTAGGCTCATGGACTCTACTTCCAATGCAAATATAGAGGCTCAAATATTATTAGAAAGGAAACACAGAGGGGGAGACTTCAACAAAATGTTGCAGTCTATGCCCCTATCCCATAAGAAGAATGCCTCTTTTCAGAGAGCCATATTGGGGGCGGGATTTAAGAGAGGGGAAGAGAAAAGCAACACCTTCCTTTCACCCTGAAGCCTCCTGCTGTAGATGGCGAAGGTTCAGGACTGGCTTTCAGTTCCAAACATCCTCTGTTTGGAGGGCTATACTGTCTAAGTTCAGGCCCATGAACCACTGGCAGAGAAGAGCCAGGCACACAGTGACCTTCCCTACTACGGTGAGATGTTTTGTATTTCTATTTAAATTTTAGTACATTTCTAAATTTGGGACGTGGGTGGCACTGTGGGTTAAACCACAGAGCCTAGGACTTGCCAATCAGAAGGTCGGCGGTTTTAATCCCCACGACAGGGTGAGCTCCTGTTGCATGGTCCCTGCTCCTGCCCACCTAGCAGTTCAAAAGCATGTCAAAGTGCAAGTAGATAAATAGGTACCACTGCGGCAGGAAGGTAAACAGCATTTCCATGCGCTGCTCTGGTTCGCCAGAAGCGGCTTAGTCATGCTGGCCACATGACCTGGAAGCTGTACGCCGGCTCCCTTGGCCAATAAAGTGAGATGAGTGCCACAACCCCAGAGTTTCTAAATTTGCATCTATACATATGAACAAATATGCATGTTTAAATTTTTCTTTGAAAACCTGGGCTTTCTTTTATCCTCTCTTGGTTTTGTTTTCGTTGTTGTTGATTTGCAATCTGTATGTGCCCACCCTCCCTCTCTCTCCTTCAAACTGCTACTGGGTCTTGATCTCTGTCATCACTAACCCAGAGCATGTAAGAAGACCTGAGATGGGATTCTCACTAGATGGTGCACTGAGCAAGTCAGGAGTTTGCCTGGATTTGCAAGTCCGGTGAGCTGCATTTGTTTTAGTTACACAGCGGGAATAGAAATGTGACCTTTCCATCTTCATGAATAAGGAATGCTTGACTTATTTATTACTGTGAAACTGAGAAGTTCCCAAGTGTTAGCCATGGCATACAAAGACTTGCCAGTGTGTTACCTGTTCCTACACTTATTATTAATGATGCTACAATAGGCACAGGAAGTTCAACATCAAGTTACAAAAAGCTCTTTGAAGTCATTCGGGTCAATGTCTTCCCATAAGTCAGGGGTGAGGAGGGAACCATTTTTTGGCTCTGTAGGGCAGGTCCTTATCAGGATTGGCCTCAGGGACCAAATTTGATAGGTGGGTGGTGTTGCTCACCAATCACTTGACATCCCAATGGAGCCAGGCACAAAGAGCTTTGAAGTCCCAAAGGCTGGCCTTCAAAGCACCTTGCAAAAATGAAGTGATTTCTGCCACCCACTCTGTATGAAGGGCTTTGCAATGGAATCCCCCACTAAAATAAAGTGTTTCACTTCCATTTTAGCAAGGGATTTCAATGCAAACTCCTTCCTGTATCAGGAAGGGGTCTGCATGGAATCCTGCTCAATTTGGCTGCACTCCCCTGTTCTTTGTTGGGAACAGGTGGTCACAGCCAATGCAGGATTTAACCTCACCCTTCCATCCATTAGCTTATGTCCCGAGTGGGGAAATGGTCTCATGGGCCAACTTACACTCCCTGGTGAGTCGAGGTTGATCTGCGCATTGGAGGTTTCCCACTCCTCCCATAAATAAGCAAAGTGTGTACATCCTTCTTGGAACTACTGAGCCTAATTCCTTATGGGGGGGGGTATAAGATTCTCTCTCTCGAGCACCACAGGACATATATTCATTTTGTATTTTTATGTTGCGAACCACCCTGTAGTCAGATAAAGGGTGGTATACTAACTTGATTGATTGATTGATTGATTGACTGACTGACTGATAGATAAATAAATGTATGTCTCTGGTGTGGTGCCAGAGACCATGGCAGAACAAAGGCTTTTCAGCTTGTCACTTTGATCCCATTGTATGTTTATTTATAGCATTTCTACCCTGCTCTTTAGCTTACAATTTGAAAAAGAAAACACAAATAAAACAAGGGGGGAACAGAAAAAAACTCCCACCCCCCAAAAAAAAACCTCAGGCAGCCTTGAAGTTGAATAGTTGTTCTAATATTGACCAGCTGAACCAGAAACAGTTCAGAGAGATAAGGGCTCATCCATACTTCTGGTTTCCCCACCGCTTTTCCCTGGGGAAACCTGTGGCTTAGAGCTGAATCAGAACCAATGTCAATCAGGTTTTTCACGGATTGCCATTTGTTCCAATTTTGTGCTAAAGAGTGGGTTTTCCATGGGAGCGTAGCATGGCAAAGGGAAGATCCCTCGACCTGTGCCTAGACAGCATGGGGCAAGCAGAAAACTGCTTGGACCTGTATTTTCTAGGCATGGGACAAGTGGAAGTTTGGACAAGGCCCAAGAACCAGTGGAATCTCGTCTTTCTCAGGAGAGCCAATGGAGCAGCGTCCCATCTCTCCCTCTGTTGTAAACTAGTGCAATGGCTCAGGTTGTTGCCAGGTAACCGTTGAGGGAGGAGGCCAACGGGCTGGTCACTGAATCTCAGCAGAGCAGATGGAATGACCCTGCTCCCCATCTCTCCTTCTGTTGCAGCTTTGTGTTGTTTTAGGATAACTATTGTGAAAGTGAAGTTGCACTTTTTTATAGCAATGGACCAAGAGGGCTGGAATTTGCGGAAAGTGTGAAAATGACTCAAAATGTGGCAGTTTAGAGTGAACGGCAGATATGAACAGCGACGTTAAAAATCTCTGAAATCCCACTCCTGGGAATCTTTTCCCCCGCCCCCGTGCCTGCTGGAAAGTTTGTGTTACCTTTACTTTGGTGCTCAGAAGCAATTCTTCATGGCAGTTTATCTAGGCAGTGGAAGCTCTGTGGATTTTTAAAATATCAGCCTGCATGCTGGTGAAGTTATTTTTAGACTCCCTCGGCAACCATTGTTCCATAAATTAAAAGAAAGGAATCCAAGACATGTTATCATGTCCCTATTAATACCTCACAAATTAACTGGCAAATGGCTCTCTCTTGCACAGTAGGTGCAAAACACATTTCTGCCCTAATCCTCTTGACCAGATAGAAGATTGTTTTTGTTTAGTCGTTTAGTCGTGTCCGGCTCTTCGTGACCCCATGGACCAGAGCACGCCAGGCACTCCTGTCTTCCACTGCCTCCCGCAGTTTGGTCAAACTCATGCTAGTAGCTTCGAGAACGCTATCCAACCATCTCGTCCTCTGTTGTCCCTTTCTCCTTGTGCCCTCCATCTTTCCCAACATCAGGGTCTTCTCTTCTCATGAGGTGGCCAAAGTATTGGAGCCTCAGCTTCAGGATCTGTCCTTCCAATGAGCACTCAGGGCTGATTTCCTTAAAAATGGAGAGGTTTGATCTTCTTGCAGTCCATGGACTCTCAAGAGTCTCCTCCAGCACCATAATTCAAAAGCATCAATTATTCGCTGATCAGCCTTCTTTATGGTCCAGCTCTCAGTTCCATACATCACTACTGGGAAAACCATAGCTTCTACTATACGGACCTTTGTCGGCAAGGTGATGTCTCTGCTTTTTAAGATGCTGTCTAGGTTTGTCATTGCTTTTCTCCCAAGAAGCAGGTGTCTTTTAATTTTGTGGCTGCTGTCACCATCTGCAGTGATCATGGAGCCCAAGAAAGTAAAATCTCTCACTGCCTCCATGATAGTGGCAGGCAATTGCTTAGCTGTCTGTCTTTAGAATAAGTTCTAAAATCCCACTCCTGGGGCCTTTGCCTCTTGTCCTACTATCAGATGCCCATTCAGTAGGTGGGCAAGGCAGAGCAGGGGGAGAGAAAGGGACTTTGTGGGGAAGGATAGGACTCTAGGGACAGATGTCCAGGGGCCCTGACAAAAGGGCTGTTTGTTGCAACAAAGATGGCTTAATACTTTTTGAAGTAAGTGATATGATACTCATTGCTATCTAAAGGGCCCCACCATTAAGTCCAGAGTCCAAAATTACTGAATTCAGGCATGTGGAACCTAAGCCTTCCAGAACCTTTAGCAACTCCTATCATCCTTGAGCATTGGGCACATTGCCTGAGGATGATGGGAGTTGTAGTCTGACAAATTCTGAGGAGAATGACAGTGCTACATTGGAAGTTAAACGGAATCTGTTCCGGAAGTCCGTTCGACTTCCAAAATGGTTCAGAAACCAAGGTGTGGCTTCCGATGGGCTGCAGGAAGCTCCTGCAGCTAATTGGAAGCCGCAGACGTTTGGGTTCCAAAGAACGTTCGCAAACCAGAACAATCACTTCTGGGTTTGCGACGTTCAGGACCCAAAACGTTTGTCTTGAAAGTCATTCGAGATCCAAGGTACGACTGTAATATAGGCCCAGTTGAAACCTAAATCATTTCAGTGGTGCTTTCAGTATACTTCTTCCTTAATTGGTTTTTAGGCATTTATTTGTTTTGTTCCCCTTAACTGTTTGAATAAAATATGATTGTTTTATAGATTGGTTAGAGGTGTACCGGAAGGTGGGGAAGAAATGGAGGGAATAAATACAAAGAATATAGAAATATGAATGCTCTTATTATGATGGTGTATCATGATATGGGACGCAGGTGGCGCTGTGGGTTAAAGCCTCAGCACCTAGGACTTGCCGATCAAAAGGTTGGCGGTTCGAATCCCTGCGGCGGGGTGCGCTCCCGCTGCTCGGTCCCAGCGCCTGCCAACCTAGCAGTTCGAAAGCACCTCTGGGTGCAAGTAGATAAATAGGGACCGCTTACCAGCGGGAAGGTAAACGGCGTTTCCGTGTGCGGCTCTGGTTCGCCAGATGCAGCTTTGTCACGCTGGCCACGTGACCCGGAAGTGTCTCCGGACAGCGCTGGCCCCTGGCCTCTTAAGTGAGATGGGCGCACAACCCCAGAGTCTGTCAAGACTGGCCCATACGGGCAGGGGTACCTTTACCTTTACCTTTATCATGATATGAAGGGACGCGGGTGGCGCTGTCGGTTAAACCAATCAGAAGGTTGGCGGTTCGAATCCCTGTGATGGGGTGAACTCCCATTGCTCGGTCCCTGCTCCTGCCAACCTAGCAGTTCGAAAGCATGTCAAAGTGTAAGTAGATAAATAGGTACCGCTCCGGCAGGAAGGTAAACGGCATTTCCGTGTGCTGCTCAGGTTCATCAGAAGCGGCTTAGTCATGCTGTACGCCGGCTTCCTTGGCCAATAAAGCGAGATGAGCGCCGCAACCCCAGAGTCGGTCACAACTGGACCTAATGGTCAGGGGTCCCTTAACTTTTATCATGATATGGGAGGCCTTCAATCCCTACAAGAGCACAGATCTGGTATTCCTAAGGTCGCTTAGAGAAACAGCTACATGCTACAGTGTCAACGCATGAACTGAACCAATCCGGCACTTCAGCTGCCTGAATTGGCACCACAAAAACCTCCCTGTTGCCTTGCCCCCTCCTTCTCTATCTAAGCAATTGTGACCCACCAGCTGGCAAGCTAGTCTAGTGGCTCTGCCCCACCCTGTGATCCTGCTTCTGCCAGGGCCTTCCATATTATGTTTCCCCCATGAAATAAATGTGCATTTATAGGGGAGGACCTTTTTGCCGTGAATAGAAGTTTTCTCCTGTGTTCGCATGGACCAAGGCTAGGCCCAAGAAATGCAAAAACACTGTGGCTTCTGATCCACAAACAATGCACAAGATGGTACAAGTGTACATATGCCTCACTTCAACTAATTAAGCAGACGTATTAGTACTGTAATCAAAGCTCATTAGTCATGCCTGCAACCGAAGAGTTATTTCTCCTTGACATGCTTTTAAGTAAGTGGGATTTTGTTTGAAATAGGAAATGGCTTATGCACAGGGATAGGGAACCTGTGGCCCTCCAGACATTTTTTGGACTACAATCCCCATCATTCTGGATCACTGGTCATGCTGCCTGGGGCTGATGGGAGTTGGAGTCCATCAATATCTGATGGGCCACTTAGCTTCACCTCCATCTTCATACTCTCCATCCATTGCCTTCCGTGTGTTCAGTTTTGGGAGGGGGAAAGGTTTGGGTTCTACTGATGCTCTGTTAAGCTCCATGTATATCCCTGTTGCTAGTCTGACAAACAAACAAGCACACATCACCTTTCAACAGCAAAATGTCAGAGAAATTACTAACACTAATGTATTGGGAAGCTACTTGCTTTCTTTTCTTTTAAAAGGTTACCCTCTGAAACCAAAAGGGCACCATGATACAGCACCCACTTTGCCATTACACTAATAAATGTTTTAAGAAACAGTCATCCATTAGTTTACTTCCAGTTTCCCAAGATGCATTGATACAAACAGAACAAGACTTTGCATCAAGCCCATTGCTGCTAAAGTACTGCATTAAGGAAATCTTGAGGATTCCAATTTTCTAAACTGTTATTTTGTTTCCAGAGTACAGAAGATTCTTTCCTCTCCACTTAAACTTGTTCCATTTAGGATGAACAGATGCAAAAAAGAATAGGAGTCCTGCAGCCTTAAAAGTTGGGTAGGAAATCATTTTTGTTGTTTAATTTATATACTAACTTTCCACCCCTAGGATCCCACTGTGGTAAACAGATACACAAATTTTAAGAAGCAAAAACATTCTAGAGCAGTTAAGATGTTCTAAAAACAAATGTAATTAAAAGCAGTTAAAGATGTAAACATTATTGTACCCAGTGATGTTTGGGTTGCCAGGAAAAGCCACCAAATGCCTGGGTTAAGAGGAGCCACTACAGAAAAGGCCCTGTCAGGGGGGGACTCCCGTTCACCAATGGCATGGGATGTCTAGAAGTTTGATGAGGAAATTTGGCCCTTGGATTGAAAAAGATTCCTCATCTGTATCTTAAAGTTGCACTCTCAGTGCCTGGATCTGGCAACCTTAGGAATGAGCTATGAAAGGACTGGTTAGCAAAACAAGCTGGCAGAGCCGACAAAACTTTTACTCTCTTGTCACAGTTATCCTTTTAGGCCTAGCATCCTCCAGAAAATATAAAGTTGTTTGTGCCACTGTTTGCTGCTCTCCCTAATTGGATAGAAAAGATGACAAATCCAAATCTCCAGATGGCTATCTTTGGAACATCCCCTAGAGATTAGTGAAAGACCTAGGAATATTTATGGATGAACCTATAGACTGGCAGCTAAAAGCATCGGATTTGTGAGATGGCAGGATGGCAACATGGAAACCTACTCCATTGTGCAGTTAATCATAATTGAGTCCACTATAATTGTTTTTTTTTTTAAATAATTTTTATTAAGGTTTTCCAAATTAAAACAAATAAAATCCAATTCATAAACTTTTTCCAATATCCAGGACTTCCCCTCCCCACCCCCTCTTGTGTTCCAAATCTTCCAAAAAAGCAATGATATTCAACAAATTCTTATTCCCAAAATACACTCATCATCAATAACTCAATTTATCCAAATTTCCATCCCCTAAGGTCGACCTATTCCCTTCCACGAGTTCCCCCCTTTCAGATATAATACAGATGAAAATAGAATAAAAACAAACAATAATTTTACAACCTTTGGATTCCAAATTTCCCTCCCCTCTTTCCCTGTTGCGTTCCCCCTATCCCTCCACTTCTAGTATCTTCCTGATGAACCCACCTTTCACTAAACCCACATCCCTCTGGTTCTTTACCGGTCTTTTTTTTTTTTAAAATGGCATATATTAAACTTCTGGCATTTTTAAAATTACAGATGTCCAATCATAGAAGGTGTCTATCAAAGGGGGCCCATTTCTTCTATCCAGATTTTTATATCCAGGAGTATAAACTCCAATTTTATATCCATAAGCTTGTCAAATCTGGATATCCCAAATGTTCCCACATTCTGTCCAGTTCTTGTTGTTTCCTTGTTCTTGTCAATCACTCTCCTCCTTTTTACTTCCCTGTTCCCTCACAGAAATGTTCTTTTTCCAAAGGCTTCTAGTGTCTCTACAGAGGCTTGTTATTCAGGAGCAAAACATTACATCATGTTCCTTTCATTTTTCAACAGATTAATCCATTGTTTCCAGTAAAGTGTAGGCCTCTGTAGACAAAATAATGTTCCATTTCTGCAGTTTCCCAGGAGATTAAAAGTTCTATCCAACTGTTCAAGTTTCCCGTCGAAAACACATGCAATGTCCCTCAGCTCCTCTAGGTGGATTACAATAACAAAGTTCCCTTCCAGATCACATCCGCCAGTCCAAATAACTTATAAATCCTTATTTGAAACAATTTATCTCCAATTTATAACAAATGTAGCCGGCAAAGTCCTCATAACAAAGTCTCAATTTCATTCTTCCGTTTTGACAGCTCTTTGACAGCTGTCAAAACCTCCGTTGTTCTTCTCCAGGCATTTTCACGAATCGCTCCAGGGATTCCGGGGGGGTTACTTTTTAATACAAATTCCACTTTTCTCCTCCAGCTCAATCTTATAAATTTCCCTCGCGAAGTTGCTAGTTCGGCAAGATAAGGTTCTTCTCGATCTTAGTTATCCAGTCCTTTGTTTTGGCTCTTCTACAATTCGGGGGGGGGCTGACTTCCTTTTTTCCACCTCCCCCGTTCGCTCCAAATTCTAAAAATTTATCCCTCTTTTTAGTCCATATTCCAATTACTCACGGGTTCTTCTTTTGGGTCCAAATTTTCAATAGAAGAAGTCAGCGCTCTCCGCCGGATGGCATGCGGCTGCGCTCGGCAGGGATAGCAGAGGACTCAAAGCACCACGCTCCTCCCCGGCACCCGATCCGTAGCCTTTAAAAAGGCTCCTTCACGAATCGAGAGGGCGCTGACGGTGCCAGCCGAGTCTCCATGTCCACGGCCTCCGTGGCCGTGGTTTTTAAGGGTCCCCGCATCGCCGGTGCGGTAGGACCCAGCCCCTGCCGAGCAGGCTCCCTCCAGAGCTCGGAGGGAGCCCGCCATTCGGCGATGGCGCCGACCCGGAAGTGAGTCCACTATAATTGTTAGCGTGAACAGAACTTATACGTTGCTAGCTTTTTCACTTGCATGCAGGAACACCTCTGCCTTTCAACACCTGCCATGACAAAAAGAAATTCAGCTGTCAAAATTGTCTGTCTGTTCTTCCACACAAAAGCGCCCTAAAGTAATGTTTCCAAACTTTCAGGGAACGTGAGACACCTGCACTGCAAAGTCAGCATAGTTTCCTGTTAGTTTCCAGTTGTAGCTTGTGTGACCCGTTAAGGCGTCTATGGTTTAGAGCCAAGTTTCCATAGGAACCACCTCTTAGTCTGCTGTCAGAGGGAAATCCATTTAGGTGCTCAGGGCAGCCTATTTTGGTATGTGGAGCACATCGGACAGCAATACTCAGGCATCATACACACTCTCCCTCCTAATTATGTTCCTCGGTTTGTTGATCTTCGAAGCAAGCTGAAACCAACATCCAGCGTTAAACACAAGAGTTCATGCTTGTTCTGGACTGACAGCCATTTTTATTTCTCCTCGGGGCTGAATTCCTCTGTTTCTCACTATCTAGAGTGGCCTGGTGAAAAAGGCAACAGGGGGCTACTGCACCTTTAATAACCCCAGAGAAGAGGGAAATCCACAGAAAAATATTTCACGAGATTCTGAAACGTGCATGTGCTCCTTCAAAACAAAACACAAAACAAAACCTGACCACCCCTAGGTGGTCTTACTAGTTGTCTGGTCCATTTTAATTCAATGCATTTCTGCGCAGAAAGACTTGAGGGCAACTATTCACCAGCCGTTCAGTAAGCCTGTCTTCTGTTGGGTGCTGAAGAATAGCTCCATTTTGGAAGGAGTTGAGCGGCATGCCCTAGATACGAAAGACTATGTGTCCTATTAACATGCTGCCTTTTAAAATGGGTTTATACAGACCACACAAGTGTTTCTTCGGTCATCTGTGGTTAAGATTTTGGCAGATCCAGATCCATAAGTTGAATTCTACTCTTGCTTGATGTTTTTTCAAGAGTAGAGACTGCTATAGCAGGCCAAATGCAAAAGAGGAGAGGGCTCCTGTATTTTTAACAACTTTACAGAAGGCAGAATTTATTTATTAGTTGTCTTCCATGTACATAATTTATTTGTCACTCAACTAGAACACCTGTGACTAATCTGCAGGTAGAGTTAAAAACAGAGGAGGTGGCATCATGCTTTTATTTGCTAAAAATGTATACCATTTAGTACAGGGGTGGGAAAGCTCTGGCCTGCCTGCAGACCACATTTGACCCATGATGCAAAACTCACTCACCAGCTGCACACCTGACATCAGGTGTGAGGCAAGCAAAGATGTGGCTGCCCTGCTGAAAGCAGGATTAAACCTCTTGCACATCAGCTGATGTGTGTGGGGGGGGAGGGAGTTCAGTCCTGCTTGGTTGCTATTTCCCTACCCCTTTAGCTAATTTTGACAGGTGGGTGGAATAACCCACCTGTCAAAATTAGCTTCCTAGCTTATAATATTAATAACAATGATAATTCCTCTCAGCAGTTTACATAAAGTTCCCTTCCTTTTAAATATAAAACAGGTGCCCCAAATATCTTGCATGTTATGTTCGCTGAAAACATTTATTTCAGTAAGCCCACTTATTTAATTGTGTACATTTGCTTTTAAGTTTTTGCAGATTTTACCTGTGTTTTTATTGAAAATAACTTATACTGTTTTTGTACTACAGCTTAGGTTTTTTAAAAAATGAACTGGTTTCCAAACATTTCTAAATAAATAAAATCAATAACAGTGTGACAATATTTCAATAACATTTCCTAAAAACAAAAGTGAACTATACATCACATAAAACTGAAAGTGTACAGAACAGAAAATTTTAAAAAATTAGGAGCCAGAATCTAGCAAAACCTGGGTAAACATGTAAGTTTTTAAGAGATGTCTGGAAATCCCCACTGTCTCCCTCTCATGAATTATCTGAGAGAGAGCATTCCAGAGGATGGGTGCTGTTGAAATGACCCCAGCAGGGTCTCATCAGAAGATATCAATCATCAGCTTGGTCTGTACCATGGAAAATATGCCAGCAGATATATCTTCTAGGTGTGCCGCTCCCAATTTGTTTAAGGGCTTTAAATGTCAACAACAAAACCTTGAACTTGACTGAGTAGCTAATAGGCAGCGAGCGCGGGTTTTTCAGCACTGGTGTAATGTCTGTAAAGTGAGTTAATGGGAACCTACTCTATGGTATGATCTGAGGGACCAATTGGCCTGCCAGAGAGTCCAATTTGGCCCAGAGGCCATTTTCCCCAAACCACACTGACCTGTCGAACAGCTGTCATCACTGGGTGACATCAGCTGATGGGCGGGGTTCAGTTCTCCTGGGCACGGCTTTGCCAGCCCTTTCCTTGTGCCAGTGAAGCAGACCAGTGGCGTAGCGTGGGCGGGTGCAGGGGGGCCGGCCGCACCGGGCGCAACATCTGGGGGTTAGGGGGCGCAAATCCATGGGTTAGGGGGTGCAAATCCACGGGTAGGGGGCGCAAATTACTTGCCTTGCCCCGGGTGCTGACAACCCACACTACGCCACTGAAGCAGACACTTTCCCCCACCTCTGTGGGTCAACTTTGACAGGTGGGCAGGATCACTCACCTATAGTGACATCAGGTGAGTGACCCCCCCCACCTACCACCTCTCAAAGTTGGCCCAAGAATGTGGGGTGTGGCTGGGCCGGGCCAAAAATATTCCTCGCCCCTTCTCTGTTTCCTAGGCCACTCAGTGTGTAGTGGTTAGAATACCTGACTAAGAAGATCAGAGTTAGAATCCCTGTATTGCCCTGAAGCACAGTGGGTGACCCTGGGGCAGTGGCCGTCTCTCAAGCTAACCTTCCTCAGGGTTTGTTGGGAGGACAAACCATGGCATGCAGGTGTGCGCCGTCTGCAGCTTTCCAGAGTGAAGGTAGGATATGAAGAAATTGTTTGCTTAGGGTTTCAGCCTGCAGAGCCCCTTCCCAGAGTCCTGGCTTTCTGCTTCGGGTTATCAAAATATATGGGCATCCTTCTTTAGCCCGGCTGCAGACAGCAGCAGCAGCAGCACCTGCCGTTCACGTCCACAACGAGGAAGAAAAAGGACTATCCACACGGGGAGGGGCTGATCTGCTGCTACTAATGCAAAGCTTATTGCTTGTCTCTCCTAACGCCAGGTGGCTGCTATCCAGGCCACCAGGAGGAGGAGGGCAGGCGGCGGATTTTATTTTACTTTTTTTTTTTTTTAAGGAGAAGAACAATCTGTTGCATGTCTCATTGGAAAGAGTGCGAGGGGGCGCGCGGTGGTGGGGACTGAGATGGGTGTCTCCCTTATGGATGCCTGGAAAATAGGAGGAGGACAAGGAGGAGGGCGAGAGCCTGCTCGCGTGGCCTTCTGTTGACCCCCGGGGTAAAGCATCCGCTGCAGGGCAGGCGAAGGGTCAGGATCCGACGGGCGGAACCCCTGGACAGCTGCCTGCTCCGCCGGAGCAACCTGATCTGGCCATCTGGAGCGAGGAGAGCTGAGCGCCGCTGGCGCCGGGATCTCTGCCTTCCCGCCCTGATTCTCTGCGGGCGCCGCTGGATGGGCCGAGCTACCCGCGGGCAGAGGGAGCTGGTGGCCGCGCAGGACTCGAACCCGCGCCCAAGCCTCTCTCCAGCGAGGCAGGAAGAGTCGCGTGGGGCTCCTGTCTCCGCCCTGCACCACCAGGCAAGGTAAGCCCCCTCGCCCCCCAGGGTGGTGTCGAGAAGATGGGGAAGGTCGGGGGCAGAGGAGCAGCTGAGCGCGCGCGATGGGGAGGAAGATCGCCCTTTCGGGGAGCGTGTAGGATTCCGCGCAAGGAGCGCGCGTTTACCAGAACGGCGAGCTGTGTGCCCTGCTGCTCGTTGAGGCAGCAAGGGATCTTATCTCCCCACCATAGGTGCCGGCGCCCTGGGTGCTCGGGCACCCACAGAATTCCCCACGAAGGGGCCGGGCACCCACAAATTTTGGCGCCAGTGCCATGTACGCTGCATGGCACCCACGGCCCCGGGCACCCACGGTCTTGGGGCCAAACTGGCACTCCTGCTCCCCACCACCGCCAATCCCCGGTTATCAGACTGAACTGAAACTCATGGCGCGTACTTGCTGGGGAGCAAGCTGCATAGGATCGGGCTGCGTGCGTAGGCAGCAATCCTAAACCGATTGTGGGAGTAAAGTAAGATAAATGGACTTCATTGGGTTTTGTGCAACTGAGTCTTCCGGGTGTTTTACTCGGTCCCCTTTGTTCTATCGGGCTGCCTCCCTAGTAAACGAAAGAGTTGCATCTATAAAGCTGCAAATAAAACGTTTTAAGTGTGTTGTAAGATGAAAGTAAGGGAGTTTGTTCACTGGCTGCAAATGCCCATGGTCGGAAACTTGGCAGTAGCCTCGGTTTGGTATCAGTGTGAAGTGTCGTGAGCCCTAGTGACATCATAGTAATAGCAAAATATTAATTTTAAAAGCATGAGTAGCTAATGCATGTGTTGATTTGTCACTTGTACATGTGGACTACACATGACAAGAAGCAGAATCCAATTGCAGATGCAATTTCTCTCTTGCCCCATGTGCAAAGACAGACCTCTTACAGGCTGTAATGAGATATGGTCAGCTGCTGCACAGAAGGGAACCTGTTGCATATGATGTGGCCTTGAGTCCCATCGATTTCAATGAAGTGAGCTTCCAAGTCAGTGTGCTGAGTGTCACAGGTGTGGCGCCTTCAGCTTCTGCACTTTTCACACCTCTGCGCATCACAGCTTTGTCTAGTCTAGAGGTCCACGAGTGGTTTGACCACTGTAGTATGCAGTAGGCAATGTTACAAATATATATTGACAACTGCCATTATCCTAACTTTATATTGTTTACCTTTTTCTAGCTGGCTAAACTCACTGCCCGTATTGTTGCTGTTATAAGTAAGCGCAGCTTTTGTGTTAATCTAGCCTGTTCTGGAGGGTCTATAGATGCCTTGTTCTTAACTGGCTTTGGGGGAACTAATCATGTTATGTACCGGTATGTGCAGTTGGATGTGTAACAGTGTTTTAATGCCCGGAGCCTTTCCTTTCCTTGACCAGGTTATCTGATACACTTCCTTAATTTCTAACTTGGATATCAGTACTCAGATAAAGCGAGCAATTCTTGGGTTACGGGTGACCCAGTTCTTTGGCCACCGAAGCTTTGTTGTTGTCAGCTCTGACAAATAGACTTGAGCAAAGGTATTGATTTTTATGACACTTGTAAATGTTCATTGGCTTGTAATAGGAAAATTAAAAGGTGCTTAGACTTGGGGATCTGGCTTGCTCTTCAGAAATGTTCATTGGGCATCCACTTGTTGAAAAATCACTTTGGGTTTTCGTTCTGTTTTGCTGCGTTTCTTAAATTGAGTGCTGCTAAGAGGAAAGTAAACGTGAGTTTGTTCATGGACTACTGATGCCTAACCCCTGCTTAGCCATGCACAAAGCATGGGCACCATACAGAATGGTAGCATCTCCTATATCAGTGCTTCCCAACCTTTGGTCCGCAGCTGTTTTGGGACTACAATTCCCATCATCCATGACCACTGGGCTTGCTAAGTAGGGATGATGGGAGTTGTAGTCAAAAAAACAGCTGGAGACCCAAGGCGAGGGAACACTGTCCAATACTATTTACAAATCCTTAGTTCTTAGAGTAGGGGGAGAGGAATCTTTTTTTTCTTAATTTGCCCTCATTCCCTGGGGGAAACAATTGAGAGCCACATGCCACTCGGCCCTGAGCCAAAAAAGGTGGGGCCACTCCCTCCCCCCAATTTATTTATTGAATGTATGCAGGCCGCTCCCCATTTGTGTGGGGGTTGCGTTCTGGGTCATTGCGCATGCCAGTTGTTTGTAAGGCTGTCCCACCCCTGTCCTGCCCCCTTCCAGGGCCCAAAACAAAGCATGTGTTAGTGGTCGTGCATCAATTGTCAGACGTGAGCAAAATGGCCGCCGCTTGTATACCAACCTCCCTCCAAAGGAGCCCTGTCACTACTAAAATAATACAATTAAAACTTAAAAACAACAACACCAACCTTCTCAAAAATAAATTATTTTATTTATTAAATTTGTGTACTGCCCTTCATCTGAAGATCCCAGGGCAGTTTGCAGCCTAAAAATACAAGATAAGAATGCAAAATATGTAATAAAAACAAGGACAAAACCAAACTATAACCCTTCTCCCAAAAAATAAACCACACGCATCTAAAATAAGGTTACCAGACATCCCCATTTCCTGGGGACAGTCCCCGGATTTACAAATCAGTCCCCATACAAAATCCATTGAAGTTGAAAAGTGTCTCCAGAATCATTGAAAAAAATCTGGTGACCTTAATCTAAAAGGATATAAGATGTTAAATAGCCAAAGGGGAACATTTTTGCCTGGGGGAAAAGGAAGACTCAGGTAATTATAGACTGGTGAGCTTGACATTGATACCAGGAAAGGTCCTAGAACAGATAATTCAACAGTCGGTCTGTGAGCATTTAGAAAAGGATGCTGTGATTACTAAGACCCAACATGGGTTTCTCAAAAATAAATCATCCCAGACCAATCTGATTTCTTTTTCTTTCTTTCTTCTTTTGGAATTACAAACTTAGTGGATCAGGGAAATGCTGTGGACACAGTGTATCTTGATTTCAGTAAGGCTTTTGACAAAGGCCTCCATGATATTCTTGTGAGGGTAACTGTTAGGTGGATTTGACTGACCGAACCCAAAGAGATTAATGGTTCCTTGTCAAGTGGCAAGTGGGGTGCCGCAAGGTTCTGCCCTGGGCCCGTTGTTGTTCAACGTCTTTATAAATGACTTGGATGAAGGAACTGAGAGGATGCTCATCAAATTTGCTGATGACACCAAACTGGGAGAGGTAGCCAATGCTGCAGAAGACAGAATCAGAATTCAAAATGACCTTAACGTATTGGAGAACTGGGCACAAGCTAATTTCAATAGGGACAAATGTAAGGTTCTGCACCTAGACAGTAAGAACCAGATGCACAAATATAGGATGGGTAACACCTGGCTAACTGGCAGTACATTTGAAAAGGATCTAGGGGTATCAGTAGACCACAAGCTTAACATGACGCAACAGTGTGATGCAGCAGCAGCAGCAGCAAAAAAAGCTAATGCTATTCTAGGCTGCATCAACCGAAGTCTTGTGTCCAGATCAAGGGAAGTAATAGTACCGCTCTATTCTGCCTTAGTCAGACACAGTTTTGAATACTGTGTCCAGTTCTGGGCACCACAATTCAAGAAGGATGTTGACAAGCTGGAACATGTGCCGCGGGAGGGCAACCAAGATGATCAAGGGTCTGGAAAGTAAGCCTTATGAGGAGTACTTGAAAGAGCTGGGTATGTTTAGCTTGAAAAAGAGGAGACTGAGTGTGCTGGTCCAGGGGCGGGAGGTTACCGTGGGGCGAGGTCCAGGACCTGAGTCGAGAGTCGGACAGTCCTCCACAGGCGAAGCAGGGTCCACAGCAAGGAGCCGGGCAAGGACAGGAACTCTGGGGGAACCGGACTGGGTGCTGGCCGAAACAGGTCTTCAACGACGTTGCTCCCGCAACCTGGGACCGGGCTGACTGGCCTTTATCTTCTCTGAGGCCAGGGGCGGTCCCGGCCCCCAGGAGACCCGCCTCTCCTGGCTTTAAGGCGAGCACTCCTCCTGGGAGAAACCAGTTCCCTCTGCCTCTCTGCCCTGAGCCTCTGCAGTTCAGCAGAGGCTGAAGGGTTACTGGACCCAGGGGGAGACTCACCTGTAGGCACTGAGTCCTCAACCACCTCCGGAGCCAGAGTAGATTCACCTGGTGCCTGCTCCTGAGGATCCAGCACAAGGCCCTGCCCCAGCTCAGCCAGCCCTGGAGGCAGGGACTCCTGTGCAGGCTGGAGTTCCTCCGGTTCGGCCTCTGAATCGGATTCCCAGGCCATCACACTGAGAGGAGATATAACCATTTTCAAATATCTTAAGGGCTGTCACATGAAAGAGCATGCATGTTTTCTCCTGCTCTGGAGGGTAGGACTCAAACCAATGCCTTCAAGTCACAAGAAAGGAGATTCCGACTAAAATTCTGGGAAAATTTTCTGACAGTAAGAGCTGTTTGGCAGTGGAACAGACTCCCACAAGAGGTGGTGGACTCTCCTTCCTTGGAGGTTTTTAAGCAGACGTTGGATGGCCATCTGCCATGGATGCTTTAGCTGAGATTCCTACATTGTGGGGAGGTTGGACTAGATGACCCATGAGTCCCTTCCAACTCAAAGATTCTATGATTGCAGAAATGTCCCGTTCTTGTGTTGCCACCCTCTGTACCTCTCATGGAGGAGGCACATGACGAAAGCTTTAGAAACTCCTGGAATAAATAATTTACTCTCAAAACTAGTCATTTCAGGGTTGCCAGGGACAGGTCCTTCAGCCATCACATGTCTGGGCAAAGAGATGTTTTTAAATTCCTCTGAAAAGTTAATAGTGAGGGAGGCTGACACATCTCACCCAGGGAGGGCATTTCAGAAACAGGGAATCTGCCAGCTGCTTTTGGCTCGTCAGAGTCCTCTGTTGAAATCAGAGAAGAGGCGAGATTTGAACTGACTACCTGGCTGATCTCTAAGCCACTATACCAGAAGTGGGCATCGCGGTGCCCTCCAAGCTCCTATCATTCCCAGCCAGTATATGATTGTGAAGGTTGTAGTCCAACCATATCCAGAAGACAACAGAAGGCTACCTCTGTACTATGTGGTCCTAGTGTTGTCTTGGCACTATCATGTGAATTTTGCCCCAGATAGCTGAGATTTTAAAATTATGTCTCTTACTCCTTTTGAAACTTTTTTTATGACAAATACTTCTTGGTAAAAATTAATTTTGAAACATAGTGAGATGTATAAACACATTTCTGTTCAGTTCCCTCTGTAATTGGGACGACTGTTCTCAGTGATGGTTTCAATGCAGAATTCTTTTTTCCCACCAGGAGTTGCCTTTTGAGATGCTGCCCTTAACTGGCAAAACAATCATATTTGACAGCTTTCCTGATCCTTCAGACACCTGGGAAATAGTTGAGACGATTGGCAAAGGAACATATGGCAAAGTTTTCAAGGTGTTCAACAAGAAAAATGGGAGCAAAGCTGCAGTCAAAATCTTGGATCCAGTTCACGTAAGTTTACTTTTAGAATTGAGACACAGCAGAGACTGTTGTAGCTTTAAGAACTATGTTTTATTCACACATTTACACCTTCAATCTGCATGGAGGGAGTCCAGATCTTACAGCATGTTCATTTCAAGAGGGTATTGTTCCCCACAGCAGTGCAGCACTGGCGTCAAAGTCATCTCCCCGAGCTCGCCTTCAGCCATCCTGCCCAAGATGGAGCCCACTGTTGGTTCTCCCCCGTCATCTTCCTAGCACACCTTGCTAAAGATTCTTTTCCTGTCACCCCACAACCTTCTATCTGCCCAGGCCCAAGATTCCTCCTAAATGGGTCACCAACACCTTTTGTCATGTTAATGTATTTCTGGAAGAAAGCTTAGCCTGTATTTTTCCACTGGCCTCCAGTCTTCCCTTCAATACAGCAAATAATCAAAATCCTACCATTTATTAATTTATAGTGTTTAGGTGAGTGTCCTCCATCTAAAACAATATATTCATTGCCTTTATTGGCTAGCTTATTTTTCCTCTGTTGTTTCATAAATTTGCCACAAAGCCCTTGTGTTCTTGAAATGCTGGCTGCTGTTTGAGAAAGGTGGGGTGTCAGGTGCCAACTGATCCATAGTTTCTGCTTCATGGACTGTGAATGTAATGCCCTCATCTGTGGAAGTCTGACCGCATAGATTATATCGCTTCCTTAAACTGAAGGAATCCTGAGTGTCTGAAGAGGGAGCCATTGCAATAAACAAGGTGCTTGAAAATTTCCATCTTTCTTTGAGAACACTGCACTGGATTGAACTGAAGAAATGAAATAACTAACGGGGGAAAAGCCAAGCAACTGCTATCAATTTACCTTTTTTTCTGACTTAACTTAACTTCTTTTTCTAAATGCTTCTTGATTTTTACAGCGGTTTTAAGATATGTGAAACATAAAGAGAGGACGTTCTTAGCAAAACTAAGAATATGTGAGTTGGAACTCAAGGAGACCCCCTTTTTGTAGCCTGCAATGTGGAAAACAGGAATAATGCTATCAGTATCCAACTATTGATACCCAATTGTTTTATAGGCTGCAGTTTCTATAAAAAACCCCATCCTGGCTTCTAAAGGGACTTTGCAACAAATGCACTAAGCCTTACTTCCTAGGATCAGAAACCTGGTGCTCTCCACGTGTCATAAGACTACAACTCCCAGCATTCCTACCAATTGGCCATGCTGGCCTGGGGCTGATGGGAGTTGGGTACAGTATTCAGAGGGCCACAGGTCTCCCATTCCAGCTATATACACATTTACCAGGAAATAAGTCTCATTGAACTCAGTGGGGCTTACTTAGAGCAGACGTGTACAGGATTGCACTGGGGAAAAGCCCCTAGAAGTGTTGAGTTCAGGTTATACTTTTTCTCAGACTTCAGACACTTATGGCTAGAAACCTTTTCCCCAATTTCTCTTTTAATATTCCAGTATTTTCTCAAAAGACCAATTTGTTTTCAGATTCTATGCAGTGCAAAACCTTTTGACTGCACATCAATAAGTATACCTAATAAGTATATTATTACATGTTGTGCGTAAAACATGTTCACAAGGTGTTCCATTAATTCACTGTTTCTTTTGCTTTCCATCCATGTTACTAGGACATTGATGAGGAAATTGAAGCAGAGTACAACATTTTGAAAGCTCTTTCTGACCATCCAAATGTCGTCAAGTTCTATGGACTGTACTACAAGAAAGATGTGAAGGATGGAGACCAGCTGTGGCTGGTTCTGGAGGTAGGAGCTTTGCTTATTGGTTGGTTTTTGTTCTCCTGGTTTTTAAGTGACCACCCCAACAGGGGTGACCACCCCAACATTGAGTGAGAAAGCTCAATGTCATTACTAGAGAGTTTTTAGTGTCACAGGATATTATTCTAATTGCACTTACTAGATATCAGAGGTAGACTGTGTGGCACCCTTAAAATGTCATTGGACTGCCACTCCCATCAGTCCTAGACAGTGTAGCCAATAGTCAGGGAGGATGGGAGTTGTAGTCCAAAACATCTGGAAGATGCCATGTTGTTTACACCTGAGATACTACATCTAATTGACTTTCAGGACCCCTCATATCCCAATAGCCTATGGCATGTCTTAGGAGTCTCTGGTGCCACTCCCTGTGTGATCATTTGTGTTTATGATGGCTTTTAGATGGGTTTATGTGCAGATACAGTGGTACCTCGGGTTAAGAACTTAACTTGTTCTGGAGGTCCGTTCTTAACCTGAAACTGTTCTTAACCTGAGGTACCACTTTAGCCAATGGAGCCTCCCGCTCCCGCCATGCCGCCGCCACACAATTTATGTTCTCATCCTGAAGCAAAGTTCTTAACCCGAGGTACTATTTCTGGGTTAGCGGAGTCTGTAACCTGAAGTGTCTGTAACCCGAGGTACCACTGTATGTGCTGCTTATAGCCAGAGCCAGCTCACCGGCAAGGTGTTGCCATAGAAACTCTGCTCTGACACTGGTCTCCCCTGCACCCCTAAGTGGCAAAGCTCTCTAGAATGCCTCCCCCCTCTCACCAAGTTGGCTTTGCCACCTGGTGGGACGGGAGATTCAGCCAGGGCTTCTCCTTAAGGAGAGGCCCTTGCTAAATCTTGCTTCCTACCATCTTATGGCAAGGCTTTGGAAGGGCTTTTCCTTGAAGGGAAGCCCTTGCAGAGCCTCACCTTTCTTTTTTCATGACAGCAGAGAAGCCCAGTTCACAGTGAGAAGAACGCAGCAGATCAATGCAGCCCTGTAAGCTTAGGGCAAGCCCAGTGTCTTCTTGAGAAGCACTCTGGGGAGGGCCAACAGACTTGAGGAAAATATTCTGGCCTGTTCCAGGCATCGGCTGATCTCATGTGAGATAATGATTAAGTGACTGGGCACCTCAGATCTTGGGGGGAGAACCTAGAAATGCCAGAGTTTGCCGGCAGCTCTGCTTGTCATCTTCATGCCTCGCTATTGAAGTACAGCCAAGGAAAGACTGTTTATGCTTTGTTTTGAGCACCTAGGCTGCTATTTAATGCGACAGTAGTAGTGTCTTGATTTGGCCCTGCAAGTCAGCTGTTAATCTGCAGCAGCATCCATAGACATCTTCCTGCAGAAAACCCCATTTTCAATGAATGAGAGTTATACAGTAGCTCCATTGACTTGCAGGGGTGGGGGCAGGGGTGGGGGAGGGGCAGCTCCCCCCCCAAAAAAATCAAGTAAATAAATAAAAATACTTAACTAACTGACTAACTAACTGTGTCACAGATAACTCGGTTCTGCCCCCCCCCCATAATAACTGTCCCCCCAGTAAATCCTGGCTATGCCTATGTTGACTTTGGAAAACAATTGCTAGACATTTAGGTAAGTCTTTAAAGGGTGGACATATTAACTCCCACAATTTTACATACTACATTATTGTTGGGGAGTAAGTGAGGCCAGCAGCAAAAAGTTGCACTTCAGTTTTAGATGCCGGCCATGCCCTTTACCCGGGTATTCCATTCCATTCTCCCCCCTCCGCCATTTTCTGTCACACACACACCTGCAAGAGTCAGCATTCCAGGGCCACTGAGCATGCTCAGTCCCCACTAGGATGTTTTGAGGAGAGTTCCCCCTCCCCCTTAGGGTTTATTCCCCCTGTGTTTTTTGTTTGTTTGTTTTTTTCAAATTATTTCTTCAATATTTTGGCTTCCTGTGAGCTTTTTTGCTGCTTCCCTCTCGTTCATGGATGGTGCTGTTTTGGCTGCATCGACACTCATAGCCTGAACCCTGAGAATGGAGAGCATTAAATAGGATGACTCATCTTTGTAGTTCAGCTGCAGGCTTGCCCTGATAAGTGTTGCGTTATGAATTCTTCCTTGCAGCAGTCCTTGAAGTTAATTAATAATGCTAACCACACACACTACTAATCCCAAAGAATAATTATCATGGAGGATTATTGTGATCCAGTTGGCAGCAGTGTTTGCTAATTTAAAGCCCTGCCTGAAGTGATACTAAGTTATATTATTCGGCTTTGATCTCTCCCCCCGCTCTCTTTTAAGAGTTAACATCAAGCGTTTGCATTTTGTTCCCATTTAATTCTGCAGGAGAGATGTATAAATATTAAAATTTAACAGTAAAATCCTCAGTAGGCCTGTACTTTATCAGTTGTGAGTTTGGTTTTTATCAAAATAAATGGAACAAATGTTCTGTGAGGAATTAACAATGGGCTACAGGGATGTTTGAACACTATTTGATATGCAGAGACATCTAAATATTTGCATAGCTGAAACTGTGCTTCAGATCTCACAAGCCAGTTTGTGGAGGCCACAGAATGTTCCTTTCTTGCGATTTTTTAGAATATGTGTGTGGAGTCAGAATTGATTTAGATTAGGGGAAGAATCATGCAAACCACCTTGGTTCTTATTATGTGGCCAACATCACTGTGTAAACTGGTGTGCTTTATTTGGAGCAGTGAATAATCCCTGGTTATATAAGGATGTTTTCCTACCAAGTTCTGTGACTTGCTTCCTACCCATCCAGCAAGTTTTCTACTCCAGACTTTCCCAACCTGGTTGTGGATGATAGGAGTTGTGGTTCAAAATATCTGGAGCACACTTGCTTGGAGAATTCAGTTATAGTCTTTTCCCCTTTCCCCTTGAACTTGGTAACTAAAACCTTCGGCTGCCTATAAAACAGAACAGTGAAAAGTGGTCCTTCTCAGAATAGAAACCCCCAATTCATAAGCTCCCACAGTTGTCTGTAAAATAAAGTGGTTAAGAAGAAGGGTTTCTCCGAAGCCTGTCCCAGTCGACTTATTGAATATTAATTGCAGAAGTGGTTTTACTGCTTTTATAGTACGTATTCTACCTCGTTATATGCTGCTTTGATAGCTTCTGGCTGTGAAGCAGTTTATACATCTGCAAAATAAATACATGGTGGCACTCACAGCCTGCGGCAAGCCAGGCATGGAAGTATAGGAAGATCCCATTGGCCCATCTAGCTCAGTATTGTCTGACTGGAGCTCTCCAGGATTTCGTTCTCTGTTCTCTCCTAGCCCTGCCTGGAGATTGATCCCAAGACCTTCTGCCTGAAAAGCAGGTGCTTTGCCCCTGAGCTATTGCCCTTCCCCAAGATGTATATGTATATGTATGAGAGAACCATCACATGTTGCTTCTGTTCAGTCTCAACCCTGTTTGGGATAGGGTGCAAAACAGTCCAGATTATGAAGACCAAAGGTAGCAGCAGCCTGCTTCAACTATTATAAGTTTCTCAATTCATGAGACTTGCCAGAGAGCAGAAGCTGGTATATGTCATACAGAAAGCAGCCTTAGTTTTTCCCATCTGCTTCATATTATCAAGTCCACCTAATGGAAACAGGTGACTTTGCTGTAAGTAAGTAAGTAAGTTAGTAAGTAAATATCTGTTCTTTTACTTAAAATCAAGCGTTCTGCCCACCTCCCCATTGTATATCCTATAAATGCTTGCTTGCATTTTGCACTGCATTTCCTTCTGTCCACCTCTACCTACTACATTTCCTTGTATATCTCCTTCCTTGGCCTAATCAGCTGTGCCACCGCCTGTGTGGAAACAATAGCCCAATAACAATGTGTACAAAAAGCAGACTACTTGAACCCACTTTATCGATAATGACGAAATGGTTCACTAAGGAACCCTTATGCCTGCTCACTGCAATAGCGCTGAAAATAGCGCTGCTTTGCTTTTGGCTGCATGCTCTAATTATACTACATAATATATTGTCTTTCAAAAGAAGCCGTGTATGGGAAATAAATGTGCAAGCCAATATAAGAGAGCCTTTTCCTACTCTTCAGACCTGGGTATTTTTCCATGCTGCCCTGTATAATTGCTCCTTTCAATCCAGCTCTGCCTTCTTTGATCCATTACGGCTCTAAACTAGCCTTGATTTAGCCATTTCTAATAATGAGCCGCGTAATGCCGCTTTTTTTACTTCCCAATTACAGTAATTCCGCTCTTTTAAAATTATGTCCCCCTTTCTCTGCAAGATCAAAGATTTGTGACTACTAGTAGGCTTTAGAATACTGAGGTCTGGTAAATACTCGTAATTTTCTGGGGGAAATTACATATTACAATCCCTTGCTTGAGCAGACTGAGGGCATAAATTGTTGCCTACCCTGGGGTACAGAATAAAGGCTGGCTTTCCTAACACTTTGTTTTCATCATCATGTAGAAAAGCAAAAAGCCAGATGAAAGTTCAGGTACGAGTTTTCAGGTATCTGCACTACTAGTGTCAAGATTTGATTTATGTCCACAGTAAGCTCTTTGAGAATCAATCTTCTTCGTCCCAAAGAACTCTGGGTTCAGCCAGGTTTGATCTTGTGTCTGGATCTGAAGCCACTGAGTGAAAAAGGAAGCTCCATTCTCTCTTCCCCTTCATCACTTATTATGGGGAGTCAAAATAGCTCTAGCCTTCCCCCTTCCTTTTGGGCAGAAGTGGATGAAATGTGCAGGCATGATCATATATGCTGAGGGAGGTGGTGAAGCCTGCCATATTTCAGAGTGATAGCTCACTAGTGCAGACTTTACAGTTTTGGGTTATGAAAAATAGAAATAATTTGACCTCCCCTAATACTATGTGGAAGGGATACAGGTGGCGCTGTGGGTTAAACCACAGAGCCTAGGACTTACTGATCAGAAGGTCAGCGGTTCAAATCCCCACTATGGGGTGAGCTCCTGTTGCTCGGTCCCTGCTCCTGCCAACCTAGCAGTTCGAAAGCACGTCAAAATGCAAGTAGATAAATAGGTACCGCTCCGGCGGGAAGGTAAACGGTGTTTCCGTGCACTGCTCTGGTTCGCCAGAAGCGGCTTAGTCATGCTGGCCACATGACCCGGAAGCTGTACGCCGGCTCCCTCAGCCAATAAAGTGAGATGAGCGCCGCAACCCCAGAGTCGGCCACGACTGGACCTAATGGTCAGGGGTCCCTTTACCTTTAATACTATGTGGGCTATTGATCTAAAAAAATTGAGAGAGGTAAGAAAGCTGGCAGATCAGACCTATTTGTCTGCATAAGTTTTTGTGTCAGGAGTTCTTAAAATATACAGAGGGGACTTTTTTGGCTCCATGGCCCAGAATCATATCAGCATCAGCCAAATTTGGTGGGTGCGTAGGTCACATGAAGTGACAATGACATCATATGCAAGATGCTGCTAAACAGGATCCCCCCCCCCATAATATTAGCACTATCGAATGGTATCCCTTGCTAAAGCAATGAGGGAGAGGCTCTCTTTTAGCAGTTGAGCCTCATGCACACTCCTTCCAGATTCAGGGAGGGGTTTGCATGACATTTCCAGCTAAAGGGAAGGCACAATTTTAGCAGGGGAATTTCCATGGAATTTCCTGCTAAAATGATGGAGAAAGGTCTCTGTTTTAGAAGGCGGCTACAGTACAGTGTGTCAGGAAAGGGTTTGCAAGGAATCTTGCCGTGCTGAGCTTGCCATCAGCTGATGGGTGGGGCTTAAAATCCCTGCTCAGTTTGGCTGAGCTCCTCTGTTCCATGCTGGGAACAGGGGCCTGCAGTCAACACAGGATTTAGCCCTGTCCTCACACCCTTCCGATGACATCATAAATGACATCAGCTAGTGGGTTGGGGTGGGCTTGGGTTGTGGAAAATGGCCACAATCGAGACCTGACAGTTGCAGTGGACTAATTTTCTCACTTGACCAAAAGTTCTAGATTCAGATAGGTAGCCGTCATGTTGGTCTGATGCACTCAAAATATATGGGGGGGAAAATAAAATTGTCCAGTAGCACCTTAGAGACCAACTAAGTTTGTTCTTGGTATAAGCTTTCGTGTGCATGCACACTTCTTCAGATACACTAAAACAGAAGTGACCAGACCCTTATATATAGTGGGAGGGTGAGGTGGGGTTTTTCTCAGGAGGGTGATCAGTTGTAATTTGGTTGTAATCAGCTGTAATCACTAAACTGCAAACTATGGAGAGAGCTGGTCTTAATAGAGATATTGGATTCCTGTCTCATTACATATGCTAATCATCTGCATGCTATCCCTTGCTTTTCTTGTAGGACTAAATGCAGTCGTTAACAGTTCTCAACAGGTTTACCATACCCATTGAGTCAATCACCCATCTCCTACTACCCTGAGAAAAACCCCACCCCACCCTCCCACTATATATAAGGGTCTGTTGACTTCTGTTTCAGTGTATCTGAAGAAGTGTGCATGCACACGAAAGCCTATACCAAGAACAAACTTAGTTGGTCTCTAAGGTGCTACTCGACAATTTTTTATATATATTTTGACCAAAAGTATTTCCCATAAGCTTGATTTCGCTTTTCACAAAAGATGGAAAAGACTGCATTACTATTTTATTTTATTTTATTTTATTTATTATTGGTGTGTGCGTTGAGAGAACAGCACACAGCATTTTTTGGTGGGGTGTCTGCTTCAACATGGGGGGAAACTTTTAGGGAGCTCCTCTCAGGTAAGCCCCGAAACACTATCAGCAGCAATATTTGAATCAGTGTGTTGATGAGTTGCTAATTCAGTGTTATATTTTTATTGCTTGTGTTCTGGTGTTTATATATGTTTGTTGTGCATTACACTGAACTCCTTTGGAAATTGGATCATTTATAAATATCTTAAATAGATAAAATTCAACATGTTCTGAATTTATATGTATATATAAATGTATACATTAATGCTACAGTGAGAGATGAGATGATGAGCAACAATTTAAAAAGACCCCTTTGCTGAAAATGTTGTAAGGAGTGGTCAGACTAAATTTGCATAATTTCATGTGCTAATACAAATGCAAATTCTAATTCTGGCCATAAGAAGATTGGACTTAAAAAAAAAAGTCTTGGCAAATGTATGCAAGGTCTATGATGTAGTTTAGCCTAGAATCATTGAATCATCTTTCAAAGTTACGACTTGAGCTACACAAGATGACTGGTCTCTTTTTCTTTAATTCAGTCCCTGGATACGACCTCTAACTACTTCTCAGTGGGAACTTCTGGAAGGATTGACCAGATGAATAGAGATCCAAACAGCATACATTTGATCCAATTTAAAGCACATGACTTTTCCCACAAAGAAGAGTTTGAGGGTGCTGGGAACTTTAGGTAGAAATCAACATCAAGCTATGTTATGTTATGTCTGGGCAAGCATTTCAACTTGCCAGATGGAATGACCCCCCAGCCCCGCCTCTCATCCCCCCAAGTGCTGATCTATGGGTTTTCCTGACCCCCTGAGCTAATTTTGGGGAGTGTGTGTGGAGGGGGGGACCCCTTTGAGCAACATCTGGAGGGCTACAGCCATCTTACAGGTTACAAGCTGGAGAACTCTGGCAACTATAAAGCTCACCTTGGTTTTGAGATGGGCAGCTCCTGAAGTTTGTTTGTAAGCCAAGCTTGGGAGAACATCCCCACTGCTTCTAGTGTGAGAAATTGTGACTTGGTAAGTGGCTGTCAGTTTTCAGCCATCTGATTTGCACACAGAAGGTCACAGCTTCAATCTGCAACATCTGTAGAAAGGGCTAGGAGAGGCTTCTGCCTGAAATCCTATAGAGCAGCTCTTAGCATGGATAATATAAGCTAGATGGGCGAATAGTCTGATCTGGCATAAGGCAGTTTCCTCTCTTCTTATGTCTGATCCTCAGTACTTGTTCCTCTTCCCACCTCCCTCCGATATAAAGAAAAATTATTGCTTTATGGGTCTCATCTTCCTTGCCTGTCTAGCATAGCTCAGTGATGGGCTAATTGAGAAGCAACTGAACAAATGATTTTTTTTTATTTTTTTGAATGACCAAATTTATAATGGAGCACTTGCTTCCAGTGCTTCCAAGTGTCATTTTAAATTGCAACCCCATCATCGAAATCATCCAGCTCATCTTGCAGTTTTAACTCATCATTCATCTGTAACACAGGCGGCACATTTCTATTAGCAGAGCACATGGCCTCTTCTCACCCCAGGTAACCTTTCAACACGGGCATTAGGAAGCTGCTGTGCCTGTAGATTCAAGGATCATTAGCCCCAATGCTAAGGTGGTCACATGTGGCAGAGGATGGAAGAGAAGCAGAACCAGGTACCCAAACGTTAGCCGAAGGTGAAAAAGAGCCTAGACCCAGACAAAAACAGGAGACCAGCATCCCCCAGTCCTTCCAGACTTCCTCTTGCCCTGCTGTCCCCACCCCCACCCCCACCCCAGGAAAACCCAATCTTTACCGCTGAACAGGAGCAAACATCTATCAGGTTTTCCTGGGGGAAATGGTGGGACAAACAGAAAACCGCTTGGACATGTGCTTTCTAGACATGGGTCAAGAAGAAGTGTGGATGAGCCCATAGACCTTCAGTTGAACACAGGGGCTTGGGTCAGTGGACCCAGACCTGTTGCCTGTTTCCCCACATATCAGGAGAATATGAATATGGCTTCCTTTGTGTTCCTGCCAAAGCGTCCGCCCAGTGCCAACCTCTCCCTTCCACTAAGTGGCAGTGGCACTGACCCTGGTACTGGGAGCGGCTAGGTGCATGACCACACCCCTCTCTGTTGCTAACTGTTACTGGGAATATGTGATTTAAAAGCCATTGCAAGTGGTTGCGTTAACATCTGGTTCAGTGAGTGTCAGATTAGCATTGTGACATGTGTTTGTAGTTATATAAAAGTCTGCTGGCTCAGAGCTAGAGTTCCATTGCGCTCTTCCCCACTGCCCTCCCCAAATGCAATTCAAAGGTGAATCATAAGCGTAGCAGAATATTTTAGGCAAATGGGGGTGAATTCTGTTGCTTTCATTTCCTTCTGCTCCCCAATCATATTTTCATGGATATTGTTGCTAACTGCTGTAGGTTCGGCTGCACCAATTTAGACAGTTGACTGTGTGTGTTGTGTTGTGTGTTTGTAAAGACCTAACATTTGATCTGTGCCTACAAAGACAGCCATGGTGTCTTGACACAATTAGTAAAAATAGACATAGGAACAGAAAAAATAAATTGGAGGGGACACTTTGCCCATGAGGTTTTCCCTGGGCTGTGGAGAAAATAGAACAAGGCTTATATTAACCCAGGGAACGTGGAGTCCTGCTTGCCCAGTTCAAAAAAGGACATGTAGGACTATGCTTCCAAATATTCCTTCTCCATTATGTATTGAAATATCCCCCTTTTGAATTTCGCTACAAATAAATGTGCTGGATGCTGGGCAAAAAAACATCTTTGCATACATTTGTTCCTTCGTGTGCCAAAGAGTGCTTCGGCTTCTTCCTTTGAGGATCAGTGATTTTAACTTCGCCTGACAACTGCTTTTCACGCCTTCATTTTATGCACCTCCCAAAGTGCCAGTTTATAGGAAGATCAAATAATAATTTTAAAAGTATCAGATACTGCGAAAGGGTGTGAAAGGTGAAAGGTGTGTTTATTTTGTATGGTTAACAGGTTTCTTGGCATGCCAACCTTTAATTTATGCTCAGTGTTAAAAAGGTGGGGGCACAGTTCAGCGGTAGAGCACTTGCTTAGCATGCAAAAGGTGCCAGCTTCAGTCTCCAGACAGGCCTGGGAGAGACCCTTGCCTAAAATCCTGGAAAGCCACTGCCAGTCAGTGAAGGCAGTACTGAGCTAGATGGGCCAACATTCTGTCTTGGTGTATGGCTGCTTCTTAGGTTCTTATGTAAACCTAAGATGGCTGGCATCCATCTGTCTCGGAAGACAATGGAGGACTGCGCCTTTGGAGGTGGTCAAGCTGTTGGATGTTTGCAGCGCCTGCTGTGGCTGTAGAGAGACATGAGGGAGAGACATGTTTTGTTGCAGTTGGGGCAGATGAAGGTGTCCAGTTATGCTCCTGCAGATGCACCATGACATTTCCTCTCTCTGTGCTCCTCCCAGTAGTCATTTCACCTCTGATCACAGCTATGAATACACGACTTGACTGTCTGTCTCCAGGTACTGTGGTTGCCTGCAAGAGATTCTCACATGGCAGGGTTGATGATGCTGCCAGCCTTTGCAGGTTTTGGGGGTTTGTAATCTCGGGTAGCACACCATAACACAGTTTCTTCAGGTCCACAATCTCATGTGGTGACCCAAAAGACACATTTTGGGGTACCATGCCTGAAAAACATCAACATTTTTCCAGGGCTTGGGATCTCGCATGGGTCATGTGATTCATGTGGGAATGTAGACCCAGAAGATGGCGTCCCAGATTTGGACTGTGTCATGTTAAGGGTATGTGTTTGAAGGATATGTGTCTTCAGTCAGAAGAGAAAGAGACCCATCAGTGAGGAGCAATTGTGTGGATGGGAGATTGCATGTGTGCTTGTTCTGGTAACGCACCACTTCTGATCCCTCACCTGAATTGAGTGCTCATTGTGGCTCATGAAAGGGCCAGGCCTTCTGCAAATATTTAAACTGATGAGAAGCCCTGTCCTTGGATGGCCTACGCCCAACAGAGCCTCACTGAAGAGCACAGAGCTAACCTCAGCATATTATTTTGACAAATGGGCAGTCGATACACCACAGATTCCCACAGGACTGCAAAACTTCCATTGAGTTTCAGTTTGTTTATTGGTTTCACCATCGATTGTATGACAAGATAAACATGGACAATTAATGAAGCATTCAGCTGTCCTTAAAACAGACTGCCACATGAGAATCTAGGTAAACAAGTCAAGCATTTCTGTGGAAAGGGTAAACGGAGCCACTTTTTCTAGTGATTGTCTATATCTCTTTGCGTGCAAGGCCTCAAGTTTCCTGCTAACTGCTACCAAAGGTCAAAACAAACGAGTGAGCTGGCTGAATAACATAGCTCTTACTTCCTTCTAGATGTGCCATTGCAATAAATAAGTCGGAATACCTTACATAGTGGCCTAAACTACACGCACAATGTCTTAAATCATAAGGGATCTCCTCAGGTTCTCCTCCAAAACAGCATAGGGTATTTTGTTAAAATTATGTGAAAGCTCCCAGTTTTTGAGGTGTGATATATAGTTCATCTTGGAAAAGGAATGTAGCTCAGTGGTAGAGGACATACTCTGCGTACAAAAGGTCCCAAGTTCAATTCCTGGCATCTCCATCTAATGCTGAGGAAAGGATCCCATCTCTGATCCCATTCATCATGGAAAAGAGGTGGGCAGAAGGCTGGCCTTCTTTTTTGTGACAGTATTCTGGTATGGAGTATCAGCTTCTTTCCCTTCACAGCCTGTGGCAGCCATTTTGTACTGGCATTCGCAGCACACACCCACACCCTAATATATGAGTACTGACACCTCATTTTCTACCCAAAAAGCACTGGAGAATAATTATAGGAATTTGATAAAGGAGTTCTGGGTAATTTGCAGCAGATCAGCAAGAATTTTAGAATCCCGGTCATTTAATAATAGCAGTAACGAGCTACTCCCCCTCCAAGCTAAGACTGATGATCTAACAAAATCTTGCTGTAACCAGGAACAATTTTTGTGCTTGTGTAGAACAGGCATGGCCAAACTTGGCCCTCCAGATGTTTTGGGACTACAATTCCCACCATCCCTGACCACTGGTCCTGTTAGCTAGGGATGATGGGAGTTGTAGTCCCAAAACATCTGGAGGGCCAAGTTTGGTCATGTCTGGTGTATAATGACTATGGACTCATCTACACTTGTCAGTTAAAACATAAAAAATGTGTTATAAAAATGTGGCACCAGAGGGCACTGTAAAGAAGTGATCTGTTATCAATGGAAAATTGCATTGAGAGTTCTATTACATGGGGGTTTTTTTAAGTGTTTTTACAGATCGTTGTCAATCCAGTCTGAAACCTCTGTTCAGCTCTAGAACCAAAAGCAAAACCCTGTTCTGAAGAGAGCCAGTGTAGTGGTTAGTGTGTTGGACTAGGACCTGGGAAACCAGGGTTCAACACCTGTGTGCCATTCCCTTGGTGTCCTTGAGCCAGTTGTTGTCTCTCAGCTGAATCTATGTTGAAGAGTTGTTGTGATGATAAAATGGAGAGAAGGGAGAACCATGTAGGTAGGCCTCATTGAGATCATTGGAAGAAAAGTGGGATATAAATGTGGTAGTAATATTATGGCGATGTGTCTTGTGCCTTGCTCCAGCTGGTGGATTTTAAGGTTGTAGTAAAACACCAAGTAGCTCCTATGAAGCTGAAGTGTACTCATGAGAGCAGAAGTCTACCTATTGTGTAGAGTAGATGCTTAGGTAGACAGACCAATTATCTTAGCTGGGAATAAATAAGAAAGCTCCCTATGGTCTTAAGGCGACCTATTTTGAGGGAGAGCTTTCAGTCCTACATGGTTTACTTTTTGATCCATCCCTAATCCATGGGAGAAAGTTAGACTATAAATATACAGTGGTACCTCAGGTTAAGTACTTAATTTGTTCCGGAGGTCCGTTCTTAACCTGAAACTGTTCTTAACCTGAAGCACCACTTTAGCTAATGGGGCCTCCCGCTGCTGCCGCACTGCCGGAGCACGATTTCTGTTCTCATCCTGAAGTAAAGTTCTTAACCCGAGGTAGTATTTCTGGGTTAGCGGAGTCTGTAACCTGAAGCGTATGTAACCTGAAGCATATGTAACCTGAGGTACCACTGTACTTTTAAATGAATGAATAGCAACTGGGTTAACAAGCCTAATAAAAAACAAAACAAAAAATGTAATCATTCCTTTTATTTTATTTTATTTTCAACCAAATAGCTGTGTAATGGAGGATCTGTGACTGACCTTGTAAAAGGATTTCTGAAGCGAGGAGAAAGAATGAGTGAAGTTATTATTGCTTTCATTTTACATGAAGCCCTGATGGTAAGTAAGGAAATGCATTAACAGTTCAAATATTGGCTCTTGATTTTGGTGGAGAATTAATTTTGCTACAGAGTTAAGCACTGGAAGGGAAATGGGACACGGTCCTGCCAACCTCAGTCTGCCCTCAGCTAGTCCTTACCTGGTCCTCACCTGCTTTCCTTCTTTCTTACTACCAGTCCAGTGGGTAGCACTGCCTAACAGGTTCTAGCAGCCTTGCATGCTGTTATATATGAAATGGAGATCATGGTTTAATAGAAACTCTACATGGTTAAACAAGCCTGTTTCGTAAACCATGGTTTGAAATTGACTTGTTTAGAAACTGCTCAGAGTTGTAAAGTTGCAAGCAAGAGCTGCCAAGTGTGTCTCATGGCTGCATGAAAGAAGGGGAAGGGAGTGCATGAGTCCAAGGCTTTTACACGTAGCACTAAAGCATGGTTTAGGGTTACATACAAACACTGAATTTTGTTACATATTGCTGGTATAGCATTTCCTTTACCCCCATCTTCCTAACTACAGACACAGCAAATCTCAGGACAACACTGTAAGTTTGTAAGGTTCATTGGCTTGGAAAATGTATGAGTTTTATTCATTAAGGATTTCCCCCCCATGCAGATGTTTACCATGAGAGATAATTTAAACTCATGTGAACTATGGTGGTTTTGTACTATAGGTATATTCCTGAATTAAAAACACATTAAATGGAATACTTACTAAGTTTACAAATATTTTGACAATTTCGTATTTTCTTTATTGAAGATAAATTCATTAAAAAAGCATAAACTCTCTTTTCAGGGGCTCCAACATTTGCATGAAAACAAAACTATCCACCGTGATATCAAGGGAAATAACATCCTTCTAACCACTGAAGGAGGTGTTAAACTTGTGGATTTTGGTAAGTTGCAATGTCCTTATACCCTTGAGATGCCATGTTGCACTTGTCTGTCAAAAGCAGCCAACTTAGGGTCTGGGCAAACATGACCCAATGTGAGGTGGAGCAAGCCTTGGGCTTCAATATACTCACGCCCTGCCCTCTCCTCAGGTAGAAGAAAGTTACACCTGTTCTGACCAAATACTGCACTGATTTTCACCTTGGGATCTGCCTAAAAGTAGTTCATGATGCAGTATCCTGGATTTCAAAAAGAAAGACCAAAGTATATTTCCAGTTGGTATAAAACTTTGGCTTAACCCAGGGGTGACTGGTGTCTCCCCTAAAAAGTGGGATTCTGTAAGTTATTGCTAAGTCATTTCCAAAAGGGACGTGGGTGGCGCTATGGGTTAAACCACAGAGTCTTGGGCTTGCCGATTGGAAGGTCAGTGGTTTGAGTCCCCGCGACGGGGTGAGCTCCCATTGCTCGGTTCCAGCTCCTACCAACCTAGCAGTTCGAAAGCACGGCAAAGTGCAAGTAGATAAATACGTACCGCTCCAGCGGGAAGGTAAATGGCGTTTCCGTGTGCTGCTCTGGTTCGCCAGAAGCGGCTTAGTCATGCTGGCCACATGACCCGGAAGCCAATAAAGCGAGATGAGCGCCACAACCCCAGAGTCGGCCACGACTGGACCTAATGGTCAGGGGTCCCCTTACCTTTACCTTTAAGTCATTTCCACCCATCCATGACACAAGCCATTTGTCCCACACCCCTCCCATCAGACATTATAGTTGAATTGCGTTTTGGAGGTTCCTGTCGCGCAGATTAACTCCATGTGGTGAGGTGACAGATTTTTGAAATAGACTGTTGCATCCCCTTTTTTATCTGGTGTTGTTATTGCCAGTGCTGCAATTATATGACTCGACTCCTGTTCTGAGAGTTGATCTTGGTTGTTCATAAATTTACTTTTTATGTGCAGGCTGATTTTTATTATCCCTTTGGAGTTTTGCTTAACATTTTAAACTTGGATATAAATATTTGAAATAAATTATGTAGGATCATGATGTATATACACTGACATATGGCTAAATGTATGGGAGTCTTGTGGTTAAGAGACCAGTGGCACAATCCTATACATTCAGAAGTTAGCCCCATTGACTTCAGTGGGGCTTACCTCCAGGAAACTGGGCACAGGATTGTGGCCAATATGTCAGATCAGGAAGGCCTCAGTTCAAACCTCACCTCTGATGTGAATGCATGTTTTGGCCTTAGGGAAGCCAATCTCAGCTCAAGATCTGTAAAATGGAAGTAATATTACTAACTTGGGTGGCGCTGTGGATTAAACCACAGAGCCTAGGACTTGCCGATCAGAAGGTCAGCGGTTTGAATCCCCACGATGGGGTGAGCTCCCGTTGTTCGGTCCCAGGTCCTGCCCACCTAGCAGTTCGAAAGCACCCCTAAGTGCAAGTAGATAAATAGGTACCGCTCCAGCGGGAAGGTAAGTGGCGTTTTCGTGCACTGCTCTGGTTGACCAGAAGCGGCTTAGTCTTGCTGGCCACATGACCCGGAAGCTGTACGGCTGCTCCCTCGACCAATAAAGCGAGATGAGTGCCACAACCCCAGAGTCGGCCACGACTGGACCTAATGGTCAGGGGTCCCTTTACCTTTATTACTAACTTATATTTCATAGTTATTATAAGGATAACAAGTTGTGTGTGTGTGTGATCTAATATGTGATCACTCTGAACATTCAAAAGTGCTGTAGAAATGCTAGATATGATTATTAAAAACACTAATCATGGGTGTGCTGGGAAGTCCTGATTGCTGTAAGGTTTGGAAAAATATTCTCTTGCCTTTCAAGATACTGTGCCTACTCATGCAGCCTTGATGTTAATGAGGTTGGCCATATCACTCAGTACTAATTAGGTCAAGCCCTGTGTGATAGTGTCCCATTCACAACAGAAAGGGAACACCTCATTCAACTGTAAAATGAATTAAGAACAAAGACTAAAGCTGATTGGTCAGAAGCACCCATGTTGACCATGAATAGGAGGCTGTAAATTTTTGAGATAAATTTCCAGGAGTAAGAAGCTTGAAGTCTTAAAATCTTGCTTTTGGCGTGGATATTGGCTTATCTTAAATTAAAACCAGATTTTTATTTCATGTAGTGTTTGGAATGAGTTTGGTTCTTTAGAATCTTAGTCTAGTAACTGCATCTAGAGCTACTTTTCCATTAACTTCAGTATTCTAGCCAAACCTACGGAGATTTTCAATAAATACTTACCCATAGGTTAAGATAAAGGGACCCTGACATTTAAGTCCAGTCGCGAACAACTCTAGGCTCATCTCGCTTTACAGGCCGGGGGAGCCTACGTTTGTCTGCTTGGCTATTGCAAAACATGGAGAGACACTATCTCACCGGTCCTACCAGTTGGGATGAATATGGATATTTTACAGTTAGGGAATTAATGTTGAATGAGAGGCACTTACCTTAGGACAGAGGTAGCCAATGTGGTGCCCTCCAGGTGTGCTCTGGCTCCCAGCTTGACCATCATTCAGGAATAATGGGAGTTGGGTATGATGGATATTCCAATAACATTTTAAGGGCATCACGGTGGCTATCCCTGCCTTAGAATATATCCAAGGTTAATTTTACATGATTTGTACTTGGAAACACCTCCCTCAGGAGCCCTGACAGAACTCAGCACCTGTAGTAGCTGTTAAAAGGAAAGAGACATTCTTACCTATACAGAGGTTTTTAAAAGAAATTGTGATTTTTCTGACCTTGTTGTCCATCCTAGGATTGACATGATTGGTTGTGGTTTTACTTGTTTCACATTACTGTAATTCTTTCATCGTTTGGTGGTTTGAGCTGATATAAGATCGTTAGGGAATATATTTCAATTGAATAAATATCAGCAAAGTTAAACGCTCGTAAATTTCACTGCATTTCAGTGGACAAGATCTAAGAACAGCCTTAATTCTGTTTAAATCCATCAAACTCAAAATGTGCTTCTCTTTCGCTGGTTGTGCCTTTAAGAACTAGCCTCCCAGTATATCTGTGGCTAGTTTGGGATTTTATCTCGGATCTCCCAGGTCAAAGTTCAGCTGTTTTTCCAATGGACTTTTGCTGGTTCTTTTTCTGTTGTTGCAACTAGTCGGCTTGTACTCTGCCAGCTTGACATCACATATGACAGCTGCTGTCAATAATAGGCAGGTTAATGGACCTTTGATAACAGAACTGGCTTTTTCTTCCCTTTGTGGCTTGTGAACTTCTGAATTGTGGGACATAATATTTTCCTGTTCTGCTAAGCCAATTTATTTTGCACAGCAGTGATGCTAGCCTTTGTGAATGGCCTGCACCTTTTGTACATTTCTTTCTTGGCTGTCATGTTATTTTGCCCCCCAGCAGTCATTCCAGACACTGTTGGATTAGTACAGCCATTACAGACAATGGCGCCACAGTAGTAAAGATCCAGATTTCAGCCACTCTACTTATTCCCACTTACGCTGCATGCCCTACTTTTGCCGCTGGCTCTCGGGCACACATTTTCTGTAATGTTCGAGTCCAGTAATTTTTTTATGGGGACACGCAGCGGTATGCATGCTTCTAAACATTTTGTGATTCTAACATGAGAAGAAACTAAAAATTTTAATTTTTTTAGTTTCTTCTCTAGCACGTGAATCATCAGTTCTGTTGCTACCCCTGATGGCAGCCTCATTTCCTGTCACGGTGTTTCCTGAGTCTCAGACAGAAGCGAGCGTTTAATGTGTGAAGTAGGAGTTGGAATCTAGCACAGTTATTGGTCAGTTTTGTTGTTACCACCTCTGATGGAGGCTTCCTTTCCTATCCTGGTGTTTCCAGAGTCTCAGACGGAAGTGAGCATTTAATGTGTGAAACAGTGTGGAATGTGGATGTGTGGTGTTTACTGATGAAAGTTTGGCCTCATTGAGGGGCAGTATTTCAATATGAGTAGGAAAATTACTATTTTTCATCATCATCAGGTAATGCATGTTCTTTGTGCTTTTGTACTTTGTACTCTTGTATTTATTTCCCCCGATTTGAACTATAAAATGCTTATTTTCTTGAGTCAAAATGAGAGTACCCATAAACATTTTTTTAAAGAAAAAAAAGCACTGTGTGAGCCCCATATTTTGGAGCTTGCTGTAGTCTTTCAGTCATCCTCATGCTTCTCTGTCATGGCCCGGTCAGAATATGCACTCATGCTCCACCCTGAAGCATTCCCAGGCACATCCCTGTGGGATAACTCATGACATCACATGTGTGTTATGGGGTTTACATGATGTGATTCCCACTTCCCCACCTCACAAACTGAGGCAAGCTTTGCATAATTTGACCTCACATTGTGTTCATCCATTTAAACCTTGTTGATTAATTTACTATGACGTAGCTTACTTTGGTGTTATTTAAGGCGTGGCATGTGGCATGTAAACAGCACTAGTCACAAATAATTAGATTTGAGGGGTTTTTAATTAGCTTGATTTAACTGGGTTGTTTCATTTAGTTTCATGTTGTGTCATGTGTAATGTACTTTAGGTCTGCAATTTACAGGAAAGAGTTAATGTATGTAGGGAACGGAAATAACTAATTGCTAATTAAGTTCAAATAGTGAGCTATAAATAGATAGGTAACTGTGGTGACCCTACTTGGAATATGAAGTTGACAGCCGCAAAAAAATGAATTTGAATGCTTATGCTAATTTTAGGTGATTTGAAATGCAAGAATTGTAACAACCTCTGGTGGACTTTTCAGAGTGACTAGTGAATATTCTTTTATTGCAACACATTTTATTGAAATCAAAAGTTATCTCTACATATTTAGGCACCTGGATCTCTGAATGGGACAATAACCTAAAATTCTTTCTGTGTATTGATATATTTTCAGCTCATATTTAATCTGTTAGGTCTGTGGCTTGACAAGTTATCAGCAGTTACCCACACTGGGGATGCTCAAGATAATGATTCTACAAATTTTATATCCCATATTGTTGCAGACTGCCCCCCAGACTTCAGGTGTAGATAGCGTGTGATGGCGGGAGGATCAGTGAAATACAATGTGTGAGCGAATGTGCTTTTCATCCATGATGACCCGTCATTGTATTTAACCAGAAGTGTATTTACTACATGAGAAAATTTACTGCAATACTATATCTTGCAGTAATATCTAGGATGATCACCGCATTTTCCGCTCTATAAGACGCACCAGACCATAAGACGCACCCAGTTTATGGAAGAGGAAAACAAGAAAAAAAATATTCTGAATCCCAGAAGCCAGGACAGCAAGCAGGCTTATGGGATAGCCGCGCACAGCCTCTCCCGGGCAAGGGGAGTCTTCATCCCCTGCCCGGGAGAGGCTGCGCATGGCTAAGGCTCCCCCAAGAGCAGCACTCCCTTCTCGGGGGAAAGCCCGCAAGAGCCCCACGGAGTGTGTGTGCGGGGGCTTTTCCTGCCTGCCTCCCACCTGCATTCGCACACACATTCCCCCTTACTTTTCAGGAGGGAAAAAGTGCGTCTTATGGAGCGAAAATATGGTGAATCTACTGGAAGGCAAGGCTCCTGAGCCTTCTCTTTGTTGAGTCGAAAAATAAATTCCAGCAGGTGCAACTTCCTCATCTCTGTATGAGAAGTTGAATCTGTCAGAATTCCTTTGTTTGAATCAACCTTATAGGAGTTTCATGAGACAGCCGTGCTAATAACATCAGGTGCCAGCAATACTTGCTCCATTTCTCATCTAGTGCCAGATTGTAGCTAAAGTAGGTTTGAACCAGTAGCACATGTGGCTTTTGAAGAAACATTGCCTGCTCTTTTCTTTAACAACTAGCTTAACTTGACCTTTCATCTCTTTCTCTTAAAAAAACAAATTAAAATCCTGGTTGTATGTAGTTGATTGTATGTAAGTCACTCAAGGGGTCTTTTTTGACTGAAGAGCAGGGTATTTTAGTCATTCATTCATCCATTACATTTATATGCCCCTTGATATTAAAAAAACAAACAAACTCTTACAAAACATGAAACAGTAAAATTAAGGAAAAAATACATCCTTGCTTTAAAACATACAAAAGTTAAAATACTAATACATGTTAAAATTTAGATGCTCTAAATAATTAAATAAAACAGTTGTTCATCCAAGCCAGGGAGTACAGAGGGAAACTTGAACGTGCCATGGGAAGAGGAGAAAATATGAGCTTGAGGCACCATCACAGTGGTGGCCAAACCGTGGTTTGCCTGTAACTCAGTTGAGTTGTCACTGAAATGAAAGGGTTGAGATAAGACCCAGGTAAAGCAAACAGGAAACAATTACAGTAATCCAATGAGGTAAAGTCGAGGGTATGAATTAAAGAATGAACCAAATCAAAAGAACAAAAATGGACAGCTTTGCTTGGAGCATCAAGCACCGTGACTAAACCAGAGGCTCAGACTCCACTATGAATCATCTCTGAGAAGCTGAGGGAAGATAATTGGCTTTTTATTTAGAATATTTGACATTGGCGTGTCACAAGTACCAGGGGAATGCTGAACTGAAACTATTTATCTAAGCTGCTTGTGGAACTTGCAGCCAATCTAGATGTTATGGCAGCAAAGCGGTGTATAAGAGTCAGTTCCTACCTGGTCCTACCGTTAGGCAGAATGAGGCAGCACCCTCAGGCAGCAGCAGCAGTGGGTGGGCAGCAGCAGCAGCAGTGGGTGTGGGCTAAGCTGCCCCTCTAAGCTAGCCTGCTGCTGTCATGTATGGTGGAAAACGCTGTCCTTGTCACCAGTGCTGAAATAAGATTCAGTTAGCAGACCAGTTGACTTCAGTACATAGAACAGGCAAGGGAACATCTCAGGTAGCTAAATGTTTTAAGCAAACCCTGTGGGTTACTGACAAATTCATATAAAGCTGGAGACTCATATAAAGGTGGAGCTCAACCAAACATGCCCATCTTCTTTTGTCTCTCCCACCTCTTGGGGGCCCAGATGTAAGGAAGGACAGAGGACAATGGTTGCTAGTAAAAGGACAATGTCAGTGCTAAAACACATCCAAAATTCCACGCCCTCCCATTTCTGCCTAACATCTCCAGAGTGAGAGGGAAAGTATCTCAGCTCTGGGACCAATGGGAGGTGAAATGCCGCCCTCCCTCCAAAAGCAATAGGCTGACAGAAGAAGAAAATAATGGAGAAATATCCTCTCCACCAACATGAGTCCAGCAGAGCTTTGGGTTGGGTGGTTCCTCCTGCTTGGAATCTCTCTCCCCTGCCTTCAGGTGGGATTCCTCTGCTCAAAGGCCTGGGAAAACATTCAGGTGGACTGGTGTCCTCTTTGGAAGCATGGCTCAGGGGGCAAGGAGTTGCTTTTACACTCCTTGTCTATTTGAACCATCACCTCTAAGGCTTACTGTGACTATTCTTTCAACTCCAGATGATTCATGAGCATGTGGTTTGTTCATCTTCTCATATGACATATGCCATAAGTCGCTTGCTTCACCTATCCTGATTTGTTTTATTGTCCCAATGCCTCACTCTGTCCTCTGGGTATATCTGGAGCATTGCTGACACGACTCCATGGAAAACCATTGTGCAGATAATGCAGATGTATTCTGCTGTTTGTGCTGGTGCAGCCCTGCAGATGGGGTTTTTAAGTCAGACGCTTGCCTCGGTATAAATTCTGGGATCTGCAGCATGCTGCAGGCCAGTTGTACGTCAGATGCATACCAAAGTGCACCCTGCCCAGCAAATGGGCAGAGTCACTTGTATGATTACTGTGTCGGTCATCTCAGAAGCATTCTTGATCCTAGGTCGTTCCCTCACTTGCTGTATTGGATTTGTGGTGTTTGACAGGGGTGTGGATGTGCGTAAGGTGTTGGTGGGGGAACTTAAATAAATTGAGATGCCCTTCCGTCAAGAGTCCAGGTTCCCAGCTTGATAACATGCTTTGTTGTTGTTTAGTCGTTTAGTCATGTCCGACTCTTCATGACCCCATGGACCAGAGCACGCCAGGCACTCCTATCTTCCACTGCCTCCCACAGTTTGGTCAAATTCCTGCTGGTAGCTTCGACAACATTGTCCAACCATCTCGTCCTCTGTCCCCTTCTCCTTGTGCTCTCCATCTTTCCCAACATCAGAGTCTTTTCCAGGGAGTCTTCTCTTCTCATGAGGTGGCCAAAGAATAGGAGCCTCAGCTTCAGGATCTGTCCTTCCAGTGAGCACTCAGGGCTGATTTCCTTAAGAATGGATAGGTTTGATCTTCTTGCAGTCCATGGGACTCTCCAGCACCATAATTCAAAAGCATCAATTCTTCAACGATTAGCCTTCTTTATGATCCAGCTCTCACTTCCATATATCACTAATGGGGAAACCATAGCTTTTTAACTATACGGACCTTTGTTGGCAAGGTGATGTCTCTGCTTTTTAAGATGCTGTCTAGGTTTGTCATTGCTTTCCTCCCAAGAAGCAGGCGTCTCTTAATTTCGTGGCTGCTGTCACCATCTGCAGTGATCATGGAGCCCAAGAAAGTAAAATCTTTCACTGCCTCCATTTCTTCCCCTTCTATTTGGCAGGAGGTGATGGGGCCAGTGGCCATGATCTTCGTTTTTTTGATGTTGAACTTCAGACCATATTTTGCGCTCTCCTCTTTCACCCTCATTAAAAGGTTCTTTATTTCCTCCTCACTTTCTGCCATCAAGGTTGTGTCATCTGCATGCTAAGCATTGGTAATTAAAAAGGAGGATTTATTGCAAAAACAAACAGATAGCTCTGGACAGCTCTAGCCAAGCCACCAGCATTATCACTCAAGATGACCCTTCTGAAGACTCCTACCAGTGTTGACAGAAGATACTGAACTTCTGACCCTTTTGTCTCTTATTTTGCTTCCTGTCTGGCAGCCCCGCTATTCGCTGCCGCCTTGGACTTATTGTGTCAACTACAGCCTCTTCCTGTTCTGAAAAACTGTCTCTGTGGCTGTTTACGCCTTTTTGAGCTTCCTGAGAGCTTTGGCTGTGTTCCAGCCCACTTTCAGTTGTTCCTTTGGTAACCGGTCGTCCAAAATCAGGGGGAGTCGACTCTGGCAGCTGTGTGCTCTGCCCAGCCAGTGTCGACTCCAAACTTCTCTGTTCCTGACTGTATTCAGCAGCTGGATACAAAGTTACACTTGGAGCTGGGTCATTCCTGACACCTTCTATGCCACATTATGGTTTTGGGAAATCCTTCGGGTTTCTTCTTCTTCAATTATTAGATGTGCACATTCCATGCGTCTAATGTCTGCAAATCCTAATTTTCATCCCCACACAAAAGAATCTGACTGCCCAGCAAAAGGAGAGTTTAGCAGAGCCAGTACAGACTGTGTTGTCTGCATGACCCGGAGTGAGGTGTGCCAGCCAAGTCCTACCATGAAGCCCCATCAGGCCTACACTTCTTTAAACAACTGCTTTCAAGCATGTTATTGGAGGAGAGGAGTTCCAATGCAAATGTGCTTTCCATGACAGGGGCAGGGAACCTTTATTTGAGTCAAGGGTCACGTTCCTTCATGGGGACACCTTCTGGGAGCTGTGTGGCAGTGACTGGTGGGCCCAGTGGCAAAAGAGGGCAAAGCAATGGATGTGACTCTTCCTTTGTGCAGTAGGCTCAGTGCAGCCATGCAAAAATGAGACACATCTCCACCCTGCATCCCAGCAAGCAAGAGGCATTATCAGAGTCCAAGGACACACTCCAGCCAAGCAAAAACACCCAAGGGTGTGGAATAGGACTGCCAAGAGGCCTGGTCTGTGGAGAGGAACAGGCCTAGGGAGGCTCCCAAGGGCACCCCTGCTCTATAATTCTGATTTCCTGTAATCTCTGCTATGAATCTTCCATCCAGTGTCACGTTATTCTTGCCTATAGTGACATTCGGAAAGCTTTCCAAAGGTTTGACAGAGCCTCTGTTGTCTTGAAGCAATGAGTTGGCATCCTTTTGTACTCAGAACGCTGTTGGCTTTCACTATCTGTAAACTTTGTGTGAATCATTCTGCAAGGCGTAACCATTAGTTAAAGCAATTTCACTTGAAATTGTTCCAAAAGAAAAAGACGTTTCTCTGTGCCCCCTAGCTGATGTTTAGGCGTGAGTCAGAGAAGGGCTTTGTGATTACTTTTAGTCATGGTCTCATGTATCAGTAAATAAAACCGCCTGCCTCGCTGATTCCAATCAGGGATCATTGTGTAGTTGTTGCGCCACACCAGATAATTTGTCCATTGCGTGTGGCATGGCAATTCTGGACAAGTTTGCTTTGGAATAATAAAAAGACCAGACTTTTTAAAAGACTGCGCTTTACATATCCAATAGTAAAGATGGGTAGCAATGCCTCACACTCAGTCTGTCATCTCAAAGATAATAAGGGTGAAACAAGGTTAGCTCCCCTAGTTCCCCAGCTTTGGTGCCATCACAGAGGGCCTTGTTGCACATTGCTTGGCTGCCCGCTTTTATATACGTTCTATACAGCTGACTGTGCCCCCAAATACCCCAGTAATAAGATCATTAAGTTCGCAGATGATACAACGGTGGTTGGTTTAATCACGAGGGGGAGGCAGCCTATAGGAAGGAAGTTGAGCAGTTGGGGGAGTGGTGCAGCAAAAACAACTTACTCTTACAAGGTTGTAAAGACTGCAGAGAGAATAACTGGGTGCCCTCTTCCCACCTTAGATCAAATCTATGCTGCCAGGTGCCATAAGAAAGCGGCAGAGATAGTGCAGGATAGTACGCACCCCGGAAATGATCTCTTTCAGCTTCACTCTTCTGGAAGAAGGTATAGGGTTATAAAGGCCAGGTCTAGCCGCCTGAGAAACAGTTTCTACGCAAATGCAATTCTGGTTCTAAACGCAGCATAAGGGGTCTCTATAGTATAGTGTATTTTTTAGTATAGTGTATTCTATAGTATAGTATAGTGTATTTTAAAATGGGGTTTCAGAGTTTTTAGGGGTTTTTGAATGTTTTATGTAGTTTTTCAATTTCATTGTTCTGTATGGGACAATGACAATAAAGATATCGTATATTGTATATCGTATATCGTTCATGCAATAAAACCGCTAACACCTTTACAAAGCTAAGCAGGGTCCAGTACGGTTTCAAATTGGATGGGTGACCACGTGTTGAGATTCCTGCATTGCAGAGGGTTGGACTGGATGTCCCTTGGTTTCCCTTCCATCTCTACAATTCTATGACTCTAGAAAATCTAATTGTAATGAAAGCTGCCCTGTATCTTCAGGAGAATCCAAGGATGCTGTGTGGTAATACCAGGCATCAGTGTTACCTATTTTCCCAAACAACATACAGCTGTAGGAGTGATGGCTTTGTTCTCAGTCAAGCTCAAAACCCACAGCACCTCCTTGGTTTTATCTGGATTAAGTTTCCGTTGCTCAGTCTGGCATAACTGTCTAGCTCTGGGAAACCTTTCATCTGCAAAAGATTTGCACTGTGGTTTTGATCCATATGCTTCTCTGCTGTATTTTTAGATTTCTTCCAAAAATAATTTTGACCTCTCTTCCCTGCCTTCCCCTCAGAAAAGCTGCTGTTAGAAAACTTTCAAGCCTGGCCTTATTCTTGACTGGCTGACAAGGTGCTGAAAGAGAGTACAGCCAAGAGTGGCATAACAGCACGATCCTTTTGCAAGAGGCAAGCGCTTAAGGAAATATTGTTCAGCAGATGACACAGACTGAAATGCCAGCTTGCTGCCAAGAGCGAAAGGTTAAGAATAATGCCAATAAATTTAAAAGTCAGCTTTCAGAAAGCCACTTTTCATGATTCAGATTTAAAACATGCATCGTGTTGCGCATATATATATATATATATATATATATGAATGAGATCCATGTGCACTGTCAATATTTTTGGGGCACTTTAGAATAATTGAATGGGCCATGATTTCAACTGAGCATCTCTTGCAAATTAATGCTAGATTTATGTTTGCCCTTTCCTCTGCAAGGCAATTTATGGTAATCAAATTTGACAACAGAAGCATAATAAAAAATAACTCAGTTGCTTCTTGGGCATGATTGTCCATGTCTTTGCCTTTGCCAAGCCTAAGTGAATGAAATTAATTCAGGAGCACAATCTATAGCAGGCGAGGAAAAGATGGCATCTCCCCCTTTCCCAATTATGTGTATTTATCACAATCCTTTATATCCCACCTTTCGAGGCAGAAATTCTGGCAAAGCAGCTTATAAGTTACACCGAAATTCATTTTAAGAATCACAACAAGTGATTGCAATATATGAAATATTATCAAGATTGCCCTGGCAGGGCAGCTGATAGTTGAAGGTTCAACGGGGAGAGGGTGCGATCTAGCTGGAAGAAACTCTCAGATCTGCCTTCCCTGTGTCCTTTGCAATAGGATTGCCATTGTAAGGGCATGGAAGTGGTCACTGAATACCCTTGCAAAATGTGAATGACTGTAGCTGTGGACACGCCATACTTTTGAAGCACATTATTTCCCCCAAAGAATCCTCACAGAGCTTCAATTCCCAGCACTATTAACAAACTACAGTTCCCAGGGTTCTTTTTTAAAATGTATGGTGTGTTTGCGGCCTGATATTAGTTCAGATGGAGCAGAGTCTCCAACTTCCCAAGATTGTGTGACGGGGACTTTTTAGTAGTGACTCCCCATATGTGGCACTCCCTGTTCCATGACGCTATGCATCTTTCATTATGTATTTATCTGAATACTGTACATTTAAAGGGTGAGGGAATCCCATGCTTTAGCTGAAAAGGCTCCCAGAGCAGCTTTTGAAGTTCAGCGCTATGAAGAAGAGGAGGAGTTTGGATTGATATCCCGCTTTATCACTACCCTAAGGAGTCTCAAAGTGGCTCACATTCTCCTTTCCCTTCCTCCCCCACAACAAACACTCTGTGAGGTGAGTGAGGCTGAGAGACTTCAGAGAAGTGTGACTAGCCCAAGGTCACCCAGCAGCTGCATGTGGAGGAGCGGGGACGCGAACCCAGTTCCCCAGATTACGAATCTACCGCTCTTAACCACTACAACACAATGTCCTCAGGCATGTACAATCTAAAAGACACAACCAAAAAAGTATTGGGGGAGGGGAGAAGTTGTGGCCCCAGTTTCTTAAAGTGACAGTTCTTATAACAACCACTTGGGAGGGGGGTCAGTTCAGGTAGCCTGATGGAATGGTGGCTGCACAGTGATGCCTGGATAGCTCAGTTGGTTACAGTGTGGTGCTCATAGTGCCAAGGCTGCAGGTCCGATCCCCGTATGGGACAGCTGCATCTTCCTGCATTTCAAGGGGCTGGACTTAGATGATGCTCAGGATCCCTTCCAACTCTATGGTTCTATGACTGGGGAACATCTTCTCTCCCTCTGCTTTGCAGCCTGATGTTAGGTGACATTTGAGAAGAAGCAAAAGCAGCAACTGGTCTCCTAGCAGAGGTGTTTGAATAACTCTTCCTTGCCTTCTTTGCCACTGCTCCAACATTCTTAGAAAACTTTTCTCTGAAGCTTAAGAATGGTAAAAATAGGAGTGTGTAGGCATGGCAGTAGCCACGCTGGTTCTTTGACTGTTTCTGTGTCCCTCGTGACCCTTTCTGGGAAGGCGGCTGTAGCAAGAAATAGGTTTAACTGCCATGAGTAAGTTAATTGTAGCAAACCTTTGTAGAAAGGAGATATTTTTAGCCTTGCAGGCTACTATTTTTATTTCTCTTGTTTACGCATCGGTCTCTCTCCTGTTTGGTTTTAAGCCGTTAAACTAGGTTTATTTGTGTTATTGCATGAGAAATCAATGGGGCACAAATCCCCTGAAAGTCAAAAGTTTTAAAACCATTTGTGCAGGTTAGAGTGTAGGTCTTAACAACAGTTTGTGTTCCATGTGAGCGGATTTTCAATGGTGTACACATTTAGATGTGTTTCAGCCTGTCATTGCATCCTAGCAGAAATGTGCTAGGAGTCATTGAGCAGCCTTGCTCAGTGCAGTTTTCATGCATCTTGGCTTTTTTATTTTATTTTTTACGACTAATCGTGCTTTTAGCAGAAGGATGCATGCAATTCAGATGTTTTCTGAGGATGAAATGAAATGAATGCACAAACTATTAATGTAGCTGAGGTTTGCTTTTTCTTTCACTCCTGGTGCTGGCTTTAAAAGAGTAACGCCAGTGCTTTTTTTTCTGAGGGGATGCAGGAGTACTCATACCCCTAAACATTTTGTGAATCTAAGTTTGGCCTCATTGAGGGGCAGTATTTCAATATGAGTAGGAAAATGAGAGTACCCCTAAACATTTATTTTTAGAAAAAAAGCACTGAGTATTGCTAATGTCTTTCTTTTTCTTTTTTTTTAAAGTATGCCTTAAACGAAAGAGCGAGTTTGACTCCCCCAAATGCCCGTTGTGGTTTCCTCCCACTAAGAATAGGAGACAGAAAAACTGTAATCATCGGTCCCAAAAAATGTGCAGTCAGATTGTTTGTAAAAACCCTAATTTAGAACTAAATTCAAACCCCTTTCAAGCCGCTGGCAGTGAATGAAACTCAGGGTGGGTGGCGAAAGCAGGGCATGCGATATTTACCAGCCTTCTTGCTTGCTTGTTGGCAGAGAGCTGAAAAAATGCTGCTAAGCTTTTGAATGAGAAACGCCATGTTGGAACAAAATTATGAGAACAATAGATGTGATACTCTCTGCATAGAATTCATTAAGCATAGATGTGTCAATCTGCTTTTTCCCTTTAGGTGTATCAGCCCAGCTGACCAGCAGTCGTCTCCGTCGGAATACATCTGTGGGAACTCCTTTTTGGATGGCTCCTGAGGTTAGATGAAATATTATTAACTCCTACTATGGGGTTGTGTCTGTATGTGCTTCTCTCTCTTTTTAAAATCTATCACTTTCTAAATCCTTTGCTATACCCACCCCAAGTTTCTAGCTCTCTCTGTTCTGACAATATGCCATTGGGGGGGGGGACTTTGCATTTGATCTGTGTTAAGACTATTAAAACAGACTGCAGCCAAGTTCATGTTTTGGCATTATTCATTTGGGTCCAGTAAAATAAATCCCTGGCAGTGAAGTTAACTTTGTTCATGTTTAAATTGTTGTTGATAGGTTTATTGCAGAAATCTATATAATCCTGTCAGGTTTCATACATAATAAGTGTCAAGGCTGCATACACACCACATATTTAAAACACATGAATTCCCCACCCCAAGAATCCTAGAAGTTTTGGTTGACCTCTCACAGAGCTACAGGTCCAAGCACCCTTAACAAACTACAGTTCCCATGTTTCTTTGGGGGAAGTAATGAACATTAAATGTATGGTGTGTGCCTGCAGCCTTATTAATATGTTCAGTTGCCTCTTCAGCTCACTCGATGCATGACATCTTCTCTGCATAAATTTCCGCGTGGAAAAATTAAATAAGACCTGGAAAACCAAATGTATTCTTTCCCTCTCCCAATATTCAGCCACCAAACCAAATGTTTAACGGAGTATCCCAGAGGATTTCAGAGAAGGGCAATGTGTGATGAAATGTATAGTCAAAAGAGACAACAAGTCAGCACTCTATTTATTTCTCTTGCTCATTTGTTGGGGCTGAAACTCGGGGCAGGGGGGAGGCAATGCAGTGGTTTGTTAGTTTCTGCTATCCAGCTGGTACTTGGGTCACTGAAGGGTTGAAATAATAATGCTTTTCATGAAATTGGTCTCCTTTATGGATCACAATGGAATGTTAACAAAAGGACTGCCGCTCTGGGGACATCTACACAACATGGTAAAGGTAAAGGGACCCCTGACCATTAGGTCCAGTCGTGGCCGACTCTGGGGTTGCGGCACTCATCTTGCTTTATTGGCCGAGGGAGCCAACGTACATATGTGGCCAGCATAACTAAGCTGCGAACCAGAGCAGCGCACGGAAGCGCTGTTTACCTTCCCGCTGGAGTGGTACCTATTATCTACTTGCACTTTGACGTGCTTACAAACTGCTAGGTTGGCAGGAGCAGGGACTGAGCAATGGGAGCTCACCCCGTCACGGGGATTCGAACCGCGACCTTCTGATCGGCAAGTCCTAGGCTCTGTGGTTTAACCCACAGCGCCACCCGCGTCCCATCCTACACAACATGACCTACCAACAAAAGACTGTAAGGGCAGGCCAAAGCTCTATCTAGTCCTCCATCTTGTTCTCACAGGGGCTAAGCCTATGGGAAATTTGCATGGAGAACCTGAACACAACATCACTCTCCCCAGTTGTGATTCCCAGCAACTAGCGTCCAGAGGTATACTTCCTCTGATGGTAGAGGGAGAACAGTCTCTGGGCTAGTAGCTATTGGCAGCCAGTATTACCAGGTTGCCCCCAAGATTGAGGGGGCCCAGCACACATCACATGCACATGTGACATCACATGTACGCATTAAAGGGCTGGCTCCCTTTAAAACAAATATTGAGGAGGCCCGAAAAGGAACCAATATGGAAGCCTACTGGCCAAAATATTGGGAACTGCTAGAAAAAGACGGAGACAATTGGAAATTGCAGAGTATGGAGAAAATGAAGGATAAAGTGCGAGACTGGTTACACTACGCTCAGATTAAGGAAATTTTTAAAAGTGACAAAAAGTTAGGATTCCAGGTGGAGAAATCGAAGTTGGAAACAGAACTGTTAGAACCTAAGACTAAGGTACTTTCAAGAATGTATAACTTGCTGTTGAAATGGAATACACAAGATGAAATGGTTAAGTCGGCTATGATAAAATGGGCACAGGACATTGGGCATAACATTATGTTTGAGGACTGGGAAAGGTTGTGGACCACTGGGTTGAATTTTACTGCATGTAATGCTTTGAAAGAAAATGTAATGAAAATGATATACAGATGGTACATGACCCCAGTTAAACTTGCCAAAATATACCATTCGTCAGATAACAAATGCTGGAAATGTAAGGAAAATGAAGGAACATTCTACCACCTCTGGTGGACCTGCCCTAAGGTGAAGGCCTTCTGGGAAATGATATATAATGAGTTGAAAAAGGTATTTAAGTATACCTTCACTAAGAAACCAGAGGCCTTCCTCCTGGGCATTGTCGACCAGAAGGTGTTAAAGAAAGATAGAACATTTTTCATGTATGCGACAACAGCAGCAAGGATACTACTTGCCAAGAATTGGAAAACTCAAGATCTACCCACACTGGAAGAATGGCAGATGCAACTGATGGACTATATGCAACTGGCGGAGATGACTGGCAGAATCCGAGACCTGGGAGAAGAAAGGATGGAAGAGGACTGGAAGAAATTTAAGACTTATTTACAAAAATATTGTGATTTAATGGAATGTTAAAAAAGATGCTTGGTTATAAATAATTGGCCATCACTAAAATAGATCAGGAAATGATGATAAGAGAGATTAAGAGAAACAAAGTTGAAGGAGAATTATTTTAATGTATTTTATTGGTATACAAGCTGGAAATAAGATGATAATTTGCTTGACAAAAATTTATTAATGATGTAAATGGGAGCGGGAGGCATGAGGAAGTTCAAAGATGACATGAAACTTTGTTAAAGCAAAACAATACTGTTTATTATTAATGTACTTTTTTTTCTTTAAAAATCTTAATAAATATTTATAAAAATAAAAAATAAAACAAATATTGAGGGAGCTGAAGTGCCTTTGACCCCCCCCCCCTAGAGTCAGTGTGCCTGTTGATATCTTCCATAAATCTGCACAATCCTCTTTTAAAGCTAAACCAATCCTCCCCCAGCCATGTCCCATGGTCTGCAGTACCAGGCAGGTAAATACAGAACTTCTTTGAACTTTGGTGTATTTCATTTAGAGAATCTGAAGTTGTTTAGGCCTAGTGTAGAACAAGGACCCAGAAACCTGCCCAGGCAGAGGTAACTTTTCTGGAATAAGCCCGGTTGCGCCTCATCCTTAAAACATGATGAAGAGGCCATTTTGCCACTACAAAGCTTATGAGGTCAGTGCCTTGCTGAGACCTCCTCAGTCATTTGCTACAGTTGTAGTTCAAGGCAGTAGTTGTTTTTGGACCCAGTATCAAAGACTTCACCTAGTCCTGGATTTTACTAATCCATCCTAGAAGGAAGTAATATTCAATTCCCTTTCTAAAGGGGAGGCTAAGCTAGTTGCTGAGGCAGACATTTTGTTGCCACGGCGACAGCTGCGGAAACATGGATGAACACTTCCCTCCACCCTCTGCGTATTATTGCCATACAAGAGTCACGGTTTGAGGTGCTTCGGCCTCACAACTGTCATTCTCTGGCAGGCAGTGTGGAAGGCCAAAAAGCAGCTTAAATACTTGCCTCCTCAGCATACATCCACTTCGTAGGTTAAAAAGCCTGTAATTATGGCCTGTTCTCATAGCTCTGCTGAAAAGGCTTAGGAACGTGTTTCAGATGCAAGCAAGATGGTTGTGAAATGCCTTTCTGGCAGCACCTCCGGTTCAGATGCCGTTATTTAATTTTATATTTTAACAGGTAATTGCATGTGAGCAGCAGCTGGATAGTTCCTATGATGCCAGATGTGACGCCTGGTCACTTGGGATCACCGCTATAGAGTTAGGCGATGGAGATCCACCACTGGCTGATTTGCATCCTATGAGAGCTCTGTTCAAAATACCAAGGTACCGTCTTATTCCACATATCTTTCATTGGGCAAGCTACTTGACCACAATGGGGTTGGGGTGGGGGGAGGAATAGCAGTTCTGTAAAATGTATTCAGTGATTTCATCCACACAATGGCAGGCTCTTACGGTAGCGTTGTCTACTTCTTCCCTCAAATTTAATTGGAGAAAGAAAACCGAGCTCATTGGGTCCTGCATGGAACTTTCTAGCCAAGAGATGTTGGACTCTAGGACTTAACCTGTTTTGGGAAAGCATGAATAAATACTTACTTTGGCAGCAAGTAGATATATGCGTAAATATAGTGCTGGGTGCCATTTTAACCATTTAAACTAGCAGCAGCTGATGTGGTAGGACCAACATGGCTACTAGTCAGGAATGATGGGAGTTGAAGTCCATGTACATCTGGCCCAGCAGAGGCAGGCCCATGTGGTGATGCCAGACATGTACCTGTTTCTTAGATGTTAAAGAATTCTTCATGGGTCATGCAATTGAGCAATAGGTGGATTATGATCCTAATGGAATTAGAAGTAATCCTGACATTTTTTTTTATGTGTACCCCCATTAATGAGAGGTTTCACAGAGTCCCTGTATGTACCCTGAGTTGGTTTCCTAGGAATGAATGTCACTGGAGTCTTACGACATTTTTGTGATTTTATTTACACATATTCAGGCTGAGCATATGATTGAAGATTCACAGCATCAACTCTCCAACTGATCCCACTTCCCCATTTAGCTTCTCTGTGCCCCCACCCTCTGCTATAACATTGGATTCTCACAGAGAGCAGATCAGCCTCTCTGTGTCTCTTTCAGACCCAGTTCCATGACTGCAAGTCTGTTGTTTGTTCTCTCTCAAACACATATAGACACTATGATAGAAAACACATGGACTCTTTTGTTCACCTTCCAGAATTGTCTCCAACCATTTAGTTTCTGTGGCAACACTCTGGCCCTGGCTTACATAACAAAGAAGACACTTAACAGACCCATTTCCTTAACAAAATTAACTTGTTCAACCATTTCAGCCTCTTGTCATTGGCTGGAGTGAACTCCAAGAGGATATTTAATCCAACTGAATTTCATGACAGTGTTAGCAAACCAAAGAATTGTAAAGCCTACTGCTTTTAGGACTGCAGGGGACTTGCCACAACACATAAATAATGATGAATAGGTCATTAGTTGTATCATTTTGTTTGAATGCTAGAAAATTACTGCAGTTCTTGATTTATTTGATAGAGATTTTAAATCCCCCTTTTCCAAAGACTTATAACATTAAGACAATCAGTGGTGCATTATACTTTTCTAAACAATGCTCCTTTTAAGCTAGAGGAAATCTGTGTATTTTTTAATGACTCTTCCAGAAATCCATTACTCAGCTTGACTTCTCTCTATTTGGTTGAAAATTTATTCGAGCTTATTGTAATTCTACATGTAAACCTATTTTAATGTCATCTTCCACAGAAATCCGCCTCCTACATTGCGGCAGCCAGAGATATGGTCATCTGAATTCAATGACTTTATCAGCAAGTGAGTGACAATGGAGCCATTTAAACATAAATCAATGCATAAAGGAGCACCATGCAGTTAAAAATAATGTAGCCACATTTACAGTAGTCAGATAGCATCCAAAATATTCAGATAGCCATAGAGTTGGAAGGATCCATGGGTATCATCTAGTTCAATCCCCTACAATACAGTTCCCCATCCAATTTGAAACCAGGTAGGACCCTGCTTAGCTTTGCAAATGGACTAGCAATTTTATTGCTCCTACACCATTAATGCTTAGGTAAACCATTGTAATTTTTACACAGGATCTACTATTCAGAAAACTCAGAGCAATTTCCAATATACAGAAACTATGAATTTTAAAGCAATGTCTTTGTAGCATAGGTTTCATTCTTTATTATTTTTATTTAGGACGTTTATATCCCACCATTCGTCCATTATGAAACTGAAGACATCACAGAGGTTCCATAATGGGCTTCATAGGTGGTCTCCTACCCAGGCAGACATAGACCTGATTTATGTTAGCAAGGTGGTTCCATCTTGGGCCCTCAGACCATGCTCTTGTTTTTACTATATCTGGGAGTACATAATGCTCTTTAGAGCCATAACAGTAGCTTCACCATGGGCAGAGGCAAAGATCTGAGATGGGGCTGTAGCTCTGTGGTAGAACACATGTTTTGCATCCCAAAGTTCCCAGACTCCATCCCATCTCTAGGAAGGGCTGGGGAAATCCCTGGTTTGAAATTCTGGAGAGCTACTGCAAATCGTTGTGGATGATACTGAGCTGGGTGGGCCACTGGTCCTACTTGGCATAATGTGGCGTCCTATGCTCTGTGTATGTTGGTCCATTGGCTAGAGACTAATCCCCAGGGAATTGGTGGGTTACAGCACCTTTTTTTGGGTCACGTCCACCTTAAAGCACTCCTAACCATCATAGTGAATCCTGGAAATTATAGTTTGTTAAGAGAGCTGGCAATTGTAGCTCTGTGAGGTCACCACCCTTAGCAAACTACTGTTGTGGATGTGACAGAGAGAATACAAAGCCCACACCTAGAAACTGCCAAAAAAGGGCATGAGGAGACAAGTGCTAGGTAAATCATGTTATTCCAGTAACATATTCCTCTTTTTTTTTAAAAAAAAAGTATGTTTGTTTGCCCATTGAACTTATGAATATTGCTCTCTGAGCATTGTACAAAAGAAAAGCAATATTGTTGTGCGCACTCCAATTTCTGGATGGCAAGAGACTCAGGGGTGCCTGCGCTTGCCCCAAATTTTGTTTCCTTGGAATGTAGGTTAGTGGAGACTACAGCCATACCTTGGTTCTTTAACGCCTGGTACTCGGACGTTTTTGCTCCCAAACGCCGAAAAGAGGGAAGTAAGTGTTCTGGTTTTTGAACGTTTTTCGGAAGCTGGATGTCCGATGTGGCTTCCGATTTAGCCAGAAGCTCCTGCAGCCAATTGGAAGCCGCGCCTTGGTTTTTGAACGATTTTGGTAGTCAATCAGAATGCCGGAACGGATTAAGTTTGAGAACCAAGGTATGACTGTATTGTGTCTTTAGGGTGGTTTCATTTAAATGTATGCACAACCTAATCATAGGATGGAGGAGACTGTCACCTCAGCAAAGCTTGCTGGTTTCCTCATATACATTTTACCTTCCCCTACACTGGATCACAAGTTCGTAAGGGACACCCATGAGTATCAACCAGACTGACCACACCACAAACCTATAGCAAGATTAAAACAGACAAGAAACACACAAATCCAGCAACATTATAAAAGTACCAATTAAAAGGGGAGCTGAAGACATAAAAAGCTGCCTGGAGTCAACATCACTAAGCCACAGCTCCTCTGCCCCTCACCCTGCCATGTTCCCATGCTGGTGAACATGGTGCTGCCAGGAGGGGAGGTCACTAAAGGTAAAGGACCCCTGGATGGTTAAGTCCAGTCAAAGGCGACTATGGGGTGCAGTGCTCATCTCGCTTTTCAGGCCAAGGGAGCCGGCGTGTGTCCACAAACAGCTTTCTGAGTCATGTGGCCAGCATGACTAAGTCGCTTCTGGCATAACAGAACACCGTGACGGAAACCAGCGGGCATGGAAACGCCGTTTACCTTCCTGCCACAGTGGTATCTATTTATCTACTTGTAGTGGCATGCTTTTGAACTGCTAGGTTGGCAGGAGCTGGGACAGAGCATTGGGAGCTCACCGTGTCATGCGGATTCAAACTGCTGACCTTCCGATCAGCAAGCCCAAGAGGCTTAGTGGTTTAGACCACAGTGCCACCTGCTCCCATAGGGGAGGTCACTACACCCACAGGACTCTTCCATGCCCCACTGCTTGAAATCAGGCTTCCTCCCTAGTTCTCTGCTACCGCCTGTCTTTTTATCACATAACTGCATTTCCTAAAAGCTGTGCTTTTTCCAATGGTGCAGGTGTTTGACCAAAGATTATGAGAAACGCCCAACAGTGTCTGACCTGCTGCAGCATGACTTTGTGAAGCAAGTGGAGGGCAAAGAGACTGTCTTGCAGATGCAGCTGATGGAATTCATTGATGTTCACCAGCAAATGGGAATCACAGAAAAAGCAAGGTACTTTTTTTGGGGGGGGGGAGGGTCTGTCTGCATGTAACAAAATGTGGTCTTTGTTGTTGTTGTTGTTTAGTCGTTTAGTCATGTCCGACTCTTCGTGACCCCGTGGACCAGAGCATGCCAGGCACTCCTGTCTTCCACTGCCTTCCACAGTTTGGTCAGACTCATGTTTGTAGCTTTGAGAACACCGTCCAACCATCTCGTCCTCTGTCGTCCCCTTCTCCTTGTGCCTTCAATCTTTCCCAACATCAGGGTCTTTCCCAGGGAGTCTTCTCTTCTCATGAGGTGGCCAAAGTATTGGAGCCTCAGCTTCAGGATCTGTCCTTCCAGTGAGCACTCAGGGCTGATTTCCTTAAGAATGGATAGGTTTGATCTTCTTGCAGTCCATGGGACTCTCAAGAGTCTCCTCCAGCATCATAATTCAAAAGCATCAATTCTTCGGCGATCAGACTTCTTTATGGTCCAGCTCTCACTTCCATACATCACTACTGGGGGGGAAATGTGATCTTGAAGACCATTTATTTGAATAATTCTTCAAATTTTTATTTTGAGCAACATCCTCATTTTTTATGAATGCAACCCACTTAAGTAGCAAGCATCTCTGTAAACCAGTGAGGAAGCTGGAATTTGAACTAAGACTTGAACAGATTATGTAATATTAGATAAGCATAATATGTGAGTTAACCGAACTGCATACAACCCACTGCTCACGTGTGGCTGTTTGCCAGGTGTTGGGAACTCCCTGCTCTTACAATCCCAGTCAGGCAATCCTTAGTGGTCCACCATACATATCTGCTCAGCTGTGGAATACATGCTTAGTGATGTCTGTTAACTGTTCTCACAGGTTTGAGGCCACTGAAGCTCTTCCACATGAATAACTGTGCCCAAAATATCCCCCTCTATGAAGTTGCATTATTTCTGGCAAAACATTTCCTCCACGTGCAAAGGAAAGGAAATGTGTTGCCAGAAATAATGCCACTTTTAGACGGGGATATTTTCATCCTTGTTCCAACAGTATTTAGCAAAGTAATTATGCATTATGAAGCATTCATAATCTTCGAGCCTTGTATGAAATTGCCCAAAGTGTTTTGGCTCTGTTTCAGAAATTCTGAAACAAGTTCATCAAAGTAATGTTCTGAATGTAAGACTTAGTCATTGGTGAATATTGATATATTTCTACTCTGCTTCAAGGTAACAGATAATAGGTTTTTTTGAGGGGGATCAAATAGCACATAGAACATAAAAGGCAGTGCTATTTTAACAGTCTCAATTGTCAATGTCTCCTTTTTCCCCACATCAAATGAGCTGTATAGAGAAATCTGATTAGGATCAGCTGATTTTCTTCTTATTGATATTTTTGGTGGCTTAATGTTTTTTGGTTTGTGTTTTATTTTGTTTTTGCAATCTTCCAGTGAGATCTGAGGATTTATTTTGTTCTTTTTATAGTCTGCAATTTATCTTATAAGGATGCATTGCCCCCCCCCCGCCCCCTGCAAATGAATATAATTACCCTTAGCATTTTGAAAAACTCTTTTAACCAAGAAGTGACAAGCTGTTGCAGGAATAAAGTCCCAGTGACCAAAAACAAATCCAGTGCATTGTACTAAGAAGAGAGCCTGAACTTCAAAGCCAAGAAATCAAATTATATGTATGAGTTGATGCAAACTGCAAACCTTAATACTGAAATTGTGAACACTGTGTAGAACACAGTTGCTTAAGTGTTGCTATTTAATGTTGCCAGTGACAAAACTGGGGATAATCAAAACAATCTTCCCTCCTCTTCTCAGTTTGATCATGTGAGGCAAGGCTGGCTTGTGTAGAGTCAAACCATTGGTCCATCAGTATTATCCGTCTTCTATTTAGCTCTTGATGTGAAGGTTTTAAGTGGGTTTTTTTTTCTAGTCCCACATGGAGAATATCAAGGACTGAACCAGGGATCTTTTGCCTGCAAATCATGCACTTCAAGGTCCCTCCTCCAAGCAGCTACCTTCTGCCCCAATTCTGACTGACAAGCCAGCTAGCCAATAACTTCATGGCAGCCTTTCCTTCATTTTCTCCTCCTACAGCATTCCAGTTCAGATAAAGTGAGAAGATAAAGAAGAGTTTGGATTTGATATCCCGCCTTTCACTCCCTTTTAAGGAGTCTCAAAGCGGCTAACATTCTCCTTTCCCTTCCTCCCCCACAACAAACACTCTGTGAGGTGAGTGGGGCTGAGAGACTTCAAAGAAGTGTGACTGGCCCAAGGTCACCCAGCAGCTGCATGTGGAGGAGCGGGGACGCAAACCCGGTTCACCAGATTACGAGACTACCGCTCTTAACCACTACACCACTACACACACTGGGACAAGTGGTCACTTGTCCCTGTAAAAAACATACAAGTAGTAAACACTGAATGTGTATTTCAAATGCAAATTGCACTGAATGAAATACAAAGGTATAGGTGCCCAAAATGAGAGCCATTGTTGTGTAGTAGTAGTAGTTAGAGAGGCAGACAAGGACCCGGGATACCAGGGTTCAGTAGGTGACCTTGGGCCAGTCACTGCATCTCTCATATATATATATATATTCATTTTCAAAACAATTTTATACAATCAATTCACATTTTATCACACATTCGTCAATTTTTTGACTTCCCTCAGTTTCTCTGCCAATCTTTCGTTTAAATTTATATTGTTAACACATTTCTAAACTTAATATTGCCTTTAAATATCATCTCTCCCTTCTTACTCTCTTTTTTACAATATTTCTTAATTTTTCACAGAGTCTCTTGAAAGCCAACAAGCGTTATCTGTTCATCACATATGCTTTTCAGATAATCTGTAAATCTCCCCCAGTCCTCAATGAACTTTTGGTCTCTCTGGTATCGAATCTTCCCTGTTAGTTTGTCCAATTCTGCATATTCAGTCAATTTCGTTCTCCATTCTTCCACCGTTGGAATTTCTTCCTGTTTCCATCTTTGAGCCAGAAGTATTCTCGCTGCTGTTACTGTGTATTGGAAAAGTTTACAATCTTTCTTATTTATTTCATTACCTACCAATCCTAGTAATAAGGCCTCCGGTTTCTTAGCAAACGTATATTTCAACGTCTTTTTCAGTTCATTATATATCATTTCCCAGAAGCCTTTCACCCTTTTACACTCCCACCACATATGATAGAATGTTCCTTCTTTTTCTTTACATTTCCAACACTTATTACATGTTTTATACATTTTGGCCAGTTTTACTGGCGTTATATACCATCTGTATACCATTTTCATTATATTTTCCTTCAACGCAGTACAGGCCGTAAATTTTAACCTTTCATTCCATAATTTCATCCAATCATCATATTGTATATTATACCCAAAATCTCTGGGCCAGTCACTGCCTCTCAGCCTAGCCTACCTCACAGCGTTGTGTGGGGATTAACAGACTCCTAGAACTCTACCAGATTTTGCACATTTTGAAGACTAACACCAGAGCCATAAGGGCTAAAACCTGCACCTCCCCCAGTTACCCTGAAGACATTGGCTCTCTGCTACTTGATATCCAATGCTACACTCTGGTGTGAAGCTGCAGCACAGGCAACCAACCCTTGAGAGGTGATTTCTGTGACCTTTGATTTCTGAGTGTCGAGCTCATATCTACCTCTAAGGTAGGGTTGCCATATTTCAAAAAGTGAAAACCAAGACAGGACACTCTGAAGGTTTCTGAGTTTTTTTCAGACAAATCCCAAAGTTGTTGAGCCCAAAAATTGCCAGAAAACCCCCAATTTCTCAGAAGTTCTCCCGGACATCAATTCCACCTTTGAAATCCTAGTAATGTCTGGGGAAATGGCAGTCCTACTCTAAGGTGCTTTGTGTGGTCCACTCACTTTTAAAGTGCACTTATTGTGGTCCAAGACTCTTCCAGTGCATGGAATCAGATTTCATTTTGACTTCACCCCTCTCCTGTATTTGATTTGAGGTCATAATAATCCATGGGATGTTCCTTGATCACATTCACATCAGTGTTCACAATCAGCGATCTTCTGACACTTTCAACGTGTTTGCAAAAGGCTACCCTCAGCTTTTACAACACTCTTTTTTCCCACTCCTCCTCCACAGTTCACCCATATAAAGCAGCCTTGCTCATCCTAACATGCTCCAGTGCATAGCAATTAGATGACTAAAAGTGACACTCAAACAAGGAGGTTATTCCATCAAGCATTATCTGGCAAGATCAGCTTGTCTTCTGTTGTCTCATCTGCCCATTTTGTGTTTGCCAGTCCAAGAAGGATTGTAGTGATGCTTCTGCTTTGGGGTTTTTTTGTTGTTGTTTTTGTAGCTGATCCAATTAGGTTTCACTACAAAAGATTATTCACACACACATAAACCAGCCCTACAAGCTTTTGGACAGGATTTACAGGGAGAACTTTAAAGAAAAGATCTAGAAAGCATGTTGCTTGTTGATGTGTTAAAGGAGCTGGGTGTGACCAATAGATGTTGGGAAATATGTGTTGAGAGAAGACTACCGTGTACATGTGACTTTTTATTCCAGAATCAATGGAGGCTGGGTGCTTGTTTTTTCTATGTAGCCCACACACCATCTAGATCTGTTGCATATTCCCCCACCCCTAAAGCTCCCACAAAAAGTGCTTATTGAGGACCAGGTTTCATTCTGAAAATAAAAGCTTGTTGCAAATGGATTCTGCATCATCCCACAGTGTGTCCATATGAAAGAGATGTAGGTAGTTGTATCCACACCTGCCCAATGATTTGGGTGGGCTTATACCAAGATTTCAGTCACCACTGGAATAGGAGGAAGAAGAAGACTTTGAGATTGCTATGCCTCTTATAGGATCCCAGGGCAGTGTATGAGCAAATGACCAAAGCAAAACAGTATGATGCTTAACCGTGGATGTTGGTAACCTACGTCACAGTTAAACTATGCCTTAGATTACTCTGACTGCCATTGTTTCACTTGTTAAAGCAATAAACCATGGTGAACACCACCCACAGTTAAGCATCATACTGTTGTTTGGTTTTTGTCATTTGCACACTGCCCTGGGATCCGATGGGATAAATGTCAGCCTAATTACTTTACAAATGGCAACAAATTGCCAAGGATTTGGCATTTTCCATGCTATTTTTGGAGCCATCAAATATCACTTTTATTCATTTTGACAATTGAAACTGAAAGAGCTCCAGTGGCCTCGTTTTGCTTTGATTGAAAGGCAGGGATGAAGTGGGGGTGGCGGCAGGGAGGAGAGAAACTGAGCAGAAACAATAACTGTCTTGAGTCATTCTGTTGTCGATACAGCCTTGATGAATCAGCCTGTCAGGTCTTTGGAAGTGCCTTATAGAACAGAACGTCTGTGGCAAATGCAAAGAATAAAATTCCACAGATTAAGATAGGGAAACGAGTGATATTTTTGTTTACAGTGCCCGTGAGCAGGATGGGGGGAGGTTGGAAATCCATCCGCCAACGTCAGATGGGAGAATTATTTTTATCAACTCTTTGGGGGCAAATGAAGAGAAGCGGCATCATTCACACCCCTCGAGGGATCCATGCCCTTTCACATTAGAGCAGGGAAAACATTGTGTTCTCATATCTGTCTCTTCGGTATACGTTGCATGATGAAGCTGGTTTCTAAAGCTAGTCATAAAACCATCAGTAAGGAAGAACTCCCTCTGAAAGCTGAATATATGAGCAGCATCAGTGAACGTGAAACGGGTGGAATGAAATTGGCGTTCTTAGAGGAAAGCCCAGGTAGAAGGAAAATGCAAGAGGAGGAACAGAAGATTCCACTTGCGTCTTGGGTTATTTCTTGTGCTGGTCCCAGGGGGGATGAGGTATTATTACCGTAGGCCAAGATCAACAGGGAGCCGGGCAGGTCAGCAGGAACGGAGGTAGGGCAGAAGCAGGAGTCCAGGTGGGGAAGCAGGAACACTGGTAAGGCAGGAGCAGGAATCCAGGCGGGGAAGCAGGAACACTGGTATGGCAGAAGCAGGAATCCAGGCGGGGAAGCAGGAACACTGGTAAGGCAGAAGCAGGAATCCAGGCGGGGAATAGGCACACTGGGAGTGCCAAACAAGGACTGGGTAAAGCAGATACTTCACAACGACGTTGCTCCCGCAACCTGAGACCGGGCTGCCTGACCTTTATCTTCTTCTAAGGCCGGGGGCGGTCCCGGCCCCCAGAAGCCCCGCCTCTCTTGGCCTTAAGGCGAGCACTCCTCCTGGGAGACACCAGTTCCCTTCGCCTCTCTGCCCTAAGCCTCTGCAGATCAGGAGAGGCCGAAGGGTTACTGGGTCCTGGAGGAGGCTCACCTGTAGCCACTGAGTCTTCCAGCACCTCTGGGGCCTGAATGATTTCACCTGGTGCCTGCTCTTGAGTTTCCTCAGCAACTAGGCCTTGCCCAGGTTCAGCCGGCCCTGGAGGCGGGGACTCCTGTGCCGGCTGGGGTTCCTCCGGATCGCTCTCAGACTCGGAATCCCAGGCCATCACACCATCCCCCCTCCCAGGCCCCCCCCTCACTTGAGGGCCCGGACCCGGCTTGCTGGGGTACGCTGCATGAAACTCCCGGATGCAGGCAGGTGCGTGGACGTTGACCGCTGGTTCCCAGGAGCGGTCCTCTGGCCCATACCCCTTCCAGTCAATGAGATACTGCAGCCTTCCCCTGCGGTATCGGGAGTCCAGAATGCGTTCCACCTCGTGCTCTGGCTCTCCCTGCACCAAAACTGGCTGCGGTCGGGGACGGTCTGGGTGGAACTCGTCGGGTGGGGCCACCGGACTCAGAAGGGACCTGTGGAATACCGGGTGAACCTTCAGGGTTGCTGGCAACTGGAGACGGAATGCCACAGGCGAGACCTGGTCCACAATAGGGAACGGGCCGGTGAACCGGGCGTCCAGCTTCCGCGAAGGTCGAGAAGGGTGGAGGTGGCGAGTGGAAAGCCATACCAAGTCACCGACGTGAAGTTCCGGCCCCACCTGGCGGTGGCGGTCGGCCTGGACCTTGTACGCCTCCTTGGCCTGGCGCAGCTGCTCCATCAACAGCTGTTGCTGGGACTGGAGCTCCTGAAGCCACTCTGTCACCGCAGGGACCGCAGATGCCGGCAGCACATCTGGAAACAACCGTGGGTGAAGGCCATAACTGGCTTGGAACGGGGTCTGCTGGGTGGACGCATTCACCGCGTTGTTATAAGCGAACTCCGCCAATGCTAGGTGGTCGACCCAGTCGTCCTGCTGGTAGCTGCAGTAACACCGGAGGTACTGTTCCAGTACCGCGTTCGCCCGTTCTGTCTGGCCATCAGTCTGTGGGTGGTAAGCAGATGAGAGACAGACCTCTGTTCCGAGGGCCTGGTGCAAAGCACGCCAAAACCGGGACGTGAACTGAACGCCGCGGTCGGATACTACACGCTCAGGTAGGCCATGCAGGCGGAAGACATGCTGAAGGTACAGCTGCGCGGTTTCCTTAGCTGAGGGTATGGATGGGCAGGGGGCACAGTGCACCATCTTCGTGAAGTGGTCGGAGAAAACTAGAAGGCAGGTGCAGCCACGAGACGGGGGTAACTCCACTACAAAGTCTAGAGAAACTGTGTGCCAAGGACGTGGTGGAACCGGCAACGGCTGAAGAAGGCCGGGGGGTCGCCCGGTAGGCCCCTTGGCCCGCCTGCAGACGTCACAACCAGCGACGTAGCGAGCCACGTCAGCCTTCAAGCGGGGCCACCAAAACTCACGGCTTACCAGATGGGTGGTCCGATACCGCCCAAAGTGCCCCGCCGCTGGAGCGTCATGGGTCATCCGGAGAACCTCAGCCCGCAGCGGCCCTGGCGGGATGTACAGGCGCCCGTGGTGCAGCAGAAGACCCTGATGCGAAACCAGCCCTGGATACTGAGGGCATGATCCTTTGGCCAGTTCCCGGAGTCGTTCCTGGGCCCAAGCGTCGACCCGTTGCTGCTCCCGCACCCGAGCCTGCAGTGGCTCAACCTCCTGGGTGGCCAGGAATGCAGCTGGTGGTAGGATCGTGGTGGGTGCTGCTTGCTGAACCGTGTCTGCGTTGTCTTCAGGTTTCCGGGACAGGGCATCCGCCTTCTGGTTTTGGGAGCTAGGGATGTAGCGGATCCGGAACTGGAACCGGGAAAAGAACAACGCCCACCGGATCTGCCTTTGGTTCAGCTTGCGGGTGGTCTGGAGGTATTCCAGGTTCCGGTGGTCGGTTCTCACCTCCACCGGGTGTCTTGCTCCTTCAAGATGGTGGCGCCAAACCTCAAAGGCCACCTTGATGGCCAGCAGTTCCCGCTCCCACACGGTATAGTTACGCTCCGCTGGAAGGAGCTGGCGGGAATAGAAGGCGCAGGGTAAGAGTGGTGCTTCCGGTTCGTGCTGCTGAGACAAGACGGCACCGAGAGCCGTACTGGAGGCGTCAGTCTCTACCACAAAGGGTCGAGAAGGATCCGGATGCTGCAAGATTGGCGCTCTCTGGAAACAGGCCTTCAACCCTTGAAATGCCTCCTCCGCCTCCTTGTCCCAGGAAAACGGCATCTTGGGGCGCAGAAGCCGGGTCAACGGGGTGGTGCGGTGAGCATAATCCGCAATGAAGGTCTGGTAATAGTTGGCGAACCCCAGGAAACGCTGTAGGTCCTTGCGGTTCCGAGGTGCCGCCCATTCTCGAACCGCTGCCACCTTCCCAGGATCCATCTGCACCCCACCTGGTGAGAGTCGATGACCCAGGAAGTCCACTGACTGCTGATGGAACTCGCACTTGCTGAGCTTTGCATACAGACGATGCTCGCGCAAGCGCTGCAGCACGGTCCGGACATGGCCCTCGTGGCACGCCGGGTCACGAGAGTAAACCAGAATGTCATCCAAGTACACCACCACGTACTTGTCTAGCAAGTCCTGAAATACGTGGTTGATGTACCGTTGAAACACAGCAGGCGCGTTGCACAAACCAAAGGGCATAACCAGGTATTCAAACTGTCCGTACCGGGTCCCGAATGCTGTCTTCCACTCATCCCCGGCGCGGATCCGAATCAAATTGTAGGCTCCCCGGAGGTCTAGCTTGGTGAACACCTGCGCCCCTTGCACCCGCTCCAGTAACTCCGAAATAAGGGGCAAGGGGTACCGGTCCGGGATGGTAATCTTGTTCAGGGCCCGGTAATCATGGCAAAGGCGGAGCTCCCCACATTTCTTTTTAACAAAGAGCACTGGCGCAGCAGTGGGCGAGGTAGAAGGTCTAATGAACCCTCGCTCCAGGTTCTTGCGCAAGAAGTCCTGCAAAGCCTCGCGCTCTGGCTCTGTTAACGAGTATAAGCGACTCACCGGTAGAGGCGCTCCGGGCTGGAGGTCTATGCCGCAGTCATAGGACCGATGCGGCGGCAGCTGGTCTGCCCCCCGTTCCTCGAACACGTCGTGATAGTCCCGGTACTCAGCGGGGAGCGTTGCAGCAGCCTCCTCAGTGGGCGCAGCTGCTAGCATCTCAGTCTCAGCAGACGAACTGGGGTCTGGGAAGTGTACAGTCCGTTTGACCCAATCAATCTGCACATTGTGATCCTCTAGCCAGTCCATCCCAAGCACCAGGGGGAACCGGGGCATGGAGGCAATATCCAGAGTTCGCATCTCACGGTGCTGCTGGAGGCACAGGACCAGGGGCTGGGTCTCTCGAGTGACGGCGCCCGAACGCAGTGGCCGTCCGTCGATTGCCTCCACCTGTACCGGTTCTGGCTTGTTCCGAAGTGGCACCCGATGCTGGGCAGCAAAAGCAGCGTCCATATAAGAGCGGGTTGCCCCTGAATCCACCAGGGCATGGGTAAGAATCCATGGCCCTCCTGGAGGGTATAGATGTACCGGAACCATAAGGTGTTGTAATTCGATTGGTGCGGTCCCATTCTGTGCTGTTTGGGACCCCAGGAAGCCAGGGCCATCAGCTACTGGGGTTGGCGGTTTCTCAGGACAGGATCGTGCATAGTGTCCGCTTCCGCCACAATAGAGACATAGATTCCCCTCCCGACGCCGCGACTTCTCTGCGGGGGAGAGGCGTGGCCGCACTGCCCCAAGCTGCATGGGTTCCTCCAATGACTCAGCTGGGCCTGTGGGGCTGCTGGTGGACCCCGGGGCCGAGAACTGGAGGTGCCGGCGGCCCCGAGCCTGACGCCGATCCTCTAGCCGATCGTCTATCTGTAGACTCCGCTGAATAAGAGCGTCTAGCGTGGTGGGGCGTTCCATTGTGGCCAGCTGGTCCAGTATCTCATCTGAAAGCCCCTCGAGATACTGGTCCCGAAGAGCAGAGTCGTTCCAGGTCAAGTCCTGTGCCAGCAGCCGGAATTCTGTGGTGTATGCGGCCACCTTGGACTTGCCCTGTCTCAACCGCCGAATCGCCCGGTTGGCTTGACTCCCCTTCAAAGGGTTGCCGAACGCGGCCTCCAACAGATTGCAAAACCCCCCGTAGTCTGCCAGCAAGGGGGAGTCTTGCCTGAGCAGCGGCAACGCCCACTTGGCCGCCTGGTCCTTTAACAAACTAATCAAAAAATGCACCTTGGTGCGGTCGTCGGGGAAGTTCCGGGCGCGCCCCTGAATATACAGCTTGGCCTGGGCAAGGAACATGGGAAAGCTGGCCGGAGCCCCATCAAACTTCTCAGGCAAGGCCACTGGGTACTTGCCAGAAGCCGGGGCGTCGGCCCCAGGAGCCGGTAGGGCGTCCAAACGCTGCTGTAGTGCCGCAACCACGTTACTGAGCTGCTGCACGGTGTGCGTCAAGGCCTGGTTCTCCTGGGCTATTGCCAACAATGTAGCCGCTTGGTCAGCCATGGCCTCTGAATCTTCCCGAACGCACCCCAACAAAGAGGGAGTGCGGGTGTGGCGGGAGCAAACTGTGCTGGTCCCAGGGGGGATGAGGTATTATTACCGTAGGCCAAGATCAACAGGGAGCCGGGCAGGTCAGCAGGAACGGAGGTAGGGCAGAAGCAGGAGTCCAGGTGGGGAAGCAGGAACACTGGTAAGGCAGGAGCAGGAATCCAGGCAGGGAAGCAGGAACACTGGTATGGCAGAAGCAGGAATCCAGGCGGGGAAGCAGGAACACTGGTAAGGCAGAAGCAGGAATCCAGGCGGGGAATAGGCACACTGGGAGTGCCAAACAAGGACTGGGTAAAGCAGATACTTCACAACGACGTTGCTCCCGCAACCTGAGACCGGGCTGCCTGACCTTTATCTTCTTCTAAGGCCGGGGGCGGTCCCGGCCCCCAGAAGCCCCGCCTCTCTTGGCCTTAAGGCGAGCACTCCTCCTGGGAGACACCAGTTCCCTTCGCCTCTCTGCCCTAAGCCTCTGCAGATCAGGAGAGGCCGAAGGGTTACTGGGTCCTGGAGGAGGCTCACCTGTAGCCACTGAGTCTTCCAGCACCTCTGGGGCCTGAATGATTTCACCTGGTGCCTGCTCTTGAGTTTCCTCAGCAACTAGGCCTTGCCCAGGTTCAGCCGGCCCTGGAGGCGGGGACTCCTGTGCCGGCTGGGGTTCCTCCGGATCGCTCTCAGACTCGGAATCCCAGGCCATCACATTTCTGTTTCTCCCCAGCTACAGCCGTTGCTAAACCCTGTGGGCTTACCACATTGGCAATTATTCTAGCAACATTTCTATGTATTTGCCAGCATGGTTCCAATTTTTTTAATAATAAAAAAAAATCACAGTATGTAATGGTTGACACTAGGAATGGGAAATAACAAGTTGACTCAAGGTCTACATCCTTTCTTGATGTGGGGGGAGGGGAATAGAATAGAATGGGAAAGATAAGCTGTCACTTCCTGCATCTATCGTTTGTGGGCAGCTGCTTGATCAAAGTCACCCTGCTGACAGGACAGGCGATGACCTTCATGTACAGCGTTGCTGAGCAAATGGATTCAGAAATTACAGATTTGTGCGAAAGCCGAACATCACTTGCCCATATTGAAATGCCTGCAGCCTCAACATAATACTTTCCCCCCGCCTGCAGTTCCTTAGGATGTACATGTAACGTACCGTGACCTTTCATTTGAACAGCAGGGCGTTATCAAAAGACGTTTTGGTGCCCGTGGCTCATGTCACCTTTGAGCTTTTCTCGTGTTCTTTGTGAGAATGTGCATAAGATCTTGTTCTGGGGATCCGAGGTCAAGGCTGGGGGCAGATGTGTGTGCACATGCTGGGAATTGTGGCTCTGTGAAGGGTAAACTAGAATTCCTAAGAGTCTTTCAGGGGCAGAGATGCTTTGAATGTGCTCTAAATGTATGGTGTGCATAAGCTCTGCCCACTGTCACCATTACTGTCACCCTCCGCAAGTTAGAGAGGAAGCATCTGAAGTAGAGAGCTTCCTATGATGGAAGTTCAGGGATCTGAATAGCAAAAAGAGTCTTGACAAATACAGGAGAGCCAGTGTGGTGTAGTGCTTAAGAGCGGTAGACTCGTAATCTGGTGAACTGGGTTCGCTTCCCCGCTCCTCCACATGCAGCTGCTGGGTGACCTTGGGCCAGTCACACTTATTTGAAGTCGCTCAGCCTCACTCACCTCACAGAGTGTTTGTTGTGGGGGAGGAAGGGAAAGGAGAATGTTAGCCGCTTTGAGACTCCTTCGGGTAGTGATAAAGCGGGATATCAAATCCAAACTCTTCTTCTTCAGGAGGCTCCTGTTTCACACCCTTCAGCCTGTAAAGAGAGATGGCGATGGGGACAGAGCTTAGCAACATTACCCCTGCTCCCCTCAACTCATTGGGTTGGCTCTAAACATGAGCAGAAGGTGTGAACAGGGTTATTGCTAATGTCGCAACTGTTCTTCCTGCATTTTTCTTTGCATGTAGAAGCATCCTTCCATGTTTTTGTTTTCTTGAACAGATTTGAGCGTATTCATACTAAGAAAGGGAATTACAGTAGGTCTCCAGTTACCAACCAGGAAGATGTAGATGATCTGGCCACCTTGGAAGTACTAGATGAGGTAAGACATTTTTTTTGTAAAGAAAAAAATGCTAGGGGATTTTGTAGATTGGGGAAGCTGCATGCTGAGAACAGGCACCCACCCTGGGTAATAGTCTTCAGTGGTAGGACAATCTGTGGTTTAAGTTTCTGGGTGGGGTTGTATTTCCCTCATGGGGGTCACTATAGGACCAGGTGTTATTGGGCTATATAGTTCCTGATGTTCCTGACCATTGGGCATGCTGCTTGGGGTTAATAGGATCTGGAGTACAACAACATTTGGAGAGCCTTAAAGAATCAATCCTACCACCTGGAAATGCTGTTAGCCTCTGATTTTGATACTCACCAAGCCAGTGGTTCGTCATTATTAGTCGATTTCTAGAGTGTTTTATACTTTTGAAACAGCTTTGCCAACATTAGCCAATTAATGGCACAGGAGCTGAACTAATGGATGCAATTAATCTAAGGTGTTAGGTTCTCATCCAAACATTTATTTGCACTATGATGAGCTATATGCTAAGAAGTTGTTTTTTTGCCAAAAGGCAAAAGTCATTAAATGTGATAGCGTGTGTAGCTAATGAGAGAAAGAAGTAGCAAAATTCTCCTCTTCTCTCTGGTCTTGTGTGAATTTTGCAAGGCAGGTATAAAAACATGGCAGATGATAAGAGTGAAGGTAAAATCATGGGCAACACAAGGGGAACACAAGTGCTGTTTATCCACGAACTGTGGCCTGGTATGTTAGGGTCTCCTACATAATGTTACCTGAAGTGGCTAAATTAGATTAGAGTCAATCTGTTACTTCTTACTTGGGGCAAATGACAAAATAAGGCTACTGAGGAAATGAGGGAGATCTCCAAGTGTGTGTTCTATACGAGAGTGAGTAGACTCAGTGGAAGGAGCCATAGCTCAGTGGTAGAGTACACACCTCACACACCAAAGGTTCCAGGTTCAATCCTTGGTGTCACCATTTAATTTTAAATAGATCTCAGGCAGCAGATTAGGAGAATCTTGGAAAGTTAATGGCGGTGAGAGTTGACAAGTTAGAGCAATAGTCAGACACAGTTAGGATGGGCCATAAATCAGTGACAGAGCACATACTTTGCATGCTTTAAAGGCCCCAGATTCAAACCACAGCATCTCTAGGCAGGGCTGAGTGAGAAGGTCACTTATCAGAAACCCTGGAGAAATGCTGCCAGTCATTCCAGACGATACTGAACTGGGTGGACTCACTGTGTGACATAGTAGGAGGTCGCCTGCGGCTCTAATACATTTTTGTGCTACTAATCACTAATGCAGATGCACAGAACTGAAGGTAAATGAGCACATAGTAAGGGAATACACAATTATGCATGTTGGCAATATGGCTCAAGACACCAATATGTTTCTGATGTCTGTGTAGTATCAAGATGCCCGAAAGTCCTGAATCTTAATTCCTTTGAATAAATTTTCAAAACCAGACACCAATAGACATGTCCTTCTCTGCCCCCCCGCCCCCCCCAACAGAATACAGTAACAGAGCAACTGCAAAAGAGCTACGCCAAGAATCAGATCTACACCTACGTGGGGGACATTCTCATTGCAGTCAATCCTTTTCGCAACTTGGACCTTTACGCTACTCAGGTAGGAAAATAAAATCTTGAAATTTTGAGTGATTTCACACACACACACACACACACACACACACACACACACACACACACCTTGGTAACGTCACTGGACTTGACCACATGTCCCTGGAGCTTTCAAAGTCTTCCCTGGAGCTGTTTTCTTAGAACTGTCAGAGAAGTGATTGATGTCCTACACTTGGACTAAAGACAGGCCACAAGGGAAGAAGTTGTGCAAATTCTCATTTCCCACTCTGAGTTGGAAGAGAACACTGAGTGGAATATTGCCTCTGAGCATTCAGAGCTAGGCAAATGAGCATTCCGAACCAGGTAATTATAAATTTTGGCAACATCACTGCTCATAACTGGTCACTCTCATGAGGCCAGTGACACAAGATGATAGTCTTAAAACAGAGGAGTACATAGCATTTCTCTTTTAACTTTTCAGCATTCCAAACTGTACATTGGGGCCAAACGGACTGCCAACCCTCCTCACATCTTTGCTGTGGCTGATATCGCATACCAGTCCATGGTCACATTCAGCTCTGATCAGGTAGTGGTAATGGTGGGCCAGGTTTGATATACCCCTCTGGGTTGTGAAGATAGCCGGTTATAGCATGTGCTCTTCCACTCTTGCCTTCAGTGTATTGTCATATCTGGAGAAAGTGGAGCAGGGAAGACACAAAGTGCCCATCTTCTGGTTCAGCAGTTGACTGTCCTTGGAAGGGTAAGACATATCCTAGACCTCTTTATTTATGTCTTTGCCAGGCATACTCCGGCCCTCCAGATGTTTTGGAACTACAATTCCCATCATCCCTAGCTAACAGGGCCAGTGGTCAGGGATGATGGGAATTGTAGTCTCAAAACATCTGGAGGGCCAGAGTTTGCCTATGCCTGGTCTTTGCCTTCTGCCATCTTGTACCATGCCAGCTCAGCCACCAACTTGTAAATAAAGCCTTTGCCACATCTTCCTTTTACACCCTTAGACATGATCAAATCCCCAACAGGATGGAGAGTGGTTCAAATAAATATGTTCCCCTAGTTAAGGAACTAACAGGTGAACTAGCCCTTACTTTCTGCTAGTTATTGATGGTGAACATCCCCAGATAAGGAGGATTCCAACAACCCCACAGAGGAAAGGAGTACTATTCCGTCCCTATTCTGAAAAAATATGTTTGTGTTTTAAAGTTCTGTGCATTTTCCTTATTGTCGTTGTTGTTATTTTGGAATGCGTATCTAGGCTAATAACAGGACACTTCAAGAAAAAATTCTCCAAGTCAACAATCTGCTGGAGGCTTTTGGAAATGCAGGCACTATTATTAATGATAATTCCAGCAGATTTGGGAAATACCTAGAAATGAAGTTCACTTCCAGTGGAACTGTTGTAAGTGCTCTGATTTCAGAATACCTCCTAGAAAAGTCAAGAGTCATACATCAAGCTGTGTAAGTAAAAGGAAAACAAAGGGGGTGCTTTTCTGGCTGTGGGAAAGAGAGAGGGAGGCTTGGTTCAAACAAACTCTAAGGGTGGTACAGCCTACATGTCATTGGGGTGGGACTCCATCTGCCTAGCCCAGGCACTGTAAAGTCTAGCAGGCATAGGCAAACTCGGCCCTCCAGATGTTTTGGGACTACAATTCCCACCATCCCTGACCACTGGTCCTGTTAGCTAAGGATGATGGGAATTGTAGTCCCAAAACAGCTGGAGGGCCGAGTTTGGGGTGCCTGGACTAGCGCAAACAGACATCTTGGATGTAGCCTCTGAAACTGCATTGTGCATAACCTGAACTGTGTAATGTTTATTATTATTATTATTATTATTATTATTATTATTATTATTATTATTATTTACATTTTATGTAGGCTAATGCCCATGTAGCTTCGGCCTGTACATCTAAGCCAGGCTTCCTCAAACTCGGTCAGGGATGATGGGAATTGTAGTTTCAAAACATCTGGAAGGCCGAGTTTGAGGAAGCCTGATCTAAGTTCTGTGTAAACGTTATGATGACCAACACATTGATATATTTGGGTTAAGCATTAACAGTGGAGTGGGAATCATGATGTTGCATTCCCCTGAGTTGGGCTAAGCTATTTCTATGATTACTATTACCATTTATTGCATTTGTTAGCTGTTGCAATTCTACTTTCAGCTGTCTTAGGAGCGCTTGTTGCCCTGAAAGGCAGTGAGAAAACATTTCAAATAAAATACATTTTATAATAGTAGAAGACAATCAAAAATTAGACGTTACTGGTTCAATGTTGATTGTGTTTCAATAATTGCCATATTGAGGTGTGTGGTGTTGTGTGTTTTTTTTCCATTTCAGAGGAGAGAAGAATTTTCATATTTTCTATTACATCTATGCTGGTTTGGCTGAGAAGAAAAAACTAGCTCATTACAAATTGCCAGAAAATAAACCTCCCAGGTATAACATTCCATTTGTATTCTTTAGGATAAATGCATAAGTGGGCAGCCTTTGCTAGAGTGAGCCTTTTGAAACATGGAGTGGATTCACAATTTCTCATACTCTTTTCCCTGTCCCCATCATCCCTCTAGGTATCTACAAAACGAACATCTCAGAACTGTACAAGATTTCATGAACAATAGCTTCTACAAATCCCAGTTTGAATTAATTGAGCAGTGCTTCAAGGTGATTGGGTTTACGATGGAGGTGAGTGTCAGTGATATTTTAACTTGTGCACCTTAGAGCAGTGTTTCCCAACCTTGGGTCTCCAGCTGTTTTTGGACTACAACTCCCATCATCCCTTGCTAGCAAGACCAATGGTCAGGGATGATGGGAATTATAGTCCAACAGCAGCTGGAGACCCAAGGTTGGGAAACACTGCCTTAGAGAGAGAAGTAGGGCTTGATTGACAGTATGAAGGTTGCCAATAATTTCAAGAGTAGTGGGTGTCTCACTCTCAGTTCAGGGGCCTGATTAAACCCCCATATTAATTTCTCCCGCAAGATGCCACTAATTTTGGAGGCAGTGGCAAAAAGAAGGGGAATACATTTGACACAGTGCTAGAGTGGCTGAAACCCATTGCCCTGATGGAAATGCAAATCACCTCCTCTCCAGTCATCAGATCAGCTGTTTGATGAGCAGAGAGAGGGCAATAACACCAGACTCTCTGAGTGTCTCTATTTTCCTGAGATGTCCCTGATTTAGAGAAGCCATCCCGGTTTCTGATTTGATCCTGAAATGTCCTGCTTTTCCTTAGGATGTCCCTATTTTCACTGGAGAAAGGTTGGAGGGTATGGTAGGATGTCCCTATTTTCATTTGAGAAATATGGGAGGGTATGTATAGGGAAGGTTTTTTAATGTTTGATATTTTATTACATTTTTATATATGTTGGAAGCCACCCAGAGTAGCTGGGGCAACCCAGCAAGATACGTGGGGTATAAATAGTAAAATTATCAGTAGGGAATGAGACCTCTCTATTTTCATTGGAGAAATGTTGGAGGGTATGTAACACCCCCTTCTCAGCTGATCTGCATGGATTAGCTGAGGAGGAGGGTCTGTATGTCTAAGATTCTAGCCCTCAGTTTCTAGCCAAAGAGTGAGTCCAGAAAAGGTTGACCACCCCATTCTAGAATACTTCCCCAAAGGTGGCAGCTGGTGGTGGCTTTAAGTTGTGAGTCTGCACAAACCATAATCAGTTGACTATGGAGCACGGTTGCTTGGTAGCAAAACAAACTACAATTCCTAGCTCATATTACTATGAGTTGGAGGGGGGGCACACAGATAGGCTGTACATCAGAGCTTCCCTTCTAATTCCTGGATCCAGCATGGATTCAATTGCTGGAATACCCAAGCCAGCCTGGTAATGCCCACTAAGTATGGTTTGTTAAGGGAACAAGGAGAGTGACTCTGTCCCAGAGGCCAAATGGGTAGGCCTCCCTCCCTCAGCTGTCTGTTGTTTGGAAAGACAAAACAGAGAGTTGAGTGATATGAGCTAGAAACTGGATGCAATAGAAGTCTGGAAAGGCAGAGAGAGTGCCAGGCCTGATTTCTGCTAGAATCCAAGGCTGTGGCTATGGGAGAAGCAAGACCCTCTTTTGGTGTTGATGCTGTGAACCCCTCCATCAAAGGCTCAGGTTGTAGATGTGTGTAAATAAACTTTCTATCATAAAGACACCACAGTCTCTGCTGTGCCTCATTCCCCAAAGGAAACACAAACCCTTCGTAAGCATCTGGAACCCCCGGAATCTTGCACTGCTCAGAGTTTGGGGTGGCGTGTAACAATATGTCCAGCTAATCCAGGGATTTGTGCTTTCTTTTGTCCCGGTGTGAGTAGGAGGAGCAACTCCTATCCAATTTGCTTGTGCATAGTTAATGCCTTACTGTGATTTGTGAACACTGCCATGAAATCGTGTTCAGTGTCAGCTTTGGCTTTTTCGGACCAGCTAGTACAAAAGACTGTAATTTCAACAAGCTTTTCATCAGGCAAAATTAGCCCTTGAAGCACACACAAGCGGGATGAGCTATAACGTCTTCTTTCTAGGTTTCAAGTGTACCCTGTTTCCAAACAGAAGGGGCTGGTTTGTCTAATTTGTGCTCCCTTAGGAGGGAATTTGAGCTATAGCCACACACACAGCAGGTTTTGCCTCTCCATTGACAGTATTCTGCTTTTCTGGGTGCACAGAATGGGGGGAAATTACATGGGAGTGCGTGAAAAAGTGAAGCCCCCAGAAATGTTTTCTTTTGACTTCTGTTTCCTCCAGATTCTGCTATGTTTAGAAAGGCTCTGGGGCAGAACTTGATTGCAGTATGGTCAAAACAACCCCCTAAGCATTTCAGAAAATCTCTCCCTTTTTAACAGAGTGGGAGGTCCCTGTGCTGTAAACACATAGCCTATATATTCCTTTGCTCCTTTAAAATCAAACTGAAGGTTACATGGCAACACACACACACGATGCAGGAAAAGGGCTGTTGGGAATAAAACTAATCACGCCTTACAAGAAATCAGGAAAGAGTACAAAAGATGTTAGCTGCAATACATGTAACACAGTGTAATGACAGAAGTCGGTATAATCAGTAGTCAATATAATCATTTTATTCCATTTATCAGAATAATTTACAAATAGACATGGCGGGTGATTATTTCTTCAAAAGAAAAAGAATCAAAACACAAGTCTATGGGTAGTAGGTCTTTTGTTTGTTTGTTTGTTTGTTTCCTTAACCCTAAGGTTTTAAGAATCAGAAAAATGTTTAGAAGAAAAGACCTAGGGGGGGAAGATCCAGAAAAACATACCCATTGAGTATTTAATAGAACTATTCTTACTCTTTTAGCGATTATAACCTCCTTGCCATACCTTTTTTTAAAAAAAACATTCAAGCTGCACTGTAAAGTTAAAGCAAATTGAAGAGGGTGCAGCCCCTGGTAAAACGCTGGTTCTCTAAATGCAAGATGGATATGAAAATGAAGAAATGAAATGCTGTGATTGTTGCCTGGGGTGCCAATTATAAGGCTATGAATTGGAATGTTTTTGTGCATCTGTCTTTCAGGAACTAGGGAGCGTATACAGCATCCTTGCTGCCATTTTAAACGTGGGCAACATCGAATTCTCTTCCGTAGTAACCGAGTACATGATTGACAAGAGCATCATTTCCAATCCAACGCCTCTGGAGAACTGTGAGTTTTCTTTCCTTTTTATAATAATGAAATGCCTTTTGTGAACAGCCTCCATAATTATGAGCTCCAGACTTATCTGCATATTGCAGAAATCTTACCTCACTGCTTGAAAAGCTCTACACAGCCTGGGCCCAGCCTCTTAACAAACTTCACATGTTTTTAAAGCAGCTAATGGGGCTGGGATGGCCTGTTTTTTCATAGAATCATAAAATTGTAGAGTTGGAAAGGACTGTAAGGATCATCTAGTCCAACACCCTGCAATACATAAATATTTTGCCCAACATGGGTCTTGAACCCATGAGCCTGAGATTAAGAGTCTTATGCTCTACCAGCTGAGCTAAGCTCAGTGTTTCCCACAACAGGCCACATGAATTTTTTGAAAGCCTAGACCAGTTTTTTGAAGTACAGCTCCCATCATCCCTAGCTAAGCAGGACCACTGGTCAGGGATTATAGGAACTGAAGTCCAAAAACAGCTGGAGACCCAAGTTTGGGAAACACTGGTCTAGAGTTTGAGTAGGGACTTTCCTCCTGTATCCCTCAACCCTGAGATTATTTCCTGAGATGAATAGCTGTAGCACTGGGGGACTGGAGAAGATCTTGCCTGGGGTTGAGTACCTGAGCAGCTGGGTGATTAGTTTTTTGCTTTGGGGACAGCTGAGGTCCCTGGTAAGTGTGGTAAGGAATGGGACCACCTGCCTGGTCCATAGTCCAGAGAGAAGCTGCACTCAATCTTGTAGCCTCTTGCACCAGCTCCTTGCTGGGTCAAGGAGCATAGAAGCCCTGCTGGCAGAGTCTACACAACTGGGGTGACACCATAGAGTTTCATCTCTTCAGGAGTCCCAACAGTGAGAACACTACCCCCTTCTATTTCCCCCAACATAAACCTGGAGGAGGTTAGATAGTGGGAGGGCCTAAGGTGCATGTCTGGTTTCCTGCACAGGGTGAGAGCCTGTGCAACAAAGAAAGACACCAGATGCCTTCAGAGTGACAGTCTGTAACTGACAGAAGGCTGGTCCTCCTTTGGTGTGAGACAGTGGCGGAGTAGATGCGCTCTAGCATGATAGTAACTTGGTGAGCTCTGTGGACTTTAGTAACACTGTTCCCAGTTCGGTCAGGTGCCTTCTGGGATGATTAGTTGTGGGTGATTTTGTTGGTGTGCTGTTGTTGTTTGCACAATGTGTTTGGGAAGCATTTGGGGAAGGAGGGACATGGGTTAACCCACCCCAGTTTCAGTGATCATGGATAAAGGGAGATATAGCCATTGGGAAGTGATATCATGAGGACAAGGCTATAAAACTGGCAGGGACCCTCTACAGCACCCTTTATCGGCCCAGATCGCATGAAGCCAAAAGAACTCAATAGCCCTTACAGAAGAATGCAAATAAGGGAAAGCACAGGTGAAATCAAGCCCTGCCTTATTTAAAGCCTCAAACAGCCAAATGCAATTGCATCATGAAAATTACAAATACGCAGTTGCAAAACACAAAGACTCTTTATGTATATTTGTAAGGAACACACGTCTACCTCTTTGCTGGTGTATTTCCCCCTCTGTTTTGATCTTCTTGCAGAGCAAGGAGCTGCAGTATTCATACTTTGCACAACATCAAAGCCCTTTTCCTTCTCAGCTGCTTTCCACTGTACAGTTGATGGGCAGAAGGGGACCCAGCGTGCTTAATGAAATGTGTGTGGTATCCAGTCTGTGGTCCAGGGGTCCCCCTCACCTGTTGTAGGGAGCTTTTACATATAAAATTAAGAAATGTTTGATACACCTTTCCTCCGTTTTCCAGCTGCATCTTTGCTGTGTATACAGGCAGATGAACTGCAAGAAGCTCTAACCTCTCATTGTGTGGTGGCCCGAGGGGAAACTATTATACGGCCCAACACGATGGAAAAAGCTTTCGATGTAAGAGACGCCACAGCCAAAGCCTTGTACGGGCGTCTCTTTAGTTGGATAGTCAACCGCATCAATGCGCTGCTCAAGCCAGGTACATTTTTAAGGTAAGGGTTTTTTCCTCTCTTGTAAGGAACAGAACCTTGTTTCAATGTGAAATGCATAGTATCTGGAATGTCCCATGACCCCAGTCATCCAGACCAGAAATTTCAAATGGAATACTGTACCAATTTCACTAGCTATTCCTAAACTCAACTTTTAAGATATTCTATTCTAAGCCCTTGCAAACGAAGCAAGAACAAGAGTGTACAGTTTATTTGTAGTTGTTCTTCTCAGCAGCACAAACATGTCTCTTTTAGCCACATCCCTTGCCTTATCCCTCCCTTAGGTTTAAATTCACCGTTTGGGCTCACTCCACCACTCCATGCATATAGAAGCCTCACCTCCTCCTTTCTGCATTCCTTTCTGTATAAGGTCTGATTTAGGCATTGCAAGGAGCCTGTGATATGCACTGGCCATGGCTTCTGTGTGTGGTAGCTTATGCCTGCAGCAGGGTGAAAAGAAGAGCTCACCATGTGGATTGGCTGTCAGCTGGTGTTTCTGGCAGCTTCTGCCAAAGGTGTGAAAACTGACAGTGTGATCAGAGTGATCCATGCAGTGTTATTTTGTGTGTTGCAGCAGCTGCAGTGAAAGCAGTTTCAATCTGCCTTCATATGCCATTCATGATAAACCTGCCCTGAGAATTCACTACAGGTTGCTATCTTAGGTTCAGACATTTGCCTGGTTAGTGATAACATTTGCAAACAGATGTGCTCCTTCCTCTCCACCTTGCAGAAAATGGACCAAACCAATGTGATGTAGCAGCAGACCCTGGACTAGTTTTCACCTTTCAGCAGGTCTTGACCTATAATGGCTAATAAAAAGGCTTCTGGGCTTTTAACAAAGGTTATTTTAAACATCTTTTTCATTTCATTATATATCATTTCCCAATTTTCTAAATTATTTTACAATTCCACCACATATGTAAAAACATACCCTCTTTTTCTTTACACTTCCAACATTTTTTAGAGCCTGTTTTATACATTTTTGCCATTGTTACAGGTGTAATATACCATCTATACATCATCTTCATATATTTATCTTTTAACAATATGCAATCAGTAAGTTTTAAATTAGATTTCCATAATTTCCCCCAAACTTCCATTTGTATATTGTGTCCCAGGTCTTGCGTCCACTTTATCATCACACTTTTGACTTCCTCGTCTTTAGTTTCCCACTCTAATAGTAACTTACATGCTTTCCTTAGTTTTGTATTGTCTTCAATGATTTCACTTTGGAATCTAGATAAAGTATAGCTGAATCGTTTTTTTATCTTCTTTAAATACCTCGTTTAATTGTAAGTGTTGCTGCCAATCTCTTACATATATTTTAAGCAAGGGGCTTTTGTCCTGATTCAGCCGGGATACATTGCTGTAGAGCAAGATGCCTTTGTAAATTCAGATTTGCAATGCAAATTAACCCACGGGATATGCAAATACTTGTGCCTTCTATGAACACTTTTTGCCCAGGAGCAAGGACTGGCTGATATTGTGGCCACTCTTACATTCAGAAATAAAGGGCTTGTAGTTAGACATTCGGTCTCCAGCTGACTCTCCTTGGCACACAGCACATTAGACTCTGTCAGAATCTCAAACTGGAGGAGACCCTGCCCGGTTGCTGACTCCCAGCCGTGTTAAACCAGACATGTAATAGTTATGTTTTTGAAGTAGCTGCGGGGTTGAAGCTGATGTGAAATAAGCAAACGGCGCTGGAGAATCTAATGTGCAAATTCTGTACATTTCAGTGGAAATGATGAAGGGCTGAACATTGGGATTCTTGACATCTTTGGTTTTGAAAACTTCAAAAAGAATTCGTTTGAACAGCTCTGCATCAACATTGCCAATGAGCAGATCCAGTTCTACTTCAACCAACATGTCTTTGCATGGGAGCAGGTGGGTGCTATAATTTGTGTGTCTGTGTTGTGTTTATTTTAAGTGTTTTATGTTGCTTTTTTAAAAAAAACAGCTCAAAGTACCGTACAAAACCAAAAGAGTTGGTCAGTTTTTAAAATCGCATAAAGACAACACTGAAATGACAGCATCAAATTGCCTATTGAAATATTGGGCCACTCAAAAAAACCAGGAGAAAAAAAGATGCATTTGCTAAAGGCAAACACAGAGGTAGGACTCTCAGTCAGCTTATGTTTTACTCAGTCTTCACTCATCAAAATCAGTGGACATGACTACGTTAGGTCCATTAACTTTACTAGGTCTAACTTCGAGTAAAACTAGTTGAATGCCACCTCAAGTGTTTGAACCAACCCTTTTGCACACTGACAGGGAGAGCGCCTCTCAGCTAATGCATCCCTCAGCCCCATGCTTAACGAGCATGCTAATCTATGTGCATAGAACCCCTTCTCACACATTCTGAATGTAGGGCAAGCCCAAGGAATATGGTGGAGGCTAGGCATGCCAACTCCTAAATGCGGAGGTGTCTTTTACTCCCCTCCATATTGGCTGGCAGAGGGCCGGGGCCCCTCAATGTTGAGGTGGCAGAGGAGGCTGAGTGCGCAGCCAAGAGAGGCACAGTTCAGTGGCTGGCTCCTCCTGAGCGCAAGAGAGGAAGCCGCACTGCACTCAGCCTCCTCCCGACGATGCATGTGCAACACATGTCAGGCCCCCCAAGGTGCAAGACCCTCTGGTGGAAGCAGGGCTGACAAGTGTGACCAAGCAGACCTTTTCAGTCTCTTTACCTCCCCTGCTTGGGAGGTGTTTAAGGACATAGGTAAAGGTAAAGGGACCCCTGACCATTAGGTCCAGTCGTGACTGACTCTGGGGTTGCGACGCCCATCTTGCTTTATTGGCCGAGGGAGCCGGCGTACAGCTTCTGGGTCATGTGGCCAGCATGACTAAGCCGCTTCTGACGAACCAGAGCAGTGCACGGAAACGCCGTTTACCATCCCGCCGGAGCGGTACCTATTTATCTACTTGCACTTTGACGTGCTTTCAAACTGCTAGGTTCAAGGACCGAGCAACGGGAGCTCACTCCATTGTGGGGATTCGAACCGCCGATCTGATTGGCAAGTCCTAGGCTCTGTGGTTTAACCCACAGCACCACCCAAGTCCCGTTTAAGAACATAAGAACGAAATGCCTCTCTTTTACCCAGCATCCTCTTCTCACAGTGGCCAACCAGTTGCTCAGGGGAAGCCGCTGACCAGAAACCAAGGGCAGCCCCACTCTCTCCACCTGTGATTCCCAACAGCTGGAATTCACAGGCTTGCAAACTCCAGCAATAGAAGTATGAGGAAGTCACCGTGGCTTGTAACTATGGATAGCTTTACCGTTACCAAATTTGTCTAGTCCTCTTTCAAAGCCACCCACGTTGGTGGCCACCGCTACTTCTGAGAGTGAATTTCATAGTTTAACTATTTGCAAGTTCAGACCCAGAAACCCCCCCCCCTAAATAAATTCACACTTGACTCAAAATTTTGGTTTTGGTTTTTGGCAGAATTTAGGCCACAACTTTATTGGTTACAGAAAGTGACTGGTTGCATAGGCTCTGGTTCGACTAGCTCCCTGCCATGCAGGTAGCGCTGACCCAGGGTTCCAGCTTAGGTCAGCCAAAGGTGAACACCTGGATAAGTGGAAAGCTGGGAACGGGTTACCTCCACCACCCAAATGCCCCCCTGGACCCAGGCACAGGCACAACACCCGCTCAAGGGTTGACCAAACCATTGAGTCCCTGGATTCCTTTAACGGAATATCCTTCACATAGGGATGGCGAGAGTGTTCTCCCATCCCTATCACCTGAACCAGAGCCTATCTGCAACCTTACAAGTTGTGACGATTTGCTATGCGGCAGGCAAAACCCAAATAGCAAGAGCCAATCAGCCAAGTGGGGAAAATTCCTGCCATGCCCCTGTCCCAACGACAGACGACACGACGGCATAGCAAGGTCAAGTGCAAAGCCCTGAAAGTAGGGAGAGGTGGGCGGGTGTTCCGAATGCACGTGCCGAAAGAGGAAGCTCTGGGTCATTTGCATGGGCATAAATAGGTCCCTCGAACCGTTTGGACTGCGTCCCATTGGCCAGATTGTACCCAGCTTCAAGGGACCTACCAATCGTGTGTTGTGGCTGACCAATCGTACCCACCCACAACACAGGGTGTCGGTTTTCCAGGTCTCACTGCAATATGTGCCCTCTTTAAGGGAGGACACGATTTGGTGCATGAAGTACTTTATTTTGTCTATCCTGCTCATTTTAAAGGATAAATTCATTCTACATGTAAAAAGAGCATTTAACGCAAAGGCTAAAAGGTTGTGGGTGGGTGTGGTGAAAGTGAGCCTGGTAATTTTGAACCCATACCCAATTTTATCTAGGAGAAGTTACCCGCAGCTTCTGTTGGAGAGCCAACGAACAACCAAAGACTGCAAAATGCTATGCAGAACTGTATGATTGCTTTCTGCAATTTAAATGTCCGTCTAAAACTACATTAGGCTTCCCATTTACAGTATCCAGGCAACAGAACACAGTGATAATAGGTTTGGTGCAAATGCTATGTTGTTTTCATGAGGAATAAGGTGTACTGTGTAATTTATGGTTCAGCAGCAGAATTTTTTTTTTTAAGTGAATATCATACAGAGCAGCTCTTTAAAAACCTGGAACTTTTATAATCATTTGCCAACAAGCATATTAACCATGAATATTCTGTGGGAGAGGGAAATGACAATTTGCTTTTATTTCAGTTTTGAAATTTATTGCAATTCAAAAGGTGGGGGGGGGGTTAGTCTGACTGTACAGTTTAATCTGATTTTTTAAGACGGATGCCAAATGAGATAGTGCAATTACCAAAATGCTAATGAACTTGAAGGGTCAGTGAACAGACTTCAGGAGCTTATTAAAAGGGTGAAAAATGAATATTTAACAGTTTAAAATGGCAGTGGGGTATTTGTTTAGGAAAAGATTCCCCAGTCAAGGAAAAGAGCAAATGTTACAGAAACTGCTGACTATAAGCCTCGATCTAGTAAACTCCTTTTTTTATTATGCTGCCCCCCAGACTGTCAGTATTTTGTGGGAGGAATTTACCGGGGCAAGCTGGGTTTGTGCCATTGAAGTGGATTAAAGCACTCTGTTGCCGCAGCACAACAAATCCGCTTTTGCAAAGAAATTGCCTTTTTTGCGGTTAGGAGAATGGCAGTGGAATGCACTGGAACACGTAGGGTGAACAAATGAGAAGTTCATCAAGCAAATCAGGATGGATGCTTGTCATGGAACAGTTGCTATATGTCAAGCATCTCAGTTGTTGAACTCTGGTCCTGCTTACATTCTTCCCACAAGCTTTGTGCAAGCAAGCCATGATGAATGCTTTAAAAGGGTCATCTGGAAGAACCCTAAGTTTAGATATCCCCAGACTCTTAATACGAGCTCTTAGCAGCCTAAATCAGGAGACTTGGAGAGCATTGGGGGAGGGTTTGTGGAGGAAGAAGAGAAAGGAAAGGACCTCTCTACTGCCTGCCTGAAAATTTCCTCCACTGTGCTGTAGATTCGGAGCTTGCTCTCTGCTCTGAACCAAAGTGCAGCTTAATTGCCATATAAAGGGTACCTTTTCTACTCCCCAGAAGTCTCCCTTTATAGTGGAAGAAGGAGAGATGTTATTCTTTCCCTTCCCCACTTCACAGCATGCATCCTGCCATTTCAAGGGTGGCTTGGTAAAAACTCTTCCCAGTTTCATACCACAAGAATAAGTGAAGAAAAAACAGCTCTCACCTGGAAGAGTAGGCTTTTACAGTGCCAAATAAGGTAATAAATAGGCTTGTCCCTTTGGAATACGCTATAATCTAAAATAACTCCTTTAACTGCACTTTGAATAAGTGGTTTCCAGATGGCTACTCTGCTGCTTAATGTGTCTTTTGCTTTAGAGGCAGAATATATTTATATTTGTAAAATGCACTTAACCCACGTAACGCATATCATTATAACCAAGAGAAGGAGACTATTAACCTGAATGGCTCGGATACAAGCTATTTGCTGTAGCTGCTTTTGCACTGGTCACTTAATGTAACAGCTCCTATGTGTATATAACTGGACAAATCATAGTGGCTATGACAACCTATCACATATTTGCATTTATATATATAAAGAGGTGGAGATACCACCCATAGTTCAATTGGTAAAGCAGGAGTCTCTTAATCTGAGTCATATGTTCAAGCAGATTCCTGCATTCCAGAGGGTTGGTCTAGATGACCCCAGCAGTCCCTTTCAACTCTACAATTCTATAATTCTAATTAACCACTTACCCTTCAGCAAAGTTTCCAAAGAGGTTTACAAAAAAAAAACAACCCAACAAGAGAGAATATATTGCTAAAATATAATGAAAATTGGCACTTATCCTGCTAATTGGAGCAAAAACGCCAATTTCAGCCCATTGAGAAAACGCTGGGGAATCACTAGCCACCACAAATCACATAAACCAGCTCCCACTCAATGTACTCCTCTACAGCTTTACTGTAAGAGGCAGGTATTAACCTCACCTACACCTTTAGTGCTCACTGATGCTGCTTTTGGTAATCTTGATGGAGAATCCAGAGACTTAATGAAGATGGGAGGTTATTGCGTGGTGGCCATTTCCTGTCAGTATGTCACATCAGTGGGGACACTGTGCTTTAGTCATACAAAAGCTTACTGAGAACTCATAAATAGTGGTTTAATATCCCACACACCCCTGCATTTTCAACCCTGTCAACCTGTCTACTTTTCACAAGAATTGACTATTTTAGGAACACCTTTTATCAGCACGACACAGAAGTGTTTGCTCTGGTGCATGTGAGGATCATGGCGATGTTTTCGTCATCTTAGAATCATGTCTGTAGGTTTAAAAATACTTAGTGTGGAGATTTTGGGTCATAAAAATGCCTTTGACGGAAAACGGGGGCTTTAGTTTTCCCCAAACTAAGGATGAAAGATTTGCTGCAGAAGAGATTTATTTCCGGGGATGGGGGTGCTAAAAGCACCGACTCCCTTCTGTGTTCTTCATTTACATGAAACACTTTGCCGTGTTGCTCAGCAAAGCACATTTTGTCCTCTGTTGCAGAATGAATACCTGTACGAAGGCGTTGATGCACGAGTTATTGAGTATGAAGACAACAGGCCCCTGTTAGATATGTTCCTGCAAAAACCAATGGGATTATTGTCCTTGCTTGATGAGGAAAGCCGGTTTCCTCGCGCCACTGATCAGACGCTTGTGGGTAAGCCGTTTGCAGCTTGTTCTTAAAGGTGCACTGGTATTAACAGTCCAAGTTAAAGAGCATTTCCTTGTGTTTACATATTCCGTTGTCAAAGGGTTCCAGGTTCAATCCCTGCTATCTCCAACTAGGGGCGGGGACCTCTGGACAACCACTGCCAATCAGAATAGACCAAAGGGTGCCAGTGGCAATTCTGTGTCTCATTTATTTATTTATTTATTTTAATGCAACCCCTGGATTTGTATATAAATTTTCCCTCGCTGGGAAAAATCCATGTAGCACAAGCATGAATAGTTGGCCCCGGAGAATGTTTGACGTTTTCTCTCCTTATGGCTTTGATCTATAGGCTACCACTAAAACGAGGCTGCATTTTAAACTGTATTCTAACTTATGTTTTAATCAACTGTTTTTGTGTGTGTGTTTTTGGGGTTTTTTGTTTGTGTTTTTGCTTTGAATGTTTTTACTGTATTTATAGGGATGTGGGTGGCGCTGTGGGTAAAACCTCAGTGCCTAGGACTTGCTGATCGTAAGGTCGGCGGTTCGAATCCCCATGACGGGGTGAGCTCCCGTTGTTCGGTCCCAGCTCCTGCCCACCTAGCAGTTCGAAAGCACGTCAAAGTGCAAGTAGATAAATAGGTACCACTTTATAGCGGGAAGGTAAACGGCGTTTCCGTGTGCAGCACTGGTGTTGGCTCGCCAGTTGCAGCTTCGTCACGCTGGCCACGTGACCCAGAAGTGTCTTGGGACGGCGCCGGCTCCCGGCCTCTTGAGCGAGATGAGCGCACAACCCTAGAGTCGGTCACAACTGGCCCGTATGGGCAGGGGTACCTTTACCTTTACCTTTACCTTACTGTATTTATATTCAGCGTTAGCCGCCCTGAGCCCGGTCTCGGCCTGGGAGGGCTGGGTATAAATTAAAAAAAATTATTATTCATTATTATTATTGTGCCTTTGGGAAGAGCATGCATAGGAAGTTGCCTTTTACTGAAAGACACCTTCAGACTAACTAGCTCAGTGTTGTCTACAGCAGGGGTGAGTTACATGCAGTAGTGCAGCCAGGTAATTTTAGACTCTGCAGTTAATCGTCTTATGCCCACCACCACCAGTTGGCCATTTGTATGACATCAATTGAGAAGAAACCACCAAAATGGCATTAGACGTTTTTATGGAAGCATCTGCACATGCCCACGCATTTGCAGATGGAGAAGGAATAGGTGGTGGAAAGCAACCATGGGCATAAGTGCATTTATGTTATTCCCTTAGAAGAAAACCTGTGTGTTTCCCTTACAGAAAAATTTGAAGACAACCTGAAATCAAAATATTTCTGGAGACCAAAAAGAATAGACTTGACCTTTGGGATTTACCATTATGCAGGGAAGGTAAAATTATTTGTTTGGTTTTTAGGCTACTTATCAAAGCAGAATTCTTCCAAAGCAGGTTATAGAACACTGTCAAATTGCATAATTTCAATAATATATCATGATACTTGTTTACTTTCTGGCACATGAGGACATGAGACTTCAGATAATTAAAAGTAATTGGTTGAGAATAATCATTTATATTCTTCACAATAAATGGAAAAAAGTTTTGCTGGGAGAGAAATCCTCCAGTATCACAGCCCCAAAACAAACAGCCATGGCATCCTTTTTGCTGTTTAAGGCATGCATACGCAATGCAACTGTAAAAACAAAGGAATGGAATACAAATTTGGAAACTACCTGAAGCAGCGCCTCACTCACTGACAGACCCATTGTAGACATGTTAGGTTTTTAGGGATCAGAAGTATGCTGATCACTTGGTGGGTGAGGTAGCAAGTGATTCAGCTTTCTGATTACAGCCTGAGGCCCAGTTCATATGTCACCAGTAGCCAAGCATGTGGCGAGGCAGACGTGCCCTCCTAACACCAGCATCACTGCAGCATACCTGAGCAGCACTGGGATGAGGCAGGCCGGTGCGAATGTCAGCAGCACATGAGCACATCGGCAGGAGTGTTGGGTGGGTGGTAGAGGTCCAGTTTTGACCATGCCACCACCCTGTTCACAGCCCCATACAGGTAAGCAGCAAGGACGGTGTCAGGAGAACAGCTCAGCATCTCCACACTACCACCACTGCTGTAGATTGTTACCACTTTGTAGCTTTTAATGAATGGTTTGATACTGGAACCACTAGGCCTAATGCATGGAAGTATTGGTCAACATAAGGAAATTTGCTGTATAACTTTTGCTGTCCTGTTTTTTTAAAAATAAAAAAAATAGGTTCTATATAACGCAAGTGGATTCTTGAACAAAAACCGAGACACCTTACCAGCTGACATTGTACTGCTCTTGCGATCCTCGGAAAACTATTTGACTCGGCAACTGGTAATCCACCCTCTTACAAAAACAGGTAATGTGTCTTACAGTACTAATGCTACCCTTTGACAGGTGCAGTGTTAGGTGCTGCCTGCCTTTTTGTTCACAACTGGGCTAGCATCTTCCACCTTACCATGGAAGGAAGCAGGCATTTGCCATGTTACTGAGCACCACAGGAAAGGAGCAGCGGAATGAAGGCTACGCAGCGGATGTGTTGCCCTCATCCAGGAAACATTCCCTACAAGCCGTCCTTCCACATGTCCTACCCTCTGGGAACTCTTTCCACACAGTTCGGTCTGCTGCAGAACCCCTGTGCCTCAGCTGTTGCACTTCCATGGGTTTCAGAGACTAGGAACCAAGAAAGATTCCTTACACTGAGTCAGATAATTGGTCCATATAGCTTGCTATTGTCTACACTGACTGGCAGCCACTCTTCAGGGTTTATCACAAGTGTCTCTGGCATCTTCTGAGATGTGAAGAGTTCAGCCTTTGACCTCTTGTGTGCATAGCAGCTGAGCTGAAAAGTCATGGGGGAACGATTTATTTGCTTAACGTCCAGTAAAAAAAAATGTAAGGTGCAACTCTATGCCCCTACTCTTGTGTAGCAGTATGTTGCAGGGGAAATTGGCTGTAGTATAATGAAGGAAGGACTCAAAAGAAAAAATATGAACTCTTCATTTGACATTCTTTTATTTTATTAATATATTTTTTCCATTTTGCAATATTCAACAATGAATATAAATCAACACAAATCAAAAATATTTTCTGCGACTTCCCTCCCTCCCCTTCTGCAATTTCTTGTTTTTCTGTCATTTTCTTACTGCATATTCAAATTTATCCTTTTTACAAATTTATCCTTCATAATTCCTATAAATTTCTTACTGCTCTTGTTTATATCAATCCTGCTAATGTTTTTAATTGTTTCCAATTTGTTTCCATGTTTTCAATTTCCCCCATTCTGTTACAAAAATTCTATTGTCTTGATCTCATAATCTTCCAGTAGGTTTTGCCATCTCTGCGAATTCCATCAGTTTTAATTGCCAATGGTCTTTGGGGGGGGGGCCAAATCCTCTTTCCAGTTTTAGGCATATATCATTTGGGCAGCCGTGGTTGGATACATAAATAGTTTATTCTGGTCTTTCAGCACCTCTTCTCAAAGTATACCTAGAAGAAAAGCTTCTAATTTTTTAAAACAAAGGTTATTTTCAACATGATTTTCAATTCATTATGGATCCTTTCCCAGTAGACTTTTGCAGTCTTACAGGACCATATGTGGTACCACATATGAAAATAGATACATTCTTTCTCTTTACATTTGACATTCTCTCAGGCTCTAGTTGCACCCTCTGCCCCCCAAGGATGCATAGTGCTTGGTCCATGTTTATTATCTACCAACCACCTATACAAGTAAACCAGCAGTAACCACTCACCAGTCATGTGACCCAGCGCTGGCCCTGGCCCCTGGGCCGTCCCCATAGGCTGTGGGTCATCCAGGTGACCTTCACCACCAGCCAATCGGCTGCGGCCCTGGGGGCGGAGCTGAGACCAGAAAAGGAAGCTGCCGGCAATGCTGGTCAGCCATTCTGGTCATATTTGTCACTGCTCACCTCAAATATGGCATGAGAATATGAAAAATGCAAATTATGCTTATGCACTATTTGTCAATTATTTCAGCAGCCAGCACATAATTAGTTTTCCCACAAGTGTATATGGTGGTGTTTTTTTCCCCAAATACCCAACTGCAAGATTAATTTATATTTAAATTCTGCATAATTGAAGCCACTTCTGGAATTGTAATGAGGAAGTCGCTTTATGGAAGGCATTTGGGGTTAGAATTTTTTTATAGTCAAGGGTTTTAAAAATTCTTGGTGCAAATGCTCTAAACTGGGTGCATCAAGTCCCCACAAATCACATAGTAAGCAAACTAGGCTCTGCTGGTCCACATTGCCCTATCTGAATTGCAGGCTACCATAGTCCGCACAAAGAAGAAAGTTTAGCAAAAGCCTGCTCAGCTGTCCATCAGGAGACAGGCAACGGCGCAGCTGGGGTTTGGCTCTGGGACAAGGTGGGGGCCTGTCAATAGAGTTGCATGGGATGGAGGCAGTTGTGGTGTAGTGGTTTGTATGTCAGAGTAAGATCTGGGCGACTAGGTTTTCAAATCCCCACTCAGCCATGAAGCTCACTGCGTGATGTTGGGCCACTGTCTCTCAGCCTTACCTACCTCACAGGGTTATTGTGGGGGGAGAGAGGGGGAGAGAACCATGTATGCCATCTCCAGCTCCTTGGAGAAAAAAGTTGGATATAAATGCAAAACATAAAAATAAACCCTTTATAAGGGCATTTAAAATGCTCATTAATATAGCCTCCCTCTTTGCTTCCTGCACCAGCGTGAGCAATGCACTCTAAGACTTGTTCCTTGTTTATATTAGAGCTTAGTAGGCCATCATAAAATTGTATGATAAAATGATGCAGAACACACCAGTCACTTCTCTAAGGTAGTGCAGTTCCACAAAAGGCGAGGGTGATAAGGTGGCCTCTGGTGTCTGTAATCACATCAATAAGATTTGGAGAATAAATGTAAATGCCAAGTATTCATGATCTTCTCTCTTCGCAAGCAAAAGGGAAATGAGGAATGTGCTTGTGGCTCATTGAAAGCTACATGTACAGTATTATGTTTTTTAAAATAAATTTTATTTTTGTATTTTCTATTTTATATAAACAAGTGAATTAAAAGATAAATAAACATATTGTCCCCTTTGACTTCCCTCCCCCCGTTGTGGATCTTAATATAATGATTTTCACCTTTGCATCTCTTTCATAACTATTCTGATAAATCGTTTATCATTCCATAGTTCAAATTTTTGATAAAAGTTTTCTGTCAATCTTACCAATGTGTGTAACAGTTTGCAATAGTTTTTCAAATAAATTATAAACTTTCCCCATTCTTTATTAAAGACCTCCTCTTCCTGGTTCCTTATTCTCAGCATAGTTCCATTTCTGGACTAACAGAATCTGCACAGCCGTGCTTGCATACATAAAAAATTTCATCTGGTCTATAAATTTATTAATAATAATCATACATGGAGGGCAGACTTCAGTCTTATGGAATCTACTGTGTTGTTGTCAGTGCTTTTTTCTGGGGGGACACATACCCCTAAACATTTTGTGAATCTAAGTTTGGCCTCATTGAGGGGCAGTATTTCAATATGCGTAGGAAAATGAGAGTACCCCAAACATTTTTTAGGGGGGGAAATCACTGGTTGTTGTTGTTTTTTACTAGAGCCCTGAGAGGCCAAATACATTCACTTGGAACTAAAGAATATGGTGCTGCTTAAGCAGATGCTGAGCATAGAGGTTTCTTCTGAGTACCAGAACTGAGCTGAATGTACCCTTGTTCCACCCAGAAAGCTATTCCTGGTTGCTCCAAAGTCAGAAGCAGCTTGCCCAGATGGGTGGAATCACAATGCTAACTTCCTGGGAGCAGTGTCACTGCTGTTTATCAGAGGGAGAGGGGGCAAGGAGGTCTGCACAGTGCAAGTGCACCAGTGGAAACAATTTGTCACTCCTGCCGGTGCACCCACACGCTCCTGAGCTCCCTGCTCCCTCAGCCCTTTCCCTCCAGTAAACAGCAAGCAACACCACTGCTGGGAAGCGAGTGTTGAGGCTCTGACCTCCTGGGTGTGCGACCTCTGCCGAAGCTTTCTCCACTTCATCAGTCATAGGGAGAGGTAGTCGTTCTGCCACTGCTATTGTCAAACAGTTGGGAGTCAGAAATCTTTCAGATCAATTGCAAGTCTCTCAGAGTTATCCCAGTAAATCAACCTTCTGCTCATCCCTGGACTAATATCTAGAGGGGTGGACATTTTGAGTAAGGTGCCTTCTTTCTTCTCTCAGGTAACTTGGCACATACGAAAACCAAGAGTGCGATAAATTACCAGACATGGACGCCACAGAAATCAATCAGCCAAACTAAGGTAAGGAAACCGCATGGGCAGCCGCCTGGACCTGTATATTGAAGTCGAGAGGGGCAATGTTGTTGTTGCTACTAAAACAAAACCAAAAAAAAAGTAAGCAAGTAACCCCTACCTTGGTTTCTCTCCCTCTCTCTTTCTCTCTCCTGTTTTCTTTTCTGTTTAGCTGGATTTCTTTGTGTTGTGCAATTCGTATTCCTTCCGTGAGGTAAAAAAACCTACATTTCCCTTCTTTCTGACTATAGTTTTATAACTACTTCAGGGAAAGCTAAATTAATTCTCTGCTGTAACTGTCCTTAGCACTCATCTCTAAGCCTGCTTCCTTGCAAGTATGTTCCCTGGACTACACTGAAGTCTTAATTCCAAGTAAATGTCTTCCTGATTGGTATGTTTATTTAAAATGAGAGCATACCAAGGTTCTGGCTGTGGGGTTAATCAGGCTCTGTTGAAAACAACCATTGTGACAAGGGTACAGAATTATTATTCGTAGGATGTTAACAGTCCTAATCTTTTTTAAAAAAGAAAGAGAGAAATCTAGAAAAACCATTTTTCCTTCAAATGCGTTTGCAACAGATATCTATCTGTATGTTCAGTTATCAAACTGTGTTCAGTATATGTGTGTGTTTCTGCATGTGTGTACAGTGTGATAAAGTATTGTAATGTTTTTAGTGTAATAACCTCTGACTTTCCTAGTGATTACTCAGTAGCATCTGCAGCTTAGGATGACTATTTTTTTTATTATTAATAGTGTTCTTTAAGAGGACACTTTGTTGAACTGGTGCAATAAGCTTCAGACACTGTATAGATAAGAGGTGCTATTTTCTTTCTTGATACATATAGAGTGAGCCGGAGGATTCCACGCATCATCCGAGGGAAACAACCAATATGAAAACGCAGACAGTTGCTTCATATTTCAGAGTAAGCTTTAGCTGTTATTCTTCCTCTTAATATATATGATTTATGCAGCAGCCAGCCTGCTGATTTCTGGGCCCGTCTCTATAGATGCAATAGTTCTATTTCTCCTTAGGGATAAGATAATTCACTTGGAACTTGAAAGCCTTTAGACTGACATTAGAATATCCAAAGCAGGGGTGGGAAACCTGTCCCTTTCCAGATGTTGCTGGACTCTAACTCCCATCAGGCCAAGCCAGCATGACCAGTATGTAGTGGGGGGGTGAATCTGGAGGGCCACAGGTTCTCCTCTGAGGAAAAACACTTCAGGGCACCCTGGTTCACTCAAGCCAGTGTGGTGTAGTGGTTAAGAGTGGTAGACTCGTAATCTGGTGAACCGGGTTCATGTCCCAGCTCCTCCACATGCAGCTGCTGGGTGACCTTGGGCCAGTCACACGTCTTTGAAGTCCCTCAGCCTCACTCACCTCACAGAGTGTTTGTTTTAGGGGAGGAAGGGAAAGGAGAATGTTAGCCACTTTGAGACTCCTTCGGGTAGTGATAAAGCGGGATATCAAATCCAAACTCTTCTTCTTCAAACTGATACCCTGCCATTTTCCAGATGTTTACATTTCAGGAGATATCTTCCTAGTCTCATGTGACAGAGCATTCCACCATATCAGGACCACAGCCAAAAAAGCCCTGGCTCTGGTTGAGGCCAACCTAACCTCCCTGTGGCCCGGGACCTCCAATATGTTTTTGTTTGAAGACCATAAGGTCCTCCATGGACATACCAGGAGAGGTGGTCCTTCTAGTGAAGGAGAAAAACACAGGAAGTTGGGTTTTTTTTAGCTCTTTTTTCTATGGCTACCATGGATTTCAATCCCAATCAAACTGACAACTTTCCTTTCCTCACATAGAAATGACAAGAACCGTTTAGATCCCAGGAAAGCTGAACCTGTTATCCTTCTATAGCAGCTTAGCCAATTGGGAGACAGGAGCTTCACTGCCCTAAGCAAAATACAATATAGTTGATATTATTGGTTGAACAGGCCCTATTTTATATGAGGCTGAAATGCACAGGGATAGAATGACAGTCAGAAAAAGAGTCTGGCTGTAGTTTGTTAGCATGTTTAATGTTCATAACAGCACTTAAATGTGTCACTGCCAAGCATTTTAACAGTCGCTTTGTCCATGTTGGCTGGCCTTCATTATTATGTCACTGATAATATTATAATTCTGTGGTACGCATCCAAATTGGTACTCTACAGCAGTGTTTCCCAACCTTGTGCCTCCAGCTGTTTTTGGCCTACAATTCCCATCATCCCTTGCCACTGGTCTTGCTAGTCAGGGATGATGGGAGTTGTAGGCCAAAAACATCTGGAGGCACAAGGTTGGGAAACACTGCTCTACAGTACACAACCAAAAGAGAACATAATGCACTTTTTGAATTTACATTTGAATAATGCGCTATTCCATTATTGCTGTTATTTTCCTTTGAGTCAACCTGATGCACAATTAGCTCCTTGGTTTTGCATAAGAATCTCCATTGGAAACACTCTCCAGAACACCTGTCAGAACATCATTTTATGCCATAACTGCCATTAACAATTTCTTGTCAACAGGCAATTACATCGCCCATCTGCTCATAAAGGCTGCAGAATAGACAGGGGGCCACAGGACCCTTTTATAATGTTTTGATTTAAGCCACGAGCCACAACAAAATAGGATTAATAATTCTGAGCACTAAAGGTCATACTGAGATTTCTTACATGACTTTGAGCATAGAAGTATGCAACCAAGAAGTATTGCTTCAAAGTGACAGTGTACATATCAGCCAGAAGATGACACAAGCATCCCTGGGAAATGTAAATTATAAGCTGCAGGGACTGCTTTTCAAGCCTTTCTTAAGAATCTACATAGCAATTTACAACACTAACTTTTACAAATTTCATTGTTGTTTTAGAAACCAGTTCAGTACAGTACATAAAGCAACCCCACGATTTACTTACCTGTTGGAAAAGTCAACACAATGAATGTTCTCAGTTTCTTTGGAACAATCAAAAGCTCATATGCAACCTATTTGAAAAAAAATGTTATTTATTTAATAAATTTAATAAATGTAGATCGCACACCTTCAACTACTAGGGCAGCAAACCTTGCTTTTGGAGTCTAGAATTTGCCATAAAAGTACAGTTTAAGGCAGTAATCAATTGTGAAATTATGTGCCTGCGAGAGGATATAGGTGTCATCAGCATGGGAACAGTGCAAGTGTACTAGTTCCTGCTATAGGTAAATTTTCTGGACGTGTGTTATACCAGATGCATTACAGGGGTGCCGCAAATACAGTGTACTGTATAATTGCCTACAGAAACCGTGGGCAGGCCCATAATCTTCTTAATTTGGTGCAAGGAAAATTCAAAAAGATCTCAAAGAATACAAGTTTTGCAAAGCTCTTGAGCACTCACAAGACATGTACTGTATGGAAGGAGTTCCAAAGGCTTCTCCCCGTATTTCCTTTTCAGTACTCGCTCATGGATTTGTTATCTAAAATGGTGGTTGGCCAACCTCACTTTGTGCGCTGCATTAAGCCGAACAATGATCGGCAGGCAAACAAATATGACAGAGAAAAGGTATTGGTACAGCTGCGCTACACGGGGATTCTGGAAACGGCACGGATCCGGAGACAGGGTTATTCTCACCGTATTCTCTTTGCTAACTTCATAGAGCGGTAAGTCCTTTACAAATGTTGTTTTGGTAGACAGTGTCCAGAAGGGACATTTTAGTACCAAACCAGATTCTGGTTCACTTAGGCTTTTCTACACTGGATTGCTGCACATGGGCCAACTGCCAGCTAAAGGTGTGAAATGTCACCACTGAAAAGTCTTGCCCTTTCAGTGATACAAGGTAATACAGATGTTTTGTCTGCAGTATTATATCTTCAGCTATCTGTAAAAGGTAGAGGTAAAGGGACCCCTGACCATTAGGTCCAGTCGTGGCCGACTCTGGGGTTGCGGCACTCATCTCAATTTATTGGCCGAGGGAGCCGGCCAGCATGACTAAGCTGCTTCTGATGAACCAGAGCAGTGCACGGAAACACCGTTTACCTTCCTGCTGGAGCGGTACTTATTTATCTACTTATTTATAAGCGGTACTTATTTATCTACTTCTATTTATCTACTTATTTATCTACTTGCACTTTGACGTGCTTTCGAACTGCTAGGTTGGCAGGAGCAGGGACCGAGCAACGGGAGCTCACCCCGTCGCAGGGATTCAAACCGCCAACCTTCTGATCGGCAAGCCCTAGGCTCTGTGGTTCAACCCACAGCGCCACCCACATCCCTCCAGCTATCTGTTCACACATGCAAATCATCACTTGCCGTTAAAGTCAACCAGCATTGACAAGCATATGTGAATCATCCCTTGATGCTGGGAAAGCTTCTGAAAAGGTGGGGGTGAAATGTGCTTGGAGAACAGGCATTGCATTTTGATTCAGGAATGCCGCACAGATTAAACATCCTGTGCTGTACTTCTGTCTACAAAGAAGCAGCTTTCCAGATATAGTAAAATTGAGCTTAAACAGTTCCTCCACAATAAATTAGGAGCAGTGAAAACAATAAATACAGCCAACCAACAATACACTGAAGAACAGTTATGCTATTCCAGGGGTAGGCAACCTTAAGGCCTGGGGGCTAGATGTGGCCCAATCGCCTTCTCAATCCGGCCCATGGACGGTCCGGGAATCGGTGTGTTTTTACATGAGCAGAATGTGTGCTTTTATTTAAAATGCATCTCTGGGTTATTTGTGGGGCAAAGGAATTTGTTCATTCCCCCCCCCCAAAAAAAAATATAGTCCGGCCCACCACATGGTCTGATGGACAGTGGACCGGCCCACGGCTGAAAAAGGTTGCTGACCCCTGTGCTATTCTATTGTGTGTGTGAGTGGTGAAGGTTAGCTCTAAAGAGTCATTTGACTCAGAAGCAAGTTGGGAGCATTGTAAGTTGGAGTGAAGCCTAAATCTATATATTCAGAAAAACGCTTGCTCTCAGCCTGCACCGCATCAGAAGCCAACTGGGGAAACATATGACAGAATGCTCTCCCATTCAGAAAACCTGCTTCCTGTGCAAAACTTGTGTTTGTCAGGAAGAAGACTTGTTGTTTAGCCTTCTCTCTGGTATATTTGATATCTGGTATATACACTTCTTTCGTTTTTATGTTGGAGACCATTCAGACTTGCCATTCGCCACTGACATGTTAATGTGACCAAACTGCGGGAGGCAGCGGAGGACAGAGGTGCCTGGCGTTCTCTGGTCCATGGGGTCACGAAGAGTTGGACACGACTAAACGACTAAACAACAACAAATATACACTTCTTTCGTTTTTATGTTGGAGACCATTCAGACTTGCCATTCGCCACTGACATGTTAACGTGGCTCCGTACTGGGGGCTGTACCACATGCTTTTTCTGAATGTGCTGATCAATTCAAATGTGGACTGTTATGCATCTAAGTTCACAGTTTGTATGAATGAAGTAAAAGTTAACTGATGGGCGCTGAATGTCTTTTGCAAATGCAATACTAAAGGATTTGGGTTTATCTCTCTCTCTCTCTGTCTTAGATACTATCTTCTTTGTTACAAATCAAGTGACAAACCCCCTGTAAGCCCTGAAACGTGCGCTGCCATCTTGGAAAAAGCCCAGCTTGATAACTGGATACTTGGGAAAACTAAGGTAGTATCTTTGCTCATTAGATGCAGCCCCCGTTGAAATAAATGGAATAAATGACTATATTGATGGATTTGAAAAGACTTCCTTCTGCTAATACAAGTTGGAATGAGGCTACATCTTGTTGTGGCTTGGGATCTAAGGGCAACATGGTCCCAAAAGCTCCTTGTCCATCTCACAGATCCATCCATGCCCTACTCACAAAACTACCCAATGTACCACCTACTGTACATTGGGTACAGTAAGTCTTTCCCTACTGTAATCTTATGGGCTCCAGAGAAGACAGGAAAGATGAAGACAGAAAATTCCATTTTGGGGCTTTTTTTTTTTTAAAAAAGCAGTATATACATTTTATGAAATAAATAAATTCCACTGGGGCCTGTTAAGGTGTGGCGTCCAGTTGAGGATTACAGATTCACTAACACTAGATATATTGCTCTTACCAATCATGTGTGCATTGCACTTCATAAAACATCACCTTACACTCTCATTCTTTTCTTTGGGCAGGTGGGTGAGTAAAAGGTAGATAAACTAAAAGTTGTCCAGTCTAAATTCTCACATCATGTTGGAGCTGAAGCAGTAACTGGGCCCAGTTCCTTTGATCTCAGCTCCACCCGTATAACTGGGGGCAACTAAATGCCTTCCTAAGGAGACTGTCCCATATTCTCTGCCTGCTCCGCCATTACAGTCAGATCCAAGGAGAGGGAAAGTGTGTTGGATAAGTACATTATGTTTGTTATGATGTGGTATGCAAGTTCACATGCATTTCAGCCAGCTTGGAATTAAAAGTTATTGTGTTTGTCAGTAGTTTCCCTGTTCTGATGGGGCCCAGGATTGCCAGAGAGATAGAGAGATATACAGTGGTACCCCGCAAGACGAACGCCTCGGAAGACAAAAAACTCGCTAGACGAAGGAGTTTTTCGTTTTCTTAGCCGCTTCGCAAGACGCATTTCCCTATGGGCTTGCTTCGCAAAACGAAGCTTGCCCCGCAAGCTCCAGGGATAGCGGGGAAGCGCCGCGCACCTTCCCCGCTGTCCCCAGACCTCTTTTGAAGCAAGGGGTGGCGGGGAGAAGATCGCTTCTCCCCGTTGCCAGCCCCGCAATCTCCAGGGACCTTCCCCTCTCTCCCCGGACCCCTTTTGAACCAAGGGGCCGCAACAGGAGAAGCGATTCTCCCCGCTGCCCCTTCCCTTGCTTTAAAACAGGTCCCTGGAGATTGCGGGGCAGGCAATGCGGAGAAGCAATCTTCTCCCCGCCGCCCCTTGCTTCCCCTCTGTCCCCAGACAGTCTCCATAGGAACGCATTGATTGAATTTCAATGCATTCCTATGGGAAACCGTGCTTCGCAAGACGAAAAACTCGCAAGAAGAAAAAATTTGCGGAACGAATTAATTTCATCTTGCGAGGCACCACTGTATTCCTCAAGAACAAACAGCCATTATTAAGGCAGATCTACAACTGCTTATTTTAAACTCTGGAGAGTCCAACACTGGGGTGCCATTTATGGATGGAAGGAGTGATCAGCCTTCCATGCAGTTCTTTCTTCTCTTTTTACCTCCTACAGGTATTTCTCAAATACTATCATGTAGAGCAGCTGAACTTAATGCGAAAGGAGACCATCAACAGGATTGTTTTGATTCAAGCGTATGTCAGAGGGTGGCTTGGTTCAAAGAGATACAAAAAGATAAAGGAGAAAAGGGAAGAAAGTGCAATTAAAATACAAGCAGGTAATGGTTCAATGTAACAAACATAATTATGTGCAAGTATTTGTTCATATTTCTGTGCATATAGATGTGAAATAAGAAATTCGGTGTAACACAGCAGGTGCTCCTTGTGTTGCGGTTGATTGGTTGTTGGATAATATTTTATCTTGTTTTGTTACCTTTATGCTGTTGTTAGTTATCCTGAGTGGCAAATTTTATATTTTAACATATATATTTTTTATATATTGCATGGTGATGCCAAGAGTGAAGCCCACAGCACCTTGAACTGGTGGCCTAGGGAATATCTGGTGAAGGTTCAGTTGTAGCTGGGGTGGGGTTAATGGGTACACACACACACACCCTAGAGTTGTGTTCCCACTCCGCGTGGACTATTTTTCAGAAAATTGTATTTTTAATTTAATGGCATATAATGGCAGGCCCCGTTTAAAGAATGACATGTCATTTTAAGAACAGGAGCAATCTAAGCGTAAGACCATCTGAAAATTTCATTGTATAAGACAAGGCAAGTACATCGTGTACCTGGACTTAGAAAAAGCTTTTGACAAAGTACTTCACCAAAGACTTCTGAGTAAGCTTAGCAGTCAAGGAATAAGAGGCGATATCCTCTAGAGGATCAGGAATTGGTTAAGTTGCAGGAAGCACAGAGTAGCAATAAATGGACAGTTCTCTGAATGGAGTGAAATAGAAAGTGGAGTTCCTCAAGGATCAGTACTGGGACCTGTTTTCTACAGGCACCGGGTTTGCCACTGTGAGAACAGGCTGTGGGACTACATGGGGCTTTGGTCTGATCCAGTAGGTGGTTCTTATGATTTTATTGTGTTAACCACAAGAGGAACTTTCATCACAACATATGGAGAATCTGCCCTTTTGATGGTTAATGCTTTCACACTTTTAATGTGATGGGTGGAACTTTGATCCATTCACCACACTTAAGATTTGTTCCCTATTAAAACTGAATGGGCTTTTGTGTCAAGAGAATAATACTAATAGTTTGGTCCTGAACTTGGAGCACCCTTCCTCAACCTGATGCTCTCATCAGCCCCAGCTAGTATGTACAGTGGCCACGGCTGGTGAGAATTGTTGTCCAACAATTTCTAGAGGGTACCAATTTGGGGGAAGGCTGATTTTGATCATAGAAAACTGTGTTTATATTGATCCAAATGTGCTTTCTTATCATGAGCATGGAACCTGCGTAACATCTCATCTATATACCTGGTTCCAAATGTATTTCTTCTCTGTTTCTACTCTGAGCATGCATCAGTAGTTCAATGAAAATAATTGTGTCTGCTTTAAAAAGCTTTCATTATCTCTCTTTAGCTTACCGGGGATATGTTACTCGCAAGCAGTATTCAAATGCAAAGGCAGCACACAAAATCGAAATGTGTATTACCAAGCTACAGGCTGGCAAGTATTTTTTTATAATTTGTAAATAATTATTGTTGATTTCAAAAAATAAAAATAAAAACAGCTTAGGGTAAACATACATGACAATATCTACCTTAACTGCAGAATGCCTTATACAAAGATCACAGCAAATGATTAAATTATCCAAAAAGAGTCGTTACCAGTGTTATGTGTTTATTATGCATTAATATCTCCCCTCCAAAGCAGGACGTGGATATTTGGAGGGTCTAAGAATTTTGAGTGGGGTGGGGAATAAAAGCCATGTCTCTTCAAACCTACTTTACTTCGCCACTTATCTGTGCTGTGTGAGACATTCAGATGGGTTTTCCCCCCAAGATGTTGCTGAACATCTTTAGCTAGGTAGGTAGGCTAGAAAAGAATTTGGCTTGTATTTCGTCGAAGCTCTTCTCAAAGGTTGAGGGTAACACCATCAGTATGCTTGGCTGTGTATCTGGATTAGATGGGAGATCTGCAACTTCCGGCTTTGATTTCTTTTGTGTCTGTCAAGAGCTGAGCCATGATAGTGGGGAGCATGATAATGGGAGCTAGGAGCGAAGCTGGAGGTCAGAGTCAGGAGCCAGAACCAGTGAACATGAATCAGGGTCATGATAGACTGGTCTTCACCAGGGAAAATCTCTGCATGAACAGGAAGCTTCCTTAGCCCTGCTGAGAAGAGGCAATGACTAAACCTGCTGTAGTCTAATTTTATATTGTTCCAGTGTCACTGGTGCTCGACCACCAGTCATTTCTATCCTGTTTCATGTGGGTGTTTTTTAGAAATAAAAAATGTGTGGTCAAATACACATCTTTACATAAAACACACATTTTAAAGTGCTTTTCCATTCTTTTTTCCCCATAAAACAGCACATATTGTAATGTGGAAAATACATATTTTGTGCATCCTTTTGTGCAAAGGAGCTACATTACAAAATCTGGATAAGTGCATAATCTGACTGAGATATCCAGAAGCAATTTCAGGAGTGTTGGATGATCAGATTGCTCTGCTGAAAAAAAATAGGAATTCTTCTCCAACCCTCCCTGCCTATTTTGATGTAGCCAGTCCAATGCTAAGGAACCCTCTAATGTAGGAGTGAGAAACACCAAGTATTATTGAACTCTCAATTCCCATTAGCCAGCATGACCAACCCATCAGGTATGACTGTTTCCCTATGGGAAAGAAGCCTCCCTGAAACTGCAATGCTATCACATTTAGAAGTGGCCTGGGAGAGAACATCCCCACCCCCTCCCAATGGGCTATCATTTTAATTGCATAGGAGAGCATGCAAAAATGGTTATCAGTCCCTCCCACCCCCCACCCCCGCAATATGATGTATAGTATATTCCAATGTACCATTCTAGGGTTCCACCATCACATTCTGCCAGGCCAAGTGTGTGGGACAAACCAGTCCAGTTTTGTGATAGGGGAGTGAACATGTTTCATGTAAATATGGAGCTAAATAAGAAGACATTCTGGTGAACAAGGAGTCCTCCGATTCTGGGGACAGAATACAGATCACTGAAATAAGCAGGCATAGTTCTTTGTTAGTGTTAACTCGGTCAAAATCCATAATGTGCTATTTAACACTGTTGGAGTTGGTGATGATGTTCCCTATCCAAACTGCCACAAGAGGAACCATCTTGCCTTGGAGTGAGAGAGAGAGAAGAGGCAGAAAGTCTTTTCAAGCTTATATATATATATATACACACACACACACACATACACACACATATATACACAGAGAGAGAGAGAGAGAGCTCCGCATATATTTTGATACTGCTTAATTTTTAATATATATATATTTTATGTAAACCACTTTATGAAGTACACCTGAAAAGCAGCATATCCCTCCTCAACCTGGTGCCTTCTAGGTGTTTTGGAATACAACTCCCATCATCCCTGGCCTTTGGCCATGCTAGCTTGGGCTGATGGGAGTTGTAGTCCAACAACATCTGGCGAGCAACAGGTTGGGGGAGGCTGCAGCATATGAATAGCTCAAATGAATAAACAAATTATTGAGTTATGTTCCTCTTGCAATTTACATCAGCTGCAAGAGGATATTTAATCAGGAGGAAAATTAAGGAAGAAAAGGAAGCAAATTCTAAAGCAGCAACGACAATTCAGAGTCATTACAGGGGATACAGGGAGCGAAGGAGCTTCAAAAGGAAAAGGTACTGTTTGCTTTCTCGTTGTGATTGTTCTGTTAAATGTCGTCTCCTTCTGCAATAAAATATAGTCAGAAAGCAGCAATATATCCTAGACCATGACGAACTGCATTCTTCCGTGCAGACAAGGTAAGATATATCTCATTATATTGCGTTTTGTTTTCAGTAGACGTGTCAAAGAAGGGCATGTGATTTCCATTAAAAACACTGGATGCAAATAAATGATATTTGACTGCTAACGTTTTATCCACATCTGATTTGTAAAAGGTCTGGTAGCTCTAAGTCTGAATATTGGATTCCTGGCTCCATTTTCATTAAAACAAGAAAAGGCCTTTCAGCCAGATATTGAGAGCGCAACACAGGGGGCCCGTGGGGGGAGCATGAACAAGAAAATATTGTTGAATAATCTCCTTACCTAACACTCAAACTAGGGTACAATTAACTGCAACAAATGTATCTATTCTATAAAACAGATTCAGGAGCAAAACAGATTCGGGAGCAGATTCCCTGATCTCAGGGAGGTCATCTGCATACATAACATATGCATTAATTTAAAACAATTGACAAAACACAGTAGAATAAAAAATAAAAGGCAGTAAGCCCCAATAATTTATTTACCCCCAAATCCTGGAAGAATTAAAAAAAGTTTGTGCTTGGTGGTAGAAATGCCATCTGTATCTCTAGGGGAAAGGAGTAACCACAGTTTGTGGTAGGCAGGAAGGGGAAATTGTTTCAGTTCACATCAAAAAGGAAACTTATGTCATGTTTTTTAAACTGATAGGTGGACCAAAACTTAGTCTATCCTTTGAAATTTGTATTTCTCCAAATTTTGAGGTTCAGTTCTCCAGTCAAGTAATGTATATGGAAATGTGTGTATTAAGGCAGGGTTGGGGAACCTCTTTGTGAATGATGCCAACTATATTTTAAACAATCTGAAATGGCTGGTTTTTTGATGAGCACCACAACCCCAGAGTCGTTCGTGACTGGACCTAATGGTCAGGGGTCCCTTTACCTTTTTACTTTGAGTAGGGGGTATTCTTCATTGTCCCCCCCCAACCTTCTTTCCTTTTGTAAGCAACAACAAAAAAGGGACCCCCAACATTTTCTGTATTGCTATATTGTTTTGTTTTTTTAAAAAATAATTTTTATTAACCGGCCAATCAAATCAAATTAAATCACATCACATAAATTCCAAATTACAAAGCCTAATTTTAAATTTTGTTGGGGGGACCCATATTTCAAGATCCGAAGGGGGATTCTGATCATCTTCTTGCTACTGTGTTAATCTCCAAATCAACCCAAATCAGTCCAAACAGAGTTCATAATTCTATCCAGTCTTATCTTGCTGATTCCACATCACATCTTGTTCATATATTTTCTCTTTTTTCTTTATGATCTCTTCTGATAGTCTCCTTAAGCCGATAAACACCAATAATAATCCTGTGTGAATTTTTCCATTCTTCCAATCCTCAAATCAAGGTGGTTTCCATATATCATTACCTTCATAGATAACAGCGCTCTTTCCATCATTAATTAAAGAACTGTCATTCTTAAGTCCCACTGAGGAGTTCCACCCACAATATAAAAACAGCTCTATTCCTCTATTTCTCCTCTCAAACTTAAGTCCTCTGACAGAACTTCCCAATATGGCGACGGCATTTTTAACTGCGTCTTTCCAAAGCTCTTATACATTCCACGCTCTTCTTAAAACATGCTTTGGTTCGAAAGTTTATCTCCACACAGCCTTAAATCCACAGCTTAAATCCTTAAAATGACAATTCTGACTCATGAGGGGTGGGGATTCTTGTTTAATCACATAAGGAAAGAAAGGAAAGTTTTTCCCCTCCCCCATACCGTATCTTGGTGTATCTTCTCATGTTTTATTCTTTTCTTGTTTTATCAGAGATCTCTTCTGTTAGCAGTCTTTACTCCCCCTTCTTCCTTGAGATATGTGCATTCCTTCATTCAAATTGTTTCTTTTGAAGTTCTTGCAGCTAGTGGCGTGGATCAGGGACGGCGTCCAGGAGTGCCGGAATCCCACAGGAGGGCTTTGTGCCTAGTGCCCCCATTCCCACAAATTCAGGGGTGGTATAGGGCACAGCAGGCAAGGGCAGTTCCCCCCCCCACCATCCTGGGGAGGGTAGGGAGGCTAATTACTCCCATCATAGCCTCCAAATTACCTTGTGTGGGTCAGAGAGATGTTATTGTCAGCCATCTTCCGATGCGCCCCCTAGTGCCCCCCCGTATTGCTATATTGTTTTTAACACTCAATTGGAAGCCGCCCAGAATGGCTAGGGAAACTCAGCCAGATGGGCGGGGTATAAATAATAAATAATTATATTCTTCTCATTTTTAAAATTGCACATATCATATTAACCTTTTAATGCATACATATTGTATCAGGATTACAATATCTCCTAAATATAATATGTTTCTGTCAGGGAGTCACTTCTTAGGAAGGAACAGGCTGAAACAGCAGCTACCCCAAGTGAAAAGGCAGAAGATGATGTACAAATTACAGAGATTGAGAATAACACGAGCGTTGGACACAGCAAGTCTCCTCCCCGAAGTGAAGAGGAGGCCGCTGTCGTCCTACAGAGCAACTACCGTGGTTACAGAGAAAGGAAGAAGGTGAAGGAGCAGGGCTTCAAGAACGTGGCAGGGCAGGAACCATCTCAAGAGGAGAACCTCAAACCAGCGCCAGAAGCCGAAGCTGGTATGGACCATTGTAAGAAAATGGGAGATGCAGATGAAGTGCAAAGCTCTCCTGTAGAGGTTGAGGTCATCGCAACTGTTGAGCTCAAGTCACCGCCTCACACTGAAGAGGAGGCAGCTGTTATCCTCCAGAGTAACTACAGGGGTTACAGAGAACGGAAGAAGTTTAAGGATGAGAAGTGTAAGAAACTGGGAAGTACAGATAAGGGGCAGACCTCACCCCCAGAGGTCCACGTCAGTGCAGCTGCTGTGCCCAAGTCACCACCTCAGACTGAAGATGTACAAGTTACAGAGATAGAGAGTAACACGGCTGTTGGACACAACAAGTCTCCTCCCCAAAGTGAAGAAGAGGCTGCTGTCATCCTTCAGAGTAATTACCGCGGTTACAGAGAACGAAAGAAGGTCAAGGAGCAGGGCGGCAAGAATGTGGCAGGGCCAGAACCACCTTCAGAGCAGAACCTCAAACCAGCGCAAGAAGCAGAAGCTGGTGTCGACCAAAAAGGTGCAGCTTCTGTTGTTGCTCAGAGCATCTCTGACTTAGATCTGAAGGCGCCAGAGGAGAAGGCAGAAGTACTTCCCAGGAAACGACAGTCTTCTGTGAAACAAAAGCTCCCAGAGGAAGGTGAGAAAAAGGCCATTTCCGACGGCTTGCCTAAGAAAGCATCTATCAGAAAGGCAAGTGAATCGAGCCAGCCAACTCTGCATGGAAGAAGGGGCTCGGAAGTGCAAAGGCCGTCTCCCATTGTTCCCCATGGCAGTCACCTGGAAAGAGGTTCTTTGAAACACGGCCAGCCGCCTCCCTTTGAAAATAAAGCAAGTGTAAGGAAAAGCTCTGCGAGAGGCTCTCAGAAACATATTGAAGCCAGCAAGCAAATCTCGGGAGACAAAGAGAAGGCAGCCTTAGTCATTCAGAGTAATTATCGAGGATACCGAAGGCGAGGACAGCTCAGGAAAGAAGGGAAATTGCCGGGTGGGAACCAAGAGAGAGCACACCGTGAGGGGAATGGTGGAGGGAGCAGTCAAAATCCCGGTCCAAAGGCAACAATAGCGAGGCAGAGATCCAGCGCTGAGGCTGAGGGATCAAATGATGTTCCGGAAGATGGCCCAGAGAAGGACAAGTCTGATCTGGCGGCATTTTCCAGGCAGGTGAGGAGATTAGAGCTGGGGAACTTTTCCCAATCTGGGGGTTGTATTCCATTCTGGGCAGCCTTCTGAGGGCCACATGCCAGCGACAGGTAGGGCAAAGGAAAAAGTGGGTAGAGCAATGAATGCGATTTTTACCTTTGTAATGTAGATTATTTTCTATATCCTTACACATCCCGAGGTGTATTTAAGGGTTGGTGAAATCAGCTCCTGTTCTGAATTTTAAAAATATGCTTGATAATAACAGTAGTAATGCCTTTGAAAGTAGTATGAGTTCAGCAGTAAGGGTTGTTGAGGTTGTCAAGATACCTATCTACAAAAGCAAAATTCTCTCTCTCTCTCTCTCTCCATCATTGCTTCTCCTGCTCCCACTGCCCAGCATTGATTTGCATTAAAGCTTGCTGTTTTTATTTCCTAGATATCAAAATTATCAGAAGACTATTTGGTGCTGCAGCAGAAGCTGAACGAAATGATTCTGTCCCATCAACTGAGGCCTGTGATGCTCTCCAAAGACAAGCAAACAAATGGCCACCTCTCTCCTCGTGTGTGCCAGCCTGGTAAAAAATATTTTTTTAAAAAAATCACTCTCAGCATTGAAAGGCAATGTTAATCTGACTAAATGGAATATACTCTGCAACTACACGGATGGGGAACCTGTGGCCTTACAACTCTTCATTCCTGATGCGTCTCCAAGAAATTCTGGAGGACCACAGGTTCCCTATGCCTGGCTTTAGATTACATGTATGGCTCTCCAAGGGTCATGGGTGGCGCTGCGGGTTAAACCACAGAGCCTAGGACTTGCCAATCAGAAGGTTGGTGGTTCGAATCCCTACGATGGGGTGAGCTCCTGTTGCTCAGTCCCTGCTCCTGCCAACCTAGCAGTTTGTAAGCATGTCAAAGTGCAAGTAGATAAATAAGTACCGCTCCGGGGGGAAGGTAAACGGAGTTTCTGTGCGCTGCTCTGGTTCGCCAGAAGCGGCTTAGTCATGCTGGCCACATGACCTGGAAGCGGTACACCGGCTCCCTCGGCCAATAAAGCGAGATGAGCGCCGCAACCCCAGAGTCAGCCACGACTGGACCTAATGGTCAGGGGTCCCTTTACCTTTACTTATGGCTCTCCAAGGTGTCAGACCTGTGCAATTTACCTGCCCTCTCCTTCTGCACAGCCAGGAGCAGTTTAGTCTGCCAAGTTCAGTTCCATTTTCAGACTTTCTGAGCTTAGCATTACATCCAACCCAGCTTCATGATTCATGGATGGAAGTTGATTTGTTTAGCATCAGACCAAAGTCTGCATTAAACCCAGGATTCCTGGTTCATACATGAGAGGAAGCTCAAATTGTCTGAAAGTGCAGCTAAACTTGACAGAAGTCTTCCTCCTGGCCTCAGTGTGCAGAAGGAAATGGAAAGGAAGTAGGGAGGGTGAATGTCTCTCCGTTTGCTCAGGTCCACAGAGGCTCCTCTGTTTCTGGTTATTACATGTGGACCAAGCTATTGTGAGGAACAAATACGTGTACAATTTTGCTGCCACTTAGCAATGCTTTTGCATAATGAAAAGATCCAGTGCCGATGGAAATTGAAGTTTGCATTTTGGTTATCTTAATTATTCCTCGTTTCTGAAACCCATGAGAGAGAAAAGTGAATCGAAAGCTTCTCTTCATTATTTTTGGCAGGACCTTTCACCTTCATCATGCTCTATTTGCCGATGACTTTAAGCTTTAAGCCGAATTCCAGGATTAAATTTAAAGTGATGCCTGACAGCATGAGTAATCATTCCCAGCTAATATGGATTAAATGTTCAAAATAATATTTTGGGAAAGTAGCAAATGCCACTTTTCACAGAACACACATGAGAGGGATAAGAGAATGCATAGCTAAAACTACATTTCCTCTCCTTTCCATTCACACATGGCAGAAAAGGAAAGAAGGGACTCAAGGTGTTTAATACCTTGAAAACTTGGTGGTGAGAGTTGTGGTCCAAAACCAGTCTGGGAAAGGCTGAATTAGACAGCAAGTCCTATTAAACTCAGTGAGAATCGCATGCATAGGATTGAACCATTGAGCAGGTACTAAACCAAATTAAACTGCCTGTCTGCTTTCCAGCCTTAGATTAAAGCCACTTAAAAGTGAATATTTTGGTCCAAGTAGCCTTTGGATAGCAATCTTGGAAACCCTGTTCATAATGCATGTTCATGAAATTTACGTCTATTACAATACAAAAAAATAATAATAATTCTCCTACACACAAAATTTACCTTTTCTTTGTAATATGCATTGAATGTATTATTTACCCATCCCTTACCTCATACTTTCTTTTCTTACCCACAATATGGCAAATGAAAATTGTTCTCCTTATCCTTTTAAAACTGCATATAAATACGAATGGGACAAATGTTTCTGAACTCAGCAGCAATTTGATTGGACTCAGGGACAATATGGCCTTCACTGAATAAATGCTTTTGCGAGCAATTTGCTTTTTTTTTAAAAGGTCTAGGTGCCCTTTTAAAAATATTGTTTTAAATGAGGCTCTCTCTTTTTTGCATTTTAAACCTTCTAAAAATGCTACTTTTTCATTTTCTTTATGTACCTGCAGGGTAGTTAGTCATCTTTTCAGCAATAATTTGATTGAGAAGCCTGATATCAAAGGCAATGGTATCTTTTTAAATATATATATTTTTTAAAGTTGTCTTTCATTGTTTTTCTTTGCCCAGGAAAGGCATGGTTTAATTGCTTTTTGGAGTGGAATCGGGAGCAATAATAGCACCTTTCAAGCATTCAATTATTGGCAAAAACAGTCTAGGAGCCCCAGAGGCACAAAATCATAGGCATTATGTCTCACGTTCTGTTGCCCTTTGGAAAGGCATTGATGTTCTGAAAGAAGTTTAATTGGCCCATTTTTGGTGTGGCGGGTTAAAACAAATGCATTCAGTGCAGGCCTTTGTGGGAGAAAGGGGCCAGGAGTAAAGAGGGTGGTCCCTGGGCGTGCCTGGCCTTAAGTATGCCAAGGCCACGCCTCCCCCAGCCGGCCGATTGGCGGACGGGTGGAAGGCACGCCCAGGGCTTCCCCCAACTCTCGCGGGGGCAGCAGGCCAGCCCCCGCGCTTGGGGGAGGGGCAAGACCGCAACCCCCTCTCTTCCCCCATGGGGTCAGAAATGGCTTTGTGGGAGAAAGGGGTAATGAAGTCCCAAGGAACACCCAAAACTGCCTTATACTGGTAGCCAAACCAAAGGACCATCTAGTCTCCCCTGACTTTCAGCAATTCTCTAGGATTTCAGGCAGGGGGAATTCCTAGTCCTTACCTGGAGATGCCAGGGATTGATCCTGGGACCTTCTGCATGCGAAGCAGGTGCTCCACCACTGAGCTATGGCCCTGAGGGCACACTTGTCATTATGTTGGGATGGGATTCAATCGCACCTTGACACATCCAGGTTGCTCATTTGATTTGGAGCTCTTGTGCAACCAACCTGCGTCCTTAAAAGTTCAGGCTTTGGAAGATAAGGACAAGAGCAGGAAAAAGATGCACTGTAAAGTGTGAGATGATGCTTGCTTTGATACAGCAGCATCCAGAGGTGCTGGAACTCACCATGAACACCTCCCACCTCCCTTGTTTTCTTATAATGGCAATGGAACCCACCTGAGAGGTGCTGGTAGGAGATGATGATAATAATAATAACACAAGGCGTGACCGGAAAGTTCAGTGAATGGTCACAGAAATCGGACAGCAAGAAATATTCAAACATACGTACCTTACAGGCCTTCAAAGTAGGCCCCCTCTGATACAATTCACCGTTGACAACATTCGTGGAACTGTTGGAAACTTCTGGAGAAGTCCTCTTTTCGCACTGCTTTCAGTTCCCATCGTCACAGCAGCTTGGACATGTGAAATGTTGGGAAATCAATGCCCTTTCAGTGCAGATTTCAGTTTTGGAAAAAGAAAGAAATCTGGTGGGGCCAGATCAGGAGAATATGGAGGGTGGGACAACTCAGTAACCTCAGTAACGATTTCATGCGGAATATGCAATTCTTCCGCCACCATTTGGATGGACAAACAGCGATCCCACATCAATAACTCACCAACTCTGTTGACGTTTGCCTCCATTCTGCTCATCGATGGCCTGCCAGACTGAGGGTCATCATCAATGGTTTGCCGCCCTTCACAGAAAGACTTAAACCACTCATACACTCTTCTTTCGAGTTACAGTTTCATCTCTGTACACAATTGTGAGCATTTTGTGGGTTTCCGATGCCGATTGCATGTTCAAATATTTCTCGCTGTCTGATTTCTGTGACCATTCACTGAGCTTTCTAGTCACACCTTGTAATAAATTTTATTGTTTATACCCCACCCATCTGGCTAGGTTTCCCCAGCCATTCTGGGTGGCTTCCAGCAGAATATAACAGCATAATAAAACGTCAGAGGTTAAAAACTTCCCGATACAGGGCTGCCTTCAGATGTCTTCTAAAAGTTGTGTAGTTCTTAATCTCCTTGACATCTGATGGGAGGGCACTCCACAGGGCGGGCGTCACTGCCGATAAGTTCCAATGAATTATGGCTGGAAAAAAGCCCTGGCAGCCTCTAACCTTCCCATATCCAACTCCGAATGAATTGCCATTGACTAGTCAGGGTTGTCTAATTGCGCTCCAAGCAAATCAGGATGAATGCTCAATAAACAGCTCACCTGGAAGTGACTTGAGCCCATCCTTTAAAGCCTGACAACCGGGGGCAGCCAGAGTTCCATTCTGCCTCCCAGGTAACAGCAGAGACTTGGAGGAACTGGAAAAACAAGACCTAACTAGCTTAGCTACCCAACTACCTGCTTCAGAATTCCTGAAGACACCGGCAGGGCACCTTCCCATAATCGTCATTTAAATGCACAAATAGGAAATGTTATTGCAGCTAAAAAGTGAGGGTGGGGACAAGGTTGGAAAGAAGGGGGAAGCTGGGGTAGGGGAGGGAGACTAATGAAATCTGTTGTTCTATTGTAATGATGTGAAAACCCTCATAAACTATTGGGTATTTAAAAAAAAAATAATGAAAGCAACTTTATCTTAGATTGATTCGTCATCAGCCCTGAAAATCTGGCTGTTAAGGTGGCAGAATGCATACTGGGCTCACAGTTGCTCCCTTTGGTTGTTGGAATTAGTGGAGAGATTAAAGTGGACTGTAGGCATCCAGTGCGTGTCATGAGTGCGCCAGCCCCTGCCTCCACCACCCCCCCACAAATAAATGCTACGTAGCTATGTTCGTAAGCAGTACTGAGTGTCATTAGCGTGGGGTTAGTCCTATACTCAACCCAAAAGTAAGCAACTGTTCTGGAGTGTTTTCCACATGTCCCTGAACACAACCAGTAAACATGCAGGTAGTGTGGGATGCGGGTGGCGCTTTGGTCTAAACCACTGAGCCTCTTGGGCTAGCCAATTGGAAGGTCAGCAGTTCGAATCCCCGTGACAGAGTGAGCTCCCGTTGCTCTGTCCCAGCTCCTGCCAACCTAGCAGTTCAAAAGCACACCAGTGCAAGTAAATAAATAGGTACCGCTGTGGCAGGAAAGTAAGTGGCGTTTCTGTGTGCTCTGGCACTCGTCACGGTCCTCCATGCGCCAGTAGCGGTTTAGTCATGTTGGCCACATGACACAGAAAGCTGCTTGTGGACAAACGCCAGCTCTCTTGGCCTGAAAGCAAGATGAGCGCTGCACCCCATGGTCGCCTTTAACTGGACTTAACCATCCAGGGGTCCTTTACCTTTACCTTTTACAGTAGTTGCAGCAGAAGCTGTGCATCCAGGATGGGGGTCAACTGTACAAGTGGAGAAATGATACCAGTCTCCTTTTTTGTTCCGTCTAAACAATATAGTTTGCATTATAACAGTTCCAAAAAGTCGCAAATTTGAGCTCTTATTTCATTGCACAGTTGTAATTCCATGTCCCTTCTTTAGTATATTATATATGTATGTACAGAAGAGAGGGCCTTCTTTGTAGTGGCCTCCTGATAGAAGCATGCCTGATGCTGGCATAGTTGTCTTCCCAATGCAAGGTTAAAATAAAACCTTTTTATTTGCCCGCACATATTAGTTTAAGAAAGTTTGAGCATGCTAAATGGATTTATTCCTCTTAACCATATTGTATTTCTGTAGTTTTAACTTTCTTGGTATACTGCCCTGGAATCAGTGATGGGCAGTTTATATTTTTTAAAAAAATAATAGCAATACATTCTTTTTCCGTTATTAGTGTCTTGTAATATAGAGATTATGATCTATTGTGGATCTTTAAAAATAAACTGTAATGGGGGGGATGAAGTAATATGTTAGGTGATAACTAGAAACATTGATTGTACAATAAATGAAATGGGTATCCTGACCTTTTCTTCATTAATAAACAAAATAAAAATATTTGCCCCCCACAGCAATAATTCTGTTTTTTCAGCTGGTCCATCTATCAGAGACAAAGACCTGCCTCTAAGTGGAGTATGAATTAAAACCAACACATCTTCTTTCCTAACCTTTAGAAAGCAAATACTTTCTTCAAGAAAATTTCCTGCTGAATAGCATCCTTGTGGAACCCGTTTCTGATAAAGGCATTAATCAGCAAGCGGCAACAACTGCTAATCTTTTGTTTTCCTTTAAATCAGTTGGCATTTCAATTTCCATAATTACTGTAATAGTTCAAGTGATAATTGTACATGTTTCCTTCAACTTCACTTGTTCTGTATGTCATCTTACAGCTGTGATATGTGAATCCAAAAATAGTACTTTGTATGCCAAACAGGAATGCTTGTCTGCCTCTAGCTATGAATAGGAGCACATTACTCATCTTTGACAACCCACGATGGCTATTGTGTTAACTTTTGATTTTAGCTATATTTCCTGTAGATTATTTTTGTTGGCCACCCAAGGTGAAAGGGTAACAGGGAAACAAGCTAATGTGCTATGGCTGAGAATTTAATGTTTTTAAATAGCCACTTTAAGGAAGAGGAGGTCTTAGAGCATTGTTGTCCTACGCTTGGTTGCACAGGGGCACATTTATCAGCACATGGAATTGGTATGACAAATATTAACATAATATTAACTCTCATAATTATCCTAGGTCACCATAATCAGTTTAGACCCCACTGTCTGAAACTTCCATACATGGCTTGGAACAAAACACAGTTTCCTGTTTCACCTGAATGCAGGGAACTGTGGCTTAAACAAATGTAGTTAACAAGCCAGGATCTCAAACCATTATTTGATATTCCAGTTTGTTAACTGCCTGTGGTTCCCCATATTATATGAAACGGGACATGGTGCTTTGATTCCAAAGATTAAGAGAACCTTCACATTTTCACCTCCCAGGTGCAAAGGAGATGGAAAGGAAAATTTGAGGATGTGGGCCCTGGGGCTCACTACAGCCTATTCTCATTGCTACTAACCACGATTTGTTGTGATATCTGAATGTGGCCTTAGTCATTACACCAGTGGCGTAGCGTGGGGGGTGCAGGGGGGGCCGGCCGCACCGGGCGCAACATCTGGGGGTTAGGGTTAGGGGGCGCAAATTCATGGGTTAGGGGGCGCAAATTCACGGGTTAGGGGGCGCAAATTCACTGGTTAGGGGGCGCAAATTACTTGCCTTGCCCCGGGTGCTGACAACCCACGCTACGCCACTGCATTACACTGCAACAGCACGAGTGTGTGTATGTGTATGTATACGTCCCAATGAAAGAGTTTTAAGTGAGATTCTAATCTAGCACTGACTATCTACTTTAAATTAAAGACTCTGGTTCATATTTGCTTTCAGTGTAGTAAAATTAATTAATTGCATTGAAATTTCATTGTCTAAGGTAAATTGACTACACCTTGGTTTAGAAAAGCGCCATTGTTCTTCAAAAGGCAAAATGTTAAGAGATAATTGTCCATTCATTAAATTAGGCACCGTCTGCATTCCAGATAAGAAGCTAGAACAATAAATGTAATCATTACTCAACGACGTTGTAAATTAACATTATTCCTTCTGGTCCTCCAATATATCAGTGACCTTTCCAAGGCTGCATTTATCACACATAACAAAGAAAAAGTTATACAGCTAATTTTGCTGGTGCTTACACTGATGTATTGCTGATCATTTTGATTATAAATGCTTGTGCCACTTTCTTAATTAAAATGGTATTATGGTGGTGGGTGAAAAGCATTTTCCTTACCACCAGGGATGAAAGCTTCTATGAAGCATAAGAGAGCAAATACTTCCTTTTCTTATCCATATAGGTCAAACCAAGGTGAACTCAGTCAAGAGCTTGGGTGCCATTCATTTGAGTATGTCGCATTAAGATCGTGTAACTTCAGTTGGGCAAAGGGGGTGATTGTCCCAGGCACAATCCAGACTGAAGATTGGGTCCAACACTAGTTATGCTCACAGCAGAGCCATTGAAATTAATGGACACAACTACCTTAGGTCCATGAATTTCAGTGGGTCTACTTTGAGTAGAACATAGCTAACTACAACTCAATATTGCAACATTAAAGTAGCGGAGGACCTTTGGGCCTGAAATTTCAGAGGTGCCCTTTGCAATGCTAAATTTTGGCACCGCCACAACCACCTCTTGCCTTCCATTCTACATCCTAGTTGCGCCCCCCCCCCCCCAAGACTCCACACCCAGTGCGGTCAAACCTGTTGCACTTCCCTAAATGTGTCTCTGCTTGAAGGTCTTGTAACTGTGTCCTAGTCATTGGAGGTTTCTGTCCCTCTCTAGAGAAGAAAAAAATCCCTCTGCATAAAACAAAACAGACACCAAAGAGCAATGCATGATCTGAGCCTTTTCCCTGACATACTGCTTTCCTATGTGTATAGATGTCTTGGAGATTGTTCTGGGATAGATTCCAACACCTGTGGCCTGAAGTGACATGTCCCAGACACAGGCATACCACCTCTAGAAGAATTAGGTTTATGTTTGCAATTATAAATAAATGCTAAACTCTGCAATATTTCCTTTTTAGATCTGAATGTATATTTCCAGGTGTAAATGAAAAGCTAAATATCAGTCTCTGAGAGGCTTAGCTTGGGCAAGACCAGGCAGAATAGCAGTCTGGGAGGTTACCAGCTATTGAAAACTGCTTGAAGTATATGAGTAGAAAATTGGAGTGTATGGCTGTAGCTGATTGGAAAGGAACAGTACCCAGGTCTTACTCCTTTGCACTGAGATAATGTCAAGAGCTATAAACGCGAATGCACACCACCTCTTTTTTCTTTTTTCTTTTTTTTTTTTTTTTGGAAACTCATCAGATTTTAAAATATGCATTAATTCAGTTTTCTGCTTTATTAACTTTTTTTAAACCACTGAATTAAAGAGAGGGAGAAAATGCTCTCTGAAGGCAAGAGTCCCTTCTGAATACACACTCCAAATGTCGTACTTTGGGGTTGAAGAACTGTATCAGCAAATTCAGAGAATTCTGAAGGATAGCTGTGTTTCGGTTTGTGTACCATTTCAGGAAGAGTGAATTAAGTAAGGTCACATTAAAACACAGACCAATTTCTTCCCCTTTCCTAACCTTGAGGCGTCTGGCTAGCTGCTTCCAGTTTACAAAAGCTTCTGTCCCTGTTTGTCTTGAGGGCATAAGTCAAGTGACTGGTTATTTGTGGCTTTGCTGAACATGTAGAACCCCTAAACATAAGCTGAGATAGTTGTTGCAGCGTGTGCACATGACTGAGTTTGCTCCAGAAGCAATATAAGAACATAGAAGAATTTTCCACCTGTGCCATCTTTTTAATTCTTTAAATGTCGTAATAGCAGCCATGGGAAACAATGATATGAGACAGCCATCTTCTATAGGTTTTGATGGCGTTAGCAGATCTTGGAAATATGCACTGCCGTAATTTAAAGGGCACTGCCTTAATTTAAAGTATTTCATAGAATCATAGGACTGTAGATTTGGAAGGGACCCTGAGGATCATCTAGTCCAACTCCCTTCAGTGCAGGAATCCTGCCCATATTTCTCTTGTGTAAAATAAAGGTATTTTCCTCTCTTGCAGTTGCTTCCAAATCAGAGGATGCTCACTCTGTGCAAAGGAGCCCAAGGAGGCCCCAGAAACCGAAGACACTAAACAACCCTGAAGACTCAACATATTACACTCTCATACATGTAAGCATTACTGTCAAACGATATGGCTAAAATCTGCCCCTTTAGCTTGTAGTTGAATGAGCAGCTCTAATTCAAGACTAATATTGGTGAGTTGAATGTTGGTGTGATGTATGTTCTTCCAAGGTCAATCCCCAAAACTCTGGCCTTCAAAGGCTTAGATATGTACCCCGAAATCAGAATGTTCATTGCAATTCCACATTTTGGAATCCCATTGTTTCTGAGCATCTGCACCAAGGCAGCGTCGTAGTGCTGCAACTTATTTTCTCAAAGTGAAAGGTAATCGCAAAAGGGGAGGACTGAGGTCAACTATCTGCCACAGCTTTCCAAATCTGACCCTTCTGCTGCTTAAAAGGGGAAAGGGGAGGGGGGACGGTGATCAGATATGTCAGAAGGAAATGGAAAAAGCTGTTTTGTAGGTTCCTCTTAAGAGCAATTAAGCCCACTTGCTAGAGGCACATGCATACTATTGACCTACTTAGCAGCAGGTGACAGAATACATTTGCTTAGTCAGGCTGCCGCTATTGCTGGCACTCAAAAGTACAGCCGAGGAATTGGAAGAAGAGGAGAGCAAAACAAGGGTGGAACTAGATGTTCTGGAGCAGCCACCGTTTCACGTATCTTTGCTCCCTCTTTCTCACACATCTGTGATGATAAATGCATGATGCTGTGGCATCCTTGCCCTGTTTGTTTCTCCTCCATACCACTGGGAGACAATGATGTAAGCCAAGGGCATGAGATGAAAGGCACAGTGATGTATCCTGTGGCATCATATCCTGTGACATAATAGGCAGAGAGAGAGAGAGAGAGAGAGAGAGAGAGAGAGAGAGGACACGCTCCATGTCTGTTACAATGGCATGGTTTGTGTGTCACATTAAGCCCAAACTATGGCTTAGCCTAGAGACGTGGGTGGCGCTGTGGGTTAAACCACAAAGCCTAGGACTTGCCAATCAGAAGGTCAGCGGTTCGAATCCCCGCGACAGGGTGAGCTCCTGTTGCTCGGTCCCTGCTCCTGCCAACCTAGCAGTTCGAAAGCACATCAAAGTGCAAGTAGATAAATAGGTACCAGTCTGGCAGGAAGGTAAACGGCATTTCTGTGCGCTGCTCTGGTTCACCAGAAGCGGCTTGGTCATGCTGGCCACATGACCTGGAAGCTGTACGCTGGCTGCCTCAGCCAATAAAGCGAGATGAGTGCCGCAACCCCAAAGTCGGCCACGACTGGACCTAACGGTCCGGGGTCCCTTTACCTTTACTTTATGGCTTAGCATGCTGGTCCTGGACAAGACATCACAGCTGCTTCACTCCTCCCAAATCATTTTGCCTCTACGTCGCACTGAGCTAAGCCATGTTTTGGCTTAGCATGGCATCCAAAGCCAGACTCTTCAGCATACAGTGGTTAATAAATATATTGCATAAAAGTAATAATAATGATGGTTTAAAAGCTTTTGAGGATAAGAGGACATTACAATTGTCCAAGAATTGATGTTTCACCAGGTACATCTTCTCAAATGCCACTGTGTTTGCATGCTTCAGTGTTTCACCATAGCAGTTAGTGTGGCTTACAAAAAAAAATGTGGCATCTCTGAAATATAGACAGTGGGGTTGGGCTGGAGGGTTAGGTCAAGCCATCTGTGAATCTTAAATCAGTTTTTTTAAAAAAAATGAAATCACAGTGAATTCCCTCCAGTTTCAGGAGTGGCATGGAAGAGTCTGTAACCTGAAGGAGTGGGTGGCAGAGGGGAGGGGATGAGACCACGATGCACATCTTTGGGTCACAGAAAAGGACCATAAATTAACATTTGTACAGACTATATGATCATAGTTATAACCACTCCAAAATTTGTGTTTTCAGAAATCAGTCCAGGATGAAAAGCGGAAACCAAGAAAAAACAGGTAGCTTTTCTTGTTGCTTCAGAAAGGCACAATTGTATGTTGGTGTGACAACAAGGGGGAATTGTTAATTGATATTTAAGGAAAGGAATGTTGTTACGTGATCATTGCTGAAGACAAACATTTGCAGGGTCGAATTCTTGCCTTTTGATTAGGACAAAATTTGTTACTGAATTCTGAACATTGGTTTATTTATGCATCCCATCTACTTGCCCCAGGGAGACTGTGAAAGACGTGAACAGGAAACCATTTTTTTAAAAAAATAAAAATAAATTGTGGGGGATAAGGGTAGAAAGCATAATCTATTCATGGCCAAGGTGCAGGCCTTTGGGAAAGCCTTAACGACTCGTTTGTTCTCTGTTGCGTTTGCTTAAATAATTTTTATTGGGTTTCCGAATTGAATTGGTTTTAGCTGTAATATTTAATGGAGTTTAGTATTTTACTGAGGTGAATGTTTCTCAGTGCCATGGCTGATTCCATTAGTGGTTATCACAGTTTTGAGGTGGGGGGGTTCTTTTGATGTTGCTGTCACCAATGTTAATATATTATATGGAACACCCGCCCCCCCCTGAGAGTATTTTGACGCTCAAAGGTGGCCTATCAGTTTTAAATCACAGTTTCACTGTGGCATCACACACCTATCTGTAAATTAGGTTAGGTTTTTTAAAAAAAATCAAAGAAAATGCTTAACAAACAAAAATATTGATGATAATAATAATAATAATAATAATAATAATAATAATAATAATAATAATAAAAAATTTTATTTATATCCCGCCCTCCCCAGCCGAAGCCGGGCTCAGGGCGGCTAACAACAATCAAATAATCAAACAGTCAAATAATCACACATTCTAAAAATATTTCATTATAAAAATTAATTAAAATCAAATTGATGGCAACCGATTAAGCAAAATTCTGTGCAGGTTGCCAGAGGAGGGAGTCAGGCTGCGCCCTGACCAAAGGCCTGGTGGAACAACTCTGTCTTGCAGGCCCTGCAGAAAGATGTCTCCTCTAAGGCTAACAGCATTTGAGGGGGCAGGGGATCTGACCCACAACAAAGGCACAGGGGGGAACATTGGGTCTTTGCCTCCTCGCCCCACTGCCATCAGCCATACTCCTCATGGCTGCCTTTGAAGAAGCATGTTACGTTAGGGATTCCTGCCAGGAAACTCCAGTGTTTAGCAGTGTTGGAGGTTGTATGCCTCTGAATACCTGTTGCTGAGAATCACAATCTATTCTTGCAGTCATGTCCTGCTTACAAGCTTCCCACTATGAGAAGAAGATGTTCAAGTAGACAGACCTTTGGCTTCATCCAAGAGGGCTTTTTAATATTCTTACGCAGACCCTCCAAGTGTCCCTATTTTCCAGGGACAGACCCAGTTTTACAGAAGCCGTCCTGGTTTCTGATTTGATCCCAGAACACCCAACTATTCCTTAAGGTAAAGGTAAAGGGACCCCTGACCATTAGGTCCAGTCGCAGACTACTCTGGGGTTGCAGTCCTCATCTCGCTTTATTGGCTGAGAGAGCCAGCGTACAGCTTCCGGGTCATGTGGCCAATATGACTAAGCTGCTTCTGGCAAACCAGAGCAGTGCACAGAAACACCGTTTACCTTCCTGCCAGACTGGTACCTATTTATCTACTTGCACTTTGATGTGCTTTTGAACTGCTAGGTTGGTAGGAGCAGGGACCGAGCAACGGGAGCTCATCCCATTGCGGGGATTCGAAATGCCAACCTTCCGATCAGCAAGCCCTAGGCGCTGTGGTTTAGACCACATCGCCACCCACGTCCACTTTTCCTTAGGGCATCCTTATTTTCATTGGAGAAATGTTGCGGGGTATGTAACATGTAGTGTGGTCTCTTTGCCGTCAGACTGACTGAAGCCCTCATCACCCTCTTGCAGCCAGTTGAAGGGTTCCTCTAAATGTGCAAACACCAGCACGCCTTTCGCTTTGCTGTGGTCTCCAGTACCGTCCACCAAGATCTACCAATAATTTACAGAAAATAAAATAAAAATCAGTGGCATGGATTGTGGCAGGAGGTGCTGTACACGAATCGAATTCTTTTATTTTATAAGCGCTCTCCGGCCCTGTGCTGAAACAGTTAAACATAGAGATGGTGATTATCTCTGTGCTCCTTATTGATCAGCCGAAGGCATTCATTCATTTCTGAGCCTGACTTGCCTCTGATAATGTCACATTTTCACTGATACCGCAAAATGCTGAATTTCAATGCCTTGCAGCCTTGGCTTAGCAGAAGCCTTGCCTACGAAATTGCAAAGTGGAGTGCATTTTGGTGTTAAATGCATAAATCCTTAGAAATAGGGGCTTATAAAGGGAGTTCTAATGCAGCCCTAATTATATCAGTAAGAGTAGCATTGCGGAAAATTGCCCAATAATTGTAGAGCCTTTCAGTCCTGGTACAGCGCTGAAGTACACCCAGCGCAGATTTTCTGTATACCTTCCAAAAAACCCCAACTCTGGCAACAGCAGTGGGTGTTTTAAATGACCAGTGTTTTGCTTTTCTATCCTGCAGTAAGACTTGGGGGAGCAATTTTTTATTCAGAATTCTGAGGATTCCCATTGCATCTGTCTGGAACTCAAGGACTACATTTTTTAGGCACTATATAATTTATGGAGTGCTTTCTAATAACTGTCCTTAAGCCTAGCAATGCACAAAGACTGAATAACGACCTCAGGACCATTTCCCACAGATACTAATTTCTATGTGTGTATGTCCCAGAAAAGTGTTACATACAGAATGAGTAAAATAATGTGAGATGTTTTTATTGGATCAGACCTTCTGCAGGATGTAGAAGTTTGCCCAGCCTTTCAGCGTTGTTAGAAGATGGTCATTAAAAAATACCTGGTAGAAAAACATATTTCCATCATAAGGATGTTTGACTGTTTAATGCAGAGATGACAGACAGATCGCTCCAAGTCTTGTTCCTGCCCATTTTCGCTTTGGACACAAAGGGATCTATTTCCTCATTAATAGTAGATTCTGCTGCCCCCTCCCAAATTCAAATCTGTATGGATATAACTAAAAGTAGATGCTCACAAACGGACTTTCAAAGCTTTTTAAAAACACGATGCCCCTGCCCCCATTATCAATAAACATGCATATTATCCCACTGCCAATTTTTGAATGAATACTTTGTAGACCATATAAGGTATGTGATGTAGCTCTTTAAGTAGCGGATAAAAAAATAATGACTGTAGCTTTACATACTTTTATATTGAAAAGCATTTTTCTAGCTGTCTTTTGTTGTACTGCTCTGTTGCTTTGCAGATATATTCCAAGCAAGGTATGACATTTCCATTGTATTCTTATAATAATAATTTATTCTCTTTTCCAGATAGAAAGTTACATTTGTTGCTCAGCAATTATATTATATTCCAATTTCACAAAATTAGTGACTTCCTGTTCACCCGACATTGATGTTTATAACCCAAATTACATACAATTGCGTCTTAAGGTTCTGTCTTATCTAATTTCATCCTCTCTAACACGCTTCTTAATATATTCTGCTATTTTCTTACACTTCAAACCCCGCTGTGGTCTTCACATATGGGAAATAACTTTTTATATAGACTAGAAAGGGTTTCCAGACTTTTTTAACATATTCTAAATGTGTATCTTTTATCAGTGCCATCAATTTTGCCATCTCTGCATATTCCAAGATATGACATCTCCATTGCGGAAGGTCTTTTGACTGTATAAGATGACACAGAATAGGAATTTACCATATTGTTTGTTTGTTTGTTTGTTTGTTTGTTTGTTTGTTTGTTTTAGTCTGGGCAAGATACTAGATGTAGAAGATCCCTATTACCAAGAATTTTCATCCACTGATTTAATCTCAAATGCAAGGAATACCTGCACACGAGAAAAGACACCGCCAACAGAGCCCAGAACTGAAACATTAAGCGTTAGTGAAGGGTAAGTTATACCAAACAATTGTCAAACACTTTAAAATTCCACTGAATTAAATGGGACCTATCCTCAAGTCTTCCAGTGAAGTCAGTAGTTTAGCTGCTTAGCTGCAACTGGATCATGCAGATTAGCCAGAAGAAGGAACTACAGACAGCTTAACTTGCAAATGTGTATATTGTATTTTATCTAAACTATTTCCATCCTGTTTTTCTGAGGTACACACAAGTTAGCTCATCACAATGTTATTCAAAGACACTTATAGATATGGATTGTATGCCGAGTTCCCATTATCACCAGGAGGCTTCAGGCCAAGACTAAACTGTTCCCTTTATTTCAGTGAGGTCTAAGCTCCGCTTAACTGGTCTCGAACTATACTTTATACAGCAAAAATCAATATTAAAAGGTAGACCCAGGCTGCAGTCCTTTGCATCTTTGTACATTCAGGTCTTGCATTCATGTAAACAGACTGCATGACTGAAAGCAGGGATGTAAGAAAGCATTGTTTTCCATTCTGTCCTAAATTCATAGCATGCTGCACTGTTTCTCTTCCATTGCAGTTCATCTTATGCTGAAAGCTAAATTATTCATCTTGCTCTCTGCTGTGGCAGAATTATATAATTTTTGTAATTCATTACATTATTCCACCCCAGTCATTTCCATGCAAAGGAATCACAATGCAAAAGTAATAAATTACGCATCGTTTGTGAACCGAAAGCAACAGCGAATACCAATTGCATTCACTGGATTGATTTCCATTCTGGCCATGGAACGAATAAGCTAACATTGGCCTTTTCCATTCCTGTTTTCATCAGAGTTCTCTGACATCCCTAATCAAAAGTCACAGTGGCACAAGCCACGAGCCATGTTCACAGCAAGAGCCGGGCCTTTCTAGTGCTCTCTTTCAGCCTGTCCAAAGGCCTTCGTGAACCAAGAAGCCTTAGGCTCTTGAACTGGAGCTCAGAGGTGAAGAAAAATAAATGCATGTCCATAGGACAGTCACTTGAAAAGGCCCCATTCACAGTGAAAGAGAGAGAAGGAAGGAAGGAAGGAAGGAAGGAAGGAAGGAAGGAAGGAAGGAAGGAAGGAAGGAAGGGAGGGAGGGAGGGAGGGAGGGAGGGAGGGAGGGAGGGAGGAAAGAAAGAAAGAAAGAAAGAAAGAAAGAAAGAAAGAAAGAAAGAAAGAAAGAAAGAAAGAAAGAAAGAAAGAAAGAAAGAAAGAAAAGAAAAAGGATCTGGAGTATGGTGCTCCAGTCATCATTGGGTGTGGATACTGCTGAATGGGTCCCAGCTATGGGCAACCCTCTAAAGCTCCACCCACCTTGATGCCCTCCCATACAAAGCAAGCCAAAAGTGAGAGGTTAGGGCATGGGTAGGCAAACTAAGGCCCGGGGGCTGGATCTGGCCCAACCACCTTCTAAATCCGGCCCACGGATGGTCCAGGAATCAGCATGTTTTTACATGAGTAGAATGTGTCCTTTTATTAAAAATGCATATCTGGGTTATTTGTGGGGCATAGGAATTCGTTCTTTCTTTCTTTTTTCTAAATATAGTCCAGCCCCCCACAAGGTCTGAGGGACAGTGGACCAGCCCCCTGCTGAAAAAGCTTGCTGACCCCTGGGCTAGGGTGATGTCAGCAGTATCCAGGGTCCCTCTTCTACATGAGGTTTTGTGGATGAATTGTGAGTTTGGGCCCTGGGTGAGAGCCAGAGTGGATGGGTTGAGTCCTGACTGAGTGCCAGAAGGCCAAGGGAAGTGTATCAGAAAGGGAATGAATTGATACTGGTCTATATTTATTAGAAATGTGTGTGAATGTAACTGTGCTTCTTGTTGTTTAAGTTGCCTTTTGTTGATTTACATTTCTGCACCCTGCTTAGAGATACTTTTTATATATTAAGCAGTATAGAAATGGTCTAAATAAAATAAATAAAAAGAAATATATGGTGAGAGGTGCTCTGTAATATCTTGGTTTCCTCAAAGAGCATCTGGATCTGGTCCATAAAGTCTTACATTTCTTATGGTTTAGCATAGTTGGGGCTAAGAAGACAGATAACACAGCTGATGGATCGTACCAAGAGGATCATTCCCTGCCAAGTCAACATTTTCACTGCACCCTGCTTTAGTTCCCAGCTTTTATGTGATGTCTCTCTCACCGCATACATTGTGCAGTTTCCACCTGCTGCAAAAGGGGGCTGGGAGGGAGAGGGAGAGTGAAACAGCTGCAGGGAGAAGAGGGGTGAGGGTTTGGTTTGTTTTATTGCCAAAGGTCAAGGTTAAGTAGTTGATTAACAAAGTTTTCCAAAGTAAATGTGTTGATTTCTTATTGCAAAAGCACTTCTGTTTCCCTTCTTCCTAGGCCAAGGGTCACAGAGACTCCAGTGGAAGAGAACAAAAGCAAGGATAATCCTTATGACTATCAAAAATTGTTACGGAAGACCTCTCAGCGCCGGCGCCTTATCCAGCAGTATTAGCTGCTGCTGCTGCTGCTGCTGCTGCTTTTTGGTTTTCATCAGCATAAGCTTCTCCTTTTTTTGTATGGTTTTATACTGTGTCCTTTTCTTTTTAATCTCTCCCCCCGCCCCGCAATTCTCTCTGGCATTTTAAATCAACTGTGTGCTTACGTTTGTGGACACACAAGATTGTAGCGCCTTACAGGGAAAGATGTCAGGGTTTACAGAGTACTGTAATTTGTTAGGTGGGGTTTTTTAAAAAAAAACAAAGAAAATGTAATTGTGTGAAAAATTATTTTATTAGTATGCTGTAACTTATTAAAAGTCCAGATAACTGAAAAAGCAAATCATTGTTCTCTTCTCTTTTTCTCCCCTATCATTTTTCTACAGTGAAAACTCAAATGTGGGTCTTCCTTTAGACTAGGTTTGTCTGCTGACCTTTGAAACTCTCAGACACATTATACCTTGTTAAAATGGAGCTATTTCAATTCACGGAAATACATAAACAAAAAGCAAACCATAAACATCTGGTACAATTTAACAAGGAACCAACTTGGACCAGCTTTCGGCATACTGAGTGCCCATTCGTAGCCCAAAAAAACAGGAAATGCAAAGTGTGTTTGATAGCAAAATTCTGCCAGAAGGATTCCTTGGGGAAAAGGCAAAACACCATTCAGTTTGTTATGGGATGTAGGTAGACAAGTGTTCCTGCTTTTTCTCGCTTCTAATCCGTTTGGTATAGATCCAGATTCTCCTGAAAACCATTAGTCTTTGTTGGAATTCACAACGGTTAGGGAAATATGAATTGGTTTATTTCCTGCTGGTTACTTTGGGCAGAAGAGAGAGAAACGGATTCTTCAATAATTTCACCTATTTTGAAACAAATGGAAATATTGAATGCTGTTAGCATTCCAGTTTCTGCACCAGTGATTTATAATTGACTGGTAGGTTCTCTGCACAGAGGGGAAGAGACAGTGACTCCCATTTTCAAACCAGGTGTTTTCTCAGAACTACTTAAGATGTGTGCTGCCAGCAAGCCCTTCTGCCATTCTTTAGGCATACACACAACCATTTTAAAAGCAGCTCTTCACTTTCCATTCCATTGGTATGCGTGTGAGTGGATGCTTTTTCTTTCTTTTACTGTGTACATTTGAAAGTTGCTGGAAGGAGGGGTGTTCAGTTGCTGAAACTGAAAATCCCCTTTAAAATGTAGGTTCTGTTTTCATTAGCATACTTCTACAAAAAAGAGGGGAAGAAGCAAGACCAAAGGGGGCAACTGAGCCACAGTCAACCAGAGACAAACTCAGGAGATGACTTTTAGGAAGCTACGATCTCCCTTTGCTCCTGTTCCCTATCTGTCAACTGGGGAATATGAATGACCTAGATCAGCCCTTGCTAGTCTGGCCTCCTCCAGATGTTTTGGGCTTTAACTCCTATCAGCCCCTGCCAGCATGTGATGGAGGATGCTAGGTTGGCAAAGGCTGGCCGACATTGCTGGACTGCTGTGCCAATGAGTGAAATGAGGGTTTTAAAGCACCTTGCATACTGGAAGTCGGAATATGTTTTATTTGCAGTTTTTTATGTTTGTATTGATGTCTTTTATTCCTGTATGACTAGTTCAGTCATGCCCATTAGTATTTTTTTAGAATTGCTAAATAAACACAAATATAAAAATGGCCAATAAATGACCATTTAAGTGGGAACCTCAGTCCAAGCAACGTTTGGTTTACTTCCAGTGAAAGATAAATATATTGGGGAGGAGAATGTACAAGATTCTCTTGCATTGAAGCCCATGTTCCTCTTTTACTTTTGTGTGCTTGTCAACTGGAAGCTTGAAACAAACTCAAGCCAGACCTGCCCTTTCATAAACACGAGTCTTGTTTCCCCGTCCAGGCAGTTTTAAAAGGAAACCAAGAGACTGCCTTCTTCATTGAACACAAGGCTTAAACTAGCTTCAGGATACAGGAAGGTGGAATGTGTGCTATTGATGCCCTGCAAATCCAGCATCACCTGAGCTCTGCAAGTGTGGCTTCCTCCCGATTGAAGTGCAGAGTATTTGAGGACTGGGACATTCGCAGGGAAACCAAAATGCTTGTTTACAAAGCTATTGTACTACCAACCTTACTGTATGCTTGTGAAACATGGACCACTTACAAACGCCATCTCCAACTTCTCAAAAGATTCCATCAATGGTGTCTCTGAAAAACCTTTCACATCACTTGGGAAGACAGGTGAACTAATATCAGTGTACTAGATGAAGCAAAGATCACCTGTGTTGAAGCAATGATTCTTCAACTTCAACTTTGTTGGATTGGTTATGTTGTGCGGATGCCTGATTATTGTCTTTCAAAGCAACTACTCTATTCCGAACTTAAAATGGAAAGCGTAATGCTAGTGGTCAATAAAAGAGGTTTAAAGACTGTCTCAAGGCAAATCTAAAAAAATGTAGCATAAACACTGACAACTGGGAAATGCTGGCCTGTGAGTGCTCCAGTTGGAGAATAGCCTTACCAAAGGTGTCATGGACTTTGAAGACACTCGAACTCAGGACACAAGGGAGAAATGGGCTAAGAGGAAGGAACACTTGGCAAATCCACACCGTGATCAATTCCCGCCCGAGAACCATTGTCCCCACTGTGGAAGGACTTGTGGGTCCAGAATTGGCCTCCATAGTCACTTACAGACTCATTGTTAAAACCGTGTTTATGGAAGACAATCTTACTCGGCTACGAGTGGTCACCAAAGAAAGAAGAAGAAGAAGAATTCAGAGAACAAAGGAAGAGAGGCTGCTGGCAGCTTTAATATCTGCCTTCCCCAAGAAGTGTCTCCATGGGGGGGGAGTGTTGTCTCCTAACTTCAAATATTCAGATAACTCAACCAACAGCATGTTAGCATCCACACTGTCTGGAGCCTGCACCCTTGTTTCGTATGTATTCTTAACTTTTTGCAGCTCCTGAAATCATCTGTTGTATTGCACTGCCAATCTCCATGAACCTGGCATGGTTCATAAATGAAAAGACCTTCTCCTTTGAGGCTGCTGATTAGGCTTACTGTTAAATTGGAGAACTGAGCAATAGCTTCAAGAGGCCCTTGATTTTGAGGGAATGTGCCCATGCTTTCAATATTCACAAGTTTTACAGAACATTATAGGGCCTTGTCAAACATATCCCCCCCGATTCCACAGTGACTCCTATTTCCAGCTCAAAAGAAGAGCCCAAAATAAATGTATACATTTTGGAAACTGATACCCTGAAACAGGGACCTGGTGTGTTTGCCATGTGTACTTTGCTGGCTTGCAGTCACCCCAGAGATGGTCCTTAATGCCTCCAGCATATCTTGCTGGAGAGACTAATACATTTGTCTCTGCAGTTCATTAACTCACAAATGTGTTCTTCAGTCAGCCAGCTGAGGTCCCTCTTCGTACCACCTGTTTAGTGACATGCTGAGCCAAAAGCTACTTTGGGAGAATAAGGACAGGCAGGAGGCAAGAAAGAAAGGTTCTCCATTTCTCTCTTTCTCATTCTCTCTCTTACAAAGAGGCCTCAGCAGTGCTAGACTATATGGAGAGCACACTTGACTATATCTGTGTTATGGTCCTACTGCTGATTTCACAGAGCCCATACAAATGCACAGTCCTGACCCCACACTTGTGCCATAAGCCTTCCAACTTCCACTGCCAGCTAAGTTCATCAGCTCTCTCTGAATTCTGTGATCCAACAACCCACCAGTGGGGCATCTTTCAGTGAAAGCCATTATCTGGTTTGGGATGCTCCAGAAACAAAGCCCAATGGAGCTAAGATGTATTGTGCCTTTCATTTCTCTTTTCACATACTTCCACATTTTTCTAGAGCAGGGCGGCCTAACAGATGTCATTGGGTTACAGCTCTCATCATCCATGGCCATTGGCCATGGTGGCAGGGCTGATGGGTGCTGTATTCCAGCAACATCTGCAGGGCCACAGGTTAGCCATTCCTGCTCTGGAATGTTCATAGTACCACATTTTTCCTCCCATTATTTGGGGTGTATTCAGTTCCAGCTCATCTGTAAAGGTTACAGGGGTACCAGAACCTGACGTGGAATTGAAGAAAATGAATATAATTCATGGGAAGCCTTAGTAGTTCTTCTGTTCAGTGCACTTTTGCCCATCTGCCAGACAAGATGTTGGGGCTGAAGAAGCTCAGGAGCAGTCACCATGGTAAGAGGGGACAGAGAGAGAAAGGGAAGGTGAACCCAGGGGTCTAGCCATGGTTTAGGAGATGGGGACCTAAGAGCTAGTCTTACATGGTACAACCACCCATATGGGCATTGTTTTGAACCAGGGTTGGGGAACCTTTTTCAGCCTGAGGGCACATTCCCTGAACCTGCAACTTCCTGTGGACCCAGCAGCAAAGAGTAGCAGGGGCTAGAGGCAGAAGTGGAGGACATAAAAGATGTGACTCTCATATCTGTACAGTAGGCTGCATTCCAGCCATGCAAAAGTCAGAGGTTGATGCACACCCAGGCATTATCACAGATCAAGGATGTGTTCCAGCCAGGCTTGAACCATCCAACTTTTTGCTTCCACTGCAAGCTGACTTTGTACTCTTCTCAGTTTCTCTCTAGCTGGGCACGGCTGTGGTGGGATGGTGTTAAACATTTCAGGAACCAGAAATGTTCAGAGAGTTGCTTTACTCATTGTTCCCAAAGGTCTGTGGTAGGAGAGTCACAGCCCAAAGGCTGCTCAAATATGACTGCTACTTCCTAGCTGTAGCTGCTTTGTGGATTGTTCTGGTGGGTTGCTATTTGCAGGCAGAGACTACTGGTGACACTCTGAAGGTTATGGTTCACCACGGAATCTTTAATAACTGGGGCATATGTGATGTGTGAGTGAGTTTGTTTCCTGGCACCTCCTTTTGTTGGGAGACGGCTCTGCCACAGTCTCCATCGCCATCACGATGATGCAGAAGACTTGAAGAATCCATTTCCAGAGGAGCAGCAGGTTGCAGCAAAAACAACACAGTCTTGTGCACACCTTAAAGTCTGACAAATCCATTACGGCATCAGCTTTTGCGACTCAAGCCCACTTCATCAGATGCTAGTCCGTTGTGGCATCTACACTGCTGCGGCAGGCAGGGTGGAATCCAATGTGTTTTCCCCAATAGGCAAGGTCACTTCCAGACAGAGCCGCCTGAAATCCGAACGCGATCAGAGGATCCCTCTCACTTTTGCAGGCTGATCCTGAAGCAGCATCCCAGCACCGATCTCGAATGTCTGAATTCCCCGTCTGAGCGCACCAGCCGGAGTCCTCGGCCACCACGTCTCCTACACCTCTGCGCTGTCCCTGCGAGGCAGTTCTTTCCGCGAGGGGTCAGCGTGTTTGTCGCCAGAGCCCGTGTCGGCCAGCGCTGCCCTTTCCGCCGCCTGGAAGGGAGTCGTGATCAGACGCACAGGCAGCGCGTCCCTTCGCCATCCGCACCACAAGTCCCGGGGCTAAAGAGGCGATCATCTGGCGGAGCGCAAATAAATACACCCCGCCGCCTGCCCGCCTCCTCTGTCCGCTTGGCTGTGAAAGCGAAGGGCGAGCGGATCAGCACCATGGAGAGCGCCTAGCGCAGCCGCTCGCTCGTCTCCCGCCCACCCAGCCAGCCAGCCAGCCAGCGCCGGTGTCTGTCTGGAGCGCACAGCCAGAGCGCCACGCTCAGCTGCTTCTCCCGGCGCCGTCGTCGCCGCCATCGCCACCCGCCTTGCCCGGCCCTCTCGCCCAGCCACAACCCCGCCACACGCTCATTCACACACACACACGCTCCCTCCCCCGCCCTCCCCGCGTCTCTCTGTCTTTCGCACACACAGCCCAGGCGCGCTCGCTGCACTTCACCGGCTCCTCGCAAGCTCCGCAGATGGCAACTCCCGGCGCAGGTTTTTGGTCCTTCGGGTCTGAAGATGGATCCGGAGACCCTGAGAACCCCGGTCCAGGTAGGAGCCCCCACTCACTCACTCAGTCACCCCCCCCCCCCGGAAGACCACGATGCATCTTTCAGCTCCTGCCTCCTGCGCAAAGTTGCCAGCCCAGATCCTGGAAGCCTTGGCTTGACCCTGACCTGACTTTTTTTCCCACCCCCCAACGCTGCCACCGTTGTCTGGTTTTATAATCGTTCGTGCCTTTGGCCGCCTTGAGAAGATCGAGGGGGCCGCCCGTCCCTGCCTGGAGAAGGCGCCCCTCTAAGAAGGGATTCATTTGGAGGGACCAAAATACCAGGACCTAAAGAAGAGGCAGCGGGCCGCCTCACCTGCGCGCAGCGAGGGACCCGGAGCGCCCCTGGCCGGCTCGGAGAAAAGCAGCTCAGTGGAATATATCTCAGGATGCTGCTACCCGGCTGGGACTCACCCAAACACAACTGGCCCTCAATAAAGGGAAGGAGCGGGGTGGGCAGAAGGGTGGACCCAGGTTGCGTCGCTGAGAGGGGACGGGAGCGCTTTTCGCTTAGAAAGTGTCCTGGATTGCTGAAGGACCCATATGCTTGCATCGCCAAGACTGCTTACGCGCATTTGTCCGCTTGCTTCATTCTAACGCGCCTCTTCCCATATGGAGGGCTTGGGGGCAGCTAGCAATACGTGCGCAGCTCAATCCTAAGCATCTTCTTACTCAGAAGTAAGGACCCTCTGATTTCATTGGGGCTTTCTCCCGTCTAAGTATGCGCAGGATTGCAGCCCTTACATTACCCATAACATAACCCATATACCATGCGCTAAATCCTAAGCAAACCCCGGCGAGGGGGAAGCATCGTGTCTGGTCTGCAGTGACCCTGTTATGTGTGCTTGCGTGGGGGGGGCCATCTTCCTCATCGAACCCACACGAAACGACCCGTCTGATCCTATATTCTTGTTTCTCCCCCCTCAGCAAAAGCTTGGTGTCAAGCTGCCCAGAAGTTTACAGGAGGCATTTCAACCAAACTCTGTGGTAAGCGATGAGAAGGAAATGGGGGGACCAAATCGCAGGAAGACGCTTTAATAAAATAGGGCGGGGGAGGAGACGTTTTACATAGGAAACAAAACAAAACAAAAATACATTCCGTCTCCCACCCCACCCCGCGCGCGCACCCTCCCTTTTCCAAAGGATCCGAGGAGGACTTCCCAGAGTAAGTTGAAAACTCGGTGATGGGTCTATGGAGCCGCCTTGAACGAACCGTCCTGGGTCCCCCACTCCGTGCTTTTGAGTCTCCGCTGTGCCATTTAGGCTTCGCCCTTTGTGTCTTTGTTAGCTTTGCTGTACGGAGATGGGGAGAAGCCCATGGAAACGGGGGCTGCTAAGGAGGACCCGAGCTCGGCCGCCAGGAAGGCCCCTTGCACCTGCAATAAAAAGCCCTGCGGTTGCCAGAAAGAGGAGGTCAATTATGCGTTTTTACACGCGTCAGGTAACCATCTCCTAACTGGGGTGGGGGGTGTCAGAATGGGGTCAGCCGGACTGGATGCTTTGGAAGCCACTCATCAGCTGTTCCAAAGGAGGAAGCCTTTTGGTGGAGAGCATTATAATCCTGGTTCATTAAATCCAATGGGAACTTTGCCATTGACAGAGGTTGGTAAACATCTCTGTGCGACCACCCTGGCTTCCTCTTGCCAAGAGGATTTCGATTAGGCAGAGGCTGAGCAATGCATAAATACGTGTGTGCGTATATACCAGGACACAATTGATTGTCGTTAGCATTCTAGGTTCTAAAGGCAATAAATGTCGTTATCCCACTTTAAAGCGCGTGTTCGGTGGTGATGTGTGAATGGGTTTGCGGCGAGAGGGAAATCCAGCAGTTGGAATCAGGTTGTTAATTCTGGAAACTCTTGCCAAAAAGCTTATTGACAGGATATGAATCTTTCTGCTTCATCAAATCCCTCCGAATCCTTCTACGCCGAGTGGCAATGTATTAAACCGATAAATGGCCTTCCTCGGAATCACAGGCGCTGGTTCGACATTCTCAATTAGTCAGCGCCTGAAAATATTGGAGACTGAGACCGTAGATTCTTTTCCTAACTACCTTATGTGGTTTCAGCACCACTTGGAGGGACAGCGACTAAGAACAATTTAAACCTTAACGGCGGGGTGAGGCATATTGGTAATTGACGACATAAATGTCAGAATTAAGGAGAAATTAGTGGTGGGAACTCATTACAAAACATGGCATGCACGAAATGCAAAGATGTTTACTATTTCGAAAGTGAGGCAATTGCACCTTGATTTCTGAATTTTTCTTTTTCATTTAATTTGCTTTTTCGTAGATGACTCTTATTTTTATTTTTTGTTAAAAAAAATCTCAAATATCCAGTACAAGTAGAAACATGAGAAGGAGCAATGAGATCTTTAATGGACCCATTTTCAAGTAATAAATCAACATCTAAGTACGGGGTTTTGTTTACTAACAGAGACATAAAAGTACAGTATTTATATTACCAGGAAATCAACGTTTGTAAAATAAAGCTTCATTGGCTTTTGTAGTCGTCTGTACCTCTGAATAATATTTAACATAAAAGAGACCAATTTCGATGGTCCACCGTAAGTAGAAAAAGTGTCCAAAACCTAACTATGAAATCAATGTCGTATTTCACCGCTTTCCATCCTTTCAGATCTTCTGCCAGCCTCGGACGGAGAATTAGCTACTTTGTCTTTCCTACAAGATGTTATGGACATTTTGCTCCAGTACCTGGTGACAAATTTCGACAGATCAACCAAAGTTATTGATTTCCATTACCCAAACGAGCTACTTCAGGAATATAATTGGGATTTGGCAGATCAACCCCAGACTTTGGAAGAAATTCTGTCGAACTGCAGGATCGCGCTAAAATATGCTATTAAAACAGGTAACAGCTACCTTCGGGTGTTATAATGTAAAATGATTCTAGGTTAAAGTCACAGGCGCCCCCCACCCTCCGTCTCTTTGTGCTTTTGGAATCTGCTGAGAAACCTGGCCGGTTTTTAGTATTTATTGTCTTGCGCTGAGGAGCAATGTCTGACGTTTGGAACAAACAAGCAGTAATTCCTGCGCTGAAAGAGGGTAGAGAGGGGAGCTCTGTCTATTCGGGGCAGATCACTCATAGCTTCTTGGCTGAAAATATACTACTAGCTGGTTTTGTTTTATGAGATCATGTAGCGATGGCTTGTGGTGGTGACAACAGGTTCTTGAATTAAAGACACACATTTTTGGCGTAGTATAAATTACAGATTTCCTTATGACTGAGAGTAAAAGCCGTCTCCGAATTGTACAGTCGCTTCTTTTAGATGCCCCCATCCATTTTTTTAATTTAATGGAAATTGAGCCAGCAAGGGGAAAATAGTTTCTTCTTTTTTATTATTATACCATCACTGAACATACCCAGGTCCATAAATGAGGTCCCGATCCTTCTTTCAGAAGCGCAAATCTGGAGGCAAACCGGATTTACTCTACTACGGCCCTACTTGCTTACGTTGGAGTAAGCTACATTGAAAATAGAGAGGCTTACTTCTCAGTAGACATGTATAGGGTTGCGGTGTTATGCCACTTAACAGAAGAAGCTCCTCTAAAAGAAGGGTTCAGGCAGACTTCCTGAAGAAAGGAATTCACCCAGAAGGGCATGGGGAGCAATCTGGGCTGTTTGGGCAAAACCAACAGGGCAAGAAGCAGCGGGTAAATTGAGCTCTGGCGCCTGGAGCAAAGTCCTGACCCCTGATGGCAAGTCTGGGCATCCTGAGCGGCACTGAACTGATTCATTCTCCTAAATGGACGGCGGCCCAATAAACAAGGTGAATTAAATGCCAAATGGCCTTTTAAGCTCCACTTTGTCGCCCGGTTCAGAAAGAGGTTGGAACCTGATTGCTGGAAATATGAGCTAATAATCCATAGTATGTCGGAGAGATTTCTCTCTCCCCGCCCCCCCCTCTCTCACACACACACACGCGTAAGAGCGTGGACAGCCATGGAGATACAAGCTTTGGGCTGCAGTTCTACCCACGCTTACCTGGCTGGGACTAAGCCCACCTTGGAACCTGGTAGGACATTTCTGAATAAACAGGACCCACATGATTCTCTCGCCGTTGATTCCCACCCTCCCACCCTCCGCCTATACACACACAGAGAAAAATAAATCCTATGGTATTCAAGGGGCCTTACTTCCAAGTAAGTGTCCATAGGGTTGCAGCCTTTGACTACCCTATAGAATCAACAAACACAGAGTGTGAGGTTTGTATTGATTTTGCTTCGAGTTTCTTTTCTTTTCTATTATGGCATATTTCTGATGGGCTGCTTTCATGTGTGATTTTCATTGTGAGTGATGGTTTTTGCCTTCGATTCTTTCCCTCCCTCCCTCCCTCCCTCCCTCCCTGTACCTTTTAGGGCTTGATCGTGTTTTTTAATAATAATAATAATAATAATAATAATAATAATAATCCCTGTCAAGAAAACTCAGACTCAGACGTCACGATTGGTTGCATTAGCGTTTGACGTGCTGATTTACGACCTTGCCATCTATCAGCGTAGATGAGATTATTTCATGCCTTAAAGTGCCTCGTTTTGGATGCAATCCATAACACCAGTTAAAGGCGGCGCCTTAAAACGTGCCATTGGTTTCAGGGTGGTGTGGGCTGGCCTTTGACAGTCGGATCCCAAACATAGTCTCTTGGAAGTAAGGCCCGTTTGTTTCAGAGGGATTCATCCTCAAGCGTGTATCTGACCGGAGCCTTAACTTAATAACAAATCCAGAAACGTGACGGAGGAAGGGACGGCTAAGACCGCAATCTTATACCTGGGAATAAACCCTACTGAACTCAATGCTTGCTTCCGAATAGACAAATCTAGAACCTTGGGAGTAAGCCTCTTTAAAACTAGTGGGGCTTATTTCTGAGAAGACACGCGTTGAGCGTTATGTCTGCATGCGTGTATTTATAGGCATCGCTGTAAACACATTGGAAATTAAAGGGTTAGGCGATACAGACGTGGGGGTGGGTTTTCTAGTGTCGGCCACACACGCGCACACATACACACATTTGCGTATAAGGCGTGGGTATAGAGAGGGAGAAAGCGTAAATAGTGCGCGCGTGTAGTCAAAACGCCGCGCAATCCAAGAGGCAGGATGCGACAGGGCGCGGCTTTTACAGAGTCGGGATCTCGCGCCTCCCCCCCCCCCCAAGGAAAGTAACATTAAAGGCGATGGGACGTTGGCGAAATCATTGAAAGCAGCGAAGCCGGCAGAGTCTCGCCTACCCATTCTGACCGATGTTCCCAAAGAAACGCGAGCAGATAATCGGAGCACGTCCAGAACATCATTTAGCTGCCAGGGGGATGTACCGGGAGCTGAGCTCTCCCCCCGCCCGCCGGGTGTGGAGGATGTAACGGGAGAAGCGCCTCACAACGTCTTGGGGATGACAACCTCCCAATCAAAATGATTTGTTAGCCATTATCGATCATTTCCATGCGAGCTCCTTATTATATTATTTCGATTCCTTCAACGGGTGTAAATTCTTCCAAATGAGGTTCCTACCAGAGCGTCCGCCCTTTCTCGGGATACCTAGAGAGAAGCGTGGCCGATTAAAAACCAGCAATTAGGAGTGTTATGTTGTCAAGTGACTGAAAAACCGAGCCGCGTATAAATTAAATGTAGGACCCGCACACTACATATATAGGTATTATTACCTAACTCCAATTTAATCATTTTAATAGTGTCTATTCCATCTCCCTCTTATAGATATAGATATAGATATAGATGATATAGATATAGATATAGATATAGATATAGATATAGATATAGATATAGATATAGATATAGATATAGATTATTTTCCTTAGGAGCAGTTTTGGAAAAAATGATTTAAATATTTTAAATTTGATTTTAGTAGTCCTTCTTGCTTGTGTCCCCTTCCTAATTGTTTTGTTGAAAAGAAAGTGCACCTGTGAGTTTGTGTTTATTTCGAGCGACTGTGTTCTTAGGAAGGAACCATCTTGCGGTTCATTCAGTGCCCCAAACCGTCAACTTTACGGCCCTGAGGCCGAGCCATGTTTGTTTCGACCCGATTCGTTTATTGACTTCGGCTGAAATCCTAAACACAGTCCCTAAGGAGTCCTTTCCATTCAACTCAGGAGCACTTAGTTCTGCGTAAACATGAATATTAAAAATACAGGGGGGAACGTCAACAAGATTAACAGACCCAAGATTTGCGGCAATCAAATAGCAAATTCTGTTTTGCGTATGACATTTGTATTTCTGTCCACAAATCGGCCAAACCACCAGTAAACAACCCTGAACATTCTTTTGTAAGCGTCTTCTTTGAAAGAAAGGAGTCACTTCGGAATAAGTAAAGGATCCGACGGCTGAAAGGCTATAGAGCCGAGTTTCTTGGAAGGAAGCGCGGTTGAAATCAGTTTGAATGTCTTCCCAGTGACTCCGAATGATTCTGTGTTGTGCGCAAGCAGGAAGAGGTCAAGTGTATCTACGAAAGCGCAGCTCTCATTTGTAGTCAGTCGCTCTGGGATCGTACGGGCGACTGAGGATTGCGTCGATTGAGAGGGTGGGGCTGGGGTTGGTGGTCTTTTGTTCTCTCCCCATCTGGGTCTCTCTAATCCCACGGCTGCTAACCTGGCTACTCCGGTTTAAGCGTTTTGTGGATCGCAATCACGGTTGCGCGTATTAACAGCCGAGCCTAAAGAAAGATATATTAATTTGGAGTGGCTGGGGGGGGGCTTTTGCCACTGGGTATTGAATCCGATGCGCACAACTGGATCTGTCGGATGTCCTGTGTACTTTAAGGCTGCGTTATAAAGCGAGTAGGTTCTGAAGGGTCACGATCCGCGACTGGCGCCTCTCCAAATGCTCCGAAATGAGAGCAGTTACCCGAGCGGCGATCGTCACATCCCATTTGCGCGTTTCCCTTTCTCAACGCGTCTCCTAACGATCGCCTGTCCCGGAGGGGATCTTATTCATTAGAGCGCCTGGAGCAAGATGGAGCGGGCGGGCGGGCAGCCACTACCTGCCGGCTTGCGCCTCCCGGGAGCCTTTTCAGAAGGAACCTGTTATACTGAGGATCGCGGTGCGCGGATATGGCAGGCGGGCCCGCCCGCGCGTGTTTTGGGGGAGGAGGGAGCTGGCGAGGAAGAGAAATGAGCCAAGTAGGACGCGCGCAACCAGGGCTGGAAAAGGCAGCGAGACACTTTCTTGCAGGTCTCTTCGCATTTCTTGCTGCGAGCCAAGCAGCTTGTGGTGAGTCACCGAGCGACACTGCACGTGGGAATGAAGGACTCCATCCAAGGAGGAGGATGGACAGGTGCGTTAGCAGAGGTACAAGGAATCTGTTATATCGAGGAAGGACTGTGATCATATATGTAAGTGTACACACAACATCTCAAAAAGCAGAGACATCACCTTGCCAACAAAGGTCCGTATAGTAAAAGCTATGGTTTTCCCAGCAGTGATGTATGGAAGTGAGAGCTGGACCATAAAGAAGACTGATCGCCGAATAATTGATGCTTTTGAATTATGGTACTGAAGGAGAGAGTCCCACGGACTGCAAGAAGATCAAACTTATCCATTCTGAAGGAAATCAGCCCTGAGTGCTCACTGGAAGGACAGATCCTGAAGCTGAGACTCCAATACTTTGGCCACCTCATGAGAAGAGAAGACTCCCTGGAAAAGACCCTGATGTTGGGAAAGATTGAGGGCACAGGGAGAAGGGGACGATAGAGGACGAGATGGTTGGACAGTGTTCTCGAAGCTACCAGCATGAGTTTGACCAAACTGCGGGAGGCAGTGGAAGACAGGAGTGCCTGGCGTGCTCTGGTTCATGGGGTCGCGAAGAGTCGGACACGACTAAACAACAACACACACAAGGGGATGCACCGACGTGGCTGGCTCAGAGAGAGCGAAAAGACCCCTAAATGAGCGCAGCAGGGAGAGGATTGCACCAAGTCTATCTCTCCGATGTGCCACGTAGAAGGTTTGTTCGATTCTGTAGCAGAGAACGAGAGAAACACTCGAAAATACGATCCCCTGCGATACTAACATGGTTCAGTCGGTAGCGCAGGAGACTTAATCTATTCTTCGACTCCACCCGTTTCTGGAAGGATCATTAAAGACCAAAAGCCTGGTTATGAGAGGAAAGTTTTTGCCTGGCGCCTAATGGCTTGGGAGAAAACTCCATAGAATTCAATGAGATTTATGCGCAGGATCACATTGCCAAGCGCTCCAACCCGCTCCATCAGATGCATGAAGAGCCTGAAAATTCAATATCAGAGGGATTGGCTTTCGAGAAATCAGGCTTGTGGCAGCTCAGTTACTCCGGAGTAAGGCCCTCTGAGTTTTCAATAGGATTCGTCCCACCGCTGGTCTCAACTGGATTTAACTCGATCAAGATGTATTTCAGAGATTTACGTTGTTGTCCCACAAGCCCCATAAACTTAACCTACTTCTTGCCTTTCGGTTGCGCTCTTCTTTGTTTAATCGGAAGTCAGGTGAACTGAGTTCGATGGGGTTTTCTCCCTGGTAAGGGATGCCAGTTTTGTACTGCGCTTTGTTTGCAACCCTGAATGCGAAACTTGGGGAGGAAATACAAAAGCGACATGACTCAATTGTGTAGGAAGCGATTGTAAATCGCCCCATCCATATATATATATATATATATATATATATATATATATATATATATATATCCATATATATAATTATATATATATATCCACATATATATAATTTACCGCAAATGGCAGACGAGATATATATATCTCGTCTGCCATTTGCGGTAAATTATGCCAATTAAAATGCTAGACTGGATTAGGAAAGGAATTGGCTGCTTGGCTGTAATTGGCCAGTGAAATCACGTGGAGTGTCATTTCAGTTTCGCTAGGGGTCAAAACCGGGTTTGCGCCCGATGCCCTTCACCAGATGAATTTTAGAGGAGTGTATGCGCGGCTGGACTCCAACTCCCATCAGCCCTAGCCAATGTGACCAATAGGCAGGGAGGACGGAATGTGTAGTTCATGGAAATTCAGCTACTCCCGATTTATAAAAGCCCTGAGTGGTTGTGTGAAGTAGAGTGGCTTCTTCATCCGTGTCTGTCTCTGGTTTGGCGGGGGATGGCTGTGAGCAGAGTTCGTACTACAGTAAATGCATTATAAAGAGCAATCAATCCGATTTAAACCATGTATTGCGGGCTTTTGCTATAAAGGGAAGGAGGGTGGGGGAGAAAAGCGGCAACATAAGCGGCAGATGCATTGGGGGACGAGCAAGAACCAGAACAAAGGCCTAGCACAGCGTGTGAACGGGCCAGCGTGTGCACGTCCTTGGCAAATTGGACTCGCTTCGGAGTAAAGCACGTGTAGAATTGCTACGTGGAATCGGTGTCTGTCAAAAGCAGGAGATAAACATCACGCCGCCAGGGGGCGCTGCTGTGAGCTTGGCTTTCTGAAGTCGTTCTTTCGGGCTGCAAATTCCAAGACGGATTCGAACCAAACATTCCGCTCGAGAAGGCCTGGCGTTGTCAGTCTGCCTGGTTCCCGCTTTCCAAGCAATGAAATTCCCCATCCAAAGCTGTGAGGATGGTGGCTGCGTTTGATGCTGAAAAGTAATAGCCAAAAATGATAGCCCTACCACACGATGGGAGGTGTCTTGCTTCTGGTTCTGCAGAGCATGTTGGCTGAACTATGTTGTCCTTTGGACTGTTCCATAAAGGCAGTTTTTGTGGAAGAGGAATGGGGAACTTGTGGTCCTCCAGACAATGCTGGACTACAGCTCCCATGACCACTGGCCATTGGCCATGCTGACTGGGGTTGATGGGAGTTGGAGTCCCAGCAGCATCTGGAGGACCACTGATTCTCAGCCATGGTAAGATCACAGCCCCTCCTGGAGTTCATTTGAGTTGGAAACTGCTGAGCTGCTCCCATATAATCCTATTTTTTTCTTTCTCCTGCTTTATGCCTTCTGTTGCAGTACAGTGGTATCTCGGGTTACATACGCTTCAGGTTACAGACTCCACTGACCCAGAAATATTAACTCGGGTTAAGAACTTTGCTTCAGGATGAGAACAGAAATTGTGCTTCAGCGGTGCAGCAACAGCGGGAGGCCCCATTAGCTAAAGTGGTGCTTCAGGTTAAGAACAGTTTCAGGTTAAGAATGGACCTCTGGAACGAATTAAGTATTTAACCCGAGATACCACTGTCTTTCCACCTTTTGCCTTTCTCTTGTCTTCTTCTTCTTCCTGTATGTTTGAACTCTTCTAAAGATTTCCCTCCTATGAAAATCAACAAATAGATAGATGATAGATGATAGATAGATAGATAGATAGATAGATAGATAGATAGATGGATAGATAGATATAGGGATAGATAGATATAGGTAATGGTCCTCAAACTTGGTACTGGATTTTAACCTGGAATCTAAAAAGAATGCATGTGAAAGTGATACTAGTTTCCCATCTCCTGCTGTTCCAATGTTGTTGCAGGGTCATTGTTGGCTAGGTGAAGTAAGGGCAAGTGAGGGCCCATAGCAGGGGTGGGGAAACTGTGGCCCTCCAGATATTGTTGGAGCCAGCTCCCAGCGTGCCCGGTGCCCGATCATGGAAGCTGTAGTCCAGCATCTGGAAGATGACGTGTTCCTCACCCCCCTCATTACTGCCTCTGAAATAGATTATACTGGAAAATACACTTGCAGCACAGTTCTATCCATTTTTACGCCAATGGTTTCTATTGTGGTCTTCTGTTAAACAGCTGCCTGCTGTTCTCACTGCCAGAAGACGAAGAAGAGTTTGGGTTTGATATCCCACTTTATCACTACCCTAAGGAGTCTCAAAGCTGCTAACATTCTCCTTTCCCTTCCTCCCCCACAACAAACACTCTGTGAGGTGAGTGGGGCTGAGAGACTTCAAAGGAGTGTGACTGGCCCAAGGTCACCCAGCAGCTGCATGTGGAGGAGCAGAGACACGAACCCGATTCACCAGATTACGAGTCTACCACTCTTAACCACTGGCTCTCCACAGGGGGATCTGCAGGGGGATCAGGCCAGTGACTCATCTAGCCTGGCCCTCTGTTCTCACAGTGGACAACTAGAATCCTGGGGGAATTCCTCCAGGAGGGCATGAGCGCAACAGCTCTCTAGCTACCTTTGATTTCCAACAACTGATATTCAGTGGATTTTGGCTTTGATTGCGCTAGGAAGCAAAGAGTTCAGCCTGACCTTCCTCTGTGTGCAACCTTCCCTGTGCACAGTTATTAACGAAAGAAAAACATGCAGGCTGCATATCAAGCAAATGTCTAGCTGGCCCTGGTTCCATGTCATGTAGGAGCACACCCTGTCGGACTGGGACCAGGGAGACCCACGGGGTCTCTCTCACTCTAATCTTCCTCACAGGGTCATTGGGTGGTTGCCAAACCATCTAGGCCACCTTGAACTTAAGGGCCAGTATGGTGTAGTGGTTAGTGTATCCAAATAGGACCTGGAAGATGAGAGTCCAAATCTCTTGATCACGAAGCTCACGGGTGACCTTGAGCCAGTCACTGCCTCTCAGCCTAACCTGCCTCATGGGGTTGCTACAAGGATAAACACATCACCTCAAGCTCCTTGGGTAAATGGTGGGACATAACTGTAATAACATAAAGCAACATTTCTTAGTAGCCGACATGTGCCTTCCGCCTGGCACAGCATGGCCAGGAGCTAGGAAGGATGGGAGGGTTTCACGTTGCCTACCCCTGCCTTGGTGGAAGGAGACATATTGCTATTATTATATTTAAAAAACATAACAAAGAAAAAGGCCAAATAGCAGAGCCAGTGCTCTTTTGCAGCTGCTAGGCGCTTCTATCCAGTCAACATCATTTAAGCGAAAGTAGCTGCCCCAGAAGGGTGAGGCAGAGACTCCATTTATAAGAGAATAATGAGTTTTGCTGCTGCACCCCCCATCCCTAATTTCCCTCCTTTTGCTTCACCCACACAACCTGATTTCTGAGCCTTTGTGTGCCCGTACCATGGATGACAGACAGGGCTGAATTCTTTGTGTGGAGTGTGTGCCTGACTGATACAAGACTGCTGGAGACTGATAATTTCCCTCTTAGGTTTTTGTATGCCTTTCTTTAATAGCTCCTCTGTATCTCCCACCTCACAGGCAGGAGGCAGGCAGGCAGCGATGTTCTTTTTGCCTGGGTTGGAACAGGTGTTCCTTGCCTGCTTTCATAATCATCCAATGCTATTGAAGCGCCTCTTAATCTTTCTCTCTCTCTTTGCTGGTATCGAAACCTAGATAGGGCTTTATTTTGGAGGTAGCCATGCAAGGGTGTTCCGTGGCCCTACTGAACTTCGGGAACATTTCCTTTATGTTTCAAAACCTCTCCGAAAGGGCTGCGAAAGATCTGCAAATCGAAACGAGAAGCCCTGTAAATGGACTTATCAAGCCACTGACTATTTTCTCATGCATCATTCTGACACATTGAAGACGTTGACTTGAATTACGTTTATTTGTTGTTGTTTCTTTGTTTTTAAAATCACAATTACCGGGAGATTCAGGGCTTCATAACTGTGTGTTCTGACAAGGGAGAAATGATCTGTATTTTCTGGTGTCTGAGCAATCTGCATGCCATCCTCAGCCCCTTCATTCACGGCGCAAAGCAGTCGGCAGAGAGTTCCATTTGCTCATTTTGCCCTGTCTCTTGTAATCATTAGAGGTTATTACAAGTCGCAGCAAGCTCCTCAGCTCATAGGCCTGCTTCCGCCTCTGAAATATAGCGTTCATTGACAACATGTGGCATGTGAGCAAAGGTCTTCCAAAGGGCTGTTGCTACAAGGTACCGTGAAGTTGACTTTAAAGAGGAGAAGGAAATGCAAACCTCGGCTTATCATTTCAAGCTTTTCTTGAGCTGTGGTTAGATAGAAAACTGGTTCCAGAAATCCATTTTTGTGCTCAGGTCCAGATTAAACATTTTGATAAGTATTTCGTAGAACAGGATAAGTATTTTGTAGAGCAGGATCATAGCCCAGTTGCGCTCCCTGGTTTGCTCCTGGCAGTATGCACATTTTTTACACTGTGTGCCGAGAGTATCTAACCATTCACCTTGGCTTATGTCAGATCTCTGCAGTAGTCAATGGAGGCTGGTGCACTGGGGCTAATGGGCCACTGTCCTACTAACCTCAGCCAGCTCCCACCTGCCCATCGTCCTACTTACATGCAGTCCAGAGGCTGGCCCTGCCTGTCAACTTCCTGTTCTTCCATCTCAGTGTTTCCCCTTGAAGAACTTAGCAGGGAAGTGGATGGGGACAAAACTGGAAAGAGTTGGCTCCGCCCATCACTGGCTCTGGCTCCACCTACCGTGCGGGTTCCCTTCCTACCAGTCCCAAGGATACCACCCCTGAGAATAGCTTTGCAAATATCCACCCTTTCCTGAGTAATAGGATACGAAGGTCAGCCTTGAAAGGGGCTCTTTGTAGTGGAAGAGAAAGCACTACAGACTTGGTTGGCATCTGTCTGTCTTGGAAGACATTGGAGGAGTGTGCCTTTGGGGGTGAGGTCAAGCTGTTGGAAGGTTGCAGGCAGCTCCTGCTGTGGCTGTAGAGACTGATATGGGAGAGACAAGTTTTGTTGCAGCTGGGGCAGATGAAGGCGTCCAGTTGTGCTGCTGCAGATGCACCATGGCGTTTCTTCTCGTAGGCAGAGAAGATTAGTCTAGCTTAAGTCTCATAGATATTAATTGGATATGATTGGATACAATAATTGGATACAATAGGCATGCATGGGGTTGCCACTAGGTCACTAGCTTCCTCTGGATTGGGGCATAAGGTCTTTGTGGCAAGCTGCCTATTCATAACAGCACAGGCATTACAGCTTCATTGTAATGCCTGTGTGCTGGTCCCGTGGGTTAACCGTGAGGTGAGGTCAGAGTCCAGTCCGAGGTCGAAGGTGCAGTATGGAGGCAGTCCATCAAAGCTGAAGCTGGGTGCAGGGCAGGGAGTCGGGTGAGGTCAGGCGCTCCGGCAGGAAAGCAGGACAGGGTTCAGGCAGGAACTGGCTACCAACAATGTTGCTCCCGCAACTTGGGGCTGGGGCTGGCTGGCTTTTATCTGCCCCGAGGCATAGGGCAGCCCCGGTCCACAGGTGACTTGCCTCTCCTGGCATGGAGGCGAGCACTCCTCCTGCGGGAACTTAGTTCCCTCTGCCTCTCTGCCCTGAGCCTCTGCAGCTCAGGAGAGGCTGGAGGGTTACCGGACCCAGAGGCAACCTCAGCTTCCTCTGATGGGACTGAGAGTGGAGCACCTGCAGGCAATGGGTCCTCTATCACCTCAGGAGCCAGAGAAGACTCAGCTGGTGCCTGCACCTGAGGATCGAGCACAGGTGAGGACCCTTCAGGCTCATGCGCCAGCCCCGGCTCAGCTGGTTCTGGAGGCGGGGAATCCTGTGCAGGCTGGGATTCCTCAGGTTCAGCATCCGAGTCCAAATCCCAGGTCATCGCAGCCTGTTTACTTCTCCGCCACCTGCCACTTACCTACCAAGACCTGGATTACTCATTTCCAGTTCTCTTTTCACACTCTCTCTCTGCGCTTGAGCAAACCAGTTTTAGCCTCTTGTGTTTGCATGTGTCTTAAAGAACATTCCAAGGTGACTTTGACAAAAGACCAGCCTAATTGGCCAATTAATGTTCCCCGTTAATGTTGAGGCCCAAGGGAGACCCACTTTGTGCAACGGAACAGCATGGTGTGGGAAATAATACAGTTGTACTCCACAGGTGGTCAGGGGATATTTGTCAAGCACAAGTTCTGTACTAGCGTATCGTTCTTCCAGCACTACCTGATTTTTCAAATAGTGACACGGAAATAGGATGGAGCAGGGCCTTCCAATGCTGTGTGTGTGTGCATGCACGCCTGCACATGCATGAACATACCCCTTGCATTTTGGGAGGAACACTTGCATGCTGGGGAATACAAGGAAAGTAGGGTGACTACATATCCTGTTTTACAGAGGGCAGTCCCTCTGTTTGAAGGCATCTTTTACCAGAAGGGAGAGGAGGGGCCCCCAAGGGCGTCACATGAGCTCATAGGGTGAAGGAACCCACCAGCCCAGAAACAAGCTCCCTTGGCCACGACACCTCACAGGGTCACGGCCAATGGAGCTCGTTCTTCCACGTGCTGGCAAGCAAGGAGGCAACACAGGTACAATGGACAGCTCCCAGGTTGCCCTGGCAATAGGCAATCACAGACTATAGGCAATCACATATCAACAAATTCAGGTCACACAGTTATAGCTGGTAGGTCTTGCACAACAGGTCCCCTGGAAAGAGTGGGATACCACTTGTCTTGATATAATGTTGTTTAACTTCCCTGCAAAAAAATAAGAATTAATGCTCACTAAGTATAGTGGTACCTTGGTTTACAACCATAATCCGTTCCTGAGGTCCGGTTTCGCCAATGGGGCCTCCCAAAAAAATTTGTTTGTAATCCCCCCCCCAAAAAAATGGGTTGTAATCCAAAAAAAGGTTGCAAACCGGGACACACACTTCTGGGTTTGACATGTTTGTAATCCAAAATGTGTGCAAACCAAGACACATGCAAACCAAGGTACCACTGTAGCCAACATCATCTAATCTCCCTAAAAACAAATCCAGGGGAATACTCAATGAACAGGTTGTCTGGAAGCACCCTGTGTCTTGCTTGCTGTTTGTGCCAAGTTCTGCCTCCTCTCCAAGGACTGTGAATTTTAAAGGGCAGGAAGCATCCCGACTGGGAGTAAGACAGGTCATGCAGATGGTTCCTTAGGTGTGTCTTTAGCAAGGGTTGTTGGGTGCGGGAGGTGAAGACTTGGGACAGATGGTGTGGCACTTCTCAGAGGGTTCGTGCTTGGCAGTTTAGATGATCAGTGTGTCACTGAGTTCTTGGTGGGGTTTTTGGGTTTGTTTTTTTTAATGGTTCATATACAGCGGATTTTAAAAGCTTGGAAGCTGGAGCTGTTCAGTCCCACCACCACCCATTCTGTCTCATTCACACAAACTAGCATTACTTAAAAGAGTAAATAAAACACAAAGAGGTCTTATTGGCAAACACTTTTTTATTATTACAAAGACGTGTACAGATCCTAAGCCTACACGGCGGACTTGAGTTTCTCAGGGCTGCATTCTACAGCAGAGAGAGAGAGAGAGCGCACAAGGAACAGGAAAGGGTGGAGCTTGGGAGATTGAGAGGAAGCCACAAAGTGTGTTTTCCCCTATCTGTTAGTCTCAACCCTGCCCTCTGCTGGCTGGAGGCCTGCAGGGTTGCTTACAGCCAACAGGAGTCTCATCTGTTTGGTCCTGGTCCAGGAACAGTTAGGGTCTCTTCACATCAGGTCTGGTACTCAGGTTTTCTTTGGATAGAGTTATATGACTACAGGGGTTGAGTCACTGCTTAAGTCTAAGAATTTGACATCAGGCAAAACCATTCAGTTCTCTCAGGTCGTCCGCCCTTTAAACGTCTCCTTTCTGCTTGTGGCACATTGAAGGCTAGATGGATTACATGGGTCAATGCGTGGCAGGTATATGGTGCAAATGTAGGTAGACAAGAAGTTCAGCAATGTGGCATTCGTGTCTCATGCTTTGATCACTTTTCCAGTGCAGTAAAATATACAGTTAACGTTTCAATAAAGTGATTAAGAAAACATGATTCACTGGAAACAAAAAAATGCCATCCACTTTTTCAATGCTATGCAGGACATCCCAGATATTTCAATCAGCTTTCAACTGGACTGGATATGGTCGGATTGGCTGCAGACTGGCTAACATCTACGGCCAACACTAATATGTAAGTATGTGAATTTGCTGGTGCTTTTAATTATGGGGTCTGTCTAAGCTTAGTATTGAGTCCAGATATCTTTTGAAAAATTTAGTCTGGCTATTACAATCACTGCAGTCATGTTGTTTCCCATTGAAAAAAATTACAGTTTCAAAACTTAGCAACTTTCAAGAAATGCAACAGAGAATTATTTTGTGTTTTATGTGAATAAATGTATTACTATTCTGCTTCTCCGCCAATGAGCATACAGCCTGTTTCTCTTCCCTGCCCCTTTAAACCTTACAACATCCTTGTAAGGTAGGTTAGACTAAGAGATAGTGTCTGTCTCAAGGTTGCTGCATGAGCTTCATTGCTGAGTGAGGATTAGAACATGGTTTTCCCTGGACCAAGTCAAAACCTTTATTTCCTACATCACTAAGCCTCACTAGAGGTAAATCTTTTTATTTCCTCTGGGATTGTGTGAACTGGTAACTTGTAGGTTTCAGTTCCTTAATCTGCCCTCTATTTACATCTCACACTTGTATCAGTCTTGTAATGCCTGTTGTTGTTAATTAAACTTATTCATCACTTCTTTTTAAGCGACTTGCAACTAATACATAAATAGCACATGCATTAAAAAGCAGCACAAAGCAAAGCAGAGAAAAATCTAAAACACATTCATGTTTTTAAAAGGCGGGACTAAAACATCCCATTCCACTAAAGGAGGCTATGTTATACAGTGGTACCTCGGTTTACAAACTTAATTCATTCCAAAAGTCCATTCTTACACCAAAAACGTTCTTAAACTGAGGCGTGCTTTCCCCAATGAGGCTTCTTGCCACTGGTGCCCTTCCACTGGTTGGCTTCTATTTGTCTTCCAGGGCAAAGTTCGCTAGCTGGAACACCTACTTCCGGTTTTGCGGAGTGCATTGCCCAAATTGTTTGTTAACAGGATTGTTCTTAGGCTGAGGTACAACTGTAGTTAAATCATGTGGGGGTAGGGTGTTCTGTTTATATCTTAACCAGGTCAATAAAATATGGGCACTGCTGTGTTTCAGGTTCACCTATGAAATTGCTCCAGTGTTTGTACTTTTGGAATATGTCACCTTAAGGAAAATGAGAGAAATCATTGGTTGGCCAGGAGGTGCTGGTGATGGGATATTTTCACCTGGTGAGTGATCTTTTTTTAAAAAAAAACCTATTTATGTCTGTAATGTATGATGTACTTTGCAGTCTGCAAGATTCAGAAGGGCTCTCGTTCACTCATAATCCTGAGTATCCTTTCTTGGGTACATAAAAAAATGCATATTTATGGCAGTCCAGAGACATGATTATTAAAGACATTAATATCTGTCCCTGCTGAATACTTCCTTCTGCTTTGTAAACAGCCAAAGTGGGGAAATTAATCAGAAGAGACATTTGCCCGGTTCTTCTGTTACAGTAAATATTTTTGAAGTGTTCTGAAATGAAGGAAAGGAATTACAGCTATTTTGTTTAATATTTACTAATGAGGTAGTGGTGCTCTCTTGAGCCCTTTAGTAAATAGGAATAGAAACACAAATAACAAGGAATATGTACACTCTCTCCTGTCCTTAAATCCAAGTTGCCCTGTAAATTTGTGTTTGGTTATTTTGCTTCTCAGGCAAAAGCAGCCTCTCAAAATAGTTTGGGGCAGCCTTCTCCAACTAGTCTGCTGGGGGAAATCCTACACTATGTGAACCCTGCAGGTTGGGACAGCAAGTGTGCATATAGATATTGTTGGACTCCAACTCCCATAAGCGCCAACCAGTGAGGCTGATGGTCAGGGATGATGGGACTTGTACTCCAACAACATCTCAAAGGAATCATGTTGGTTATCTGCCATACGGGACTTGACATTTGACCAGAAGAAAGGGGTGTCCAGACATGGAAGGAAGATCTGGTCCCTCACCAGAGAAAGTCAGTTTCCCAATGGGACAGTTTCCCCCCATTCATTCCAATGGGAGAAGTACAGCTAACTAGGCTGGTATCAAACCCAGTGTATGTAGAGCCATTGGGCAAGCAGGGTATTTCCAAAATAAATATGCAGCCACAGGCACTTGGAAGTATCTAAAACAAGGGTGGGGAGTCTTTCTAAGTCCAAGGGCCATGTTTCCTTATGGACAACCTTCTGAGGGTTGCATGGCAGTGCTGGGCAAGGAAAAGAAGCCATAGATGCAACTCCTACCCTAGTATGGTAGGCTACATTCCAGCCATGCAATAATGAAAGCTTTCCATGCACACACCGCATCTCTCCATTCTCTATCTAGGGAAGCAATAGGCATAATAAACGTGGGTGGCACTGTGGTCTAAACCACTGAGCCTCTTGGGCTTTCCAATCAGAAGGTCGGCGGTTCGAATCCCCACAACAGGGTGAGCTCCCGTTGCTCTGTCGCAGCTCCTGCCAACCTAGCAGTTCAAAAGCATGCCAGTGCAAGTAGATAAATAGGTACAGCTGTGGCAGGAAGGTAAACGGCGTTTCCATGCGCTCTGGTTTCTGTCACGGTGTTCTGTTGCACCAGAAGCGGTTTAGTCATGCTGGCCACGTGACCTGGAAAGCTGTCTGTGGACAAACGCTGGCTTCATCAGCCTGAAAGCGAGATGAGCGCTACAACCCCATAGTCGCCTTTGACTAGACTGAACCATCCAGGGATCCTTTACCTTTACCTTTTTACCTATAATCTCAGTTCAGGAACACATGGCCTGGGGGGAGTCCCAAGGGCCAGGCAGGCAGAGTGGTCTGGAGGGCTACTTTTCACTCCTGGGCCTGAGGTTCCCCATCCCTGCTCTAAAATGCAGCCCAAGGTCCAATCTACTGTAGGCAAACTCAAGGACATGCTCAGTGGGTTTTCTCCGTGGCGGGTGGGAAATAGAGTTCCCTTACCTAAGATCAAGCCAGGCCCTCTATATGAGAAATGTCTCTTGTTTTGAAAAAGTTGCATGACCAGTACAGTTTGTGCTTAAAGCTTTTGTGCTGTTATGAATAGAGGAAGTAACAATGTATTACTGTGGACTCCAGGTGGTGCCATATCTAACATGTATGCTATGTTGATTGCACGTTTCAAGATGTTCCCGGAAGTTAAAGAGAAAGGAATGGCAGCTATTCCAAGACTGGTTGCCTTCACATCAGAGCATGTAGGTGTTTTCTCTTTCAACCTTTTGCTAGCCTCACTTCTTTGCTGATTAAACCAGGCGCCTTCAAATGCCCTTTGGGGAAAGACATAGCCACTTTCCTACTGTAACATGAGAGTCCTCTGTTTATTTTTTGCATACAAATGAGTCTTGAGCTATGACTCCCCTCCTTCTGAAATGTGCTGTGTCGGTTATGTTGGGAAGGTGTGTTTTTATGAAGCTGTTGAATCTCGTGGTGACCTCTTATAGCTTCCATTTGTGTCCATCTCATCCAGCCTCCCCCAACATGGTGCTATCCATGCTGACCACACTGGCTGGGACTGTTGCTGTACTCCAAAACATCTGAAAGACACCAAGTTGGGGAAGACTAGACTAATGTAACTCCTATGGTGTCCAAGAAAAAGACAGCCATCTGAGAGCATTTAGCAACATCAGCACTTCAGAGTTCAAAGCTCTTCCACATACATTCTGTCAGCCCTTATTAAATTGCATTCGGTGGTTGACTAAACACCTAATCACCGAACAGTCAAGCTATAGATGTTTAAGGTCTCCACGCAGAACTTCCCATTCATTTCACCAGGGCTTGCAAACAGAGCCTCATTTGCACAGGAATAAGGGCTTGCTGGATTGTTCCCCTAGGTGCTGCTTCATGATTCTTTTACAGCTGAAGAAGCGAAGCTGCTGTAAACATTGCAAAAATAACCCATGTGCTTTTTCAGAGTCATTTTTCTGTGAAGAAAGGAGCAGCAGCCTTAGGAATTGGTACTGACAGTGTGATTTTGATCAGGTGTGATGACAGGTAAGCACAGCCTTATGAATGACAGCAGGAATAGCCATTCTTTGAAAGCAGCAGAAAGAATGATATATTTTTTTAAAAAAATCAAATGGCCTGTTCATATAATATAGCCTTGCCCTGTGTTGGGCTAAGGAAGCTCTGCCACATACATGCTGGGCATTTTTCAGAGAGTTCAAAAAGTGGTTTATAGCAGGTTTGTTGAGCCAAGCTCATGGCCCCAGGGCTGTACCAGCAGAGTTATATATATTGTGACCTGCACAATACATTTTTGGATTGCAGAAGATCTGTCAAGCACCATGTGGACATTAGTTAGTGAACTGTGAGTTCAGGAGCAAGGGCCCTTGAGTACATCAAATGTACCATATTTTTTCGCCCTATAGGACGCACCGCCCTATAGGACACACCTACTTTTGGGGGGGGGGAAATAAAGGCACGGGGCTGGCGCGGGGGAAGCCCGAGCTTCCCCCGACCCCAGCCCCCAGAACAGCCTGCTATCCGCAAGCCTAGGGAGCCGCGCCGGTCTCCCCAGAGACTTGCGGAGAACACACACAGCTCTGCGCTTCCTGAAGCCTGTATTCGCCCCATACAATGCACACACATTTCCCCTTCAATTTTGGAGGGGAAAAAGTGCGTCCTATAGGGCGAAAAATACGGTACCAAAAAAACCCATAACTTTGCATTCAGTCATTTGACATTTTTCACCCACTTTACTATGGATAAGTTGAGATTCACATAAACACTCAGATTTGCAAGAAAACCCAAAATATTGTAAAGTATACATTATTATTATTATTATTAGTAGTAGTAGTAGTACTGTACTAAGAAACAGGACCTGTTTGCAAACCTCTTCAACTGACTCAAATTCAGTTAAGGAGGCAGATGTTGGAGAGTGGAATGAATCGCTTCCTAAGTGGCTAGTTAGGTTTATAAATGGTGGGTAGAACTTTTCATAAATCACTATCTTATCTAAGTTAACTAACCTGAGTAGCGGACAGAAAGAGCTAATAGCAAAGCCATGGTATTTTGACACCCCCCCCCTTTTATATTGCAGAGGCAAAATGATCCCATCTGATCTTGAAAGAAGAATTGTTGAGGCAAAGCAAAAGGCAAGTAGATTTCCACCTATAGTCAGTATTCTGTGGGTGTATAGGAAAGCATACCATTTTGGGGAGTGAGGCAAGGGAATTGCCTATGGAATTTCAATCATTGTTTTAAAAGTTGAGTCGCCTTATAAATCTGCACACAAAGATTCCCCACCCCCTTTGAAATGTGAGTTAATGATGAGTTGGACCAATGCACTGAAAGAAACCTGTCCAATAGACTATTCCAAAATAATGTAGGCATCACAAAGTGATTCACTGAGTGTGCATGTGCAAGAATGTTGGGTCACCCCAACTCTTTTGAGCTCTCTCCATTCTCTAGTCTAGACCCTGTGATTGTAGGAGGTGCAGGCTCATTGTCAGAGAGCATGCATTTTTGCATGTAGAAAGTCCCACATTCATTCTCAACGATTTTAACAAATTTGAACCGTCTGGTTTTCAACAAACTGTTTCTTACACCGCCCAGCTGAGGCCAGAAGAGTGTAAGTCACTCGTTCAACAGAGTTCAGAATTGCAAAATAAACCTAGCCTTTCCAGATGCTCATTTTTACTCCCTGCCAGGGAAAGCCTTATGCAAAAGCCAAACATCTGGACACATTTGGTCGCCTTAGCAGTTTGCTGCCACCTGCAGGCAGAAGCATCAATGACATAAGCAAATTACAGTAAAAGGATGTCGATGGGTCCCAACATTGGGCTTATCCACACTTAACTTTTGCTCCACTCTCGCCAGGCATAGATCTGGGCTTAAAAGCTGCATGTCTGAGCATTTTGGGTGGTTTTTTGGTAGAGCTTTTTGCCCCAGAGTTTTCCCTACAAAAACCCGCTCTTTGGCGTTCAATTGGGTTTTAAGCAGATTGCCCTTTGCACTGATTGAGATTTAAAGAGCAAGTTTTCACAGGGAACGCTCTGGGGCAAAAGAAGAAGAAGAAGAATGTGCACTCAGAGACATAGCTTTAAAGCTCGGACGGTTCCTTGAAAGAGCGGAGGAAAGGTCAGTGTGGAGAAGCCCATTTGCTAAGGGTATTATAGGACAGTGTGCAAATAAAATAAAATAAATAAAAGGTGTCAGTTTCAGTCCCTTCCAGCATCTCTAGATAGGACTGGCTGAAATACTAGAGAGCTAGGAAGAGGAAGCCAAGATGTGCAAGTGGCAGTCTCTTATAACATCTAAGCTTTGCTTGGCAGCATAAATCAGGCATGCTTCTTAGATGTTGAGTCTGTGGTATGCCTCGCCCTAATGATATTGTTTCACACTGCCCCAACCTCTGCTGAGCGGTGCATGTGATTCCAAGGATCTCGGGTGCTTATCTAGGGTTCGTGTTTCCTTTTGGGAATGAGGCACAGCGGAGACTGTGGTGTCTTTAGGATATATGGTTTATTTATGCACATATATACCACCTGAGCCTATGATGGAGGTGTGGATAGCATTACGCCCCAAGAGGGTCTCTTGCTTCTCCCATAGGTGCAGCAGTCTTGGGTATCAAAGACAGAAAATCAGTCATGCTCTCTGTCTCTTTGTTACAGCCTATCACAGCCAGCCTATACAATGTTCCTGCCCCCCCCCCCCGCCTTCTTCTTCCTTCTCACAGTTAACAGGCCCTGGCTTATGTCCTTCAAACCAAAACCCTACACCCTTTAATCCCTTTGGTCTATGTCCACTAACACACACTGAAGGAGATCCCCTACCCCTCCTGGGCTGGCATTGTTTCCCCCCTCTTGAAGGCTTTCCTGGTGAGTTGATGACTTGGCCATTATCAGCTTTGTTCCTCCACTGACCCACACTCTCAGGCTGGCTTGGCTTGTTAGCATTCAATGCATCCAGCAGCGTATGGCACAGTTTAATCAAACCTTGATTAATTCTAACTTTCACTAAATCTAGGAATAACAAGGAGGAATTTGGCACCCAGGAGTTTCGGGGATCCTTGTCTTCCCCCCAAAACTTCTAACAGTATTAAGCCTCTGTTCCATGCCACTTCCCAACAGAACAGTTGCGACTGAAAGACGCTCAATTTCAGAAAATAGTCTCTATGTCTGAAGGAAATTTTCTCTGCTGGAACATTTTCCTGTTGTTTTTGTTGTTCTTTCCTTCCTGCAGGGATTTGTTCCTTTCCTCGTGAGCGCCACAGCAGGAACTACAGTCTATGGGGCATTTGATCCACTTATAGCTATTGCAGATATCTGTAAAAAGTACAAGATCTGGATGCATGTTGATGTGAGTACAGAATTGCAGTCTAAAAGGGCTGAGCTACAAAACAGTAAGCTGGCAGAGCCAAAAACCATGCTGTTTACTGTGGAAATGCATTTCCTAGCAGAGTCTCTGAAGGATGTTGAGAACCCCAGATTCTAGAAGCTGTCAATGAGAGCAGGAAGGTGTGGGCCATCTCATTTTCTTTGTCCCTAGTTTTTGATATTCAAAGCTTTATTGCCTCGAGCTCTTGTGGTTAGTAGCAAGTAGTAGGCCCATCCTATACGAATAATAATAATAATTTTTATTTATACCCCGCCCTCCCCAGCCAAGACCGGGCTCAGGGCAGCTAACACCAGGTAAAAACAATTGATTAAAATACAACTTAAAAACAAGATTAAGTACAACATTAAAATGCAGCATCATTTCAGTAGAAACTCAAATAAAAAACTTTTTGGGGATGAAAACATCAAATCTTCACCAAGGCCAACTATCCAGACTGGTCCTACGTGGGCCAGAAAAAAGCCAGGGAAGTTAGGGAATGTGGCTGTTTATTTAAGAACATTAGAAAAGGCTGCTAGATCTGGCCAAAGGCCCATCTAGGCCAGCATCCTGCTCTCACAGTGGCCAAACCCGCAAGCTGAATTTGTGTACAACAACACTTTCCCCACCCAAAAACTGGTACAGTATTTGAAAGCCTACTGCCTTCAACAGTCAGAGCTAGTTCAATCTAGGCAGATGTGTAACTTCTGCTAGGTTGCTAGGTCATGTGACCAAGATGGAAAGGGTTTGGAACAGGTGTGAGTGCTCCCTTGCCCCACTGTGCCCCCATCACTCCCTTGTTGGGGGACTTGTCTTCGCCAGGGGTATAACATGGGGGTTCCATTTTATCTGGGGGGCACTGACCTGCCAGTGTGAAGAGGATGCAATGTGCGTGCATGCCCCGGACACAGTGAAAATATGCTCCGTCACTGATCCTGGCCTCAGCTAAGCCAGCTGCAGACTTACACCTCTAACTGAGCTGGAATGAGGGACTTGAACTGGGTTAGCCCCAGTTAAGCCCAGACTCAGACAGAGATTCACCTGTTTCCAACTCCACTCATCCCAGAAGATCTTGGGTTTGGGATTGCTCCCTTGTTTGTTTGTTTTTTAAAAAAGCTGGGAAAACAGCTTATGATTTATCAGGACTTCCTCCTCTTCCACCCACTGAGATCCAGTGTGGTGTAGTGGTTAAGAAAGGTGGACTCGTGATCTGGTGAACCGGGTTCGCTTCCCCGCTCCTCCACATGCAGCTGCTGGGTGACCTTGGGCCAGTCACACTTCTCTGAAGTCTCTCAGCCCCACTCACCTCACAGAGTGTTTGTTGTGGGGGAGGAGGGGAAAGGAGAATGTTAGCCGCTTTGAGACTCCTAAGGGTAGTGATAAAGCGGGATATCAAATCCAAACTGTGCACAAACATCCACACTTCTCCCTGACCATTGGTCCTGTTGACTAGGGCTGGCAAAGTCGTAACCGCATCTGGAGGGCCACAGATTCCCCTCTGCTGTTACAGCACGACTTTTGTCTGCATGGAATTGACAAAATGCAAGGGGACAGTCACTTGAATTAAAGGGCTTAAGGTATTTTTTTTCTTTTCTACAACCACTTAAACCAACGGCGTCATTGCATCATGTGGTTGTAAATTTCAAATGTACACTTGTGGAACATGTTTCATACACTTCCCCTGTTTTGAAATTTCCTCAACAATATTTTTTTGGCTGCTTCCCTGATCACACAAGGAGAACGTTCAGAAGTGACTTGTGGGTTTGGATATTAGAGCCTTGAAATACATGCGACTGAATACAATTAATGCTCTTTCTTTTCTTTTCCAGGGAGCGTGGGGTGGTGGGCTGCTGATGTCAAGGAAACATAAATGGAAATTAAATGGTGTTGAAAGGTAGGGATTATGGACATGTCATTAAATATCACTTACGTGCTGCAGTGACTGATGGAAATATTATTAGACACTACTCATATGCTGTCTTGACTGCCACCAGAATTCCTGCAAATTTAAAACCAGTCAATATCCTCTTGTCAAATGTAGCAGCAGAAACTATTTTTTCAACTTCCAATCATTATTGAAATATTTGACCAAATCTTTGCAAAGCATAAGAGCCTGCTGCTGTTCCTTTTACGTTGTTGTTGTTGTTGTTTATTCATAGAATCATAGAATTCATAGAATCATAGAGTTGGAAGAGACCACAGGGGCCATCGAGTCCAACCCCCTGCCAAGCAGGAAACACCATCAGAGCACTCCTGACATATGGTTGTCAAGCCTCTGCTTAAAGACCTCCAAAGAAGGAGACTCCACCACACTCCTTGGCAGCAAATTCCACTGTCGAACAGCTCTTACTGTCAGGAAGTTCTTCCTAATGTTTAGGTGGAATCTTCTTTCTTGTAGTTTGGAACCACTGCTCCGTGTCCGCTTCTCTGGAGCAGCAGAAAACAACCTTTCTCCCTCCTCTATGTGACATGGCTATCATATCACCCCTTAACCTCTTCTCCAGGCTAAACATGCCCAGCTCCCTTAGCCGTTCCTCATAAGGCATCGTTTCCAGGCCTTTGACCATTTTGGTTGCCCTCCTCTGGACACGTTCCAGTTTGTCAGTGTCCTTCTTGAACTGTGGTGCCCAGAACTGGACACAGTACTCCAGGTGAGGTCTGACCAGAGCAGAATACAGTGGCACTATTAGTTCCCTTGATCTAGATGCTATACTCCTATTGATGCAGCCCAGAATTGCATTGGCTTTTTTAGCTGCCGCGTCACACTGTTGGCTCATGTCAAGTTTGTGGTCAACCAAGACTCCTAGATCCTTTTCACATGTACTGCTCTCAAGCCAGGTGTCACCCATCTTGTATTTGTGCCTCTCAGTTTTTTTGCCCAAGTGCAATACTTTACATTTCTCCCTGTTAAAATTCATCTTGTCTGTTTTGGCCCAGTTCTCTAATCTGTCAAAGTCGTTTTGAAGTGTGATCCTGTCCTCTGGGGTGTTAGCCACCCCTCCCAGTTTGGTGTCATCTGCAAATTTGACCAGGATGCCCTTGAGTCCATTTGTATACCGCCCTTCATCCAGAGATCACAGGGCAGTTCACAACATAAAAAATACAAAATGAGAACACAAATACATAATAAATACACAATAACAAATCAATAACCCCCCTCCCGCAAACACGTTTAAAATATTTAGCCAAAGGCCTATTTAAAAAGAAACATTTTCACCTTGTGCCTGAAGATATGCAATGAAGGTACCAGGCGAGCATCCCTGAGGAGAACATTTCACAAATGGGGAGCCACAACCGAAAAGGCCCATTCTCATGTTGCCACCCTCCAGACCTTTTGAGGAGGAGGCACACAAAGAAGGGCCTCAGATGATGACTGCAGGATCTAGGTCTGTTCATATGGGGAGAGGCAATCCTTAAGGTATTGCGGTCCTGAGCCATTTAAGGCTTTATAGGTCAAAACCAGCACTTTAAATTGGGCCGGGAAACAAATTGGCAGCTAGTGCAATTGGGCCAAGATTGGTGTAAGATGCTCAAACTGTGTGGCCCCAGTGAGCAACCTGGCTGCTGAATTCTGCTGATGTTTCCCAACCATCTTCAGAGGCAGCCCTGCGTATAATGTGTTGCAGTAATTTAACCTAAAGGTTACCAGATCATAGGCAACAGAAGTTAGGCTATTTCTGCCCAGACAAGGGTGCAGCTGGGCCACCAGTCAAAGTTCCCCGTGACATCCAGACACAGGGAACTGTGGTTTGTTTGGTTAGTGAAAACAAGCCAGGATATCTATTCAAGATACCACTCTCTCATTAACCATAGTTTTAACAACTATGGACTTAGAGAAAGACATCTACTGGAAAAGCTCTAAGCTGAAAAATCTCTGTCATTTCTAAGGAACATTATCTGTGCCAGTACATTTATATTAACTGTTATTGGATGTTTGTAAAAAGCCTGATTATGGCATGAAATAATGACTTTCTTTTTTAGCTGCTTGGCTTATTTTCAGCCTTACTGTTCTGGCCATACAAGAGCCACCTTTTTATTTGGGTTTTTTCTGTTTGCATTTTACGCCTCTGTGAATGCAACCCGCCATTGCCGCACCTCATGCTAAAGCTTGGTTGCTGTTCTAGGGCCAATTCTGTGACATGGAACCCACACAAAATGATGGGGGTCCCGCTGCAGTGCTCCGCTCTGCTCGTTCGAGAAGAGGTATGTTTACATCCATATTGACATCTTTCGCCTGAAAAAGAATAATAATAAATCTGTAGTCAACCTGAAATCACAAAATAAAATTAAAAAATGGGTGCAGTGGTTGTTGCCTAGAAATGGGGATATCAGGAGGTGGAGTCAGGCTTAGGTCAGCAGTAAAACAAAAGGCACCCAATGGCAGTGAACTTAACTCTTTATTCAGAGAAACAAAACAGCTTGGTCACAGCAATGCTTCTCAATAGTTCTTGTCCCAATGAGACAGCTGTGAGGACTGATGTTCTCCACCTCCTCTTGCTCTCCAAAGCTCCTCCTCCAGTTCCTTCCCCAACAGCGTAAGGCTCCTTCACCCTATCTTTTTTCCCCCAACTAGTATGGAATATTATGGGGGATTCCATGATGGGGGCACTATGCTACTTTAGCAGACGAGTAAATATGAGAAGCAAATGGGGTTTCCAAAAGGTTCCTAGCTTTCCTTACTGTGGATTTAAGAGCTCAGCAACACACAGTTGGTTACTAGGTGCTTCCATCTTCACAGCTGCCAGGGCAGGAAAAGCCAACATGGTGTCCTCCAGATGTTGTGGACTACAACTCCCATTATGCCTGACCGCTGGCTGTGCTGGCATGGGATGATAGGAGCTGGAACACAACAGTTTCTGGAGGGTGCCCCATTGGCTACCTCCAGCCTGGGGGGCTGCATGGTAGGAGGTGAAGCAGAAAATAGCACATATATGTTTATAGAGTTGGCAAAAATATATTTATGTGATGATATTGCAAGCAAGTCTGGGCTATGTGTATGGAGCCTGGGCTGCCCTCTCAGCCTCACTGATGTGGTCACAAGGAAAGCAGAACAATACATTTGGCACCAGCTTGGCTGCAGGAATTTCCAGAAGGAGGCTGAAATATACTCGGAGTCGAGAGTGGATTTCATGCTCTTTATTCAGCTCATAGTGGTGAGGAGGAATGAAAGTTCCCCCAAAGTATCTGCTTTATATACATTATTTACACAATGGGCTGTACGTGATTGGCTAATTCCGGAATTCTCCTGTAGGCCAATCAGGTTGTGGATTCACTTCTATCTGGAGCTGGATTGGGTGGCTCCTGCAGACCAATCATACTGCTGCATTGTTCTAGGACCAATCAGACTGCTGCATTCTGAATCCTATTGTTCTAGGACCAACCGGACTGCTGCATTTTGTATCCTATTCCACTCAGTACATAACAGAGGCGTACAAGACATCATCCAACCCTCTTAGGGACTCCACTCCAGATTTGTGTAGAGCTCACTCCTAAGCCTTTTCTTCTCCCAAAGCTGTCCCACAAGCATGGACTAAAATAATGCTCTTGACTTCATAATATAGTCTAAAGATACAACTGATGCCCCCTTCTGCCAGCACTGGAGTCTGCATTCTTTCCTTAGGAAACCTTACAAAGTCAAAGTTACGAGGCCTTCACAAACACACATCAACTGTTCCTCGCAGCACAGCCAAGGATGGGGAATTGTTTGCAAGCGCTTTCTTGAATCAGTAAAACTTCCATGTTATTCCACTTGCCCTTCAGAGTGTGTCTGCTTCTTTAAAGGGCCTGATGCAAAGCTGTAACCAAATGCACGCTTCCTACCTCTTTCAACAAGATAAGCACTACGACCTGTCATACGACACTGGAGACAAAGCCTTGCAATGTGGGCGCCATGTTGATGTCTTCAAGCTATGGCTGATGTGGAGGGCAAAGGTGAGTATTTTCAATGGAAGAGGGAGCGAGGGAGTCAGAAAAAGAGAGGGGAAAGTAGATGTCTTATTTCCCTCAGAGAGGTACAATTCCCAGAGTTCCCTGGAAAGAGTGACTCATCATAATACTATCATCATCATCATCATCATCATTTATTATTATTAGCAATACAGTGGTACCTCGGGTTACATACGCTTCAGGTTACACACTCTGCTAACCCAGAATTAGTGCTTCAGGTTAAGAACTTTGCTTCAGGATGAGAACAGAAATCGGGCTCTGGCGGCACAGCGGCAGCAGGAGGCCCCATTAACTAAAGTGGTGCTTCAGGTTAAGAAGAGTTTCAGGTTAAGTATGGAGCTCCGGAACGAATTAAGTACTTAACCTGAGGTACCACTGTATTATTAAACTTATTGACTTCTTTACAACTCTCAGCATCCTTAGCAAACTACAGTTCCCAGGATTCTTTGGGGGAAGCCATGACTGTTTAAAGTGGCCTAATGCTGCTTTAAATGCATGGTACGAATGGGGCCTTTGCCATATAAAGTGACTGGTTGGGATTTTGTACTGAGGTATATATATAGATGAGTGTGTAATTGTGAGCATTACTGGTTGAACAGCATAATGTTATCTTAATAGGGTTTTTTATTATTTCATTATAAATGTATTGTATTGTGTTTGAGTTCTGTTTTGTACACCGCTTTGCGATTCTTTTGAATGCAAAGCAATTAAGAATTTTGCTAAATACGTAAATGTTGGTTGCTAGGTTGCTAGGCAACTGCGGCTGAGCATTCCTACAAGAGCTGTCTGCCCTCCCTAACATGATCCTTCTGTGCGTGAAATAAATGAAAAGCACAAACCTGGGAGTGAACAAATGAATAATAATTGGCAATTCACCTTTCAGCCATGAGGAATTGAGTGCCGCTTTCAAGCTTCGAGCCTGTGACATCATGGAGCAGTTGCCGCACCTCGACTCCAGCCAATTTGGCAGCCTAACAATTTTGTTTTAGCGTATTCAGGCTAAAAGCTTTCAAGAACGACAAGAGGATTTTGTTGTATGAATTCTTAAAACTAGACATGGCAAAACTGTGACTAGAACACCTGCTTCCATTTTATGCAGCAATTAGGAGCGGGCGTAATATTGATGTGGGGAAACCAATTATAAATCTGTTGTTTTCTAGGGGCATATTTGTAAAGACTCTCCGAGGACCAGCTTATTTTGCAGTTCGGAAATATTGCCAAATATAATGCTTCCTGCTGAGTGGTTTCAGATTCCTCCCCCAAGATTTCCTTTAAGATGAACAAATTCATTTACTACAATGGCCTGCAGGAAACACACATTTCATGTGGCTGTAGATGTTTTTGCCACCCATTCTTGGCATCATCTTATAGCTAACCTTAACCAGGTTGCCACTGCTTTAAGTCAGGTGTGCATCATTTTTGATCCAACAAGGAAATGCACACCATGTCCCAGTTATAGAGGCCTTACAGCTGCTCCATAAACTCCTGGTTTCTCTGTATGTGGATGCAAAAAGAGGAAATGAAGGGAATGATCCAGGACCTAGCAGCACCACAACACATAGCTGGTGGGTCACGAGTTATGTAGGCCCGACAGACTGAATGAAATCAAGGTGATTTAACTCATTGATTTTATCCACTCAGGAAAAGAAGAGGATGGTTTAAATCAAGTTTCACCCTGACTACATTCATATACCGTATTTTTCGCCCTATAAGAGGCACATTTTCCCCTCCAAAAATTAAGGGGAAATGTGTGTGTGTCTTATGGAGCGAATGCAGGCTCCTTGGCTTCAAAGATAGCCGCCTGAAGCCTCTGGAGGCTTTGGGTTCCTTTCGCTGAAGGGTAGGTGCCCCTTCAGCTAATGTGCAGCGCCCCTTCAGCTAAGCGGGAGGAGAAATGGAACACAAAAGGATGCATTCTAACTATTCCTACTCAGAAGGAAGCCCTACTGGATTCAATAGGAAAACTTTGCCCAGAACTATCCAGGAGCTTGAGCAATAATAAATACAGTATGCAGGCTGCTGCTTTTGCTACTTTTTAAGGAGGACCTTGAGCAGAGAGGGTTTTAAGGAGGGAAGTGGTGCAGATACCCTCCCATTTGTGATCTTCCATTAGGTAGCCTATTTCTGATTCCCATACAATTCAGAGACCTCCAGCATCTCCTGCTAATAGATTGCTGTATATTAGAGAAGCAGCACCCTTCAGGTCATATGCTGATCTGTTGCATAAGGATTCGAACAGTATTAGTTTCTTCTTAAAATAGTGCCAGCTGTTTAGTGCATCCTCCAAAATCAGGGGGGGGTAATATTTTGTTCTCTTCTGTTTGTAAATTTCTTCAGGGGTTCTTGTAGCCAAGTGAGATATACATTTAACAAACCTAACCCTCCGTTCCTCTCTCTTTCTTCCTTTGTTCCAAAGGGCACTGTAGGATTTGAAGCACACATTGACAAATGCTTGGAACTTGCAGAATACCTGTACAACAAAATAAAGAACAGAGAAGGCTTTGAGCTGGTGATTGAGGGAAAGGTGTGTGTGTTTATTTTAACATAGCTTTGAAAAGCAAATCGCTCCACACTTACCTAAGAGTAAGCATCACCAATCACAGAAAGGCAGACTTCCAAGTACATTGGGATTGCACTGCTCCAGAACATCTATTACTACACCATTTTATAGATTGGGGATTTTATTAATTAAAAAGTGTGCCCTGTACTTGCTAATCATAGAGACCAGACTGTTACCAAGGGACTGTTTGTCAAGTAATCTTCCCGCCCAGTGTGCTAGAAGGAATCGACGTAAGCACTAGCAGAATGATTACCATGCTGATTTATGAATCAGTTGCAAGATCAGTGTAAGGAGCCCAGAGAGCACCTGAATTGGCCAGAACATCAATCAGCCTTCCTGCCTAGCAGGAAGACAAGAGTGCAGGCTTCCCACAGGCATCTGGTTGGCACTGTGCCATTGGCCTAATCCAGCCAGCTCGTATTATGCTCTTAGGTTGTAAATCTAACCCAGTGAATACATATGTGTATTCCCTGTTACATAAAAAGGTAAAGGACCCCTGGACAGTTTAGTCCAATCAAAGGTTGGGGTTGTGGCGCTCATCTCACTTTCAGGCCGAGGGAGCCGGCGTTTGTCCACAGACAGCTTTCCGCGTCATGTGACCATCATGACTAAACTGCTTCTGGTGCAACGTAACACCGTGACAGAAACCAGAGCAGCTCATGGAAACACCATTTACCTTCCCACCGCAGCGGTACCTACTTGCACTGGTGTGCTTTCGAACTGCTAGGTTGGCAGGAACTGGGACAGAGCAATGGGAGCTCACCCCGTTGCACGGATTCAAACCGCTGACCTTCTGAGTACAGGCACTACAAGTAATACAGTCAAACCACAGAACTCGAACAGCTCCGTTGCCGAATGTTTCAGTTACCGGGCGCCAAAAACCCAGAAGTGGGTGTTCTGGTTTTCGAATGTTCCTCAGAATTTGAATGGCCAACGTGGCTATGCAAAAACCTAGCTGTCAGCCAATCAGAAGCCATGCCTTGGAACTCAAACGTTTCAGAAGTCAAACGGTCTTCTGGAACAGATTACGTTCAAGTTCCGAGGTTTGACTGTAGATCTAATTGATGTCAAACTATGGACACCTAGGGAATTAAAGGAATCCATAGGAAAAATCAAGTCTGCTCTTGAAACCCTACTATATCTCAGTCTCCTCTAACTGGCAGTGGCCCTCTAGGGCTCCAGGAAGAGATCTTTCCTACCCTTGCTGCCAGATCTTTTTATGTGAAGATGCCAGGGACTGAAGCTCAGACATTGTGTGTTCCAAGCATATGCTCCCATCACCTTCTCCCAGTATCTATTATCCCTGCCATATTCCTTGGAACACATTAGGTTGGATCCAACATACTTGAGTTGCACTTAGGTCCCATTGAAATCTACAAGTTTCATAACCTGAAACCTGGAACATTTCAAAATTAAAAAGTTAATCATTGCTATGTGAATACCCATTCATTTCAATGGGAAACAAGTTTAACTAGCATATTCTAAATCCAACCTGTTGCTACTGCTGAGTGCAGATCGTAAGTAAACAGCACGACCCTATGCATGTTTACGGAGAAGCACTTCTCACTGGGTTTAATGGGGCTTATTCCCTAGGAATTTATACTGGAGACTGCAGCCTAAATTTATCAGTGGAGGAGCTGGGGTTCTAAAAGGTTGAGAAACAGCACCCTACTCAAGCTTGGGGTTTGTTTTTTGCTCTTGATCCAGTGTCGTAGGAAGAGCTATGTGTGGGAAAGGGGAACGCATGGACCTTGTGGCAACTGAGCTGCTCGTGCAATCTAAGATGTTATTTTCTTTCCATTAGCCTCAGCACACAAACGTTTGCTTCTGGTATGTGCCTCCCAGTTTACGAAATATGGAGGATAATGAAGAAAGAATGAACCGTCTTTCAAAGGTAAAAAGAAGAAGACAATGTGCCCATTTCTACTACAGAATGCACTTTCCCCCTTTTCAAATGAGACCAGACTAGTCCACACCTGCACATACCGTATTTTTCACACCAGGCCACAAGACACACCTAGTTTTTGGAGGAGGAAAATAAGAAAAAAAATATTCTGAATCTCAGAAGCCAGGACAGCAAGAGGGATCGCTGCGCAGTGAAAGCAGCAATCCCTCTTGCTGTTATGGCTTCTGGGACAGCTGCGCAGCCTGCATTCACTCCATAAGACGCACACACATCTCCCCTTACTTTTTAGAAGGGGAAAAGTGAGTCTTATAGAGCAAAAAATACGGTATATGCATTTGCATATGAACAGCAGTTTTGGTCTTTCCCATTCATACCTGCCAGCATTCCCTTCTGTGTTTGTCCCTGCTTTCTAATTTGTTGACTCAGTATCTCTGTATCAGGGAAACTCAATTTACAGGCAAAAAGCACTGAGACTGGTGTTGTTTGGGGGTAATATCATGTGGACTGCACAAATTAAATGGGAATGCAAACAGCTGCAAACACACAGTAAACTCCAATGCAGACAATCCCTAAACGGCATTGGTGGCCAGATGTCCAGCATGAACTCAGATCCCTTGCAACCTAAGAGCGTCCCTGATGCAGTTATTGCACGAGGCTGCACAGTTTATGGGAGCTTGGGTTGGTTGCTGAGCCAAGTAGGACAAACGCTACACTGGTGTAAACCCAAGAAGTGGTAGCCAATGAAGGGAGAGACATAGAATGTGGTCATATATCAGAACACAGGTCACCCAATAATGTTGAGCGGGAGGGGAGAAACACGGAATGTTGTGACATCAGAACACAGGTCAGCCAATGATGTGGCAGGGGAAGGGGGAGCAACAGAATGTTGCGATACAGGTGAGTTCTGCTGGGTGCTATAGGGAGAGGACCGCATGTCTAGCTTGCCCCTAAGAATATGCTCAGAACAGAGGCAGTAGAATATTAATTTTGTTTTTCATACTGTGTCTGTGAAGGTGGCTCCAGTTATTAAAGCCCGAATGATGGAGTATGGGACCACAATGGTCAGCTATCAGCCCCTGGGAGACAAGGTCAACTTTTTCCGCATGGTGATCTCCAATCCAGCAGCAGCTCACCAAGACATTGATTTCCTGATTGAGGAAATAGAGCGCCTTGGGCAAGATTTATAATTGTGTGGTCTTCCAGACCCTTCTGAAATGTCTCTCTAGGTAGACAATTAAGTTGTCACAAGCTGTGGTGAATGTATTTGTAGTTTGTTCCAAAGTGAATCTATTTCTATATTGTGCCGTCAAAGTAGAGTACAATTTAACACTTAAGAACATTGCTCCTCTTTAAAAGTATTTTCCCCCCTCCCCGTTGAGTTTGTGAATATTTCCCAATTAGAAAATATAAAAAGGCTGCATTCAAACAAATCCAGAATAATGAAATGCTCATGATTCCACCCTCCAAATTTTAGTACAGTTAGTAAAAGTGATAGTTTGCATTAAACGTAGCCAAATTTGCCCCCAGACAGTCACAGAACACAGTGAGGGGCATTGTAAAGCATAAAACAAAAAATGCTTTCAAATAAAGAAATGTTGCCTTTTTTTTCTTGGTATATTAGAACAGAATTTCTAATTTACATACATTTCAGATGTATTTAACTACATATAATTTTACAAAAGAAATATATATATATATTATATATATTAAAAAGATCCTATTTTGTAAAATATAGATTTTTATTTTCTATGGGTTATGAAGACTGCAGGGGCAAAAAATAGTAATAGTAGATATTAAGATCCTTTATTTTCCTTCAGAGAAATTGCATTGAATGCTTATTTTGAGACAGAAGCCCACATAAATTATCCAACAGAAATGTCTCTGTTCTGCTTGTCACTTTACATCTCCAGAGTTTAGTACTACAAAACCTCAAGAGATTACTGCAGCTCTTCAACAACAACACAAGATCAATGACAGTGAAATTATAAAATCTTTATGATGTTTCTCAAGTGGCCTATCTAAGCAGACGCACAATCATCATAGAAAGTGCTACCCACGACTTAACATGGCATTGTATTTGGAGTCTTCTCAATAATAATAATTAAAAGGTCAAAGTTCAGATCAGTTGCTTGTGCCATCAGCATTTTAATGAGCTGCAGGTAAAGGAAGCCTAAAATTTCGTAACATAAGTAGACCAAACCATAGGGCTTACCAGTGAGGGAGCCAAATTGCTGGGTTGACAGCTATGGGGTGGGGTAAATCTTGGACTCATATGGCCAAAATTCACCAAAGCAGCCAACCAGAATTCTTTTGTGCAATCCAACCTCTATACAAAGATTCAACGCAAGGTGACATAGCTGCAGAAGCCCCTATATAATTTTTGCCCTGCCATTAGGCAGAGTGAGGCAGGCAGTTTCCAGTGCCATGAAAGGGCAGCAATTTGGTTTGTTGTTTAATTTATTATGGTTGCATTTTTCCCCAACCAAGGAGGCAAGAGAGAATTTGGGTTTTTTTCTGCCTCAGGTACCAAAATAACTTGACCAGTCATGGGTCCTATGCACCTTGACATTAACATGGGGTTGGAGAAGCATCAGCTGCTTTGCCTCGGGCAACAAAAGATCTTGGACTGGGCTGTTGGTCCTCCTTCAAGCCACTCTCTGCACTTATGCAGAGATGGAGGGTTGCAAGATATGAAGGAAATACCTTCAAATACACATAAAGCACTTTAGCTTTACCTCTTTGCAGTTTCAGGCACCTCTTCTGATTATGAGGATCATTTTTATGGCATATTGAAGGCCCACCAAGACTTTACACTTGCAAGTTAGGCCATGTTGCAAGCAGGCAGGGTGGGGGTGGGAAGGAGGGAGGAAAATTCCATCTACCTGAATTTCACATCTTGGAGTTGTCTCTACTTATAACACTGGCCAAGTTTTGGGTTTTAGCTTTAACTGGGATCAACATGGCCACATGGGTTTGTAAAGCAATATTGTTTTACGCTCTCTCAAAATACTTGAAGTAAACCAGTGCGATGTCGTCAGAACTGATTGAAAATACTTAAATTTTTTTGGTACTGGCTCATTGTAGCATTGCACAATAGAAGAGCGAGGAGATGAAGCTGTGTCTGTAATTTGTGTTGCCTTTTAAATTATATTGATAGCAAGGTTTTATTTATTTTTTTTGTCACCTCGGACTGAGGCTGTGCACTTTAGATTTAAAACTGTACAGTGTTGCCAATCAAACATGTATCGCTGTATAAGCTTGTACAATATATTAACTGAGCCGTCCTTAATTGTGTGGTAGCGGTATTGAACCTTGATATTGTAAGAACTGCATCCGTTCTAGTTTCTCTGTTGCTCACCTGCTTCCGATCACAATCTCTTCCACCCTAAGCTGATTTCTGTGAAACGATGTTTAACTCTAGACATTTAACGCTTAAGAGTTGGAAAGTGAACAGCTCTGCCAATGAGATCCCTACTCAGATAACAGCAGAGACTATAGATGCCTCTGTGCATAATGGCGTCTTCCTTCCATTCACTTCATTGGAGGAGAGCAGCCACAGAATTGGGGGGGGGGGGACACAGCCAGAGGATCTCCATGAATCAGGGCATTTGAGGACCACCCAGCAAACTCTGCTGCTGTGTAATCTCCATTTAGTTGGTGCTACTGCGACTTCCACTGAATGAAACGGACAGTTGCATGGCAGTCAAACTAGGGATAATAGCTAGTTTGCAACATACCAGCCAAATGTTCCTGTTGCCCCAGGGGCAGGGAAGATACAGGGAGCAATGGCAAAGAGGATTTATAGGCCTGGGTTACATCTTGCATGTGATTTTTTTAAAAAAAAAATTCATTTGTTTGCTTTGCTTAATAAAGCTAATTACAGTCCGTGTAGATATTACTTGTGTGTGCCAATCTGAGATCTCCAACTGGTGTTTTCATGTGAATAATCACCAGCAGGATTTTCTTTTCCATGTTAACTCTGTTTGTTGCATCTGGAGGGGGGGCGGGGGGCAGAACTACATGGCAACCTGTTCTTCTTGTATTTGATTAAAGTATTTTATCTGTGATGTCACTCAGAACCCAAATAAAAAGTGTAAAAATGTGGCGGACATGTCTCTGGGGGTATCCACACACCCCTCCCTCCCTTTTCATTACCGACCTGGGAGATCGCAAGAAGCAGGAACATCTTTTGTGCCATCTCTCACCAAAGGTCATGAGGACTAGGAAGCTGTCACCCGTTGTCAGGTTGTTGCTTCAGCACATTTTCTATTAAATGTGATAAGCACAGAAATAATGGGACACTGTCACAGGCTTTTGATTCCCCTCTTATCTTTATATACATAAAGTGGTTTACCTGTTTCATTATCTTATAAGGGATGTGGGATCACAAATAAAAGAAAATGTGTTATTTGTAAAGGAGAGGAAAACCTGTAGCTCATTTGGCAACTTATGTTTCTTTTAAGAAGGAATCCCTCCCTCCCTCCCTCCCTCCCTTCCTTCCTTCCTTCCTTCCTTCCTTCCTTCCTTCCTTCCTTCCTTCCTTCCTTCCTTCCTCTTATTGCCTTTCTTTCTTCCACTATCGGTGGACTCGTAATCTGGTGAACCGGGTTCGGGTCTCTGCGCCTCCACATGCAGCTGCTGGGTGACCTTGGGCTAGTCACACTTCTCTGAAGGGTGACCTTGGGCTAGTCACACTTCTCTGAAGTCTCTCAGCCCCACTCACAGAGTGTTTGTTGTGGGGGAGGAAGGGGAAAAGGAGATTGTTAGCTGCTTTGAGACTCCTTAGGGTAGTGATAAAGCGGGATATCAAATCCAAACTCTTCTTCCTCTTCCTCTTCTTCTAGCCAGTCTCCCATTTGGTCCACAGCAATCTCCAGTAAGGTTCCATATGCCTTCAGCTCATTCATTGTAATGGACCCATAGAAAACCTTTTCCCCATTTTGATGCTTGTCTGCACGGTTGCCACTGTGTCAGGGACTGGCTGGACAAAGAGGAGTGGTGGGAGATACCAGCCAGGGGGATACCCAAGCAAAACACAGAGGAAGAAGGCCCAGAGCCTGGGGATTGGTGGTGGGACACTGAGGAGAAGTCAGAGGAAGAAGATTGGGAGGAGGTACCTGATGCTGAAGGGGCAACACGGTTTAGTGAGCAGGGAGAACCGGTGACAGGGAGCAGTTCAGACTCTGAGGCTGAAGCAGAGGAGGGGAATCAAGAGGCTGCTGAAGAATCCAGGGAGTCCCCCTCTCCTGCTGCAACAAGCTCCCCACCCCCCTGGTTTCCAAGAATGTGAAGGATCGTGAGGAGAGTGAAACAGAGGTCAGAGAGGCTTGGGAGATATCCTGGAGAGGAGGAGCCTTAGAATGGGTGGAAGGCAGGGACCTTCAGTCCTGGAAACTGCTCTATAGGGGCAAGACCGACTGGGACGTGTTGCTGAGTTGTATGCTGTTTCCTTGAACTTCACTGACAACTGACTCTGCTTCTACGTGCTGACCTGCATCTGACTCCAGCCCTGACACACTGCCAGCATCCCTGTTCAGTGTTCACCATGAGGGCTAGGAACACAGTAAGCTGCCATTGGCCCATCAATCTCAGTGCTGTCTACACTGCTTGGCAGTGACTCTTCAGGGTTTCAGGCAGGGGTCTCGCTCAGTCCTATCTGGAGATGCTGGGGACTGAACGTGGGGGTCTTCTGCATCCATAGCATATCTCCTACAGCTTAGCCTTGTGATCAGGTTTATGTGGTTGGGTGCAGGAAATCTGTGGTTCTAAAATCATATAGAAATGTGAGCTGCATGAATGCCTCTCCCATCTCCTAGCTGTAAATACTGCATCCAGATATTAAAAATGGTTGGTAAAGCAGCTGGGGCAGCTAGCTTTCAAATATCTGAGTCGGGTTTTTGTTTTAAAGCAGATGCAAAGGCTTGGATTCTGCGCCCAAATTAAGCCAATTCCAATGCTATTATCCAAAGTGTGTGCACAGCCTTAATTAGCCCCCTTCAGGATAAATGGGTAGGAATCGTTACAGCTGGTTTGAAATGGCTAGGAGGAAAGAGGGAGGGGGATCGAGAAGTATATAAATGGAAACATTAGCTGAGCACTGACTCACAGCATTCAATCTTCAAAGCTCACCATCTGTTTGCTCACCCTTCTCCCAAATTCTCCAGATGCCAAGTACAATAAAGAAGAAGGAAAACAAAGCAATGTTGACCACCAAGAGTAAGCAGAGGGGTACTGCAGCATGTGGGACAACCTGTAGGATCTCCTTTTATCTCAATCTGCATCAACAGATCATCTGTTTAAAAATGGGTAACCAGGTACCATCAGCTCAGCCTTGCCCCTTTCTAGACAGGTGTGCATGCAGTATGCCTCTTAACCAGTGCTTTTTTTTCAGCTGGAGAGTGCCAGAGTGCAGTTCCGGCACCTCTCAGGTTGGCACCATTGCAGCAGGCCCTCCCCCTGCCCACTTTTAGCCCTTACGTACTTCTGAGAAGCCCAAAATGAACAAAACTCCACCTAGCTCCTAGCTGTTCCTAGCCACGATTGGTCAAGCTATGGGCAGGGTCAACTCACATTTCCTTTTCTTCCATCCATCTCCCGTGAAGCAGGCTTTAAGCTTTCCAGACAGGCCTCAGCCATTGTGTGCATCTGTGTTTGAACGAGGGCCCTTGCAAGCTGCCCTAGCTGTTTGCCTGAAGCTGAGACTCCAATACTTTGGCCATCTCATGAGAAGAAAAGACTCCCTGGAAAAGACCCCGATGTTGGGAAAGATGGAGGGCACAAGGAGAAGGGGAAGACAGAGGACAAGATGGTTGGACAGTGTTCTCGAAGCTACCAGCATGAGTTTGACCAAACTGCGGGAGGCAGTGGAAGACAGGAGTACCTGGCGTGCTCTGGTCCATGAGGTCACGAAGAGTCGGACACGACTAAATGACTAAACAACAACAACAAGAAGAGAACGAGGGAGGCAGAGGTGCATTTATTTGACCTGCACCAGAACCAGGAGCTAAAGCCAGTTAGGAGACAGCTTGCCATACTTTTTAGCACCTCCATGGGCAGCTATAGGGAGGAATGGGGAATAGTAACACAGTCTATGAAAATGGTGCCATGTGGCCAGTCCTAGACCCCCTAAGCAAGTCTGATGCCCTCAGGTGCGCTGGAGGACATTGTTCCATTCCCGCTGTTGAAGAAATATTCAACAAGTTTGGTTGGCATCTGTATGTGGAACTGGGGAGGTGGGTATCCTTCCCTTCAGGAAAAGAAATGTCTTGGATCAGGCCTGTGCATTGACCAGACTTTTCAATTCAGCAATATTACAGCATCAAGTGTCTGCAGACCATGGCCTGGGACTGAGGGTGTCCCTTTCAGAGAAAGCATAAACAACCTCCTAAATGAAGAATGTACCCTAAGGGTATATAAACCTCCCAAACACCTTTACTAGTAAGAATCTCTAGGCCACAGAAAGTGTTGTGCACTGGCCAGAGTTCCTGATCCATCTTCACAACTGTTGCTAATAGGGTTCCCAGCAGCCAAAGACAGAAGGTTTGCAAGACAATGGGCTATTTCTCTGGGCTATTTAATAAAATATTTAGCCTTCACCCCATCTGTGTGTTTATTGTGCTCCTAATCCAACAAGAACCACCACACCTTTGGGCAATAGGAGGACACGGGCAGGAAAAAGACTAACAGAGAGCAACATGTCGTTGGTATTTTCTACAATAATTCTGAACTGGAAATGCTGTGTGTGTGTGTGTGTGTGTGTGTGTGTGTGTGTGTGTGTGTTCTCTGAGAGTCTAGACCACATGATAGCTTAAACAGCCTCACAAATTATTCCCTGACAGGTAGATGATAAATCATAGCACTTACAAAAAATGGCAAGTGACTCCACGTCTCACTCTGTCCTTGTACAGAACCTCAGGCAGAGATGAATTATGAAGCTGCTGACAATATGGGTACCTTCCATGCTCTAGCTGGTATTCCTCCTGCTTCCTTCTCTCCAGCTTCCCTGCCGGCGACTCACACCACTTCATAGAGGCTTATGAGCACCTTAAAAACTTCAGCTAATATATTGATATTGTGGACATCAGATTTCAAAACACATTTAGCTTGTTGTGGAAATACCATTATTTTAAAAATTCACCTTATTTTGTCTGTTGTTATAATTGTTTGTATATAAGCTAAAATAAATAAATATAAACTTTATCCCCCCCCAAAAAAAAATCTCAACAAATTTATATAAATATTATTATCAATAATAAAAGCAATAACCTGTAAAAAAAATGGAGTGCAAGTTGATGCAAACCCTTTACAGTATTTTGTGCATTGTTTGTGGTTCAGATAATCCAGACTTTCTTTTGAGGCTTGTTTGACCATATGAATTCCCCATAATACAAGGCAAGTAATTTGTGATCAGGATTTCTTCACTCTGTTAAAGGCTGAACTGGCAGAAATTCAAATATTCATATGTCACAGCTAAAAGCTTCATCCTTTAGTGGATTTTTGTCACCTTTTCCCCTGGCAAGGCTCCTGTAACTTTACTAGTTTAATTTTTACCTGACATGCAGCTGTTAAAGTTTCACCACCACAGCATATCCAAATGCATGACAGGAAAAGCATCACCTACAGCATTTCTGTCTGCCTTGCAAGCAAAGATACAGAAGGAAATAACAGTTGACTGTTGATTGCCTTACCCATCCTTGCACTTGGAACTAATGTTTATATCCAGGGGTCAGCAAACTTTTTCAGCAGGGGTCCCTCAAACCTTGTGGGGGGCCAGACTATTTTTTTGGGGGGGTGAACGAATTCCTATGCCCCACAAATAACCCAGAGATGCATTTTAAATAAAAGCACACATTCTACTCATGTAAAAACATGCTGATTCCTGGACCATCCGTGGGCTGGATTTAGAAGGCGATCGGGCCGGATCCGGCCCCCGGGCCTTAGTTTGCCTACCCATGTTTATATATTTCCCTAGTATTGTCCGGTACATTGTAACCAATTACCACAGACAAAGGGAGTGCCATTATTTGAAACTTGCAGCCCCATACAGTAAAAATCTTCCAGAAGTTGTTCTCTCACTAGATGCATGCAAATTTGAACACCTTTCCAGGAAATTTGTTCTCTCGTCTCGTGCATATGCTTTTGACGATCTGCTGTCTTATATTCTGAGTGTCATAATGATGACAAGATGATCGGTGGCAAAAAAAATACTCAGCCAAGTGAGCGGGGTGTCATGTTAAGCAAACAGGTCAAACTTCCCTTCCCTTTGGAATAGTTTAGGTTTATTGAATTGCTTCCAAAAACAAAAGTCTTGAAGTGATTGCAACAAGAATAAAATACGTTAATAAAATCACAGGCCCGTTTAATTGTTTATAGCAACAGTCTCTCCTTGTGTAAAGCTACAGAGACTGTGGGAGATCAAGGTGTTCCCCCCAAAGGAACAATCCCATATGGTCTAAAACACAGTAACAATGTCTGTGCCAGATGCCAAAAAGGCCCAGTTAGAAGCCATTTACACCTCCATCAGAGCTATTAACACTTCAGAGTGACAAAGACATTAAACAGGGTCAGGGTCAGGGGAGAGCTGGGAAATAATCCCTCCTGGGATTTCTGGCATTAACCAGTGTTTTATAAGAACAGTGGTACCTTGGTTCTCAAACTCCTTGGTTCCCAAACGCCGAAAACCTGGAAGTAAGTGTTCCAGTTTTTGAATGCTTTTCAGAAGCCAGACATCCAGTGTGGCTGTCGGCTACTGTTTCCGGGGCGCCTGCACCAATCAGAAGCTGTGCCTTGGTTTTTGAACATTTCAGAAGTCAAACGGACTTCCGGAATGGATTAAGTTTGAGAACCAAGGTACCACTGTATATCATGAAACTAAGGGAACAAGGTATGCATCACACAGGACAAGTTACTTCCCCATGCAGCTCAAGAGCCCAAATGAGTCCAGTATTCTGGGACTGCATTAGATTTGGCTTCCTAGGTCACCATCTTTTTGTTTGCCTCTTTGAAGGATATGTATCTTCTATGCATTTGACAACCGCCTGGCACACAAAAAATGCAGGTGAGCCTTTTGGCTGATCTATGCTGAACTTTTAAAGGGCATTTGAAGCGCATTCTTGCCCTCATAGAATTCTGAGCACTGTATCATAGAATTACAGAACTAGAAGGGACCCCGTGGGTCATCTAGTCCAACCCCGCCCCCTGAAGAACAGAAATCTTTTGCCCAATGTGGGACTCGAACCCACAACCCTGAGATTAAAAGTCTCATGCTGTACTGACTGAGCTATCGGTTGCAGGGAAACTATAACTCTGTTAGGGGTAAACTGCAGTGGCTGGAATGTGGGAAATGGGTGCAGGACATGGTAAATTTGGAAGGTCAGATGTCCATCGTGCCAAAAAAAGAGCATGGACCACAGGAATGAATGAGGTGGGGGAAAATGGCATCCTCCCAGCAAGGACCCTGTTACCCCAGAGGGTTGGCGGTGGGGTAGTCTTCTCAAGGCACCTTACAACTGCCCAGGCACAGAACCATTTGACCAGTGATTTCAAGCATGTTTTCAGGTGTGTACAACATGCCAGCTGGACATTAGTGTGGTGGTAGTGGTTAAATTGGGACGCGGGTGGCACTGTGGGTTAAACCACAAAACCTAGGACTTGCCAATCAGAAGGTCGGCGGTTTGAATCCCTGCGATGGGGTGAGCTCCCGTTGCTCAGTCCCAGCTCCTGCCAACCTAGCAGTTCGAAAGCACGTCAAAGTGCAAGTAGATGAATAGGTACCGGCTCCGGCGGGAAGGTAAATGGCGTTTCTGTGCACTGCTCTGGTTCGCCAGAAGTGGCTTAGTCATGCTGGCCACAAGACCCGGAAGCTGTACACTGGCTCCCTCGGCCAATAAAGCGAGATGAGTGCCGCAACCCCAGAGTCGGCCACGACTGGACCTAACGGTCAGGGGTCCCTTTACCTTTACCTAGTGGTTAAATTAGGACCGAAGAGACATTAAAATCTCATCAGTTCTTCATCCTGAAAATTACTTTCAATTTCACCGAAGTGGGCACAATCCTGAAATTAGGGGCACATGTTCCCATTCTTAAATGCCTGAGAAAAGAGCCTGTGATTCCTCATTTTTCAAGGTGCATTTCTCTCCCTCTTTGTCAATGTCACTTTAAGAGACAAAGAAAATATTCTGCAGATCTCAGCAAGCCCCAGGGCTATGCTTTGTCATTCATTCTGCAACTTGACCTCTAAAGCTGAGTTGACTGTGGTAAGGGCCATTTTAACACCCATCCCTGAGATACATAATCCCCAAAGGCTGCCTGTTCTACTGTGGGAAGCCTCATGCAGCAGCAGCAATGCTAATAAAGTTGCCATTCCAATAAGTTTAATGAGAATGAACTAATAGGCTTTTAATGCTGTCACTCCCAGTCATAAGAGGTAAGTGGCTTGCTTGCCCTCTATACTGCGTAAGTGCCTAGCTGTCAGTGGCAATCCCAAAAATGCTACTGCAGCACTAAACTTGACACAACTTAATGTACGGTAATTGGTAAAGATTGTGTGCTTGGTTTCTATCATTTGTCAACAGGGAGGGGAGCAAAAACATATGCCTACAGGGCATGCACAGAACTGAAAAGGAGACTGCTCTGAAGCTGTAAACTTTTTTCAAAAATTGACAAGCAAGATTTGACAGTCACCTCTGATTGATTGATTGATTGATTGCATTTATATATCTCATCTTCCCTCCAAGCAGTGCCGGATTTACGTATAAGCTAAACAAAAGCTATAGCTTAGGGCCCCGCTCTTGTGGGGGCCCCCAAAAAAAATTAAAGAAAAAACCGCTGGATGTACATGTTCAAAATATGAGATAAAAAACAAATAAAATAAAACCTACATACAGCAACAGAGTTTTGTGTTGTGTAGGCTCCTATAATGTAAGTAAAGGGCCCTGCCTGCTAGCCTGCTCCCTAAAATATCACTGGCTTGCTCATTTCCATATATAGGGTGCCTACATTCTGCATGGACTGGTTGAACGGCAACATGTGCAAATGGCTTTAGATACCTATTAGGTCCATAAATTACCATATAGCATATATTCCACACAAGAAACAGTGGCAATTTGTTGTTGACAAAGGACAGCTGGACATTGAAAGGGCCCCATTACCTTCAGTAGATTAGGGCCTCATCAAACCTAAATCCAGCCCTGCCTCCAAGAAGCTCAATGTGGCACACTTAGTTCTCCTCTTTCCCATTTTATAATAATAAGAAGAACAATAATGTTATTATTTCTACCCCACTCATCTGGCTGGCTTCACTCTGGGTGGCTTCCAGCAAAATAATAAAATGTCAAACATTAAAAACTTCCAACGACACTGTGAGGTAGGTTAGACTGAGAGTGACTGGCCCAAGGTCACCCAGTGAGCTTCATGACTGAGTGGGGGTTTAAATTTATCTACTACCCTACCCCCTCAAGGAATTATAGAGAAAAGTGAATCCCATATACAGTGTATATATATATATATATATGCAGGTTTTGGTGTCCTCGGGTGTCTTCCCGTGTAAAAGTTGGGGTGTCTAGGCGACGTTTCGACGAGGTCTCACTCGTCATCTTCAGGCTGGTGCTTTCGGCTTCTTGTTACTGGAACAGAGCAGGATCTCAGTGTTTGAGTTCCTATAAATACTGTTGAGGGGGTGTGGTGTATAGCCTCCAATGTTCTGGGCAGAGAGGAAGTTCCCAGGCTAGTGTGCCTTTTCTTCTTTTGTTCTTTAATTACTTGAGGGATATCTTGAGTGATTTCTTGAGTGATATCCTGAGTACCACTTAGGTGGGTCATTAGGTGTGGATTAGTTGCTAAAGTCTTTGTGTCTTGACCTCTTGAACTTTGTGAAGAGTTTTTCTGAGAAGATGGCTGTACTGCACTTAGTTGTGCTCTGGCTTGGCTTCGTGTATAGGGGCGAGCTGTGGTTTTGTGGCCTGTGTCAGCCAGATCTGTGTAGGGATTGCAGGGGGGTGCAGCATCCGGAGGTGCCACCATGGTTTGGCTACTGGATGGTGTCTGTAATTTATCTGTGGAGAGGGTCTGGGTTTGGGTCTGGTGTGGTTGATTGGTGATAGCGTTCTGTGTGCCTCTGGATCTGGTGTCAGTTTTTGTGGGGAGGGCTAATTTCCAGATGTCTGGCAAGCGGGATGTGTCGTCACGCTTGTTCATGTTGTGAGGGTGTTTCTCTATCTCGATGGCTTCCATGATTATTCTCTTGTGGTGATGTTCCATGTTAAAGAGCAATTTGGAATCTGCAAAATTAATTTCGTGTCCTGTTTCTTTCATGTGTTGGAAAAGAGAGGAAGTTTTTTCTTCTTTTTTGACGGCATTCTTGTGTTCTGCGATACGTGCATTTATTCGTCTGTTTGTTTGTCCAATGTACGTGGCTGGGCAGACTTTGCAGGGTATTTCATAGACCCCCTGGTTTTCCAACTGGATTTTATCCTTGGGGTTTCTGAGGATATTGGCTATTTTTTGGTTGGTGCAAAAGGCTGTTTTGATATTGTGTTTATGGAGGATTTTGCTAATTTTAATCCTCCATAAACACAATATCAAAACAGCCTTTTGCACCAACCAAAAAATAGCCAATATCCTCAGAAACCCCAAGGATAAAATCCAGTTGGAAAACCAGGGGGTCTATGAAATACCCTGCAAAGTCTGCCCAGCCACGTACATTGGACAAACAAACAGACGAATAAATGCACGTATCGCAGAACACAAGAATGCCGTCAAAAAAGAAGAAAAAACTTCCTCTCTTTTCCAACACATGAAAGAAACAGGACACGAAATTAATTTTGCAGATTCCAAATTGCTCTTTAACATGGAACATCACCACAAGAGAATAATCATGGAAGCCATCGAGATAGAGAAACACCCTCACAACATGAACAAGCGTGACGACACATCCCGCTTGCCAGACATCTGGAAATTAGCCCTCCCCACAAAAACTGACACCAGATCCAGAGGCACACAGAACGCTATCACCAATCAACCACACCAGACCCAAACCCAGACCCTCTCCACAGATAAATTACAGACACCATCCAGTAGCCAAACCATGGTGGCACCTCCGGATGCTGCACCCCCCTGCAATCCCTACACAGATCTGGCTGACACAGGCCACAAAACCACAGCTCGCCCCTATACACGAAGCCAAGCCAGAGCACAACTAAGTGCAGTACAGCCATCTTCTCAGAAAAACTCTTCACAAAGTTCAAGAGGTCAAGACACAAAGACTTTAGCAACTAATCCACACCTAATGACCCACCTAAGTGGTACTCAGGATATCACTCAAGAAATCACTCAAGATATCCCTCAAGTAATTAAAGAACAAAAGAAGAAAAGGCACACTAGCCTGGGAACTTCCTCTCTGCCCAGAACATTGGAGGCTATACACCACACCCCCTCAACAGTATTTATAGGAACTCAAACACTGAGATCCTGCTCTGTTCCAGTAACAAGAAGCCGAAAGCACCAGCCTGATGATGACGAGTGAGACCTCGTCGAAACGTCGCCTAGACACCCCAACTTTTACACGGGAAGACACCCGAGGACACCAAAACCTGCATATATATATATATATATATATATATATATATATATATATATATATATATTCCAATTTATAATATACGTTCACATCATAACACTCCACTTTATGTCCCTCCCACCTCATGGCTTTCAAAATTAACCTTTTTTGTCATTGCATTTTGTACGTTTTCCAATTCTAATTACAGACATTACGAAATAGCTCAAAATTTAACTAAAAACATAGAAAGGTAGAGGATTTCTCATTGCAAGTCTTCAGACAACCCTGCTAGTGATGTTAATTACTTACAATAATCTTTCAGATATTGTATAAATTTACTGCAGTCCTTTTGGAATGCTTTATCTTGCTGGTTTCGGATTTTTCCTGTCAGCTTCGCCAGTTCTGCAAAGCCCATCATCTTCATCTGCCACTCTTCTTTCGTTGGTGCTTCTTGTTGTTTCCATTTGGGGGCTAAAAGAATTCTTGCCGCAGTTGTTGCATACATAAACAGTCTTTTGTCTTCCCTTAGTATCTCTTCACCCACTATATCCAACAAAAGGGCTTCTGGTAAAAGTGAATTCCTTTTACTTGCCCCTGCCCCCCAAATCCCCTGAAAATATTTGACAGACTTAATCCACTACAGAGGGACTCCTCAGTGTGTACATTTCATCCACTTTAACCAGAAGGAAACGCTATAAGCGTTTTGAGAGTATCATGAATTGGGAGCGCTAATGAAAGCAGAGAGAGCACAGAGGAACTCAGAAACAGATAAGAATTTCTAAAAAGCACAGATACAGATAAAAGGCATGTCTTGGAGCCTGTGCACACCAAGACAAGTCCCTTACACTTGAAATCGTGCTTAGTCATTCTGCTGCCAGTCAAAAGGATTTTACTGTCAAGAGGCACAGGAATTCTCAGTCCTAATAAACAGGATGACCTTGGTTAAAGACACAGCTAAACCTTTTTCAGACATGGGACAAAAGATCCCAGAAGGAGCCAATGTTAAGTAACATGATATTTGAGGAACTGACCCCAATCTCTGGGTAATGACCCGTATCGTGCACATTGCTACTACAGAAAGCTCAGGGAGACGGAGGAGGAGATTCCAGCATTGATAAAGGTAGTAAATGTAGCCTTGCACCCGAGAAAATAAATTGGTTACTATTGATTCAGCAAAATAGAGCTTCATCAAGTCTGCTTAAAAACCTGGAGGACACATAGGTGAAATTGAGAAAATTGGTGTTTTAATCTAGCTAAACGTCACCCACTGAACATAAAAGCATCTTGGAGGATACACTAAAGCAGGGATGAGAAAACGGTGGCCTCCTAGATGTTGTGGGACTACAATTCCCATGAGCTGGTGGTCAGGGATGATGGGAATGGTAGTCTAACAATATCTGGAAGGCCACAAATTCCCCATCCCTGCACTAATGAAAGCATGCATTCCATGACTGGTCCCAGCTGCAAACTTGATTGGTGACAGAAGCTAGGCTGGCAAGCTGCCGTTTGAAATTTCACACAGTGCCCTGGAGCGACACTACACATAGACACTTTTTTTTTCCAAGCAACTTTCCCAATATAATGCATTTTGTAAACATTCATTGGCTGGAGGACTGCGCCAGAAGATTCAGAGACGTGCATATTTCCAACGATAGCTATGTTTTGGTTTGCATATTAGTCCAAGGTAGCCTCCCAGCGCGGGTGGCGCTGTGGGTTAAACCACAGAGCCTAGGACTTGCCGATCAGAAGGTCGGTGGTTCAAGTCCCTGCGATGGGGTGAGCTCCCGTTCCTCAGTCCCTGCTCCTGCCAACCTAGCAGTTCGAAAGCACGTCAAAGTGCAAGTAGATAAATAGGTACTGCTCTGGTGGGAAGGTAAACGGCGTTTCCGTGCGCTGCTCCGGTTCACCAGAAGCAGCTTAGTCTTGCTGGCCACATAACCCAGAAGCTGTATACCGGCTCCCTCAGCCAATAAAGCGAGATGAGCGCCGCAACCCCAGAGTTGGTCACGACTGGACCTAATGGTCAGGGGTCCCTTTACCTTTACTTAGCCTCCCTTGAAAATGCAACCAGTGTCAAATCTTCCTCCCAGTTCAAATTTAGGGGATAAAACTTGTTGGACGAAGTTTCTTACAAGAGACAGTGGCCCTAGCCTGTCCTACTTTACAGGGCAAGCTGGAGAAAGTGTGTTTTCTTTCAATCACCTGGCTGTTTTGTACGGTAACAAGAGAAGGAAGTTAATATAAAATAGCAGTGTACCAGCTACTCATTCAAAAGGCAAGGTGCTCTTATTCATCTCATTCAGGAGATGTTGCTATTGCGTCTTAAATGACGAAATATTGACATTTTTAAAAGAATTATTGGCTGCCACTGGAATGCCAACATATCTTACATTGAGCTGTGAAGCCGGGCTGTGTTCAGCTCCGAGGGTCATGAAATGCAGGACAGAATTAGCAGGCATAAAGCATAGAGAATTGGCATCATGCACCTATTCCAGCCTCTCAAAATAATGTTTTGCTGTTTCCCCATGGAAGAAAAATCAAACCAAATGCAGTTCTTAATGCCAATGTTCTTGGCATGGCTGGAAAAGATGTGTTGAATTTGGAAACGGAGAGGTTTTTCACTATCAGATGCAAAATTCCAGGGAGACAGGAGCACATTTCCAGACTACAGCTTTTGGCGAAGAATTTGAAGCTCTTCTAGCCTTGGGAGGTATTCACAGATGTTAAACATCTGTATAATGCAAGGCGAAATTGCTGGCACCCAAAGTGCAGGAAGGGTAATGTTACGTTTGTGTGTAGACGTTGGAAGGAACCAATGCTCTTCAAAGGAATCCAGTTTTGCCCACTCACATATCGTTTGATTCATCTTTCATTTCAACCTCAAATAACAGCCAGTTTCTTAAACTATACTCCCTCCCCCATTCTGTTCACTGGTATTCCCCATCCAGCCCACAATCTAGCACAACATTGCAGCCCAGCATTTTGCAGCTGAGAACAACCTACAGCAAAACTGAATGGAACGTAGTGGTCTGTTTATTGATGAAGAAGTAGAATTTTTATTTCACCCAAAGTTACACAAGGAAAGTAGGAAGTTGCTTTATTATACTGAGTCAGAATATTAGCCCACTTAGTCCAGTATTGTCTACACAGGTTCATAGGTTTTCTGGAATTTCTGTTTTTCCCAGCCTTGGAAATGCCAGTGACTGAATCTGGAACTTTTTGTATGCAATAAGTTTGTCCCTGTACCTGAGACTAATTCCATCTCCTATGTCCAGGGGCCTCTAAGCAGAAGACAGTTTTCCCAGGGGAGATGTATGCAGCTGGGGGAAATAGAGTCCAAGATGCTGTCTGGTCCAGTTTTGAGTATTTTATTGCTAATTCTCAATCTAGTAACTCTCTAAAGTTATTATGGATCATTCAGTAAATTACCACCAACAAAGAACCAATGAAAATAAGACACGGTTATATTCTTCTTTTATTTTATTTTATGAATGCCCCATATTGAAGAGTTGCCTTTTTCTTCTTACGTCTTTGCAATAGAATTTCTCGTTGGCATTGGCCTGTCTCGGCAGACCATGGAGGAGTGCACCTTTGGGGGTGAAGTCAAAATATAATTTTTACTGCTTCTGATATTCTTGTTCTTATTCAAGGTTCTAGGCCAGCCTTTGCCAACCTGGCCTCCTCCAAACATTGTTGGACTACAACTCCCATCAGCCCCAGCCAGCATGGGAGTTGTAGTCCAACCAAGGTTGGACAAGGCTGATCTGGACAGATGCATTTATGGAAGCTGCTTGAGCAATTCCAAAATACTCTGCTTAACATTAGCATTCAATATGCTCCCAGCTATCACCCAGTCGTTCAAAGGACTCATAATCCACTTTTTGAGAACATGCTTTACATGTTAAGCTCACAGCATACATAAAAATGCAAGCATTTTATTTAGTTGAGTTGTTCCATTGTCACCTATGGGACTCATTGTAGAAATACTGTACTTGAAAAAGGGCAGGAAAGGTGATGGAATCGCAGTTCACATGGAAAATGCAAAAGGATTCCTGCAATGTGTTGCTGTGTACATTTCTCCCAAGCACTATGATTATTTTAAAGACGGGGTTGGGGTGGTTTTATGTGCGTATCACATAGATGAAAGCAACACAACAGTCTAATCCTAAGGCAAAGATCACAAGGCTATCACATCCATCTGCTGGCAATAACAGATGGCAATGCTAATTGTTGTTCAAGGAATTCATATTGTTCTAATTTTCTCAAGGGCAAACTAGGGAAGCAGACGTGAGGCTTTTCCTGAAAGCCACGTTTTAACGCCAGTCAGAAAAGGGTTGCAGATTATTTCCAGTTGCTGTCGACAAGCCACCATGGGAAAGAAAATCATGGCACAGGCCTAGGGGACCTGAGGCTCATGTTGTCCAACCCCATCTTTCCTTCTGACTAAAAACACATCTCCCTAGATGAAATCAGCCAGGTATGAATATTCCAAAGAAACAAGGACAGGGTCTGTCTCTAGCACAGCCGCAGGCAACCTGGTGCCCTCCAGATGTTTTGCAGTCCCACTCCCATCAGCCCTAGCGGGAGGGAACCACATCAGCGAAAGCCGATTTTGCAGCCCCATTCAGTTTCCTTTACCTTATTTTTCCTTCCCCCACGACATAATTTCCCCCAAGATATAGTGAAGTCATGAAATCCTCCACCAAGCACAAAACCTCATCAAGTTTTTCCTTTTTTTGCAGCCATCGTATATACTTAGTGAACCAGACACAAGGCTTTTTAAAGGCCTCCTCCTAAAACGTATTCAAGGCCTTTCCTGCAGCCTCTCCTTGCCGTTCTTGTCTAAGCTGTTTGCATACATACAGACACACGCAATAGACGTGCTGAAACATGGTCAAGGAAACAATATAGATCCCATAAAAATGTCAGTGACTGTGCTTCCAACACTTATTCATTGTCAGATAAATTCTGACAAACCAACAAAATTAATTAAAATATATTCTATAAATCAGCCCCAGCAAAACGGGAGATTAAGTATGGAGTTATAACTAAAAACTTATTTTAGCAAGTCTATCTGCACATTTAATTTAGTTATACGTACTTCTTTCTTAATTCTGCTGATTTTATCTCATATTACTGCTTTATGTACACCTATTAAGAGATTTCTTCATTAAGTGGTTTATAAATTTAAAGGGTGGGTTTCTTGTTCTCAAGCTGTACATATTGAGACTATATGAAATAACTAGGTAGAAAGATAAAGGTAAAGGACCCCTGGACAGTTAAGTCTAGTCAAAGGCGACTATGGGACTGCAGCACTCATCTTGCTTTTCAAGCCGAGGGAGCCAGCGTTTGTCCACAGACAGCTTTCTGGGTCACATGGCCAGGGTGACTGAACCTCTTCTGACGCAACGGAACACCATGACAGAAGCCAGAGCGCACAGAAATGCTGTTTACCTTCCCGCCACAGTGGTACCTATTTATCTACTTGCACTGGAATGCTTTCGAACTGCTAGGTTGGCAGGAGTTGGGGCAATGGGAGCTCATCCCGTCGCATGGGTTCAAACCACCAAGCTTCTGATTGGCAAGCCCAAGAGACTCAGTGGTTTAGACCACAGCGCCAGCCGTGTCCCTTTTACCTTTACAAAATAACTAGAAGAGTTTTAACAATATAGAAGCCTAGGTAGAAAGTAATCAGGCAAGTAATTGTTTTGCTGGGTAGCTAAGCTGGGAAACTGTTGAAAGGCTGGAAAGGAAGGAAGGGAGATTTCTAGTGAATCTTTCCTTGCAATCCTATGCACGTTTACTTAGAAGGAAGTTCCACTGTATTTGGTAGGGCTTGAACCACAGTAATAGTACAGTCCTGTACACGTTTACTCAGAAGGAAGTCCCATCAAGTTCAGTGAGTTTACACGTAAGAATCTGGGCAGGGAATTGCAGCCCAGTTGGGTTTAGTTACTGTTGCATTCCTGTATACATTTTCCTACACACAGAGAACTCAATAGGGCTTGCTTCTGAGTAGACCTGTATAGGTTTGCAGTGCATGGAAATTATGAAACTACTCGTTGACAGCCCTGGTGAATGAGTTAGTTTTTTCCCCTTTTTCTCAGCTTAAAATTATTTTGTGAGCTCCAACACCTCCAAATTATAATTCCTGTCACGCAAAATATTTAATCGTTGGCAATGCATAATAAGCCGAATCCAGTGAATAAAATAAATTAACTCAGAAGTCTGAATGAAATTGCCTCCCAAGAATTTTAATGCTCTTCCAAGCATGAAAATAAAACACATTTGCTTCAGGTACTTGTAACCACTTGGCACAAGATAAATGCATTTCCTCTCCCTCCCCGTTCTCCTTTCTTTCTTAATAAAACCAAGAAAACATCTCCTTGACCAAACAAAACATTTTATAGTATATACTAAATCCTTGTCCAGTTTTGGCCTCCCAAAAGGAACGTGAGTTTTATTTGTGTCTGATGCAAAGCATCTGTAACTCTCTTCTGACGCCACCTGCTTTCCATCTATCAATATTCCCAGAAGGCTTTTATGCTGCTCTCAGGCGAGGGCCGCAGTCATGCAATTCAGATGCGATTAGCGGCTTAAATCACTAGATGGGCCCTATTTGCTTTGAAGTGATTAGATGAAAGCTCCTCTGCATACATCACAGGGGTGTCTTTAGCTAGACTAGTTTGCAGCAATGAAGCAAGCAGGTGAAAGTCACCCCTAAACAGTGGCACAGGCCGCGATGCACCTGTGTTGAGCAAATGCCATACCAGCAAGGATGCTTCCAAGTATTACACAATTCCTATCCAGAAAGCATGCCTGTGGGATAATAAGCAGATAATCAGAATGCAGGTCAAGGCACGGGTCCCCTATGTCTTGTTGGGCTATACAGTGGTACCTCGGGTTACATACACGTCAGGTTACATACGCTTCAGGTTACAGACTCCGCTAACCCAGAAATATTACCTTGGGTTAAGAACTTTGCTTCAGGATGAGAACAGAAATTGTGCTCCAGCGGCACGGCAGCAGCAGGAGGCCCCATTAGCTAAAGTGGTGCTTCAGGTTAAGAACAGTTTCAGGTTAAGAATGGACCTCTGGAAAGAATTAAGTACTTAACCTGAGGTACCACTGTAAGTACTTACAAGAACAGCAGTGATCCCACTGAGTCCTATGAGGCTCAGTTCCAGGCATAATTCTGCACATTTCCATTCAGAAGAAAGTCTCCCTGTTTTCCATGGAGCTTATTTCCAAGCAAGTGTGTACAATACTTCCCCAACATGGTGCCTTCCAGAAATTGTTCATCTACAACTCTCATCATCCCTACTGGCCATCCCAATTGGGCCAACAATAGGCAGGAGAGCACAAGACTGGTGTATCAGGCAACTTAATAGGACCACTCTACAGACAACTTCTTCATATCAGGCCATTAGACAGTAAGTAAAGTTAAATTTTTTTTATTTGAATTAAATTTCCTCAATTCAATATATACATATATATAAACAGATCAAGAGCTGTGCTTTTGCTTTTGGTTTTAGAATAATTAAAGTCATATTTGGCTATAAAAAACAAACATAAATATAGTTTTCAGAACGTTCCATATTTTGCATAAATGCCCAGCACAAAGCACAAAACCAAGAAAACAACAGTCACAGTTTGCATACTTTAAATTAATATACTAGAAAAAGCCCCCATGTCGGCACACTTTAGCCAATATATAAAATTGTCTTAAAGCATAGAAAAGGTATCCCAATAAAATCTGTAAAATGTGACACAAGGAATTAGAGGATTAATATTATACCTTTTATAAAATGGCGACTGGATATAAATCAAACCTCTCTGTTATCTCGCATACAATTCCTGGCAGACCCTCCAAAGTCTGAGAGGAGAATTATGCAAGCAGAGAAGATTTGTGGGGGGGGGGGTTGCCTTTTTTAATGGTCACAACTGTCCCTAGTGCAGCCTGTGTGGTTGCAGAGGGATTGCTTTGGTACAGCTAGGACCCAATAAACAACAGAAGAAATGTCTTGATCATAAGAGGATTTGATAACAGGACTAGTTACCTAGACTAGTGGTTTCCAAATTGCCCCCACAGACTACCTGAGAATTGCTGAGGGTCTTGGCAGTGGCGTAGCGTGGGGGGTGCAGGGGGGCCGGCCGCACCAGGCGCAACATCTGGGGGTTAGGGTAAGGGGGCGCAAATCCACGGGTTAGGGGGCGCAAATTACTTGCCTTGCCCCGGGTGCTGACAACCCACGCTACGCCACTGGGTCTTGGCAGAAACCTTAACGATTTCCCTGCCTTTTGTAGCAATTACAATGCACTGGGCTTGATCCACTGTGATCCATTTTAAACTGTATTTTGATTGCTTCTTTTACTTCTTACATGTTGTCTTTTATTGTGTTGAATACCATAGTATACAGATTTCGAAACAATGCAATAACATAAGAAATCAAAGAAGCTGGGAATCACAAGTGGGGAGAGTGCTGCTGAACTTAGGTCCTGCTTGTGGTCTTCCAGTAAGCATCTACTTTGGCCTGATTCTGCAAGTCTCTTCTTATTTCCTGCATCAAGCAAGGGGCAGAGAAGGGTTTTAGGGAGCATGACCAGTTTCGTACACTGGGTGCCGAGCCTTGGAGGCGCCACAACTATGGTGTGGAATGGAGCGTGAGGGGTGGGGGAACTTTGGCATTGCACAGGGTGCCACTCATATTTGAGACCGCAAGATCCACCACTGCAAGGGGTTGGATTATATCAGGAGTAGGGAACCTGTGCAATGTCATTGGACTACAATTCCCATCATTCCTGAACACTGGCCATGCTGACTACAGCAGATGGGAGATGGAGTCCCCAGCCTTGGACTGGACATTTACAAAGCTCTTCCTAATTCTTACATTTCTATGATTGTATGAAGCATGGCTCCCAAGGTGATTGTATGGACTTACATGCAGGGCTGGCCAAAGACAATTTGATGCCTGAGGCTCTTCCTGCCCCAACTCAGAGTACAAATATCCACCCCAGCCGTCAAAATACAATAATAATAAACTGAAGATCTAACAATTTGCTGCCTTTTGTAACACTCAAAATCATGACAAAGTGGCTTCAGCATCACTCTATTAATGTTTGAACGGGCAACTGCACATCCAAGGCATTGCTATGTCTCAGCTAGATATTAGTCCTATTGAAAGTCAGCTGATTGAACTCCCTAGAAAAGTTCACCAACAGAGCAGAGGCAGCCAGCAAACTGCCCTCTGGGTGTTCTCAGCCTCCAGCTCCCATCAGCTCAGCCAACGATAAGGAACAATGGTTCCCCATACCTGTATTCTGCGTTTTGTCTAACCTGTTCTCTTAGCGAGTTCTGTGCCATTCAACTGCAGCTAGAGAAAGGAGAAAATGCCCAACATGGGCTTCCCAATCACCTTTCCCGATTCCTTCCATACTTTTTATTAACTGTCAGTTTCCTCCTGGGATAGATGAAACCCATAAAATGGACAAGCCGGTTCCATGCTGATGTGCAACGTGGTTGACCCTGCCACGCACACAGTCCAGAGAAACAGATATCATTGTACCATTACGAACTTCAAAGGAGGAGCGAAGCGCAACACTGGTCCAGATGCTTCCTTCAGGCATTTGCCCTCCAACCTGCTGTGCAATTGAATGAGGCTGCCCATGATCACCCAAGAGCTGATTTAGAGTCACCCGGAGCATGTTACACGAGTGGATCAGCTTTATTGAAAACACAACACTGGCGACTCCCCTTTCGGTAAAGACAAAGTATTTCTGAGCAAGTTGCCCAGTAGAAACCAGACGGATCTGCTTCTCAATGGAGGAAACCTGAGTGAAATCCAGTAATTTGTTTCTGACAGCTCCTGTGGGCAGCCCCTTAACAGAGACCGAGGCTGAGAGAGCAGTGGAAGCTGCAGATGGGATCCAGATGAGGCTCAGCGTACTAATTCCAGAGCTGTCTCCAAAATAACGAATGTTGCATTGTGCTGGCGAAAGGATCTCAAAGCTAATCAGATCCCCGGCTTCAACTTTGGTGGCCCCGGAGGCAGATATCGACGTGTCTCGATAATTGACGCCAGACTTGTGCACACTCATTAGTTCTACGTTAGTGCCGTTTCGGTTGAGATAAGACACCAGGGAAAGCCCTTCGCGGATGCAGGTGGGGCCCATGGAGTACAAGGCTTGGTGCAAAACGAACTTCACCACACCCCTTTCCGTAAACTTGACGGCTCTACCATCATGGGACAAGGTTAGCATGTAAGGGTCGGAAAGGGAAACCAGTCTGAAAGTTGGCCGGTAGTTCGTTTGGTAGTGCATCGCAGTGGACAGTTGCGCAGTCATGGCTACCGCCCCCGTATCGTGGGATAACCAAAGCAAACTGAGGGGCGTGTTGAGGTCGTAAACGTTGAAGTCTTTACTTTGGTTGCAGAATTGATTGGGGCTCTTCAAAAACAGCCAGAGAGCTTGGCCTGGCTCTACCTCCGCCGCGCCGCTCACACTGATGCTCTGGAAGATTTTGCCTTCTGGCTGCTCAATGCGGACCGCGCTCAGCTCGCAACCTTCCTCCTCCTGGCTGCTGAATTTCAAGGCAAGCTGGAGGAAATTCCTGCAGTTGTGTTTCACGGCAAAATTGAAGTCGGCCCACATTAGGCCGTGCTGCTTGAAGACCAGGCTGTTCTCTTCCACCGCGACAATGTCCCACTCGTGCTTCCCCTTTATCTTCAAGGTAACGCCGGGATAAATTTGAGAAGCTCCAGAATTTGCCATGGGTAAAATGACGTTCGCAGTCCAGGACTCGGACAGCTTGTTCTCACCGGCTGTTGAGCAAACGGTGTCGCTGACAGTGGAGCAGGGGAGAACAACCGCCCTGTCTTCACACATTAAGCAAGCCTGGCACTCTTGCAGCTCTTTGTTAAAGAAATACTCTTCTCCGCACAATCCCAAGGCAGCTTCTTTTGCTGCAATTCCAAGGCATCGGAATCCCCCTGTACACACACAGGGAAATAAAGTTTCAGTCGCAGGCCCATGTTGCATTATTATTAGTCTACCATTATTATTATTATTATTATTATTATTATTATTATTATTATTTGCACTTATTAGTCATGCTGTTTTTTCTCTTTTACACAAAGTAACCTGAAGCAACTTACTATGTTTTCTGTTTTACAATTTAAGATACTCATTTTACATCCTTAAGTTATCAATGACTTCCCTTCTTCTCTTTCAATGGTTCATTTTATATATAATAAATCCCTGCATATTTTACAGAAACATTTAGTATTCCATCATTGCATCCATTAGAACTTATTTACACTGTTGAATTTATCTTGATGCTGCTAGCATTTTCAGCTGTACACAATTATTTCCCATATAATCCATAAATGTTTTCCAATCTTCTTTAAACGTATGTTTTTCTTGTTCTCTCATTCTATATGTTAAGTCTGCGAGTTGTGCATATTCCGTCAACTTAAGTTGCCATTGGGACCTCGCTCGTTTTCCACTTTGGGGCTAACAAAACACGGGCCGCAGTAGTAGCATACATAAATAACCTTTTTTGACACCCAAAGCAACAAACAACCAGTTGCTGGAAATATTTATATCCTGACTGTCCATGATCTTAAGGCACCATACACTAAAAACGTAATGTTGCAGAGGCAATATATACCCCAAGAGGGCTGTCTCTGATTTTAAAAACATTTATCCCCTTCTAAAACTGCTAGCACATTTGCAAAGCTAAGCAGGGGCCGGCGTGGTTTCAAATTAGATGGGGGACCGCATTGCAGAGGGTTGGACTAGATGACCCAACTCTACCACTCTATGCTTCTGTGTTGATTAAATTGCATGCGTTTCTATTGAACTATTGCCATTACTTACATACAAATATAACTGATAGACCCAATTTTTAATTTGCATGCAATAATTCTGAAGCACGATGGCTGGAGCTGATGGGAGTCCAAAAATGAAAAATAAATAAATTAGAGGGTGTAGTGAGTGCTGTTGAAGTGGCTTGATGGGGATGTTTAGGGAGTGGGATATATATGTAACTGAAAACTTGTGTATCATCAAACTAAATTGCGAGTGGCTCCCCAGTATATATTTCATGACTAAGTATGGCTGCCACTAATTTTTTTTGCAATAATTCTATAAATGCAGCACTTGTAAAGAGATCATATTGAATTGAAATAATGCATTGCTACATAAGTGATTTCCCCCCCTAACAAAGAGTCCTAAAAGCTCTTACTCTTCAACCCAACTCCACAATTTCTACTTGAAACTGCACCATGAGGGAACATTCCTGCCTTCATGAATGGCTTCATTCACAGAAATGCAGCAACTTACCTGGAGTGTTCAGGCACTTTATCCTTTCTCCACAGATGTTTGGTGATTCAATGCACTCATCTCTATCCTATGAGTAACAGATAACAGAGTCAAGTTCAAACACGTAGCATTGCTCTGGGGCATCGTGGTGCTTGGAGCACGGCCAGTATGGCCAGGTCAGGGTCCATTGACCAAGGAGGGAGACCCAACGCAGGACACTTTGCCCAGGGGCCCATCAAACTTGGATCTGGACCTGATTGTAGAGGTTTACGGAAGTGAGATATAAATTGTGTGAAGGGCCATAGCTCAGTGGAAGAGCATCTATCTGCCTTGCATGCAGAAGGTTCCAGATTCAATCCCTAATGGCATCTCAAAGTAGAACTGGAAATAATCCTGCCTGAAAACCAGGAAAGCTGCTGCTAATTGGTGTGGACAATATGGAGCTAAATGGACTCAGCGTAAGGCAACTTTCTATGTTAAATGTGTAATTTGTGCTGGAGCATACAGGCAAAAGTTAAAAGTGATAAGACTACAGACATAATAAAAGTTGTTTGCACAAAGAATAATGCAACGAAACCCAAAGTATATAATACTGAAACATGGGTACAGTGGTACCTCGGGTTACAAACACCTCGGGTTACAAACACTTTGGGTTACAGACTCCGCTAACCCGTAAGTAGTACCTCAGGTTAAGAACTTTACCTCAGGATGAGAACAGAAATCGTGTGGCGGCAGTGGGAGGCCCCATTAGCTAATGTGGTACCTCAGGTTAAGAACGGTTTCAGGTTAAGAACGGACCTCTGGAAGGAATTAAGTTCGTAGCCAGAGGTACCACTGTAACTTTAATTTTAGTTGGTCTATCTGTGACCTTTCAGTGGGGCTGTTCCTTTTTGGGGAAAAGGTACCATTGAGATTCCGAGCACAATGATCTTTCACCTGGCATATCCGATCAGCATTTGTAGAGCACTCAGACAGCTGGAAAAAGCCAGCAGGGCATAAGGTGCATTTTTCACACTGCGAGGGTGTCTTTTGGAAATTACAAAATTCGTCACTTTCACAAAGGCCACAGTCCATTAAAGGTTCCCCAACATCAATCACTTTGGCATCAATTTCTACTTTATGCATGGAGTAGGACTTCTGGAGATGGTTTCTGACTTGGTTCTGAAGGCCTTGGAGATTGGCTTCAAAATAATGTTGAATATCCTCTTGCAAACTCTGAAACGACATTTGCTTCACCGTGTCAAAAAGCATGCCATACTGGACCTTGATCAGATCCATTTGTTCATACATCTTCCTGTGTTGCTCTACGATTTCCCGCTGCTGAGCCACCAACATGCTCTGCTGCTCTGCAAGTTTTTGCTGTAAATCCACAATCACCCCCTGCTGGCTTTTTAGCAAGTCGACAAATTTCTCTTGTCCTTTCGTAAGCTGAAGTTGCAGCACAAGCGCATCCTCAGACGGAACCTCATTTTCCCCTAGAATACAAACAACCTGGCATTAAAACATAAATTCTTGGTGGTATTTCTCAAAACATCATCAAACGAGGTCACCAGAATGTGTGACAGGACTTGCTGGAGCATTCAGCTGGATGCAAGCAAATAGCATTCAAGGGCAGAAATAAACCAAAGCTCTGTGTGTGTGTGTGTGTGTGTGTGTGTGTGTGTGTGTGTGTGTGTAATCCATATGGGGAAATGTCCTACCATTAAACCAAGATGATGTACCATATTTTTGATACCCAGAAGTCTTCATCAGCCACTATTTGCCTTATGAAGAATTCAGAATATTTTAAAGCTTGAATCATTTAGTTATGCATGTGTTTTTCTATTGGCCTTAGAATGTTGTTGTGCTATATTATTTGTTGCAGGTTAAGTCCAGCCTCGCACCCAGAATCAGCACACAACATCCTTGGGCAGGTGACAGAGCTTCAGGGCCCGGCTCCGCCAGAGTGCTCAGCCTCCTTCAGAGGATGCAATGTCACCAGTTTGCGCGGTGTCGAGAAACGTGTGAGATGTCACACAATGCATGTCAGAGACGTGTGCTGTGCAACGGTCACCCTCAGTCTTGGGAGCAACCTGATGCCTCTGCAGATGCCTGTGGGAAACCCACAAATGGGATTCGAGTGCAACAGCACTCTCCGCTCCTGTGGTTTCTTGCCACTGGTATTCTGAAGAATTACTACGGAAGCAGAGCATAGTCATCTTGGCTAGCAGTCATTGAAACATGGGGAAGGTGATCAGAAACACAGAGCTAAACTGTGTGTGTGTGTGTGTGTTTAATAAATTTTCTGTTTTACCATTTAGAATACTCATTTAAACATCCTTAAAATATCAATGACTTTTCTTCTTCATTTTGCATATCATAAGTCTCTGCATATTTTACATAAACTAAACCATTCAGTACTCCATTATTACATCCATCCAAACTTATTTACACTGTTGAATTTATCTTAATGCTGCCATCATTTTCAAGTGTACACAAGTTCCCCCATATATTCAATAAACATTTTCCAATCTTCTATAAACACTTCTTGTTCTCTTATTCTATGTGTTAAGTCCACATGCTGCACATATTCCATCAGCTTAAGTTGCCATTCCTCTTTAGTTGGAACCTCGCTCGTTTTCCATTTTAGAACTGGCCTAGTTTAGACACCACACCTACCTGGTTTGACATCACAGGTCAGCTGAACGCCCAGGGCAGCACCGCCTAGTTCTGAAGCTGTGTAGGCAAGGTCTTCTCCAATGAACTGGGCTGCCCTCTCAGCTGCTCTGACCAAGGTGGGCTCATGGCAACCTTCCCCCTGGTTTGGAGGGCATGGGATGGTCTGGGTAGCTGGCCTGGACTTCTGGCGAATGTGCAGAGGCAGCCTGCACTCAATGCCTTTGCAGTCCTGGACGGTGCCATTGGGAGCGCCAGCACTGCAGTCTCCTCCTCCAGAGCAACTCTCTTCTGCGCCCCTCGTGGCGGCCAAGGCAGCATGTCCCAGGCTGCTGCCCCCTAGAGGCTGTTGCAGCTGCCCTTGCACAGGTGTGGCGGAGTGGGCAAAGGCACGAGAAGGGTGTCTTGCCCTTCCTGAGCAGTGGGGGCCCTGGCAGTGTTGTCTGCTGGGCTGATGTTCGCTGTCACTGCTCCTGCTGCACGGGGGGCTCCGGCAGTGCGCAGCGCTGGTGCATCCTCTTTCGCCAGCCAGAAGCCACAGGCAAATCCCTAGCCAGCAACAGAAAGCCCAATGGAGCTGTCTCGCCAGCATCTCCAGCGTCACCTGCAAGAGGAAATGAGAGCTTGGCAGTCCCTGGGGCAAGGAAAGAGAGACCAAGTCTGTGCTTTTAGGGCATTGCCATACAGGTCCAATTTGCAGGTAGCACTCTGTAAAGATCTCCAGTACTGAGCCCCTTACTCAGTCTGACTGCTGCAAGTCTACTCAGGTCTAAGCCATGATTTGGTTTAGCATTATATTCAAACTCAGGCTTATGTTCGTCTCCCCCAGAAAAACCACAGGTGGTAAATGAAAAGCAAACCCTGGTTATAACTTTTGGTTTCCCCCCAAAGCAATACAAACCTCAATCATGGAAGCCGCAGGAACTGCTGAGGAATACAGCAGCTATGAACCTGCATGTTTGCTCATTCATGCTAAGGCGTATTTTCGTTTAGCATGACATGCATATTGGATCAAAGAAAGAAAACAACAGCTTTTAAAAAAGACGCTGTCTGTTAGCAACTAGAAAGCAGTGGTGTGTTAAGACAGAATTCTCGGTCTGGATGGACCAAGTGCAAATCCCAGTAGGACAGGCAACCATTGTTATCTCTACTACCTCTCAGGATTATTGCAAAGGCCCATGGGGAAAATGGTGGAAGTCACTGTGTCATAGTGGTTAGAGGGCCTTATGCCACACCAGCAGTGATGTCACAGGGCCACTGTCCAACTGAAGTGTGTGTCTAGAACAACTGCTGTTCCTACCCCACCCCAAGATGCGATAGCTGTGCTTGCTAGGGGCAAAACAACCATTTATTCTGCCTTAGCAGTGATTTCTGAAACAACATTAACTAGGCTGATGAGCAGAGGCTGGCCAATGTTTACAGATGCCCTAAAACAAAATCCAGATTCTTAGAATAGAGGAAGGGATATTGGACATACCATATTTATCCTGAGGAGAGAAATATCCATAAACAATACTGATATTAAAAACGGAGAACAACAACAAAACAGCAAAGCATAAAATGTTAGGAAAGCCATTGTTGTTAGTGGAAAAGGGTCCAGATAGGAACATAGGAGGCTGCCTTATACGGAGTCAGACCATTGGTCTATACTATCAACACTAACTGACAGCATCTCCACATTGTTTCAGCCTGGAGAACACTGGGAATTGAACCCAGAACCTTCAGCATGCAAGTCAGATGCTCTACCACTGAGCTATGGTTTTCCCCCCAAGGATTACGTCCGCAATTGCAACTGACAAACTTTCTTAGAGAGGGAGCTCCACAGAAGGGTGCCACCACAGAGAAGGCCCTCAAAATCCTAACAGGAAAATCCAGAAAAGGACCTTACTCCAGGTGAGCTCCCTGTCCCTTCAGGTGCTACTGTACTCAGCTCCTATCAGCCCCAAGCATCATGGCTAATGTGGTCAGGGATGATGGGAGCTGCAATTCAACAGGTTCCGTATCCCTGCCTTAGTGGATTTCACTAACAACAATCAGGTTTGGATGGAAGAAGACAGCCTTTTAAATCTTGATCCTGGAAATGAATTAGTTTTAAAGATGAGAAGCAACACCTCTGTGCCCAGAAGCAAACTGTTGATCAATTGACAGTATTCCTTCTGAGAGGCTCGATCCTCTCTTCTGGTGTTAAGGTGGGGCAGAGCTGGGGGGGGGGGGGCGGAATCAAACATACATTTTAGTCCGTGAATGTTTTAAATTTGCATTACAGGCAGAGTGAAACATAAAACCTAAAGGGAGTCTTGCAAATGTTGAAACAAAATCAACAACCACAGCAGCGAAGGAACTTCCTCCCAGCCAACCAACCGCATCCTAAACATGTTCCTTGGATGTTAAGCCCCACTGATTACTGCAGGCCTCACATTCCTATACTTAGTAGGATATCACACTTTTCTATTCATCTGCCTTAGAAAAACATAAAAGATCAGATGCAGCAGATCTGAGAACAGCCCATCTGCAAGAAGAATTCTAGTTAGGTTTTAATACTAAGCAATGTTTTTTTTTATTGTTGTTATTTTTATTCTATTATCCTAACTACCTGTCCCACCAACCTTTCAAGAAAGCTCCAAAAGGGTTCGCTTAGCACAACTTCGTTGAATTCAGGGAAAATAACTTTATTCTGGCAGATCTATCCCCATCCGCAGAAGCAAAGCTGCAGTAAAAGTGTTTCTCCTTACAATATAGATACCCCTCCCCACCCTGGCTGGGTACATTCGCCTATGAACTTTTAACTGACTGTTAAAACACGCTTTTAAAAAAAGAGCATGATCCAACCAGTCTTACGGGAGCAAATGAGCTACTTACCTTAAAAATAAAAAAGAGGAGCAGATGGAGCCGAAACCAGTAGCTTTGGGGAGATCCAATGTTCTTCTCTTTTGGATCTGGACTGAGATGAATCAATGATCGCGTGAAGAAGGCAAAGTTTGTTTTGCCTCCACGGCGGGAAACTGACCTGCTCCTCAGAAACCCTGGAAGGGAATGTTAAAGTTTCTTTTAGGCATCATTAGCATCGGGTTTCCCAGGACCCTCCCTTTAACTCTTTAAATCCCGCGCTGCCGCAGAGGCAGGAAAAGGTTCAAGGAGGAGGAGGCTCCGCCGTTCAGAGGTGAGTTGCGATTGATTTAGTCTCCCTGGTTGCAGCAGCTTCAGGAGGAGGAGCAGGAGGCAGAGCAACACTGGGAATCTGGTGACGGAATTAACTGGGGAGCGCGCGGGTCTTGACTGCAGGGAGAGGGCGAAGAACCGCGTTTGGGCGAAGATGAAAGGCTCCTCCTGTCACCCCCGAGTCAAAACAAAAAGTGACGCCGGTATTAGCGTCAAAGCCAATCAGCATCAGGAAGGGTCTCAGCCCGCCTTCGCCGGCCACTCTGACCCCTGTCTAACAATATGTGCAACCAGTGCTGAATTTACGTATTGGCTAAACAAGTTATAACTTGTTGGGGACCCCCCAAAAAAATTAAAGAGGAAAAAAACCTGGATGTGCATTTCCAAAATATAAGATAAAAAGCAAATAAAATAAAACCTACATACAGCAACAGTGTGGCTAGCTGTGGGAAAGAATCTTCCCGGAAGTTCACAGTAATGGGCCCTGCCTGCTAGCATGCTCCCTAAAATATCACTGGTTTGCTCATTTCCATATATAGGGTACCTACATTCTGCATGGACTGGTTGGTTTGCTCATTTCCATATATAGGGTGCCTACATTCTGCATGGTCTGGTTGCACGGCAACATGTGCAAATGGCTTTAGATACCTATTAGCTCCATAAATTACCATATAGCATATATTCAACACAGAAAACAGCGACAATTTGTTGTTGACAAAGCGCAGCTGGACATTGAAAGGGCCCCATTACCTTCAGTAGCTTAGGGCCTCATCAAACCTAAATCTGGCCCTGCGTGCAATGTTGCTCTGCAAGTTAAAGAACCCAGATTTAGCCATTGGTTTCTCCCTCTGAGACAGGGTTGAGAACCTGTGGCCTTCCAGAGGCAATTGGGACTTGTCCACAGTTGCGCATTATTTGGCTGTTAAGCCACTTCCTTCGGTTTAAAAGAGAAGTCCACACACGCACATAATAGGAATCTATATATCAGGAACCACTTTGGATTTTTAATGCAGATTCAGTACCAACAGGGCATGCGTGGAGACAGGTGAGTGTGCATCTTGTTTGTTTTAATTTTTAAGCTCACTGTGCAGGTAGTGTTCAAAAGGACACAGTCAGCCAATTATAAATCCTCAGCACACTTTTCAGTGTGGGTTACCTGTGCAGTTCTGCAAATCTGAGGAATCAATAGCTAGGTAGCTATGCAGGAATCCATTTATGCTCCTGCATCAGAAATACTTACCAGCACCTCTGGAAATGAAATGACATGAATTGCAAATTCTTAGCATACACTTCAGATTCATGTTGCTGCTCAATATCTAGTGCGATCTTTTTTTTTTTTAATATTATTTGCTGGTGCAGTTTTCTGGTTTTGTGCAAATCTGAGGGATCAAAAGCATTTATGTGCTTGAGTGCCATAAATAGTTACAAGTACTACATAGTTACAAGTACTAAGGAAATGAAAACACTGAGGATATACAGTGGTACCTCTGGTTACGAACTTAATTCGTTCTGGAGGTCTGTTCTTAACCTGAAACCGTTCTTAACCTGAGGTACCACTTTAGCGCTCGATTTCTGTTCTCATCCTGAGGTAAAGTTCTTAACCCGAGGTACTACTTCTGGGTTAACGGAATCTGTAACCCAAAGTGTTTGTAACCCGAGGTATAACTGTAAATGGAATGGTGAGGAGGAGGAGGAGGAGGAGGAGGAGAAAGTAACCCACCCACACCAAAACAAATACAGTAATCTACAACCCCAAGTGAAGCAGTTTGGAGCCTGATTTTCCCCAGTTTGTAGAATTATCCCTATATAAGGTAACCCCAAACTTATAGTGGGAAAGCATTGAGATTGGTGTTGTTTGAAGGCGGGCTTCCTCCTATCCACCCTCACAATTGGCTGTGTGAGCTGGGGCTGATGGGAGTTTTGAGTCCCAGCAATATCTGGAGGGCCACAGGTTTCACATCCTGCACTGAAAGATCAGGTGGCTTGGAAAGACCTTTACATGAGACCCTGATGAGATGCTACCAGTTAGAGTAGGTAAGACTGTACTAGGTTATGGTATTTGCAAAAGCATGCACAAATCTTTGCTATACTGTGATTGCTGTGTCCTCAGATATTTGCGCATTTAAATCCATGTGCCAGTGTGAAACTTAATTCCATCTTTTCAGTTTCTCTCTAGTATTTGTATATATTGGAATATTTTTTATGTTCAAATCAATTGTACAAAAAAGTAGATGGTTCAGTACATGACAGTACATGAATAAAACAAAACAGTAGAATGCTACAACATCCAGAATTCTGCCCTACTGAAGTACATAAAAGAGTACGTAATAGAAGAAGTGTGTTGCTACCATTTATAATTTAACTGAAAACGAACTTGAAAGATTCCTAGAGATAGATAGGCAGTTTTGCAATCCCGACTCCGATTTAAATCTCTGAGAGATTTGTAGTTGATCTACTGTAGGGAGCCATCTGGTCTATATTTTATTCAGCGTTTGAATCATAACACTATACTTTTATTGGCCGTGCAGAGTTAGCTCTGCAAATGCATTGTTTCATTCTCTGTCTGTTAAATGTGAAGTTGGTGTTTCATTTTTGCTAGCAAAGTGTTATATTCGAAAGCTAGACATGTTTTAGTTCTCAGCCGTTCCCCTAAAGTGGCACAAAAGCTGCTCTGGACATCGTCAGCCTCAATTTCAACAAAAGGTTTATGTTTCAATGATTTCTCTCACATTTTGCAGCTCACATTTGTATAAGTTATATATTTTTTTGTACTCATAGGGGTGATATTAATCGTTAATCATACTCAGAGCCACTGAAATCAATGCACTTAAGTCATTTTAGTCTGACTCTATACCTAATGTCAGATATTTTCCTATACATTCTGCATTCCATTTGTGATACCAAAAACTAAAAAATATTTTTCCCCCCAAAGTGATAAGTTTTCATTCAGGCTTCTGAAAGAAACCAATACCAATACCAATGCTGTGTCCTTGGAACATCTTACTACTACCAGTGAGGTGAGCATTACACACCGTGGGAACTCAGCCGAACTCAGTTTGGGCACCTCTTAGCTGGGCTCCATTGCCATTCTAAGAGCATGAGGGTGGTGTTCACGGTGAGTTCCAACACTTCTTTTTCTAGAAAAATAGCACTGATTACACACAAATTGCCACCAGCCACTGATTTTCCTCAACTTTGAAATCAGATAAGGAGGAAAGGCAACACTTTCGTTAGCTAGAAAGTGCCGTCCTCTGCACAGAAATAAGTACCAATCAATTGCACTTGCTCTCTAGTGAGTGAGTTTAGGATTGCAGCCTTGATCATCTGAAGCTACTTGCTCACGCATTTAGGGAGTTGGAACAACACCTCACTTACATTGCAGTTTCAACTTCAAAGGAAATGTCTTTCTGTTTAAAATGGCCCTAGCTCAAATACCAGTAAAGAACAAAAGAAGTCTCTTGCTTTAGATATGAGTTGGAGCCACTCCAGTATTGGCGTTTTGTTTGGAATAAGTTGGTTGATACCAGCATACTCACATGCAAAGCCAGAATCGTAGAAGTGCCCACCTATGATCAACTATTTCTTAGTTGGCTTGCCACTAAAACCCAGATATCCTACTCCTGGATGAAATGCACTATTCTCTTTATATTTTTCCTCCAATCTAGATTTTCCTTCTCATCTTGCTTCCATATGCTTGTGCAAAATGACTTTCATATACGCAACGTAATTATTTTTGAACTTGGTTCCAATCATTTGGGCGTGTATTGACTCCATATGAATAGCAAAGTCTGGGCTGAGATCCCAGTTTCCCTAGAGGAATGTCGCATTTAAGAACTGAATATAGGCTCAAGATAACCTAGGGAAAAAGAAAAGGGAAAAAAGAGCACCAACTCAGAACCAACAATTATTATTAGTATTAGGACAGTTCTCATTGTGCAAATATGTATGTATGATTAATCATAGATCATATCTGCACAAACTGGGATGTATACTAGTGTACAGGAGTTTGAATGGTAGAGTTGGATTGTTTTTTGTCTCCATGGAGGAAGGCTGGTTGGAGAGAGGCTGAATAATCAAAGTGGTAGGCATTAATCAGCTTCTGTCCAAACATTCTTCCTCCACCCCAAATCACAGCCTGATGGGGTTGGTCTTCGCATGTAAACAGCATAGAGCAGCATGGGGAGGATGATTTATAGCTGAAAAATAAATCATCCACTGCAAGCTGATCTTTCATTGATGGTGGAAAAGATACAGGGACCCTATATCTTCCTTCTCTCTTTCCTCAGGGGATGAGAAACGATCACTCAAGGAGGCTTCAGAAGCCATCATACACACACAGTGGGGGAAATCTGGATCTCAGTGGCAGAACACATGTTTCGTTCCAGGTTCAATCCCCAATAACTGCAAGCAGGTCTGAGATAGACCCCTGTCTGAAATCCTGTTGGCAGTCAGTGTAGAGTCTACACCAGGGTTTCCCAAACATGGGTCTCCAGCTGTTTTTGTACTACAACTCCCATCACCCCTAGCTAGCAGGACCAGTGGTCAGGGAAGATGGGAACTGTAGTCCAAAAACAGCTGGAGACCCAAGTCTGGTCTACCAAATGGTCTACACTGTAGGCAATGCTGAGGGCTTGCCCTGTGTCTAGAATGCATGGGGGGCCTGAGTGGTTTCCTGCTTCTCCCATGCTTTCTAGCCATGGCTCTGAGAGGTTTTGCCTCTACCCCACTGCTTTCCCTTGGGGAAACCTGCTCTTTAGTGTCAGATCAGAAGAAACAGCAATCCATGGGAAACTCGCTTGCTGTTTGTTCCAGTTCAGTGCTAAATCACAGGTTTCCACAGCAGAAAGCAGCGGGGCAAACAGAGGTGTGGCTGAGTCCTGAACAAGGTAGATCAATGTCTAGTTCCTTACGAATCAGTGTCTTATGTTCCTGGTACATAATTGTTATGCTGTCTTAATGGCCTTCGCTTTATTGTACATGGTAATTGTTATGTATTCAGTGGTCTGTGTTTGCCTGAGCTTGAGTCTGGACTAAGGATTCTGAGCCCCTGTTTTTCTGATTGAATACATGATAACCAGTCACAGAACATTTCAGGATTTGGGCCTCTGCCATTGGCCCTTAAACTCTGAGTCATGATTCACAGCTTGGAAGTTTAGGCAGCCAATCACGTTTGGAGTGGGAGTGGCCCAGGCTTTCAGAAATGTAAATAAGCAGTGGCTTTGCCCCTGTTGTCCAGCTCTGTTAGTTCAATAAAGGTTCTTGCTGTTATCACTGTGTCTTTCCTCTTGGAACCCACCTACACTTCAGTAATTATGGATATTTAAATGTTTCAGTGAAGCCGTTTTATTTTAACAATGCGTGGATATGTATTTATAATAGGTTTGACACTTGTAAACTGCTTGGAAGCCATTTTGGCAAGTAAATTGTATATAAATTAATTAATAATGGACACATGCTATGTAACCCATTGCTGCCTTAAAAATCAACTAGCTTGTTATTTTTCTCAGTTTAGATAGAAGCTGGTTAGTGGTGGGAATGTAATAAAAGCACGGGATGTCATAACAGCAACAACAGAAAAGACACAAGATAGATATGGATTGTGGCTGATGTCGTGCGTACATCACTTCCCACACCAGCGGTGGGTGCACACTAGATGCAGAGTGAAGGAGAGGGTGTACACAGCCACGTATACAGTGGCAGTAGCATAGCGCTGGTTGTCAGCACCCGGGGCAAGGCAAGTAATTTGCGCCCCCTAACCCGTGGATTTGCGCCCCTAACCCTAACCCCCAGATGTTGCGCCCGGTGCGGCCGCTCCCCCGGCACCCCCATGCTACGCCACTGTACAGTGGTACCTCAGGTTAGGTACTTAATTTGTTCCGGAGGTCCGTTCTTAACCTGAAGCACCACTTTAGCTAAGGGGGCCTCCCGCTGCTGCCGCACCGCCGCCAGAGCACGATTTCTGTTCTCATCCTGAAGCAAAGTTCTTAACCTGAGGCACTATTTCTGGGTTAGTGGGGTCTGTAACCTGAAGCGTATGTAACCTGAAGCGTATGTAACCTGAGGTACTACTGTATAACACAAGGTGAAAAGTCAACAGTGAGGATGATTTTTAGAAGAAAACGGATGGCAAATGGTGCAGCAGCCTCTTTCCATCAGACCCCTTTCACCCCCAACTCAGAGCCTGCTAATATTGATTTGGGTTTGGCATCTTTGATTTTGCGTCTTGTTTACAACTTACTCCTCCTCCTTACTCTTCTCTCTCTCTCTTGGACCTCAAGATGAGTATCCTGTGAGAGAAAAAAGGCACAAGCATGGCTGCCTTGTGCTTCTCTAGACTAATAATAATAATAATAATAATAATAATAATAATAATAATAATAATTTTTTATTTATACCCCGCCCTCCCCTGCCAAGGCCGGGCTCAGAGCCGCTTACAAGCAATAATAAAAACAAGATGAATGATTACGACTTAAAAACAAAAATAAAATACAACATTAAAACATTACAACTAGTTAAACTAGAACTAGAAACTTTTATACAATTTCTATAATACAATAAACAATCTTATTATTCCCATACCTACAACCATCTCTGTGTTTGTGGATGCAACAGGTAAAGCCTACTCTCTAAACAAGATTCACTAGCCAAATATTGCTTTCTCTGCATAAAAAAGGGTTTCAATAGGTAATTGACCCAGTTATCCCAATATTAGCCATGCTGTGCTGTGGGACAGAGCACTAAGGGTTGCCAAAGGCACACTTTTTACCACCTACCCATGAGACTCATGTTCCTCTCCCTGAAACTTTGGGATAGCCAGCCTCATATAACCAACATGCTTAAATCTAATCAACGAATTAAGGGGTTTATACCAGAAACTGTCGGAAGAAATAGGTGAGCAAGCCAATTGTTCACCCCACTAGTCTATTTGAGAAGCTCAGTGTGTGAAGATGTTTAAGCTGTTTTCTCCAGCTCAACCTCATGACTCTTAACAGCCACTTTTGAGTTCCTATACAGTGGTACCTCAGGTTACATATGCTTCAGGTTACATACGTTTCAGGTTACAGACTCCGCTAACCCAGAAATAGTGCTTCAGGTTAAGAACTTTGCTTCAGGATGAGAACAGAAATCGTGCTCTGGCGGCGCGGCGGCAGCAGGAGGCCCCATTAGCTAAAGTGGTGCTTCAGGTTAAGAACAGTTTCAGGTTAAGTACGGACCTCCGGAACGAATTACGTACTTAACCTGAGGTACCATTGTACCAATAATCTAGGAACTTTTACAGCTTAGTAACTAAACTAAGTTTCACTGCCTGTGCAACTTTACTGACTGATCTAGGGGGAAACACATGACCCAGACCTTTGAAGAGTTTTTAACTAAAGCCATTTTTAACGTACCAAATGTGTGGCCTTTTCCTATGCTGGGGGAAGGGGAAAACTTTGTAAGGAACTTGGAAGGGCGTATATTAAAGGTCTAACAGTCTATATTTCCATGCTCTACTTTGCTGCATATTTTGTGATTTTAAATCCCTGCTGGGGTTCTCTCACCAAAAAGTACTTGCCCCAAACCTGGATCTTGGCATCTCCTTTCTCTCTATATTTTTGTACCAACAGAAACTCAAGTAACAAGCTATCCCCCCCCCCCACTTCTAAATTTCAATATAGTTTTCAGTGACTTCATGATCTAGACAGTGCTTTCTGTATACAGTATACAATTCCTATTACAAAAGTCAACATTCCTCGTTTTTAATCCTTCCCTTTCATCTTATTCTTTAATATTTATTTCTACAGAGCCATTTTACAATGTAATGTAACTTAGACCTCATTAGAGTGAGACAACAGAATGGTACTTTCTAGTCAGCAAATTTATTGCTTCTTGATGAATGAGGTTTTTCCAACAGAACCATTGTTCTCCACAGTTTCAAAATGTCTAGGATATATATTTCCTACTTCTCCCCTCCCCCCTTTATTCATTACGGTATACTAATGGTTTTATGACTTGCAAAATGATATGTCGCAATATCTCTTGAGGCTGCCTGTCACCTTTTTTGGCAGCTGTTTGTGGGGAGCATGGAACTAAGAAAAATCAGTGAAGCAGTGACTCCATGTGGTGGTATACCTGCTTTGCAAAATAATAATAAAAAAGGCACCTAATCACAAACCACTTGAGAGCAAATTCACACAACCTTTAGTACATGCCAATTTCATAGAATCATAGAATCATAGAGTTGGAAGAGACCACAAGGGCCATCGAGTCCAACCCCCTGCCAAGCAGGAAACACCATCAGAGCACTCCTGACATATGGTTGTCAAGCCTCTGCTTAAAGACCTCCAAAGAAGGAGACTCCACCACACTCCTTGGCAGCAAATTCCACTGTCGAACAGCTCTTACTGTCAGGAAGTTCTTCCTACTGTTTAGGTGGAATCTTCTTTCTTGTAGTTTGGATCCATTGCTCCGTGTCCGCTTCTCTGGAGCAGCAGAAAACAACCTTTCTCCCTCCTCTATGTGACATCCTTTTATATATTTGAACATGGCTATCGTATCACCCCTTAACCTCCTCTTCTCCAGGCTAAACATGCCCAGCTCCCTTAGCCGTTCCTCATAAGGCATCGTTTCCAGGCCTTTGACCATTTTGGTTGCCCTCCTCTGGACATGAAATATGCATGCATGTTGCACAGGGTATTAGACTATTTATCATGAGCAGGTAGCCACCATTCCTTCTGAATGAGGACCCCTTCAGATCTACTGCACAACTGGTACTATGACACCCATATACAAGCATGTGGAGAGGTAATGTCATAGAATAGTAGAGATGGAAGGGAGATAGCTTGGTGGGTAGCTTGGTGTGAGAGCCCCAGGCGTCAGACAGAGGACCACAGTCAGCCACCAGGTCAGACGTTTTTCCTATCACCAGCAGTCAGATGAATGTAAGTCAGCCTTCCTAATGTCTGCCCAGGATGGAAATAAAGATGTCAGTGGTACTTGACTCCCAGTAAGTTAGCAACAATTTATAAAAGTAAAGATAAAGGGACCTCTGACCATTAGGTCCAGTCGCGGCCGACTTTGGGGTTGCAGCACTCATCTCGCTTTATTGTCCGATGGAGCCAGCGTACAGCTTCCGGGTCATGTGGTCAGCATGACTAAGCCGCTTCTGGCGAACCAGAGCAGTGCACGGAAACGCCGTTTACCTTCCCGCTGGAGTGGTACCTATTTATCTACTTGCACTTTGACATGCTTTCGAACTGCTAGGTTGGCAGGAGCAGGGACCGAGCAACGGGAGCTCACCCCGTCACGGGGATTCAAACCGCCGACCTTCTGATCAGCAAGTCCTAGGCTGTGTGGTTTAACCCACAGCGCCACCTGCATCCCTTCCAAAAATTTATAAGACAAGTACAAATACCTGCTGGAAATGTAAAGAGAAAGAAGGTACCTTTTATGGTGGTCATGTAAGGTAATGAAAGCTTTCTGGGAAATGATATATAATTGTGATGGGACGATGAGCTGCTTGTGCGTAAAATGCAAGTCCCTCAGAGTTTGATCAGGTTTTCAAACCTCTGCCTGTGACGGAGCCCCTCCAGCATGGCTGCGTCAATCACTAGTAGAATCCGAAAGTGGCTGCTTTCGGAAACGTTTCCAACATAAAAGCTCCTTAACGGAAACACGTCGTCTGGCCTCTCGGCGTGACAGTTTCCGTCGAGGTGTGGGTGTCCCTATAGGAGGTCCTGAGACCTCCCCACTGGTTTCGCTTGAAGCGTCTCTGAGCCATCCCTCCGACTCACTTTCCCTTGGAGTTCTTGCTCGCCCTCTACTGGTTCCCTCTTCCGCTGCTACTGCTCTCTCAACCTCAGGGAGCCTTTGCACCTGCGGCGCTTTAGATGTCAGTTCCCTGACATCCACCTCCCCTCCAGGGCCCCCTTCACCCCCTCCCGTCTCCTCTCCTACTGGCGGTGAGGAGGTAAAACCCCTGAAAGAACCTCCCTCATCTTCCGACGTCGCGAACACTTCCTTCCACTTGTTGCTGTTCCTACTCTCTAGGTACTCTTCGTCATCAGAGTCCACTCCATCTTCCAACTCCGACTCCGCGAACCCTTCCATTTCCTCTTCCTCATCGGTGGTGCCGAAATACTCCCTCCTAAACCTTGCTATAGGCTGAGGTTTCCTCGGGAACCTTTGGTGGAACGTTTCTGTTAAAACCTCGTCATTGACTTCCTCTGCACTTACCCAGGTGTTTTCTGACTCCGGTTCCCCTTCCCACGCCACCAAATACTCCACCTGATTACCCTTCCACCTGGAATCGAGGATTTCCGCTACATGGTTGCGGCGTTCCCTCTCTTCCAAGGCTGGTCCCCTGACGTGCTCCCCTTCACGTCCCCCCCTGTATGGTGACAGTAACGACCTGTGGAACACTGGGTGCAATTTCATGTGGTTGGGTAATCGGAGTTTGAAAGCTACCGGGTTGACCTGCTGAATCACCTCAAAGGGTCCCAATCTTCTGGGCCTCAGTTTCTTACAACCCCCTTTGAACGGCAACCCTTGGGTAGACAACCACACTTGATCCCCCACCCTTATGGTTTCACCTTCCCTTCTGTTCTTGTCTGCCTGCTTCTTATATTGTGCCTTGGCCCTTTCTAAGTTGAGCTGGAGCTGCTGATGGATGGCTTCCATCTCTTCTACAAAATGTTCAGCCGCTGGAACGCTCCATCTCTCCCCTCCTTCCCCTGGAAATGCCCTGGGGTGACACCCGTAATTAGCCAAAAAGGGACTCATCCCTGTGGACACATTCTCCGCATTATTGTAGGCAAATTCTGCCAACGCCAACTTTTCGACCCAATCGTTCTCTCTGTCATTGACATAACACCTAAGATATTGTTGAAGAATGCCATTTGCCCTTTCCGCCTGCCCGTTGGTTTCAGGGTGCCGGGCAGTTGAAAAATTAACTTCCACGTGTAGCAAGCTCATGAGCTTCCTCCAGAACCTGGAAGTAAATTGTTTGCCTCGATCTGAGATCACCCTCGAGGGAGCCCCGTGCAACCTAAAGATATGTTCCACAAACAACTTCGCCGTTTCTTCCGCTGTGACTGCATGTGAGCATGCTACAAAATGGCACATCTTAGTTAACAGGTCTACTACTACCATGATGGCTGTTTTCCCCTTGGACCTTGGCAGATCCGTCATAAAATCTATTGATATCGCTTCCCAAGGCCGTTCTGGTGTGGGTAAAGGTTCTAATAACCCTGCCGGCGCCCTTCTTTCCCCTTTGGCTCGCTGACATTGGTCACACCCTCTTACATACTCCCTTGCATCTTCCCTCACCTTAGGCCACCAAAATTCCCTGGTAACCAACCACATGGTTTTGTGTTGCCCAAAATGTCCCGCCGTGGGGCTATCATGCAACTGCTTGAGTACTCTCCCCCTCAATTCACCTTCGGGTATATACAGTGCCCCTTTGTAATACAATGCCCCATTTCTTTCCTCAAAACCTCCGGGGCTCTCGCCCTCCCCCCTGAGACCTCTGAGCTTATCCTGGGCATATTCATCATTTTCCGTTTCCTCCACCAGTTCCCGTTGCCCCACCAGCGCCGCCCCACACACCCAGCGGTCCTCCGGGATGACATGTCTCTCTTCGATCACCTCCTCCCCTTCCCAATATTCTGGTTTGCGTGAGAGCGCATCCGCCCTGACGTTTTCTGGGCCTGGCACATAACAAATCTCAAAGTTAAATTTGGAGAATTCCTGTGCCCATCTCACTTGTCGTTGGTTGAGCACTCGAGCTGTTCTCCAATACTCTAAATTTTTGTGGTCGGTACACACTTGCACCTTGTGTTGTGCCCCAATTAATAAATGTCTCCACCTCCGGAATGCTTCGTGAATGGCAAGTAGTTCCCTGTCATACACCGTGTAATTCCTCTCGGACTTATTCAGTTTCCGCGAGAAGAATGCACACGGTCTCCACTCCGACGCACTCCTCCCCGGTTGAAGAAGGACCGCCCCTATAGCCCGGTCGGATGCATCTGTTTCCACTCTCATGGGTTTTTGTAAATCCACATGCAGAAGTTGTTCTTCCGAGGCGAAAGCCCTTTTCAGTTCTTCAAAGGCTCGATCCGCCTCCACCGTCCAAACAAATTTCTTCTTGCTGCTGAGGCAGTCGGTGATGGGCGCCGTCAAGTGTGCAAAGTTCTTGATGAACTTCCGATAAAAGTTCCCAAACCCCAAGAATCTTTGCACGTCCTTCTTGGTCTTCGGTGTCTTCCATTCCAGTACCGCTTGAACCTTGCCTGGATCCATGGCCAATCCCTTGTCTGACAAGCGGTACCCCAGGAATTCCACCTCCTTGGTATGAAACTGGCACTTCTCCAGTTTCACCCACAGCTGGTTGGCTTGCAGCCTGCCCAACACTTCTCGAACGTCCCTCACATGCTGTTCCTCATCTTCCGAATACACCAACACGTCGTCTAAAAAGGCCACACAGTTCTTGTAGAGCAAAGGTCCCAGAACGTGGTTTATAAAAGCTTGAAAACAGGCGGAGCCCCCTTGTAGACCGAAGGGCATAACGAGGTATTCAAAGGCTCCCAAAGGGGTAAACATGGTGGTCTTCCATTCATCTCCCTTCCTTATGCGTATCAGATTGTACGCCCCCCGCAGGTCCAGTTTTGTAAAAATCTTTCCCTTCCTTACTCTGGTCAAAATGTCGTCAATTCGGGGCATAGGGAAAGCCAGGGGCTCCGACACTGCATTGAGGCCCCTGAAGTCACACACCAGTCTCGGTTTGTCTGTGTTCTTTTTGTCCACAAAAAACACTGGGCTGCCCCCCACCGCTCGGGACTCTCTGATGAAACCTCGCTTCAAGTTTTTGTCAATGAACTCCCTCAGCTCCTGCATCTCCCTGTCTGACATGGCGTACAGCTTGCCTACTGGGAGTTGGGCCCCTGGGAGTAGGTTGATTTGACAGTCAAAGGGTCTATGCGGTGGCAGTTTGTCTGCTTCCCTTTCGCTGAATACGTTGCTCAGATCTGCGTATTGCGGGGGCACCTTCCCTTTGCCCATCACTTCCATCCCCGCTAGGGTGACTCTGTCTCCTCCCGAGACCTTCCCCTCCTTGCAGTGTTCTAGGCAATGCGCTGACCCAAAGGAGACCACCCTCTGATGCCAGCCCACTAGCGGATCGTGTAGCGCCAGCCAGCTCATCCCCAAAATGATGGGCGCTCCTCCCAGGATGGCCACATTAAACGCTATCTGTTCGGTGTGCCTTGCCACTCTCATTATCATCGGGACAGTCTGTTGGCTAACTTCTCCCCCCAACAGCTCCCTGCCGTCAATCGTAGTCACCTGCAAGGGGTTACTTAAAGGGATGGTCTGTATCTGGTGCTCAGCTGCAAACTCCTTACTCATGAAATTACAGGAGCTGCCTGAATCCAAAAGCGCCTTGACCTTTAGTGGGTGTCCGTTTGGCAGTTCTAGTAACACCTCTATCACTAAAGCAGGTCTGGGAGGTTCTGGCATGGGCACTTTCATTGCTCTTTGGCCTGGCTGCTGTGCCCCGACGGTGGCAGCCAGGCGTTGGCTTTTACTTGCTCCTTGCTTTCCTCTTCCTTTCCCCCAACAGCTCCTGCCATCCCTTGCCATTCCTTTCTTTGTGGGCAGACTCTGGCAAAGTGCCCTGGCTGTTGGCAGAGATAACATCTCTTGGCGCTCTTTCCCTCCTTCTTCCGCCCTTCACTGGGATTTGAAACTGCGCGCGCCCGCGCTGTTCCAACTTCCATCGGCTCTGCCGGCGGGAAAGATGGCTCTGGAATGTCTGGAATGCGGAACTCCCTCCAACGGTCTCCTTTCCCTTCCCGCCTTTCCAAAGCCCTCGCCTCCTGGCGCGCTCCTATGGCCAGCGCAGATTTGGTTAATTGGTCCATAGACTCCGCCCTGGGCCCCCGGGAAAGCTCATCTTTGACGGTTGAAGAAAGCCCCTCTTCGAAAAGCATTTGGATGGGCTCCGCCGATAGGTCCCACCCCAATTTATGAATCAGCATAGTAAATTCAGTCCAGTACTCACGGACAGATCTGCTTCCTTGCTGGCAAGCCATTAACTGCCTTCGCACCACCCCCTGCTCAATATCGCTGGAAAACATCAGGTCCATGGCACGAAAAAACTTCCTCGTGTCCTTTAAGATCTCATTATTCGCTGCCATCAGGGGTCTAACCCAATCTTTCGCCCCGGATTCGAGATGGCCAATCACATACGCCACTCGCGATTCCTCGTCGGGGAAGTCATCAAACTGCAAGTTTAGAGCGTATTGCATCTCTGTTCTAAAGGCATGATAGTTCCTGGGATCCCCCCCGAATTTCTGCACCAATCCTGGTACCTTTCTGGCGAGCGGGGTGGTTTTCTCCTTTCCCTTTTCTGCATCCTGAGCCCTCCTCTCCTCAAGCCTCGCCGTTTGCAGCGCCAACTGGATCTCCAACGCTCTGTACCTTTCTTCCAGGCTTGGACCCCCTCCAGCTGCTCCTGCACCCCCGGTTCCGGCTGGGTTGCTCATGATGCTTCTCTCTGCACAAGCTGGCTTTCGGTGACTTTCGGATTGCTGTGATGGGACGATGAGCTGCTTGTGCGTAAAATGCAAGTCCCTCAGAGTTTGATCAGGTTTTCAAACCTCTGCCTGTGACGGAGCCCCTCCAGCATGGCTGCGTCAATCACTAGTAGAATCCGAAAGTGGCTGCTTTCGGAAACGTTTCCAACATAAAAGCTCCTTAACGGAAACACGTCGTCTGGCCTCTCGGCGTGACAGTTTCCGTCGAGGTGTGGGTGTCCCTATAGGAGGTCCTGAGACCTCCCCACTGGTTTCGCTTGAAGCGTCTCTGAGCCATCCCTCCGACTCACTTTCCCTTGGAGTTCTTGCTCGCCCTCTACTGGTTCCCTCTTCCGCTGCTACTGCTCTCTCAACCTCAGGGAGCCTTTGCACCTGCGGCGCTTTAGATGTCAGTTCCCTGACAATAATGAATTAAAAAAAAATGTTTAAAATAACTTTCGTTAAAAAAACAGCAACCAGAAGCTTTTCTAGTAGGAACTGCGGGTACTGACATCCTAAAGGAGCAGAAAATACTTTTTATGTACGCGACAACAGCCTCACGGATGCTAGTAGCCCAAAGATGGAAAGAAGACAAAGTCCCCACGAGAGAGGAATGGCAAACTAAGCTGTTGGACTATGCCAAAATGGCAAAACTGACCAGAAAGCTCAGGAACCAAGAAGACAATAACTTTAAGAAAGAATGGGGAAAGTTTATGATTTATTTAGGAGACCACTGCAAGCAGATGAAAACATTATCGGGATTTTAACATCACTTGTAATGTAACAAATACAATGGATAGCATGGAAAGAGATAAAATATGGATTAGGTAATAATATGCAGCTGAAAATGCTGACAATGGGACCCATGGAGGGGATGGTGGGAAGTCAAGGGGTTCAGAGAAATCTCTACATATGGTTATATATTTGGTAATGTGATAACTTTTTATATGTAAAATCAAATAAAAAATATTTTTTAAAAAGATGGAGACAGCAGCCAGGTTTCTGCAACACACAAGGTGAATTCATGAATGTTATACAACAGTATTTTAATTGTTAGATAAAGATTTTGTTGAGTGATTTTATTGCACTGAACCTTTTGGAATCTTGTCTATAAAGCTTTGAGATCAAGATTCCCTGTTTCTGTGCTAATCCCATCAAGAGGTGACTTTTTTTATCTCAAACCCTGTAACTTTGACACATGCAACATTTTAGATGGCTGTGGTGACAGACTAGGGTGGAGAATGGGGGACGGTAAGGCAGTAAGGACAAAGGAAAAATGAAAAGGGGTAGCAGTTAGCAGCCCCGGGTGTGTCCAAATGTTACAACACAATGCTGTGCCTATGTACCCAGCAGTGGCGTAGCGTGGGGGTGCAGGGGGGGCCAGCTGCACCAGGCACAACATCTGGGGGTTAGGGTTAGGGGGCGCAAATCCACGTTTAATCCACGGGTTAGGGGGCGCAAATTACTTGCCTTGCCCCGGGTGCTGACAACCCACGCTACACCACTGGTACCCAGATGCAAGTTCCATGGTGCTGAATGGAGTTTGCTTGGCAGATTGCAGCCAGGTTAAATCTAGCTTTGAACTTAATTCAGTGGTTCAGATCCCAGTGCTGAATTGGCTTGATCTGGGGCTTCCAAGTCTCATTCAAATTGCATTCACTGGATAATACTTAGATGACCTATGTAAATTCATGTAAATGTGATTGCATCCAAGATGTTTCATATTAACTTCTTTCAAATGACTGTCAGACAATTTAAAACAAAACAAAACACATGCGCCAGGTAAAGTGATATCATTTATTGGACCAAAACATCATAAAGAAAAATACCTTTTCCCCCCTTTTGTCATTCTGTGCTCTGTGAGAGATTCCGCTTCTTTGGTTGCTAATGAAAAAATCTGCAAGAATTTAAAGGCTTCCACTGCAAGGAGACGTGCTCCATAATCCGATGGGCTCTCAAGGACCCTCTGTAAACAGTTTACATTTATCTTTGCTCCAAGCTGTGTGGTATTTATGGTTGGGGCTTTATTGTTTTAGTGTGGTTTCCATCCTAGCATGAGACTCCAGGACATTATTTTGGTCACGCTAAAAACAGATTAGAATTTCAGTGATTGACTTTAAGCAATCAAAAGCTTTTTCTTTATATAATTTATATGCAGGCTAGAAAGTCCTGGCAATAATTGCATATCATTCACTGCAAATACTCCAGATGCTTTTGGGAATGAGCCAAAAAGCAGTTATTCTCCTTCTCTTCTAGATATATTTTTCTAATCAGATAGTTCAGCTGGGAGATTGTTTGGTTTGGCCTCTGGAAAGAGAAATAATAGTAAACTGGCAAGGGGACTATTTTTCTAAAAGAGGACAATAAAGCATTTTGAATAAGTTTGTCCCAGTGGTATATGTCTCAGCTTTACTTCCCCATGTGCCTTTTTTATAACACCCCCAGAAGATGTATTAACATTTATTTGTTTGTTCAATCCAATTAATCCGAGTTAAGTAATTTGCTAACAGCCATTGTGACTTTGTTCCACTTTTGCAGGTGGTGTTCCTTTATTGGTGCTTTCCATTTGCATCACAGTTTAAAAGCAGGCTGTATACAAAACTCCCATTTTCCCTGCACCCATTGTGCTCCTACCTCTGCACATGTGATGCTAGCCACAAATCACATCTCTCCTGTGAAATACTGCCTTGTGATGCATCTTCCCTCAGACCAACTTTGATCTGATTTGAAAAAATAAGTCATCTGATGCTACTGGTGTTGTTGTTTTTAAAAATATGTTTGTATTGAAATATTTTCATGAATAGTAAGGGTACATACAACGTCTCTGATTTCAATTCCAAGACTCCTTTCTACAGGTCGGTTACATTTGGTGTGAGACATTGATGTCAAAAACAAACAGACAAATAAAGAACCTATCCTCATGACGTTGAAGCAAAATCTCTGCACATACACTAAGCAAAAGAATGAAATATTGTTACCCCATCGTTACCTAGCCATTTTTTCTATCCCCAATTTTCTCCCCCCTAACCTCCTATGATGATATTGTTTCCCGCCACTCCAAGCTCTGAGCGGTGCAAAAATTCCAGGGGTTCCAGTTGCTTACTCGGAATGAGGTACAGCAGAGACTGTAGTGTCCTTATGGTAAATGGTTTATTTACACAGATATACAACCGGAGCCTATGATGGAGGAGTTCACAGCATTAACACCCCAAGATGATCTTGCTTCTCCCATAGCTACAACCTTGGATTCAAGTAGAAATCAGGCATGGCTCTGACTCCCTGGCTTCCCAGCCTACTTCTTGCTTCCAGCTTCTCCACTCTGGCCTTTGTCTTTCTAACTATCAGCGAGTTGAGGTCGAGTTGATATTGTGTGTCTAGGCATGCCTACTCTGGTGTCTGGTATGCTATCCTTACTCTTGCTGCTTAATTCCTCTGAACTGGGCTGTTCAAAAATGGACCTTCAGCATGTAGCAATCTGTGCAAAAAGGCACACTTGCATTGTTTGAGCAGCTGGAAACAAAATGGCTAGGTTGTGCTAGGGGAGTGGGGAGCAAGCGAAAGTAGGAGTGCAATGATAGGGACCACTCACTGAAACATCATCACACATATGAGTACACACAAACACACACCCACACCAAAAAATGTGCCAATGAGCTTCCACAGCTGCAGTGACTATGAATGTGTAACAAGTTATTTTTAGTTAATGGATTTTCCATGGTAAGAGGAAATCTGGATTAAGTGTAACAAAAAGTATAGGTGGACAGTGGACAGTCATGAAATCATGTGGACAGTGTGAAATATTTGGGTACATGAGCAGTACCAATTCCACAATAAACCTCAGTCTGGAAGCACCTTAGGAGTTGATCAAAGATCTTTTTTTTTTAATAAATATTTATTGGAGTTTTTAATAAAAGAAATACAGAAATAATAAACAGCATTACTTTGTTTTTACAAGATTTCATAACATCTTTAGACTTCCTCGCGTCTCCCGCTCCCACTTACATCATTAATGAATTTTTATCAAGCAAATTATCATCTTATTTTCAATTTTATAACCACTTATTTAAATACAATATAATAGTTCTCCTACAAATTTTATTTCTCTTAATCTCTCTTATCATCAAATTCTAATCCAATTTAGTGATGGCCAATTATTTATAACCAAGCATCCTTCTTAATATTCCACTAAATCACAATATTTCTGTAGATAAATCTTGAATTTCTTCCAATCTTCTTCGATCCTTTCTTCTCCCAGGTCTCGAATTCTGCCAGTCATCTCCGCCAATTGCATATAGTCCATCAGTTGCATCTGCCATTCTTCCAGTGTGGGTAGATCTTGAGTTTTCCAGTTCTTAGCGAGAAGTATCCTTGCTGCTGTTGTTGCATACATGAAGAATGTTCTATCCTTCTTTAACACCTTCTGGTCGACAATACCCAGAAGAAAGGCCTCTGGTTTCTTAGTGAAGGTATACTTAAATACCTTTTTCAACTCATTATATATCATTTCCCAGAAGACCTTCACTTTAGGGCAGGTCCACCAGAGGTGAAAGAATGTTCCTTCATTTTCTTTACATTTCCAACATTTATTATCAGACAAATGGTATATTTTGGCAAGTTTAACTGGGGTCATGTACCATCTGTATATCATTTTCATTACATTTTCCTTCAAAGCATTACATGCAGTAAAGTTCAGCCCAGTGGTCCACAACCTTTCCCAGTCTTCAAACATAATGTTATGCCCAATATCCTGTGCCCATTTTATCATAGCCGACTTAACCATTTCGTCTTGTGTATTCCATTTCAACAGCAAGTTATACATTCTTGAAAGTACCTTAGTCTTAGGTTCTAACAATTCTGTTTCCAACTTCGATTTCTCCACCTGGAACCCTAACTTTTTGTCACTTTTAAAAATTTCTTTAATCTGAGCGTAGTGTAACCAGTCTCGCACTTTATCCTTCATTTTCTCCATACTCTGCAATTTCCAATTATCTCCATCTTTTTCTAGCAGTTCCCAATATTTTGGCCAATAGGCTTCCATATTGGGTCTTTTTCGGGCCTTAGCTTCCAAAGGTGAGAGCCACCTTGGAGTTTTATTTTCCAATAAGTCTTTATATTTTGTCCAGACATTAAACACTGCTTTTCTGACAATATGGTTCCTAAAGGCCTTATTGATCTTAACCTTATCATACCATAAGTATGCATGCCAACCAAAAGCATTGTTATAACCTTCCAGATCCAACACGTCAGTGTCTTCGAGAAGTAGCCAGTCTTTTAGCCAGCAGAAAGCTGCGGCTTCATAGTACAACCTTAAGTCTGGCAGGGCAAAGCCCCCTCTTTCTTTCGCATCTGTTAATATCTTAAACTTAATTCTGGGCTTTTTGCCCTGCCAGACAAATTTGAAAATATCTCTCTGCCACCTCCGGAAACACTCCGTTTTGTCCACAATTTGCAATGTTTGAAACAGAAACAACATTTTTGGCAATACATTCATCTTAATAGCAGCAATTCGGCCCACCAAAGAAAGCTTCAATTTTGCCCAGCTATCCAAGTCTCTCTTAATTTCAGACCAGCATTTTTCATAATTGTCCTTAAATAGACTCAGTTTTTTTGCTGTTATGTTTACCCCTAGGTACTTTACCTTTTTCACCAATGATAATTCTGTTTCTCTCTGAAACTGTTCTGACTCTGTGTCTGTCATGTTTTTCCCCAACACCTTCGTTTTTTGTTTATTTAGCTTAAATCCCGCCACCTGACCAAAATCATGTATCAGTTGTAATCATGTATCAGTTGCATACCTTGATTTCCAGAGGCAAGCCCCCGATCTTTTGCATACCTTTTTCCAGATCTTTTGCATACCTTGATTTCCAGAGGCAAGCCCCCGAAAGTTTTTGTGCTAAGTTTGGATGAATGAAAGCCAGTTGGCAGAGTTTAATTTGAGCCATGTGATGTTAAGAGGAAGTTCCTTTGAATATGCTTAGGGTCTATTTCCCCTTCCCACTGTGTAACAGCAACTCATTGTTTTCATCTGGAATTTTTTCAATACTTCCATGTTAGAAAACGCAGTTTCCAGGCAAGCTTAAGCTCAGCCCAGCACCTCTCTTTTTATAAATCTGCTATTGCCTTCTTCACTGGATTAAAAAGCAGAGCTGAATGTAAAAGGAAACTTATCTGTGCAGAGGGTGGCATTACATTTAAAGTGGGCCACTACCAGCCCATGCCTGTGTTCACAAATAATCCATGGCCGGGGTCACCTCACAGTTGCAACCTAATACACTACATGTGTAAGAAACAACACCCACTTTGAAATGTAAGAGTTTGTAAGTTCCCCACATCCACATGCATGGGGAATCCCCTTTAGAGAACAAAAAATCCCTCCAGATTTATGTTAATGTTACTGGAACACATCTGAGATATTAAAAATGCTAAAGAAGAAAAAAAATTGGGGTAGTTTTCCCCATAGGTCAAACACTGCTTATGCTTCTGGCAGGCAGAGGTGTGTGTGTGACTGTATACGATAGAGCAGGCTTCCTCAACCTCAGCCCTCCAGATGTTTTTGGCCTACAACTCCCATGATCCCTAGCTAGCAGGACCAGTGGTTAGGGATGATGGGAATTGTAGTCTCAAAACATCTGGAGGGCCGAGGTTGAGGAAGCATGTGATAGAGGGAGAGACATGGAGATGGAAGACTAGAGACACATGATGCATTGCGAGTGGAAAGTAACATTCCCTCCAGCATTTTGCAGATGGAAACTGGGTATTTGCATCACTTATTTGCATCACTGGGTATTTGCATCACAGAGCAGGTGATGCAAGAATAACTAACTCCCCTGCCTGCACATAACCCCCCCCCCCAATATATGGTTTCTGGTTCTTCTCCCTCAACTATAGATTGTAAATTGACCGGTTGCCTTCTAAAAATTAATGGAATGTTTAGTCTCGCAGTGGAGCTGGCTGTAGTGTAAATAAGAGTTGCAACTTGAATGAACTTACAGTACATCAATGTGCACTGGAATATACATCTATATTCCCACTCAGATGTTTAATTTTGGGGGTGTGCAGGATAGAAGTTAAACCTAAATACTGGGTTTATGCTAAAAATGGGTTGTGTGTATAGATCCTGTGCAAACATCTGAAAACAGCTAAAATGATGCTTAAGACATCTTCCAGACCCCCACCCCCTATGCTTGCCTCTTTCAGCAATCCGTTCATGAGGAGGGCAGGCAGAATTCAAACAAAACAGGGAGAGCGAAAACAAAATTGGGCCACAAGTTACAAGCAGCCAGGCATGGAGTTATTTGGGCGAAGGTTACTTTTCACCCAGGAGGAATGTATGGTGCTTCCCCCTCACAATCCACATGCACCCGTGAGCCCTTTTGAGTGTCTGACATCCAGGAAGCGAGCAAGAATAAAACACGGTCGAGTCTTAACAGTAGTGGTTTTTGTTTTCAAGGGCGACTGCTGCTTGCTTCCTGAGAAGGTTCCTCCTTCCCTCCCTTCTTCTTTAAATTTAGAGAAGGCTCCCTTCCCCTCCTTTCGTTTCACGAGTCGCCCGGGGAAATTTCCCTTCACCTCGGAGCCCAGCCCTTCCTCTCAGCCTCGTGCTTGTGAGAGGCCCAACAGCGCCCACCGGGCCGCCCGGGAGCCACTTCCTTCGCCGGAGAGGAGCTCGCGGGAGCTGAGCAGAGGCGGGCTCGCCCCACGGGTTGCCTGCTTGCCTTGCCTGCGTGAGTCACCCGTGTGGGCCCTGCGCGCTTCCTTGACCTTTCTCGCCTCGCCTGGACCACGGGCAGGCCAAGGCCAGCAGCCAAGGTAAGCCTCGGGGGTCTTGCTGGGCTAATGTGGGGTGCATAGGCTGGAACTGCATTTCCCCTCCCTCCTATCGCAGCAGAGTGGGTTGGGTTGGGTTTAGGGGGGGGTGAGCCCCTTATTAGGAGAGGGGACATGAATGTTATTAGTCGTGGGGTCAAGGGCAAAGCTGAGAACACTTGTCCCTAAAGCAGTGGTTCCCAACCAGTTTTTGGCCATGACCCACCTAAGCACCTCTAAAATCCTGATTCTCTCTCTCCCCCCCCCCCCCCGTTTTATTGTACAGTGGTACCTCGTGTTACAGACGCTTCAGGTTACAGACTCCGCTAACCCAGAAATAGTACCTCGGGTTAATAACTTTGCTTCAGGATGAGAACAGAAATTGTGCTCTGGCAGCGTGGTGGCAGTGGGAGGCCCCATTAGTTAAAGTGGTGCTTCAGGTTAAGAACAGTTTCAGGTTAACAACGGACCTCCGGAACGAATTAAGTACTTAACCCGCCCGAGGTACCACTGTATTGTATTGTAAATATTTTGTTGGAAGCAATCCAGAGTGGCTGGGGATACCCAGCCTGATGGGCAGGGTATGTATGTATGTATGTATAAACAAACAAACAAATAAAATTATTATTATTACTACTACTACTGTGACATGGGGATGTGGGTAGCGCTGTGGGTTAAACTACAGAGCCTAGAACTTGCCGATCAGAAGGTTGGCAGTTCGAATCCCCGCAACGGGGTGAGCTCCCGTTGCTCAGTCCCTGCTCCTGCCAACCTAGCAGTTCGAAAGCACATCAAAGTGCAAGCGGATAAATAGGTACCGCTCCAGCGGGAAGGTAAACGGCGTTTCTGTGCGCTGCTCTAGTTCGCTAGTCATGCTGGCCACATGAGCCAGCTCCCTCGGCCAATAAAGCAAGATGAGAACCGCAACCCCAGAGTCGTCCACGACTGGACCTAATGGTCAGGGGTCCCCTTACCTTTACCTTTTACTGTGACATATAATTCTTATTATTCAAAAGGTGAACTCCAATTTACATGGAGGAAGCCTAAAAGGCCATTAACTGTTAATAACTCATTCTCGAATTGCCCCCCTTAAAAATCAATCCCCCCCCCCCGTTGGAAACCATGGCCCTAAAGGCAGCTGGACCTAACAGACAGAGAGGCTCTTTCCTTCACCAGAAAAAATGGATTTGAGTGAGGAGGAGCAGGAAATTAAAAGTCAGAAAGAGTTCATGGCTGTCTCCAGCCCCCTGTGGGTTTCCACCTTTCTTTTTTGGGAACAGGGGTTCATATACAACGTAATGCTCCGAGGGTGTTTTTCTCTCCCTCATCCTTGGCTGGAGATGAAAACGAGCATTTTCCAGGATCATTCTAGACCATTCACTGAACAACTATTATGCTATTTTTTTTTTAAAAAAATGAATATATGTGAAAAATACACACCAAAAGCAATGACAGTCTTTAAAAAGTCCGCTCCTTTCCCTAGGCCCACTAAAGAAAATTTATTGTAGGATAGAAATTACTTTTTATCTGTGTGTTATAGGTACCGTGTCCTGAGAATATCAATAATATCAGTAACAGTATGTGGGTGCTATTTTCCTTTATGGCATTGTGTGGTTGGGTGGATTTTCATTGATTTGGAAGGGCCTTAGTGCAGGTCACCTTTTGAGGCTTGGCACAGGCTGTGTAACATATTTTAAACAAATAGATTTCTGGACATGTCTTGAGTGTTTTTCCTCAAGTGTACAGAGACAGTTTTTCTTTACCCCTCATTTTTCCTCCCACCTCCTGCAAACTCTGATAACTGGCTTTCAGTCAGCATCGCTAAGTGTCTCTGATTTTAAAAATTGAGTTCTGCTTAAGAATCTAATTTGAAAGTTGTTTGGGTATATAGGTGAAGAAGGGTTGAAAAGGCGGCTCAGTTTCCTCATAACAACCTCTCTTCTGTGGCTGGTTTGTAAAGATTTTGTATGCTCGTTTCTCTACCCCTCTCAGCATTCTCAGTTCTCTACAGTGGTTTTGCCAGCTCTGCAAAACTTCCTGCCACAGAAATTTGCAATCGCTGGTAGAGGCCGGAATAGCAAACCTTCTTGCAACACAGGGGGAAGAACCACAGTGTTGACTTACCACACCTAAAGTTTTTTTTTTTAAAAAAAAAAGCTGTGTAAAAAAACAAGCAGAGTTTTCTTATTATAAAGTGTTATAAGATACTGCTCCTTTTCCCTTATGGGGTATCGAAGAGCCCATATAGAGTCCCTATCGGAAGGAGAAAATAACGGAGGCCATCCAGAGACTCTTGAGAAGCAAGGCAGCTAGTAACCCAGATCTTTATTAACTGTTGCAACAAGGTGCTCACAACCACACATAGGAGGCAGGAGGGACCCAGAACAATGGTGTGCAAGTCCTTATATCGACTTTTGAAATTGCCCACCCTGTAGCTCAAGACCACCCCCCAAAACATCATACCTACATCACAGAAGGAGGCGAGCTACAGCAGAAATACATCACAGGGGGCGGTCTACAACAGAAATCCTGTCTGGCACGATACTGATACAGTGGAACCTCGGGTTGCAAATGTTATCCGTGCGGGAGGCACGTTCGCAACTCACAGCGTTCGCAACCTACTGCGTTTGCATGGGCGTGGGTCGCAATTCGGTGCTTATGCACAAAGCACGATTTAGTGCTTCTGTGCATGCACGAACACTGAAATCCAGAAGTAACCCATTTCGGTACTTCCGGGTTCAGCGCGGTGCGCAACCCGAAATCGCATAACCTGAAGCGTCTGTAACCTGAGGTACCACTGTAATGGTCACTTGATTGCCTTACCTGGGCAGCCTGGCAATTCCTTTTGAGATGCTAAATAGTTCCTAAATCCAGGTCACAGACTCATCCTATTCATGCACAAGTACACCCTTAAGACAGGATTTGTGAGCAAAGAGACAATGGGGAGGCTTTTCCCATTTCCTTCCTCACTGCAGAGAATATTTGAGGTCACTGAAAGAGTCAAAATGGCTACAGGATTGCTCTCCTGTACTATTTCAGACATGTGGTTTATATACTTATTTATGTATTTGGACATAAAAATAAAAAAGGGACTACCCCTTTTCCTATGAGGGCATAAGAGTTATTCTCTTATTTCAGATCACCACAGAAACATTGTATTCAAGAGAACAACTACTTCTACTCTACCCTGTTCCCATTATCTATGTAGCTATCTGTCTATCTAAGAAAATGTATATGCTGCTTGATTGTAAAACCTCTTGATGGTTTATAAAACACATGCTACACATATAGAAACACAGTACACACAAACACACACACACACAACTACCTTATATGTATAACTGTTCACAGATCATATGTATATTGTAATAACAACCAGTTAAGCCAATTGTACCACACTGATGAAGTTCATGCAGAGCATCTAGGGAACAAACAATGTTTCCCCACCTTTTGCAAAAGTACACAATTGGAACTACCTGAATTGAAGACCTGGAAAAACCATTCAGCTATGGGGCACATCTGCATAGAAGTTTCCTGGACTGGTATCTGAAAGTCATAGGAATATAGAAAGACTGTCCATCTAGCAAACATTGTCCTCCTCCTTCTGTTAAAAAAGTGGAGGTGCTAGCGATTGAATTTAAGACCTTCTGCAAGCAAAGCATGTGGCTTGTCACTGACCCACGAAGCTGGACTCGGTCAGTTCACCAGTCATGTACTGTGTGTGAGAGAGACACAAATTTGCAGAACTTAGTACCTGGCTTTTAGCACCTTGGTATTTTTCTATAAGATTGCTAACTCCAAAGAAAAATATTTTCATACTCCTTTTCCACAAGGCGTGGATTGTATTGGATTTAGAATGGAAAAGCATAAGCAACACTTGTGACCTCAGTACAATTGAGTAAAGATATTACAAAACCTTGATTGCTTATTTCCTGCTTTGTCGGCGTTGAACATTATCCTGGAGCAGAAAAGAAAGAAGCTGGATTCTGTATTTTTCTCAAAACTGCACTTGCATCCGGAGGCTTTCAGAGCTGAGCAGCCATCAGGCATTGAGAACGTGTTATAGAACGTGTACACTAAGGACAAATAGGCAGAAGTTTCACCACACTTGCTGGGAATATATACTGAAGTTTGTCCAAAATAGCTAGCTTCCATTTTGCAGGCCAGATGTGATGTGCACATGCCTCAATCTAAGCCTTACCTTTATGGCTCCTAAGAACTGTCTCAGACTAGAGATGCCTGCTTGTCTCTCACCGCAACTTTCCCCTCTAGTTCTAGTCCTGACCGTGTACCATAGCCTTGGACCAGAAGTGCAGGAAGCCCAGGATCAATATTCCATGCATTCCAGATAAATGTTGTTGCTGCTTTGCATACTGAGATGAAAATTGATGTTCAAAATACAATTAAATAATTGCCTACCTGGTGCTTGTACGAGGATGCCTTCCTTATTTTACTTTTCTGGAGAATTATGTGTTTTTCAGTTCCTCCTTCCTTATTAGAATTGGAACAGAGGAACCGGTTTAAACAACCCCACACCCTTTTCACCTTTAGAAAAAGGAATGAGGTGGGGGATTTTTTAGGACTTAAGATATGTGAACCTAACTTAATTTTTGTGTGTTGGCATTCATCTGTCCCGAGAAACAATGGAAGAGTGCGCCTTTGGGGTAATTCAGACTCACTGCTTTGTTGAAAGTAGAACTGATGTATATTCAGTGCACTCCTTTCTTATTAAACTTACAAGGTTTACAGTGTTAAATGTTACCTTTCTTACACTGCAGTCCTGTGCATGTCTGCATGCAGGAAAGTATGTTGAGAACTGCACTCTCAAAAACTATTATACCCATGAACAGAGCTACTTGTGTCAAGCAGTATTTGTTTATTTATTTGTTCATTGCATTTTTAGTCCACTCTTCCTCCCCAAAGAGCTCAGGGTCATGTACAGAGCCTCCCTGCCCCCCCCACATTTTATTTTCACAACAACATTGTGAGGTCTGTTGGTCTGACAGATAGAGACTGGCCCGAGGCCACCCAGTGAACTTCGTGGCTCAGTGGGCATGTGAGCTTGAGCCTTCCCTTTTAGGTCAACACACTAATAACTAGAATAATAAACCATGGGACTTCTCATGTCTTGATGCATTTTGAACAAGGAAATCTGGTATTAGGGGAAGGCTCTCTGTCTCTGTCTTGCACAAAGCCTCATCAGGCTTCAGAACTGCAAACTGGTTTGATGTTGCTTTTACATTATCGTGTGTTTTATTGTATGCATTTAAAATTCATTTTTTGTTGCAAGTTACCCCAAGAACCTGATTCTAGGAAGGCTTATTGTTGCCTCAAACAAACCCACAGGATGATAGTGGTGATCCAGGGGGTGGTTAGTGGTTTGTTTTGTTCTTGTTTTTATTATATATTTTGTGCTTTTTATCATGTAGTCTTCTGTTGGGAACTGCCCTGAGATCTACAGGTAAAGGATGGGAAACATATTTTAATAATAATAATATCATTTCTAATTTAGCCTTTGTGCTTTTCTGTGTTTTCCTGTGCTTCCAGGCAAAAATAAAATTAAAAACAACACCCTTTTCCATAAGATGAAAAGTTCCATTTTCACATGTAAATCTTGATATGCACCAGTGGTTTTTGATATTTCAGTTGCATGCAAAACTCAACAAAAATTTAAAAGGTGGGTTATCGTTAGGGGAACAAAGAGTCTTGCTTGGCAGAACGTATTTCCGGTTTGTGTGTGTGTGTTTCTGACAGAACAGCAGACTTGAAAAGATATGGAAATGGTGCAATAACTATATAAAAAAAATATAAATATGTAGAAAACAAAAGGAGACAACTTGTTTGACCTTGATTGTCTGAATATTGCATTGTATACAGACAAGGCCATATTCTAGTTCAGCTAAGAAATATAATCATTAATATACAGAACAGTTATTGAGTTTTAAAAAAAGCATGTAACTACGGTATGTTGTAAATTGGATTGTCTTTCCTCTGCTGCTAAGCATATACCGTGTCAGGTTAATTTCCATTAATAAAGATAAAATGGGCCACATTTCAAAATGTTATGACTTTAGCATTGACTTCACTCTCAACCTATGACAGCATTAAGCAAAAATACTTTGTTGCATCAATTTGTAGAAGGAGCTTCTTATCATAAGGAATGATTATTTAGGGGGAAATAATTTCATTACTTATGAATAATATCAGTAATGTCCTTATTCTAGTGTGAATTGCTTCTTTTTAGCTTTTTATTCTATTACATTCATTATTCGATTTAAGCAGGCCTTTCATATTCTGTAATCAGCATTTGCAATGTAATTGACAAATCCACTTGCTTTCATTTTCTCTTGGCAGAGCAGTAAAATTTAATACTGTCCTGTTCCTTTTACCTTTTTTTGGGGGGATGTGCTTTTAATTTGTATTTATTGCCTAGTAAAGATTGGGTTTGGGGTTGGTATGCTGGCTTAGCTATTTGATCCCTTACATTCCTTAAATCACAACACCTGATCCTGACCGTTGTCCAATGATTTGTTTAGCAAACAGACACTTTCAACAAATTTTTATCACAATTGTTTTCGTGGGTCAGTGAAAGGCTCTTCAGATCAAAAATCATAGCATTGTGTGGTGCTTCAATATACATTATTTGTGTATACAATACACAATATAGCCTTACAATCCTTAGGAGAAGGCCATAGTTCAATGGAAGAGCCTGTGTATGTGTGTCATATGCCCCATTGATGGGTCTCCTTCATTGTAAAATCTCATTTCCCAGTGCACATGACCACAAATCTGAAAATACAACCACAATATGAAAATACAACTAAAAACAAATTGCGCCACCTTCGCTTGCCCATATTCTATAGACATAGCCTCTGTACCTTTAATAAGTGCAGAAATCAACAGATGACTTTTCCTTGGCATGGAAGTGCAATCTTTAAACTGGCCCTCATTTATATTTCTAGGACCCACCCATTTTCGTGAGTATAAGTTTTAGAGTTTTTTTAAAAACTGTTTTTAACATTGTGTTTTAACCTGCGCTGGGAATGTAGGGTGGAGGGCAGGTAATAAATTCATAATTAATTGCAGCAATAGCTGCACTTACGGATTTTTACTACATTAGTGCACTCTAAAGATAAGTTGCTCAAGGGGATCTTTGCTGTGTGTGTTTTCTTTCAGGAGATGGCTTAATCCTTCTTTAAAGGATTAAGGAAATTCATGGAAGATAAGGCTATCATGATAGCTGTCAGGGGCAGACCTTGGTAATAGGGTACCTTGTGCAAGGCCCAAATTTGATGCCCACTCCCAGCCAACAACTGCCTTCCCAAAGCTGGTAAACGCGGTGCCAGGCTTTAAGGAAGGAGGCATGAAGGCTTGGGCAAGGTCCTAGAGCCCTCCCACCTCCTGGGAAGGGGCCAACTAAGCTTTGGGTAGGAGGAGGGCGGGCTATATAGGACCCTGTCAGAACCCTCACTCCTCCATCCCTTTGCAAGTGGTTACTACTAGGCTTTGGGAATGAAGCAGGAAGGCCCCACCTTGGCTTGGCGCCCTGTATGGGGAGAAACTGGTTGCACTGCCCTAAATCTGCCTCTGTAGCTGTCCAAGGTCAGAGGCGGCTTGCTAACTGACGGGAAACAATAGCTAGAGTTGGCTGTTATTGCCTTCACGTCCTGCTTGCGGGCTTCCCCTAGGCATCTGTTTAGAAACGGTGGGAAATCTTATGCTGGGCTAAATAGGCATTTGTTCTGATCCAGGCAGGCTCTTCTTATGTTACATTCAAGTCCAGGATTTAAGGGCAGGTGATTGCATTCCCCGAATGTTTTGATGAGGCAGGGAAGTTACAGAACTACGGTAACTTCCACTCATGAAACTTGTGTCCTTACAAGTTAACCAGAACTACATGTATGCATATTGGAAAACAGTGCAGTTCTTATAATCTGTACTGGATGATTTCCTACACAATATGTACCAACATTTCAGATATTTGGATTTTTGATCTTTCGTACAACAATGTGAAATGGCAGGTTCATGTGGATCACAGCATAGGATGGGGAATAGTCATTTGAGAGTGACTTTAACAGATTGGATTTTTTAAAAAATTCTTACCATTTCTAGTTAGCATACTTTTCCTGCCACCGCCTTGCTTCCCCCCGCAACCCAGTGATAGAACTTTGACTGAGGTTGAGTCGGTTCTTGCCTCCCTAGTGTCAGGTAAAATATTTTCTAATTTCTGTGAACTAAACATAGAGTCTTATTCCTGTTCTCCCAATGACAACCGATGGACATTTTTGAGGAGCCTCATATTGCTTAACCAATTAAACTTTTTTTTCTGACTTCAGTTTTCTCTTGAAGGAAATTTCTCAGAAATATAAGAATCTCACCAGTTCAATCTGTCATGCTAGTTTAGACAAATCACCACTGAGGTCTACTGACAGGTCATGCTATGGAAAAGCATTGCAATTTTTTAGAGTCATCATATGATCAGCCAAGCACCCAGATCTTTCCGTGTTCTGAATACATTAGCAATAGCTGTTCCAAAATGGTTGCTAAGGACTGTACATTGCTTGGCATTATTTCTGTAGCCCCATGACCAAGCAAGAGAACAAGTTGGTTACACTTGAAAGCAGACTTACCTCTGAAGAATCTCTCAAGTCCAACAATAATATAGTATATATTAACATTTATATTAAGGTGGAGAGAATCTTCTGTCCTAGAGATCTCTTTGTGACATGTTTTATAAGGGGTGGTGTATTTGGTTATAATCAGCAATTTTGTTTTATTTTTCACCAGTCCATGGGTGTCTCATCACAAGTGATGTGAACTTTCACATAGGAAGTTTTTTAAAAAATAGTTTTTATTGAGAATTTCAACATAACAAATTATCAAAACATATCATCTTTTCACACACCCCATTTCCCCCCCCCTCCCTAAAAAGGAACCCTCCCTCCCTCCCCCCCCCCCGAGACTTCCCTCAGTTCCTCTCTCTGGTTTTTCAACACATATTATTCTCTGCATATTATCAAATTATCAAGATCCTTAAATCATCTGTCTATTATGTTAACAATCAATAAATTTGTGTATGTTTATTCAAAATCTGCCATGGAGTCCAATTTGTTTTGTTTTTAAAGTAATTTGTAAAAAGTTTCCATTCTTCTTTAAATTCACAGTTGTCCTTATCTTGCAATTTATATGTCAGTTTCGCCAAGAACTTTTACATAGGAAGTTGCCTCAGACCAGGTCACTCTATTGGTCTGTCTCGCCTGGCATTGTGTAGTTTTCTAGGATACTATCCCCTTCTACCCAGTCTTTTTTAATGGGAGATGCTTTGGGTTGAACCTGGGACCTGTAAAGCAGGTGCCCCAGCAAGATTTCCCCCCAGCTGCCATTGCCCTCCCTCCCCTTCCTTTTGTCAGATCTCAGGGAATAAAGGCTGCATTTCAAGATAAGCCTGTGCACTGTTTAGTGCACCGGTGAGGATTTGAGGCTCCCTGCAGGGAGAACTGATGAGAGCAGTTAACTAACCGTTGATCCAGTAAGCCGCAGGAGGGGTGTGGGAGGATCCTGTCTACCAATCAAAGAGAGAGGAATAACTTTTTAATGGTTAAACAATGACAATGTGAACTTTTACTTCAAAGGGAGAGGATAAACATCTTAGAAGGAGAAACCTTTTTTTATTTTTGTTTTGCCTTCTTTAGTCTTTGGGCTAGAAGCAAACTCTGGGAAGTGGCAAATGGAAGGACATTGCTTTGAACACATAGCTCTGCAATCCTAAAGGGGCAACCCCTTAATCTGCATCCACTTTGATTAAATTACACAGACAAGAGGTAAACCAAAATTTGCCATAGGTTAGAATTGTGGGGGGGAGTGCTCTAGAGTAAGCAGTGTATTTTAAAACAACTTTATACTGTAAACTACCCTGTGAGTTTAGAATGAAGGGCAGTATATAGATTTAAATACTACTACTACTACTACTAGGTTATTAGCTATAAGTGAAAACAGTGGATAGGCATTTACTTGCACACCATTTAGATGGCAAGAGAGTTACTACAGCAGCCTATGAACACATGGAGGGCGAGAGCAGGGATAAAGGAATAGCAAATAAGTTGCCTTCCAAATGCTCAGGACTCCAGCTAGGACTCCAACTACCATCAGCCCCATCAGTCAACCTGGCAGTGGTCAGGGGTCATGGGAATTGTAGTCCTCAATGTTGGGAGGCTATTTCTGCCTTACATGATTTCTGATTATGAAAAAACTGCTATGCATTGTCTTCCTGAGTGATTGTTTCCCACCTGAACTGTTCTTTTAATTATTTATACAGCTATGATTCATTTTAAATATAAGTATTGCTAATTAAACTTAACCGAAGGTGTTCCTTCAGTCCTTCCCCCATTCCTATCGAACAGGAAGCACACAGAAACGTTAAAACAGATGTTGGGGCAAGCCTGTTGTTTTACAGCACTGACTGCAGAGGTGCTTTGTGCTGCAATTGTATGCTGCGCTGCTCTGAATTAGAATACCCTCCAGACTATAGACAACTGTTCCTTTAAGATAATTGAATATGGCAAAATTTCAGTGCAGAAACTGCTGAATATTCTCTCCCATGCCTCTCTTATCAGTCATGTGCAGACCTCCTGAATCACAAGATTTAGGGGTTTTTTTTGCTCAGTTAATCCCATGTAAAGCTAATTAATAATTTTGCTGTGCTGTTCCTGCTGGGGCAAAGCAGCTACAGCTGCAATATCAGGAGCTAACTGCATGTTATGTGTAAACTGGTATAATAGAGTAATCTGAAAAGAAAACAGCTTTGGTGCCAGTAATTTTGAGTGGATAAGCACTAAGGGGGAGTGGTGGTTAACCCTTTTTCTGTTCCCTTTTTCTCCTTTTCAGTTTGCCAGCTGCTTTCCTTAAAAAAAAAAAGGCTTTGGAGCTGCAAAACACATGACATGTAGTTACCTCCTCAGCACAGGTGATATTTGCAAATGAATTGAATAGTTTTGCTAATTTATTGGTGCTTAAAGAACAGCTAAGGAAGAAAAATCAATATTTGATAATGAGGCTTCCTGTATATCTGTTATGGAGCATTATCAATAATTGTGTACCCATTAAAAAGTTTCATAGTTTGTATTCTTATTAATGTGTGGGGAATATAGCCAAGGGTTATTTACTGCAAGGCCATTCAGATAGTCTTTGCTTTATGTTTATTGAACACTAGGCATTTTAATAATTTTTTTTGTTAAGCCACATCCCTTTCCATTTCATTCTATGCAAGAACTTTTATGATTTTTAAAAAATAAATTGGATGAATCTCTTTGGTAAATCGTGGCAGTTAAATCATGGAGTTAAATTAAGCCCCCTGCCTCCCTTTTAAAAGTTGTTGCTATTCAGCACAATCCTCTGCATGTTTACTTAGAAATAAGTCCCATTGTGTTCAGTGGGTCTTAGTCCTTTGTAAGTGTTTATAAGTTTGCAGCATTACTAAGCTGGATAACTGGATATCTTACACTTTGTGTTGGTCTGTTCATCTTAAATCGGCTAAGGTTTTCTTTTATGTCACTTGCTATAATAAATTAAATGTGTGTAGGCGGAATATGAGGTTCAGGCAGTTACTGCATGACCAGCAGCTTCATCCATGTGCTTTGGGGTTCAAATAAATTATTGCAACACATTTCAAATGCAATGTTGTACAAAGTTTCCTTTTGGATTCCCCGCCCCCCCCCTTTTACATGGAGACAAAGTCCATGTAGGGTAGAAGGAGAGGGGAGCAGCCCTTTTTTCCCTTCTCCTTAACACTTCACAACTATAGGTCATAACTTTGGCCGTGTCAATTAATTGTATTTGTAGTATAAAACTGTGTATTAATAATCATTCACCTGCGCTGTGAATCTGCCTATTAAAGGAGAAGAGCTCTGCAAGTGCGGCTTTCTCCCGATTGAAGTGCAGAGTGTTTGAGGACTGGGACATTCACAGGGAAACCAAAATGCTTGTTTACAAAGCTATAGTACTACCAACCTTACAATATGCTTGTGAAACATGGACCACTTATAACCGCCATCTCCAACTCCTTGAAAGATTCCATCAACGGTGTCTCTGAAAAATCTTACACATCACTTGAGAAGACAGGCGAACTAATATCAGTGTACCGGAAGAAGCAAAGATCACCATTGTCAAAGCAATGATTCTTCAACATCAATTTTGTTGGACTGGTCATGTTGTGCGGATGCCTGATGATCGTCTTCAAAAGCATCTACTCTATTTCGAACTTAAAAATGGAAAGCATAATGCTGGTGGTCAACAAAAGAGGTTTAAAGACTGTCTTAAGGCAAATCTAAAAAAATGTAGTATAAATACTGACAACTGGGAAACACTGGCCTGTGAGCGCTCCAGTTGGAGAACAGCCTTTACCAAAGGTGTCATGGGCTTTGAAGACACTCAAACTCAGGACGCAAGGGAGAAACGTGCTAGGAGGAAGGCACGCTTGGCAAATCCACACCATGATCACTTCCCACCCGGGAACCAATGTCCCACTGTGGAAAGATGTGTGGATCCAGAATTGGCCTCCACAGTCACTTACGGACTCATTGTTAAAACCGTGTTTATGGAAGACAATCTTACTCGGCTACGAGTGATCGCCAAAGAAGAAAAAGAGTCTATAGACATAGCCTCTGTACCTTTGGGCAGGGGGCCCCACTTTGGGCAGGGGTCAGCTGTATTGTCCTGTTCCCCAGTTGTTCAGCCAATCCCAGCTCCGTGTCAGTCATTAGCAGGACAGGAAGCCTTCCTTGCCAATGCACAATTTGGAGCACACTTCAAGGTTGACACCTGTGTACTAACAGGCCATGTCCCTAGCTTCCCCAATTCTAATATCACATATGACATCAGGGTGTGGGGCAGGCAGAGAAATGGCCTCACGGGCTAAATAGGACCCATGCTGTACATCTTTAGGCTAGCAGGCCAGGTATTCCCCACCCTTATGGGATAAAAGTTAATGTGGAAAAGAGTCATCTTTTCTGCCTCTGTTAGAAGCATCTTCCTTGCTGTGGCTGTATTATTATTACTACTTTTTTCATACCCTTTTGTTTAAATAAAAGCAGTCTGATATGCACCATCCCTATTCATTTTGAAAAAGTATTCCCTCCTCTGTTTTTTTTCAGGCTTTCTGTCAAAATTTAAAATGACCTTTAGTTTTTCCCGTTACGAATTGTTCAAAGATTTAAACCTGTTTACTCATTAACAGTCAGAAACTTGAGTCACCGAGATACTTAGTAGAGAACCACTTCCTTTTTTAAAAGACGCTTCTGTACTGTGGCACATTAGTGAAATAATGTGTCGGCTTCAGCTGTAGCAGCAGTTGTGACTGTTACTGGTCTGGGATAGCTTGATTGCATTATATCAGGCATTGATAACTTCAAGAATGGATTACATTGGTACCTCAGGTTAAGTACTTAACTCGTTCCAGAGGTCCATGCTTAACCTGAAACTCTTGTTGACCTGAAGCACCACTTTAGCTAATGGGGCCTCCTGCTGCCGCCACGCTGCTGGAGCACGATTTCTGTTCTTATCCTGAAGCAAAGTTCTTAACCTGAAGCACTATTTCTGGGTTAGCGGAGTCTGTAACCTGAAGCGTATGTAACCTGTGGTACCACTGTACAGTACTGCATTGCATTCTATGTGGGGCTTCCCATGCGGTTGAGCTGGAAACTGTAGCTAGTGCAGAATGCTGCAGCACAATTGCTGACGAGAGTCAGATTCTGTCAACATATTCCACCTCTGCTCAGAGATCTGAACTGGGTGCTGACCTGTTACTGGTCCAGGTTCAAAGTGTTGTTATTGGTATATAAAAACCTCAACAGCTTGAGACCAGTTTACTTGAAGGATCACCTTTGACTCAGATGTGCCTACTTGACAACTTTTGTCAAGTCTACCCAGACATGCAATTTTATGCATAGTTGCTTTCAAATTACTTTAATATTAGTGGCATTACTAATGTTTTTGATAATTGTGTGTGTGTGTGTGTTGATTTGTTGATTTTATCTGTAATTTCGTAACTATTCACACTCTTTTATTTAAACTGCTTTAAAGATGTTCCATTTTAGAATTAAACAGTCTACAAATTCTGTTAAATAAATAGATGGGTTTTTGCTTTTAATAGAACGCAGTGTGGTTCTGTGGTCAGGTTTCAACTATCACTCTTGAAATTGCCACTCCCAGTGCTGCTCATTGGGTATTACCTCACCTCAGATTTTGAAATATTTTTCTAGCTCTGTCAACAATCCAGAATTCTTCCTGGCAGTAATGTTCAGAAAGAAGAAAAACCCTCCTTCCTGTATGTGTGAAATTCTGCACCCCTTTTCTTGAAATGACTCCCACTTCCAGTTCTTTGAACAGAATTTGGAGCCTGGACAGAGCAAGTCTGTTAGCCTGGACAGAGCCTGGACAGAGCAAGCAGTGATTAGCCTCCCAGCTAACAGCAACTTCCATCAGCCCCAGTGACCATGGCCAACAATGAGGGATGGTGGGAGCTATTCAACAATGCCTGGATGGGCACACGTTTCCCCATCTGTACTGTGGTAGAATCAACACTGTTGGAGGGTGAAAGATTTCAAAATAGAATGCAACTGGCTTGAACGAAGGAAAAAGTGGCATATGCCTATTCATTGTCAACAGCACCTCAACATGAGACAAAAACACACACCCCCACTACCACTGCACCCATCTACAATGCAGATTGGGTGTGTAATAGACCATGGCATTGCACAAATTGGGTGGCTCGCTGTTGAGAAACAGATTTGCATTCATGCTAATGTAGCCATTGTAATGGCAGACAAGAGTACTTCAGTAATACTACTAAGGGCTCATCCAGGGAGACCTCATGTTGAGGATCAAGAGCAGCTTCAGCACTTACTGATCTCCCACAGGGTAAATATTCAGGATGCTTCAGTCCATAATGGTTGCTGATGATCACCATTGTTAATAAAGACTGCAGCAGGACTAGCTGTTTGGCTCTCTCCATACTAATAGCATGGCTTCTCTGGGGACAAGGTACTTTTCTGTTCCCACACTCTTTGTTGTGTGCCGTGGTGCCAGATCAGAAGGACTGGGAGCTGTTGCCTAGATGAACCTTTGCTTTCTTGCATCTTGTCTCCCATCAAGCAGATTAAAAAGGAAACTGTACCATGTTCGCTCCCTGCCCCGACCTGCTGCTGCTTCACAGCTCCAGTTCGTCAGATTTATCTAATTCCTTCAGTGGAATAGGGGCATAATCAATAATGTTAGTCTTGTAAAAACAATATCAAATTCAAGGCATTGTTACATGTTAGTAATAAATAAGATCTAGGAAAGCGGGCAACATGCCACATTATCAAATTCCCCTATTACAAATATACTTCGAAGCTCATGTTGCCATTTAATATAAATAACATTCCCCAAATATCTATAAAACCAACCTGCCTGAAGGGCATGCTTTTATTTGATGTCATGCTAATCAGTTTTGGTGTGCCAGAAATTACAGTTGCTGATGGTCCATCTGTTTTGTATTTATCTTATGTGATAAGTGGTGTTTATTTGATAAGAATCAATGCAATGAATGTTTATGAAATGAAACATTTTTTTGTCTCACTAAATCATAAAATCAATTGTTTTTGTCTCACTAAATCACACCCATGAGTGCTATAAAGTATATCCTAGCATAAATTTAACAATGAATACCTTGAAGTAGTGTTAGAAAGTGGAGACGCATTTTTCACACTAGCTTTCAGATGTATAGTATTGCACTTTCTGTACTTCAGTAATCCTGCTGATTATTCATTGTGACTTAACAAACCTTTAGGTTAAGTATGCTATGGTGTGATTATCTGGAAATGCTCCCGCATTGTTTAAAACTCATCTCAGTTTAAAACAGCCTTCACCAAATCTAGTGCCTTCCAGATATTTTGGATTCCAGCCTTCCAAGTTGGCAAAGGCTGGTTTGGAACATGTTTGGTTCCTGTCCTATTGCATGAGATTGAGCCAAGTGCCATGCTCCAAATTCTGGAGGAATTTTTAAAAATATTGGTGATCTATATGTACAAGAAGCAAATTCTGTATGTGTTCCATGCTGTGTTGTGCTGTGGTCATTTGGAGAAGAAGAATGTTAGTTCTATCAGTTCTATCAGTTCCTCAGCACTTTGCTACCATTAGTACCTTAGCATGTATGACTGCATCTGCAGTGGTATACCTTGGTTCTCAAATGCCTTGGTACTCAAACAACTTGAAACCCAAACACTGCAAACCCAGAAGTAAGCGTTCTGGTTTGCAAACTCTTTTTGGAAGTCAAACGTGCTCCGTTTTGAGTGTTATGCTTCTCATTTGAGTGCCACACTTCCATTTTGAGTACCACACTTCTGTGCTGAGGTCTGTCTGTTTTTGCTATTGATTTTGAGATCTGTTTTTGTTTTTTGTGACTGTGTGGAACCCAGTTCAGCTACTGATTGATTGAATGTGTGACTGCACATTATTTATTGATTTCATTTTATGGATCAGTGGTCTTGTTAGATAATAAAAGTCATGTTAAATGGCTGTTTTAGGGGTTGTTTTTAAAAGTCTGGAACAGATTAATCCATTTTGCATTACTTTCTATGGGAAAGCACGCCTTGGTTTTGGAACACTTTGGTTTTGGAACCGACTTCCAGAACGGATTAAGTTTGAGAACCAAGGTACCACTGTATGTCTTTCTTTCTTTTTTGTAAACACCTTTCCAGGCAAAGGCAAAAGTGTGGGATGTAGTAGTTCAGAGGTAGGACTGTCTCCTCTAGTGTGGATTTGGAGAATTCTATTAAAGAAACCAAGGCCAAGCCTAATATGTGCATTAAAGAATATAATTATTATAGCATGTTTCCACAAGTTACTGCATTGGGCCATTTTATTGGCTTATAGGAATCAAGCACCAGTGCTTAGAGTCTGTCCGTTCTCTTGCATGGCTATAGTACTTGACCCAATTTCTGGTACTAACAGGAATTTATTAGCCTGTGAACACCTACCCAGCAGAGACAGAAACAGAGACAGGGGGGTGGTCCCAAAGGCTTGCTGAATGTTTCCGTGCCAATTTTTGAGACACTGTGCAGTGCATCATATTCCTGGTAATTTGGGGGATTTCGGTGAAACGTGACTGATTCTGACAGGCAACAGGCAGCCTAGCTGGCAAGAGGAGGATGCCATTTTAGCTGCAGTGGTGCAAAACTTCAGTTACATTGCTAAATTTAAGCGGCCTCTTAGAACGGAGCTGCCCAACTGATAACCTCATATTTATCTCATAAATATTAAACAGCTTAAGCTGCATATTAGTCAGCTATGCCTAGCGGGGCCTTGGTGGCTCTTTCTCTCCCTAGCAATTACCATATCAGCGCAGATCATTGGCCTGTTCCTTCACCTACTGCTCATTTATGGTAATCGGAGGCGTGGGGGGGCTGTGCTGCAAAAACATTCTTGTTACAGGGGCAATAGTCATAAACTCATGGCTGAGGTTGTTTCTATCCAGGAGAGAACAGGGTGATTCTGCTCCCTATTAATCAGAGACTGGTTAATTTTTCTTCACAATTGGCAATGCGTTAAAAAGCTGTTGGCTAGGAGAAGCTAATTAGAATCCTCAATTGCAGAGTGTTGAATAAATAGCTACCATTCATCAAGTAGGGGTGCTTTTTCCTTGCAGCATGGAATTATTCTGAGTCCTGTCCTGATTCATGTTTATTTTGAAGTCCATTTGATTTCAAAAGGGACTTGTTTGGGATTCAAGCCTGAACTTGTTTTCCTGGATACTTTTTGAATTCTTTTTAAATAAACCAACTCAGCCACACTTCTGAAATGTGTGTGAGGTTAATGATGAATAAGAACAGGTGATAAAACTACAGTCAAACCTCGGGTGTCAAACGTAATCCGTTCTGGAAGCTTCCAAAATGTTGGACAACTGAATCACGGCTTCCGATTGGTTGCAATCGCATCAGACGTTCGGCTTCCGAAAAACGTTAAACTGGAGCATTTACTTCCGGGTTTTCAGTGTTCGGGAGCCGAATTGTTTGAAAATAGAGCTGTTCGGCAGCCGAGGTTTGACTGTATTTGCTATGAATTTTGCATGACGACATTAACTTCCTCTTTTTCTTTTCATGTTACAAAGTCTTCAGTGGGGAGCGGGGTGGAATAATGAGAGTTGACTGTCATTTGATCACATGTATCATGCATAGCCATATACACCAGGAAGCCAAGTCTGTAACTGCCGCTAGATTACAAAGCAGCATGGTAGGTGCTGGAATGAGTCAGGAGCAAAGCACCTGCAATTCTGTCCCCAGAATTGTGTGTTTGCTTGTTCACAGTCTGACCTTGTGTAAAGTGTGAACCAGGCCACCTTTGCACCTTATTTACAAAGAAAGTGAGAGTGCTTTTTTGCTACAGAATAATTGTTTTCTCATACACACACACACACACACACACACACACAGTGGTACCTCAGGTTAAGTACTTAATTCGTTCTGGAGGTCCGTTCTTAACCTGAAACTGTTCTTAACCTGAAGCACCACTTTAGCTAATGGGGCCTCCTGCTGCTTCCACGCCACTGGAGCACGATTTCTGTTCTCATCCTGAAGCAAAGTTCTTAACCTGAGGTAATATTTCTGGGTTAGCGGAGTCTGTAACCTGAAGCGTATGTAACCCGAGGTACCACTGTGTGTGTGTGTGTGTGTGTGTGTGTGTGTGTGTGTATATATATATGCAGGTTTTGGTGTCCTCGGGTGTCTTCCCGTGTAAAAGTTGGGGTGTCTAGGCGACGTTTCGACGAGGTCTCACTCGTCATCTTCAGGCTGGTGCTTTCGGCTTCTTGTTACTGGAACAGAGCAGGATCTCAGTATTTGAGTTCCTATAAATACTGTTGAGGGGGTGTGGTGTATAGCCTCCAATGTTCTGGGCAGAGAGGAAGTTCCCAGGCTAGTGTGCCTTTTCTTCTTTTGTTCCTTAATTACTTGAGGGATATCTTGAGTGATTTCTTGAGTGATATCCTGAGTACCACTTAGGTGGGTCATTAGGTGTGGATTAGTTGCTAAAGTCTTTGTGTCTTGACCTCTTGAACTTTGTGAAGAGTTTTTCTGAGAAGATGGCTGTACTGCACTTAGTTGTGCTCTGGCTTGGCTTCGTGTATAGGGGCGAGCTGTGGTTTTGTGGCCTGTGTCAGCCAGATCTGTGTAGGGATTGCAGGGGGGTGCAGCATCCGGAGGTGCCACCATGGTTTGGCTACTGGATGGTGTCTGTAATTTATCTGTGGAGAGGGTCTGGGTTTGGGTCTGGTGTGGTTGATTGGTGATAGCGTTCTGTGTGCCTCTGGATCTGGTGTCAGTTTTTGTGGGGAGGGCTAATTTCCAGATGTCTGGCAAGCGGGATGTGTCGTCACGCTTGTTCAAGCAATCCCTACACAGATCTGGCTGACACAGGCCACAAAACCACAGCTCGCCCCTATACACGAAGCCAAGCCAGAGCACAACTAAGTGCAGTACAGCCATCTTCTCAGAAAAACTCTTCACAAAGTTCAAGAGGTCAAGACACAAAGACTTTAGCAACTAATCCACACCTAATGACCCACCTAAGTGGTACTCAGGATATCACTCAAGAAATCACTCAAGATATCCCTCAAGTAATTAAGGAACAAAAGAAGAAAAGGCACACTAGCCTGGGAACTTCCTCTCTGCCCAGAACATTGGAGGCTATACACCACACCCCCTCAACAGTATTTATAGGAACTCAAATACTGAGATCCTGCTCTGTTCCAGTAACATGAAGATGACGAGTGAGACCTCGTCGAAACGTCGCCTAGACACCCCAACTTTTACACGGGAAGACACCCGAGGACACCAAAACCTGCATTCCTGTACCCGTGAAAATCTACGAAAGCATATATATATATATATATATATATATATATATATATATATATATGGCTAGGATTTCTTTGAGTGATAGCCCTAAGAGAAATGGGAATTAGTTTGGAAGTGGCTAAATTTTATTGGGGGGAGGGGAATCAGGAATGGGTTCAGCCATTTCCCTTCTATCGAGTTTCCACCCGGCTGTATATTGAGTCATTCTCACATGTAGCAGTAACAAGGTTATGACTTATGCAATCTTCCCCGTCACAATCATGTGTCTGGTGTGTGCTTTCTTCGGTACTTTAGTATTCTGCAGCCTTTGCCTGTATTCCTTGCCTGCTAGGAGATAATTTTGCTCATTTGTTACTGTTTTGAGCAAGGCATGTTGGCTGGAAAGGGTACACTCCACAAAGCAGATGGCAATCTGACTTTTATTTCTTTGACAGAATAGTGTAAGCATCAGAGGTGAATTGAAAAGATGGAATATTCTGTGGAAATTTCTCCATACATTGTTTGGGTGGTGGTCTCCAATGAATCAAACTTCTCCAATGGCCAATGAAGTCATGTTGGATCCAAAGGAAAGGGCTGAAATTACTCTAGGACATGCTTTACTGAACTCTGACACTGGGGTGCCTTCAAATTGTCAGCATTTTGTGGGAGGGATTAAAGCGTACTGGGAAATTTAGGTTTGTGCAATTAGAATGGACTTAAGTGATCTGTTGCCTTCGTGGGGCAAATCCACTTTAAAAAATAAATGGGCTTTTTGCTGTTAGGAAAGTGACTAAGAAATACACTGAAAGGCGTGGAATGAATGAATGATTTAAAGGAAGACATATAAACACCCCAGATTTATAACCTTTCTACAAACAAATCAGAACAAATGTTCAATAAAGACTAAATAAAATCTAGTTTCGATGTAAGCTTTGTGTGAGCAAATCAGCATGACTGCTGAGTAAGTAGGATATTACCATATTTTTCGCCCTATAGGACACACTTTTCCCCCTCCAAAAATGAAGGGGAAATCTGGGTGCGTCCTATGGGGCGAATGCAGGCTTTCGCTGAAGCTTGGAGAGTGAGAAGGGTCAGTGCGCACCAACCCCTCTCGCTCTCCAGGCTTCAGGAACACATCCGCAGCCTAGGCAGCCCTGCGTGAGTTCCCGCAGGGCTCCCTAAGCTGCGGATAGCAGCCTGCCGCCCGGCACGAGGGGCACCCTGAAGCAGAGCGCCCCGCACGCCGGACAGACATCCGCAGCGTGTTGGAGCCCTGCGAGAGTTCTAATATTAGAAAAGCTACAATTAGTAGTAAAAAAATGAAACTTGAGGGCATCCCTTTTATGTTGCAGAAAAGTTTGTGACGTTTTTGGTAGGCACTGAGGCTCACTGCTCTCACCCTTGCCTGATTTTTGTTTTTCAGATGGAGGAAACATGTGAAGATATAGATCAGATGTTCAGCGATTTATTGGGGGAGATGGATTTGCTGACACAGGTAAGTTATGCTTTCTTAGCTGATTTGGAGAGCTGGTAAAAGAAAGTAAAAAAGAAGGAATAAAGAATCCTTCTTCCTGTCTCCATTCATCGTTGTTCTTTCTTACTAAATATAATTATTTCAACATACCGAGATTGATTCTTCATCTGCTGCCCCCACATTGCCCATAAAATAACCAGTACCAGTCGCAAGAGACTTTTTGCAGCTGAAGCAAAACATCACAATGCCTGTTGTGCCAGCACACCTATCCACATTTTTTTAAAAGAAAGGACAAAGGACACTACAGTCATATCTTGTAAGTCAAACAGCTTAGTTCCAGAATGTTTTGGCTCCTGAACTTCGCAAACCCGGAAGTGACTGTTCCGGTTTGTGAATGGTTTTTGGAAGCCGAACATCCTGTGGGGCTTCCACGGCTTACAATTGGCTGCAGGAGCTTCCTGAAGCCAAGCAGAAGCCATGCTTTGGTTTTTGAACATTTTGAAAGTCGATTGGACTTCTGGAACGGAGTCTGTTTGACTTCCAAGGTATGACTGTATAAGAAGAAGAAGAAGAAGAAGAAGAAGAAGAAGAAGAAGAAGAGGAGGAGTTTGGATTTGATATCCCGCCTTTCACTCCCCTTCAGGACTCTCAAAGCGGCTCACATTCTCCTTTCCCTTCCTCCCCCACAACAAACACTCTGTGAGGTGAGTGGGGCTGAGAGACTTCAAAGAAGTGTGACTAGCCCAAGGTCACCCAGCAGCTGCACGTGGAGGAGCGGAGACTCGAACCCGGTTCCCCAGATTACAAGACTACCGCTCTTAACCACTGCACCACACTGGCTCTGCATGAATTATGTAGGAATGGGGGATTGTATAGCAGAAACAGGTTACTACAGTGGTACCTTGGGTTACATACGCTTCAGGTTACATACGACTCCACTAACCCAGAAATAGTGCTTCAGGTTAAGAACTTTGCTTCAGGATGAGAACAGAAATTGTGCTCCAGTGGCTCAGCAGGAGGCCCCATTGGCTAAAGTGGTGCTGCAGGTTAACAACAGTTTCAGGTTAAGTACAGACCTCCAGAACGAATTAAGTACTTAACCCGAGGTACCACTGTATGTCGTTGGTGCACATATTTGCTCACTAAATTCTGCTTTCCCTCTTGCGGGGGGTGGGGAGACCCTGAATACAGGGGACCTTGTGTCTTTCATTTTCAGCCATTTGTCTGTTAAACCCTTCACCCAGCCCTCCACCAAGCTACTTTCCTTCCTGTAGGGGAGTTTAATGGCCCACCTCTCTTCTGCGTCTGATTGCTGAGTCCTGCAGCTGCTTTTCCTTTAGAAAAAGAAACCTCTGGGAAATGGGTCGCATATATCCTTTGTAATGTCAAGTTGGCCTTTAGACTTCAGCAGAATGCTGGCAACGTAGCAAAATAAGAATCTATGGCACAAATTACATAAATTTTGAAAGTGTAACGTGAAGCACTTAACCTGCCACTTCGGTTTTTATATATGAGTCCCTCGGCATAAAGCTTTATTTCTGATTTTTTTATGGTGTTCAGATAGGTTCCATCAGTTGTATTTTACTCTGTAGATTAGGAATTCTGCTGGAATTGCAAACCAATAAAATAAAATAAAATATTGTTCGTACCACCCCAACCTCCACAGCAGTGCAAAATTCCAGGGCTCCAGGCTCCTACCCAAGGTTCATGTTTCCTTTGGAAATGAGGCACAGGGGAGACTGTGGTGTCTTTATGGCATAGGGTTTATGGACACAGATATATATAACCTGAGCCTGCCATGGAGGGGTTCAGAGCATTGCCACTCCAAAAGGGCCTTGCTTTTCCCATAAGCACACTCCTGGATTCAAAAGAGAAAATCAAACATGCTCCAAAATGCAGCTGTGACCCCCCTCTCCAGCTTACTAATCTTTTCCAGACTACAACATCACTGCAAAAAACGCCATCCTAAACTTTCCTTTTGTCTTTCGAATTAACTGACCTTTTTGAGGGATGGCAGCACTGAGCCACTTCCATTTCCCCAGTTTTGTCTCCCCACCTGCCCTCTAAGCTGCTATTTATCTTGCTGGGGAAACAAACAGCTCTTTTGTGGAAGGTGGTTTAAATCAGGGAAACAGCACAGGGGAAAGGATTTTTTAAACCCTGCAAGTGCCCTGGCAACTTAAGCTGTTGCTTTTAAAAAGATATATCAACATCAGGAGGTCCAATCATGGATCTTCCATTTTTATTTTTATTTTTTTGCCTTAAGACAAACTAGATAGTCTGCAAAATGCATGACATTTCACTTGCTTGTGTTTTGTCATTGACTTGGGGAGTTGGGGTGATGGTTGAACACAGCTGTGGAAGCAGGGAGGGGGAGAATGGCTTATAGTCAAAAGTTTCCTGTTCCCCTTATGGTGTTCACACCGAATACATGATAAATAAACAACTCAAAACTCATTTCCCCCATGACATATGAAGCAGCATTCAAATGTGTTTGATGTTAAAGGTGGGGCAAGTTATTCTGGAGAAAGGGATGTTAAGACTACACTTACAAAGCAAACCTCTTTCTGTAGCGAATAACCTGCCCAGTAGATACGTTTCTGGTCTTAGGATACCTTGAATAACTTTTCTACCATGACTGTTGCCATTGACAGTGATATTTCCCTTTCTTCATCAGAGTTTGGGAGTAGAAACACTCCCACCTCCACCCAGCAAAGCAGCCAATGAGGAATTTAGTTTTGCAGTGGGTTTTAAAGATTTAAATGGTGAGTATTTGTATTTTTTATTACTATGATCTGTTTGTGGGGGGAGGGGGCAAGCACTATTTAGCAAAAAGCTAAATTGACACTTTTCTGAAACAATTCATTAATTTTGAATGTGTAAAATGACTTTGGTCTAACTCTTGAAACAATGAAAGGTTAAATTTTCTCTTTCTTTCAAAAAAGCGATCCTGTGAATTTTACCAAAGCTATAATTTGCTTTTGAATATGGTACTCAAGTTATTATATTTCATTTCTCTATGCAAATCTTAGTCTGGCTTTTGATAAAAGGTAAAGGGAACCCTGACCATTAGGTCCAGTCGTGACCGACTCTGGGATTGCGCACTCATCTTGCTCTATAGGCCGAGGGAGCCAGGGTTTGTCCACAGACAGCTTCCAGGTCATGTGGCCAGCATGACTAAGCTGCTTCTGGTGTACCAGAGCAGCACACACAAACGCCGTTTACCTTCCCGCCGGAGCGGTCCCTATTTATCTACTTGCACATGACGTGCTTTCGAACTGCTAGGTTGACAGGAGCAGGGACCGAGCAACGGGAGCTCACCCCGTCACGGGGATTCGAACCGTCGACCTTCTGATCAGCAAGTCCTAGGCTCTGTGGTTTAACCCACAGCACCACCAGATGTAAATTCCTCTAATACAGTATTCCCAGGTGCTCTTTTAAAAACTTGCCTCTGTCACCTCCTTGGCTAGATGCCATTCTTATTATAATCTGTGGAACAGCATCTACTCGCACTAGCAGAGCAAGTTGCTCAAGATCAGTACTGAAATTATGCCTGAGATATCTTGTATTTCCCGCCCCTTAACAGAATCCTTAAATGCATTGGAAGATACCGATTTGGATGCTTTAATGTCTGATCTTGTAGCAGACATAAGTGAAGTGGAGAAAGCCACATTCCAAGAACAGAAAGACGCCTCTCATTTCCAACATGCTGCCAAGACTCAAGCTCCAGCAAATGCTTCTGTCGCCACTTATGCCCAGTCAAGTTTCCCAAATATTGCCGTTACCCAGGTTGAGGATGATTTGCCGCCACCTCCTCCAGAACTAGCCTTTGGTTTTCCTCCTCCTCCTCCACCTGCTTCAACCCAGCCTCCTGAACCACGCACTCAGGTGAGCAGAATTTGTCGCGGCTTAAAATTAGCCGCTGTTTCTTTAATACAGAAGGAACTGAGTCAGCATGAGTCAGCTGCCTACAATGAATTGGCAAAGCCTGCATGACCCATGCAACCTTTCAGCTACGTATGCCTGTATATATAGAGTGGTCATTGATTGTATGAGGTGTGGGTTGGTTGGTTGCGTTTGATATCTATAAAGCTGTCGGTCATGGTTGGAGAAGACTTTTTTTAGAATAAAAGCAGCATTCTGCAAAGTACTCTTTCTCAAGGACTCTTTGTGCCAACTAGGGTCCGAGGACCAGGCAAAGGAGGTCAGAACCTTTTCTTTTTCAAACACTGACAGAATCTCATTTCAAAACTCTACTAGGCCCTTGTTTTAATGTAGCCCTTCACCAGCTTGGTGTCCTCCATATACTTTGAACAGCAAGTTCCATCAGCCATAAAGTAAAGGGACCCCTGACCATTAGGTCCAGTTGCGGACGACTCTGGGGTTGCGGCGCTCATCTCGCTTTACTGGCTGAGGGAGCCGGCGTACAGCTTCCAGGTCATGTGGCCAGCATGACTAAGCCGCTTCTGGCGAACCAGAGCAGCGCATGGAAACGCCATTTACCTTCCTGCCGGAACGGTACCTATTTTGCTTATAAAACAGGAGGGCTTTTAGTTTTGCTATTCTAGGTTCTCTCTTTTGGTGCTATGGAAAACATCTGCACTTTGACGTGCTTTCAAACTGCTAGGTTGGCAGGAGCAGGGACTGAACAATGGGAGCTCACCCCATCGCAGGGATTCGAACCGCCAACCCACAGCACCACCCTCCATCAGCCATCGCCAGCCTATAATGAGAGTTGTCACGTGGTGGAGGGCACCAGGTTAGCTAAGGCTGTTTTAACGATTCTGCAGATGTTTTCCGTAGCACCAAAAGAGAGAACCTAGAATAGCAAAATGAAAAGTCCTTCCGTTTTAGAAGCAAAATCACTTTCTCCTGACCTTTTCAAGTACAGTCCAACTACCCAGAAAGTTTCTCTTGGCCAGAAAGCACAATATCAGGTATTTCATGTTGAGACAGCCCCATGTGGAGAAGTATAGGGGTTCTTTAGTCCAGAGAGCTACCACACCCTTTTGTCTTTCTGGTTTTGCTTGAGATCACGAAGCAGAGAGGTGAATCATATGGAAGTTTTCCTGCTGAAGAGGCAGACTACTTTTCTGTATATATGGAAATGTTAAGCTAAAACGGAGTTTGCATCTTCAGCAGGGCAAGAAACTTCAACAAATGGATGTAAGAACATATCATCCTTGAATCAGACCAAAGACCTATTGAGTCCAGCATTGCTTCCAAAATGGGAACTCCACAAGCAGGACATGAGTGGGATAGCACTTTCCTTCTCCTATTCAGAGAGCTACCATCTCTGATATTGGAGGCAACATATAGCCATAACAAATGTTGAAAGACTCAGGACAGATTAAAAAACCAACAACTGTATTTCCTGTTTATAACATGCCCCCATTTATAGAGACGGCCCCTATTTTTGGGGGCTCCAAATTAAGGAAATGGGGGGAGTTTGCCCAGAGTCGTGGGACTGGGGGGGGGGATTGCCGAAAATCGCTCATCAGCCACCAATCACCTGTAAAGTTGCCGCAGCAGAAGCCAATCAACAGCAGCCTTTGTCGCAGCCACCAATCACACGCCAAATTGCTGCTGACAATCTCCAGCTTGCGACTACAACCAATCGCCTGTCCACCCTCTGCATTATCCGTGTATAAAACGACCCCCAAATTTTAACATTCTTTTAGAATAAAAAACATCGTCTTATACACAGAAAACTACCATACTTACTTACGCAGCACATAGTTTAAGTAAGGAACTCATACAATTGTAGAGTTGGAAGGAACCCACGGACCATTTAGTCGAGCCCCTTGCAAAGGAGGAATCTGCAGCTGTCTCTTACAGGGATTGCACCTGCAGCCTTGGTGTCATCAGCACCCTGCTCTAACCAACTGAGCTATCCAGGCTGGATTGTGGTGGTCACCAACCTGGATGTTTTGAAAGAGGCTTACACAAATTGATGGAGGAGAAATCTGTCAAAGTTCTGAACACCAGTTGCTGGAATTCACAGAAGGGCAGAGTGTTCTTGAGGTCAAATGCTGTTTGCTGGTTTCCCACAGGCATCTGGTTGGGCACTGTGAAAACAGGATGCTGGTCTCTTCTTATGTTCTTCTGTGATGGCCTTAATGTTGGAAATTAAGACATCTGAAGGCAGCCCTGTTTAGGGAAGTTTTTAATATTTAATGCTGTATTGTTTTTAACACTTGATTGGAAGACGCCCAGAGTGGCTGGGGAAACTCAGCCAGATGGGCATGGTATAAATAAATTATTATTATTATAAATTATGGCGGACCGCAAAAGAAGAAGAAACCAACCAACTAGAACAGTGGTATTCGACATAATGGGATGCTGTGCAAACCCATGCTGGAGCAGAAAGCACCCAAAATTAAAATTTAAAAGGGAGAAGAAATGAAAATGTTCATGAAATGGAAAGGGGATAGAATGCTTCTTACTGGGGTGTGGTGTCTTTCAAAGGGGCTTTACAATCTTTCTTCTTTCAGGAAGAACAAGAGGCGCAAGCAAAAGCGGACAAGATTAAGCTTGCATTAGAAAAACTGAAGGAAGCTAAAGTTAAAAAGGTAGCATTCTCTATTTTATTTTAGCAAAAGTATTGACTGCCAAACCTTACGATTTTAAACATCCCTTATATACAGTCAAGTATTGGCTTGTTTCATGTACTTTCCCCCATTTTGTTTGCCTGTTGATTGGATGATTTGCCAAGATGTCCAGATCACAAACCAGACTCCAGTCATACCTGTTTTCCACCAGGCTGTGGCTATTCCACTTCTATTTACTGAAGGCGTTTTTTTTATGCCACCCTTCATAAATATTTATTCCAGAACAGTTAAAGGACAGTAGCAATAAAATATACACAAAACAATTTAAAAAACAAATAGATGTGTTTGGTAACAATCCATTAGAACAGGAGTGTTATCATGAAAAATAGCCGTACTTGGGAACTGTAGTCCTAAGGACTGCTAATGACTTTTTAAAGAAATGAAAATAGCTGCCCTTTCCATGAGGGGTAAAAATATGTCACCTTGGCTTAGACCCTAGCCTCTTCAGTGAACACAACAGAGAAGGCTCCTTTATGAAATCTGAATGGTCAGCCTCCTTCTGCAGCTGTAATGGCATGTGTAGCCAAGTAGAGCCATAGAGACTGACATCCGCGTTGCTGCTGTTTAAGTGGATGAGGCGGGTATGGGACTTGGTGGCAGTGAGGTTGGGGCCGCATGGGCTCACGGGCAGGACAGCAAATTGACTCAGCCAGCATGCCTGCACACCTTGCTGCCGCCCTGCCGTGCTCCACTCTGGTCCAGGTAAGCAGCAAAAATGGCAGGCTCCAGAGTTCTGGCCCACTACTTGCCCCACAATTTCTCCAAAAACTCCCTGCGTACCCACCCACCCCAAAAAATCTGCTCCTAAGGTTGGAGGAGCCTTGTGAATGGTTTCCGTGCTGTGAGGGCTACAGGTGGATGGGAAGGTTACCAGTTCCACACAGACACATGCATTTGCTAAACAGAAGAGTAATTGAGAGTCTTAAGCCTTTGGGTTTTATTTAGAGTAGTGCCAAGGCGCAACACTAAGTGATTTTCCACTTGCGCAATTCTCCCCAAATCTGTTATAGGGGTTCTCCCAACCCTCTGGAGTAGAATGTAAAAATGCTGTCACCATATTTCTGGGCAATCCCAAATATTGGCCTGGCATTATTTCCACTACCCTTTACCTTTTCTTCTCAAAGAATTATGATAGTGTATTCAAAACAAACAAATATTCTGCACAAGTACCAAAGTATAAGTTACTAAAGTGGAGGTATTTGGAAAGAATACAGCTTAGTTTCTCAACGCTCCTTGCTTTTTATAGTTTGGGCAAAATTCAACACTGCACTGCCAGAGCTGTTCGTGCAGAGATCTTATAATTAGAATTAGCAGAACTAAAGTAACATTTCCTGGCAAGGAACTGACTTTTTTATTTTCCTAGATGCAGACAGATAGTAGGACTGTGATTATTTAGGAAGTCTCAAGTCTCCTTCCAGTGAACACTTCTCTTTTCACTTTGTGGAAACAAACGTTTTGTTCATGAAGTAGTAGATAGGAACCTCTGCTTTACCAAGACCCAGTAATAATTGAGAACCATTGTAGCTGATCGTAGTAAACGCAAACATGAACAACATGTGCCAATTGCTTAACATGTGAAAAAATTGCTTAACATTGGGGGGGCGGGATGCACAGCCTTTGTAGCTATTATAAAGTCAAAAGGTAGGTCTGGCTGAGAGCGAGAGAATAACTAGTCCAGGATAGCCCAGTTTGCTTCATAGCAGAATGAGGATTTAGACCTTTATTGCTAACACTCTAACCACTAGACCACATTAGAACACCTGCTCCTTTCATTGTTGTGCAGCTGGAGGTATCTCAGCAAATGCAGCTTTTTGTGGCAGAGTATTGGAGGGCTTTGAAAAGCTGGAGGTGCCCAAATTCCCATGTCTGCAAAACCATTAAAGGTTCAGTGTCTCTAATGCAGAAAGGTCAGTTACCCCTGAATTGGTGCATACCTGAACAATGGCTTCCTATTTCTTCCGACAGAATGCTTTAATATACAAGTGAGATTCTGTCCTGGTGAAAGGCAGGTACTATATTCTCTTAGACATAGCCCTTTCTTCTGCACAGTCTATGCCAATCCTAGACCTGTGTAGTCAGCCATGCAGGTCGTCAGAAACAGTCACCAATTAACGAATCTCTCAAGCAGAGCTCAGAAGATCTGGTAGGGTGTGTTTTTATCCCCGAAGTCAATATAAAATGAGATTAGGTGCTGAATTTCCAGCAAGTTATAACTGGATTCTAGATTAGGTCTGATCTGATGGGTTTGTTGTTCCTTCATTTTATATTAACCCACCCAATATTATGGCCTACTCTAAGAAGGTTCTAAAAATAAACCACACAGAGAATGAGAGAAAATAATAATAATTTCAGGGATACTATATAATGTTGCCAGCTGATGAGGAAAAACTAGTGCAGCCGGCTTCTGTATCTTTAATAGTAGCCTGATTTTCTACTACCAGGAAGAGGAGCTTTTAACGAGAGGGAGAAATGCATTAAAACCTCCTAATTTTTGCTGAAGCTGATGCTGTTAAAGATGTAGGAGCAAGAGCTGGTAAAAATGTTGGCAACTCTGCTATCATGCAAACTGTACGTTTAATAATGTTTTAGAGAAACAATCTGTATATTTACATGACATTTCAGTTACTCTTTACTCAAGAATTCTGTCTTGGAAAGGGGCAGGGAAGTAGCGCTGTTGACTGGGTAGTGTTCCCAAGACATATTATGTCCCCCCACCCCACCCCCAGGTCCAATTTTCTGATACATGATGGATTTGAATCGGCAATGATCTCTCTGATCAGCCCAGGCAGATTCTTGACCACAGTAGCCTTTTGGTCCACATTGAAATTAACTGCCTCATCTGTTATTCTCTCCGCAGCTTGTTGTCAAGGTGCACATGAATGATAACAGTACGAAATCCCTGATGGTGGATGAACGGCAAGAGGCACGTGATGTATTGGACAATCTCTTTGAAAAAACCCACTGCGACTGTAATGTGGACTGGTGCCTTTATGAAATATACCCAGAGCTACAAATAGGTACGTTGCAAAGATTTTGGATCTTCTTACGCTATATTTTTAGAGCTTTACTAGAAAGCGTTTTGGTGATGCCACATCAGGCAACATTTTGCCGTTGCCATCCAGCGCCCATCTCTTCGTTTTGGTGGGTTCTTGTTTGCGCCTGATAGATCTGAGCTCCTAGTATTGGTATGTCTTCTCTCTACTAATGGTGTGTGTCACATACTAGGGGCGGTGTCTCCTCCCTTTACTCCTTGCCAAGGCCATCCCACTTCCCCGCTTTCCTTACACTTCACCTGGGCCACCCGTCTGCCCGCTCACCCATCTGGGTCTGCCCACCTCAATCTCTGGTTGCCTGCTTTTCACTCTCCCATGCTGGTGTCATGCCCAAGCAGTTCTAAAAGCCCAGTTTGTCATAACGCTGTAGTTCACAGCACCACCTACCTGTAGGTAGCAAAATGCTGCATCACGACAGCCTTACATGTTTATTATATGTAAGGATATATAAATATATACATGCGGGGAGTGTTAAAAGAAAAAGTCTGAAACATCAAAGTACCTAGTGAAATCTAGGGAATTCCTTTGCAAATTTTTACAAACTGAAAAAAAAGAAAATCTGGGAAGTTTTTCTGTTTTGGCAAAGACGCTTTCGTATGGTCTAGTCTGTCATGACTCTTGGGGTCTGAATATTATGGATAAGCAATTGCTTTGAACCATTTTTAAAAAGTAAAGGTAAAGGACCCCTGACAGTTAAATCTAGTAGCAGACGACTCTGCGGTTGTGGCGCTTTCTCACTTTACAGGCCGAGGGAGCCGGTGTTTGTCCGCAGACAGTTTTTCCGGGTCATGTGGCCAGCATGACTAAGCTGCTTCTGGCGCAACAGAACACCGAAACCAGAGCAGCGCATGGAAACGCCGTTTACCTTCCCACTGGAGCAGTACCTATTTATCTACTTGGACTTTTTGGTTGACAGAAGCAGGGACCAAGCAACGGGAGCTCACCCCTTCAAGGGATTCGAATGGCCAACCTTCTGATTGGCAAGCCCAAGAAGCTCAGTGGTTTAGACCACAGCACCACCCACATCCTTTTGAACCATTTTACTACATTTAAATATAGGAATGTGCTCTGAAGACTGAGCATGTGTGTAATATATCTGTCTGTCTTAACATTTCTGGTTTGGGTTTCCCTAGAAAGATTTTTTGAAGACCATGAAAATGTGATTGAAGTCTTATCACATTGGACCCGGGACACTGAGAATAAGATTCTGTTTTTGGAAAAAAAGGAAAAATACGCTGTGTTTAAAAACCCACAGGTAAAGTAACATAACTTAGGCAAGCCAGTGGATAGTAAGATTTTAGTTCATACAGTAATGACTAGATATTTTATTTGCTTTGCAGCACAAGTGACAAAGATTGAAGGTGCGTCCAGTGTTGGTATATCAAAGGGATCTTGAGTTGTGTTTGTTATGTATCAGAGCACAATATTAGTTGCTAAACACTAAATAGTCATTCGCAGGAATAGTCACTGAAGGTCAAAACTGAAGTAACACCAAAGTGCATTTTAGCATCCAACAAGGAAAGGGAGATTTCAGTGGATTTCTTGATTTATCCATTTGGTGAGCCCCACTTCACTCATTCAGTTTGCCATGGGCTCTGGGAATCACTCTGTTCATGGGATAATTAGTTTTATTTTCCCAGGGAAATGATGTTAAAAGGCTTTGCTCCATTTTACTCCAGTGACTCATTAAAATGGATGGTCACAAGCTTGTGTCGGAAGCTGCAACATCGTTAGTACGTGCAACTCCACGTCCTCAAAATATCTTTATAATGTGAAATTTAACTCACTTTGTAAAGTGACTGCTATGACAAATGGACTGCTCTTTGGGAAGATTGGAGTGTTTCCCAGACCTGGCTTAGCAGCATTGCAGAATCAACTGATCTCACACCAGCTGCTGCTGCTACTACTGTAATTATTTCTCTCAGTGCATCCCAGTTAATGCATCTTCACTTTAGAACTGGGGTGACCGTGGGGTTTTGTATGAGGATGAAAACTCAAATTCCTGGAAAGCATAAGAAAACCAAACCATCCAACCCACATTTAGGGGGGATGCATAGTGACCTTGGAAGCCCATACTGCTTATGATAACATAGTCTTAATTGTGTGTGTTTGATAAAGTTTCATTTGGTGTACAGCCTGCATGCAGAGCAATGGACCAAGGAATCCACCCCTCTTTCAGTTAATTAGCAGGACGTTGTGTGGTTAATAAGGAAGAGCCAGGTGCAGTCACTCAACAATGAAAATACAGATAATTACTACACAGCTGCCTCAATCACTATGCCCCAACCTTCCTGTGTACTGGTGGGTGAAGGATGACCTGGAATAAGTAAATGGGCTAGCTTATTTATGCTTGCCACGACACATAAAGGAAAATAACAGCAGAAGGACATCAAATTCCGCTTTTTAAAAAATAAAATTCATTACCTGCTTTTCACTCTAAAATAATCCCAAACCTGGGTAGAACGCCAATAAAAATGGGGGGGGGGAATCATATAAACTTGTATTCAATTAACTTTTACTCAGAGTAAGCCCACTGAATGGCTGTGACCAACTTAGGCCCATTAATTTCAGTGGGTCTATCTACGCTGAGCAAAGGTTAGTTGACTACAACTGATAATTAACCAATAATCAGTAACACAATAAAGCATTGGTTTACAAATGTACTGTTTTATTTATTTATAAATTTTGTTGCTGCTTTTTACAATAAAAATTTGAAGTGGGGTACAATACTGATAAAATGCCACAAAATATTCCCATCAGTAAAACACGCAAGAGCACATGCACAGTTAAATAGCTTTCTACAAAGTGCCGTGGCAAAGATTCAACCAAAATCCTGGGTGAATAAGTAGATTTTCCGTTGGCGCCAAAACATTACATCTTGGCATAAACTCTTTCTGAGGGCCACTAGCAATTCTCTAGTTAAAGTAAAAGAACAATGCTTGTTTTGAGAATCACGTTTTCATATAACGAAAAACAGTTGTCCATGGGAATCACAGAAACAGAGATCCTTTTGCTCCCAACCAACAAATACCAATTGTTAAATGAGAAAGCTGGTAGAAAATAGAAACTAAACATTAGTTTTTAAGCTATACTTCTAATACTTAGGTTTGTGTTACAATCCCGGGAGAATCAACAAAATTGTTAAGCAACCTTCCTTTTCATACAGATTTATTTATTTAATATATTTATACCCTCTCCATTAGTATATCTCATAACAAGGTGGCTTACAAGAATCTATAGCCTCTCCTTTGCATCCATGCGTGTATATACAATATAATGCTCACCAGCATTTTTACGTTGTATAATTTGCAACAGAACTAAGAAGCATATAGTTTCTGCCTTGTCAGAGACTATTTCTCCTCATAGTATTTTCTTTCAGACATGTGTGGTCATCTTCAGTGGTGCTGTAGTCTATAGGAGATCACATGACAATATATCCACCTGTATAGCAGCATGCAGCCTCATCCTTTGGCCCAGCCTGCTTCGTGAAGGATGCTGAATGGCAAGCATTTTCCCCTTTTAGAAATGGAAGAGTATCAAATAAGCAACAATGCTGAAAAATGAGACACAGGGAAAAAACACATCTGTATTAATATGGGTTTGACAAGCAAGGTCATATGCTGTTGTCAAAAACTCCTGTCAATTATCCTTCTTGTTTACCAGTACCAAAATGTGGTCTATAGCAACTGAGTTAAAGATACAGGGTGGTCTGTTTCCCCTTTAAATAAATACCAGATGCTCAAATATAAATTGCTTCTAGCCAGAGGAAGTTCTTTTTTATAAAAAAAAGGCTGTGAGCAGCTGTTTTGAGTTTGTTCCACAGTGACAATAGCAAGATGAGAATCGGGTTTGTTCGTGCATATGCAAACATAAACAAATGCAAACAGCTTTGGTCGTCTTTTAAGGGGACATTAGGTGCAATGCATGTGTTTTCTGTGCAGGCCTCGCTGAAATTTTGGTTTCCTGTGCAAGTCTCAGTGTCCGAGAAGAGCATGATTGTTCTATGTATATGGTACTTCCCTGGAAGTTAAGTCCCATTAAAATTTCAAGGACTTTCCCAAGTAAATGTGATTAGGGTTGGGCTTTGGCAGCATAGTTCTATGGGATTTACTCCAGGGAAAGTCGGTATAGGATTGAAGTGTCAATGCCTTTCGTATGTATCATGAATACACTGTTTATGTACAGAAATACCTTCTCCTCTCTTTCCATTGGGGAGACTCATATTCAAAATGGTCATGTGAAGTCACATAAATTTGTTTCCATGTTTAACTCAGACTTCTCACCTCTTGCGCTTCTTTGCCAAATTCCTCACCAGCCTTCACCAATCATAATCTGTATAATAAAAGTAGAGGTCATAGGAAGCAAGTGGTCCACTCTAATGAATGAGGATACACACACCGAAAATTATTTTGCATAGAAAATGTGCAATAGCATGCAGGTGTTGTTTTTTTTTAAAAAAAACTTAGCAATAAAATACCTGTTTTTTACACCTTCCTGAGAGCTCTGATTGGCTCTCTGACTTGTCCAAGGCCCTCACTTTTTCATCATAGTTGTCACCAGCTGCTCCTCCAGCTCCTCCCTGCTACTGCCTGCTTGCTTGCTAGGCAAATGAACAGGCACACCTACTGCTCCTGAGAGCTCTGATTGCCCATCTCACTGGAAACTTTATATGGAACTTTGCCGTGAAATGCAATTTGGTAGACACCTGCTATTTGACCTGTTGTTTTAGGTCTAGTGACCTTCCCAGTTTATGGACATTGCCTTATCATCATCACCCTTCTTTGCATTTTTACTTAGAATTTCTACTTGACCAATAAAGGGAAAAATGAAAGCAAGGAAATGAATGAAAAAAGCAAAGAGGCTTTACTGGAGGTAAGCAAAACTTTGGGATAAGCAACACTGCATTTGGCTATGAAATGGATGGATGTCTTCCTAAGACCCCAAACACAATAGACGTGTTTCAGGTTCTTCATTTTTGCAAAAACAGGGAGCTCTAGCACAGTAGGATTAAATGCACAGTTCTCACAGTGGAGGGGTGTGAGGTCCCCAAAGAATCAGTATTGACTTTGTAACTCTAAATCACAAATGATTTAGAGTTAAAGGTAAGCAGTGAGGTAAGCCAAGTTTGCTGATGACACCAGATTGTTTAAGGTGGTAAGAACAACAACAACAAAAGATTAGGACATCCTTTCTAAAACTTGGGCCCCCAAATGTTGTTGCACTACAACTCCCATCATCCCTGACCACTGGTCCTGGTAGTTAGGGATGATGGGAGTTTGAGAAAGGCTGCCTTAGAAGATATTATTTTTGTATAGTTAATCTGCTAACCTGTGGCCAGTGTGCTGCTCATGCTAACACAACTGCTTGTGGGCAGGCAGTAGTTTAGTGGCAGAACACTTGCTTTGCCTACAGAAACATCTCAAGTTCAGTCCCTGGAAAAGCTCTGAAAGATCCCCATCTATTGTGCTGTTCCCCTATGTGTAGTGCTTTTTTGAGTGCGCAAATCATTGGTGTACATAATCTCAATAGCCTTTACAACCTACAAAGGGCCATATCTTGGTGATAGGGCACATGTTTTGCATGTATAACTAGGTTCAGCCCCTGGCATCTTTAGGTAGGGCTACGAAGGACTCCGGTCTGGAAGCCCCGGAAAGTGGCTACCAGCCCGTGCAGGCAGAACTGAGCTAGTTGGCTCTGACGTTTCCTGCGTTCCGCTTCTGTTTTGTCTAACCCCATTTTCACTCCACAGGAAAGCTTCTGTGGCACATCTGTCATTGTACCAGAAGTTGAAGGGGCCCTTTATTTAAAAGAAGACGGGAAGAAGTCCTGGAAGAGACGTTATTTTCTCCTGCGAGCTTCTGGAATTTATTACGTACCCAAAGGAAAGACCAAGGTCAGGCAAGTCAAAGAAATCCTTTCAGGCAATAAAGCAATTCATGAAGGTGAAAGTAAAGAAATCCCGAGGTGACATTCTAAGGGCAGCATCTGGTGTACCTGAGAGGGGTCCTTCTTTGGGCAGCAGCACTTGTGCAAATATTAGAATAGAGTTGCTGGCCTCCTTTGGGGCTGCTCCCACCCCCACTCCCTCCAGGTTTGTTTTTCCAGTTAGATTAAAAAAACATTTCGTTTCTTTAAAACCCAGGCATGAAAGGAAACCAAAAAGGCCAAATCTGTAGTTGCCCATTCAAAGTAAAAAGGTGCCATTACTTTTCGTCTAGTTCCCTATGGAAACGTATCTCGACAGTTTGCAAACGTTCAGGGTTTTCTTTTGGCTCGAGGCAAGCGGAAGAGTCTTGCCATTGTTCAAGGCAGGCTAAAGAGAAAGTTAGAGAAAGTATCAAATTTGGCTTTGATAGCCTCTTTCTTTCCCTCCCTCCCTCCCTCCCTCCCTCCCTCCCTCCCTCCCTCCCTCCCTCCCTCCCTCCCTTCCTTCCTTCCTTCCTTCCTTCCTTCCTTCCTTCCTTCCTTTAGCATATTTGCCATGCACCTTTCTACCAAAGATTGTTCTTTGTCTGGATAATAACGGTAAAGGTAAAGGGACCCCTGACCATTAGGTCCAGTCGTGACCGACTCTGGGGTTGCGGCGCTCATATTGCTTTATTGGCCAAGGGAGCCGGCGTACAGCTTCCAGGTAATTTGGCCAGCATGACTAAGCCGCTTCTGGCGAACCAGAGCAGCGCACGGAAACGCCGTTTACCTTCCCGCCGTAGTGGTACCTATTTATCTACTTGCACTTTGACGTGCTTTTGAACTGCTAGGTTGGCAGGAGCAGGGACCGAGCAACGGGAGCTCAGCCCGTCGCAGGGATTCGAACCGCCGACCTTCTGATCGGCAAGTCCTAGGCTCTGTGGTTTAACCCACAGCGCCACCCACGTCCCTAGGATGTAGCTTTTGAGGGGAGACAAGGAATCCCTTTTCTCTCTCCTTTTGTTTTGGTTCCCCGCCCCCCACAGAGGCAAAGGGATTCTCTGAATCTATGATTTTGGTATATTACTAACAAGCTTGAGCTTCCTATAGTTGCCACCCATGTGCCCCCTCCCACAAATGCATAAGGGATAGTAAAGGAGACTATAGCTGGAGGGAGGGTGGAAATCAGCTTAAATTGGTGAGGGGGTGGAGGGAGGTCCTCACTTGAGCAGAAGGCTCAGTAGTGGATCCACTGCTGCGTGGATCCAAGTCTGAGGGTGCAATCCAGTATTGTACTATGGCATTTCCATTCTATTCATGCACATTTTGTTGAGGTGAATGGGCACAGTCCGGCAGTATCATGTCTGAAAATTCACCTTGAATTGCCTTCCAGAAATACATAAGGAAAGTGAACAGCAATTCACGGCTGGAGGGACATATCTCTGTTCTACCAGTAACATGCGTGCATATATTCTTCACTTAAAACATCACAGAGCATGTTACAGTCTGGGACCTGTAAAGATGCGAATTCATTATTTGCACCGTTTACAGGGCTCCACTCAATTCAGTTGTGGAAGGGGTCATGAGCAGTGCATGGCACTGAAATCCCACCCACTGGCAATTTGCCCTGCCCTTCCTAGCTTTATGTCCTTAAGGTCTACAAGCATGCTTTTTTCTCAGGTCCTAATGACCAGTTACCTGCAGCTATGCATAACTGAACTCCTAACACACCTTTCCCCCATCCTCAGTCCAGAAAAAGCTGATTTGGGAGGAAGCTGTTTGGAGTGGATGATGGGGGGTTAACAGTATTAAAACACAAATAGAAGGCACAGGTGTGGTTGTGATAGTTGTCAGGATAGCATCAGGTGTGGAAGGTGAGTTTAACCCTTGATTCCTTGCTGCAGAGCTGAGAAAATTGCAAAGAACTTCAGAGGAGGGACTCTTGCTGCAGTCGCCATGGCTACTGAGACCCACCCCCCAGCAGAGCTTCCATTTGCAGTCTTTATAAACGTGCACGTTAAATGCAAATACCTATTTAACGCCGCATCTAGTTTGCCATCAGTTGGCTTAAAGCGTAGCCAAAGTCAGGAAGAATTCTGAGACTTGTGTTCCATTTCCATTAAAGAAGCATCACATGAATGCCTGTGTTATGTCGTTTACTCACAGTCCCTTAGCTCGGAAATTGGGTGCACTACTAAGAAAAACTTCGTTGCCATAGCAACCCGTTAAGAACAAGCAAGGGCTATTTCACAGCACTAGACAAAAGGCAACTAGAGGCGAGAGGGAGGTTTGCCCTTTTGATGCAGCCTGGAGCAGAATCACAGATCAACTTTGCACTTGTATACAAATAAACCTTGAACATGACTGGAGAAAAATTCATTATTTTATAAAGATGCTTGAACCCATGCTGGCATTTTCCAGTGACCATGAATTATATATGTGGTTTTCTTGCACATGTGGCCATTGTATTTTACGCCTCAAAGTGATGATCCACCCAGTGTTTTAGCATTGGGGAGGCCACAGGCGCAGTTACCCTTGCTGCAAAATCATTAGGGACGCAAAATTTCAACACCCGGTGTTGCCTCGATACAGACTGCGCCCTTAAATATTTGAGCAGAAGAATGTGCTTTGAATGTGTTTTAGAGGTGTTGTGTTTACACAGCCATTATAGAAACATCTAAGGATACATTGGTTCCAGGGGATCACAGTAACTTGCATACACTTCTAAAAAGGAAACTAAAGTCAGATTGAGTTAGAATACATGGGTAAGAAATCTGTTTAGGAAAGTTCATGGTACCGAATTAGGAAATAAAAAGGCTACACAGAAAATCAGTACACAAACCAGCTTCTGATGTAAATCTTAGTGCAGCTACTCATTTTTAACTTGAAAGCTCAGGAAAAGCCTCAAGTCGGATTTTCTCTCTGTTGTCGTTACGCTTAAAAGTCTTTGCATCAAGAAACAGGATCAGACTAACCTGACGGCCGTGTATAGTGTCATAATGTAATTTCGTATAATTTTTACCTTTTTTACCTTAACCTATAATAATTTATGGTGTGTTTGGCTTTAATTTTGTAGACATCTCGGGATTTGGCTTGCTTCATACAGTTTGAGAACGTAAATGTTTATTACGGTGTTCAGTACAAAGCAAAGTATAAGGCACCTACAGACCACTGTTTTGTCTTAAAGGTAGGTACAAAAGATCATGCATTCTGGAGTGGCTGTTCTAAGCATGTGTCACATTTGTAGTGCAATCCTGTTGTTCTGTAAAACTCTACTAGTTAGAGCCTAGAAATGGAAGTGAGATTTCTATAATTTCTGGATATAAACAATCTTTAGAGGGCAAAGGTAAGAGAGGGAAATAGCAGGGTTTCAACCTCATATAACTCTAGCCTGTTTGAATCTAATCAATGAAGGGCTTAACCCATAGAGTAAGCTGCCCTGTCAGGCCTAAGCCTAAGCCTATGCCACTTCCTGCCTTGAGAGGAAAAGGTCACCAAGCCTTTATTATATTCCTCTTTTCCATGTGACTCAAAATGTAAGGAGCTCTGCATGGCTTTAACCAGCCTTTTTTGTTTCCGACCAGATCGGAGTCTGAAACTAGTATTTTTTTTTCTTTGCCAATAGTTTAGAAACCTTTACCTTTTGTAATTAAATCATATTTTGGCTGCCTGTACATCTTTTCTGACTGCTGCGTGGAAAAGCACATGAATCTGACCTTTGAAGATTTTTGTAGGTAAACAGTTTTATGACTTACCAAAGGTGTGGTCTGTCTCTGTGCTGTGGGGTGTGGATTAGCTTGGGGAAAGCTTTTAAAAGGGACATTTGGGGACTCGAATAGAAGAGCACATTTTAAAGTTTTTACAGCTTATATTTCCATGCTTTTCTTTGCTTCATGTTTTGTGATTTAAAATCTCTGCTGGGGTTTTCTAATCCAACAGTACTTGCCCCAGACTTGGGTCATGGCTTCCAGGATTGCAACACAAATTAGGTATGACAGTGTGAAATGGAGTTTTAGATGAACGTCGATTGGAAAAATGGCATGGTGGGAATGCTAAGTCCCCCCCCCCCAAGCTCCATGATCCTGACTTGAATTCTTGAAGTATAAAAGTTTTCCTCATGATACACTTCACATTACACACCAAGTTTCTTCAGTTTCCCAGGCTCCCAGCTGCTATTAACACCTTTTTTTAAAATGCAGAGGATCTTTTGAACTGAATATCCTGCATCATGTCTAGTTTGGCTGGAAAGCCTGGCATGCTCCAGAACTGCTGAAATATTTGAAGGATAAATCCCAATTTGCACTGATTTTAAATGAACAGTTATGCATGCCAGACACAGAGCTTTGAGGATTGGCTATGTACAGGTCTTAGCCTTGTTGCAATGAACTAAGTCCTATTTATTTTAATGGAACTTCCAAGTATGTTTGTAGTCTGTCTTTTTTGCCAACAAACAACTAGGTATTTGCATCCCCATGTTCAACTGAAAAGCCTGCTAAAACCTAGGGCATCGTAGCACCTTTTCAGGAGCATTTGCTTTTGAGTTCAAGTTATGAGCACTATGGCATTACTTTTGGAAATTCAGCGAGTCACTAGCATAAAATCTTAACCCCAAGGTTTTTTTTTTTAATAAAAATATATATTCACAGTTGACAGTAGCAAGGTAATCTAAATGTAAATTGGCTCGTTTAGTCAGTCTGTTGTGTCTGATACCAGGAGAATTTAATTATGCTTTATTGGCGCAGGTTTTGCATGAGTAACCTGAGAGTAATGGTGCATAATGTGGAATTAATCTAGGGTGAAAGAATTGGTGCCCTGGGAACAAGCTGGCACAATAGCATCATCATACCCTATTTCCACGCCTTAGTACCTGCCATTGCAGCCTATCCAGCTGGGCTTTGGTAATAACCTTTAGAGACATCTTTCAGATGGTGCTTTTGAGAATTGTGTTGCCATGTTCTTTCATGTTGGCCTTCTAGGGCTAGTCCATGTGATCTGGTACAAATATTTCATAGTGTAATAAACTCAAAAACTGCATAAAGCTGAAATCCGGAGTTTGTCTTGTTGCATCCCAGCCTGCTTCCCCTAGCAAACTGGTTGATGTGGTGCAAAGAAACAAACTGTCAGGGAACTGCCATCGGCTCAGAGGCGAGCAATAAAAGGGCAGTTGTGTTATAGGGAGCCTCCGAAAATCTTGCAAAGCAGTTCCTCTTCCGGGGAGGAGGAAAGCCCCACCTCTAGTGGGGAAGAGATGCAAGGACCAGAGGATGCAAGTGAGAGCTTTAACACCGCTCCTGAGCAAGGTGGAGAGGGGGGAAGCATGCCCTTGCCATTGCCCATCCTGCGCAGTAGTCTGCGGCGCAAAGAGGGGCAGAGACGGTTGGGGGTGACAAGACTTTTATGCTGGGGGAGGTACAAAAAAAGACCACTCCCGGATTCTGCTAGCGATTGAGCCAGACATGAGCTTTGGGGCTCTTCGCTGTAAATAGTTTGCACCAAAATAAAGCCTGTAAAACACAGGTCGGAGTCCTGCCTGGTTACTTTTGAGCAACCGCAACAGCACCTGACACAAACTGAGGTATTTGACTGGTGATAATATAATCACACATTCAAACAATGAGAGCTGTTCCAACTAAATGTGCCAAGTTAATGGGAGGTCATGCCCACCATATGCTTATGCCCAGGACAGTAGTTTGTATTTATTATATATTTGTTTCACAAAAAGCATACACAACTTGATTGTGAAAAACACCGCCACTTCAAAGCAGTTTACAAAAGATAAAACAGTAAAATCAAAGGGTGGAGGCCCACAACCAGACTTTAAACATGCAAAAGCTAAAATAACGAAACAGATTAAAATTACCCCAACATTCTAAGCATCTGGGCAAGTTTGTCTAAATAAGAATGCTTCTATCAGGCACCAAAGAGTTTGTAGGCTTCTGCTTTGAAATGTAAAAGTTTAATGGCTATAAAGGAAATAGCTACTTCTCCTAAAGTGCTCCCTTCCATGCAGTAATCCAGTCCGTACATATGGCTAAGAGTGAATACACATGAGACGCATATGTGGTTTCTCAGAGAGGAGGTCCCCAGCCACATCTTGGTAGAATTGCTGCAGAGCTTCTGAGAGAGATGCCGTGGTTTAGCTGAGCATGTCACCTGAACTTGGGTCTCATGGTTTCTCTTGCTTCAAACAAACCATGATCTATAACCAAGGTTTTGTTTTGGGGCAGGCTTCCTCAACCTCGGCCCTTCAGATGTTTTTGGCCTACATCTCCCATGATCCCTAGCTAGCAGGATCGGTGGTCAGGGATGATGGGAATTATAGTCTCAAAACATCTGGAAGGCCGAGGTTGAGGAAGCCTGTTCTTGGGTCCACTGCTTGTGGTTTGTCTGAAGGAGACAAACCGCAAGCCCAGGTTTGGAGGACACGCTAAGCCAAACTATGGCTTAGGTCAAAGCAACTGGAGAATGTGAGGGGGCCGGAACTCATACACTCAAGCTTTCACGCTAAGCCATGTAGCCACTGAGTTGCAGCCCTTAAGACAGTGGGGCCCTGCCTCATGTTGTAATTGGCAGCCAATAACTAATGAGAATGCTTCAGAGAGAAGACAAGAGAAAAGAACTGGAGGGTATAACTAAATATTACACACCAGCTTGGGTATCCAAAACCCTGCCAGCCTTTTTATTTCATTAAAAAAAGCTGCTTTCATGAGGGGAGTTTCAAGTGAAGTTATTTGAATTTAAAGACACCAGAAAATCTGCATTGCTTCCTTACGGAGCCTCTTAAAAATAATGAAATATATTATTTGGAATATTAAGGAAGACTGGCAAAGGTTAGGGTCATGGTAATGTTTGTTTTGGTTAAAAGAGATCTTTAAAAATTGAAAAGTATCTGATGCCATCTGCTGGATTTAACTGATACTTACAACGCATCAAAATTCCTAGTTCTGTGGCCCAATAGAAGACGGAAGAATCATTTCTAGAATGGAAGTACTCATCAGCACTGAGCTGACCATTCTACTTAGCATGCGAACATTTTAGTTGCCCTACATTTTTCATGGTGCAGAAGATACATTTTGAAAAAAAACAATTGTTGCAACAGTGAACAAATAATTTGTCCTGATAAAATTACAGACTTTTGTCATGCTATGTAATAAAGTTTCACATGATTATTCTAAAAGATCACACCACATTTTCGCTTGAGTGTGGGGTGGATTCCTGCCACAGTCTGAACAATTTATGTATTCAGTAAACATTTGCCATATGTTATAAAAGGAATAGGTGTCATGGGCCGAATTGGGTCAAAGTTTTGTGCCATGTACCTTTGCTGCCATGTACTAGTGATTAGGTGGAACAAGTTTGTAATGAAACTCACCCTGGGATATTTTTTGTTAAAGGGTGGCCCATAAATTAGCTAAATAGTAAATGAATGAAATACGGAACTCGGAACACATTGGACTTCATGATCAGATGTCCTTTTATAGTCTACATTTTATGCAGTTTTCCATTAAGCATTTTCCATTAAGCACTAAGCAGATTTTCCATTAAGCACTAACAAGGTTATACTTTGAAGTTAATGCATGACAACCTCAAAAATTAACACACATAGTAGGGAGGCGGTGAGGGGCAGGGATGGATTTGTTGTTTTTTTAACGTATGCAGAAAAAATACTGGGACCGGGGAAAATATGTATGCAAGCTGACACCAGAGACACAGAAATCCTAAATTAGGGGATGTGGAGCAGAGACTACTTCATATGCTTCTCAAAAATTTGCTTGCTTCTTGGAAACTGCAGATATGTTAATCTTCTAGATGACAGTCCTCAATGGAGACCTCAATTTACACACTGAATGCTAAGCTCAGAACTGTGACATGCCTCACATTTACTTGGCTGGAAGTCATGTTGAAAGTAGGCCGTTTCAAGCTAAGCTTCCACCCAACAAATGTCTCCTTACAAATGTGTTTATACTAAGCAGCCTTTTGTTATTAAGCATTTTGTGACTTGTTCACAGATGTATGTCTAATTTGTTTCCTGCTAACGTAAGACCATCCTTTCTTTCCACTTATTTTAATTTCAATCTATTTTAATGATAAAATTTTTTATTATTAATAGCATCCCCAGATACAGAAGGAGTCTCAGTATATCAGATATTTGTGCTGTGATGACCGGCAGTCTCTACATCAGTGGGTAACTGGCATAAGGATTGCAAAGGTATGAAGTGCAAGATGTGCAGTCGTTTTTTTAAAACACACACACACACAAAATAGTTGTATAATTTGTTGATTTTCACAATGGACAAAAATAACTCTTGTTCCTTTCCAAGTAAAATATGGGCACACAATGGATAGACATTTGTGTAAATGTGAAATAATACAGATGCAAATGTAATTAGGTTGTGGGAGCCTAGAGAAGTCTCATCAGCCATCTGAAAAAGTATGAATAAGCTGTTCTAACTGCAGTAAGGAAAACAAGACAAAGATTGTAATGTGCTCACACATGGTTTATACCTGTGGATCAGGATTCCTATCTGGTGAAGGTTGCTCTTCCCATTTGCAGCATGCATCAGCTCATGCATGGACTGCACTGCCAATGGGTGAATTCAGGTAATAGTTTGCCAGCTGGTAACTCACCATGATGTCGTGCAACCACCCAGCAAGCCAGTCTTCTGTATGAACATGCCAGAGGTTACCACCCCAGTTTCACATTTGTGGTAAGGTGCAGAAATGTAATAGCAAGACATTTCGTGTGGTAGGGATAAGTCCTGGTTGGCCTAATGCACCAGCCTCCTCCGATCAGTGTTGCAAACCACCCTGAATGAAGCATCAGAAGAGTGTGGTTGGAATTCTTACATAAGCAGATAAAATAGGATGGGCTAGGTCCACAAGTGAGTTCATCCAGCGTGTGAATTTAAGCCATTGTAAACCTAGGGAGTCAAGGTTTAAATTGCCTCTTGCCAAATACAGTACTTAATAGAATGGGCTGTAGGTGATCTCTGAACCCAACAAATGGAAATGACTTTACAAATGTATTGGATTCTAGACACCCATCTGCTCTGATGTGTTTAAACAAATCCTTGCGCCTGTAGTTTTATAGTACTGACATTTATACTAGATGCTGTTGGCAGACCTAGTACCATTCACTGGAGAGTATCTCTGTGGAGGGTTGGTTGTATTAGTCAAAACATCAGGAAGCAGGAAAGTGTGCTTTTATTCTTTTGAAGGGGCATTGGTGGTAATATTCTGTATATAGGCTAAAGTATGTGCTTATTTTCTCAGTATGGAAAGACGTTGTATGATAACTACACCCGCGCAGTGCAGAAGGCTGGCTTAGCTTCTCGACTGACCAAGCTAGGGAATGTTCAATCTTCCACTGCTGCAATATCATCTTCAAAAGGTATATGATATATGGTAAATGTTAAATTGTGTGTGTGTGTACATAAGTTATGGAAGAATATCCTGCATGTTGGGTTTTCTGCAGATTGGCGTTTGTTCTGATTCAGCGGTAAGCAGTGGGTTTTCCTGGGGAAAAGGGTGGGACAAGAGAAAAACTTATTGGGCTCATGCCTTGAAATCACTGGAGAAGCGAAAAAGTAGATGAGCCTTCAGTGTAGACAATTCTGAGCTAGATGGAGCAGTAGGTCTGACTCTGTATAAAGTAGCTTCCCATGTTCTTAACATTTGGACACAGGTGTACTATAGTTCCCAAAGTGTACTATAGTTCTTCTGGATTGTATTTTAGTTATAGCTTAACTTGGCCTCTTCAACTTTGGGTCTTCAGAAGTTGTTGCACTAAAACTCCCAGGATCCCTGATAATTGGCTAAGCTGGCTGGGGATGATAAGTGTCAAAGAGTTCAACAACAGCTGGGCTCCCAAGGTTGAAGAATTCTCATTGAAACATATTCTTGTTTTGCCAGCTCAACATTTTCTAAAAAGGGAAACTAGAAGTTCAAGGGGGGGGGGGGAGAGAGAAGCTGCTGCATATCCTAAACTGAAGAGTAAGATATGACACTCCTGGCCAACTGAACAAGTTCACATAATCCTCTGCAGAACAGTACAGTTCAAGCCACAGAGATTTCTTCTTGGCTTGGTCCCCTTACTTAGTTTGTCAGGAGTAGGGCATGTCTGCAGCTCCTTAGAGAAGCATCAACAACATCATGCAAAACTATTCACAGGGTACTTTAGTATCCTGTGGAGCTTAGTGTATTATTTCAATCGTGATTCAAAATAAGAATGATTTTTGCCTTTAATCACTCGAATTTGGTTTCGCAAGCCTGTTCTTTCTTTCTTTTTAACTGTGTATCCTAGGTAGTACTCATGCCAATGGACAGGTCCCCCAGAGCACGACCCTCGCTGCTGCAAATTCTTCAGAACCCGAGAAACCTCCTGAGATGCCAAAGGTACAAATTTAATTGAGCGTATCATCATAAATTCAGCATTAACATAAATACATCTGTAGGCAGGAAGCCTAGAGGTCCATGCAAGGCCCATGCATTCTTGCAGCTTGACTAGAAGTCTACACACATTGGCTGCAGCCACCCACAGCCCTTGTAACACACAAAAGGTACTGTACTACTTTTGTCAATCTTTAAATCAAATAAATAAATAAATAAATAAATAAATAAATAATAGCATGTAGGAAATAAAAAGCAATAGAAATACTATTAAAAATCAATATGAATATTTAGTGCTATGGAAATGTCATTTCCCATCTTCAACCTCATCTACTTTAGACCACCTAAATGAAGCTCATGGAGGACTGGTGGTCCACAGAGCCCAGTTTAGGAACCCTTGCTCTCCATTTGGCTTGTAGCACTTGTGCCAAAGTACCTGTAAATGAATTAGGAACTGGTGATGCATAAAATATAAACTTTGGGGCACCTTTGGTGGCAGAGCCTAGGGCTTGCCGATCAGAAGGTCGGCGGTTCAAATCCCCGCGACGGTGTGAGCTCCCATTTCCGTGCGCTGCTCTGGTTCGCCAGAAGCGGCTTAGTCGTGCTGGCCACATGACCCGGAAGCTGTCTGAGGACAAAACCCCGGCTCCCTATGCCAGTAAAGCGAGATGAGCGCCGCAACCCCAGAGTCATTCGCGACTGGACTTAATGGTCAGGAGTCCCTTTACCCTTTAAATAGGGTTAAATAAACCCTTTACCCTTAAATAACCTGCCTTGGTTACTTACTGAACTGAAACAGTTCGTTCCACTTATCCATTTTGTGTGCATATGCTCAATGTAAGGGAGACTTGAAGTTTTTTTTTTATCTACCTAGAAACCGTTCTATAGATGACTAGAAGCAGGAAGTGCTTAGAACTCAGTTAAAGGTTACCATGCAGACACAACTCTCTTAACAGCTACCAGCTGCCAGCTGCAAATGAAAGGAGAGCACATTCCTTACACTGCCAACGGGATTCTGTTCATCTTAAGAACATAGTCTAGCAGCCACATGGTGAAGGCAAGCTCACCTAATATTCTGCCAGGGCAAACATTTACCTAACGAACTGCTAGCCTAGGCGACACTTTCATTTAACTTGTGTGACACATGCTTTGGAAAAGATCAAACATTTTATCTTTCTGTTCAGTTTGTGTACACTGTGCAGCTAGAGGTTAAGACATTCCAGTCATCTTTCATTATAAGAGAATGTGGAGGGAAAGTGGCTGTGATTGGTACAAAAGGGCAGGAAAATGTATAGAAGCCAGCTTGCTCCCAGTTCTTAGCAAAATGCATTCAAGATTAAGCTCCAGTCACCAGCCTCTGGAGGAGATACAGTAGGTATTAACTACTCTGTGTACAGGCCTTTTTAGTGCTCCTATTTCCCAGTGGTTTCCCAAAAGCTAAAGATAATGCAGTAAGCACTGAGCTTAATTCAGCAAAGCAATATATCAGTTGTAAGGGCTAAAGTAGCTGCATTCACACTATGTGAGCACTGCACTGTGTTTGCAAGCCAAGGAAATACAGCTGTGTGCAATGCCAGGTCAATGCAGGGCCAGCCCTACCATTTGGCAGAGTGGCCCAGCTGCCTCAGGCAGCAGAGGCTGTAGGTGGTGGTGATGATTGGTGGCAAAATGTTGAAAGGCAGGCTTGTCTGTGTCACACAGCCACTGCTCCCCTGTTGTGGACACTGTAAATGTTCAGGTAAGATTCAGCTGCCAATCTGCTTAGCATCTGTTCCGCTTCAAATGTTTATACCATTGAAACGAAAATTGGCAACTGATTCCTAGTCCTGGAACACTTGAGGAAAGACCAGATTTTCTATCAGGCTGCCAGGAGGTTGTCCTTCTGTTTAGACTCCTTGTAGCTTCACATTCACAACAGATAGTACCTATGCTAAATCTCCCTACATCAAATTGGTATCAGGAAATGGTAATATAATTTGAGGCACTGAGATTGTAAGTAAACTTAAATGTCCATAGACAGGATGGAGTCTTTCAGATTGTCTGGTTTTGCAAAAACCAATCCTTGTAGTTTTGGAACGCATCTATTTTTACTGCTAAATGGACACAAATGGAAATCCCAGTGTTATATATTCTCCTTGCTGCTTGGATACCAAGGAAGACATAATTCATGCTGGACCTGCAGTCTTTTCTTTTACTATTCACCTCTCATTTTGCAAATTGCTTCTTGTTTTAAAAGGTTACGAAACCAGACAGCACCAGTGAAACCAGACGAGCGCCACCATCTCCCATGCCACAACCGAAACACCTCCGTAAACCTGGTGGGCCACACCCACCACCCCCTCCTCAAAGACGATCTTCTGCTTTTACTGGTTCGTTGAACCTGCCCCAAAATATGGAGAGAAGAAACACAATTGCCACATCAGATCCAGACGAATTTCCACCACCCCCTGAATCAATACTGCTTCCCACTGCGTTGGAGGACTTGCCGCCGCCGCCGCCTGAATACTATGAAGATCCTCCTGATTTCATTCCAGCCCCACCACCTGCCTTTGCTGTGGGCACTGGCACTCCAGAACTGCCACCGCCACCTCCTGCCGTCTCTGCCCCCACGATGCCTCCGCCTATCAGAAAGAAACCTCCACCTCCTCCTAAAAGACAGGAACAAAGTACTGGGCAGGCAGGAGGGCCTAGGCAAAGTGGGCTTCCTCCAAGGGGGGATGCAGGTGAACAAGGAGGAGACTTAATGTCCGATTTAATGAAAGCACTGCAAAAGAAGAGGGGTGAGACATCATGAAACAAGCAGTTTAAATGAAGATTAGTGTGTGGTTTTAGTTGGATCAGGGAGAGGGTGGCCCAGATAAATTGTCTACAGCTCTTCTTGGTGGTCCAAAGGAATATGTGCTAGAGAAAGGCATCCTAACATATCCCAAAGCAATGCATTCCCCCCCTACCCGCCCCTGCAACTTGTTCCAAAATGGTGGCTTCCCATGTTCCTGGTTTGAGGCTGAAGAACACAACTAGAAGCATGGGAAGTGTCCCAAGCGAGAGGCAGATTCCCAAGGAGATTTGGATCTAGCAAAAAAGAGGAAAGAACCTTATAGCAAATTAAAGGCTGACTAATATTAATCAATTGAAGGTTTAATAGGCTATTTAATTGGATTTTCCCTGGGCATGTGTTCATGTAGATTGCACAATCTGTTCTTACCCTGTAAATGTATGGCAAATGTATGGGCAGGCATGACCTGATTTGCAAAAATAAGGAGACTGAAAACAGTACTACAACAGTTGCAGTGACAGCTGTCTCAACAATTCCACCCACTAACCCCATACTTTTTAAGAGCTAGTACTATTAGATACAGCGAGAACCAACCATTTGGATAACAGTGAACACTTCCACTTGAGGCTTTATTATTCACAGGTTGTCCTGACTATAATGTGCCACACCTGTTTCCTCAATTGTTTTGAAGTGAGAAATCCCAACCAAAATGCTGCTTTCAGCTGTCGTATCTGCAGGCTATGTCTCTGGTTATTTATCCAATATAACGCAAGGCCAAAGATACGCAAGTTTCAGTTCTTCTTCCCACAGCAACCAAGTTAGCAATTGTCTTTTAAGTGATGCCTAAAAATATTTGTCTCCTAAAGACTTTATGATGATCGGAATACGTTAAGGGCATTTATGAGTTCTTATGCCTCTTTCATCATTTATGATTCACCTTAATCTTCCAAGCGTTCATTTTGACAGAGCTTGTTTTGACTGCCAGCTCCTGAATAAAATCCTCTTCAATGCCTCATAAAAGTGTCAAAGTTAATGAACAAGCAACACAGTTTGTTTTGAAGCATGTAGCGCACGCATACGCAAAACATTCTTTGGAATGGCAAGTGCTTTCCTTCTCTAAACATTCAGTTCAGGAGCACAACAGTTACGCCTAAAATTGGGAAACAGAAACGGACAGCATGGAGACTAAATCCTACCCTTGGAGAGTTGTCAGCGGCCAGTCCTCAAATAGCTTGCAAACCAAATATTTCAATGCAGTTGCAGAGACACCGGGAAGATCCTTGGCTATAGATGGTACTTAGATCAAAAGCTGTTCTTGAAATGAGAAAAGTGGTGCTTGCTGCAGTTCAACTATTTGCCCATACTGCCCTATGCTTTGTCAACTTAACTGTGTTTCTCAGATGGGTTGAGATTTTGTTGTTCTAACAAAATTAGAATCCTGGTTTCTAGATCCATTTATCATGTGCCAAGGTTATTTATGGGACCCTCAAGAGGCAGACTCTGCTGCCTTGGAGACTACAGAATTTGGGGTGCCTCTTGTACAAAGCTGAATCGCGGAGAGTCACAAACAATTCCTATGATTGTGGCACAGCAAGAGCAAAGAGAGTTGGTTACGAGGAAATTAAAATGGCAAGCAGGAGGGAAGAGGAGCAAGTGCTTAACTCTGATTCCAATAATTCCAGATAAGAATGGATGGATTTGCCTGCTTCCTGTCTGTCAGTTCTGCATGAAATGATTCAGAATTATGTTCCACCTTGTTTCTGTATCAATCTATTGATTTTTAACTGCAGGAAAATTGGCATGTTTGTATGCTTTTTACCCAGTAATACACATTTTTTTACACAGTTTCGTACTATTCTTTTGAGCTGAGAACTGTAGTACAGATTTGGCAGCACATGGGGGGGGGCTGTTCTAATCCATTTATTAGCCTAGGAAGGGTGTATCAGATCAATTCATTTAAAATGCAGACCAAATTAAATCCTTGAGTTCAAGTGTGAGAAATGGAGACTGCTGGAATTGCAGGAGCCACTGATCTTCTGACCAGGAAATGCAGAAGGCAGCTAATTTTACATAGAAGTGGTTGGGCAACATTGTTCAGTAATCGGCCATACCAGGGGTATAGCCAAAACAGGATGATCTTGCAAGCGGAAGAGGAGAATTGAGCCACTGAATGACACAACAGGAATAGGAGCAGAGTGCATGATTGATTAAAATTCTAAATGTGTCCTTTTATTGTCGTTTGGTGTTACTTGAAGGCTATACCCCCTCATTTAATCTTGATCTCAGTTTCTTTTCATCAAGATGAACAACTGACTTTAATGTCTTTAGCCCAAGCGGGGGGGCGTTGTGCATAACCAGCTCTCTCAGCCATTGCCTGCCTCTGAAAGGGGTGTTGCAAAACCTGCTGCAAGAGGTGGACCTGAAAGTAAAACAATATTATTATTATTATTTTTAAAAAGCATTATACACAGACAAAACTACAGAACAAACCCTGGTATCCCAACTGTGCAATTCTATGATTATATACACTCTTCTACACAGGTTACAATTAAGCGGTTTTTTTCACTCAGAAGTGAAAGAAAGAAGTGTAGAGTTTATGCTTCTATTCCTTGATGACTGTTTCTTTAGTCTCTTGAGCATAAAAAGTCAAAGCAAGTTAGCAAGATACCTCAGAAAAGTCATTCCTTTCTGCCTTTTGCGCAGCTGACTCGGCCATCCAGTTTCTGAGCACATACCTAGGATTTATACCTGTAGCCAAAAATAAGAATCTATTTGCACATATAAAAAATCAGCAGGGGCTTTTCTCTTGAGATTTATTATACTGACATCCACATCTTTTCTTAAGACCGATATAAGGAAGTAATTAAGGATCTGAAAGAAATGGACATTAAAACAGGAAGGAAAATTCATGCTTACAACTCCTTCACCACCCTGCTACTTTCAGAGTGCCTAGAATTAAGTGTGAAATTGCCTGTATTATCACAACACAACAACTTACAGCTGCACTAGTGCAGGAAAAGAGTGTTCCCAAGTTTTCCTGAATCTGAAATATTTAAAAGGTGACAATTTATGATAGGCTTTTTTCATCCTCAATCCTTATTTCTAGGTTATACAATTTTTATATAACTTTACTTTTCAAAAGTAGCACTGATTTCCCATTCTTAACAAGCAAAAGAATGCACCTTTTGTTTTCCCACCATTAGAAACTTGTCAAAGAAAGAGAAGTTCGAAGGTGGCCACTTTCAAATCTCTTTAAATTAAAACTTAACAAGTAAGGCACTCGAGAATGTTCACGGTGTATGTAACAAATGTTTGGAAGGAACATAATCACAACCAAAGATTTGTTACAGCTCCTGGATGGGGTGAGGGGCTCTGAAACAGCCTTATTTTTTTCCTCCAACTTGTCTCAAACTGGTTAGGGTTAGAAGTCAGACAGCATTTGAAAATGAAACCACCAAATCTATCCACCAGAACAATAAATGCTCATCTACGAAGAGGTTTACACTGAATTGTGGGATCAGTGGAGATTCTTGTAAACAGAGACTTCAAGTGCGTGTCTGGTAATATTGGGACAGATGCCTACGCAAAGCCCAGAAGCCAGTCATGGGAGCAACCACCCTCTGTTGCAATTGTTCCCTATGATATGATGAATGCCTCTGATCCTGGAGGTATTCCAGGATCCTAGAGGTACCCTGAAGCTGATATGGAATGAAAAACCAATACGAGCCTGCAATCCTGGCAGATTAATGTCATTAATATACAACATTAATATATACCTGATGGTGCTTGCTCAACTATCTGTGTTTTAAGTCCTGTTATTCTTCAGGGCTAGCAGGGCAGATGAATGAATTTTGGAGATGAAAGACAATTCTGTTTCTTTTTATATCCGATATGGTAAGCAGCATTAAGAGGCACATGTTGATGTAGCATAATGCTAGCTATATGAGGCTTTCCTTTTCAAAGCTATTTTCCCAAATGCTTCAAAGTGCTGCTCAAATCAACCAACCAACCAACCAACACTTATGTTTACCACCTTAGCCCATGGGAAATAATTAGTGCAGAAAATCTGGAGTTATTCAGGCTTAGGAGCTTGAGTGACAAAGTTATAAGGAGTCATGTACTGAGTGATCCATCCAGTCCAGTGTACCTCATCCAGCAGTGCTCTCTAAGATGCCAGGCAAAGCTCTTGCTAGATTAGTTTTTATAACCAAATCACTAAGCCCAGAAAACGAAACTGGTGGCAGTATGGTTGTGAACACAGCAGGATAAAGATTGTGTGGGGAGTCTTTGGACCGCCATGTGTTGCTGGTCATCATCCCTATTAGCCGTGCTTGCTGGGGCTCATGGGAGTTGTAGTCCAACAAAATCTGGAAGGCAAACGGTGCCTCATGCCAGATCTACACTGGTGTGCCACAAAGGCGGGTTTCTTGTAAAATCGTTCACTTTCCCCAAACTGGCAATTATTTCTGTCTCAAGAGAGCCTAGAGCAGTGTTTCCCAACCTTGGTTCTCCAGCTGTTTTCAGACTATAATTCCCATCCCTGACCACTGGTCTTGCTAGCTAGGGATGATGGGAGACACAACGTTGGGAAACACTGGCCTAGAGGAAGGGGCTACTGGTTTTCAAGTCCCACCCCAGCAGAGTTAGCTCTAGGGAAACAAGTATATGGTATATGTGATATGTTAGCACACTAAGTCCCAGCCTGATATCTACTGCACACATGGCATATTCTACATGGGTGTAAAGTGTGTGGGAACCCAGGAATGGGGGGGGGGAGGTGTGTTTGCCCTCAGGGAATGGAAATCACAAGAGTCTACTTTAAGGTGCTTGGAAACCCAATGTAATGTCACATCAGTTAAACAATTATTGAAAGAAATATCTGGCCTACAGGAAGGGCATGCGACTTAATTGTTGAGAAGAAAATAAATTATTGACTCACTCACTCGTCATTCTTTTGCTTCGCTTGGAATCAGAATCACCTGGGTTCCTATATTGTACACACAAAACAGGGTCATGAAGATTAGTTTGTGCCTCTTGCTCTGGGCTGGTTCAAACATATTGAACTCAGGTGTATAAACTATTACACTGAGAATAAGCATCAGGCCCATGCACTTCTCCTTTGTCTTTCCCCTTGTTCAGCAGCCTTAGTGCTTCCATTATTGTTTGTTTCAATCACATTCGGCATTACACCTGAACTGGAAAACCATGGCTAAAGCTTGACTTATTAACTAGGATACTTGATAAGGCTCTGATCTTAATAAATCATGGTTTACCAAGATTGTTACGTCTGAACCACAGCCTCTGTCCCATGTCTACAATTCTGCATTTAACTGATACACTGCTTGCTATTTTTTAAAAAAAAACATTAATAAAGTATTCACAAAAATGCATCATTATAAAGTATGGAAAAATGAGTTTCACAACAGTTTATATTCTTCATGACCAGAAACTGATGATCACGGAATATGCCCAATGCTTTTTTTCTTTTAAAATATTTAGGGGTACTCTCATTTTGGCTCAAGAAACCCACCATTTTATAGTTCAAATCGGAAAAAATAAATACAGTAAATGGACAAAAGTACAAAGATTCACAAAATGTTTAGGGGTATGGGTACCCCTGTGTACCCCCAGAAAAAAAGCACTGAATATGCCTATGGAATCTACTGGTTTAAATATTCAGTCTATTTCATACAGAAGTCTCAAAGTAATACATAGAACACTTAATACACAATGCACAGATTTGAACATGCACTGCCCACTGAAAGGCAACTCCAAAAATATGTATCAATTGTTGGGAAGGAAAATGCTCAAATTTGTAAATCTGGGCTGTTGGGGAGGGGAGAATCATGAGGGATGCTTTTCTTACAGATCCTTTTATATGGATTTGATGACTGGCATGGATAGACCAAACCCTAAGTTGCCCTATAGACAGTCAGGCCATTGGTCAGTCTAGCACAGTACACTGACAATGCTACAAAACTACCATGATTTCAGACAGGAGTTATTGCAAGCCTAACCAAGAACTTCAAGAACACAGTGGGACAAGGGGAAGACTGGCCCCACTGGCATTATTTCTTTGCACTTCCCCACCTCCCATCCTAGCTCTTCAACATTCTCATATTACTACTAAGTTTGCTTAATTGAATTTCTTCTGCTTGCATTAATTGGGTTAGAATTTGTATGTGTTTTTACCAGGGTTGGGAGAAATCAAAGGACCAACCCGTCAATAATGAGTATGATCATCTGATATAAAGATATCTGATGCATATATTTTTCAGTTTTACACATTCACTTAAAATAAATCAAAACTGCATTATTTTCACAGAGGAGAAACACATTTTAGGATTATTTTTTCTTCAATGCTAATGTCTAGCCACTATAGAAAGATGAGTGCTGAGTTAGCGGCACAACTGTTCTGATCCTGATAAGGTATCTGGAAGGGGGAAGGGGGGATCCAGTGAAATTTGAAATTCCCTCCACCTGTAAGTGTCCAGAATTGCATTTCTTTACCTTTTTAACCTCAAGAGGTACAACACAACCCAGCTGGAAAAAAGCTTGTGTTTAGCCACATCTTGCAGAGCCCAAAATTCCTACATGAAAATAATTGATCACACACTATTACTTAACATCAATAATAATACACACATCACTTCCCAATATATGGATAACATGCAGCAGTTTGGGTGGCATATAGCAGTGATATACTCTCCACAAATATTTCTGGTAATCTACAACAGCACTGCACCAAGCTAAGGTAAAATCTGTTCCTTAAGCCAGGAAATGTGGTTTCTCTGTGTTTTATAAGCTATGGGAATCATTTCACTAGGCAAAAATCACACAGTAGCAAAAAATAGTTCCCCAGAATAAGTAATTTAAATATTTTGGAAACCTGCCTATAAATCAAATGAAGGCATACAAGACATACAAGAAGGCATCCCAATTGTTTTGGGATACTGTATATGAATGTCAAACATGCTGGTTTGGGAGAAAGCAAAACTTCTTGCAAGGAAGATGGATTGATTTATGATTCTTGCAATATCTGTGCTGGATTTAGGCCATTGATCCTCTCTGGAAATAAGAACTATCTGCAAGGGAACATAACTTGCCACTGGCAAATTCTTTCCACAAAAAAACAGAACAAGCTATGCTTATTTTTCTCTCAATATATATAAATTCATTGTTTGGGAACAGGTCATCTTTTAACCATGCAGGATATTACATCTGGCATCACAAAGCTTATCATCTGGGAGTGATCCTCAGGGCTATCCCATGCTCCATCTTTCACACCACCAATGACAGTGACTTCCCTCAAACAGAACATGTAAACAAAATATTCTTTATCCTTCTGTTGAACATGTCAGGCCATGTGTTGAAGTGAGGTTTAGTCACATTCCCAGGTTGCAGAGACTTATATGAACCTCTACACTCTGTTGAGCTACAGAAACTCGTGCTGGGACAATATGTGCCCCAACAGCCCACAGTTCAAGCTCCTCAACACTGAGGGATTACTCTGTTCTTGCTAATGGCGAGACTGTACATTCCTTTGTAGAGTCCACCTAGCATGGAGGTGAATGTACAAATAGCTTTGCACTGGGCAAGTAGAATCAAGACAAGGTGAAGGCTCAGTACCTTGTGGGACCAATCTATTCTAAACCTATTAATAGAAACACACTACCAAAGTATGGGATCAAGGTGAGTTAACAAAAATAAGTACTCAAACCCTTCAAAATCTTCGTAATAGCTGTCATTGCAAATGACGGTCCATCCATCCCCCACCATTTGGCTTACCTATCAGATTCCTGCATGATGTGCTGCCATGGAAACAGAGACTGAAAATGCCCACAGTGGAACATGCAGCTGTTTTACTAAGCTCAGCTATCCTTTTCTTCCCAAAACAAACAAGCAGGACCCAGTATCCAACCAGTCATTTTCACCCAGCCCTGTACATAATTTCAGTTTCAGTCTCCAACCAATCCTACTTTCACAATTTAATCTTAAAAGAATAATGAGCATTTTCTCTTAATGTCATTATGATGTTTTCAAGTTTAAGGACCGTTCACATGTATCCTCAAATACCTTAGGAATGCTGATGCTCTTCAGCTGGTCTTCTGAAATCTCACTGAGCTCCCGAAAAGTCATTGTAAAATCCGCTTTTGTATCTTCCATGAGCTAATAAACATTAAAAGACTTCTGTCAGTTTCAGATTTAGTTCTTCTGTCAAAGGGCGACTCAAATATTTAACCAAGGAAAGAAACTCACTTTTAGAAGGAATGCAATCAAATAGTTATCGTCCTCATTGTCGCCTAGGAGACCTAATTTTGCTTTGAATAGTTCTGTGAAGCTGCAAGTTAAGGAAATAAATGCATTAATATTACAAAACTAGAGACTCTTTGAAAATTAAGATGCTGACATCTTTTTAAATGATGGGTTCCAACAATTACATACCGTTTATAATACTGTTCTGGGTATTCCCCAAGTATCTGAGAAGCCCTATTAAGAGAAAATGTTGCAGCAAAATAATTAGACTTGTATAAAACCCATAGATTATAATTCTGTTTTGTAATGCTTTTAAAGAAATCATAAATGTTATATTGTTATTCTGAAGGGAAACACATTACTTTGCAACTGAATTGCGCTTTTTTGTCTTTGCATATTTTCCAAACAATACATGAGATACATTTCACATTTAATTTGTTGTTGCCACTATTATATAATGAGTGAAGCTGTTACATTGCAAGATCTGGCACATGCAAGTCAGTAAATGTAAGACCTGGTGCTGCTTGTCTACATTAGTTTGAATCATATCACTTATGGGACTGCATGAGCATGTTTTGTTACTTGAAATTAAAAATCAATTTTTTAAAAAGGGGTAGGGGAGTATTAACATGTTGACTGCTTATCACACCAGGTAGTGACATCTCATTATAATGAGGCCACTTGGGCTTTTCTTCTTAGAAAAACCAATGCAGCATTTCAGCCACGTAACGTATAACAATACTAGTGATCTAAAGACCTCTTTTCCTCTTGGCTCTCAAACCCACAGCCAACAACCTTTAGCATGAAAACTGCCTCCTGGATTTGCCTGGCTTTCTGATGTTTCTTTTTGTCTTCCCAGATTGGCTGATAGCAACAATTCTGGGGCCCAGTTTATAAAAAAAAAAAACCTCTGTGATTATGTAGAGACCGTTTACCACCCATCATAAAGGCCATCTTTTATTTTCCTTTTTTTTTTTGCAAGCCAAGCATGGTCTAATAATTTGGTTTAAAAAACAAACTCCCCACTTCCCAAAAGCCCTCCTTTTTTGTTTAGCACATATGGTCATTAAAGAATGTCTCATCTCACAAGCTCTTTTAAGCATGAAGACACTTTTAAGGATTACTTACAGCTGCTTTTGCCTGGGAGCCAATAAAGGGTCTAGAGCCTGTAACAGCTTGTTCAGATTAAACAGCCCGACGTTTGCCTGGTTTCCTATTTTATACCGTCTTTCATCATCAGATGTGTTTGGGACGAAATCTGAAACAAAGTAGTATTCAGAATAAACAACCAACCTTAACATATTTGAGTAAACTCGTATTTCGTGTTGATGCCAACTAACAAAAAGTCCTGTAGGCACTAAAATATTTTGCATAGAAGTCTCTAAACACCAGGATATTAGTTTACACTGGATTAGCCAAGGTCTGATATTTGCCAAAGGACATTGTCAGCATACAAGTTTAAAGATGGCAATAAGTTATTTTCTTATTTCAAATGCAGAAAAACAAAACAGAAATCCTTCACAACAGCAGTTCTTACTCCCATCTCCTTGACCTTTCTCCTCCACTTCTTCCAATCCTATTAAATCCTTTTACTGCTCAAATCCGTATAAAGCCCAGAAATTAAAGAAACAATGCATTGTAAGTGAATGCATACAGATCCTGTCAAATTCTGTAATTTTTAAATTATTTAATACTTTATATCCCCAAAATAATACTGCATTCACTTAGGCTATACATACCTGGGTCATAAGAGTCCATAAAACCAAATGGACCATAATCTATAGTTATGGCTAACAGGCTGAAATTATCTGTATTGCACACACCTAAAAATTAAACAACATTTATTTATTTTAGGTATGCTTTTCCTCCATACTGGAACGTAAGGCAGCTTACAACACAATATGCAATATAAAAAGAATACAAAATAAAAAACAAAAACTATCTATCTATCTATCATCTATCTAACTATCTGTCACTACATGCACACAAAAGAAAAGCATGCATCCATAATAAAAACAGTCTCAAATCTGACCAACATTGCCATCTAAACAGCATGATGTCATATCCCAGAAAATGCTGATTTCATATAAATGAAATGTGTGTTACCATCTGAAAGATTTCTCCAGGAATTACAGTCTGGAAACCAGATTCATTCCTCCATTCCATAGTTAAGAAGTAGTTTACTATTATAGTTAAACTGCCCAGAGTGGCTGGGGCAACCCAGTCAAATGCAGGGGCATATAAAAAATAAATTATTATTATTACATAGTTCTACATGGAATGAGCAGTATGTTTTTGCAAACATTGTATTTGAGGTACTATCCCATTTTACAATAGATACTTTTTTCCAACCTTGCTAAAAAAAGGACAATGTTGTATTTTCCTTAAGTGTAAACAGCTTAAAGTCACATAAAAATAAATGTGAAAAGATAAGTCAATATGAACTTAAATCCCACTAATTTCAATGGACCCCTATCTACAACTAGCTTATGTTGGATCCAGTCCAATGTTTTTCTTAATTTAGTTTTATTCCACGCAAATCTGGTTTATTCACATAATTAGTCGACCATTTTGACACCGTCCCGATGTGTGTCCCAAAATGGCTGAAAACAACTAATAAATACACACACACACACTTCAGGAATGAGGAGCCAGCCAGTCGCCAGCTTGTAAGAAAAAGCTGTGACTGTGCATGTAAAAGATCTCAGGGTCAATCCCTGACTTCTCCAGATAAGGCTAGGAGAGACCTTTGTTGAAGTCCTGGAGAGCAACTGGTAGTCAGTGTAGACCATACTGGATCAATGATCTGACTCATTATAAAGAGAAGAAGAAGAAGAAGAAGAAGAAGAAGAAGAAGAAGAAGAAGAAGAAGAAGAAGAAGAAGAAGAAGAGTTGGATTTGATATCCCGCCTTTCACTCCCCTTCAGGAGTCTCAAAGCGGCTAACATTCTCCTTTCCCTTCCTCCCCCACAACAAACACTCTGTGAGGTGAGAGGGGCTGAAAGACTTCAAAGAAGTGTGACTGGCCCAAGGTCACCCAGCAGCTGCATGTGGAGGAGCGGAGACACGAACCCGGTTCCCCAGATTACGAGACTACCGCTCTTAACCACTACACCACACTGGCTCTCTATGAGGCTCACTATGTAGGGGGTTTTTTTTGGGGGGGGGAGACTACACCCTGTTTGTATTTTTTAACAGAATCTAAATATTTCATACCTGTCAGGATTTCTGGGAGAGAGGAGGAGATGACAGAGGAGACGGAGAGCGAGTGGGAGGAGGGGCAGAAGGATGAGGAAGAAGATGACGGAATTCTGAGGGAATCCACGAGTCTGAGCAGCGAGTCAGAGGATTCTCAAAAGGGGGTTACCTTAATCAAGCAAAGGGGAGGAGAAGGGAGAAGCGGAGAGGAGCCCAGTGGAAGACAGAGGAAGCAAGAGACGTCTCAGCCGGAACGGAGTAAAGGGGGTGGAGTCGTCAGCCTCTCGGAGGGAGCAGGATTAGGAGAGAACAGAGAGAGGGGGTTGGAGCAGGGTGTTCAGCCGGAAAGGGTGGAGAGCAGAGCAGGGGGTGGTGTAGCGGTCGAAAGAAAGGTCAGCAGCAACGTACGCGCGCCAAGTTCAAACGTAGAGGCGCGCGGAAGTGGAGAGAGCTCAGGGGAGGAGCCCGGCCCTAAAGCCAGAAAGAGGGGGGAAGAGGCGGCAGAGGATTCAGCCTCAGGCGAGTCACGGAGAGAGGGAACCCAGGGGGGCAGGAAGACCCTGCGGAAAAGAAAGGAGAGGAAGAGGTGGTCTAGAGCCAGGCTATTAAGTTGGTGCGGAAGAGGGGAGGAGTCAGAGGGGACTTCAGCGGTCTAACGTGGCAGACGTACGGCCACAATGCTGAACTGTATGAGAAGCAGAAATCTTCAATAAACTTTTCCTGTAAATAAGCTGCAACGGAGTGAGGTCTCTTGTGAGCTGGGACCAGTCCTGGGTGGCCGTGACAGTAAGTCCCCTCTCAGAAAGCAAAAATTTTTTTTTGCGAAGCTCACGAACGGGAGCAGCCATGAGCGCTGAGGAGCAGCTGGTTGCATTGCGGAATCAGGTTACCGCTCTCACATCGGCAGTCATTGCTTCGCAGAAGAAGAATGACGACTTGGAGAAGACGTGCCAGGATTTGCAGGCAAGGTGGGAGCGCGCGGACAAGGCGGGGGCCCCAGGATCCAGAGCGGAGGGCATTGCGCTTGGACGGAGGGGGGGTGCCCTAGTTCCTCATTTTAATGGCAACTTGCAAGACTATCCCAATTTCAGAGCGGACGTTGTATATGCACTGCACTTACTCCGTCACGATTTTAAAGATGAGGAGGAGAGAGTGGGGTTCATTGTTTCGCACCTGCATGGGGAGGCCAGGGCTTGGCTACGCAATTTGTGGCGCGAAGATGGACCGGCCCGTCGCGATTCAACTGCGTTCATCAAAGCGATGGATTCTTGTTTTCAATCCTCTGTGGATGTGGACATTGCGCGCCGTCAAATGCACGGGCTGAGGCAGGGGAAAGCGACTGTGCGCCAATACCACTCTAAATTTTTTGCATTGCTCACCGCCTTAGATTGGCCAAAGGACAGTAAACCGGTCAGAGATCTTTTTTGGGAGGGATTGAGCCCCCCCATCAAGGATGAGATCGCTAGGGGGGACAGACCCCAGACCCTAGAAGACGTGGTGCAACGGGCTTTAGCTCTTGGAATTCGACATGAGGGGCGTCCGTGGCACGAGGAGGACGGGCCCCAAGCGCGTGCGCAAGCAAGGACTCTCCCTTTTGTGCACAGGGACTTCAGCCGTGCGCACCCCTCGCCAATGGGGAAGGACAGAGAGGAGCCAATGGAGATTGGTGGTGCTAGGGCTCAGAAGCCATCCCAGAGCCCTGTCCCTGGTGCAGCCAAAGCGAAGCCTCCTAGAGGAACCAGGAAGTGTTACATCTGTGACAGTGCGCACCATATGGCGAAAGAGTGCCCCCAGAGGCTCCAGAAGCACACTGCAGCGCTGGCAACTGTAACAGCAGAGGTGCAACCAGGGGAGCAGCTTCAGGGAAACGACAGTGCCTGGCTGGAAGCAGAGCTACTGGGGCTCAGCCAGGCGGATCTGTAGACAAGCCCCCAGCATCACTGCAGAGCGTGGACCCTTTGCCTCCCAAACCGGCAGTTCTGCTCACAGCAACACTCCAGTTGCCTGATGGGAGACTCCTCGAGGTTCCAATAACGATCGATTCGGGAAGCAACGCCGACTTCATGGGACTGCAGTTCGTTAAGCAGCACAACATGGCGCTCCTGCCTGCAACGACGCCTCTGAACGTGGTCACGGTGGACGGCAGGAAGTTGCTGGGGGGGCAAGTGGTGCAGCAAACCCCTCCCATGATGATGCAGATTGGCAACCATCGAGAGCTTATTAGTTTCAATGTCACCCACTTATCGGACACACCCATCGTGTTAGGCATGAGTTGGCTGGAGAGGCACAGTCCCGCGGTTGCGTGGTACCAGAGGCAGATCACCTTTTGTTCATCGTATTGTGCTCAGCATTGCTTTCAGACCGATCAGGGAGGAGAGGCTGAGCAGCCATTGCATCTGGGTATGGTGCAAACAGTGCCTCACAAGTACCAGGAATTCTTGGAGGTTTTCTGTGAGAAGGAAGCTGACAAGTTGCCGCCTCATAGACCTTACGACTGCGCGATTGATTTAGTGCCAGGGGCGCAATTGCCTGCTGCCAAGCTGTACTCCATGTCGGAGGACGAAATGCAAGAGCTTCGGGAGTTCATAGACCATAACCTCAAGCGAGGTTTCATCCAGGAATCTAAAGCAGCGGGAGGCAGCCCTGTTTTCTTTGTGAAGAAGAAGGACACGCCCCAAAAAAGGCTTATAGTGGATTACAGGTTCATCAACAGCTTGACTAAGCCCAAAGCTTTCCCCATGCCCAAGATTGACGACCTTTTAGCGACCGTCAGGAGGGGCAAGATTTTCACCAAGCTGGACCTACGTGGAGCTTACAATCTCATCCGCATCCGGAAAGGAGATGAGTGGAAGACCGCCATGTTCACCCCTTTGGGCACATACGAATACAGAGTCATGCCTTTCGGCCTCCAAAATGGCAGCCACGTTTTTCAAGCATTTATGCACCACGTGCTAGCAGGTCTCCTCTACAAAAAGTGTGTCTGCTTTCTCGACGATATCCTGATTTTCTCGGAATCGCCGGAGGATCACGATAAGGACGTGAGGGAGGTCCTGCAGAGGCTGAAGGAACACAGGCTGTACGCCAAGTTGGAAAAGTGCCAGTTTGATGTCAGAGAGGTTGATTTCCTTGGCTACAAGTTGTCCGACGAGGGACTGGCCATGGACAGGGCTAAGGTTCAAGCGCTGTTGGACTGGAAAAGCCCTCGAAATCGGAAAGAGGTCCAGAGGTTCATCGGCTTTGCCAATTTTTACCGCAAGTTTATTAAAGGTTTTGCGAACGCGACGGCGGCGATCACTGACACCCTCAGTTCCAAGAAGAAGAAGTTCGTCTGGACCGAACAAGCGGAGCGGTCCTTCCGGACGCTTAAAGGTCTTTTCGCCTCCGAAGAGCAGCTGCTCCACGTGAATCCCGGCAGACCCATGCGGGTAGAGACCGATGCGTCAGATAGAGCGGTTGGGGCCGTTCTTTTGCAAGAGGATTCACAAGGCAACTGGCGACCGGGTGCGTTCTACTCCCGGAAGCTCAGCAAGACGGAGCGCAATTATACCATATGGGACAGGGAGTTGTTGGCCATTCATGCTGCTTTCAAAGCGTGGCGACACTTCTTAATAGGAGCCAAGCACACGGTGCAGGTCCGCACGGATCACAAGAACTTAGAGTATTGGCGGACGGCTAAGTTGCAGACCCAGCGACACATGCGCTGGGCGGAGTTCTTTGCGGACTTCGACTTCAAAATAGAATACATCCCAGGAGACTCCAATGTTATTGCAGACGCGCTGTCCCGAAAGCCGCAATACTTGGAGGAAGCAGCTCCAATCGCAGCAAAGCACATTTTCGCACCGCAGGCGTGGACGTGCGCTACCATCGCAGTCGACCTGGACGCGGTGCGACGCGCGTTGCAAAGGGATCAGTTTGCACAGTCTAAGATGGAGGAGCTACGCGGAGGGTCGCGACACAACGATGAGTTTCAATTACAAGATGGACTTTTGACTCGTAAGGGTGCCCTTTACGTGCCCACCGACGATCTTCGAGCCAAGGTTCTGCAACAGTTGCATGACGCCCCTAGTGCAGGCCATTTCGGCAAAGAGAAGACGATGGAGTTGGTGGCTAGAGACTTTTGGTGGCCCCAGATGAGAGGAGAGGTGGCGGACTACGTCGCCAGGTGTGATATCTGCCAGAGGTCCAAACCAGTGCACCAGAAGCAGGCGGGATTGCTAGAACCGCTGGAGACACCGCAGCAACCATGGGAGAGGGTAGCGTTGGACTTTGTTACAGACCTGCCCAGCTCCAGAGGTAAGACGGCGGTGTTAGTGGTGGTAGACTTGTTCACCAAGATGGCGCACTTCATCCCTTGTGCCAAGGTGGCGACGGCAGAACAGACCGCAAAGCTCTTCATCGATCACGTCTTCAGAGTGCATGGACTTCCGCAGTCCGTCTTGTCCGACAGGGGGCGCCAGTTTGTTTCCACTTTCTGGCGAAAGCTTCTGGGCATCTTGCACGTCAAAATCAACCTGACATCGGCGAGGCATCCACAAACCAACGGTCAAGCGGAGAGGGTCAACGCGATCATGCAGCAGTACCTGCGGTGCTACGCCAACCAGCGACCTGCGGCGTGGGTGGACTATCTGCCGATGGCTGAATTCGCCTACAACAACACGAAACACGCTTCCACCGGGGTGACGCCTTTCTTCGCGAACAATGGCCGTCATCCCAGAACCTTCCCGAGATTTGCGGCACCAGGAGGGGGGGGGCCTCAAGATGCCGACCAGTTTGCAGCGGAGTTGCAAGAGGTGCACGAGGAGCTGCGGAGACATTTGGAGCTGGCAAAACAGGCGTATAAGGTGCAGGCCGATAAGCACAGGAGGGCGGGAGAGGACATCCAGGTTGGGGACTGGGTGTGGTTAGCAGCCCACGCGATGCCGGCCAGGTCATTGGCCAAGAAGAAGTTAGGACACAGGCAGCTAGGGCCATATCAAGTTGAGGCTAAGATCAATCCGGTGGCTTTTCGTCTAGCCCTTCCGGAAGGTTCCAGGGTGCACCCGGTCTTTCATAGGTCGGTGCTCACTCCCTACAAAACCCCACACAGGTTTCAAGAGTCAGGAGCACCCCCAGAGCCACGTAGGAGGGCGCCTGAGAGGGGGGAATCGCCAAGACCAGGACCTCTTAACGAGGTCACAGAGATACTGGACTCGAGATGGGGGGAGGAGGGAGTTGAATATTTTCTCGCCAGGGAGGGCACACCAGCCGCTGCTAATTGTTGGGTGCCAGGCTACGAGTTAGACGAACCCCTTTTGAAAGAAGAGTTCCATGCACTTTTCCCACATAGACCCATGCCAGCTGAGTACTTTGATGACTGGCTTTTCACACCCACATTGTCAGATAGCACGTTCAGGGGTTTCTCTTCCCCCGAGGAAAGAACACCAGAATCAAGCCCGCCCAGGGGATCGTGCTCGGGGGTGGACACGGAAACCCCTTATTGGTGGGAGGAGCAGCCAGAGGAGGAATGGCGTAAGAGGTGGCTGATAGGTCCTTGGCGGGCAGCACCGGAGGAAGTAGCGATGGAAGCAGAGACTGAGAAGCATTTGGGGGAAGAACCCGACTTCGAATACACTTACACAGAACTGCCAGCAGAGAACATTGACGTAGACGACCTGTATCCTGAGCCTACCCCCGAAGAGCCGCAGTTTCCACAACCGGTCCCCGGCGAGCGGGAGGGGGGAAGGGGGGGCTTCGAGGGGGGGATGGATGTCAGGATTTCTGGGAGAGAGGAGGAGATGACAGAGGAGACGGAGAGCGAGTGGGAGGAGGGGCAGAAGGATGAGGAAGAAGATGACGGAATTCTGAGGGAATCCACGAGTCTGAGCAGCGAGTCAGAGGATTCTCAAAAGGGGGTTACCTTAATCAAGCAAAGGGGAGGAGAAGGGAGAAGCGGAGAGGAGCCCAGTGGAAGACAGAGGAAGCAAGAGACGTCTCAGCCGGAACGGAGTAAAGGGGGTGGAGTCGTCAGCCTCTCGGAGGGAGCAGGATTAGGAGAGAACAGAGAGAGGGGGTTGGAGCAGGGTGTTCAGCCGGAAAGGGTGGAGAGCAGAGCAGGGGGTGGTGTAGCGGTCGAAAGAAAGGTCAGCAGCAACGTACGCGCGCCAAGTTCAAACGTAGAGGCGCGCGGAAGTGGAGAGAGCTCAGGGGAGGAGCCCGGCCCTAAAGCCAGAAAGAGGGGGGAAGAGGCGGCAGAGGATTCAGCCTCAGGCGAGTCACGGAGAGAGGGAACCCAGGGGGGCAGGAAGACCCTGCGGAAAAGAAAGGAGAGGAAGAGGTGGTCTAGAGCCAGGCTATTAAGTTGGTGCGGAAGAGGGGAGGAGTCAGAGGGGACTTCAGCGGTCTAACGTGGCAGACGTACGGCCACAATGCTGAACTGTATGAGAAGCAGAAATCTTCAATAAACTTTTCCTGTAAATAAGCTGCAACGGAGTGAGGTCTCTTGTGAGCTGGGACCAGTCCTGGGTGGCCGTGACAATACCCTTCACTCACAAAGCAACAACACAGTACCAAAAACATATCTCACCATGAGCAAAGCCTACCGACATCCACAAGGCAATCAGACCTGCAGTCTCAGACACTACTCTAGAGAAGAAGGCCTGAAATCAAACACAATTTTTTCCATGAAAGTTGCTTTAAGAAAATTGTGCAGGGCCCAAGATGGGGAAGCGTACAAATATATTTTTCAAGAGTGGTTTAGACACAACGTGGAGCTGTGTTGCCCTTCAGTTCTGCAGTCCCAGGAAAACTAAGAGCAGGGTTTTTGCTGAGACCGGGGGGTCATTTACACTTCCACGTGTCCCATAATTTCTAGGCTCAGGTCCAATAGGTTTTCCTTTTGTCCTGCAGCTTTCCTTGAAAAGACCTGCTGTTTACCACAGAATTGGAACAATTGTCAGCCAGGTTTCCTGTGTCTAGAAATCACAGGACAAATTGGGGTAGGGTAGCGGGAACAGGACAAAGAGAATGTGGATGAACCCTGAGAAAGCAGTGTTCAAAATGAAGTTAAACAATCTCCCCCCCCCCTCCCAGTGCTACTTCCACATTCTTCAAAGGGCTAAATGGGGTTTGTAATAAAAATAAATAAACAAGATGAAACTGATCATGCTTTTCCCACATCATGTCTGGTGTGGCACATAAACTGTAAACCTCCTGGATAGAGATGATGTCACTTTTGCATTCTTTATATGTTATTGCTAAATACATATTAAACAGAGATAATAGACAGCATACACTAAGTTCTAATGGCTTTTTAATTTGAAGGCAAGTTTGGATTTGTCAATAAATCATAGATTATATATTCTTCTTTTGTTGTTGCCGTTGCTGTGTTCACAGAAGCAAAAAGACTTACCAGATATCTGTTTGAATCATTCATGTCTATTGATGGAAAGTGCTCATCTATGATATGGTCTAACAGCATCCTAAATTACAAACGAAACGTTTCTTCCATCAAAGACAATTTCGAAACAACACTGAAGAGATCACTCTGTTTAAGATTATATCTGATACTTGGAAATATTCATTTAGGTGCCTACGCCTACCTACCAAAGTTAAATTGGGTTGTAGGAAATACAGTGGTACCTCAGGTTACATACACTTCAGGTTACAGACTCCGCTAACCCAGAAATATTACCTCGGGTTAAGAACTTTGCTTCAGGATGAGAATAGAAATCGTGCAGCGGGAGGCCCTATTAGCTAAAGTGGTGCTTCAGGTTAAGAACAGTTTCAGGTTCAGGAATTAAGTATTTAACCCGAGGTACCACTGTATACACTCTTTAATAAGAAGCATTTTTTCTATAGCCAGATTGCAAGTCCATACTAAGTTTTTAGCCACATGTGGTTCCCTCAAGTGAGATTTTATATCTTATTGGGATGGAACAGCAGTGTGGTTTTAGAGACTTTTGAGAGTTAACACCCAGGTGCCTGCTAGCACTACATTTTATACTACTGAACTATCAACTAAATGTTTTGCATTTTCCCACTCCTTGTACAAGACTGGCACCTGAAAATCTGATGCTGGCTCTTGGAAATTTTCTAGCCTTCTATGTTTGAATCCATGCAGCAATCCATATACAGTTGAACAAATTGTTTTGGGTCAGGATCCAAGGGCTCAATCTGTTCCACTTGGCTATGGGTGCCCTGGACTTGGATGTTTTTGAACTGCAGCATGACAAAAGACTTTTGAAACTGAGAGGAGCTGTAAAACGCAACTGAAATGGCGCTGAGTTGGAGGAGGGAGGGGGACGCCTGTGCTATTTAAAAAAATAAACCCAGTGGATGAATGCGAGCCCTTTAGTATCTCATTTAAAAAGCCCAATAATATCAGTGACTTCACAGGCCATACAATAATTTGCAGTAGTTGTAAATGCTTATTTCAACACTAACTCATGGAAAACATAGTATCAAGTATATGCAATGGCCTCTATACAGAGGGAAATATTTGCCATACACATTTTTTACAATAACTCTGTATTGTGAAAGGCATTCCACAATTTAAAATGGAATTGCATGTTATCAGTGCCCATAAATCAGTACTTTGGAGGGCTGCAAATCTATCCAACGCCTGCTTGCCTAAAAACAGGATGCAGGTACACGTGTGTGTGTGCCACAGAACTATCTAAAACCCTGAAGTTCTTTTCAACTTTTATATTGGTCAGGATCCAAAGAGGCCTGCGTGTGAGTGCTAAGCATTTCCATGCACTGCCCCATGCAAGTGTGTGTGTATTCTAATATTCCCATATGGTGGCAGTCCCCTGTACATTATAGAATGCCTCTCTACAGAGTCCACTAATCTTCTGGGCCAGATTTTCAGGAGATGCACAAGCCTGTGTTAAGAAGGGGAAGGCTGAAAGGTCCCTGTGCATATGTAGCCTTTTAGAACCCCACTATTTTATTAAATTATCCAGAAGTAAAAACTGATCCAATAAATAAATACTTTAATTCTAACCTTAACAAATCCAGTTCTCCAGAATGAGCTAAAATTTCTAATGATCCTATTCGAAACCATGATTTGGCAACACGCAGAACTATAGCACCTGAAATACAAGTATATGCATGTCAATAAATAAAAATGCACTCTGTTCCAGAGCCCTAGATGTGCTTCCATTTGCGTTCAGAACTTCTGTGCTTGTAGATTTGCCCAGTCACGTCAATGGATGGAGCCAGTACATGCTGTCTTTTTAAACTTTTGATTAATCACAGGTTAGCAATACATCTGAACTCTATACTGTGGTTAATCTTAACTATGGCTTTGCCAAGTGATGACTTTCAAAGCTGACAAATCTAAGAGAACGGTAGCATACAGAAAAGAAGTCAGCAAACAAAACAGTCTAAAACAGACAAGAATATTGGATTATGGCTTGGTCGAGATCTGTTGGAACTGTTTTTAAAAGGATTTATAAGAAACTGGACATAGAAACTGAATGAATACTAATTTGTATTATTAGAAAATTACTGTGAGAGTCCTACTGTGCTGTCTGAGTGGTTAAAATCTTAAGAGCTGGGCTTGGGAGGGAAATCTAGGTAAAGTGCCATCTTGCTGAAGGGGGAAAAAAGACTGGATTTTAAATCCAGCTCTGATTATTCTGGAGTGCATATGTTAAATATTTAGAATAAATGTTTTTATAGATAATTGTTAGGGAGACAGGAGTTCTTTTTTTCTTTTTAGCTTATAACAAGATTCCTTTATTGTGAATTAAGGAGGGTACACACAGAAACAAGACAGTTGGAGGAGGGAAGTATCTGCAAAAAAAGGCATGGTAGGAAGGATCTCTCAGGGTGGGAGACTGGGAGACCCAGGAGAGAGCTGGGGGAATCTGCCTTGCTATGTGTGGATAAATGATATGAACTGTACAACATAAATGTGATAAAGGGTCTTCTTGGTTCTTCTTTCTTCGTTATAATAATAATAATAATAAATTTTATTTATATCCCGCCCTCCCCAGCCGGAGCTGGGCTCAGGGCGGCTAACAATCAAATAATCCGACATTCTAAAAACATTCATTATAAAAATTAAGTAAATCAAATTAAAATCAAATTAATGGCAACCATCAAGCAAATTCTGTGTAGATTGCCGATTGCCAGAGGAGGGGGGTCAGGCTGCGCCCTGACCGAAGGCCTGGTGGAACAGCTCTGTCTTGCAGGCCCTGCGGAAAGATGTCAGGTCCCGCAGGGCCCTAGTCTCTTGTGACAGAGCGTTCCACCAGATTGGAGCCGCGGCCGAGAAGGCCCTGGCTCTGGTTGAGGCCAGCCTAACCTCTCTGTGGCCTGGGATCTTTAGGATGTTTTTATTTGCAGACCGTAAATTTCTCTGTGGGACATACCAGGAGAGGCGGTCCCGTAGGTACGAGGGTCCTAGGCCGTATAGGGCTTTAAAGGTGAGAACCAGCACCTTAAACCTGATCCTGTACTCCACCGGGAGCCAGTGCAGCTGGTATAATACCGGATGGATATGATCTCGCAGCGAAGACCCCGTAAGGAGTCTCGCCGCGGCATTCTGCACCCGCTGGAGTTTCTGGGTCAGTCTCAAGGGCAGCCCCACGTAGAGCGAGTTACAATAATCCAGTCTGGAGGTGACCGTCGCGTGGATCACAGTGGCTAGGTCAGGGCGAGAGAGATAAGGAGCCAACTGCTTAGCTTGGCGGAGATGGAAAAATGCCGCCTTTGTTATAGCTGTAATCTGCGCCTCCATAGAGAGGGAGTTATCGAAGATTACACCCAAACTCTTAACGGACGATGTTGGCACTAATTGCACCCCCGCAAGAGATGGGAGTTGCCCCCTCAGTCCCATATCGCTCCGTCCCAGCCAGAGGACCTCTGTCTTAGAAGGATTTAACTTCAACCGGCTCCCACGTAACCATCCAGCCACAGCTTCCAGACATCTGGTCAGTGTATCTAGGGCCGAGTCAGGATGGCCGTCCATCAACAGATAGAGTTGGGTGTCATCGGCATACTGATGGCAACCCAGCCCAAAACTCCGGACCAGCTGGGTCGTTCTTTTTCTTTTTCCTATATAACCGTGTTTTGTATTTTCTTATAAATGAGTTTGATACAATGACAGTATTCCAAATAGTAATCTGAAATGCAGGAGTTACCTCTTTCTTTCTTAACATTCCCGTTGTAGAACCGATCCCTCCACACGTCATCGTCACTCACAACTAAACTGTGCAAAAAGAGAAAATGAGCCGTTAGTATGAAACACCTTAAAGTTGCTTGACATAAGAAGCAGTTTTAAACTGAGTCAGATCATTGGTCAATCTAGCTAGCATTGCCTACACTGACTGGGAGCAGCTCTTCAGGGTTTCAAACATGGAACATTCCCAGCTCTGCCTGGAGGTGCCAGTGGCTGAATCTGCGACCATCTGCATGCAAGCCAGATGCCCTATCAGTTTTCATTTCTTCATACAAGCCTTCACACAGGAAATGTGGTGGCACAAGGAACCCTGTACTTCTGTGACTATGCAAAAAGCACTTCAACGTTGTTATTTTTTGCTTATCAAGCTGTTATGGATGTCTTCAATCCAGGCCATTCAAATAAAAGTTGTTTGGCAACATATGGCAGAAGGAGAAGGAGCAAACCAAAGGGAGATGGTGCTACCTGCATTTATGATTATTACTGCCTGTAGTGAAGCTAGGAAATTCTAGTAGACAAAACTTTGGTCAAGTTATGGGAAGACCATATTATGGGAAGACCAAAGGCCAAAGGATTTATGGGGAATGCATTCTTGTTGCTTTAAGTGGAGACTTGCTGTCTGTGGGAGTGAGAATCCTTATCATGGGCATCTGCAGGAAGGAACATCTCCAAGTTGATTAGTGGTATTTTAGCACCTGGTACCTATGGGTGTGAATGAGCCATCAACACTAATCACCCCCAGGAATGTGTATCTGCTGAGTCTCTGAGAGATTTAGGAAGGGACTCTTTGATCCAAGGTCCTGAGAACTAACAAGCTCAGCTGTCACAAGCTATGCTATTAGCCAACTACAGTGGTGCCTCGCAAGATGAAATTAATTCGTTCCGCAAGTTTTTTCTTCTTGCGAGTTTTTCGTCTTGCGAAGCACGGTTTCCCATAGGAATGCATTGAAAATCAATTAATGCGTTCCTATGGAGACTGCTTGCCAGGCTGGCGGTGCAGAGAAGGGCTTTTCTCCCCACCGCAAGCCTTCAGGACAGGTACGGGAACAGAGGGGAAGGCGCGCAGCGCTTCTCCTCTGTTCCCGGAGCTTGCGGGGCTTGCGGTGAGGAGAAGGGCTTTCCTCCCCACCGCCAACATTCAGAACAGCATTCTGAATGTTGGCGGTGGGAAGGAAAACCCTCCTCCCACCGCAAGTCTTCAGGACAGCCATCCGAAGCCTGGCGGGGGGAGAAGGTCTCTCCGCCCCACCGCCAGCCTTCGGAGGAGCCTTCCGAAGCCTGGCGGGGGGAGAAGGGCTCTCCGCCCCACCGCCAGCCTTCGGAGGAGGTCCGAGGACAGTGGGGAAGACGCGCTGCGCTTCCCCGCTGTCCCGGAGATTTCCCTATGGGCTTTCGTCTTGCGAAGAAAGCCCATAGGGAAATTCGTTTTGCGAAGCGCCTCCAAAACGGAAAACCCTTTCGTCTAGAGGGTTTTCTGTCTTGCGAGGCGTTCGTCTTGCGGGGCACCACTGTAGCTGATTAGCCAACAACTGATTGGTTCAAAATTGGGAAAGGAGTACGCAAGGCTGTATATTGTCTCCCTGCTTATTTAACTTACCGTATTTTTCGTTCTATAGGATGCACTTTTCCCCCTCCAAAAATTAAGGGGAAATGTGTGTGCATCCTATGGAGCGAATGCAGGCTCCTTGGCTTCAGGGATAGCCGCCTGAAGCCTTTGGAGTGCAGCGCGAGTTCCCGCTGCGTTCCGGAGGCTTCAGGTTCCTTTCCCTGAAGCCAGGAGAGTCTGGTCTTTGAGGCTGGCGGTGGGGGAAAGCAGTGCTTCCCCCCACCGCCAGCCCCACAAGCTTGGGGGGCAGCGGGAAGGCGATGCACAGCCTTTGCGCTGCTTCCTGACCTGGTTTTGCAGTTTGCTTGCCTAAGGCCTCCAAGTGAAGCTATAAGGAAGATGGGACTTCAAGTTCTGGAGTTTTCAAAACCAGTTCTCTGGCCGTAGAAGCACACTGGTAGATGCACCAGTTCATACGTCTCATAAGAACAGGTGCAGATAGAGGCAGATGTCATCACAGATGCCTAAAAACAAATGCTAAAGTTTTGGGGAAAACATCTTCCTTGCTCCCAGCTCCCGACATCTGCAGTGCTTAAGCATGCTATGATCGGTCTGGAGTACACCATGAATATTCATCACCCAACACCATGTGTACTGCTTCACTCCACTGACTTCCTGTACTCTGTTCCAAAAAACCCAATCTTCAAAGCATGAAGGTTCCGCATAAGAATGTTTTCCCTTCTAGCATCACTCTGTGAATGGAGCTTCCTGTTGGCAACACAGGAACACAGAGCTAATAGAGCGGGCCCATCTCCAGGGTGCTCTTGGATAAATTACATGCTCTTTCCCACACTTCTGCCAAGACTCAGCAAGAACGTTGTCAATTAACCGTAAGAGCTGAGATACGACGGCTTCCTATTGCCAGCAATCTAGTGATCAGCTGGGGTTATTTGAGTTAAATATTTATGAAAAGAAGTCTGGAAAGCTTTCTGGAGTACTGCCCTCCTCCCCCACACGGCCATACCAGGACACCGAGAGTTTCAAAAACAGCAGCAGGCTAAGCACGAAGGCCAAGCAATCTCCTGAACTCAGCGAACTTGGTACACCAAGTTCACGCTGGCTATTGTCTTTGAAACAGCCTGTCACAGCATCTTCCAACAAGGGTTGTAACACTGCTACAAGCTTTCATGCTCATCCAGGCAGCCTCATGGGTTTTGCATCAGTCACTGAGTTTGCAAGACCTTCTGCCGAAGCAATTAAGCAGGTTTTCCAATAGGTCATTTGTAAAGGGTCTCTTCTACAAGCAAAAAGTTGTTTCCTGATTGATGCTGGAGAGAGAGTTCTGCATGTTCTCAGCAAGCCAAAAACCTGCACAGGCAATCAGAAAGGGCCTTCATAACCACACACTGAATGCCCCCCACCCCGAATGCCAGCAATATCACATACTTAACAAATCGGCAACAATAGCAAGGCATCTCACATGGTGTAAGTGCAATATTAGATGGAGTTGCAGTGAAGTAGCGTGGAGCTGCTGTTTGCGAACTCTTCTTAACTTTGTGAAAAGTGTAAAAGCTAAACAAAACGATGGTCACAAAATGGCAGTAAATGAATACATTGCGCCCCATCGGAAATTACATCACACACTGTACCTGGCAGGTGAGCACAACACTCATACAAACAAAATCTACTTCATATTTACAAAGATTGAGCAGAAGGCAGATTGGATTTCTCGGGCGCAAGCCAAAAAGCCCGCAAGGCACTTACTGTAAAACGTACATGAGTGGTCTCTTCCTGATGTAAGTGGAATCAAGTAAGCATCAGATCAGATTCTAAAGAAAGTACAAACATGGATACAGTACCTAGCTGCTCTGCTTGTAGGAATTCCAAGATAATGCATAGCTTCACTTCCTAAGAATTCTCGAACAGAAGAGTGGAGCACAGCTCTGCCGTCCCCATTCCTATGGAGAGGATAACTAGGAATATAAACAATACCCTTTCCTTTTGAATTAGGAAAAGAAAAAAAAGAAAATGCTTGAGTGGGCAAGGAATTCTGATATAGGGATGGTTGAGGAAATTTATCTTGGCAACTTCCTGTAGGAAGTGATATGATCAACATCTCTCGGATTAATGCGTGGATCAGCTATCCACAGACTTCACATTTCTCCAAATGCTGCAATGCATTTCGTGAAAATTTAAACACATCGAAACACATATTTAAAAATAATATTTATTTATTAGATTTATAACCCGTCCTTCACTGCAAGGTCCCAGGGTGGATCACAACAAGAAAAGTGTATTAAGAAAACAAAAGCACATGCTATTCAACAGTTTAAAACAAGGTTGTGGGTGCGAGTCCTGTGTTGGGCAGGAGATTCCTGCATTTCAGGGGGTTGGACTAGATGTCCCTCGTGGTTCCTTCCTACTCCATGATTCCATGTAATTCTATACAGAAAGCCAGTTAAAAACTGGGCTAAAGATCTCCTTTTAAGTAGGAAAAATAGGAAATACATGTTTATAAATGGATTTTGAGAGAACCTTTTTTAAAAAGTTTGTAGATTAATGTGAAATTCCAGAAAAGAGAAAACTTGCGAAGATGGCATCAATTTACCTATCCTTAGTTACATGTAATGTTTGGCACCGTAGGCCCTGAGCGAATCTGAGCGATGCTCAGGAAATGCAGGCCGGTAAAATCAAACAGCTGAAAGTCCAATTCACCCCCAAATTACCCTGCTTTGCACAATTTAGAAGACAGCATGTGGTACAAAACAGAACAGGGAGCTTGCAGAGAAGGAAGCGTGGTAGTTATTTTTATAAGCTAGGTTTCATAAGCTAACGTGAGAAGAGGAAAGAATCACAGGACAATCGCTTTGGGATTAAATAGGCCACAACTTTATTGATTACTGATGTAAGTAGGTCTTGGCATAGGCATTGGGTGTGTAGCTGAAATCAGCGAATGCTTTGGCACCACTGTGGCCCACGCTGGGCTGCAACCGCCACTTACTGCTAAGCGGTCTTTATCATTTGAACTATCTTCCAGCTCCTGATGTTTTAATTTTGCCATGCTAGGCTAAACTTGTTTCAGCAAAAAACATTTGGAAACCTCTTCCCAGGCATAGGCATCATATAAAGCAGGAATTTAAAAGTGGCATGTGAATCCTTATTTCTACCAGAGAATAGCAGTTTCAGCTCTTAAAAAAATAGCAAGTGCGCAACTAACATCACCCTAAGAAGCATGTTCAAATGAAATCAGGTGTTACATTACACCCTACCCTGGCCCTACCCCACTTACATATCTAGATCATAAAGATAGCCTTCTAGCTATCACGGTTAATGGTATGCCCCACAGAGAAACCTACGGTCTGCAAATAATAACACCCTCAAGGTCCCAGGCCTCAGAGAGGTTAGGCTGGCCTCAACTAGAGCCAGGGCCTTCTCGGCTGTGGCTCCAATCTGGTGGAACGCTCTGTCACAAGAGACTAGGGCCCTGCGGGACCTGACATCTTTCCGCAGGGCTTGCAAGACAGAGTTGTTCCACCAGGCCTTTGGTCAGGGCACAGCCTGACTCCCTCCTCTGGCAACCTGCACAGAATCTTGCTTAATCAGTTGCCATTAATTTGATTTCAATTGATTTTTAGAATGAAATATTTTTAGAATGTGCAATTATCTGATTGTTTGATTGTTGTTAGCCGCCCTGAGCCCGGCTTCGGCTGGGGAGGGCGGGATACAAATAAAATTTATTATTTATTATTATTATTATAATGCTGACTAACTGACCTAGGCCCCATTAATTTATCTGGTCCTTCTTAAATAAATAAACAGGTTATGCCCGTGATCGTCAAAACATAAGACAAAATTCTTTTGCTCCTGATGACTTGAACAAAGGGGTGCTACGTGCTACAATTTCACGCAGACAGATAATCTTGTGCTTTGAGGTTGGGATGGTTTTTTAAGGTGGCCATTGAAATGAAAGGTTTCAAACAGAAACAAGACCAAGAGCTATCAGGGGTGAATACAGAATAATACACAAAACACATGACAAACCTAGAGTATGGAGTCCTTCCTGAACCTTTCAGCTGCAGTTCCCAGCTGTCACCAAACCTGCAAAAAACCATTGGCATTAGTAATATTGAGAACTGATACAGTGCAGTAGGAAAGGATGTGAGCCTGGAAGTCCCAGGTTTAAATCTTCCCTTAGCCATGAACACTATAAATCAGGGGCTGGGTAGGGCTGCCATACACCCTGATTTTCCAGGACATGTCTTGGAATTCGCCTCAACAAAGCTCAACGAATTTGGTTACCCTAAAAAAAAAAAATCACCTACCAATCACTTGGATGGATGGTGATGTCAGCTGATGAGGGTGGGTGTAAAGTGCGTGTCTGTGAGAAACCAGCACCTAATTCATTTGGAGCCAGGGATTTGACAGCCACAAAACCTGATCCTTAGCTTTAAATCAGAACAAACAGCAAATCACAGCATTTGTGTTTGGTCAGTAAGTTATTCCAGCCCAAGTATTTTAATTATCAGCAGTAATATTTCTTAATGTACTTTCTGAAAGATCAGTGCCAGCCATATATCATTTAGAGACCAACTATTCAAAAAGAAGAATGCAGTACCTGTTTGTATAAACACCAATCAAATGGGCTCTTCCGTCACCCAGCTGACCTGCCCAGCTACCAAACTAACAAGGAAAGAAGAAATTTAAAAATCCCAGTCACTATTCGGTATTGTTTACAGCAGATTTATAACTGGAAAATCATTCCTAAATCTTCTGGTGATGGTGAGATTCAACATGTTAGAAAAACAAGTCCTGCAAATTTCCTACAAGCATGCTTCAGAGACATAGCAACAGATTGGAGCGGTGTTAGCCAAATTATATTTTGTTCTGTTCTATCATGACAGAGAAGTATGGCAATAATAGGAATCAGAGATGGAATTCCTGAAATATTTGCAGACTGTAAGTCAAGGCAGAGGAGCTAAAGCTCAGGTAAGATAGAGCAAGTTTTTTTAATGACCTGATGGCCACCATATCTGTGGGCCAGAGGCAGAGATCCCAAGGCAATTTTTGCACCAGTGACAAGCTGTATAAAGTCCTCTGAGTCTGAGATGGATATATCCAGGTCCAAAATATCTTCCAAGACTTCCTGGATGGAGAATGACAACACAGAAATCACTTAGAATACAAAAGACATTCCTTATAGCTGGAAATGCCACTTAATTAGTGATTTTTTTATATCTATATCTATCTCCCCAGCTGCTACTCCTCCCTCCTCTCATAACACACATACTATTTATCAAGAACACAGTGAGCTGAATCCATCTATTATTTAGGGCAAGGCTAGCAACAGTTGGGCACTGTATTTAGTCACTGCAATAGGTTTGCAATTATGTGAGAAACTGGAGCACCTCCAGTGCTAAAGTTCAGTGTCCTCAGCTTCACTCATAGGATTACTGTGTGGGCTTAATGGGATGAGAATTGTAAAACACGGCGTTTCCGTGCGCTGCTCTGGTTCGCCAGAAGCAGCTTAGTCATGCTGGCCACTTGACCTATACGCCGGCTCCCTCGGCCAATAAAGCAAGATGAGCGCTGCAACCCCAGAGTCGGCCACGACTGGACCTAATGCTCAGGGGTCCCTTTACCTTATAATACACAAAAAGTGATGCACCCAGACTCAAATGGAAATTCATGTCACATTTTCAGCACAACAGTTGCCAAAGAGCCTTGTGGCATCTCCTCTCTGTACTCCACCAGCAGTGTAGTCTTTTTCTTTTCCTCTTAGTCGTAATTATAGTAAAAAAAGAATAGCATCCTTTCTGTCAACAGCTTGTGGAATATGTAAATCAGGCCCCATAAAAATTAAGGAGATTGGGAGCGCACTCACTGGGCTCACACACCCCTCTTCCCCTCTAATACAGACCTTTCCCCCTTCCCTTTTATTTTGGAAACAATGCTGATTAGCATCACACCTTTTCAAAAAGCCTTTTTTCACCTGTGGTTGCAAACTGGTTTGGTGCTAACTGTGGTGAAAACGCCAATGCAGGTGTAGTGCTAAACTGCAAGGAAGAGAGGTGCAGTGCTTGTATGACAAGCATGTCCAACAGGTTGACTGCAATCTACCAGTCAAAAAAGAAAGAAAATAGAAATACATAAAAATAATTTTTCCTCTCTCAAAAAAAGAATCCGGGGATGCTTTTTTTTAAAAAAAAGAGGAAAAAGTTATTTTTAAAAAATTATGTAAAAATATATTAAGAAGTAATATCTTCTCTTCTGTGGTCTCTTCTGCCGCGTGGCCTTCCTCTGGGCCCCAGCCTGCTCTCTTGGAGCACTAGTCGCCGTGGAGTAGGCTCAGTCGGACCTGGGCTCGGCCATGTGTCCTTGTCCTCCCGGTGCTCTCCTACCTCTCTTCCTCAGTGAAGAGGCAGCGGCAGCAGCAAGGTCGGGGCCCCCCTCTTTTTTCTCCTTCCTCTTTTTCTCTCTTCCTTCTCCTCTCCTCTCCTCCTCCTCCCTGTGTCAGCTCCAGGGTTTTCCTGGCCCCAGAATGCCACTGGGCAGGTGGCCGGGCGCTCTCACTCCCAGCTCGTTTTGGGTCACGGGGGTGGGGTGGTTAGCGGTTCCCCCAGTTGACGCACCAGGTGTCCCCAGTTCCCCCTTGGCAATGGCGGTCTCAGCAGCCCAGAGCCAGCCGGGTGGCACAGCTGGCTCTGGCTGGTTTCAGGAGCTACTCACTGCTGTGGCACCTGCCATTTTGCCTCACCAGAAGTCCCCATATGATGTGTCTTGTGCCGTTGAACCAATCACGCAACATTCATTCCCTACTAATAAATCTACAACACTTAAAATATAAATCCGGGGACATTAAATGAAATCAGGGGACATTCCAGGGACAGATTTTGTCCAGGGACTGATTTGTAAATCCGGGGACTGTCCCTGGAAAACGGGGACATCTGGTAGCCATAACTTTGGGTCTTCCTCCCCCCAAAAAGCTCAACAACTTTGGTCAATCCAATGGGTAGATCACTGCCAGGTTTTTTATAGTGGGAGTAGATTGCAGTCTCTTAGGAGTTGGACATGCCTGGGAAGGAGGCAGGAATAACACATGAACCCCGGAGGTGTTTCTGAGCTGGAATACATGCAGTACAAATATTTCGTGTGTCCTTGGAGCTTTGGACTTGAGTAAACTCAATAAATTACTCAGTTTGAAGCCTTGGGGCATTGATCTGAAGTGAAAAGGGAGGTGAGAAAGAACAAAAAAGGGTGGTGTTTGATCTCTTCTGTAAGATAAAGAATAATTACTTTCACACCTACGTCCTATGCACTGAGTTCCACCAGCGCAGAGGTGGGGAAATTTTAAGGGATCTTCGCAAATGTTCTAGAAAGTTTTCTGGCAAGGAGCTGAATGATGAATGTAGAAGTTCAATACGCCCAATGCAAACTGGGCCGCAATATAATTCTATTCAATATGCTATGCAGGTTAAATTTTGTGTACTCAACAGATTCCTAATATTTTCTAAAAGTTGCAAATCAGCAACCTTGCATCACACAGTTAGAGGAATTCCAAATAAATAAAATGAAGCCTAACCTTTGAGACAGCTACAAGCAGAACTCTGGACTGAAATGGTGTAGGGTAGACAAATGAAAAAATGACGTCTCGCACTTCACGAATATAATTCTCTTGAATATGATCAATGGGAAGTGTGGCTAAAAGGAGCAAGCAAAATATTTTCACATACCATTCCTGAGGACTAGCTGTATTAGTCATTTGACTAAAAACAACAGATTCCTGGTTGTGAACTGCATCTAATGATGTGGAGTTTTTGACAATGAAAACCAACAGAGTTTTAGCTACTGAATTACTGCTACTTGAAATATATATTAAAAAGTAGCGCTGTTGATTCCAACCCAGGGAAAGTGACTCACACTTAAATGCAGCAGTGGCTGCAAACTCATTTGCCACTAACAAGTGTCCCAGTCATCTGCTAAGTAGAATACCTGGCAGCACCCTTCCCCAAAGCTTGCATTTTCCAGCTGTTTGGAAAAAGAAAAGAAAGTGTTTCTTATCTCCTCTGTACCCAGCAAATTAAAGAAGATCCTCTCTCCAGTTGCTGGAAGATTCGGGAGGTTGGCTGAGACCACAATAAATGACAGACTATGCCCATCTGAGTTTTTGGGACCCATATATAAATCACATTTAAATCAATTGGTCCCGAAAATAATTTTTTCTGGTTCCGGTGAAACTTAAGCACAGCTAATTCTCTCTGGTGTTCAGCAATTATGTAATCAAGCAAAATGTTCATCCAGATAAGGTGACATTTACAAGTAATTCTGCCCAGTTTTTCTTTTTAATATGCTGTATGCATATTAAAATATTATATTAGTATACCACTAGTTGAAAAGTACCTGTGAATTTTTCTGTGGAAAGTCTCCAGCCACCAAAATGAGATACTTTTCTTTTTCTTTCACAATAGTCTTGATCCCAGCTTGATTTGTTGATGTAATCATGCACATGGCTAAAACCACTTGCAGCGGTTATAGAGTCCACGAGGCAGCATCCAGACTGACACACCAGCATTAACCAAATGGGAAATGCCAGAGCGACACCATACCTTGACATACTGAGTCCTAGAACTTTTCTTAATGAGGTGTCAACTTTCTACAGAACTAAAAAAAGAGAGAAATACAATTACAGTGAAGCCACGGTTCTAGCACAAAACCTTTCACATTTAGGAAAATAGCCCTTCAATGCTTCCCTTTATATATATATTTAAAAAGCCATTGAAAATTATTTTACATTATTCGGCAAAGGATGATCCTGGGAATTTTATTTTTTAAAGTCTTTCTTTGTTCTCAAGATCATATCCACCAGCAACTTTTGCTGGACTTGGGAGTGGGAAGGCCCGAGTTCAAATCCCCATTCCTCCATGAAGCTTCACTGGGTGACCTTGAGGTAATCCATTTTCTCTCAGCCTAACTCAACTCACAAGAGTCATTGTGAGAACAAAATGAAGTAGGAAGAGAGCCGTATATGCATGCTGCCTTTGGAGGAAAGGCAGAACGTCAAAGGAGGAAATAAATATGGAATAAAAGTCCAACTTGTCCTCAAATATAAGAACAAGACAATGGGCCACAAAGAAAGAACCTTTAAAGTAAGGATGCCTGTAACCCTCCTCAATTCAAAATACAATTCAAAGTGCTGATGCTGACCTTTAAAGCCCTAAACAGCCCCGGCCCGGTATACCTGAAGGAGCATCTCCACCCCCATCATTCAGCTGAGGTCCAGCTCTGAGGGCCTTCTGGCGGTTCCCTCACTGTGAGAAGTGAGGTTACAGGGTACCAGGCAGAAGGCCTTCTCGGTGGTGGCGCCCGCCCTGTGGAACGCCCTCCCACCAGATGTCAAGGAAATAAACAACTATCTGACTTTTAGAAGACGGGCAGCCCTGTTTAGGGAAGTTTTCAATGTTTAATTTTTTTTTTGGTTTTAATATCCTGTTGGAAGCTGCCCAGAGTGACTGGGGAAACCCAGCCATATGGGTCAGGTAAAGGTAAAGGGACCCCTGACCATTAGGTCCAGTTGCGGCCGACTCTGGGGTTGCGGCACTCATCTCACTTTACTGGCCAAGGGAGCCGGCAGACAGCTTCCGGGTCATGTGTGCAGCATGACTAAGCCGCTTCTGGCGAACCAGAGCAGCGCATGGAAACGCCGTATACCTTCCCGCCGTAGTGGTACCTATTTATCTACTTGCACTTTGATGTGCTTTCAAACTGCTAGGTTGGCAGGAGCAGGGACCGAGCAACGGGAGCTCACCCTGCCGCGGGGATTCGAACTACGACCTTCTGATCCTAGGCTCTGTGATGCTCTTTGCACAACAAGGCAGGGGAAACTCAGTGAGCGAATCAGCACCTCCTGCCACCAAAGCACTGGAGCCAGAGGACCACTTCACCTGTGGGAAATAAATATGGAATAAGTCCCTATAAAGAACAAGGCAATGGCCACAAAGGAAGAACCTTTAAATGCCCGAGGGATGTAGGGGGCATCAACTTCACCTGTGGGACCTCTGCCTGGGCCGCACCTGCTTAAAGGCGCAGGAGGAAACGCGGCAAAATCAGAGGCGGCTCTTCTGGAGAGACAACGGGAAGCAAGGCGGCCTTCCTCCTCCCCTTCTCTCTCCAAGCCGGGCTCCTTCTCACACAGCAGGCGCGGCCCTCCGCCCCCCGCCCCGCCGGCCACTCCCTCAGGAGAGTCCCACTCCTCGCTCCGGGGCTGCAGGCCGGGGCGGCGCCTGAGGGCGGCGTGGGCAGCCTTCCTCTCTCGCCCATCTCCCGCCGCGCTGCCTAGGCCGGGTATTTCCGCGTCCGGGTCGCCTCAGCTGCTCGGCGAGGGGAGGCGGCCCTTGAGCAGCGGCGGGAGAAGCAGGCCTGGCGCCGAGGACGACGCGGCCATGGCCTTGGGCTGGTGGCACCGCTGCTGCTGTCGCTGCGCCGGCTCTTCCCGGGCGGCGTGGCTCGCCGGTTCCGGGCGGGCCTTGGGCTCCTCCGCTAACGGCGCCGGAAGGCAGCGGCGGGCTGTGGGGCCGGCGGCGCCCGCGTGGAAGGCGGAGGTAAGTCGGCGGCGCGCCGGGGCGAATGGAGGTCACGTCGGAATGAATGCGAGGAAATGCTAGCGGGATCTCCGCGCTGTTTCGTTTTCAGGTTCAGGGAGGGGAGAGAAGATGCTTAAGGGTCCATCAAATGACGAGGGAATAAAGGGAGAATATTGGGGTGGTTTTGGTGGTGGTGTTTCTACCCCTCCTCACACTCCATAAAATGTTGGGCAGTAAATTCAGGACTGAGGAAAAGGACTTCGTGCTGCGTTTGCTGCAGGGATGATGGCCACCGGCTTGGAGGGCTTTGCAAGGGGATTTGGCAAATCCGCGGAGGATGCATCTGTCCGTGGCTACTGTCCACGCGAGTTAAGCTGCATTTGCATCTTCAGGGGTATCGCCCTCTCTCCAGAGCAGTGGTTACAAACCTTTTTTAGTCCATGCCCCACCTAAGCATCTCTAAAATCCTGATTCCACCCCACCCCGACATATAATTCTTCTTATTCAAAAAGTGAACTCCTGTTCACATGGAGGAAGCTTAAAAGGCTATTCACTGTAAATAACTCATTCTCGAATTGCCCCCCCCCCTTAAAAATCAAATTGCCCCTAACCACGGCTCTAGACATTTTAGGCAATGGGTAGCTCTCTTGCCCTCCATGCTCTGGGCTGCTTTGGTCACTGATGCTTGACCAGATTGACATTTTGGGTTGAGGCAGCATGGGTTTTCATGTACACAAAACCTTGGGAAAGATAAGGGGCTGTTTTTTTAAAAGAAAAGGTAGGGGTAGGGAGTTTAAAAAACGAGCACAAACCTGAGGGGATAGCTCAGTCTGCAGAGCATGAGACTCTTAATCTCAGGGTTGTGGGTTTGAGCCCCACATTGGGCAAAAGATTCCTGGATTGCAAGGGGTTGGTCTAGAGATGAATCTAGACCATGATGATCCTCGTGGCCCTTTCCAAGTCTATGGTTCTACAATTCTGAGGAATGTTTTTATTTCATTCATTTGTGCTGAAATTGTGCTGGTTGAGATAGCCACCAGCTTGGATGGCTTTAAAAGACTTAAGAGGTTGGATGGCCATCTGTAATGGATGCTTTAGTTGAGATTCTTGCATTGCAAAGGGTTGAACTAGATACCGTAACTCTCAGGGTCCCTTCCAACTCTACAATTCAGTGATTAGACAAAATAACGGAGGCTAAGGCTATCACTGACTACTAGCTTGATTACTATTTCCTCCGCTGTGGAAAGCAGTATGCCTCTGAACGCCACTTGTTGAGAAGCACAAGCGGGGAGAGTGTTGTCCTTGGGTCCTTCTTGCTAGCTTCCCGTAGGTGTCTGCTTGGCCACCGTGAGAATAGGATGCAGGACTAGATTGGCCTTTGGCCTGATCCAGCAAGCTCTTCTTTTGTTCTTAACTTTGTTTAGAGAGAAGCAGCATAGCTGACTGGGATGTTCATGATATTTGCCAGGCACCAGATTTGGGAAGGCAACTCTTGGTTTTCTTTGTAAGGCTGTAATTAGCCTTCCTTCCGAGCATGAGGTTCCACTCTTTCAGGTGAGACTTCAAAGACATGATAGCAAAATTAGTAACCTTGTTGATTTTAAAAAAAATAAATACTGATTTTACCATGATCTTCAACAGTTTGCCAGGGTGACATGTCATTTTGATCCAGAACTGTGACTAATCTTAACTGTAAACAAGCTAGCTTCAGTAACTATGGATTGAAGTAGGCTTCTCGAAACCAACCATAGTTAAACCATAGTTATGTTAACCATAACATAACGTAACCAATTCCAGAAGTTAATCAAAAGTAGTGATTAAAGCTACAAACAGAAGTTAATCAAAAGTAGTGATTAAAGTTTCTAAACTGTTCTTGGTCACATGGGAAAGGGAAGGAAGAGTGTGTGAGCTCAAAGCTCACTCTTGATAATTGTCCGTGTGAACAACATAGATTCTAGGTAGGAATCTATGAGGATTTAGAGCTTGGTTTCATCAGTAAGTTGATGGCACGCAGGTAATCTGTTTCCCCAAATACCAGTGTTTCAGTGGGGTGTCTGATCCAGCAGTGGGATGAATAAGACCCAGTAGGCTATGCTCAGTGCAGAGAACATGGATACATAGAACAGCTGGGCCATTCATCACCAATGTAAAGTCCCTTCAGATGGCGGTCTTGGAATAGAAGCCTTTTATCTGTGTAATATTTGGCTGCCTGTGCAATATTCAAGAAGTTGTTCAGTGGGGACAGGGAGTGAAATTATTGCCCCACAATTTGCTGTGCTTTTATGCAACATGCATTATAAAGCCCTTCAGAATATTGGTAGCAGAGTGTGAGTGATAGATTTTGAGTTGTGAGAAGGAACAACTGTGAACAAGTCAATACTCATCCATTGAATGGGCTTAGAGCTTGGGGGAAAGTACAATTCATTGGCTCTGTTCAGATGATTGTATCTTCATAAACCATGGAAATGAATGTTCGGGCCAAGCATTTCTCCTCCTCTCCTTATACACCACTTTGCGCCAGAAGCGTTTAGTCATGCTCCCCACATGGCCTGAAAAGCTGTCTGAGGACAAACGCTGGCTCCCACGGCTTGAAAAGTGAGATGAGCGCTGCACCCCATAATCGCCTTTGACTTAACCATCCAGGGGTCCTTTACCTTACACCACTTTGGCACTTCATTTGCATTCAGTCATAGTTTCCTGTTTGATTGAAACTGATGAACCCTTGTTGAATGTCAGTTATGTTGCTGATGTTATGAATAGGCTTTTAGGCTTTTAGGATTGTGCAGAATGGTTCTAAGTGATTGTTCCCAAGATCTCCAAACATCTATCTTAAAAGAATATTTGGGGAGCCCATGGTTCTAAAGCAGGTATGGGGAACCTGTGGCCCTCCAGATGTGTTTGGCCTCCAACTATCTTCAGCCCCTAGACAACATGTCAGGAATGATGGGGGTTGTAGTCTTCAATATTTGGAGGCCATGAGGTTCCCAATGCCAGCTGTAAGGGCTGCTTTAGATAATTTATTTAACTTAACCTTGAGTACACAAGAACATGCCTCTACTTAAAAAAATAAAATATGAATATTCTGCAAAGGCACTTGGCAGCAGCTAGTAACATAAAAGAGCTAAATATAATAATTAAAGGTATAAATCTAAACAAGCCACAAACAGCAAATCAACAAATAATAATACAGAAGAAAAAGCCGCCCCCAATACAGCAGCTCAGAATCCCAAGTGCCCTCCGAAATGAAGCTACTTGCTACCAAAGGCTAATAGCAAAGCTGGAAGGATGTTCTAGCACCTCCGTGTGGAAAAAGGCCTGTTCTAGATCAGGGCAGCCCAATCGTTCATACCAAGTGGGCCCTTTGACACAGAACCTGCATGCTGCAGGGTGGGGAGCGAGGCTGCAGTTTGACACACATCCCCCCTAGCCTTTGCACTGCCTTCCCAAAGCCAGCTAAGCAAGGCACCAGGCTTTGGGAAGCAGTTGTGAGGCTCTGTCAGGGTCCTGTAGCCTTCCAACCTGCTTCCCAAAGATGGGAAAGTACTAACTAGGCTTTGGGAAGGTGGAAGAAGGACTCTAGGACCCTATCAGAGCCCTCACACCTCCTTCCCAAAGCTTTGGGCCTCACTTATCTGGCTTTAGGAAGGCAGCATGAGAGCTGGGGTGGGCATCAAATGTTGCTGAGGGCCGCCAAAAAAGGCCACGAGGGCCACACATTGAACTACCCTGCTCTGGATGATCCCATGCACCTCATATGATGAGGGACCCATAGTAGAGTTCTGTGCTGTGAGCCTTTTGTGCTATTGAATACTTGTCTGGAGAAGGCTTGGGCCACCTCAGAGCTTGTGTAACAGCTTTCGGATTAGTCTCATAATAGAAACCACTTTGCATCAGAAAAAAGAGGTATGGACTTAAACTAGTTTAAGGTAGTTTAGGGAAGGAATTGCAAAACTTTATGGTTTTGTTTTTATAGCACTTTCCTTATAGAAGGAAATGCTGCAAGAATTCATGTGTAATAGAGTTTGATAAGGTTAGTTTGTGTGTGGTTTTCTGTTTTAGGTTTTGAGGTCTCACAGATGTATGGGCAGACAGGCTAGTAACTATTGCTGTCTTGTTTGCAAGGCACATATTAATGCAGCCTTGGAAACAAGACAACATTATCACTTGCCTTGGTTGCATGTTGGTTGAATTAATGCAACTCACTCTACATGGTGCTAACTTTCAACAATCCTCGCTTCAGAAGCTTCTGTTCACCCAGAATGCAGCTACAAACATGTTGGCGGGTTCTCACCCACAGGATCACATTCCACCTATCCTGAGACTGTTGCAGTGGTTACCTGCTTGCTTTCAGGCATAACTCAAAGTGTTTGGTCATTCTCTTTAAAACCCTAAATGACTTAAGTCCTATATAGATTGGGGATTGTTTCCTCCCATACTGTCCTGAATTCTCCCCAATATTGTCTCAACCTTTTCTCAGACTTTAAGTGGGTAAGAAGCTCACTGGTGTGGAGCCAGGCACACAATTTTATCTGGTAAAACAAATGATTAGAGGTCTTGGGGCTGAAACAATCTCAATCCTAAGATCAGAAGTAGAGGATCTTTTCTGGGTCTGCAACCACAAGGTTGGAAGCACAGCTAAGTGGGACAAGAGAAAGGACCTTCTCAGTGGTTGCACCCAGACTATAGAACACCTTGCCCTATGAAGTGTGGTTGGTCCCCTCTCACACTCCTCCACCCCTGTAGTTATTGAAAACCATTTTCTTCCAAGAGGCTCTTGCAAGTTAGACAATATTCTTACAATTCTTTTAACTGTTGGCACTGTCTTTTTGCAATCGTTCTGCATTGCTATAATGAAATTATAATTTAGAATGCTGTAAGATGTCCTAAGTACTGTAGAAGGCAGAATATAAATACTCAACTAAAATAAAATAAAAGTTAGGTGAAATGTAGTTTGTAAATGTATGCTCACTAATGTTTCATTTCTTTTTTCCTCTGGACAGAAACCCGATTTTCTTGGGAGAAGTTCGGCTCTATCCATTTTAAAAATTCGTAGTATATTTTGGCGGTAAGTTGAAGACCTTGCCGTTGTATTACACCATATATAGGAGTGGGTTTTAGGTAACCTGGGTGAATATTTTTAGAAGTCCTGCAGTTATGGGTGCTATCATGATCTATATAATGCTGTAAGTTGATACAATATAACCAAAGCAGGTTCAGGGAAGCAATTTATACATTCAATAAACTAACTGGTATGGGATCAAGCTATTTCTCTCTTCCCCTTTGTTTTATACGACATAAGTGTTCATCTTCTGTTTCATAACACTGATTTGATTTTGAGTTCCTCCTTCCCTATTATAACGTCTTTGGGCTGGATAGCTGTCATATTTGGAGCACATCCTATTAAAAGGTCCTCCTGCACAAGCCTGCTAGGACAGCAACCCGCCTTGCCTTTGAACATGTAAAAGCTTCACCAAGCGACTTTACTCCTGTTTTTAAGTGGAAGCTGAAGAACCAGTGGCAAGGTATATAGTAAATAAGTGCAGTAGGAATGTCAGGCCAATAACATGCTCCTTAAGTTGAAACAATACTTAGATTGAGGTAAAATGTGTCACTTAAGAATCAAGAGAAGGAAGTTTCCCTGGCTCAGCTACTGATTGGTAGGGATTCTTATCCCAGTGTTACATATTGAAGGGAAGGCCCCCAACCAAGTGCACCACTTGCAGTATTCACCTCATTCTGAAACACATCTTGCCGAAGAGTCCACATTTCTTAAGCGCACAGCAAGTCTTTCTGCATACCTAGTTGCGTGTTCCAAACATGGCTTCACTTCTGGGTGACAGAGTACAAGCTGTATCCATGTTCCTGAGATTTCTTGCCCAGCTGTCCTCTTCTGAATACTGTTTGAGTTATTGGGAACAAGCTGATGCAAGAATTCTTCTACATTTGCCACAAGATTAGTGTGGGTACAATATGGGTCCACTGCTCCTGTACTATAAGCTTAAATAGGCTTGCTTGCATGCACAAGTTCCTCGTAAACAAAATGAACTAGAGTGGTACCAGATACTCAATTACATATTGAGTGCCTTGATTGCAGCAAATATTCATTAGTCTATAATTACCATTTATGGTGTAGGGTGTAATAAAGCAAGACAATAAATCCATATCTTTTGACCACCAAACTAGATGTTTGGAAACTGACTGCTTTTAATGAAAGGGCTGTGCTGTGCTATTTTTATTGTAATTATTTATGTGTGCACACCAAAAAAGAAAAAAAGAAAACTATCACGCCATAGCTGTAGCACATAGTGCAGATAAAATCTTAAATGAGACCTCTGTTTTGTCCTGCCCCACCTCTGCTGCAAAGCTCAAATTTTTACTGTTTGAAAGCCTATTGATAGCATTTTACAGGTTGCAGCTGTCTAAAGGAGCTTGTAGAAATGTTCTGAAAGTAAGGAAAAAATATTTCAGCCAGCACCTCAGCTTGTTAAACTACAATCTGCCCTCAACAAATTTATCTTAAGCTCTCCCCCCCATCAGCAGCCAATTAGGGGATTATCTCCCACCCCCCACCCCTTTTAAAACACTATTTTCTTTCCTGCCCTCTCCTATATCCACATTACAGCGTTTGTCTACTCAGAAGTGAAACCCATTAAGTTCAGTGGCTAATTTGAGTACCATCTAAGGAGAGGAGTGATGGGGTAATGTAACAGAGTGATGTTGAGGTGGCAGGTGCAGGGATAAAAGTTTAAGAAAGGAAAGGTTTAAAAAACCACTGTGAAATTTGGGTGGGACTCTGTTATGGATGAGAGCAGGCACAGAACTCGGGGACAATTTCCCTACCTCTGCTCTTGCAGCTGCCCAGTAGGAATGGGCATAGAGACATGAACACTGGTACCAGGTTCTGCAAAGGCTTTTGGGATATAGGGTGGCAAGCACAAAGTAGGTGAGAAGTGGGCGGGGGGGGGGGAGAGAAAGACACCAGACTTTTAGAAAACAAATCATCTGGGGCAACTTGTGATTTTAAGCATGGTTTGTTTAATAAACTATGCTTTGGCTTTGGCTTAGCATGACATGCAAATCAGGCCAGTATTTTGTATGCTCTGTAAAATGAAACACAAATCCAACCTGTATTTTAGCTCTCGAAATTCTTTCAAATAATACTATCCCCAGGTTTCACCACACAACGCTGCGATTGTACAGCTGTGGTACAGCGGTTAGTGATGAAAAATATAAGGATCCTTTTAAACTGGGAAGCAAAGACTTGAATAATCTCTATGAAGATATTAAAAAGGTAAGGGCTCTTTGGTGTCTGGTGTGAAGTGCTGTAATCTCTCTTCCAAAGAGGCATAACATTGCATCAACCTATTTCCAGACTTACTGCTCAGCTTTAAAACTGCATTTTTGTTTGTTTACAGGAATTATGGGTATCTACTACAGAACTGAAGGAAATGTGTGAATATTACTTTGATGGCAAAGGGAAGGCTTTTCGACCAATGATTGTGGTGCTAATGGCTAGAGCGTGCAATTTTCATCATAATAACTCCGGGTAAATACCTAACCTTTATTGTTAAAGTTCTTACAATTTCAAATCCAGTTTCCTTGGCTCAAAAAAAAAGTCACTCCCTAGCAATAACAGCAGGAGTTAAGCAGCATGTTTGCAACTGCACAATTTATGCATTTTTCAATATCTTTCCCAAACTGTACACAGCATTGCAAAGGCTGCCACTGTCCCCCTTCTTCCCCTCAATTTCTTTCTAAAAACAAGAAAGGAAAAGGCCAGAATTCCATTAGCTCAATATATAAATATCTAGAATTGTTGGCACAAAGTGTCCACAGCATTGAGCATAGTATGGGCAAACCTTTGCCCCAAATTGTAGTGTGGCAGGGGAGTTGCTCCCAGTGTTTTTTGGCACACTCATATGTGACGCATTAGGAAACTGGTATAAAAAGCGAGGGAAGGAGCAGCAGGGATTTACTGTGGTATTGCTCGGAGTGGACCTACTGTAAGTAATAGACCCAACTTAGGCGCTGTGGTCTAAACCACAGAGCCTAGGGCTTGCTGATCGGAAGGTCGGCAGTTCGAATCCCCGCGATGGGGTGAGCTCCCATTGCTCGGTCCCAGCTCCTGCCAACCTAGCAGTTTAAAAGCATGTTAAGTGCAAGTAGATAAATAGGTACTGCTCCAGCAGGAAGGTAAATGACGTTTCTGTGCGCTGCTCTGGTTCGCCAGAAGCAGCTTAGTCATGCTGGCCACATGACCCAGAAAAACTGTCTGCGGAAAAAAGTCAGCTCCCTCGGCCCACAGAGTGAGATGAGCGCACAACCCCAGAGTCATCCGCGACTGGACCTAACAGTCAGGGGTCCCTTTACCTTTAATCATGTTCATTAGTTTCAATGGGACCTCTCTGAATAAAACTTAGCCCTTACAGTGCTGTCCTAACCATGTCTACTTGGGAGTAAGTCCTGTAGAATTCAGCAGGGCTTACTCCCAGGTAAGTGGGGTAAGGATCACAGCCACAGGCTGACTTGATGCTCACTTTATAGCTTTTGGCTATAGAAAGGTTTTTTGGGTTTTCTGGCGTGGGTTTCAGTAGGACAAGTTAATATCTTGTCCCTTTAGTGCTACTGTTGGTGCTCTGGGAAATTCACTGGCCAAGTGTTTTAAATTTCACTGACAAAATGTTCGAAATGGGTCTTTAGATAATCTGGCACTGGGTTCTGCTTCTGTCATGGTCAGCTGGGTTCTGCAAGGAAACGTTTAGCAGAGGTTAGTGGAGATAGCTGTCTCTTTGCTCCTGTCACCTGGAGGCATATTGCCATGGAACATGAGAGCTCCATTTTTTGCTTCCACCGCTAATATTCAACAATATATTCTGTCTCAGTCTTCCCCAGCCTGGTGCTCTCCAAAGTTTCGGTTTGCAACTCCCATCAGCCCCTGCCCAAATGGCCATGGTAGCTGGGGCTAATGGAAGTGGTCATAAAAAACATCTGGAGGGCACCAGGTTGAGGAAAGCTGGTATATATAATCCCTTTTAAAAGCTAGTTTAGTTGCCAGCCCAACCCTCTGTAAAAAACTGATTTCCTGTGTTTTATGAATAAATAATTTCAAGTTAGCTTCCTTAGCTAACCAAGTTATTACGTTCCATATAAGAGGGAATAATTCCTCTTGCGTTTTTCCTGCACCACTGTGTATTTCTGTAAATTTTTATTAAATTTATTACCCAGGTGCCCTTCTATAGGGAAGGAATGCTCTCTTGGGCCACCCCCCAAAAAAAGAATTCTTAGGGCAGGGGCCCCTCTGCTGATCTTAACACCCAAGACAGTCTGTAAGGAAGGTGGTCTGATGATGATGATCATAATAACTTCTGACTTCCCCATACCTGCTCATAAAAAACAACTGCCTGATGCCGCTGGAGAAGAATTGGATTAAGTTTGGATGAGGAAGTGAACTACAGAGACACTGGATTCCAAACTATTTGTCACAAATGCAGAACAAGTCATTGCTATCCAAAACTGCATTTTCCTGAGCTGGTGAACGTGTCCTAGCGTGCTTGGTTTGCTCAGCTTCCGCTGTCTCTTTCACTCCGATTTTAGGGAAGTGCAGGCAAGCCAGCGTTCTATAGCAGTAATTACAGAAATGATCCATACAGCTACTCTCCTTCACGATGACGTTATTGATGATGCAAATTCACGGAGAGGAAAACAAACAGTCAATCACATTTGGGGGGAAAGGAAGGTGAGTGTGTTTGTAGCGATGCAGTGATTTATTTATTTTTTGTATTTGGAGGGATGTTTACATGGGAAGTTGTAGGGAAAGTATACAGGCTATAAGGATGACTAAAGCAAACAAGGCAGGTTTTATCTATTGCTTTTAAGATTAAATAATTACGGATGTTTATTTGCAACCATTTATGTTAATTGCTTGCATGCTTTTGAATTGCACAGAACACTTGGCATGCAAAATTAAATACGTTTGTTCTGCATACGGCATAGTCTAGCCAAAGTTGAGCACTTCCTGAAGCGAAGTGGCAGAAGTGTTCCTTGCACCCGAAGGCTGCCTCCTAATTTGCCATATAAAGCTGATCTTATAAAAGGTCACATTCAGAGCTTTTAACTTTCCACACAGTTAAGCACTTTAAACTCCCATTCATTTCAATAGGAGATATTTAAGCACATGCCTCTCACTATCCCATTGAGATCAAAATGCTTAATTTTTACTGGGTAGAGCCCAAGCAATAATGTGGATATGATCATTCTCTGGGACAAACACAGCAGTAGTTCTAACCAAGCTTAAATATTTTGCAGCATAGTTTGAGATATTCTCCCAGGACCTTTTGACACTTAGTTGGGGGTGTGTGTGTAAGAGGTGCCCCATCATACTTTCCTGAAAATGGAATCTTTGAATTAGTCCTGAGAAGCAGGTTTAGCAGAAGGCTGGAAAAACAGGAAATATCTGAAGAGAAGCTGATAAAATAACCCGTCTGGGCAAATACCTTGAATTCTTGGAGTATTGCTTCCCCTTTCCTTATCTTGTGGGTGGAGTGATGAGGAAAAAAACCAATTTATCCAGGGGTTGCCAACACAGTGCCCTCCAGATGTTGTTGGACTGCAACTCCCAGTGGCCAGAAAATATGGCCAGTGATCAAGGGTGATGGAAGCTATGGTCCACCAACATCTGGAGGGCACCACATTGACCATGCCCGATCCAGCACCTTCTTCTGCAGAATGTCCTTCTCACCCTTTGTCTTTTGGCCCCAGTTTGTTACAGCCTTGCTGCCCACTCACCTCTTGCACTTTCCTTGAATTCTTGAAACACGTGAGCTACAATTATGGGTGGGAATTGCAGTAGTAGTGGGGAGATGAGACAAGATAACAGAGCAGGAAGGGCAGTTCAGATATTTATGTGTCAGCTGGGGCAGAGTTTAGGTTAATAAAAGGGGTTCTTGCTGTGTTTGTGTCACAATCTTCCCTGATATCCAGCGGGAAAGAAAGGAGCACATCTTAATGGTGCACCTGCTGGTTCCAATTTAATCTAATCCAGCAATGGTGCTTCATGTGCGTAACTGACACCGATGCTCTTTCAGACCCCATTGACTTGGTAAGCACACCTGTTGATCTGGCTGGGCTGGGCCTCCTCGTCTGCATGCAACTCACAGCTGGTTTGGAGGCATGAGAATGACGTGGACTTAGCCCTGTCCTTCAACTTCTGTAAGCGAAAGCAGCTGTGGAAAATTATCCTGGTCTGAACAATTAAAAGCTGTACTTGGCATTTCAAGTAATAAATATGATGGCTGAAAGTTATTGTTTGTGACAGCCTTGAAATTATTTAGCTGTTGGGGATATTTTATTGTTTCTTTTTGATTAAATGCTTGTATTGGTTTTTTTGTCTGCTGCTCTGGGCTCCTTTGGCAGAAAGGGCAGGATGACTTTTCAAATAAATAATAAAATCATATGTAGCAGCTGAGCTGACCTCTCTTTACACTGCTAGCAAGCATAACAGCAGACTCCTGGCTTGGAGGTTCTATTCTGTCCCTTGAGCAGCCATTGTGTGTAGTGCCTTCTACCATCTTGAACTGGTGGCCCAGCTATACCCATATCTGGACAGGGATAGCTTGGCTCCAGTGACCTATACTGTGATAATCTCTAGGTTAATTACCGCAATGCACTGGGCACCGGGTTGCCCTGGAAGGCTGTTTGGAAACCGCAGTTGGTGCAGAGGGCAGTCGCCAGGCTGCTGATGATGTGGACCATATCACACCAGTATTAGCACAACTGCAGCTGCTGCTTACACCTTTTTGGACCCAATTCAAAGTGCTAGTTTTAAGCTGCAAAGCAGCAGTGGGGCACCGCTGGCCAATGTTGGCACATCAGGCTTACCCTCAGGCTTCTTTAGCCTGCCAGACTGTTAGGGGGACGGCACCCCATCTTATTAGGACAGACAAGGGCAGGGTTTAAAAGGAACTCTCAGAAGCTTCAAGTAGGCTCCTGGTTGTTCCTCTGCTGATGGGTGGCAAGAGTCTGTCGAAACCACTTCCTTTGCCTAGCACTGCTCTTTGAACTTTTGAAATTGGAAGTTGAAAAAGCAGTGCGCAGCAGCCTCCAAGGAACTCAGTTTCACTCTGTGTGTGTGCCTGTCCTGTCCTGGGAACAGGCATGGGCAGCCAAAAAAAGCATCCCTTTGGGAAGCAGCAACCTTTTAAAAGGATCAGCTATGCAGGGCATTCCCTGCGAGTAGCCAGTCCTTCCAGAAGGCAGGTTTTTTTCTCTGTCCTCCTGATCACCTGGGGAAAAACAGCTGCCTTTTCAAAGGATTGTCAAGAAAGTTCCCCTCCCCGCACCCGCTCCCATTTGAGCTTCCAGAGGATCAAACAGGAGTGTAGTCTGAAAGCCCTTTCCAATAGCAAAAGTCTTTCAAACAGCATTGAAGGTCCCAACAATTGGGACTTCAAAGCACATCACTTGCCATCGTAGTGATTGACAGGGGCAGCCCTGCCAGAGATAACAATCTGGCCCACTACCCAGAAAAGGTACCCCTCAAGAATATAGCTGGATATTACAAGAGTTGTCTAGTGCCAAGAGAGGCTCAGAGGCGCAGCAACATGGAGAGGCTTTTCAGTGGTCGCCCCCATACCTGTAAAATGTTTTCGCTATTGAGGCCTGCTTGGCACTGACACTGACATCTTTTTGGTGCCAGGGTAAGACTTCACTCTCCTTCAGGTATCTGTAAAGGGAATACCTTTGAATAAATCTGGAGAAAAAAATAAATCACACAAAAATGACTGTAAATTGAAAACACCTCACCCCCCCCCCCCGCTGCATTAAAGAGAAAACAGTTTCAGTATTAAAACAAAAAAAAAATCCTTCCAGTAGCACCTTAAAGACCAACTAAGTCAGTTCTTGGTATGAGCTTTCGTGTGCATGCACACTTCTTCGTGTGCATGCACACGAAAGCTCATACCAAGAACTGACTTAGTTGGTCTTTAAGGTGCTACTGGAAGGAATTTTTTTTGTTTTGACTATGGCAGACCAACACGGCTACCTATCTGTAAACAGTTTCAGTATTGTATGTATGCTGCTTCTCACTTAAAAGCAAATTCTTCCTTTCCAGGCAGTCCTAGCTGGGGATTTCATCCTTTCTGCAGCCTCTTTAGCATTAGCACGTATTGGAAGCGCAACCATTGTTTCTGTGATAACATGTGTGATTGAGGATCTGGTGCACGGTAAGGCATTTTAACAAAATCTCTAGAAGCAACTGAGACATTTTTGTCTAGGCAGCAGTTGAATGACAATGTTGGGCTCTTCATCTTTTTTTAGGCGAATTTCTTCAGATGGGTTCCAAAGAAAACGAAAGCGAGAGATTTGCTCACTACCTCGAAAAGACCTTTAAGAAGACTGCGAGTCTTATAGCAAACAGCTGTAAAGCAGTATGTACGTTCCGTCTTTCTTGTTGTTCATATACCATGATGCATCAGTGGGAAACTTGGGGGGGGGTGCAGCCTTTTCACAGCTTTCTCTTACTAGCTCTTCAAGCTTAAGGGGCCCAAAGTCCTGGAAGCCTTTCCAGTGTGTCTCATGCTGAAAGGAGTGAAGCACATCAGTAGCTTAGCACTCTTCGCTTATCTCAGTCTCACAATGTTAGGAAATGTGTCAAAGGAGGATACTAAAAAAACCGATGTCTTGATGACTAGTGCCATTGGTCATTGGTGGCTGCTGTACTTTGCCATTCCTTGTTGTAATGTCATCTTTCTATATATCTATTTTGGAAGACTTCCTAACTTAAAGTGCAGTTCTGAGCAGACATGAGTCCTATTGAATTCAGTGGGGCTTATTCCCAAGTGGGTGGATTTAGGACTGCAGCCTAAAACGTCCAAATAATATATTAGCAGACCTCTAGGGTTGTTTGAGTGTATAGAGTGATGCACAACAAATTCCTGACTTCACCTATATGCATTGATGAGGTCTGTACACAAAGGAGTGACTAACCATGATAGTGATATTGAAAACATCAGCTCTTGTGCAGCAGCTGTGAAAAAGGTCAAGTATTGGGAACTATTAAGAAAGGGATTGATTGAAAATGATGCTGCCAAGTGTCACAGTGCCCCTATACTCTGTCCCCACCACAAGAGCTGCAGTTCCCAATGATGTAACAGTGAAACCTTGTTCCCAGGATTCTTTGGGGGAAGCCATGACTGTTCAAAGTGGTCCAATATTGCTTTAAATGTATAGTGCAACCCTAGTCTAGTTCTATGTCCTAGATGTGTTAATTAATGCAACTGTTTGCATTGGGGGGTCTCTCTCTCTCTCTCTCTCTCTCTCTCTCTCTCTCTCTCTCTCTCTCACACACACACACACACACACACACACGTATGTGAAGACCAGCTTGTAGCAACTTCAGTGCAGAAAATGGCTGCCTCGGGCAGACTTCGCATGAAACAATCACCTATTTGACCGTCGTGTCCACTTTTTACATTGTGTTTTGTGAATTTAGCTCTGCCCTTTTTGTGGAGAAGAAATTGCTCTCAAGTTGCTGGCAATTGCTGGGACCAGAGTTGCCTCAAATGACATGGCTGCCATTGCATTAGTAATTGGCAAACAATCAGTTTGCAGCCCATCATTCTGTATCTCGGAGATTCCAAGCCCTGTGCATGCAATGAAGTTTGGCCATGATGAATATTTGATATATCCAATCTAAATTCAGAGATATATATATATTTAATGCTGTAGTTCAGATGGGCCTTGTGTTCTTTTAAATAGGTCGAGTTTGTACGTGCCTGGGTGTATAAACAGGGACTGGGGGTGGTCAACAGTGCAGCTAACGAAGCCTGTCTTCTCTCTTCAGTTGTTTACTGTTAATGTGCTGCATATACAAACAATGGATACTAATGACAGAATTCTTTTGTGTTTCCCTTTCAGGTTTCCATTCTAGGCTGCCCTGATCCAGAGGTGCATGAGATTGCATACCAATATGGAAGAAACCTCGGGATAGCATTTCAGGTACTATATAGCAGGCACGTCCAACTCCCAAGAGACTGCGATCTACTCCCAGTATAAAAATTCTGGAAGTGATCTACCCCGGGGGGGGGGAAGTTTAGCTTTATTGAGGGGGGGGACATCACTCACCTAGAACGACGACGCAGCGGTGAAGACTACTTTCATTTTCTAACTCGTCAGCTAAATACCAGTTTCAAACACAACAAATGGCTGGGGCCAGTGCCATAAAGTAGTAAGATCAGCAAGCTTAGACTGTCCCCTGTTCAGCAGGCAGAAAAGAATTGAAAGCTGGATACCATTATTATAATTGTTATGAACTAATTCTAAGATCCTTGTTAACTGGTCTCAACGTGTGTCTGTTTGTTTGCAGTTGATAGATGACGTGCTGGATTTTACATCCTGTTCTGATCAGCTGGGAAAGCCAACGTCAGCAGACCTTAAGCTTGGTATAGCTACTGGTCCTGTCTTATTTGCTTGTCAGCAGGTAGGATTAATAAATGTACTGTCTTCACCCCAAGTTAAACTTGTACTGCTGGCTACTTGAGAGACATCTACAGTGGTACCTCGGGTTACAGACTCCGCTAACCCAAAAATAGTACCTCGGGTTAAGAACTTTGCTTCAGGATGAGAATAGAAATCGCGTGGCAGCAGCACAGCGGCAGGCCCCATTAGCTAAAGTGGTACCTCACGTTAAGAATGGACCTCCAGAATGAATTAAGTTCTTCATTCTACATTCATACACAAGTACCACTGTATATTGAAATTTAAGGATGAGTAGGGGTGGAAGCGTTTCATGTTACCTTGTTCAAGCTGTATGCCTGCCTTTTCATGAAAATGCTTGTGAGATGTTTATAGGTGAGAAAAGATAATAGGTAGTTCGTCTCTCCTATTGGTTGCTAAGCTCTTGCGTTTTGGGGGAAGTTAATGTTTTTCTCCTTCTCAGTTTCCAGAAATTAATGCCATGATAATGAGGCGATTCAGTTTGCCAGGAGACATTGAACGTGCCCGGGAGTATGTATTACAGGTAAGACCAGACTAAAATAAACACTAGCTCATACATGTATCTAATACTGCTAGACAATAACGTTCAGTACAATAGATTTAGTTAATAGGAATTCATCTGGCATTATGTTTTACGGTTATTTTTGAAGCCCTGATGTAGGATTCTAGCCTTTACTCTTAACACTTCATTTTACAAAGGAAATTTATATTGGGTATCACCTATCAATGATATGTGTGGTTTTCTCCAACAACTGAAACACGAACTTCAGAAGTTTTAGTAAGCCCCGTGTTTTAATATTCGTTGTGAGCTATCTTGAGCAGGGTATAAATATTTCAATAAGGTGACTGTCTGCAAGAACAGATTTTCACCATTAACCTCCTATGGAGAACACGACCTGTTCACTTAAGTCTGAACACTTAATGCAGAAAATGTGAGCATGATACGTTCTGTCCAGTAAGCATTGGTGTAAATTAGTTTTTGTGCTTCTCCTTTCCGGTGCATTCAGCTCTGTTGTAATCTAGATGTATTTACTTGAAGCGTTAAGTACAGATAACCACCTTGGAGGAGTGTAGAGGTAGTCGAGCACATTCAGACAGCGTATTTGCTTGTCCCTCAGCTTTTAAACTGCTTGGAGCATAGAAAAGCTGCCTTATGGCAAATCTGACCATTGGTCCATCTAACTTAACATTGTCTACACTGGCAGTGGCTCTCCAGGCTTGCTGGCAGCAGGTTTATCCCAGTTGGTTCTGGAGATGCAAAAGGTCCCAGATTCAATCCCTAGCATCGAACCTACAGAGCCCTTGAGCTCTGCAGAATGGTGGTTTTGGACACTTCTAAAAACACCTTTGCTAAAATTTTTGTTCTAGAATCAATTTCAAAATCTGACAGAAAAGAGGGAGCAAGAAAGATCCCATGGCCTCCTAACTTCTCCACTTAAAAGTCTTTGGGTGTTTTTCTTTTTCTTTTTTTAGAGTCATGGCGTGCAGCAAACAACCTACCTCGCCCAGCGCTACTGCCATAAAGCAATGACAGAGATCAGCAAGCTCAGACCATCCCCTGAAAGAGATGCCCTCATTCAACTAGCAGAAATAGTCATCGCCCGAGACAAATGACACAGCTGCCAGAATGAGTTGCAATGAAGGAGATATTTACCAGACTGTGCCTAAATCTACATGGTGAAACATCTTGGCTTGCTTCCAGTGCAGTTACCAAAATTTAAGTTATCCTCACTGAAATAAATATAACTAGGTTTATGAAGTAAAAATGTTTTATTGAAGGAAGCCATACAAAAATGATGAAACAAGATCAGTCTGTTAAACTGGTAGCAATGCCTTGTGCCTGTATTTTTAATGGGTGGGGGGTTCCTGTTTTTGTCATGGGCACTGTTTACATCGTTCAATATTGACACCCAAGGCCACAATGAATAAATACTATCAATGTGTTGAAAATCACTTTTGCAAAATGCCTTGGTGTGTGTTGGGAGTATAAGAAAGATACCTTAAGAATGATCTAATTGCCTATTAGTTTCAGACTACCAAGAATATTAAAGGAGTATGGTTTATTATAAAAAGACTGCACATATTTTTTGTAAATAAACAGGTTATATACAAGTTTAAGATGTTCCAATTTATAAAGGGAATACAGATAGGTTTTACGGATTGCTAACTGATCTCAGAAATAACAGATTAACAATTAGGAAAAGGCAAGAAAGCATTTAATATAGTTAGGTTTGTTTAAGGTAAGGCGGCAAGGGATGCTTCAGTATTTTATGCCACACTAGAAAACAACTGTAACCACTCGAACAGCCAGTACACCTGCTCTTTCATCATTTAATTTTAATACCCATTAAGACAGTTCAGTCCAAATAAATCTTTACTACATACAGTAAAAAAAAATCCCTTACTAAATCATAATCTGCCTTAGATTATCTAAGTAATACAAGTTTTGTACAAAGAGACCAAAAAAGTCACCTGACGTTGTGCTCAAAATGGAGGTGTCAAAGTGCATGTGTTGCTTTCTTAGAAGAGCAAAGTAGGCTGTGACTGCTCATGTCCTTCCCTACGTGAGCGGATATGATTAGCTCCTTTCAGTAGGACACCTGGACCAGCATCATCTCTCCTGTAGTATCTGCCTCCACCTGGGCTCACATGCTTCTTGTATTTTGTGGATGGCTGTGGCAGCAACCGTCTTTAAATACAGTGATGTGGACAAGTCAGTAGCAAATCCCTTCAGTGCTACAACATCATCTTAGCAGGACATGCAACCTTCCACGTTTTAAGTGAGGTGGCCGATAGGACAGTGACTTGTGACAAGTTTCCTCACAACTCTGCATGTTGTGGAATGTGTTAAGATTGGAGAACAAAACTTGGTCGCCTCATAACCAGGGCCAAGTGGCTTCATTTAATAACCACAGTCACCCAAGCTGGTAAAGGCAATCACCCCTAAGGAAGCTCCACTGCCAGAGTAAAGGACTACTGGGTGGAGGGAAGACTGCATTGTTGATTCCTGGTGTTGCAGCTTTAGTGCCAAAGATGCAATTAGATGGCATGACGTTGCCCATCTAATGCTAAATCAGCACTATCAGCCTGGACAGCTCTGGTCATATGTGGATAGCTGGGAATAGGCACAGATTTCTGTTGCGTGTCAGTCCCCAGCTAAGTCTAGCATCCAAGAACTATTGGAAGAGATGTTAATGCAATTTCCCAGGCCCAGGGCTCCTTTACTCTGCAAACTCCCCTATAAGCCTTTTAGCACTGTGATCCTCTGTTTAAAAGAGTAACAAGAGACGTGAGTTGCAAGTGTCTAGCAGTTATCACTCACTGTCGCAATGAATGAAGCCAAATAGTTTTGTGTAATTTTACGCATCATGAGCTTGCAGAAACTTGGTTTCCTATCTTGGAGGATGTTAAGTTTTGCACTTGCATCAAAATTGTCCCTGCTTATAAGGGGCGGGGGGATTTTTGCCAAGTCAATGTTTTAGTATTGCTTTGCAAGGCAAGCCAACAAATTAATGGACAAGACCTTTGGTTCACTTATGTATTTATGAATGGAAAAATTCAATGCAAATTTACTCATAAAAAACTCAGGTACAAATTACACATACATCATAAGACCACCCATCTTTGATTCATATGGACACCTTAGAGACTCAAATGGACTAATTGGAATAGGTTTTGTGAAAGAGTACTCCAGGCAAAAGATTACAACAAATTGGAAGCATCTTGGATTTTTTGGAGAGAAAAAAGTATAATTCAATACATAAGTTTGTATGCATGCTTTTAAACAAATACTATAGTTTGAGGATGAGCAAGAGTCTAAACAAAGGTAAATGACCAGCACTATCAGACTTTTCAATCAGATTTAATGTTAGTCTAACATAGTTGTTAGTTTACCATGCTGCACTGAAAAAAGAAAATAATGGCACAATTTGAATGATGAGTCATTAAATATTATATACCCTACTTCCCCAGAATATTTAGGCTGGTCATAAAAATCAACAATGCATAAGTAAATAAGCATAATCAGTAATAAACAGTTGCTCGTTTTACAAACTCTGCAGAGACAAATGCTTACAGATGAACATTCAATCATACCATTTAAACAGTATGGCCTGAAAGGATGGGCACATTTTAAAGAGCATTAAGACAATTGTTAACCTTTTAGTTACCCTTTGTAAATAATTATGGCATGATTGAATAAGACCTGACCTGAAGAGAGAACTTAATCCGCATAGTGCATGATTGACTCAACATAGTTTCCAGGAAACAGGCCAGTCACTCTGTTGCAAACTCCTTCATACCAGCCGTCGTCATTCTTCTTTATAACATAAATGATTGCACCCTCCATGAATGACAGCTCATCATCCTTGTCCTTTGTGTAGTCATATATGGCAACAACTGGGAATTGGGGAGAGAGACAAAATTACTTTCCTGTAAGTGAGTCACAAAGGCACTTGAGGTTGGGGTGGGGGCTATATTGCTATGTCAGCCACTTCCAAATCTAACTTGCAAACCAAAATTACAAAAAGGGCAGGTGCACAATAATGGCAACATGAAAAGGACCAACCTGACATTTAAACTGAATCTTCTGTATTCTAATCATGATAGGTTCACTCTCTCTACTACAAAGTCCCAAATTCAATCCCCGGTACTGAAAACCCGTCTGATACCTTGAGAAGTGGTGGCAAGTCAAAGGACATAGAATTGTAGAATTGGAAAGGGACCACAAGGGTCATCTAGTCCAACCTCCTGCAATGCAGGAACCTTTTGCCCAACATGGGGCTCAAACCCATGACCCTGAGATTAAGAGTCTCATACCAACTGAACTATCTACCAAGCTACATTGGCAAACATGATTTTGTTAGCTTGCGCCCAGTTCTCCAATCTGTTAAGGTCATTTTGAATTCAGATTTTGTCTTCTGCAGCATTAGCTGCCTCTCCCAGTTTGGTGTCATCTGCAAATTTAATGAGCATCCCCTCAATTCCTTCATCCAAGTCATTTATAAAGACGTTAAACAGCAACGGGCCCAGGACAACCCTGCAGCACCCCACTTGTCACTTTTTTCCAGGATGACAAGGAACCGTTAATGAGTACTCTTTGGGTTTGGCTAATCAAATCCACTTAACTGTTACCTCGTTCAACTCACATTTTACCAGCTTCCCCGCTGGTAAAATGGACTTTGTCAAAAGCCTTGCTGAAATTTCCCTGATCCACCAAGTTTGTAATTCCATCAAAAGAAGAAATCAGATTGGTCTGGCATGACTAATTCTTGAAAAAAACCCACGCTGGGTCTTAGTAATCACAGCATCCTTTTCTAAATGCTCACAGACCAACTGCTGAATTCTCTGTTCTAGGACCTTTCCTGGTATCGATGTCAAGCTCACCGGTTGGTAGTTACCTGGGTCTTCCTTTCCCCCCCTATTGAAGATGGAGACAACATTTGCCCGCCTCCAGTCTGTTCTCCTCTCACCTGTTCTCCAAGAATTCTCAGAGATAATAAACAAACTGATCATGAAGACAGTTTCTAAGCATGTGGAGATAAACATACTTTGAAAACATCTTCAAACCTTTGCACTAATCAGACAAAGATCTAAAGAGTGGGTGCCTCTGCCCACTTAACCCTCAATGTGTTCAGATGAGCACCTAAACACAGCTATGGAGACACATTTCAAACAGCACAGATTATTTAGATCTATTCCAATCTGGGTTCCAGCCTGGCCATGGGACTGAGTCACCCTTAGTCATCCTGATGAAGAAGAGGAGTTTGGATTTGATATCCCGCTTTATCACTACCCGAAGGAGTCTCAAAGTGGCTGACATTTTCCTTTCCCTTCCTCCCCCACAGCAAACATTCTCTGAGGTGAGTGAGGCTGAGGGACTTCAGAGAAGTGTGACTAGCCCAAGGTCACCCAGCAGCTGCATGTGGAGGAGCGGGGAAGCAAACCCGGTTCACCAGATTACAAGTCTACTGCTCTTAACCACTACACCACACTGGCTCTCTGCAGAGAGCAGAGCTTCTTGAGCTCACTGCAGCTTTCAGTACCACTGACCATGATAACTTCCTGGACCTGCTCTGTGGAAAGGCAACTGGGGACACTGTGCTGCAATAGATCATGACCAACTCCAGAGGGCAGCAGTGGGGGAGTGCTTTTCAGATCCCCGGCATTTATGCTATGGGGTGCCACAGGGCACTATTTTATCCCCAGATAGGAGACACTGTGGGTGATTGGTTCCTCCACCCAAGAAACGTATCCATTGTCTGCCCAAGACAAAACTGAAGTTCATCTGAAGGAGCAGGTACACAGTTTGGGGGTGCTTCTGGAACCCGCTTTGTCACTGGGTGCCCAGGTAGCCTCAGCTGCTAGAAATGCCGTTTGTGGACTGGGAGAGATTAACCACAGTAGTTCAGGAACTGGTGACTTAAAAAGGGGATTGCTGCATTGTGCCCTACGCAGTGCTTCCCTTTGTATAACATCATCTCAGTAATTTGTATAAACAACCCTGGAAGATTGGTCAATATTATTGTCCCCCATACTGCAGATTTGCAGATGGGGCGGAGAGGGGGGATATATTGAGGCTGTGAGAATAAGGCTTCATAAAGGGATGCACGACATGTTTGCAGCGAAATTGGGATTTGGAGGTTAAGGCTCTTGTTTTTAGCCTTGCTGTTACGGGGCTGATCTGCTGCAGGCACAAGCGTGTTCGCCCATTACCTTTCTCAATATAGCTTTTAGGTGCCCAAGCCGGATCGCCGTCTGCATACGGGTCATTGTACTGCACGACTGCAGCCTCCTCGTCTTCATAATCCACAGGTGGCGGAGGTGGTGGCGGCGGAGAGTCATCAAACATGGGCATCTCATCGGGAGGCGGCGGCGGAGGTGGAGTTGGACTGTCAGCAACTGGAAAGTCAGTGGAAAAGAGGACCTCTGTTAGGTTTCGTGCAAATGGAAGTAAACACATGATCAGGGACCCACATCTTCTATCAGATGCTAACGGCATGCACTACCCGTACCATGCACAGATTAGAAACAAAAGCTCTGCATGTTAAAATGCTATGATAGATGGGCTTTGCAGGTTACTAGCAGCCAGGTAACAACAGGTGCCATTTTTCACGCAGACACTCCAAGGCATCATAAGCGGCACGCTAGCAGAGAACAGGAAGGGAATTCACTCAATAGCTACACATTCCAAGGGCTGCTGAATATTGCAGCCCGTTATCAATCATGTTGTGTGTGGGCTTGAGACAATTTTGTTACTTTTGCTCTGGGTTAGCAAAGTACCTGAAAAACAGAGAAAGAGCCATCGCTAAGAGTCCTGGCTTGGTTATATCCCCCTTTAGCATTCACTGATGTCGATAAGAAGAACAGAATCAAGGACAGAGTTAGAATCAAGAGCCTGATGCAGACCTTGGCGGTCATTTGTGCAGCATCTGCAAGGCATCATTCCATGCCTACCAGATGTTGTCCAGCATCTGCTTAAATACCTCCAGTGAAGCACCCATCTCCCAAGACAGGGTGTTCCACTGCTGAGCAAGTATCTTCTTGATAGGAAGTTTTCCCTACACTTTAGCTGAAATCTGCTACCCTACAGTTCCCACCCATTGGTTCTAGTCCTGCCTGCCCTACAACGCACCAGAGAAGAAGTCTGATCATCATCTGTGCTCCAGCCCTTCGGGTATTTGAAGACTGCCATCACATCTGCCCCCTAATTTCCCTCTTCTCCAGGCTAGACATACACAGCTCTTTCAACTTCCTCATAGGACTTGGGTTTCCAGACCCGTCACCCTCTTCTGGACCCATTCCAGTTTCCAGAAGAGAGGCCTGTCTCAGTAAACGTGCAAGATGAGCTCCTGCACTTTCATCCTCTAATAAGAAGGTGAATGGCTACCTACTCTCTATGGAGCCTCATTGCAGTGCTGCAGACTAACCCTGCAGGGAGAGAATCCTGCATATTCTCAATCATGTACCCCCCCACCATGCACAAACAGATGCCATTCTGAGTAAGAGAATTTCACAACAAAGTGGCTGCGGCTCAGTTCTCACGTAACACTAAGCTTAATCATCGCTTAGCATGAGCGCACAAAGATTGGGGCTCCGGGTGAGAAGATTGTGGGGTATAAATAATTAATAATTAATAATAATAATAATAATAATAATAATTTTCCCTGGCCCAACTGCTGTTGTGCCAAATACTTCAGAATACCAGCTGCTAGAGGGTCACTGCTTCCATGCCTTGCTTGTGAGCATCCTGAAGGCATGTGGGTGGGCAACAGGTGCTGGAACTGCAGGGCTCCAAAATCTAAACCCTGTTCAGAATCTGACTTTAGTAGGTAAGCAGCAGTATAAGCTGTTGTTGTCAGTGCTGTGTTATATGACAATAGGCCCATCGTCCCTCTGGGAACGTCTGCCGCAAAAGCCACACTGAAATGGATGTGTTTGCTGCAATACAACAGCTTTTCCAATGCAAGACTAGACAACGTTCCCAATGGGTTACACCCCATAATTTATTGGTCCAATCCATTGAGCATGAAAGACAGACATGCACATGAAACGGTAACATTTTCCGGACTGGATCCATTTCATATGGAACTGGCACAGGGGGTTTAAAGAGAAACGATGCCCATTCCACAATTTTCTTTACCTTAAGAACAAAATATAATGCTCATTCAGAATAGAGCATTCTTGGTTTTGTCCAGCTAATCAAAATCTTCACTGCACAAAAGAGCCTCAGTATTGACATGTGCTTTTAAATCAGAACCTCCCTTTCCCTGAAAAAAAAAAGCTTTTCAGCAGATACAGTGATATCACTAATGATACCTCTGTGTGTTTTACGAAACACCCCAAATTCAAGCTAGCATAATGAAGAGACACCGAATAAGGCATATAATAAACTGAAGTCTCAATGCCCCTTTCATTTAATTACTGAGATTTTAAGTGGTCAAATTTTTAAATGGCACTAATGCCTAATCATTTTCCGTTCATTCATTCTTTTAAAATGTTGTAGCGGGGGAAATGCAAAACTAATTGCTTGGATTGATCTGAAATATGAAATGCATGCCCTGATATTCCATATCTCTAGAATGTCACTGAGCAGAACTCATTAGCCACAGTTAATTTAAGCTTCGTGAAGTGCACTCTTCACATCTGTATTTCATATAAGCCAATACAGGCTCCCTTTGCGGCTTCACGTGCTGGTTTCAGCTTTGGAATGCCCAGGAAAATTGTAATCCATCCAATCTCAGCCCTGCAGTTGCAATATTGGCAAAACTAGGGCAGGGATGTCTCAAGATGCACCAAGTGTCGGTTGTTGTAATTAATTCTAAACTATTTACCAGCTTGCTTAATGTTTGACTGTATTATTAGCATTGTATATGTATGGAATGTTTCTTGTGGGGTAGGATATGGTGATCACTTCTTATATTTATTTTAAAAACTGGAGTATAAAGTGATTTTTAAAAATGCACAAAGCATCTCACTATCACAACCCACTCCTAAAAAAAACAAAACCCAGGGGATTATCAGTACTTCCTTCAACCAGGGTGGAACCTTTCGTTTATCATTTCCAGAAAGCGTTGACAGTATAGAAAAGCCAGGGGTGAGGGGGAAGAGAGGGATATGGTTCAGAGGGCTGCATTATGTTGAAGGGATTGGTGAAAACTGGAGAGGCAGAAGTGTTTTCACTTGCCTAATGCCACCATAGGATGACACATCTGAGATATACTGTATTTTTCTGTGTACAAGATGCCCCCATGTATAAGACGCCCCCTTTTTGGGGACTCAAATTTAAGAAAATGGGGGGAGATGGCTCAGAGTGTTGAGCGCTTTTTTTGCGGAGGATTGCCCAGAGTTGTTGTGGGTTGCAAAATAAAGGCTTTTTAAACCTTGATGCCTTTTTGTGAGACTCTCCCAAGTCAAAAATATATAAGTTTGGGGATTTCGCCAGTTTGCAGGGGGAACTACCTTGATGACTATGCAGCCTTCCCTGGTGGTGTTTCCCTTGTAGCTAATCTCATACCAAGTCTCCAGACTGCATTTTGAACTCTCTAAAAAGAAAACTGTTTCTTCTGGGGCAAGGGTAACCAGGTGCACACATACATATCCCTTTGAGAAAAGCCAGTTCCAAAAATGCCGTTAGTAATCATCATGCCAAAATAAATAAATAAAAACACCAGAAGAGAAGGCGCTCCCCTTCAGTTCCATGTGGGCACTAAAATGAAAGATGGAGTTAGCATCTCACAGAGGAAAGAAAACAAATGAAATGACTCCCGCCCGCCCCAAAAAAAAACACCCAATAAAGACCAAAGGAAAGAGCCTGACTGGCCAACCATGCATGCTAGGAGAGAGAAAGAGAACCGGCTCTACTCTTTGGAGAAGCTGAGCTGCCAAACTTACTGTTTTCCTGCACCCTGGCCACGAAGCCTGTGAGAGGTATCTGTGGAGTCAACTGAGGCATAGGGGGAGGGGGTGGAGCAATAGAAACTGGAAGCGACACACACGCCATAAACGGGGAAGTAAACACAGATACAGGAAAAGGAAAACAAAAACAAAAAGCAGCTGTCATTAACAATGGACCACAAAACAAGGTATGCAATGAACAACAGGAATGCACACAGCAGGACCTCCTTCAAAGTTTGCTTTCCCAGCAATACAACTGAACGGCATTTTTAGCCAATTTGCAACTCCATTAAGGGGCGGTGGGTGGCCAACTAGGGATGAGGCTAAAATCCACACTTCCTGTTTCAGAGGTTTCACTTGTTGATTTGAACAAAACTCTTCTTTTTCCTGCTTTAAATCCAGACGTCCTGACATCCTGCAGCAAAATCTTGCAGGAACTGGCAGCTCATAAGGGGAAAGTGCAATTTGTGTTTTAGCAAGAGGATACTTTTCACAGTAAAATGCCATGGGAAAGAGCTCAATAGGAGCTCTGCTTTGCAGCGAGAACTGAAATAAACAAGCCAGAAAACGGCAATAGTTACGGAGGTGATTTGTCTATGGATCCCACCATTCTGTGTAAGACTGAATATACTACGTTCTTTTATATTTTTATATTTTGAAGCAGCTTTGCGCATCCCTTCAGGAAGGTTTTTAGGAAAGCAATTTGTTTTCAGAAGAGATGGCTTTTTTCTGCTGAACTGCAATTCAAGAAAATCCACAATTCAAGTGAACTAGCAAATAAACATGTCAGCATATCCCTAAAAATAAAATGACTTTGTCTCTGCCTATCAGTCAAGCTTCATGGGACATATTTGTAAAGGGCTTCATTTATTATTGCATTCCAGGGGTATCAGAATGGTGCAGGATGAAGCTACCTGGTTTTCAGCTTCTTACAGCAAGGATTCTGTGCTCATCTGTTCAGCATCACCAGGAAGGATCCTTGTGGCTGACAAGGGAGTCAAAGAGCACAGAGAATCCTGAAGGCCAAGCAAAGGCCCATGTTTAAAATACGACAATGGCATGTTAAGCAAGCTGATGGTGCTGAATCTGTGCTTTGAGTCTTCTGCAGAGGGACCTTCAAATTTCCTTCCTTCCTTAGGCTCATGGGAAGGTGAAAAGAGGTAATTTAAAGGACTTGTGAGGATAGCCAACAAGGTTTGACTGCGTGTGTTGGTTGCCAGTCTTGCATGTGCATGACCGCAAGCCTTCACAAAGTCTGTTGCATCTACATCAGATGGAGACAGAAGTTCTATCTCATTAACAGCCATGCCACCAGTCCTTCAAAGTCCACTTCGCCAGGGCCTGAGCTGCACGCAGAATTAAGGGACCATTTCATCTTTGAAATGAGCTTTGAATACACACCAACCAGAGCAAGCTGTGTATCAAGATGTTGGTCTCAAGAGGAGTTAGATGGGACAGCAGGACGGGGCCAGAATTTTTAGGGGATGGGAACATTTTTATTTTAGCATTTCATCCAATCTAGATTCGAAGCATCTCGAAGGCCCCACATTCAGCACAGTAGTAGAGGACCGGGATCACAACTTTGAAACAGGTTCTAGACTGCCAAGTACGCAGTAATTTTAAACAATGCTGGAATTCAGCATTCCTCTTTTGACAATTAAATCTGAGCGCCGAGTTAACTTTGAAACAAGCTAGCCTCCCCTATGTGCCAGTGTAACTGAAACACACCATGATGGACTGTTTTGAAGAGATCTCACTTCCAGTCCCATCCCCCCACCACCTCCTGAATTCTCTTTCTCCTCTCCCCACAAATGCTACAAATTAGGTCTGTGCCTGGCATGAAAAATGCTGTCCAAGGGAACTGGGAAACCTGGAAGCTATACTGTCAAGACTGGGATGTTAAATCGTTAAGTTTCAGAAAAGGATGAAAACAACTGACAAGTTAAAATTAGTGGCTAGAGGCTATTGTTTAAAGCACGGCACACTACTCATATATCGGCCTTGTGCCTGTACTTGAACAAAGGCTTGCAATACAAAAAAACACATACAAAAACAAGAATGCTAAAATGATTAGGACATTTCACGAGGATATTTCTGTCCTACTGAAAGCCGCCCGCTGAATGTGACAGGACTGTTTCTCTGTATTTTCACATACTTTACCTCTGAGCATGGACAGGCAGCCAACTAACTAGTATTGCAAATTTAATTCACCATTTCAACATAATGGGCTGGATCAGACAATAGGTCCGTCACCGCATGTTGCAGTACAATGCGTAGAAGGGAACAAAAGTGTTCCTGAACATCTGATGTGAACCACACGTACATGGGGACACTGCATTCAGCTACAGCGCATACAATCCAATATTCAGAGACCCAAATTGCAAAGCTGATCTCCTCCACAAAATATGGTAATCAGTATTCTGAATCGTGAACTATATGTGTTGGATTGCAAGTGTCTATACCATATTCAAATGTAACATCTCCATATAAACAGGGAGGAACATTAAAGGTGGCTGTCTGAATGGGGAAAGGAGGCCTACTCTTCCAGGTTATGGGTCAGATTTCTAACCTGGCTCCCTGATAATTTATAGTTGATCATAATAGGAACAAAAACACTATAGCTGAAGCTGGGGACAAGGAAAAGGCTAAAAGGGAGAGAAACTAAACAAGCTTTTTAGGAAAGTCCTTCCAACACCATGGACAGTTATTCAGTGCTGGAGAAAAAAACACAAGTCACATTCACTCCTAGTTTAAAAACATATTTCTTTCAAACGAATTATTATCTAGCAAAATATACTGTGTGTATTTTCTAGGCCTAGTTCAGGTGTAACAATCTTGGTCTAATAAAACAATGGCCAGATCCTGATATGTAATCATAAGAGATTAAACCAGAGTTTTCTGGTTCAGATGGAACAGGAAACAGTGATTTACTAAACCACAACAGAAGTGTCAAAGCCAAACACAGAACAGATGAAAGAGAACAGAGACTATGATGAAGCGTGCAGACTTGTTTCATCTGAACCAGACCTTAGTCACCAAATTATAGATAAATCAAGAGAAATGCAAAGCTATCAAATCACAAAAGCGACCCCAGGAGTTCTGGGCTCTGTAGTAACCCAGCAGCTTACTTGAGTTTTGAGAATAGAGAGGACCGCCATTAACATGAGGCTGAGCAGAAAACGAGGCAGTCACAGAAGGATTCCGCCTAAATCCACCAGAAGAGGCCGAAGAAGTAGTAGAGTTGTGTCGGGATATCTGCCTGGTCATAGTGCCATACTGGGAACCAGGAGCTGACCCAGGAGCAGCTGAAAAGCAGGCACCAAAAGGAACCAACAAAAAGAGATAAGCAAAAATAATAACACTTGGGGAGAGTGTGCAGAAAACCAGGAGCGAGCACGTACAAAGCCCACAGCACAGCAAACATATGGAACCCCAAGACCCCAGGGATGAAAATTGATGGAGCAGAAGATTTGGAAGGAGGCTACTTAATGTTGAAGGGGCAGGGCTGAAATTTACTCTTCTTAATTTATAGTTTTAACTTCTGAAAATGCACAATGCTATTAAACTCTGAAACTTCATTAAACTTGAGCCTCATGGCTTCCAGAGCTACTGGATGTGCTGCAGATAGAATCCTGTTACCTACACTGAATTCAACAAGTATAAATGTATTGCTTTTTATATTATCTGGACAAATAGCAGACATTATTTCTTCCATGCTGTTACAAGTATGACTAGTGTTCTGAAAAACAATGGACTAGCCCTTGAACTCTTCTTGTGCATAAAACAGAAGGCATGAGGTCCCACATAGAGTTTACATCATTAACACATTGGAGCCCTCAGTACAAATCCAAAACGTGTTTGATATCTCCCAGGTTTCAGATCAATGAAGAAGGTAAAAACTTTGCCCAAGGGAAGTGCTATAAACAATGATTATCAGTTGTTATCTACTTAGCTATGCAAGTTTTCTCTCTTTGGCAAGGTAAAAGTCCACATTCACTAGTGAAACTTGTAACTCTCGTTTGCTAAAGCTGTCTTAGTTAAGACAGTCAAACACATCATTACTTTGAACAGGTGTATGTGTGCCGTAAAGCATACCATTAGGTTATACAAACTCTATTTCACCTAGTATTAGAACATTTACCAATGTTATCTGGGTCAAAGCCTCTCAAGTTCATGTCAAAGCAAAAAGCATCCTCCTGCTGTCTGCCTGTTACAGAGCAGCCTCCCCCAACCTGATGCTCTACAAATGGTCCTTGCCCATTGCTACCATCAACCATGCTTGCTGGGGCTACTAAGAGCTGGAGTTCAATCGCATTTGGAGGGCAAAAGGGTGGGAAAGACTGCAGTAAAGCAATCAGCATAACTGTATGAGTAGTGCCTGCATAACTAATAGTTATTTCAGCTTTTAACGTTTGTGAAAGCAAAGGCATGCTAAAGACCAATGCTAACACAACACAAATCGTCAATGCCTTGTATTGTGCTACTGAATATAGAGTCCCAACCAAAACCATTATTCCATTTTATTAGGTAAAAGGTAAAGGGGCCCCTGACCATTAGGTCCAGTCGTGACCGACTCTGGGGTTGCAGTGCTCATCTCGCTTTATTGGCCGAGGGAGCAAGCGTACAGCTTCCGGGTCATGTGGCCAGCATGACAAAGCCGCTTCTGGCGAACCAGAGCAGCACAGGAAACTCCGTTTACCTTCCCACCGGAACTGCTTTTGAACTGCTAGGTTGGCAGGAGCAGGGACCGAACAATGGGAGCTCACCCCGTCGCGGGGATTCGAACTGCCAACCTTCTGATCAGCAAGTCCTAGGCTCTGTGATTTAACCCACAGCGCCACCCACATCCCTTGTTTATTAGGTACACCTGGTTAAATCAAGGAGGCTCAATCTGTGGCCCTCCAGATGTTGTCAAACTGCAACTCCCATCATCCCTGGCCAATGGCCCTATTGGCGAGAAATGATGAGGTCCTGGATCCAAAAGCTTTCAGGGGCCACAGCTTCCCCTCCCTGGATTAAATTAAACATTTCAAGTTAACAAGTTTTAAAAGTTGCACTTTGAGAGTCAAATGCTGTGTGGTTTCAAGAAAGCACAAGACTACCTATGGCTAAGACCCACGCTGGTGGTCTAATTTCAAGTTAATTTATAATGCATGCTAAATGTAGTAAAAAGCACTGCTCACCACTTCAGGGCAAGCCATCAAAAGAAGGCATGGTCACCCCAATGTGCTTTATGCACATATATCACATTTATGCGATATATCCAAGGACTTAAGAATGTGTGAAATTGACACATGGTCTACACAAGTTATTTTTGAACACAAGACTGAAGTAGGATCTGTGCCCCACTGAACTGGTTATATTTAATTATTCTGAATACCACATTACCAACAAATTTTCTGAATGCATAATGTGGATTTGGGGGAGCAGAAAACAGATCACAGGCACTTGCCCATTTCTGGCACACCACCTGGTGCCTGCTAGTTGTTCAGATTCTTGTAATGCAAGGTGCTCTTCTGCTTTGGAACAGACATACATGCTACATAAACACAAAATTAGGCACTCTGGCTTTGTAAATTTAAGCACATAGCAGTGGGCCACAGGATCAGAGGTTTTCTTGGTTTTTGTTTTAAAGGCAAACTGCAAAAATGACTAAAGGTAGCTCACCCCAGTACATAATGTACATTTGGGTGATGTATACGGCAGAGCAGATATTTGCACCCGTAAGGCCCAATCTATGGCACATCCTCATCAAAGGATCTTGTACAATAAGGCCAGAAAGGACCTCTGCTTGAGACCTTGGGAAGGTACTGCCTAATAGCATAATAGGCCAGGCATAGCCAAACTGCGGTCCTCCAGATGTTTGGGAATACAATTCCCATCATCCCTAGCTAACAGGACCAGTGGTCAGGGATGATGGGTATTGTAGCCCCAAACATCTGCAGGGCCAGAGTTTGCCTATGCCTGTAACAGGCAATGCTAGGCTATTTGGAATAGGTGTCACTCCCTATAAAGGCAGACTCCTGTATCTATATTTAAACTTTCAGAGGCTTTCACCACAGAAAAAAATTAGTTGGGGTTAGATTGGTTAAACCCCCAAGCTTCTATTATTGTAGCAGCACAAATGCACACAACACAACCCAGGATGTATACATTCATTAGTTAACAAAGGGGGAGTTGATTAAGTATTTTTGTTAAAGAACTGCAATAACGCCAGCTCTTTCAAGAGGTCTCACCTATCACACTGCCCATGACCAGAGGTGGGGGCATTGGTGGTGCTGGTGGAGCTTCGGGAGGAGGAGGAGGAGCCGATATGTGTGCTATTAAAATAGATTGCCAAGTCAGGCCTTGATCCAGAGCTTAACCTTTTGACTTATGGTGAAAATGCGGGGCAGATGAAGGTGCCCCATTTACAATGCGGTGTTGGCTGCTTATGAGGTCACTGGGAGGCCAATTCAGCCAAGTGCATATGGCATCATGTCTCTATGCATGGTTACATGCACTCTGTGGTTGAGTTCCCAAGTGGACACCATGACATCTAGCTTTCCCCCAAATGGGTGCCCTGTGGATATTTCTGGACTATAATTCCCACCATCCCGAAATGGCATGGCCAATGGTCGAGGATGATGGGAGCTGCATTCCCAAACATATGGAAGGCACCAGGTTGGGGAAGGGAGTGACACACTAAATGGCCTACAACTTTGGGAAGGCTATACAGCCATTTAAATCCATCTCACAATACTCAGTAAGAGAGTCATTAGTCAATGGGGGGGCATAAAATATGAGCCTTGGCCCAGATAATGGTCCCATGTCTGTGTAGACTTGCAATTCCTTACCCCCAGGCTGAATTGACATTTCATCTGCATGGAAAGGGCCTATGCGCATGCAAAAGAAGTATTCAAAATTTGTTTGTACACCCAAAAAGGAGGAAGCATACTGTAAATCAAGACGGCAAGACCAAGAACAATTCAGTAGCAGAAGTCACGAAATTCCAGCTTACATTTAGTTCCACATTTGTCTGATTCTGCTCAGATGAATGATTTCCCCACCACAAGGAAGTAGTTTCCATTGAGAAGTAAGAGAGGTTGTTGTTGTTTAGTCCTTTAGTCGTGTCCAACTCTTCGTGACCCCATGGACCAGAGCACGAGTGGTAGTCAGCAGAGTTTTACTAAGAGTAGACCCACTGAAATTCATGGACCTGACTTGGTTTACTCCGAGTAAAACTTAGTTGAATGCCATCCTAATACATTTCAATGCTCTCCAGCATGTGCTTGGATCATCATGGTACCCCTATGGTACCCCATGTTAAAAAAAATTCAACATGATGATTCAGCTACCCTTTGAAAATTGAAGAAAACCTACAGCATTTCCTCAAGGCCTCTATTAAAAATAAACTACACCCACTGAATAGACGACTGAATTCTATCTGCTTCTCTGAGGAAATCTGAAAGCTTTTCTTTGATTATAATCTTTCTGTGTTTTCCGGTCCTAACACAGTCCACGTTCTCAGCCCTTCCTAGAAATCCAATTGAACGACAGGGCAATCTACATGGAACAAAGTATTCTCCATCTCAACCCACTTAATCATTTGAATTAGGCAAACCGAGATAGCGTGAGAAAGAATAATAGTTGAGGAAGCTAATCTAAATTGTGAAGGGAGGTGCTTTATTGCATAAATCCACAATTTTTATGAGCCGAGTTCCCTATTGTGGGCGAAACTACATTTTACCATATTAATGCAATGTGATTTTTGGGGGCATTCAACTCAGGGCCGGAGAACTTGTGGCCCTCCAGATGTTGTCGGACCACAACTCCCATCATCCCTGACTATTGGTCATGCCGGCAGGGACCGATGGGAGTTGGGAGTCCAACAACAGCATCTGGAGGGCACCAGGTTGGGGGAGGCTGTAATATAACTATATGAGTAGTACCTGGATAACTAGCACTGAATATTTATTTTGCCTTTATCTGAAGACACATTTCAGTAGCAACCTACTGAAATCAACACCTGTGAATGCCCTTTATTGTGCTACTGAAGACTTGAGTCCTATGTTGTGCCTGTTTAGCAAGCCAGTGGGTCCTGGTGGTCCCTTCACTTATTTGCACAATTGAGAACTATTAACTTCATCCAGCATCTGAATTAATCCTATCTATTACATAGGATATTGTTTAAGGAGCTTCTTGGAAAATACCTTGGCCAATAGTCGGAGGTGAAGGTGTAGGCACGGCAATGGGAATGCCAATACTGCTGCTTCCGCTATTTTCTCGACTGCCACTTCCGCCGCTACTGCCACTGTTCAAAAAATAAAATAACAAAAGGTCCAAGCAGATAAATAGATGTCTTTCAAGAACAATTATTCTAATATAGGTTATACTTGAAAATGAATCCAGGTCAATAGTGTGACATATTACCTCCGTTTCACGACAAAGCCAAGAGCTATAAATTAAATCCGCCCCCCCCAAAAAAAAAGGAAGGGAGGGAGAGATCCTTGCCCCTTATTATCATATCAGCAGAGCAGAATGCACGAAATTCTAACAGATACAGATGTAATTAGCTAAGTCATTACGTACTCACACACACACACCCCGTTTCAGCTATCAGAGTATTTAATTAAAAAGTGTAAGCAACCGTTCTGAGAACTAAAGAACTGTTAGCCTAATATAATGTTCCTAAATGGTTACAGGCACCCTAAAGTAATTAAGGGTGATAAATTGCATGTTAAAGGTGTCAAAACATCAGCAATTTGCAACTCTGATGCCATGTACTCTGGAAAAGGTTTCCTTGTTCCCAAAATATCAGAGTGGCACTACACATTAGGATCGTTGTGAAAAAGCACCGGAAGAAGGTAAAGTGTTGGGAGTGTTGGTGAATTGTGTTTAACACTCTGTTCATTAAGCTGTCAGCCAACCTAATGAGAAAGAAAACATATCTCCTAAATAACATCTGGTGGAGATAGTGGAGAACGGGGCTTATTTATAGATGTTTAACCCAACAGCAATTCACACCTAAGGACAGGCTTTTCTGGGTGAAACTATACTGGTAGTGATATAATGTGCATTCATCAACCTATCCATGACCCCAATTTAGCTCCTTAATGTTGTCTGAATAGGGATGCAAAAGGGACAGAGACCCTTTGGAGAAGCTGAGACCTTGATATTTGATCAGAGTAACTTGGTCCTTGTCCAATTTGTAGTTGGCAAAGAAGCAGTGGGTAGAGAACATCTAGGACCGAGCGGAGACTGTTGAGATGCCCTTGTTAAGTTTGCTGCTGCCAAAAGGTGCAACATTACTCCATTTATAGTACTGAAATGTTGTTTTTGCTGTATGCCGTAACATTTGCTATCACTTTTCCTGTTTCATTATTGCTGCTGTTATCAAATTGTTCTTGCAGTGGTTGATTTTGTGATGTGTCACCGCTCTCACTGTTGTAGCAGCTTTGAGAAAATGTTTTGTTTGTGCAAAGGCGGCGTGCAAATAAAGTGACAATGATGATGCTATCCGGGTGAGCATGGTCTCAGTCTGGCCCTCCACCTTTGCAACGCATTGGAATAGTGCTGCAGTGTGCTTTGGGGCAGTGGCGTAGCATGGGGGGTGATGGGGGGGCGGCCGCACCGGGCGCAACATCTGGGGGTTAGGATTAGGGGGCGCAAATCCACGGGTTGGGGGCGCAAATTACTTGCCTTGCCCCGGGGTGCTGACAACCCATGCTACGCCACTGCTTTTGGGTGAGTCAGAAGCTGGAGAAAATGACCCACATGGATGCAGACCAGTCAGATACAAAAAGAAGGAAGTTAAGCACACTGCTGGCTAACTTGAGAGCCATTGAGACAACAGTACAAAAGAACAAATTAAAAATATACTACCCACTGCTTCTAATTATCCACAAACATCACAAGACAAAGCGGCAAGCAACAAGCATAAAAAAAATCAGTCTCTCTCTCTCTCTCTCTCTCTCTCTCTCTCTCTCTCTCTCTCACACACACACACACACACACACACACACACACACACACACAGAGCTACATGAAAGAGAAGAAATGAAGATTGCTAGCATGATCAGAGATTATTCCCAGAAAAATTAGTGCTCTGCATGCCAAGGATCTTGAACCTGTTGCCATGGCTGCAGCTGAATCCCGTACCACAAAACACTTACATGACACTGAAGAGTCCATTTCCGCTGCCTCAAATAATGAATGTACAAAAAGACATTTATGCAACCGTTTTAAATAAGACAGTGTTTTAAGTGACTGCAGCCTCTCTCAAAATAGAACTATTGTCATTTCTCAAGCTCTGCAGCAAGTGCTGGGTTTATAAGCTTCCATTACACTGCTAAAAAAAAAAAATCAAAATCAAATCACAGTCTGCTCATTACAATGACCATTGGTATGTCTTTAACCATTCATGCAGCATAAGCCACAGTGCTGAAAATTCTAACCTCTATTCCACTACAGCCAGCAGCTGTGTTCTATTCTTCTCCAAAGTTTTATTAACACTCACAGGAAGCCAATTTGGAATAAGAAGGTGGTTCCGTTCATTCAGAAGAAACCTCTAATAAAAGTCTGGGAATGTAGACTGAAGAATGGGGGAACAAATTTTGCATGCCATTTGTAGATAGTGGCCAAATTATATGTCCAGAAGAATCACATGTAATTTTACTACATCAAACTACAGGTGTGAGAAGCTCAGCATGTCTGAACCCTCCCCAATCAAACTATCATTATTTATTAGTAATTTATATTTAGTAATATGCAATTATTTGTATGTTTTAAACAGCTTTTATATATGTCTATGGTTTTAATTCTATTCATGTTAAATTGCTTTTTAATGACTGGTTTTCCCCCTGTGTTTTTAATAATTCTTGTTTTTATCTGTAAGCTGTTTAGAGTCCCATCAGGGGAAAAGGTGGAGTATAAAAAAATAATAATTCAATAATTAATCGACACACTGCTTCATGTCAAAATAGACTTCTAAGTGGTTCTGACCAGTTAAACAAACATTAAAATATGCATCAAAACACAGCAGCGATTAAAACAGGAGACTCAGGTCACAGGATGAAGGGAATGCCTGTGTACACAGGTGTGTCTTCAAAGACCGGCAGAATGCCAATACAGGTACAGATACGGTCTCTCATATTTCAGCAGAGAGTGCGTTCCAGCACCAGCAGTGAAAAAGCTGGCTTCTATGGCTGATAGCTATCAGCCACAAGTCAATAATTATCAGACTGTGTCAAGACTAAACGGGTTCCATTTGTTGATCTTAATGTCCTTACCAGGAAATGGATATTCCCTGCAGTGGAATCTGGGAAGGGGCTGCGCTAAAATCCACCAAGATGGACTGCTAGATTTCCAGAAGCAGGGTTGTTGTTTTTTTATAACACAGTGAAATATTTAAGCATGTAATCTGCCTACCACACCCACACACCCCAAGTCTGAAGTGGGATTTCTCATATTTCAATTGACTACTAGTAACCACGAGACTATATAATTATCTGTTTCTGCGGCTGTCCTAGAATTAACACTTTCTCTACCTAGAAACAGCAAAACACATTAAACTCGTTGCTTCGCAGAGGAAGCTTGACAGAAATCTGGTATGGGCGAGCCATACACACAAACTTATTAAGTGTGATCTTACATTATACTGTTAATTTCAGAGTTATAAGTATGACAGCACAACCATTTTCTACTCCTTAAACCATCTATCATCAATAATTCTCCCTCTCAAAGTAAAAAAAAAAGGGGGGGAGGAATGAAATTGCTATTTGTGCATTTGTTAAAATGGTTGGCAAATATGAGTTTTTATTTAGGAAACAGAGGAATGGTTAACTGATAAAAACAAAAGGTCCTGAAGATCAAGCACTCTAAGAAGATTTGCTCTTGTCTTTACCATTTTAGGGTATGTAGTGATGGTGGTTATTCAGCAGTGTTACATTTGTTTTACATTTTTACCCTGCCATCCTTCCAGATGAGGCAACAGACATGTTCGTTCTAGAGCTGGGTGCTATCTGGTTTTCAACATCACAAGATATCACCAATTAAACATCACAATATCTCGATATATCACAGTACATATCTGAGGTGGCAGAAGGTCCCGCCATATCTCCCTGCAGTGGCAGAGGGCCTTGCTGCGCCACCCTGTGGCGGCGGAGGGTACACCACTCTTCCCTGCAGCAGAGGGCATTGACGAGGCTCCCTGCAGCGGTAGAGGGCCTTAAAATGTAAGGAAGTAAGGATTTAATAAAAATATTAAATAAACTTCCATATAATATATTTAATATATTTTCAGCTAATTTAAGAGAAGTTTAAGTGATTTACTAATCAAGTTGCATCTGCTTCCACACTCAGGGGTTTAAATGGAATCTGTGCATGCATAAGCCCCACTGAGTTCAACTAAACTGACTTGTCCTTTCCTGGGAGCAAGCCCCATTGAATTCAGTGAACTCTTCCCCCTCCTTGCTGCAAGTCCTACAAGACCTGCTCTCTGTCTAGCCCATTTATAACTGGTCCAGTAAGACAGGGCCCTGACTGTCTCCTGACTGACTCCAGCTGCAAAGGCTGCTTCTACTGTTAAGGGATCATCAGAGTATCGATTAGGGGCAGGATCAAGATTTAGCTTTGGAGATGTCCTATTTTAGCTGCTGTCTGGATTATGTCCTTGTATTTTTATTGTCGAAACCTTGTTAGGAATTATTATCAATAGTTTGCTACATAGCACATAGGAGGACGGGTGATATTGTTATCAACAGATGGGGCAGGAGAAGGCTCAAGATTCCTTAGGCTCACAGAAACACTTCAATATTTATTTGGATCCTGGTGATAGTCAGGATATAAGTCCTGTTTCACTTTTCTCCCAAGCAGCTGTTCCTTAATTGTGGGCCGGAAGAGACCACAAGTGAATTCTAAAAACCAGGCTCACATATCAATGAGTTCCACGGGCTGTGCTGGAACCACAACTGAATACCCTTTTGTTGCAAACAAAGCAAACTTTAGAAACAGGAAGTGCTTTGAACTAAAAAGTCTTTGTTCCGTATCTCTTATCCTCCAACGTCTTTTATCACGCTTGGTTGGGATCAAGTTTCAGAACAAGCCCCCTGCAGAGTCTTGAACTGTACCTGTGTGTTCTGGGCCTCTGGCTCAAGGATGCCGTTCTCCCAGGACTGTGCTGGCTTCCGAGCCTTGCAGGACTGGTCATGTAATCATTAGGGACTGTTGGCGGTTTAACAGGCTCCAAAGTCTTATAAGGTGTGTTCCGTCTGGCGAGATGAAACAAGACACAGAACAAAAGCGGGTGGGGGGAGAGAGAGGGAGGCTTATTAATTGACTAAGGAAACAAGTAGCTACAGCACAGTTCAATGTACATCACGTTAACAGTGTTTCTCAAGCTTGGGGGTCCCCCAGCTGTGGTTGGACTACAACTCCCATCATCCCTAGCTAGCAGGACCCATGGCCAACAAACTGAAGCTCAGTCTAGGTAAGACTAAAGCACTGTTAGTGGGAGACTCCCTAGACCAGATAGCTGGGAGAAGCTGCTTAATGGAGTTACAGTCTCTTTGAAGGAGCAGGGATATGGCTTGGGGGAACTTCTGGCTCCTTTGCTGTCACTTGAGGCTCAGGTGGCATAGAGTGCCTTCCATCGGCTTCGACTGTTGGCCTAGCCGCACCCCTATCTGGACAGGTATAGCCTAACGTCTGTTGCCTATGCTCCGGCAATCTCTACGTCTGATTATTGCAACGTTTTATATGTGCCTACCCACATTTCTTACCCTTCAATGCAACTGAACCTAACTTTCCACCCCCAAGCAATTCATTGCCTTCAAAGGCATCACGGAATTCTCCCTTCCTAGCATTAGAGTTCAATAAAATAAAGAGTTCCTTCCAACCCTGTCGGCGCTAAACAGCACTTATTGGTATTTCCTTAGATTTATAACCCTCGCGCTCCTTTTTCGAGTTCCCAGCAACTGCTTGCTGCTCTGCGTAGGATTTATATACTCATCTAATCCTTTCTTGTGTCATCTACAGCAAACAATGCCTTTAATACCAATGGCTAGTTTCTGTAAGGGATTGCCTTTTCTTAAACTTCCACCTACAACCTAAAGCAGGAAGTTTCTGCTCTGCTGGGTGTCCAACGTCTACCTTTTTAAAAAAGAAAAAGCTACATGCTTCATTAAATAATTTGTTTAAAATTCTGTTAAAAATAGTTTCTCTATTTTATGAGTAATTTCGCTTCCTAGATTTTTTTTTTTATCTAAGGAAAATTAAGCAAGCTCATGAATGAAAATTTCTCCTTTTTCTGTATTAAAAACCACTTCCACCCCAAATCAACAAGTCAACTATGCAGTGGGGAAACCATAGAGCCAGCTCTAAACCACAGGTGGCTGTTAGATATTAAATATATTTGGATACTACTGTTCAATAATTCAGGTTGTTGTTGTTATTTATATGCCAATAATCTGACTGAGTTGCCCCAACTATTCTGGATGACTACCAGCAAATTATAAAACCACAGTAAGTCAGCAAACATTAAAAACTTCCCCATACAGTGCTACCTTCAGATGTCTTCTAAAAGTCAGATAGTTGTTTATTTCCTTGACATCTGATGGGAGGGCATTCCACAGGGCAGGTGCCACTACTAAGAAGGCCCTCTGCCTGGTTCCCTGTAGCTCCACTTCTTGCGGTGAGAAAACCACCAGAAGGCCCTCGGCACTGGACCTCAGTGTCCGGGCTGAACGATGGGGGTGGAGATGCTCCTTCAGGTATACAGGACCGAAGCCATTTAGGCCTTTAAAGGTCAGCACCAACACTGTTAAACTACTACTGATTCCATGCCAGGTTACTGGAGCATAAATTCTCTAGTCTGGCTTTCCATGTTTCCCAAAGATGGTGGCATTGTGCATTATTCTAACAACATTCTATACTCCTAGCAATAAACCTATGCCTCCTCCACACGCATACACCTCATTCCAAAGTTGGAGTGTTGCTCATTTTTCCAGGTTCAACATTTCACTTCTACCCAAGTCAGTCTTCCTCAGACTTTTTGAATCTGAATCCTTTACCTTCTCTATTTTAAAGTTTTTATATATGGATGTTTTATGATAACCTATATTTGTAACACCTAGTAAAAGGTTTGGCAAATAAGTTTTTGTGTCCCCCCCCCCTTAAAAATAGCTCAAAAACTTCAATTTTTTTGGAGATTTTGCAAAAAAATAATAATCTCATCAACTTTGCCCAAAAAAGAAAGAAAGAGAGCTCAACAACGTTTATGTCTGGATTTTCATTTTTTTAAATATGGCAACCCATTCCAAGAGAGGGCTTTCAAGCAGACACTGCTAATCTCCTTGAGGTTTATTTCTTAGGGTGTCTGAGAAATCACAGCACATCCCCACACCATTCCCTAGGGGTTTTTACCTTCCCAGAGCACCCCAACCTATAGTTTGAAGACCTAGGAATGAATGGTCTAAGACTGGACCAATATAGCAACTTATATTGTAAAAAAAAAGAGATGCTCTGGTATGCTATAGACCTTATTCTGGCCCTTGCAGTAGAATGTGCTTGCTTGTAACAGGACTTCAGTTTCTCACCCTCTTCCCACAGCCTCAAGGCTATTACAGATCTTAGCAGGGCTCTGGAGGAGCCAGTCCTGTAAACAGAAAATACCCACCAGGCAAAAACAGATGGACTGATATAATGCCGATGTACCAATTCAATCCACTTAAGGTGTCAGACTGCATAAACAGAACATATTTCAGAGTGGGTGTTCTGTTCACGCATTGGAAACTTAATTTTTTTTTAAAAAAAAATCCTCTTTGGCTGTAACAGGAATGAAATAGCAGTCATCCCTGCCACCCTGGGCCAGCTCTACTATGAGGCAAAGAGAGGCAGCTGCCTTAGGCAGCAGGTGCTGGGAGCAGAGGTGGTAGCAACATGTTGGAGTTACATGCACTCTCTGAACTAGCCTTCTGCACTCTTGTAAATACCAGAGCTGAAGTAAGACCAGATACTGAAGTCTGCTAAGCTTCTGTATGTGCAACTGGGTGGGTGGGTGTGCCATTCCCCCCCCCCTTCGCCTCAGAAAAATATCATTCACTGGCCCCAGCCTCCCTGCCCAGGTTGCAATCCTAGAGGTCACGCGCTAAGGAGATGGCTGTATTGAAACCTGTTGAACCTACTATAAGAAAATGCGCTTTTCGGATTGAGTCAGTTATTCAGTGTAGGCGGTAGTCGCATGGAATGATTCTCAGTCCAAAATATTAAAGGTGATATCCAATTAAATCATACCACTGTAATCAGGGAAACTTCTGAGTGCATTGATTCCATGGGTCTACTCTGAACATGTTTTCAGTTGGATACCACCGTGGTATTTTTATAACAGAAGTGCAACTGCACAAGTTAAACAAACACTAGGAGACAGAGACCTCAAATGCTAGAAAACTGTTGACCCAAGCAATTAAAACTATGTTCTTTGTCAACTGAAAAGGAGAATGAAAGTCTTATTCTTACCCCAGAGTTCCCCGGCCCGACATAGGAGGACTTGGTGGTTTTTGTGTAGGCGGATTTGTTCTTGACAGAGTGCCAGTTCTCGCAGGCTGGTTATTTCCATGCTGAAAACCAGAATAATGCTTTAATTTCTTTGGACAGAAATAGCCCCAACTGTTATGTCGATGCAATGCTTGAATACACTAATATATGAAGTGAGGATTCCCAGACAGCTTTTAAACCACAGCTTCTTTTGCTGCATACGGGATTAAACACAAGAAGAGAAATCCATGCCTAAGCTTTTTAATTCTAAGCCCCCCACCCCACTCCTTTTGCACATTTGCACCCACAGTGAATGAAACCTAAGCTGCACTAAGCATAAATAACGGCTCATGAACCAAATCTCATTTTAGTGAACGTGTCAGATCCACTGAATTTATTTTGTATTCAAGATTTACATAGGCATGCAAGTGTTTCTGGGAAGCCTGATCTAAGGTGTAAGTCAATAAGAGATAAGCATCTACCTAATCAAAGCAAAGCACTATGTATGTTAGAGAAAAATTAAATTGTTATCTATGGATAAAATGCACTTTGTCAATATATCAGTGATATATTAACTGTCAGTTGGAGCTGAGGTTCAGCACATGTAAACAACCTATGAGGTTGGGGGAAGAGAAGAGAGGAATATAGGAGAGAAAGAGAAGAGGAAAAAGGACTAGCTTTCAGGTGTAACGGCTCAGCAGCCTCTATTGTCATGGGACATTGTGGGTCAAATGAGAAATAACTCTTCTTACCTTGGCTTTTAGCCACTTACGTTGGCAAAAAGAAAAGGAGGAAGAAAAGTAGAAATTAATGGCAAAATCTCTTACTGTTCACATGGCAGGTTTAAGTCATAATGGCACAATTATTGGCAGCATTTGTTTTCTTCACTGTAATCTACAACTGCAGCCCAGTTCAGAGAATAGCTTTCGTTTGCCACCATTGAGGAAGCAGACCAAGTTTCCACAAAAGGAGGAAGTTTTGTCCATTTTAATTCAGCACTTTTTAAATTTAATGAAGTTTCCATCCCTCTAGCAATTGTGAAACGCTGTCCAGGTTGACACTAAAAACCATTCAATACATTTAGAACAGCCTCAAAACACCTGAAGCAGGTGAAGGCAGATGGGGCTGGTGAATAATGCCCACCCCACCCCAAAAGACCAATATTTTGGCCAATGCCTGCTTGGTGCCTTAAAAAAATGGAACCCTAGCCTGTGAAGGTGGATTACATGAGATCATATACAAAAGAGGAAAAAATTGATATTCCCATCCCGGACATAGCCAGCACACACAAAGATTAATTCTTCCACATAAAGCAATATGAAGTTGTGAATTTCCTGCATTGGCAATGGGGTGGACCAGATGATGTTTTAGGTCTCTTCCATCTCTTTTGATTCCCTTCAAGAAAGACGAATGGACTGCAAGTTATATATTCCCAGGGAAATGGTAGTCATTCTGGTTGCATCACTGCCAGCATCCATTCACACAAAGAGATAATCAGCAGCTCTCTGCTAGTCTAGTTCACAGCAACCTCTCTGCATGCAGTTATGTACATTAATATGCAACAAGCTTGAGGATGTGGACTTTTTGGGGGTCAGAATTTCCAAATGCATATAGTGCAACTGGTCTGCATCATATACTTGTTGCAGCTGTATGCACACAAGACTATCCACACTCTCTCTTCTGGCTGGTAGTAGTTCTGAAGCTCAGGCAGAGGTCTTGGCTGGGCCTGTCGTTGCACAACATTTAACTAGAAATTCTGAGGATCAGGCCTGTGACTTTCTACCTGAAAAGCATGTTCTCTGCACCACTGAGTTATGGTTCCACCTTCATACCGCCTGCCCCTTTCACAATATGCTTTGCACACCCAACATTGCATTTTTGACCTTTTGCTTCTGATGCTAGAGCCTTGGGGGGAATAAAGCCCAGCTAGGAGAAATGGGACGGCGAAAAAGAAAGCGAATGTCAGCACAGCCGAAGAGTCAGATCAGATATGAATTCACCGGGTAGCTGTGGTCAAGTAATTTCTTAGTCACACGTTACCCCTCTGTAAAATGAAAATTATTTATGACCTATCTCAGATGGAGGCTAGGAAGATGCATTAGGGCTGTGCAGCATTTTGGATTCCCAGGACAGAGAGAACATAAAAAGAGGAGTATAAAAAGATATACTGTATTACTCTGTGTGTAAGACCATGTTTTTTTATTATAAAAAATGTTGAAATTGGGGGTCGTCTTGTACATGGATAGTGCAGAGAGGGGAACGGGTGACTGGTGGCAGCCGTGAGCAGGAGATTGTCAGTGGCGACTGGGTGAGTGATTGGTGGCTGCGGCAAGGCCTGCTGGTGATTGACTCATTGGCTGCTGCTGTGGCGGTGATTGGCAGCGGTGGCCAGGCGGGCGAGCCAAAAAAAGCTGAACAATCCTGGGCAATCCTGGGCAATCTCCCATTTCCTTAATTTAGGGTCTGAAAAAATAGGGGTAGTCTTATTCACGTGGGCGTGTTATACACAGAAAAATACAGTATGTGGTGTGGAGAAAAAAGCTTCCATCTTCCTCTTCCTCTCATATGACTAGAATCCAGTGTAATCTAATGAAGCTGATTGGTGGGAGATCCAGAACTGGCAAACAGAAGTACTATTTCAATCAGGCCACAGTTAGCCTACGGAATTTGATGGCCACTAGCTTAGAGAGCTTTAGTGATGCTTGCCCAGCATGGTGCACTGGTCTTATTTAGCTGCTCACCAGGTCTTACAAAGTACCTTTGAACACAGAGTTTGATTTCAAGCAGGTTGTCTGATAGTATTGTGACTCTAGGTGCCTGACAGGTTGATTTGTGGAGGGTGGAAGGGGAAAGGATAGGGGACAAAGTTCCCCGCATCTGATCTCAGGCTACGTTGTAGGGCTTTTTTCTGTCTAAGTGGATTTAGTGTAAGTATATTACACTTTAGTGTAAGTAAGTGTTATCTCAAAAAGCAATCTTCTATTCAGGCAATGTGTGCTTTAAAAAATTAGGATTAATATTAAAAAAGGCACACAGCTTTGTACACATTTGCATAAATATATCTCATGAAAGAGAACCCGAGGGAAATTCTTTAATCACAAACTAGTGCTAGATTAAAGAAATCTCTTGTCTGCACAGGTAGGCAAGTTTTCCATAAGATGTGCAGTGTGTTTGCAATAAAATAATTTAAGGAGTTGTTTTCCCAGTGGGTGACATGCAATTTCTACAAGGAAGTGCTTTCTGCATAGGAAGTTGGTTCCTTCTAACAGTGCCTGGAAAATTAAGCTCTGTACTTTCCCCAAGTCCTCAAATGGTAACTCAACAGCATCCCTTCCAATATAATCCTGTCTGAGTATTAAAATCTGCAAGGGGGAGGGGGCTTTTTTCATTTTTCCACAGGTGAGGAAGCTGCGTTGTGTGGTGACCCAAGACATGTCTTTCCTTGACTACTGCCCTAGCTATTGAGCTCCTGAAACACAACTGGAATAGTCTCTTATACACCAATTAAATACATTCATCCTCTCCCTGGGAAGAATGATAGATATTATGTTGTATGTAATTCTTAATTACTGTTACAGCTTTCTTGAGTGCTGTTACCCACCCTGGGCTCATGAAAGTGATGAAGGGTCAGATATAAATTAAGGCAATACATAAATAACAAATCCTTAAAGCATTCCATAAAACGATAGCCCAGTATTACCCCTATATTGCAGATCAGGGACCTGGAGGCGAGAAAGAGTAGCTTGCAGAAAACCACCCCATGAGTTCATGGCAGGAGGTGAGATTTGGACTAAGAAGCTTCCAGCTCAAGCTGAGTTCACTTTACTTCTCAATATGTGCTAGTAGTGTGATTGTGTTTTCATCACCATCAGACACACACACACACACACACACACACACACACACACACACAGCCATACCAATTTTTATATTTGGCAGACAAACAATGAGCTCCTGAAACATTTCCAAATTCCAAAATTTGGTATGGGCTGGCTTGCAAAATCATCAGATCAGGAATCAAAGCAGCAGCAACAAGAGAAACTGGTGTAAAGAATATGCTCCATTATTAAGAACAAATTTTGTGGACACAGAAAATGGAAAACAGTAAGGAAGGCAGGGGGCATTTTTACACTATGGTGTGTCATGAAATGAGTGACAGAGTTGTCTCCACTTTGAAGCCCACTACTGGAAAACTGTGGAACTGAGTTCTGATCACCCTTTCACAAGACTCACAATAATATACATACAGTGACCTTTATAAAGAGCCAAAACCTTTCCTGCAAAACAAAAAGTAGCACTGTTCCAACATTTCTTCTTTTTCTTACAAATGAAAGGCATGTCAAGAACACTAGAGGAAGAGAACTGGTTATGTTGTCAGTTCTCTTCAATTTAAATTTAAACACACAGGGCTTTCCTTTTGCGGTCACTCCTAAATACAATTGCACAACTGCTTGCTTTCAACACACCTTTGAGAGGATTTAAGAGGCATTTAAGTGCATTCAAGGAAAACGTACTTCATAAATTGCTTTCGCGAGGGAAAGGAGCAGCTCCATCGAAGTCTGCCTGCTTCCCTGTTTCCCTCCTCCATTTTTGCATCACTGCATCTGTTCTCAGCTTGCCAGAGCTTTTAACAAACAGATGCTAAACACATAGCACTATCACAAACAATCACAGCTTCAAAATGCAGTGGTAGTAACATTTGGCTGGCACAGCACAGATGTGACTGAAAGGACTGCCTTTATTTTAGAGAAAAGATCTAATGATATATTCTTCCAGGAAGGACCAAAACAGGAGAAAGCAACTGATATTCTCAGAACTCAAATGAAGACTAGCATTCTGGCTGAAAATACAATTGGATTAATAAATTTCTTTATACCCTTGTGATATGTAGACCTTCTTGTTCAGATGTAATGAGATGCAACAAATATCAAGTCCTCCCAATCCACTTCACCTCAGTCAGCTGGAGGAGTTTGCAAACCCTTTTTGTTGCTTTGGTCTAACCTTAGTTAAGCGATATGCCCTAACTGGGGAAAACTGCATTAGCCCCTAAAAAGCCAACTGTAAAGAACAGTTTAATTATGTCTGCTTCCACTAAACATAGTTAAAATTAACCACAGTTTAAGGTTCACACAACACTAAACTGTGGTTAACTGGAACTGGAAGTGGAAGCTGTGCCAATTTCCTCCTTACGATCAATGAAACAGGAGGAAAGGGAAGACTGTTTCCTAGTTTTATTGCAGTACTGTATCAACAGAATGGTGTACTACCAAACAGATGCAGTAACTACTTAAGAGCTATTTTAGAAAATCTAGAATAGCAACTTAAAATATCATTTGGTACCCCAAATACTTGAGGAGGGCAGGGAAAAGAACTAAATTCTTACCTTTACACCATGACCCACGTCATCCAGCACTGTGTAGTCTATAGGTTTTCGAATATACCTTACAGGACGCTCCATGTTTGCTGGCGCAATGATTTTGTGTGTTCTGGATGTATTCTTATTGGTTGTCAAAATGCCGATCTCTCTACGGGCCACCTTCTCTTTATGTATGTCCACCGTCTACAAAGAGGAAAAGTCAGAAATTCATGCCTGTGACATAAAACTTAGCCAAACAATTTTCCCCGCTCACCATCATCATTTATTTTATTAAAAATGCAAAGCCAATATAAATGGTAATATTTGCAATCTTGATGACTAGCAAGTTTTATTTCTACATTTACAAGATTCTTCTATATGTTCTGGAAAGTTGCTTGCAATGTTTTTGGACACCTCTGATCATAACCAAATTCTGCTTGATGTTTCCTGAGATCAAGCAATAGATTTTCATCCTTCATTTCTTTACACCCTGTTTGATCTGAGACTTCAACCATTCAGGGTTTTCCTCATTCAGTTGGTAAATTCTGGGTTGATCCCAATGGACAGAGTAGGTTCCAAATATAATAGAGTAAAGGAAATAAACTGGATGTAGAATGGTGAGCAGTCATAAGATGCACTATTGTTCTAAAAATCAGTTGCTGAAATGGTCACGTAATTGCAAGGAAGCTAGTATTTCCATGCTCAGATATCATTTTCCCCCACGCTGCCTTGCAATTACATGATTATATAGTACAGTTACACTTATACTTACAGCATCGTACCTTTCAGCTTATGTAAAGCATACACATGGAAAGTGGGAAAAACAAACAACAATCTATATATCACAGGAAATAAATTCTTTGTTATAAGGACACAAACCAAGAAGTGAGCCACAGAACTGCGAGACAGTCAACTAACGGAGCTAAATGCTAAATTTCCAGAATTGGAAAAGCAAGAAGAGAGAATCTAGCACACAAGGAATTCAAACAATCACCCTGGAAAGGCTCGAATCCTAACACCAGAAAACCCAAACACTAATCTCAAAATATAATTCAAACTATGTACCGTATTTTTCGCTCTATAGGACGCACTTTTTCCCTTCTAATAAGTAAGGGGAAATGTGTGTGCGTCTTATGGAGCGTCTTATGGAGCAAATGCAGGCTGGGCGGCTAAGCCCAAAGCCAGAACAGGGACACGGAGTGCTGCGCAGCGCTCCGTCTTGCTGTTCTAGCTTGGGGACAGCTTCAAAGACTGTCCCCGAAGCCAGAACTGCGAGATGGAGCGCTGTGCAAAGTGGCTTACAACAGACCATAGGAAGGAAAACAAGTTTGAAGCTGAAACAAGTCTATAGGGCAAAGGAATTTCATAAAGAAATGCAACACAGCAAGGAAGCCTTCCTCACCCTCTAACTTGTTTGCAAGTAACAATACTGTAATCTTCCTTGCCCTTCACTGGGCCTCCACGTTCACCATCTCTCTCTATAGCTCTTCGCCATGAATGTACCCCTATAAATCTGGTGCATCAATCACTTTGCATATCATTGGCACACATAAAACTGACCCCACAGCTCCTCTTCCAGTAAAAGTTGAGTTAACAAGATTTCATAGGCCACTTTTGGTGCACTGGGAATGTTTTTACCATAAACAGCTATTTTATTGCCTGTAATAATGGGAATATGTGGCCCACGGAAGGTTGTGTTTTTGCTTGTTTTTGCTTTAATCACGTTAGGGAGGGAATGCTACCACACTGCTACTTAATCAAGTCTTACTCAACCTTTACTATTCCAGGCTGCCATTTCAGTCAAAGAACTGCACAATTGTAGTATGTTTGGTTTTGATAAATACCTGTTTCGACGTAAACAGACAATATTTGTTTGTGTGCAAAAGAGAAGAGGCTTACATGAGGAGTAACACTGATGCAAACCAACAGGAGGATAAGGTAAAGGTAAAGGGACCCCTGACCATTAGGTCCAGTCGTGGCCCACTCTGGGGTTGCGGCGCTCATCTCGCTTTACTGGCCGAGGGAGCCGGCGTACAGCTTCTGGGTCATGTGGCCAGCATGACTAAGACGCTTCTGGCGAACCAGAGCAGCACACGGAAACGCCATTTACCTTCCCACCTATTTATCTACTTTTGCACTTTGACGTGCTTTCGAACTGCTAGGTTGGCAGGAGCAGGGACCGAGCAATGGGAGCTCACCCCGTCGCGGGGATTCGAACCACCGACCTTCTGATCAGCAACTCCTAGGCTCTGTGATTTAACCCACAGCGCCACCTGCGTAGTTTGTTTATTAAATGACAAATTTCCCAGTTTTTGGTGGGGGCCTCATGGAGCACATGGAGTCAGTGGCATTCTTGCAACAGTGGGGCTGCTCTCATTAGGATGGGGTAGTTGTGATATCAGAGGTGCGGTCACTGCCATCCACATCTCACTATTGCCTCTCACTGCCCCATCCTTGTCTGGATATGCAAAGGATGTCTGTTGAGAGGACAGTCTCCACTCACTGGGGGACTTTGTTGAATTTCTAACCCAAGCAATCACTTAATTTAAAATTATAGGGTACAAAAAATTCAGGACTCATTTACTCCTGATCCCTGAACTACTACAACTCTGAATGCCAATTCAACCTGGAGTATCTAAGCAGACTGCACAGAACAATAACATTTGTTTAAAGGTATCAGGAGCCAACCACAAAGAACTTGCATTCCCTCACCAACGCATACTCCCCTTGCTGGTATTTTTTTTAAAAAAAATTTTTTCTATTGGTTTTACATAATTTTACACGTTAAATAAAAGGTTCTTTCAAACCTTCGGACCTCCCTCCCTCCCTGGGTTCCATATTTAAAATAAAGTATTCTGCATCTTTTACCCTTATCCATGTATTATATATCCATAGTTACCATAAGTGATTCCACATTACAAGTGTCATTATATCCCGGCCAATGATTTTAACTGTTTACTGTGGTCTTTTAAATATATTGAAAAACCAGTCGTTTAGGAATACTTGATCTTCCTGGTTTCTGATCTTTCCCATCAGTTTCGCCATCTCTGTGTACATCAGTTTAGTCTGCCATTCTTCTCTGGTCGGTATCCCCTTGCTAGTCTTAACCATGGTTACCAACTTTGAATCCTAGTTTCAAAACCTAGTCTTGGATCCAAAAGTGTGCATGTGTATATGCATGTATCTAATTTCTGGTCTAGCAGCACCTTGTGCCAAATGGAGCAGCAATCTGCTAAGCTATGTGGGCAATCTTTGGGAAGGCGCATAAGCGTTGCGGTAGGAAAATGGGTCTAGAAAGCTGCACTCCAACCTTTGTACCCCAGCCCTGGTTAAAAAGTGAAGCCAAAGAGGAGGAGATATATAATATCACACACACACACACACACACACACACACACACCATGCATGTACAGTGGTACCTCAGGTTAAGTACTTAATTCATTCCGGATGTCCGTTCTTAACCTGAAACTGTACTTAACCTGAAGCATCACTTTAGATAATGGGGCTGCCTGCTGCTGCCGTGCCACCAGAGCACGATTTCTGTTCTCATCCTGAACCAAAGTTCTTAACCTGAAGCACTATTTCTGGGTTAGCGGAGTCTGTAACCTGAAGCGTATGTAACCTAAAGCGTATGTAACCTGAGGTACCACTGTAACACTTATCTTCACTACAACAATCAATTCCTTGAGATTCCCATTCTAGAGATGAGGAAACAGCAGACAGATTTCCTGGGGGAGAGCACCCCATTTTTTTTAATCCAGAACAGTGTTTCTGAGGCAGTGGGCCTCAGTGTCACAGTCTTCCCAGTGGTGCCTTCTATCTTGCAAGCCCTGCCCCCTAGCAAGCAATATCAGTAATTATGGGCTCATTATGCCAAACTCTCCCTCCATTTTGTGACTATCTATGCCCCACCATTTTGCAACTGTTGGGCCTCAGTCATCTTCAGCCCCTCAAGAGGGAAGATCAGGAACCACTGCTCTAGAAGACTCTTCTGTAGCATAAGACTACACCTGGAAGACTCTTAACTCTCATATTCCTTTACATGTTTGTATTATTATTATTTTGGGGGGGGGGTTAAAAATTATGTTCCAAAAGCTGCAGCCAGCACTTTCAACCGGTCTCGAACAGACCCACTTGTCCTTAAAGATTGCAATTTCCCTTTCTTCAGTTGAAAAGGGTACAAAAACACAGCCAAAAGAGCTAAGCACATGCTGTCAGAGTTAATTCAGCTTCAGCATTCAGAAAGGGCAATGGGACTTTGCATGTGCCCAAATGGTTCTTTGGTTTGGCACACTGCAGTGCCTGTGAAGTACAGCACTCTCTTTTTTTCCAGCCTCAGAGAAAATGATTTCATGATCGTTACCATGGAGCAGGGAAATGCCACTCAGGAGAGATGTCAGCAGGTTAAGAGTTTTTGCCGGCGAGAAGTAAAACAATCTATCCAACCAACTTTGTACAGTCGCTGCCATTAACTGCACTTCCTAGGCGTATATATTCTTACACTAGACTAGGGATAGTTAGAGACTGGGATACTGGGCCTCTGCTGAATTTTCAGGCGTTTTAATATTTTTACCTGCAGCAATATCAGCAGCAAACACAGGCAGCATTCTGCCAAATCTACTTCCATCTGCCAGGGTCTTAAACGAATGGATTCAAGGGACTCTGATCACTTACATTAAAAAATAAACTACTGAGTACTTGTAAGTCCACTTATTAGCACAAAAAAAGGAAAGCAGGGGGTTGGACTAGATGACCCTTGGGTGCCTTCAAACTCTGATTCTATGAAAATCAAAGAGAGCTGTTTGATTTCTTCATTCAATTCAAGCTTCTTCTTCTTTTAAGAATATGTAAGTTGAGCTTTTGTTAATTGCACTCCAGCTATGCTAGCTATAAGCACCAAAGCAGAAACGGAATGCATGTACAAGCTTGCAATCCTCAATACAGAGAAGTGAACTCAGTCAACAGGACTTGCTTCTGAGTAAAAACACATGCACAGGATAAAGCGAAGGGAAAGTGTCACTGCACAGAGCTTCATATCTGCTGGGCAACCAGCACAGCTGTAAAATGGAAGTATATATTGCTGCAACAACCTAAATTAGGAAGGAATGGATGAAGAAATATGATAACATCATCTCTCCCAAAGACACTCCCCGCACTCACTCAACCCAAAAGTGTTATGAATAGATGGGGCCTGAGATCAGAATGCAACTGTTTACAGAGAACAGAAGAAATGCCAGCTTAGTTTTGCACAGCAACTTTCTCTCTAGCTTCTCTTAGCTGCCTTACAAAATCCGTTAAGATCAGTCTTTGCATAAATACAGCTGCTTTGCTTCAGCAGGTCACCAGCTCTCCAACAGCTTGCACACTTCCCTAAGTCTGAAAAGCTGACATTTCTGCAGAACGTTAATAACAAACTGTTAATGTGCTACTTAATTTTCACAGCGTACTTAGAAAACGTCTAATATTAGAAACGTTCAGTTGGGAATGGATATGGCCAAAAGAAATCTTCTTAAAATTGAGTTTACACAAGAGTTCTCCGGGTGTTCTGAGTGCAGTACGACATTTTACTTTGGATACAGAATTCAGCATTTTGAGAACCACATTTCTAAATTATGTCTGCCTGTGCAGAGAAGATTAGATTAGCGCCTTTAATCTTTAAGATTTGTAGAGAGTTTCACTTCCATGAGGTGGATTGAGGCACTCGCCGCAGGTGGCAGTTGGGGGAGATCAAAGTGTTCACCCCTCAGTTTGAAGCCTGAATATGCCCAACATGGCTATTCACCAGTTCCTGCCTGCCACCCCCTCCCTTCCCCCTGGCTATGGCAATGTGGGTGCTCCCACCTTTGGTCTGAGGAAGGGGTCCTTCCTTCCACTCCATGAATTCTTCTTCCCTTCAGACACTGAGCACTGACTGAAATACAGTGGAACCTTGGTTCTCGAACACCTTGGTACTTGAACATTTCAGCTCCCAAACGCCGAAAACCCAGAAGTAAGTGTTCCAGTTTCCGAACACTTTGCGGAAGCCGAACGTCCGATGCTGTTGTTTCCAGGACACCTGCGCCAATCAGAAGTCACGCCTTGGTTTTCAAAAGTTTCAGAAGTCAAACGAACTTCCAGGATGGATTATGTTCAAGAACCAAGGTACCACTGTATTCCAACAAGGTGGACAGTATGCAGAAGAAGAGCAACCAACGCTAAAATGTAACATCATCTGCTAGCCTTTAAGGGGTCACAAAGCTCTTTGTTGTTTACGATCCAAAAAAAGGAACTAGAATAATAAGTGAAATTTATTCCACTGGGCAATAAACTCAATGCATGTGTGCAGAAAGAATTTAACTGGCCTGTGACAAAAGCTACATCAGGAAGCACACATATTACGGCAGATAAAATACTAAGAATATCTTCCTGCTGTTCCCTGGCTGCATTGTTGAAATACTGGGAGAGCTCTGCTAAAGTTCAGCTGAGTACAAAGAAATGGAACTTTAAACATATGAAATGGGGAGGTCAGACACAGTGCTGTAAAGACAGATGGCTTTCTTGAAAGCAAGAGCGGTATCGTCTATGAACATGTCATAATCTGTCAACGTTGTGTGGCTGAAGCACGAAGACAGGAAAACAGGAAATGTGTCCTTTATTTCTAGCTCTGAAATCCTACACAGAGACAACTGCTCAACATCTCTACTGCCTTTGACTGGAATTAACTGCAGCACATCCAGATTTTTTCTGAACAGGGATAGCATAGTGCTATTGTTGATTATTATTGATTGATTTATATACCATTTACATGCCAGAATGGCTTCTAAGCAGCATACAAGCATAGAATCGTGTTGTCCAGGAAACATATAGAGACATCCTTGTATGCCCAGTGTGCAAAATTTTGTATTTCCCATTCGAATGATATGTATTTTCCCCTTTGATATACCCTTGTGAGATTACATACATACATAATTTTATTTGTATGCCACCTTTCCACAGTTCAAACCATGTAAGGCATCTTACAACATGGGGGAAAAATATGTAACTGCAACATAGATGTAAACAATAAATAAAAAACCTACACAACCAAACTGAACTATTTCCACATGAATTGCAACAAAAACCAACAGCAACAATCTCCCCCAACAAAACCCAGCAAACAACACCCAAGTCCAACAGCCTCAGCTTTCGTAGCTGGACTCAGTCAGGGCCCTGCCCTCCCAGGCCTGGTGGAGAAAGGCCTGCAAGGCAGGGAGCGGGTCTTCCAGGACTCAAAATCAAAGCTACTTAAATGTTAATAAGGAATTCAGTGACCCTCCTCTCTGGCACAGGATCATCAGGATCAGAATGGCAACCACCATCAGTGCTGACACTGTAGTTGGGGGGCTCCCTCCTCTGAGAAACTTCCCATTCCCCTTGCCTTCTTTTTAAGTGTTGTGAAGACGCTTTTGTTCCAGAAGTCTTCCAATGCAGATGTACCTTTTAATCGTTGTTTACTATCATGTTACTTACTCTTAAAACAGTGGGGTTTGGGGGGTGACTACTCACCATCATGAAATACTGCCACTTTTTCTTTTTGCAGCCCAGGGCAGCCATTTTGTGCTGCTACCCACAGTTCTTTTATCAAGATATGAACACCAGCGCCTCATTTTTTTACAAAAAAAAAGCATTACTCTTTTTAAGGGATCATGGAAAGATGCTCTCTTCAAAGCCAGTGTATAAATGAACAAATACACATTCTGAGAGAAAGATTAAATGCAAACTTCTAAAGAAATCCAACTGCCTCCAGTTTCTACTCCAGAAGTGAGACAGACTTTAACATTAAAGAACATTGAGGGACAGGTTCTGGGATGAAAAGAAATGAAGAATATGCATACTGAGCATGCACAGCCCATTCAAGACACACGGAAAGCCCCTCTGCCTGCGACAGAAGCATGTGTGCAGGAGAGAGAAAAATAAGGGAAGACACTGTATCTAATGGTCTTCCTCTTGTTTCAAATTTATCTGAACGGATCTCCATCTGTGATCAGATTGCTCACCAGCTGTGTGTACTCCAGATGTGACTCCTACTCAGAGTAGATCCATTCAAAACTAACATAACTAACTTAGGTCCATTAATTTCAATGGAATTTCAGTTGCTGTGAATTAGCTCAATTCCAAGCCCATGTTTCTGGCCATGCACTGGCCAGGATTTCTTACCTGGTATTAACTACATTAAGTATACAGAGGCAAAATGCACACAATGTGCCACAAGACTCCTGTTGCTTTCTCTGCAATGAACTAGCATGAGCACCACACTATAAGTGCACAGAAATGAAATTCAGCTAAATTTCCAGAGAATTCCCCCAAAGAACATTTTCACATATTCTAACACTGAGTACAGAAACAACTTTTCTGGAATAATTACTTTGGCATAGTCTCACAGTCTACACCCTACACATCTTTTTTTTTTTTTAAGAAGTTAGGTTTACTCTGCTTCAACCCTTAAGATTGAATTCTGAGTTTTTGACAAGTTACAATGATGCATTAGGTCCACTGCTTTTTGTTTATTAGGTATGGGGGAAATTAAATAAGGTTCTAAAAATAAAAGTTAGAAAATATACAAAAAGGAAAAGGAAATCTGATCTCATGCACCAGGAAACTCACAACTGCGTATTAAACATGTATATCTGGCAGTGAAATCCAATCACACGTTCAGGTAAAAGTTTAATTTCCTCTGGGTACACATTAATAGAAGAGCTCGAGGCCAGAAAAATGGTTTAAAAGAACAGTTTAAGAAAGAAAGTATTTCGGGAAATGGCACTCCATTGCTTTCTGAAAAGCTTTTTTCAAGTCTTCAGGAGAATAAATATGTATCTTAGTTTCTAACATACCATAGGTATGTCCAGAGGAGGGCAACCAAAATGGTCAAAGGCCTGGAAACGATGCCTTATGAGGAACGACTAAGGGAGCTGGGCATGTTTAGCCTGGAGAAGAGGAGGTTAAGGGGTGATATGATAGCCATGTTCAAATATATAAAAGGATGTCACATAGAGGAGGGAGAAAGGTTGTTTTCTGCTGCTCCAGAGAAGCGGACACGGAGCAATGGATCCAAACTACAAGAAAGAAGATTCCACCTAAACATTATGAAGAACTTCCTGACAGTAAGAGCTGTTCGACAGTGGAATTTGCTGCCAAGGAGTGTGGTGGAGTCTCCTTCTTTGGAGGTCTTTAAGCAGAGGCTTGACAACCATATGTCAGGAGTGCTCTGATGGTGTTTCCTGCTTGGCAGGGGGGTGGACTCGATGGCCCCTGTGGTCTCTTCCAACTATATGATTCTATGATTCTAAGAGGGGGAGAACTAAGTACACCACTGTAGTTGCTTAAGGTATAAATGTAGTATTACTATAGGGCTACCCTGCGCCCATAATTTCCTGGACGTAGCTGGGATTTGTCCTCCCAAAATGACGTCCTGGCAGAATTTTCTGAAACTTGTTAAAAATGTCCACATAAACCCGGGCAGTATGGCAGCCCATATCAGAAGTGTTGAATTTTTGGCAAAAATCCTGAAAAAATAGCTATAAAAAACTACAGTGGTACCTTGAGTTAAGAACTTAATTCGTTCTGGAGGTCCATTCTTAACCTGAAACTGTTCTTAACCTGAGGTACCACTTTAGCTAATGGAGCCTCCCGCTTCCACAGAATTTCTGTTCTCATCCTGAAGCAAAGTTCTTAAGCCAAGGTATTATTTCTGGGTTAGCGGAGTCTGTAACCTGAAGCACCTGTAAGCCGAGGTATCACTGTAGTCCCTCACCTCTCACCTGGGTATGTGGTGATGAGGCTTATTCTGGGTGTGGAGGTGCCACTCTGCTCCACTGCAGACACACAGCTGCTATATTAATTGACCATGGCTAAGCTTGCCATGAACTCAACTGTCCTTAAAAACCGACGTGTTGCAAATAGTCACCTTTACCCCAAGGGGCAATGTGCAGCACTGCGGAATTTAAACGTCACCAGCTCAATGCAGATCTAAGCAGCATCCACACAGCTACACTAAGAACTGTAGCTAAGATGAATGCTTCAAGGGTTAATGAGAATATGATTGACTGGTCAGAGCGGCCACCACTGCATCTGTGGAGGTCTGATGGCAGGAGTGACACTGGACAAGGGTTGGGACCACACAGGGGCATCTTAGCAGCACCACGCCAACTTGTCCACTAAAGTTGGGTGCAAACTTTGTCCCGATCTACAGGTTTGGAGCTGGTACGGGCTGGGATTTTTCTTTAGTCCTGAGCTAAGGTTACCAGATATATATATTTTTTTCAATGAATCCGGGGACACTTTTCAACTTCAATGGATTTTGTATGGGGACTGATTTGTAAATCCAGGGACTGTCACTGGGAAATGGGGACATCTGGTAACCTTATTCTGAGCACCTCAGAAGTACCATGCAGCTGCTGGGACGATCCCATCCCAAGAAGGCCGCTTGCTGTTGTGTTTCAGTGTGTGGTGTTTCCCAAAGTGCCTGGAGCACCTCTTAAGCACACAGTGGAACAGTGTCTATCCCAACCCCTTACCCAGTTCCAAGATCAGGAACACTGCGGCTCACCAGAGGAGGCACCATGGCAAGCACTGCAAGTGAAATTGTGGGCCCTGTTGTTTTTCTTTTTCTTTCATGAAGTCAGTGCTAGGTAAAAGGCTGCTATAAAAGTGTGAATGAGTCACTGAACAGTTCTTCCACTTGGCTTTTATCCCAGTAGATCAAGCCAGCCTACATGAAAAAAAAAGCCACAAAAAAGGTAAAGGTGACTATTTGCAACAAGTCGGTTTTTAAGGACAGTTGAGTTCATGGCAAGCTTAGCCATGGTCAATTAATAGGTTACCCCTTCTTGCATCTGGTCAACTTTTTTTTGCTACTCCCGCTTCACGCTCCTTGCTTTCTTCAAGGAAGAAGAAGCTGAAGCTACAGAATGGTTTCTGTTTTTAACAGTTTTCCAGCATTCATGACTAGAATACTAAAGTTAAACTTGAACATGATGGACATGTTTTGCAAATCTATTAAAGACAAAGGTAACCAAAAGGCTTCTCAAGCAGTTGGGACTTTTTTTCTCTCACTGCAGTGCTTCACAATGGGAACAGAACACCTTGTGTATGTTCTGTGAATAGTAGCTTGCATGCCAAAAAGCCACAGGCAACTTCTGTACAGAAACATATGCGCAAATTGTAAAGAGAGTAGCAGGTGGCTGTAGAAGAAACCAACTCTGAGGTTTGGGGAGGAGGGGGGAGGCCTCCTAAAAATAGGTTCAGGATAGTTACAGACCAAGAAACGAGAACCGGGCACCTGAAATGATGGGCAAGAAATGTAATGGAGATTCTCCATTTTTTGTCAGTCACATCTTATTTTTGCATTCCACCATCAGTCATTGCAAATAATGAAAAAATGAGGTTAACCAGGGTGTACAGAGCAACATGCTGCATATAATAGTTCAACTGAGAACATTTCCATGTTGAAATACTTGAATACACTGCATTCAAGTTTAACTTTAGCTTTAAACATGCAAAGCCATATGCAGATTTGGGGCAGGATCCAATGGGGCCTATAGCCAAATGTTTTGTAGTGTGGGGGACAGGGTAGCACTAAAGCCCCAGTGGGATATACATTCATGTAGCCTATGGAAATAACCAGTGTTATACTTGGGAGTAAGCCCACTGACATAAGTATGACTTAGTTGAATTTCACCCTATATATAAAATTGTACTACTTATTATGGAAACTTTTCAGCTATTTTTTTCCAAAGGAGGTAGAAGTAGCTGATTCAGTGATGAGGCCTGGAATGCCCTCAAGGAAAGAAGGCTTTACCCTCTCCATCTAGGTACAACCCTGCTCATGTGTCACATTAATGCACCAAACATGCCTTTCCTTACACACCAGCAGCAGCCATTAGAAATTGGCCTCCATAGGGCAGCTGCTTTCTCTGCATCTGATCATACAGGAAAACAGTGCACAGATTTGACCTTTTTCTTTGCTGAAATTCCCATTATATTAAGCAACCAGCAGTCGCAAATCCCTTTCAATTAAATATAATGTACCGGTAAGCAAACACCCACCATGTTAATTGCCTAATTCCATGTTTCCACTGATGGCATTGCTCTTACATTTTCCAGAAAAAACCAAAAACATAAAATGAGATGGCCTAGGCTGCAAACATTCTCATCTCTATACATGTGCCAGGTTGAGAGGGTGGTGGTGATTTAAAGAGAGAAAACAAGTTGTTTCTGATCTATCAAGTAAACATGTTGCAGATCATTTCACACGGATTTTAGAAATGGGAGCAGCTTCTGCGTATGACGACAAAATTATGGTCCTGCAGCAGGCAGTACATGGGGCTCACATGAAGAACAGGTGTGATACACACACACACACACACACACACACACACACACACACACACCTTAAAGACCAATACATTTATAGCATAAGCTTTCATGGACTAGTGAGTCCATGTAAGATACAGGAAAAGCACCTAGGTGGTGTCCGGATGTAGCCTGCTTCACTTTCTGCGAACCAAATCAAAACAAAAGAGTTCATAAAAGGAACTAAGACTTGGGCTCATGCATTTCAACATCCCTTCAAACAAAAAACAGCTGTACAAACGCCTTAGTTATTGGCTTATTGTTCCAATACTACTGTTCTCAATAAACAAGGTCAAGTTTATTCTCAAACTACAAGCGCTGTAGAGCCAGCCAGGAAAACACAAGGACGTTTAATCCATAAAGCAAATGCAGCGGAAGACTTTGCATGTGGGTTTTTTTTAAGTGTTGAAGAAGGTTGAGCAGATGCTGTACGCTGCGCATAAATGCAGAGACAGAGCGGTCTCCCTTGCATATCTGATCCAAGCAGCCTATTTGGACAGTTTCTATAGTGGGTGAGTGTTCAGCAGCCTTAGCTTTTGTAGGGACCCAGGAGACTTCAGAACTTTTTGCTATAATAGGGAGTAATAGGCACAACAGACTAGCCTAAAATGGAAAGTCTAAAATCAGGAACCCCTACATTTGTATGCTGCCTTGACATCAAAACTGAATTCAAGACTACAGCAAAAGAGAGCCCATGCATCATCACTACTAATACTACTACTACCACCACCAAAAAATAAAAATTAAAAAATCCAGCAGCCAAACCATTGACAGACCAACACACAAACACAACCGAACAAACAAGGCAAAAACTACAATACAGCAGTCACCAAGAGAGTGAACTATCCTAAACCTAAAGACATTCCAGTCACCACCTGGAGCATAAAAGAGAGCAATGACGGCACCAGGTGGATCCCCTTTGGGAAACAGTTCCAGATTTCAGGGCACAACCAACAAAGGGGAGCTTGCTTCGGCAAACACTTGCCTACTAGTCCCCACAGTTAATGGCACATGGAAGACAGCTCCCAGTGATTAAGTGTGCATATTCAAAATCAGAATGGCAAAAGCAAGAGGGCTGTTTTTTCTCCATTTTCAAGTTTCATCCAAGTGTTCAGTAGAAAACAATAGCACAAGGTCAATGGGTGTTCGCCATGACCAAGACCCACTTGTCAGCTCTGCCACCCCATCCAGAACACTCCATCATCAACCCAAAGAAGTGGTAGAAACCTTATTTCCATGCCAGCTTTCCATACGCAGGAAGGCAGACCATATGCCACTTTTGTTTTGTTTTTTTAGAAGAACACAAAGTACTCTGAACACCATCTCATTCAAGGCTCTACTGTTGCTCTCTATAAAAAGAAGCAGCATCCAGAACATTTTAATATTGTCAAGATACAAAAGCCTACTTCATACAGCACCCAAATGTCATAAAGCCATTAATGGAAGGTCTCACCAGTTACAAAAGAAATAAGTGAATTCAAGAAATGAAGCATAACTTTCGACATCTCCTATCACTGAAGTAATACAAGCCGCAGTTTTCAAAACAGGGTAAGCAATCGTGCCCAGAAGTTAGGACTACTACCAAGTACGCTGGATATGCAGTAGGGAGAAAGAGACTCAATGGGATATGGCAGGTTTTTAAATCAATGCTTTTTATATGCCTTTAACAGTATCTGACCATTCAGTTTATAGTTTTGGTTTGCATTTGTTTTTTATTGGTCAAATGCCAATTTTTTAACTTGTTTAAAGCTAGTTCTTACCCGATGGTTACCACAAGGTCCCAGGGTGGGTTACAACCACATAATCATAAAATTTCTAAAAACCAACAAAACAATTTGAAACAAACCAAAGAATGCATATCAGAGAGTAGAGTTGATCTATGGGGAAGGAGTTCCACATTTGGGGAAATTCCACAGAGAATTCCATCTTCTGAAGCTACCAAAATGGAACCCTTTGCCAGCGGCGTAGCATGGGTTGTCAGCACCCGGGGCAAGGCAAATAATTTGCGCCCCCTAGCCTGGGGCAAGGCAAGTAATTTGCGCCCCCTAACCCCTAACCTGCCGCCGCTACCAGCTTCTTCTTGCTGCTGCCTGGTCTGGTCTGGTGTGGTTCTCTCCCGCGCTCAGCGCTGCGCTGGGCGGCCGCTGCGCTGTCCCTCCCCAAGATAATCGCTCGCTCGCTCTCCGCACTGCACGCCTGGCACCCACCCCCTCCACAGTGGGCGGCGACCCGGATCGGATTCGCACAGCCAGCACTGCAGTGAGAGAGAGTGAGTGAGCCAGGTAGGGGCAGAGAGCTGTGAGATGTTGCGCCCGGTGCGGCCGCCCCCCCTGCACCCCCCACGCTATGCCACTGCCCTTTGCTGATCTCTGCAAGCAGGAGGGACTATATGGGAGGAGGCAGCTCTTCTTAAGTTGCATCGAGATTTAAACTCCAATATGAAGGTGATAAATTGGGCCCAGAAACTAACTGCCAAGCAATGCAGCTGTTTCAAAACAGCTGCGACTTCTAAAAGAAACCCTGACCACTAACCTGATCCCCTAACCGCTGCATTTTGGATCAGCTGAAGTTTCTGAATCATCTTCAAGGGCAGCCACAGCACTCCGAAGGCAACTAGCAGCATGGAGTACTTGAAAATCTGGCTAAAATTAGTGTTAACAGAGCGCAGTCTCTGAATAAGTAGTGTACACAAATTCTGGCACAGATACCCAGTGCAGAGATTGATTTATTACTTCATAGCAGGAGGAATTGGAGGTTAATTAATTGGAAATAATTAATTAAATTAATTGGAGCAGCAGTTGGTGGCAGATGCTGATTTGTATGTGTTTTCCAGGGGCTTCAGTCCTACTCAGTAATGGATGAGTAACCGCCCCCAGTGGAAACCTAATTTGCTAGAGGTGTGAAGAAAGAAAGGCGTGAGATATCTGAATGATTTCCAGTTTGATCATAATAGCACCATGAATTTAAGCTTCTTCTGGAACATTCGTGGAAAAAGTGAAAGACAATGACATGCTTTCAAGATTGCTGTGCCTGTAGAGCACAGAGTCCTGTATTTTTCAAAGGAATGAAACTAGGAACTAGGAAAATGCCTCAGGTTTCACCCAGGTCTGTGCCAGAGGTCACCAATATGGTACCTGAGGATGTACCCTTGAGGATTATCCCTGGGACCTAAAAAACCTCCAAATTTTCACTTTGAACTATATCTAAACTGCTGATGCTCCTTGGAGCACAATAAGACCTGCCCCAACAGCTGGAATTTTATCCTCTGTGAATTTTTTTTTTGCATTGTTTTGTAATACTGTTTTTTTTCCTGAATTTTTGCTAAATTACTGGATTTTCTTCTCTGAAGTTATTGAAATGTTTTATAAACTGATTTCTTCACCAACCTACACACATACACGTTTTGTATTTGATAATGAGTGGTGTCTGTTCTAAGATGCTTTCGGAACAGTTTACTGTGGAAAAGGCAGAGCCAGTGTTAGAAACTGAGATATGAAAGCTAGGAGCTAAACGGCACCTTAAACATAGGTTATGGGCACAACAACAGAAAGTTTAGGTGCGCTTTTTTAATAACAAGAATACAAAGCTAAAAATGAATGAACTGCAGATAAAATATTATGTTCATTTTTCACATAGTCTAGTAGTCCTTCCCCTGCCCACCCCCTAATATTCTTAAGAGGCTCTCTTCTCCAGTTTTCAGAGCGTAGCTGGAAGTTAGGGGGCAGAAAAGGGTCCTCCTTTCCTTCCACTCTGCAGTTTTTAACTGCAATCTTAGGCGTAGTACTGTGCCTAGAGCTCAGAAACTGCTCGCACTAATGAAATTCCATGTCTCAAAACAATACCTAGAACAATGGGAGTTTTGAACACTGGGCAAGAGCAACCAAGGGCAGTAAGGAAAATGGGGAAAGGACAGGAGGGGACAGGACATGGAGGAAAGTGGAGGACAACAGGAGAGAGAGAATGATGTGCTAGAAGACAATACGCATGTCTGTATATACTAGTTGCATCCAGTGAAACAGAACTTTCTGAAGCTTAATTTCTTCATGGATTCCCAGCACACAACTTTTGGCTATGTCCTTTTGCAGTAAGGATACTTACCAGTTCTACAGCAGCAACACCTGAAAATTGCTGTGGTCTCTGGGAGCCCTAATGATCTTCTAGGTGTATGATTCACAACGAAAGGAGTCAATCCTTGAGACCATCCTGAAATGGCTTACAATATTTTTTACCCACTTTCTGAAATAACAGAACCAATTTTTAGAAAATGTGTGCACAGTCTATGATTCCTCAAGTAGCGATGCAATAAAGATGTGCCTCCATTAGGCAGAACAAGATCTACAGTACAATTCAACACTGCAGCGTTGCACACAAATATGGTTATGTCTTAAAAAGAGGAAAATTTACTGCAATGCAAAATAAAGGAGCATCAAAAACATGTTTTAAGAAGATACGGATACTAAAGCCAATATGACATGTAATAAAAACCTATTCAAAATAATAAAAGTCACCCATTTGTTTATATCTTCCTTTCTAGTTATTGTCAGATGTTAGATTAGAATAAAAGACAACTCTTAGGACTTGCACGATCCAGGAGGAATATAACTCTTGATAGAGTAACATCTCCTGACAAACGAGGGTATAGTTAATTCCAGACAGAGAACCTCCTCTCAGTACCGAAATGAGTGACTGCAAAATCTGCCTCCGATGCTGCGGGTAGATTTTCAGATTGAGATGTTTTGCCAAAGGCACATCATGTAATATTTATGACACATAAATAATGGTCCATATCATTAGATGGAGGGGAAACTCCCAAGATTTATACTTCACTCTTTCCCTCCCTTGAAAGCAGCTCTTTCTACAATGTCACCATGACTTATTTAGCTTAATAAGAATAAGTGAATGTGCTTACCTGCAGTGAATACTTGGCTTTTCTGTTTATGGCATGTTTCCAAGTTATAAGCACAGGCCTTTGCATAACTTAACGTAAGCCAGAGGTGAAGCTGTTTTGGCCAAGCCACCCCCACCTGCACTACACCTGATGTTGGAGTCTGCAGATGATTGGCAGTGCCTGCAAAACCCTGTGCCTTTGCATGCATGGTTGGACTTCAAATCACACAGGCAAAAGAAAATGGCATCACATGACGCCATTACGATGTCAGGTGAGTGTGAATCCTGGAAGACCTGTTCCCTGCCCTGCAGGCCTTTCCCCTCATGGCCTGTGAGGACAAGGCCCCGACTGACACTAGCTGCAAAAGCTGAGGCAGCTGAACAGACTCTTGGGATGGGGTGTTGTTAGAGGTTTCGGGGGGGGGGGCGTTGTTGCTGTTGGTTTTTTGTATGTTTTAAAACTTGTGATTTATGTGGAAATTGCCCAGTTTGGTTGTGTATTTTTTAATGTTTTATTTATCGTTCATAACTATCGCTGTTGTTGCTGCTGCTGTTATTCTATATGCGCCCATTTTACTGGGTTACCCTAGTCACTCTGGGAAAGCTTCCAGTGAATTAAAACAAATTACGACATTGCGTTGTGTAGCTATGTATTTTTAAACGATGTTGTAGTTATTTATTTCTTCATGTTGCAAGCCACCTTGAGCATGGTTTGAACTGTGGAAAGGCAGCATACAAATAAAATTATGTATGTATGTATGTATGTATGTATGTATGTATGTATTGACAAGTGACATATGGCAAAGGTAATTCCCCATATTTGCCATAAACTCTGTAGGTGCTTACATGGGAAGTGATAATTCTCATGTGGCCGAAGTACACACAAGATGAGCTCTAGATGAGCCACTCAACGTAAAGGGCCATACAAGCAGCTGTATGATTCTTCCTTCAAAAAAAGTAGAGGGACTTATGTTTTCATGTACACGGACTGTGATATAAAAGACCCACCTCACATGTTCCCCTTTGGAGGAAAGGGGCACAGGTATGTGATGACTGCCACTGACCAGCAAAGTCCCAGAACGGAGCCATAGAAAATCATTACGTCATCTACTTCAAGCCCAGTCCTTCCAAGCTGTGGTAAACATCATGCTTGCCAAAGAGAAGCTGTTCTAAAACAGGCTCCTCTTGACAACTCTCACACAAATATGCATATTTCAAAGCTCTTAGTCCTTTGCTCATTGTTTCTCTTCACAATCAGCATGATAACACACACACACACACAGTGCCCAGTAGCCTCCGGAGACATGCAGCATGCTCAAGCACAGTGTGCTACAGATGATCCCCACAGCAAGACCTTTTAAAAGCTATGCCAGAGTAGTGAAACACTCTCCACAGGCTTGCCACAGAATAACTGCACAGCAGAGTGTGTTCTTAAAATGTTATGCTAGTATGAAAGAAAAGCTCCTCCGAGTATAATTTTTGACAGCATCTCCAAGCATGCACACCGGCTCTCTCGAGTAGGCTAAACACACGTCTAATGCAGTCTTTAGGGCAGGGAGAGTAGATTTTTGGCGCTCCAGAAGCTGTTAAGACTCCAACCCCCCAATCATCTTTGATCGCTGGATATGCCACAACCTTGGCATTATCAGCAACGTGCTCTATCCAACTGAGCTATCTGAGTCAGATTTTTTATTTTGCAATAGAAATTTCAACAAAACAGAGAAGGCGCATTCCATCTTTCAAGTTTGAATCACTATGTAATAAGTTCAGAAGCCTAGGATTAAGCAAAATGAAGTCACCTTTATATAATGCCTGGGAAATGAACACTGTTCAAAACAATTTTACTCTCAGCTTGCAGCCTTCTTTTCTTTCTTCCCCACCCCACCTTCCAAATGTGGGGAGAAGGGATGGGGAAAGGTGAGCAGCTGGGGAGAGAATTTGGAGGGTGGGGGAGAGAGAGAAAGGGCTATGTCACCTGTTCCATTTCTCTGCTCCACTACTGCTCCCTCTCAACAACCAAGAGACACATGCTGGGACTGCACTACAAGGTGTTTATCTCTTAACAATTAATTAGACCTTTAGGAAGCCTCAACACACCTTTTTTGTAATTTAAACTCTCTACTTCTTGTGCCTCCAGTTATAACAGTCAAGACCACACACTTTCATCACCATCGGGTTATGTTAAGGCTGCCATTAAGTCCCTGTCTTAATTTTCTATTTTTCAAACGCTGAAAGCATACCTACTTCATCTAACCTTTTCTTTATAAAAATTGTTGAATAACCCTTTCCTTTACCTCCCACCCCCACCCAAGCACATTTGCTCAGTTTTGCCTAGACTTCTTCTTAAAGAACTACCGTATTTTTTGCTCTATAGGACACACTTTTTCCCCTTCAAAAATGAAGGGGAAATGTGTGTGCGTCCTATGGAGCGAAGACGCCATAGCCCCGCGACCCTCGCCTGGCTGGAGAGGTGACGCGCGGCTATGGCAGCAGCCTCTCAGCTGCGCCTTTCCGCTGCTCCCTGACCTGCTCTTTGGGGCTGGTGGTGGGCTTCCCCCCGCCAGCCCCAAAGAGCAGGTCGAAAGGAAACTGAAGCATGGAGAGTGAGAGGGGTTGGTGCACACCGACCCCTCTCGCTCTCCAGGCTTCCAAGGTAGCCGCCTTTACGCACCTTAAACGGCACCTTGTTTTAGAGCGGGAAAAGAAGAGGGGGAAAATTCTCCCCCTCTCTGCGCAGCGCCTCCTGCCGCTTCGCTGAAGGGGCGCTGGGCAGAGAGGGGGAGAATTTTTTTTTCTTGTTCTCCCCCCTCTAAAACAAGGTGTGTCCTATTGTCCGGTGCGTCCTATTGTGCGAAAAATACGGAAGTGGAAGACAGGATTCCTAAACTCAACCAACAGCCAAGTATGTAGAGGTAGAATACCGATGCAATGCATTTGTGCTGAAGTTGTGCTGCAGTGTAGAATTTTAGAGCACCGGGGAGCACCCTCTAAAAAGCCTCTTATTTCTGCTCTCCAGTTCTCTCTCTCCATCTCTCCACAAAACTCTCTCTTCAACTAGAGCTTTGAAGCTCTGGGGCTGGCTGGAGGCTGCACAGGAAAGCGGCGGCGGCTGAGCTACCCCATACCTCAGCTGTTAGATGGGGAGGCTGAGCAGCCTAAACAAAGCCCTGTTGCTCCTCAGGTCTCTTTGGGGCTTCCTCTACCCTCACCAACATCCTCTTCAGGCTCCAGGGAGGGTCTCTGAATTCTCCAGCTCCGCTCCACCCCCAATTTCCTCGTATGATTCTGTCATCTATCTATCTATCTATCTATCTATCTATCTATCTATCTATTTCCCAGCACATAAGGGGGAGGGAGATGCCTGTACAGTGGTACCTCGGGTTACATATGCTTCAGGTTACATACGCTTCAGGTTACAGACTCCGCTAACCCAGAAATAGTACCTCGGGTTAAGAACTTTGCTTCAGGATGAGAATAGAAATCGTGCTCTGGCGGCACAGCAGCAGCAGGAGGCCCCATTAGCTAAAGTGGTGCTTCAGGTTAAGAACAGTTTCAGGTTAAGAACGGACCGAATTAAGTACTTAACCCGAGATACCACTGTATATTCAGAACTACTTGCTACAGTAAAGTAACAGTAATGCACCATCTGCTTTGGAGACGTTCTACAACAGGTGTGTGAACCCTTCAGGCCTTCCAATGCTGCTGAACTACAACTCCCATCAGCCCCAGCAAACAAGGCCAATAGATAGGGATGATGGGCGCTGTAGTTCAGCAGCATTTGGAGAGCCAATGGTTCCCCACACCGTTCTACAACAAGCAAAGGACCTTAAGTCCAACAAAACTTTTGCAGCAAACCTGCTATATTCTTTCAAAGGAATCTCAACTCAGAAGAGATTGGTTGTCTGTAGCTTCATTCCAAGTTGTCTTATTTATTTATTTCATGGCAAGGTGAGGTGAGCGGGGAATAACTGTTCATACTCTTCAAGAACGTATAGCATGTTTAATGCTATCAACGTCTTCTTCACTTTACAGCAAGGAGGGGGAAGTGTCGCTCTGCAGATGTTGGGACACCTAATTGCATCAGTCCTAGCCAGCATGACAGGTGGTCCCCTGGAGAAACATAGTTCCCCCACCTTCGCTTACAGCACGGCAATGCAAAGTGTTTTGAACACTCTAAAAGCACCATCTAAATGCTATTGTTCCATTCACATGATGGTCATTATCAAATGTCGCTGTAAAATGTGTTCATAACTCCTGCTGCTCCTGTTGTTATTACATTCAATTTCTTACTCACCCTTCACCACAAGTTCCCAGGCTGGGTTACAGCAATTTAAAAATACAATATTAAAATTGGTTTAAGACAAATACAATCAAAAGAATATTATGATCATCGACATCAAGTGCCCAATTTTAAAATGTTGATTCTAATCATCACGGGGCAGGAAGAGACACGGGGAAACTGGAATTCATCCAGAGGACAAATACCACATACATCAAGAACATCTCATGCCAAAGACAATTGAGGTCTGATGCGATTTCAGAACGTTTGGTGGTTTGATAATACCAGGTTACATATAAAAAGGAAAGCATTGTTCAGAAGCAGCTTTTTATTTTGTGAGAAATTATACACCCACCCACCCCCACCCACTGACACAAATCAGAGCTATAAATGCATGAAAAACCTTGGGTATCAGAGTTTTTAGTGCTGAATACAGTATTACACAACTTTTTGAAAAGAAGTATTAATTGTGCATTAATCATAGCAGCAGCATTTACACTATTTCAGCACTAATTGATGCTTTTCTGGTAACTTTTTATGGATCAAAAATTACATATTGAAAATATAATCCTAAAATAGAGCGCTGCAGAGAAGACTCTCTTGTTCCATAGTTATAACACAACAGCTTCTGGCTTTACAAATCCCTGGCATTTGAAAAAAAAAAAATTCATTTTTTTTATAAAAAAAAAACAACAGATCATAAGCAGGAGCTTTCAAACACCACAATGCATTAAGGCTGCACAAGATATTGTTTTTATTCCTGAATCTGTGCTTTAAATAGTTTGCATTAAGCAAGACATTGAATACTCCAGAAATAGCTCTAGCTGTAGAGCTCATAACTCTACAGAACTCCTTCCTGGATACCTGCTGTTGCTCAGACATCTTTCCAGAAGTGTCAAAAGGTCTCCCACTTATGTAGCTGGAAGTTGCCAGGCTTAGAATGGTAAGACCATTTTAGAATATAACCTCACACGGACTGAGAGGGCACCCCAGAACACATTCACACACACTGCTTCACTGTGGCTACACAGTTCAATAGCAGTGGAAGTTTGTCCTCTATTCATGCCTTTCTGTGAATCTTGCCCTCAATACAGAAGCTCCTAAGAGGTTTCTAAGGAATTCCTGGAGCCCCCAGAACAGTCTGAAAACTGGTGCCTTAAAAGCCACACTTTACCTTGAAGTACATGCCATTATCCCAAACTGATGGCACTTAACCAGGCAAGCTTGGGACCTATTTTGCTAACAGTAACTGCCCAGGTAAGGCTTACTGAAAATCTGGGACTTCAGTAGTGCATATGATTTCGCAACCAACTTAGCAAAACCCTTACTGGGAAGACCCTAGGAGGCCATGGTAGCGGTAAGCAATTTCCCTTTCAACAGCTCTTTCAGAAAGTCCAACTTCCTCTGACATTTCTGGTAGAGATGCTGAAATGTGAAAGAACAGCGAAGTCCGACAAGTGTTTTGAGGGCTTGTAAAGAATTGCATGAAAACAGGAAGGTTATATTCTAAAATGGTCTTACAAGTGTTTTGAACCCCAAGGGAAACCTAGCAATACGTATAGTAGCCTAGCAGGAGAAACTGCTGAAAGGAAGTTGCTTAAGAGTTAACAGCTATTGGAAATGCAACAGTTGATTCAATCTTGTAGACGAGCAAGCCATGCTCAGAGGGAACCACAGTTGTCACACTCAAGCCACAAATTAGGAGGAAAGTAGTTGCTAAATGGAGGATGGAGCAGAATATGCAGACGTTTTTGCTTTTTTTGTGTAAATCCCAACCCAAAGAGGCCTTCAAAAAATCTCAGAATGCAATGCACCAGATCTGCCTTCTACAACTTCCACTGCAGCACATTGCACTGCGAAGTGCTGGCAAATAAATAATTATAGTTCTTCCTATCCATGTAGACAAAGTGGCTTAACTCAAAAGACAGCGTGCGCACGCGCACACACACCAGTGTTTGAAACGCCCATTGTTCTGAGTGCATTTTGCAACAGGGAATTTCATTAGTGTGAGCAGTTTCTGAGCTCTGGTAGCAGTACTACACCTAACATTTCAGATAAAAACTGCAGAGTGGAAAGGAAGGAGGACTTTTTTCTGCCTCCCCACTTCCAGCTACTCTCTGAAGACTGGAGAAGAGACCCTCTTAAGAATATTAGGGGAAGGACTGAAAAATGAACATGTGAAAAATGAACAAAATATTTTAGCTGCAGTTCATTCATTTTCAGCTTTGTAGTCTTGCTATTAAAAAAAACGCACCTAGACATTCTGTTGTTGCGCCCATAACATAGTTTTAAGGTGCCATTTGGCTCCTGGCTTTCATATCTGTTTCTAACAGCGACACAAACACACACACACACACACACACACACACAATCATAGAGGTAAACTAAGTGGAAAGCAAAGGCTGGGTATATGATTTTGTTTTTAAAATAAGGTTAATGAAGAACAACTGGCTAACTTTTTAAAAGAACCTCACAATGCTAGAGCTAGATATAAGTTAAACTTTTATAAAGAAGTCTGGGGAGGCTTATACAACAGAGATTAATTTTCAAAAGGCCTAACGACCAAAAGAGCTACAAGTGTCCTTGCTAAATACTCTCAAAATGCTTTACAAAGCATTAATTGTTCACAATCTTTTAGCAAACAGTTCATGTATCAGGTGACTCAAAAGCTTTCTTCATAGCAAGGCCTTCAGCTCAAGCCAAGAGCTAAACAAAACAAGAGGCTGCACCTTTTGTACCAGCAGAGAATTCAGACTATGGCACAATTAGTATTAATAAGCAGCCAGTAAGATATAAAACAAGCTTATAAGATTAAAGACAATCTGGCTAGGGGAGGGGTGATCAGTGATGCCAATAACTTATGTCTACTGATTTCAGTGCTCTTAGTATGACTGGATATCACCCAACATCCACAAACCCGCTGATGTCCTGCCATTTCAAAAATAAAACCAAAAAAAGGTATATTTATATATATCTGCTCTTTAGCCATTTGCTTTATGTATCTAATGCTAACAGTCTGCAACTGTAACGACAAGTCCATTCATTCAGTAAACTATGGCTCTCGCTTACCCCCCAAACCAGAATCTAACATTACAGTCGTACCTTGGTTTTCGAACGGCTTAGTTCTCGAACGTTTTGGCCCCAGAACGCTGCAAATCCGGAAGTGAATGTTCTGGTTTGCAAACTGTTTTTGAAAGCCGAACGTCCATCGGGGCTTCCAATTGGCTGCAAGAGCTTCCTGCAGCCAATCAGAAGCAGCGTTTTGGAAGTCGAACGGACTTCCGGAATGGATTCTGTTCAACTTCCAAGGTACGACTGTAGTTTGATTGTGATTTGAAACACTGGTTCGAAGGGCAAGTGAATGTAGTGACTGTTGTTGGCATCCGTCAGTCTCAGTTGGCAATGGAGGAGTGTGACTTTGGGGGTGAAATCAAACTGTTGGAAGATCGCAGCACTTGCTGCGTCGGTAGCAGAGATGCCAACCTGCAAGGGCGATTGGGAGGGGGCAACATCACACTGCTTCGGCCATCCTCCCCCTCTGCGGAAGAAGAAGAAGCTAGCCACTGAAGGCGTGCCGCGCTCAGCTCCACCCCCGTGTTCTTTGGACATGGGAGGGGTGCAGCCCCCACCCAAAAATATTGGGAGGGCCCAAAAGGGCTCGGGCCCCCAAGAGCTGGTGCCCCTGGGCACAGAAGAGATGTGCTTTGTTGTAGACGGGACAGATGGAGGCGTCCAGTTGTGCTACTGTAGATGCATTTCTTCTTTCTGTGCTATGACTAGCTACAAAAGGTGATCCGAACACACTAGAGAACGAAAGCATAAAGCTTATTTACATTACTATCGAACCATGAGTTGGCATTGCACGTGAACCATCTCAAAAAATCTCTCACATCTTTGGAACACCCAAGAAAAGTCTATCTTTAACATCTCTGGTGGGAAATTACCTGGGAAATATGATTGATTGAGGACTCCATTCTCCGGAGCTGGGACGCTTGGATATCCAGTAGTTGGAGCACATTGTTGGCCAGTGCATTGATCTGATAAGCAACACTGGCCAAAGACTGAGTTGTGTATGCTTTGGTCTCTTCTAATGCTTTCCTTTTGTCTGGAGCCTGAAGGAACGAAGAGAGAGAGATGTATTATTTTTCGAAGTTCAGAGAGAGGGAGAAGAACCTCTTTAATAATTTAGATCACCCAGAAGACCTTATTACTGGATGTGCAGTCTGATAAGGTGGAACCAGAAATCCGCAACACAGAGAGAGCCGAAGGAATAAGCAACTAGCAGCATATGGTCTTGTTTAAAACTCTGCTGCAGGATCAGTAGAAAACCTCTAATAATTTACTACAGCAACACTTTTATAGCTCTCCCATATCTTTTATTCTAGGCAGCGAATGGAGGATGGTGGAATAAAAACTCCCCAATATTCTTGAAGTGTAGAATTTCAGAAATCCTGTGTAAATCAGGAGGGCACATTCCTTCCCTCCCCTCCCCCCCCCCCCCCGTGCTAGATGTTCTCTTTCCCACAATCCTCCTAGGAAAAAAACGGCATTGGGTCTAGATTGCCTACTAAAACTTTTGGAGAAATGTTTTAAAAGCTTTCCTTACCACTTAAACCAGTTACATTTCTTATTGTTTTACAAATACAACTTACTAAACAAGCATCTTCCCAATGTTATTTGTGAGTTCCACTAAAATTAAAAAGGCGCTCAGCATGCTATTAACTTATTGAATTAACTGTAGCTGATGGCCACTCTTTTAGATGGCTTCAAAACTGGATCAGACAGATTCATGGTCTATCAATGGCGCATAGATAGATTACATGGATTGATAAATGATAGATAGATGATAGAAAGATATATAGATAGATAGCGATACACACATTCCCTCCAAGTTTAGAATCAATATGCCTCTGAATGCCAGTTACTAGGGAGCAACAGACCTTGGCCTAATCCAGCAAAGCTCTTTCCCCCTAAAAGTTGGGACATATATGCCATTACTCCACTGGTACATCAGTACATCAGTCTCAATAATTTCCAGAATTTAAAGGAACCACTTCATCCATTCTTGGAGTGAAGTTCCAATACTACAGAACCTAGATTTTTTGCCAGAACTAGAAGATTCCTTGATTGCCCACCACAAAATGTCAGCCTCCAAAATATTCAACAGCAAATTCAAAAAGTTCAAATTCTAAGCTTTGGCTCAGCATTCATAACATTGGACTCACACTGTTAAGGGTGTTGCTTAAGCAAAAAGGCAGCTCCAAAACACAACTTTTAATTATGAAAATTAAATTTCCTTGTGCATGTTGGGAAGGGGTAAAGAAAGCACTTCCATTCATGTGTTTCGCCCAGCTACATCTTTGCTCTCTCGCCTTCCTCTGCAACACTAACTACAACTTAATCAAACAAGTCCCATCCTCCTGCCTCCCAGAGAACAGCTGTTCAAAACGTGAGTGGAATATTGCAGGGACTTGAGACCTTCAGCAGCCTATTGCTAAAATGTTGGAGAGCACATATACGAGCATCCAGTGCCAGCAGCTATGAACAGCCCGTCTGCAATATAGGGCTGATACATAAGATATACTTTCCTAAGGCTGTTAAACAGTTCAGAGCTGGAGTGAGATTTGAATCAGGGATTTTCTGGTTTCCAGATTATATACTGTGCCACAGGATTCTACATCACTTCTCACAAACAGGAGAATGTGGACAAGCAGAAGAAGGGCAAGCAAGAAGAGACAGTGCAAACAGTCAAAATAATATGGAGGGACAAAACCTCTAAGCTATCTAGAACCAACATTCAGCCTGCCTTCTAACAGATAGGTACAGTAAAAATATTTTAGGGCCAAATAAAATTGCTTTATCTTCCTGCAAAGATGGCTAAGCCAGCATTTGGGACTGCTACAGCTGCAACATCCACGCAAGGCTTCTGGGCTAACCTAAAAGCTTTATGATCTCCAGGTCTCTCTGAATTGTGGCACTTGCAAACTTCCCAAGTCTCCTGATGTCGCTTAGATCGAGAGCATGCTGCAGCTGACAGACATGCACAGGAAGCAGTATGCAGGAAGAGCAGCCTTTTGCTTTTCCGGAACGATAAGCATATAGTTCAGACAGGTTGCTATCAAAACGCTAAACGAAGCACACCATTTCCGTTTGGCACAGCACTTTATATCTACCAGAGTGCTTCTTTCAAAGGAAGAAATATTGCTATTGACAAACTGAAATGTGCAAACAGGAAGGCACAGAGAAACATACAGACACAGGTTCTTTGCAGCCTTAAAAAAAAACACCTAAATAGCAAGCTTAGCCAGGAAATGGAGTGTTCAATTGGCACTCAAACCAAGCTTTGTATTTCCTGACTGCAGTGAGTGCAAACCGGAGCTTTCAATGTTGCATCATTAACCCCTCCATCTAAATGTCTTTCCCTACTATTAAAATTGCAGTGGAATCGAAAGTCTGGGGCAATAAGGAGGGAGGCATGCAGCAAAAATGCTTCTTCTATTCGCAAAGAAGCAAAAGGAGCTGGGGTGCAGGATTATAGGTGGGCAGTGCTATTACCATCTCTTCTCAACACACCAAACAAGGCTTTTCCATTGGATAACTACATTCCTTTCAATGGCCAGTTTAATAAAAGAATGTTTGTGCTGGCTGGGAAAGTTCCAACCAACAAGTAACTGGAAGTCGGGTGTCCTACGAAAGCATTTGAAAGACCTCACAAGGTTAGAACTAGCGAGTAGAGACAGGTCCACCCACGGACTCCCAACCTTTCTGCATTGAGCAGAAGGATCTGAGAGGGTCATCTGCTTGAATGCACTTGCAAGTCTCCCAATGGTCAGGGTTCCCGATCACAAGGGGCTTGCAAGTGCGTTCAGTCAAATGTGCTTATTATGAGCCCCCTTCAGATCTTCTAGGAAGGTCAGGGGTAAAGCAGATGTCTTCAGCACATTTGTAGCATCGGAAGTTGAAGCCCTCTAGCATTCAAAATAATGCAGGAGTAAAGCTAGAGAGAAGACAATAGATTTTGTACTTGGAATCATAGAATTGTAGAGGTGGACGGGACTCTTGAGGATCATCTAACCCCTTGCAATGCAGGAATATGCAGTTGTTCCATACAGGAATCAAACCTGAAACCCTGGCATTATCAATACCATGCTCTAACAGACTGAGCTATCCAGGCATCTACACTATACACCTTCCACATTAACCTCCAGCTTTGATAAGATAAACTGCTGTTGTACTTTGGATGAGGCTTTTACCACTCACTTCCAGGAGTCCCACAAGGCCTGGATGGGGATATAGCCATGCCTCGCACCTAAGTAGTTCTCCCTCTGGAGGAAACACATTTTTAATTTACTACTTTGTCCCTGGAGGCAACTTTATGAACAAACTAATTAACTGTCTGCTGCAACATACCCCTGTGCTATACTTCCAGCTTGTCACAGATGAAAACAGGGATTTGCTACACTATAAAACTCCTATTCTCAAGTCAAAGATCACTTAGTAAGCTCCACTATGACTACAATACTATCACTTTGACGCTATATTCATTTAATCTACAACAGCCCTGTCCTTCACAGGTCCAGCAGCCAAGAGGGCAATGGTTATTATGGTGAAAGTTAGGGCCAAAAAACCTCCCCTATTTGTCTACAATACTATCCTCCATGGTGAAAGAGTGCTGATTGCAGTGAGTGAAATGGCAAGCTGGTACCTCAATGCTCATGTGGTACGCAATGAGATGCATGTGTTCTAGTCTTCCTTGTTTTCAAACCCGGGGCCCACTTTGAACTCAAGCATGCATTTCAAGACCTATTTCTTTTTTAAAAATTACCATAGATTTGTACACTGCTGCTGTTCCAGGTTGTGACCCATCTTAGATGATGCTGCAACCCAGCAGCGGATCCTGGTCACTAGTTAAAGATCAATGAACGAGCAGACAAGGCGAATGATAACATTAAGCAACTTACCAGCAGCTTACACTAAAAAATACCAAAAGCAAGCATGTTCACGTGGTAGAAATGGGGATGGCAGGATAATGATTTACCAGAAGCAGAGACAAGGCAATAGGGATGTTCTCCGGTAAATACAGAGAGTTGGCCTCTGTAGTAACTTCCTTCCTCTACTTTGGCACTGAGGGATGCCTCCAAACATTGCTGGCAAAAGCCAGTCAGGTGCCATTATCTTTCTAATTATTTAGCTCTAGGAAGAGAAGCCCTGTGTGTCTCAAAATCTTCCTTTCATCATGTTTAATACCTGTGGGTTCAAATAAATGATTTTGTATATTCTGCTTTTTTAAACAAATCTTTCTTGAAAAGGGTTGCTGTAATTTTTGCAACAAGAACTACAATTTAACCTGTATTGGGGCTGTGTAGCTGAAAAGCAGCACAAATGTTCATATGTAAATGTGCTGAGGAATCAGTTCAATTGCTGTAAAGGGGGGGGGGGAGCTGCAGCTAAACTTCTTCTTTCCAACAACCCCTTGGATAAACAGACCTGTACAATTTAAATGCATGCAAGCCTACAAAAGATGCTGAATGGATTCCTGCTGAAAAGAAATTCAGAAGTTTTGCATTGAGCCCTGCATATGTTTTCATGTAGCCCAGTCTACTTAGCCCTGGCTGGTGAGAAACAAATTAGATTATTTTAATCCATTTACACATGACTTAAACAATCTGTCCACATCACATTTTACTTAGCATAGGATGCTGTAACCTACAGAACCGTGCCAAGGAAAGACAATGGTCAACGTGCTTTCATTTAAGCAATTCACTTCCGCTAATTCACTTCACTTATTGCTTAAGCTTTCTGAGAAACCTACAGAATTCAATTTACATTTCCTGGCAAGTGGAACAGTTTAACTAGTTATGTTTGTCCTCAGGTTGTAGCAGCACTTGCAGTACATTAATTGTAGATTGAGGAATTAAATTCCACTCCCACCAGTTTTAGTATGTGCCAGCTTATTGGACAGGCCTATGTCAATATCAACGTTTCAGTGTAATTCAAGCACCCTCTATCTACATGAAGTGATCCTCATAAGGGCACTGGAAGGGAATATGTTTCCACTCTCAGAACTGTCAAAAGCCTGTATGTTTAGGTGTATGCTGCATACAGCTATATCTTTTTAAAAAAGTACAAGACCTGGAATCCACAGAAACCTAGCACATCTGTTAATACAAAAAGTACTTTCTTAGTCCTCATTGGGGCAAAGAAAGGTTGCAAACACTACGGCAGCATTTGCTGTAGACTCAGAAACCAGAGAGTCCATTGACCGTGGGCACACATTCCCCTTCTCTTTCTCTCGTCATTTCCTAGTCTCCATAGGCTTCCTGTTTCCTCAGATATAAACTTGTAAATAGCCACTTGCCTAGTCTCCGGGAGTAAGCTAAAGACAAGCTCTGGGTCCACAATGCTCCTGCGCTTCCATGCATAAAAGGGGAGCAGGGAAATCCTAAGCAACTGAGTGGGCAAGTCTCCCCAGACAGACCGACTTTTGATCTAGGGCAGCGGTGGTTCCCAAACTTGTTTTCCCATGGATCACCTGAAAAATGCTGAGTGTCTTGGCAGACTACTTATTGATTTTGCTGCCCGTTGTAGAAACTGCAATGTGCTACATTATATACTCTATGAATTTTAATTGCATTTTTACGGATACTTCATAGGCCACCAGAATGAAGCTCACGGGCCATACTTTGGGAACCCGTGATCTAAGGGCATTTCCCCTCCCCCTACTACTATTATATTGCTAATCACAATATTTAAATTTATTACCTGCCCTTCACCCTAAGGTGCCAGGGTAGGTTATGGCAATAGAAAATGCAACATTAAAACTGCTTACAAACGCAAAAAAAAGAGTGGGTCCCAAAAATGTACACGCCCACTGCCAGGTTAGAGAGGTGCAGCTATGAGCCAAGTGTAAGAGCTAAACTCACCCTGCCCAGAACACAGTTCTCTGATCTAACAGCTGAATGCAGAGCTGCCTCCCTCTCCCTTCTGGGCTTGGAGGATGGGGCAAGAAACTGATCATCTTGACCAGGGGTAGGCAACCTAAGGCCCGGAAGCCGGATGTGGCCTAATCACCTTCTCAATCCGGACTGTGGACAGTCCGGAAATCAGCGTGTTTTTACATGAGTAGAATGTGTGCTTTTATTTAAAATGCATCTCTGGGTTATTTGTGGGGCCTGTCTGGTGTTTTTACATGAGCAGAATGCGTGTTTTTACTTAAAATACATCTCTGGGTTATTTGTGGGGCATAGGAATTTGTTCTTTTTTCCCCTTCAAAATATAGTCCGGCCCAGCACATGGTCTGAGGGACTGTGGACCGGCCCACGGCTGATAAAGGTTGCTGACCCCTGATCTTGACACTTCAAAAATGAAGAGCTATCTTAAATCAGGATTCCATTGTAGATAGGGCGCCCCCCTACTGGATGTGCCTTCATTCTGTCTTTGCAAGGAGGGGCAGGCACTGAAAGCGTGTCTGAGGAGAAGTGGTTTCATTTAGTTCTGTGCTTCTTCTGCAAGAAGAGTTTGCAGCCAGAGTTGGCTAATTTTGCTTTCTCTCCCCGCCCCCCGCCGACCTCACCCCTGTTCAGACTCCATTTGGGAGGCAGCCACAACACCAGTTTCTCCCCATCTCCCTTCCCATGTTTCCCCTCCCCTGACAGACTAGCTTTTTCAGTGTCACACTAGGGAGTGTGGCACTCACATGGCAATGGGCGCAGGCAGCATCTCCTTTCCACACACCGCACCACAAAAGCAAGACTGAGGCTAACCGTGAAGGAACAGGCGAGGTGTAGCCAGGCATTTGTAAATGCCGTAACAGGCACGTTTTTCTTGCTAGCCTCAAGTATTGCTTAACTTCTACACTATCCTGGAGGTGAAAGCGGGGGCACTGTTCTAGACACTTTTCTTTTTACCTGAATAGAATAAGAAGAGAACTGCTGGTGCCGGTGGTGGTAAAGGAAGCTGCAGAAGGCCCGGACATGGAGAAAAAGCAACGCTTCCCCAATTTGCAAGGCTGCTGTAATGACTTCCATTGTGCCTGACCAGCATATTTTGGAGAAAGCAAAACCTAAGGGTTTGTGAAGCAGTTTAAAAATAAAATGTGCACAACTGAAAGCAATTTTCGGTTTAAGGCTCATTCAGGCGTTCTTAACAGGCAGAGGGCCTTTTTGGTAGTGGTGCCCACCCTGTGGAATGCCTTCCACCAGATGTTAAGGAGATGAGTAATTCGATAACATTTAGGAAACATCTGAAGGCAGCCCTGTATAGGGAAGCTTTTTAACATTTAACATTTTCTATGTTTTTCTAATATGTTTCTAATATTTTCTCTGCTGGAAGCTGCCCAGAGTGGCTGGAGCAACCCAGTCAGATGGGCCGGGTACAAATAAAAAAATATTATCATCATCAACAACAACAAAGCCCAGGACTTTAGTAAGTCTCAGATTACTAACTGAGTGATTCTTCCTGCCTCTAAAGACCTGAACAGGCAGTTTTCATCACCACCACCACCTTAGCATGGCTTCACCCAAACTCTCTGGTGTTGAAGGAGTATCAAGGGATTCGTTGCTAGATGGACATTGTGAGTCTAGCAAGGCTGCAAGGAAAAAGGATGCTGAACTCTCTAACTCAGCTGGAGTCATCTGCTACGCAGCCAAGGGAAGACTCTTGAAAGAGGAGGGGGAGAGCAGGAAATAGCAAGAGAGTTGTAGACATTTCATTTGTCATTTCTTCCACAATTTTCAGGCTGCAACTAACTGCCAGTGCCAAAACAGCACCACTAAGGCACAGGAGGGAGGTCTCAGCAAACTTGGGAGAAGCCCGAGGTTTGCAGAAGTATGAAAGATATTGGATGGCTTCAAAAGCATGAGGGGGTTTGACAAATTCATGGAAGATAAGACTATTGTGATGGCTACTTAAACACAATGGTCATGTTTTAAGCTCCACTGTTGAGAGACACTATACTTCTAAACACTAGTTGCTGGGAGTCACAGATGGGGAGGGCATTCCCAACATTCCCAGTGGAATTATTTTGAGAAAAAGTTATATTGATTCAGATCACCAACCGGGAAAGTACCTTTCCTCTGCTAATCCCCAATACTGAGCATTAACTTCCTTTATTAATCAGTGCCTACATATACAATCAATAATCACTGGGAGAGAAAAAGCCTCGCCCCTATAGTAAGTGGTTAGATAAGCTCTATATAGCCAGTTGCTGGCATCTGCCTATCTTGGAAGACAATGGAGGAGTGAGCCTTTAGGGGTGGAGTCAAACTGTTCGAGAGTTACAGTGCCTGCTGTGGCTGTAGAGCATGGGTAGGCAAACTAAGACCCGGAAACTGGATCCGGCCCAATTGCTTTCTAAATCCGGCCCACAGATGGTCTGGGAATCGGTGTGTTTTTACATGAGTAGAATGTGTCCTTTTATTTAAAATGAATCTCGGGTTATTTGTGGGGCATAGGAATTCGTTCATTCCCCCCCCCCAAAAAATATAGTCTGAGGGAGAGTGGACTGACCCCCTGCTGAAAAAGTTTGCTGACCGCTGCTGTAGAGACTGATATGGGAGATACTTTTTTTTGTTGCAGCTGGGGCAAATGAAGGCATCTGGTTGCACTACTTGCAGATACACCATGGCAATTCTTCTCTCTATGCTCCTCCAAAAGGTCATTCCTCTGCTGGTCACTGCTCTGGATGCAGGACCTGACTGCCTGACTCCAAGCAGCAGCCCTATATATGCCCTGACACAAGAGACTCCTTGGTGTCTCTCAGCAGTTTGAAGTAACCCTCTAATGCAGCCTGTGTCAGCCCTGGGTCCCCAATGAACTAAAATTCCCACCATGCCTCTCTAGCAGGAGCAATGGCTGAGAGTTGTAGTCCAACAACATATGGGAACCCAAGGTTGAGAAAGGCTGCTCTAAAGTGTTATCCATCCACCTCTCATGTTTAGTGTTTTTGTTTTTGGTTTTTTAAGAACTGGGAAGGCTGGCCTGCACTTTTAAGGCACTATTCAACTATTTTCGTTATTTGTTGTAGAAACAGGTCGCAGTTTCTCCAAGCTCCCCTCGAGTTCCTGTTCAGCTCAGTCTAAGCCTTCCACACGTGATCTGGGATAATGTGTCCCGGAGGTTTAATTATCCCACTTGCGCTAGCTAATGTTTACAGACTACAAGCCAAGAGTCCAATTTGCAGCAACGATTAAGAACTGTAAATCCAGAGGTCATTTAAAATAATTACGAGAACGCTACCTATCGAGTGAGGGTTGTGGGTTTTTGTTTTTTTGAGGTGGGGGGCTTGAGATATTGCCGGGCGTTTCTTCACACTTCCACAAAGCTTTTAAGAGGCGCTTAGCAGGAGCCCAGCTCTTGCCATTATGGCCCAGGAGCAGGTCCGCCATGACCTCAATACATAAGATAGGAAGAAAGAACGCCAGGTCAGCACTCACTAAGGCAGCAGCCACAGAACTCCTCTGCACCGTGGGGAACAGTCTGGAGATTAATATTTAACAAGGCAGAACAGAAACATAGCTACGTAAGTCTGCTCTTAAAATACTCTGCTCTGTACAGAGGACTACAGACCTAGCCTATAATGGAGAAAGATCTATAGCAGGTGTGCAGGACCTTTGGCCCTCCAGCAATGGAGTTGGTCAATGGCCAGGAATGATGGGAATTGTAGTTCAGCAATATTAGGAAGTCTCCCACACTGGATCTCTGGGGTTGGGGGCATGAGGGATCCAGACAGAAGGCCCTGCCAGCACTGGGAAGCCTAACAGAACCTTTCAAAGACTGTTTTGGCTATATAAGAGCAGCAGCTCCTGAGAAAGTCAACTCCATTGCAGCTGTGGTCGTGGTTAAATGGCCCAGCCACCCACACATGGGTGGGACCCAAAAACAAGACAATGAGCTCAGCATCCTGCTGGGAGGGTCCACCAATTCTGTTGTTTGGGAAAGGCCCACGAGATCAGGTCCTGAGCACATAGCTGCAAGTCAGGATCAAGAGCGAACCGCAGCTTGAGCAAGTCAGCCCAAACGGCAAAACTATAGGTTTGCCATGAGCAAGTATTGGTTGGAGGGGACTGTCATGCAGAGGGAAGTGGGCGAGCCTGAAGCATTCAGCTACTTTGCAGCTGTGTGAGGATTCAAACCTGGGTCTCCCCAGGCCAGCACCCCACTGAACCAGCCTGTTAGTCCATCTAGTTCACCACTGTCTCCTCTGACTGATAAGGATCTCTAAGGCCTCAAGCACAGATATTTTTTTTCCTAGCTGCCCTACAGAAGATTCTTTTTGAAGTGGAAATGCCAGACATAAAAAATTAGCTCCCTGAAAAGGGGGGGGGAGAGATCTGATGAGAAAGACACATTTACACTTTTGGCTCTGCTTTGCAGTGTGTGTGTGTGTGTGTGTGTGTGTGTTCGCCCCACGGAATGTGGGAAAGGGTCTCTCAGGATCCTGGGAAAGGAGGAACAAGGCAACAGGCCAGCTTGGACATTCCAGCTTTTTGCTGCTACAACCGCTTGTAAAATGAATGTGACAGGGGGAAGAATCATTTTGATGTCCACTTGAGGATGAATGTAGATTACAAAATGGTGGTTGCACAAGGTCCCTTTCCAGCTCTACATTTCTATATTCTTCTGTGCTTAAAATACTATTAATAGTTTAAGGCAGATAGGAAGACAAGGGAAAGGAACAGAAAAGCATGCCAAGTTTGCCTTAGGAAAATGTTTACATTTCAGCTCAGAGTGATTACTGTACATTTGCTTAGTCACGCTGATTCATAATAACTGCAATTTTTGAGAGGACTGAAGTTCAGGTCATTAAGCTAAACAATATGCATTTAGACCACAAGAATGTGAAAACAGCGGGTTAACTCCGCATTGGTTAATTTCAGAGAAGTACAGCATTAACCAAGGGAAAGCAAAAGAAATTTTCAAGAATTGTGTGCATGGCTGTTTATGCCCTTCAGCTAATAAAAAGAAAACAACTCAGCACCCAAGTAGAGCAGAATTCTCAATCACGAACCATTAATTATACAACCAGCATAAATTATGTAAATTAGCCAACTTGACAACCTCCCCCCTCCCTTACTGTATTATGTTTCTGCCAGTCATGAGAAAAGGGTGGGGGAAATGAGTGGCCTTTCTAACCCCTGTTAAAACTGGGAATCCTTCCTTCCTAGTATCTTCTACTGTCAAGTATAACTTCAGAGCCATTGGTAACTAGAAACTTGCTTTTATAATGTAAGAAGTCCACAGGATGCAGAATTCTGCACAAAACATAAAATTTGTTGCTTGCACTGCAATGCAAATTACACAGAACATTCTGTTCTGAGGATCTTGGCTTTATCTCCTATTTTGCTGTGTCTTACAATCTCAGCTCCCAAGTTCTTTAACTGTTTGCATTTTTTAGTTAGTAGCAGCTCAAGCTTGATAACAAAGCTGGGAGTCTACTGGCCTTATCAGAACAGGAGATGGTAAGCAGGAACTATGCTATTAGGCAGGAGTCTCAGTGAGAACGTGCACCCACAGAGAACTGGACTGGCACCAAGCCTCACCTACCACCACTGAAATTAGACCACATTCACACCCTTCATTTAAAGCCCTGTGATAGACAACATGGTGTTATGTTAACATATCAGAGTGCTGGAGGTGAAATAGTTAAACAGGTTACCCAATCAGAACCCAGGGGTAGAGTCAGAGGGACTATAAAAGCAGCTCTGGGAGGGGTGAAGGGAGGAGTTCATTGGGAGTTGGGTGGTTGGTTGGAGTGGGAGTGAATTGGGATAGAGTCTGTGGGTAGGTTGAGTTAGTGTAGCAAAATAAGCCGAGTCAGGAACAGTTAGGAACTAGGAAGACAAGTAAATATCTGAGAGGTGGTTTAATGAGAGAGCAGGTAGCAGAAGTTGTAGGTCTGGACAGGCAGCCCATGATTGTAATGGACCAATACCGTTTATGAAACCACACGCTTGTTAAACTGCAATAAATAAACATAAGTTTATATTCCAATTTAACCCTGACTGGACTCAGTATTGTACCAGGTAGGGCCTGGGTGGTGGCAGCAAGAAATAAAGTGGTGGCACAGGGATCAATAGACGGTGAAACCTCCGGGGACCCTGTGTGATCGCCACACATGGCTTCCTCCAAACAATTATGTTTGTTAAGGGTGCTGAGAGTTGTAGTGTAGACAATACACCTGGTGTACACATGGTGCCTGCAACAGTTTCTCCCATTTGCAAACGTGAACCCCCAAGAAAGCTGGGAACCTCCTGCTATTAACCACCGAGTACATAGAGGTCAATTGGTAAACCCAGAAAGAAACCTCCTAACAGACGTCTTGCAGAAAAAAGTAGGTATAGCCAAACTGGCTCAAGGGGCCTACAGCAGCACGGCTATGGAACCATCATCAAATGAGAAGCCAAGGAAATTGAGCCTAGATGGACGGTTAGGTTTGGGCTTCAGGGCAGAAATCCATTGCCCAGAGACCTTAAAATAATGCCAGAGGCACACCAAAGCCCAGCCAACATACGGAAAGGTGTGTTTTATTTAAGAGGGGAGGGAAGAAGACCCCTTCCCAATGCTTGGCAAGCCTATGTGGGGAAGAGAGTGGAGCAGCTACAGTGGGGTGCCCAGTGGGGAGCAGAAGGCAGATAAGTAACAGATGAAATTGGGCAGAGTGTTACAGGAGGGAAAATAGCTAGGCAGCAAGGGGGACCTCCAGGGGGTAGCTTGCTCCAAGCCCTGTTAAGCCCATCATCAGTGCAGTTTTCAAAAATCTTCAAAATATAAGTCAGTCCAGGAAAGCCTGCCCAGGAACAGAGCTGCATGTGGGTGGTGAAATATCACAGTTGCTTGGCCATATTCCAGGTCTACTAAACAAGCCAAGAAGCACCTTTATGTGATTTTTAATGTACCCTTCTTAATATATAATGCTTGCAAGGGGTGGGGTGTTTCTTCTGCAACAGACTATAAGAAGCCATAAATTGCCCAAGGCTCTGGGAGACTACAAGGTTAGGTTACATACAGCTTTTTTTTGCCCAAAAACGTACTGACTAAAATGTTGGGACTCTATCTAAAATGCAACATATCCCTCCCCCCCCCCCCGCAACTAACTACTGGTAGAGCCGATTAATAAAAATCTAGCAAGCAAGAAAAAATATCACCGCACACGCAGTCTCCAGTGAAGTCTGAAGTGTAAGCTTTTATATTCCAAAGATATAAAGAGAGATTTTCAGTAGCCAAGGCCAAAAACTTATAAATATAATGTATCAAAAAGATAAACAAAGTCGGGCGGAGGGGAGTGAAGGGAAACAACTATCTTAGTCACACAGTTACTCAAATAATTAAGTTTGGAAGGGGCAACCTGTGCCATTTCTGTGTCCATGGAAATTCAGAGCAAAGAAAATGGCAGGGGATTTTGAAAGTGTAACTGAGTTGAGAGACTGCTCTGTTAATTTAGTGGGCCCTTAAGATTGGGACAACGAACTATACATACTCCCCTTTATGTCTTACAAAGGATCATACTGGTATGGGTGGAAGGAAAGCCATTAGCCATTAAAAAAACACTCTTTCAGTTACACAAAGGCCCACCAGCATACATTTTTTGGGGGGAGGGGAGTACTACAGTAATATGGTATGGACTTCAAAGACATGAAAAGGCAATGTTTTTCTGGTAAAAAAAATAAGGTGCTGGTGCTCTTGAAAGAAGTGTTGTGGGTGCCAGCACAAAATGGTTGCTAATAAGTTGGTGTGGGCCTAGCCAGTACTCCATCCTGATAAATACTGTCACCAGATAAGAGCACTGCTTATAGCAGAGCCTTCCAAACTGTGTGTCGCGACACGTCAGTGTGTCAGCTACAGTGTGTAGGTGGGTTTTGTGAACGCTCCCTGTGCTCCTCTCGGGGCTGAAAAGGAGTTAGTTTAACCTCCGGTTTGCTAGCAAAACTGAATTGCTGTGTTATGAAATGATGCGTATCTAAAAAGTGTGTCACCAACATGAAAAGTTCCCAATAAGAAATTATTCCCAAATAAAATAAGGCCTGCTGGTGTCATAATACTAGACCATGGTTAGGTAGAAACCATAGTATGGTGCCTTAAATGTTTTTGACATCCCATAACACATGCAGTAACAAGTTTAGCTAAGCCAGCCACCTGCTGATCAGTTCACATCAGAACTGAACAGGGTTAAATTCCTCAGCATCACTAACTTTAAATCATGGTTTCCAATCCTAGTTTGAAACCCATGCTTAACCTTAAGCCTAACTGTGGTTAAGAAAAAAAACAAACCATGGTTACACAGCACTGGGGATCCGTAGCATTTTAATATTGCTACTCCTTTCAGAATGAAGAACTGCATGAATTTCCTTACCAAAAAGCAGAAACTGTACTAAAAAAATTGGAGAACCCACGTTAGAAAATGAAAGTGAGGACTGTGAAAACAAGGACTGACTCAAGAAAGAGATAGAAGTATATTTTTCCAATTGGATAAAGCAGAGCAATCACTTCAGGCTTTTAAAACCACCTCCAAATGACAGAAATGTTTACCACTATATGTGAAGATTATTCTTGTAGGCCGTGATCTACAAGAATAATTTTCACATCTAGTGGTAAACATTTCAGTCATTTGAAAGTGGTTTATCCAACTGGAAATATATATATATATATATATATATATGCTTTCGTAGATTTTCACGGGTACAGGAATGCAGGTTTTGGTGTCCTCGGGCCACAAAACCACAGCTCGCCCCTATACACGAAGCCAAGCCAGAGCACAACTAAGTGCAGTACAGCCATCTTCTCAGAAAAACTCTTCACAAAGTTCAAGAGGTCAAGACACAAAGACTTTAGCAACTAATCCACACCTAATGACCCACCTAAGTGGTACTCAGGATATCACTCAAGAAATCACTCAAGATATCCCTCAAGTAATTAAGGAACAAAAGAAGAAAAGGCACACTAGCCTGGGAACTTCCTCTCTGCCCAGAACATTGGAGGCTATACACCACACCCCCTCAACAGTATTTATAGGAACTCAAACACTGAGATCCTGCTCTGTTCCAGTAACAAGAAGCCGAAAGCACCAGCCTGAAGATGACGAGTGAGACCTCGTCGAAACGTCGCCTAGACACCCCAACTTTTACACGGGAAGACACCCGAGGACACCAAAACCTGCATATATATATATATATATATATATATATATATATATACACACACCGGGGTTCAAACTAAGGTAAGTTGGACTATCTGATGCACACCAAGGACACTTATTACAGGAATATGTCAACATGGTCATTCACCATCATTGCCAAATTACCAAGCAATTACGGTACTTGCTTCTGTGTTCAGCCAGTTTATAGACAGATTTGTTCAGCACGACTATCTAGCATCAGACAACACACAAGCCATCAAGAGCAGTCTCAGTGGACTGGAAAGCGAGACACAGACTTACCATGTTTACAATTAGGTCTGGGAAGAAGAGCTAGAGTTATTAAAGGAAGCCTTTTGAGCAGGAACAGGTATGTTTATAATAAGCCTGCAGTAATTGGGAGACTCAAGGTTGGATTATATGCTGCTAATTATGTATGCATCTACTTTTAATTCTCCATCTGCGATTTCTCAGAGACTATTTACAAAACGGTTTCCCTATAGACTGTCTAGATATTATTGATTATTTTTTTCCTGTTACCATTGTTGTCTGTTACTAATGGGGCTTGAAATTAAAACAGCTTAATGTTTACTTTGCTTGCAGGCCGCCATCCATAACACAAGATTGTCTCCAGGATCAGAGTTTATCTAGAGT